>NC_044322.1:259492115-260742115 GCF_007399415.2 Gopherus evgoodei | reverse complement strand
AGTTGGCAATGTAGAGTTAGATTCTTAAGCATGAGGGCTTCACACATGCTGTATCAGACTACTTTAAATTAAGTGACCTATTAAGGGTTAGCAAGCCGTAGGGTGCATTACAAATTGTTGTAATGAGCCATAAAACCACTGTCTCTGTTTAGTCCGTGACTTTTACTGTCTAGCAGAGTTGTAAATTTACGTTCCCAGGCTCATCTATTGAAGTTTGTGTGCAGGTTTCCTTTGAGGATAAGAACTCTGAGGTCAAATATGGTTTGTGATAAGTGTTCACCCAGAGGTGATACAGTGTTTTTATCTATTATAATTTTTCTGTGTGAGCTCATTTGAGAGCGTATCAATTGTCTGGTTTCACCCACATAATTTTTGTTGTGGCATGTGATGCACTGGATGAGATACACCATGTTGGGATAGGCATGTGTAAGACCCAGTGAATCTTGAAAGGGAAGGGAGGAGGGGTGATTTGAGCATTATAGCCATGGAACTATGTCTGTAGGGTTTTTTTCTGTTATTCTGGAAGGGTCCGGTGCCACTTTGAGTTGGTGTATCCTCGTCTGTGAGGAGCTTGTTTCTGATGATCAACCCCTACTGTTTAACAATCAGTCCTAACTTGTATTTATCTGACACCCTGGATTACCTTACCCAGACCTGAAGAAGAGCTCTGTGAAGCTTGAAAGCTTGTCCCTTTCAGTAACAGAAATTGGTCCAATAAAAGATAGTACTTAGACCTACCTTTCTTTCTCATATACTTGGAGACCAAGAAGGCTACAACAAAACTGCAAACTTTAGCAGTATAGTTATACTCCTTTTTACACATGAATAGTGTCATGGCATAATTCCCCACTCTGAACCTTAGCGTCCAAAAGATGGGGTACCAGCATGAATTCCTCTAAGCTCAATTACCAGGTTAGTACTTGTAGCACTGCCACCAACCAGGAATTCCAGTGCCTGGTACACTCTGGTCCCCCCAAAACCTTGCCCAGGGACCCCCAAGACCCAGTCCCTCTGGATCTTAACACAAGGAAAGTAAACCCTTTCCCTCACCGTTGCCTCTCCCAGTCTTCCCCTCCCTGGGTTACCCTGGAAGATCACTGTGTGATTCAAACTCCTTGAATCTTGAAACAGAGGAAAATCCACCTTCCCCCCTTCTTCTCTCTCCCCCTCCCAGACTCTGCCTGAGAGAGAAAGTAATCCTAATACAGAGAGAAAATTAACCTTTCTCTCCCCCTTCCCTCCTTTCTCCCCACCAATTTCCTGGTGAATCCAGACCCAGTCCCCTGGGGTCTCACCAGAATAAAAAAAACAATCAGTTTCTTAAACAAGAAAAGCTTTTAATTAAAGAAAGAAAAAACAGTAAAAATTATCTTTGTAAATTTAAGATGGAATATGTTACAGGGTCTTTCAGCTATAGACACTGGGAATACCCTCCCACCCTAAGTATTCAAGTACAAATTAAAATCCTTTCAGCAAAATACAAATTTGAACTCCTCCCAGCCAAATACACGTTTGCAAATAAAGAAAACAAACATAAGCCTAACTTATCACCTAGTACTTACTATTTTGAATCTATAAGAACCTGTATCAGGGAGATTGGAGAGAAACCTGGTTACATGTCTGGTCAGTCTCAGAACCCAGAGAGAACAATAACCCAAAACTAACAGCACACACAAAGGCTTCCCTCCCTCAAGATTTGAAAGTATCCTGTCCCCTGATTGGTCCTCTGGTCAGGTGACAGCCAGGCTCACTGATCTTGTTAACCCTTTACAGGCAAAAGAGATATGAAGTACTTCTGTTCTATTAACTCTTACTTATCTGTTTATGACAAATAGCAATATTGCTATGAAGCATTCTTGTACCAGTATAACTGTGTCCACACTAGGAGGATTGTATCTCTTTATCTATGCTGGTATAGTTGAGTGATAGACGTTTTTAATGTAGGCAAGTTGATTCTTCTTCAGTAGTATTTAGAAGCGCAGAAGGATTCGAATTTTTAAGTATGGAAGTAATATTTTTCCAAATACTAGGAGACTCCATTAACAATGTTTGTGTTTCTAAAAATCTTTAAAAGAAAAAATGTAATGTGAAGAAATAGATGGTTTTAAATACCATAACATTCATTAAAATATCCAAGGCACCGTTCGCAGGAAGGAAGGATATAATGTTGAAGCACAGTATATTGTAGACTACATATTGCATGGTTGAGAAGATGAATTGAGGGGTTTTTTATAGCATGTGATATATGCAGGTGGCATGAAACCCAAAGATTGGGGAGGGTGACATGAATCACTGAAAAGAAGCTTTCAAAAAAAGATGCTTCGGAATGGATGTCTGAGAGTTTCAAGGTTAAAAAAATACCTGGAGGCAGAGCTCTGAAGTGATGCTTTTTGAGAGATTCCTCCTTCAGTAAGTATTTGCGCAATATGGATTTAGGGTGGCCAGATGTCCCAATATTTGGAGCTTTGTCTTATATAGGAACCTATCTGGTCACTTATGTGAATTAGACATTCAAAGGTCAAATTTTTAAAATTATGTGCCTGCAGTAAATTACAGATGATACAATCTTACTTCTAATTACCTATTTTTTTAGCACAGCCAAGTTGTTAAACATTTAAATTCTATTATTTGTGTTTGCAGTTGATTGTACCTGTCAGGACTTTTTGCTCCAAAACCATAAACCTCTCCTCCTTGTGCTCAGGGAGAATTGCCATTAACTGATGTGTTAGGGCTTGTATTCTCTGTAAACCAATCACAGGAAGATGATGGCATTCTCACATACACAAAGCGTGAGATATTCCAACTAGTAGAGAACAGTGTTGCATAGACACACTGTGGTCATTCATTACATTTGTATTACATTTAGCACTTTGCCACCCTAGCTGCCATTCTTGTTTCAGATAAAATGTTTCCTGGTCCAGCAGCTATGAGTGATTCCTATGCTATTCACAATGGTTAATCAAAATTAAAAAACAGTACAAACTGTTCTGTGGCCTGTTATGACAAGAATTGTTAGCATCATTCATGTTCCATTTCTTGTGCTAGTCATGTCCACAAGTACAAGTAATTCCCTTTTTGGTAATTTCAGAGAGGCCATGAATTGACAAGGCATGATTCTGGCTCTTGTCTTTTGAAGTGGTCCTTTTGATAAACAGAAGACTTCAGTTTCTTATACTTTCAGTATAGCACCTGTTATCGTTATTGAATTCAAATATTGTATGCATTTATTACTTGTATATGCATTTTACAGGCAGGTGTTGTCAGATGCTACCGGTGTGGTGCTCTGCTCTGTTCAATGTTGATATCAATCGGCTGTGTGCATGTGTTCCCTCTGTGTGCTGTCCCAGCTCTGCACAGATAGCTGACACAGCAGACCCCGAGAGAACTCTCAGTGACCACAGACTCTAGTAAGGTATGAAGGCACGTCAGCCAGGTTTATTGTCGAAGAGAAACAGTCTCCAGCTCCTTGGCAAACGAAGTCCAAGGTGCTGCTAAGGTGCAGCTAGCCAATACTTATGTGCTCCCTGGCAATGGACTCAGCTCAGTCAGCGGCGGGACTTTCCACTGCCCCCTAGGCTGGACAAAAACACCGCCTCAGGGATGCATTCTTATACACAGGTACAAACAAGTTACACATCACTCCTGATGTACTGAGATGCAACCCTTCCATGTAGCAAGGTACAACCCCTCTACGCAGTAAGGTGCCGCTTCTTACCTTGTACAAGTTGGTTCAAACAAAACAACTCTATCCATCATATTACCCTTTTGGCCCTGTCATTGGGATGGGTCAGCCTGTTCTTTGTTATCTGTGTGGAGTGTACAAGTATGCGAATGTTCTGCTATCTGGTGTCCAGTACCTTTTAGGTATGTCTCTTTTTGCAGAATCAGCCCTTTCCTTGCCAGCTTCTGTGAGCAGGGCCTGCCTCTGGCTCCCAGCTTAACTTTGCTTTGTGTTAGAAAAGTCTTGACTATTACCTCAGTTCAGGCCTTAGGCCTCAAACCAGGCCTCTGATACCAAGGTTTATATCTCAGGGCCTCCTCTTACTACAGCAGGTAACTAGAAAAGGACCCTGCTCCTGTCCCAAAGAGCTTTACAATCTAGATAAGCAATGTAAAAACAAACCTGGAGTAGGTGAGGAGAAGTGATAACCTACAAACACAGTGAGATTAAATGGTAAAATGTAATGTGTGTCTTGGTAGTTCCAAAACTTTAGTTAATGGTAAATGTTTCCAAATGTCTCTCTTAATACTGTGCTGAGAGGGGCGAGAATTGGTTAATAGGTCACTTGGAAAAAATAATAATTTTAAAAATAACTTGGAGAATTGGATAGAGAAATGGTAAACCAAATAAAGTGCAATTGAATGTACTCCTTTGTATGCATCGACGTTGCTAGAAATAGTTTTGCATTACTGGTGCATTCTGAGAGTAGTACAATGAATTCACACTTGACCATGCTATGTTATCTTCGGAATACATACGAGAATTTAATGCTGTAAATCTGAAATAGTGGAATTCTGTGATCATTGTATAACTTTTAGCTGTCTGACCACTGAAATAGATCTTCAGTGTCTGCTAGTGCTATGCTTATTGGCTTTAATATCCTCCCCAGATTTAAATTAGTAGATATCAAAATATCTTTACTGGGAAGTTTTTTTAAAGTAAGTGTTCACTATTTTATCCTGTTGGTTTTCCAGAATTGTGTGCACTAGCATTTTAGCTATGTCATAATTCAGCAAGACATTTTTACAGGGTTTCCAGTGCTGTTCACAGATTAGCTGCCAGAGCTGAAATATTATTCTTGGGGATGAAACTTAGTTCCTTTGTTTCATTAGCAATATGTTTTGGCAACTTCTGTTCAGTACATTTGTCTCTTCAAAGAACAAGGCAATACTGTTCATATAAAAATAAATAGAAAAAACAATGTCTCAAATATAATATGTAGACTAATATATCAATAGTAGCTGTAAGCGTAGGAGATGCAGGATGAATGCTTTACAAAATGAGTATGTTATTTTAAAAAAGTCAATTTCCTCCATATTGTTTTCCATTCTAACCATCCACAGATGTGTGTCCAAACAGTATTATTGGAAAACAAATTGGTCTCATGTATGTTGTGCCTTTACCTAGGAAAACAGTGTATTGGCAAACACATGGCTTATGTTAAAAGCGTCAAGTGATTTTCAACCAGTCTCATCCCCCTTGATTGGATGAACATTATTGAATGTCTTGGCCAAGATTTTCAGAAATGGAATCCTCATGGTAGTTTCCTTAAATCCATATTTAGGCACCTGAATAAATGGTCTGATTTTTCAAAAGTGTCGGTCACCTAAGAGCTCCCATTGAATTTAGTGTCTAAATTCAGACTTCAGAGGCTAACCCAAGGCACCAATTTTTTAAAAATCTTGACTCTCGATTTCAATAGATATTACTTTGTGCTGAACAGCAGCTGCCTTAACAATGGGTTAGCTCATTCTCTTTATTGAAGATGTGACGATACTTTTCACTAAATTTTGTAACTGCTTTTTGTTTTGCCATTTAGAAACTTAGTTTTAAAAATTGAGTTTTTTACAACGTAAAATTAAACATCCCCCCAAGGTAACCTAACCTGAGATTTTCAAAGTACTGATTTTGTGCAGTCTTAAGCATGGGCTGAGAAGGCAATAAAATGAAGCTGGGAGGTTTTATTTCAGTGCCTGGACAGACAGATGTACCAGCAAAAATGTGTGTTTCTTCAGAAAGGTGTAATAGTTTGGTCTCTTCCATTCCTACCCCCACAATTTTCCTCCCTGGTGTATGAGGAATAAAATAACTGATTTACCCATGGGATTCTGGTTACCTCTATTCAGAGAGGAACATTGATCGTGTAATCAGGTCAGCCTGCTACAGCTTATCACTTTTTATTACAAAAGAAAAAGATGAAAGTAGTCTGTGTAGCACATGAAAACAAATACAGGAATGCCTCAAAGCCTTTTCCATCTTGAACTAAACTGATGTTATTTATTCCACTGCATCTCAGTGTTATGACCATCTTGCTTTGCTGATATGGACTTGTGTTGCAACGTCCTTTTGACATGTCACCAAGAATGTGATTTTGGCCAATATCATTTTTAATAAGAATAATGAGGTCAAAAGAATGAAGATCATAGAAATGTCGAGGGTTGTTTGTTTGTTTTTTTACAAAATCGGAGTCTATGGGCATTGTATCTGTATCCAAAAATATATTATTTTTTCTATTTTTAATAAAAATATTGAGCAGCGAGTATGTTTTGAGAACAGCTTAGGTCAAATGGTAGGAGTTGCATGAAGGGCCACCTTTAGTAAACCCAAACTAACTTCAGATTTTATAGATAGATACAGATATATAGTAGGCAGAGCTGGTAGCTCCTGTCAAGCTGTATTAAAGGTTGCCTGACATGTCCTGTTTTCAGTTGCTTATAATTTTGCTAAACTTTTGGCTGAAATTTCCCGTGTTGGGTCTCTGTTTCAGGCTGAATGATTTTGGGAAGCTTCAACAAAAAGGGTTCTGCTATTTTAAAAGAATGAGATTAAGGAAACATACATTGTTTTGTACATATTACTAAAACAGTCTTAGAACTGTTTTGCTGAGGAGATCTAGAGCCTGTGCACTTTGGAGCAAGGGCTCAAAATTTGGCAGGAGGGTGGAATTTCTGCCAGGGATATGTCTTTTGTTGAAAAATGTAACCAAGTTATAAACCTTAGAAAAATTGCAGTTTGTACATTAGGCTTTTTAGTAGAGTTTGGGTGCGAAATTTTCAGAAGATTCCATCTGTGCTGAACATGTTCTATCCCAGGGTTGCAGAGGCTGAGCCCACAGCCTTAGCCATTGCAGGGAGATTTGTGGTCAGGCACCAGAAGTGAGATCAGGGATCCCATCTCTTCTGTGCTCTGTGCTCCCTCTGCTGGCACCAAGGCAGCTTGGACGAGAAACCTGCTGCCTGGGAATGCAGAAGTGATAAAAAGATGGACCTCGGAGGACAGCAGAGGGAATAGACTTGAACTGGGAACCCCAAGAAAGGGAGACAGGGAGTGACTGGGCAGGACGATTGGGACTGAGAGCAGGGAGGAAGACTGAGGTCTGATGAGGAACCAGAGTGGTCAGACATTGAGGAAACAGAGTAGAGTGGTGTGTGGCCAGTAGACCACATGCCCCTCCAAAACCTGGAGTGGTGACCTGAGTCACCATACCTCTACTGTCAGCAAGTGAGTCTGAAACCACTGGCAAAGTGCATGTCTCATTCTCCTCTAGTGGCAGATCAACATGGAAGACAACAGCCTCCCTCTCTCTGCATTCCCCTAACTCATTCACTAGACACCTTCCATTTTCTACAACAGTGGAGGCAGATAAGAGCCTCTTGCACCACACAGTTCTGGTTCATCCTTGGAGAACAGTCCATCCTGTGTACTGAATGAGGCAAGGGTCCTGGGGGGAGATAGTATGTGATCATGTAATTAAAAATGTTATATGTACAAAAGGTCTGAATTAAATTTTCATGGGCAACCTTAATTCTGACATTTCCTAATCATTGGTAATTTTTAAGTAATTGACAATTGCTAGTTGAAGCCACTTGAGTGGATAAGATCATCCAGGGTATAAAGGGAGAAGATTCGCTTTCCCCCCACTACCACCACCACCAAAAGAGACACTGAAAGAATGATCAGAAAAGACTGAAGAGAACTAGAAAAGGACGGGGTTGTGAAAACCAAGGGAGGAGAAGAGTTTAAGAAGGATGGTGTAGTCTCTGCTGTTTTTGATATTATTGAAGTCAAGGAGGATGGGGATGGAGTAGAATATCTGAGATTTAGGAAGAGGCTGCAAGACATCTCAGGTGAGAGGGGTTTTGGTGGAGTGAAGGAGGCAGGATGGAGTTGGAGGGGAGAAACTTGAGATAGCAATTACAAATGTCACACTGAATAAATGTAAAGAGAAAGGGCAGAAGGAAGATGGAGCAGTAGTTATAGGGGCAGAGTGAGTGTTCTGCTCATGGGGGAGCAGACCAGAAGAAAGTGAGAGGTTGTGGAGGAGGGATAGAGAGTGGGTGAGAGTAGGGATTTGGGGGAGCGGATAGTTGCCAGGAGTAGATGGGGTCAAGTGAGCAAGTGAATGGGTTGGAGAGGAGGATGTTGAAGAAGATGACGGGAAGGGAAGTGGAGGAGAAAGGGAAAAGAGGAAGGTCTTTTTATATTTGTGTTTCAGACATTGGTCTTTTTTATATATATTTTTAAAGTCAATAAGATTATGTGCCGAAGAGGGGGATGTAGTGTGGGGGAGCTAAGTTTCAGGAAAGGTTCAGATAAATGGCTGGGATTGTGGGTGCGAAAGTCAATAAAGGTGGAGAAACAGCGCTAGATCCTCAGGTGGTATAAATCAACATAGCTCAGTTGAAGTCAATAGATCTATGATTTATTCATGTCAGGATCTGGCCCATAATGCTGAATGCTGCCCTCTTTCACCTTGCAGGGGTGAAGAGGGTGGGGGAGAAAAAGTTGAGGAAATCCAAAATATCTAGTAAACTAATATGTTTGCTCCTCTTGTGCAAAATGTACCCCAAAAAAGACACCATTAGGCATGTGTCATATATGCCCTTATCAAGGAATCTTTTCAACTGAAGGGCTTCTATCACCATCTGCTGGATCAAGCAGATAGTGCACGCTTCTTTAACATACTCTTCTAGAACCTTTGGAAAATATTTTGACGGTCTCAAAATGTTCCGTGGGCAGACTTGTTTTGGCATTTCATCAGCCTGTTTGTAGTTGGAAATTGCATGCCAGGCTTAATGAAAGGGAGCTCGTTTAAACATTTAGAACTAGATGAACCCGTCAGCATATCCAGACACACCTTTCCATTTGTGGGAAACCTGTTTTGGGAGCAAACAGAGTGGTGGCTGTGTTTGTTATGCAGCCATCATATGTGTGTGTTTACTGTGCAAACCAGAATTGTCAAAGGTTTTTCCTACTTTCAGCTTCCAGACTTTTTAATTAAATGTGACGTAAAGAAAAGCAATTTTAAAAAAAATGTGTAAAAAGTTAGAATGGCGCAGTTTCCGATTATTTCAAGGTCTGAAAAATTAGCAGGTGAACTTCTCATTCTCATAATTTGATTAATTTGAAAGAGCCAATAACAAATATTATTAAAATAAGAAGTTCGCTATTTTATAAATGTTGTTTAGCCTATTAAGGCCCAATTTTGAACTCCTTACTCAGCTAAAACTCCCATTAAATCCAGTAGGAGTGTTACCTAAATAATGATGTGAGGGCCATAACTTCTTTACATTAGCAGAACTTGACAAACTATTTTCCCCCCATTCAAACTGAAGCCTAGTACAGGTAGTTAAAGAGTTTTTAATCTTGTGGTTTGCTGAGGCCCTGTAACTCCTTTCCTGCTTTCCCACAGGGATTGCTGTTGCTTAAAGCACAAAACTATCCCATTAGTAACAGTGATCCAATTGCACCTGTACTTTGACTTTGTGGTCCTGGTGAGGATTGGTCCTTCAGAGCACCGCTTCCCAGCCAAAACAGTCAGTCATCTATTGTAATTTAGCAATACCGTGTGGATGGGATAAGGAAGGGTAGTCTTGGATCTGATCTGGTATGGCAGCTTCTACAGTCCTCTGTATCTCTATGCCTCAGTCTCATCTGCAAAATGGGAACAATAATCCTTCCATATCTCATCGATACTGAGGCACATTTGTAAAGTTTGTGCAGTGCTTTGAGATCCTCAGATGAAAACCCCATAAAAATGACAGATATTATTGTAATTATTAAATCTGAGGAATTAGTTGTCTGTGTGTGATAGCAACATAATGCCTTCTCTCCCCGGGAGCTGTTGCCTTTGTATCTTAAAATATATAATCTGAAAATATGTTTGCAGAGATGGTTTTTCTTTTTATAGCCCTTTCCCACTCACCCTTGGAACCTGTTATCTGGTTACCATCCTAAAGATCATTGGTTACAACTCTGAACAACAGCCTGACATTACGCTTTTACACTTACTGTCTTTCAATGTTTTTTGTTTTGTCTTTATTCTTTCGTAACAGCTACAAGCCCCCAGTGTGAAGGGGTTTGATTTTGCTAAGCAGCACCTGGGCCAGCACAACAAAGATGATATCCTGATCATTCATGAGCCAGCTCCTCTTCCTGGACCTATTAAGGACACTACCCCTTCTGAAAATGGAGATGTGCCAAGCCCCAAATCAAAGATCACTTCAAAGCCTTCAAAGAACGTTCGACACAGAGGGAGGTTAGTTCAGCTGAAGAGAAGTAGCATTGGCTAGATTACAGTTAATTAAATGCAAAATATTATTGTACACTGCAAAGCATTTTCGGTGAAGGATCCTTGGCTTTGGAACTTGCTTTTTCTACTAATTCATCAGAGCTTTTGTCTAGCTACCTTTATAGGCACCATTGCAAGACTACATTTTTTTTAATTTTTTGTTTGGCTTTTAATTGCAGTGTTTTCAGTTAAATGGGATATCTTGGGCAGGGTGTAGGCTGGGCAGACTCAGAGCATTACCTATTATGGGGTAACGTTAAGTGTATGCTTTTAATGCATTGAATTTTGTAATTGCTTCTGGTTAGTAGGGGAATGGGTGATTAAGAAATCCTATTAGTGATACTAGTTGCAATTATTATACGTATGTCAGGCTAATATTCCCACAAGTCAACAAAAGCTGCAAAACTCAAAGATAACACTCTCTTCTGTGCCCCTCACTGTGTTACCTATCTGCTAAATGTCCAACACTCTCCTCAAACTAATGTCAGACAAAAAGGTCCACAGCTAACCAAGTTGAGAACAACATATCACCCTTCACTTAGAATTTCCTGACCATTAGCAAGAGCTGAATGACATCATCATTCATCCGCTACTCATTGCACTGCTAGAGCCAGAGAGAATCAGGCCTGTGGGAAGAAAGGGTGTGTAGCTGAGACAGTGGGTTAGAGATATTAGTGCTGTGGCATTTGTGATGACTGAAGCCATCCATCTTCCTCTCTCATAGAGCTATTAATTATCTTGAGTATTGTGATGAGGAAGGTTTCCTACCAGCCCAATTCTCTCTGTCTTGTGCAGCACACCAAGGAAGGAATGTGGTACTCTGATATTCTCCTGAATATGTGTGTGTCACATAACTAAACTTCACTAGAGCTGCTGTCGGAATTGTTCTCACCAAAGCAGGACACTGGGATATGCTGCAGCTTTGCAGAAGAGACTGGATATTGGTTTGTGGAAGACGGGTGACTTCCTCGCTCATAAATGTGCTGATTGAATGAAAGTCGCTGGTGCTTTATGAAACCACCTATATCAAGTGTTTGCAGTTTTGGCACACATAACTTCTACAGCCTCAGTCCTCACCGTGCTTCCACACCCAACTGCCTGGGCGAATGCTACCCCACTCCCTTACCACATTCAGAACTGAAACGCTGAGAAGAGTCAGTGTTGATGCATATGAGTATTTAAAAGCTGAATGTGGCTGAGAATTAGCAGGGCGTGGGATGGATGAAGATGATGGGTAGGAGGTGCATATGGAGGAGCGGGGCTGTGTGAGGACATGGAGCACAGGATGGTATCAGAACTGTTAAGTGGGTACCTAGGAAGAGTAGGGTTGTGTGGGGAGGGGCATTGAGGAAGTCTGTGAGGAAAAGGAGTGTGGTACTGCAGGGAGAGTACTGAGTGCTGTTCAGGGGTGTATCTGGGCATGACAGTTGATTGGGCTGAGGGGGCATACAGAAATTTGGACAGTGAGATGGAAATGTGGGACAAATGGGCAAGAGCTAAGTGGGGCCTGGTGGGAAGAAATGAAGCAGAGAGGAGGAGCCATGGTATGATGAACCACAAGTGGTTCAGCAGAACAGAGCTCTTCTCTGCTGCACTGTCTGCCAGTTCTTCCTCCTCTCCCCTTCACATCTCTGCTCACTCCCACCCCTTCTTCACCATCCCTCTTTGCCACCCAGATGCTCCCCCCACACACACACAGCCATTTGTCCCTTGCTGTGTCCCCGACCTTGGTTGCTCATTCCCCTTTGGCTCCCTGCAGTGCTACTGCATTGTGACCAGGGGAAACAAGAGTGATGGTGGGGGAGGCTGTGGAGAGGGAGTGAGGGGTGCGTGTGGAGACTGTTTTGGGTGGAGAGGCTTGCTGGGAAGAACGAGAGGCATACAGATGGTGCCTTGTGGGTCTAGACAGCACACAGCCTCTGCACTGACTTGTCGGCACTTGAAGGGCTCTTCATCTGCTGCTGCCTTGACTCCCTAGTGCATTGCGCTGGCAGCACTGTGGGGGAACCCTTGGTAAATCATTGTCTCTTCACAGAAGCACTTGACTCCTCTGGCTCTGTGCAGCATGGTGTGCCAGAAAGCAGAGGATGGGTTTCCCCTTTTTCTTCCCACCTATGTCTCCCTGCTCAGTGTCAGATCCCTGCACACCGAACTCACCCCTAAAAATCTCCACACCTCTCCACTCAATCCCTCATGCACCTCAAAGCTTCATTCACTTTTCCTGCCTCCTAACACCCTTCTGCCACACATGGGCTTCTCCAGAGCCCGTCACCATATTCCCTGCCTCCTGGGCTTTGTAAGGAGTAGAGCTAGTGAGTCAGGGACCAAGGCTAGCAGCATCTCAGAAAACAGAAGCAGCTGAAGGAACTTGACACTTCTGTCAGCTAATCTTCGCTCAGATCATTTAGATTATTCTAAATGAGAGAGATGAGTTCCTGTGTTTCATTTTAAAATTTCAAAACTGGTAAGAGTGTGAAAAGAGAGAGAGTACCTTGGAGTCTGAGATTTCTCTGGTGTCTGAGGGTTTTAGCAGAACTCCAAAAAAAAAAAAAAAAAAAAAAAAAAAAAAAAAAAAAGGAAAACATGGTAAAATTTCAAAAAGAAGCCTTTTTAAATGTTTCCTCTGGAAAAGTTAATAAATATTTTACTTAAAAAATCATTATGCCACATTTGAAATGTGGGCATTTTCCCTCTGCTTTAAGTGCAATCTCCATGTAGGCTTACCTATGGAATCGCTTCATAATATGTTGATGTGCAGCTGTCAGTGAGACTTTTAAAACATTTTCTTCCCGAGGAAGGGAAAGACGGACACATTAAGGAATTATATCTTCTGGCTTATTCTTTCGGTTCTTTGGTTATGTGGGTATGTACAGAATAAAACAGAATCTGGTTCAATATAATGCTGTACAAAACAGTATGGTGAATATTCATATTTGTTATTTGTATTACTGGAGCACTGAGTCATGGATTAGGATCCTATTGTACTAGGTACAGTACAAACACAATAAAAAGATGGTTTGGGCCCCACAGAGTTTACAGTCGATGCATAAAACAAGAGATAGTAAATGGATACAGACAGATGGAAAGGTAGAAGAGAACAATAAAACAGTATTGATCAACATGATAGGCCCATGGTCTCAGCACGCCAATAGCCTGACTGTTGTCGAGTGTTTTTTTGTAGGCGTCATGGCAGAAGAGAGTTTTGAAGGAGGATAATAAGGTAGTTCTTCTTAGAGTGATTGCTCACATCCATTCCAGTTAGGTGTGCGCGCCGTGCGTGCACGTTCGTCGGAAACTTTTACCCTAGCAACTCCAGTGGGCCGGCAGGTCGCCCCCTGGAGTGGCGCCGCCATGGCGCCCAATATATATCCCTGCCAGCCCGCCCGCTCCTCAGTTCCTTCTTACCGCCGTGTCGGTCGTTGGAACTGTGGAGCGCGGCATAGCTGTCCTCCACGTCCCTAGCTCTCCTAGTTCTCTATCGTTTATCTATCGTTCATCTCTAGTCCATTATAGTTGTTAATTAGTTGGTTAAGTAGATAGTTAAGTTAAATAGTTGTTAAGTAGTTCTTCGCCGGGGGCTTAGCCCTTCCCGGCACCCGGCGCCAGGCTCATGCCTGTTTCGCTGGGCTTCAAACAGTGTGTGGCCTGCAAGAAGCCCATGCCTACCAGCGATCCCCACGAAGCGTGCCTGAAGTGCCTCGGGGAATCGCACAGATCTGACAAGTGCCGCATCTGTAAGGCTTTTAAGCCAAGGACAAAGAAGGAGAGGGATCAAAGGCTCCGGACTCTCCTCATGGAGGTGGCACTTGACCCGACGGCTTCGCAGGCCGTGATCTTGGCGCCGGCACCGGATCGCACCGGCACAGAGAAGACTCCCCGGCACCGACCCTCTCCGGCACCGGAGTCAGAACCAAGGCCGTCGAAGTCCAATACTCCGGCCAGGCAGACCCGGCTAGAGCGCCCGGCCTCGACATCGGCCGCAGCGCCGCCGGCACCGTCGACTCCGGGCCCAGCGGGTCCGTCGAGTCTGGTATCGCCGAGCTCCCCCATGAGATCTGGGGTTGAGACAATGGTCCCATCCACACCGGAGACCTTCGCCTCGGCTCGGGACCTCATAGCCCTGACTGAGCCCACTCGGCTGCCACCCCCGGTACCTCCGGTGCGGGTTGTGTCCAGAGGCAAGCCCATGATGTCGGCACCGCCCAGAAGATCTCGTTCACGATCCAGGTCCCGACGTCTTGGGCGCTCCAGGTCCCGCCGCCGCTCGCAGTCCCGGCACCGCTCCCCTCAGCGGTACCGGTCGCACTCGCGGCACCGGTCGACATCGAGACGATCGCGGTCAGGTTTCAGTCGCCGAGACCGGCACCGCGATTCCAGGAGCAGGTCCCGACGCTACTCGCCGCACCGGTCGACCTCCCGGCACCGAGCCGGTGGCAGGTCCCGGTCTCGGTCGACCTCCCGGCACCGAGCCGGTGGCAGGTCTCGGTCGACCTCCCGGCACCGAGCCGGTGGCAGGTCCCGGCACCGAAGCGGCGCCCGGTACCGATCAGGATCCCGGCACCGCGACAGAACCCGGTCCCGATCTCGATCCCGGCACCGATATGACTCCCGGCACCGGTCCCCGGCACCGAGACGATCCTCCGTGCCGGCCCGCGCAGACCCTTACCATCCAGGGTCGGCCCCTCCATGGCCCTCTAGACAGCTGTCCGTATCCTCCCAGACGGACAGCGGGTATGCGCTGGGCACCGACCAGCAGACGGCGCTGTTCGGTGATCCGCCGCTGCAGGACCAAGGCCCACAACAGTGGGGATTCTGGACACCCTGGGCATACCATCAGGCCCAGGGCCCCCAGCAGCTCCCTGCTAGGCCGGCGACTGCGGAGCGTAGGGCTCGCTCCTGAAGCCTCGTTGTCTCGCCCCCCTCCCTCCCCGGAAGGGGAGGAAGGGTCCAAGCAGCAAGACTCCGCTGTGGCTCCTGAGGCAGAGGCGAGGGCTGAGGAAGACCCTCAGTTAGACACTCTCGTGCCTGGGGTCTCCTCATCCTCCTCCCCGGATGAGGCGGTGGCGGGTACCTCCTCCAACAGTCCCCCCCCGCTGGATCTCAGGGCGCACCAAGACCTCCTCAGGCGTTTGGCTCAAAATTTGAGTCTGCAGGCAGAGGAGGTCTCGGAGATAGAGGATCCAGTTGTGACCATCCTCTCTTCTGATGCTCCCACCAGGGTCGCCCTGCCCTTCATACGGACCATCCAGGCCAACGCCAACACCATCTGGCAGTCCCCGGCCTCCATCCCTCCGACGGCGAAAGGCGTCGAGAGGAAGTACATGGCCCCTTCTAGGGGATACGAATATCTCCATGTACACCCGACTCCGGGTTCACTGGTGGTGCAATCAGTGAACGATAGGGAGCGTCATGGCCAGGAGGCTCCAGCCCCCAAATCCAGAGAAGCCAGGCGGATGGACCTCCTTGGCCGTAAGGTGTATTCGGCTGGGGCGCTGCAGCTCAGGGTCTCCAACCAGCAGGCCCTGCTGAGCAGATATGCCTTTAATTCCTGGGTGGCAGTGGACAAATTTAAGGAGCTGCTGCCACAGGATGCTCGCCAAGAGCTTGCGGCCATCTTGGACGAAGGCAAGAAGGTCGCACGCACGGCCTTGCAAGCCTCCTTGGACGCTGCGGACTCGGCTGCCCGTACCCTCGCGTCAGGAGTTACGAAGCGTCGCATCTCCTGGCTGCAGGTTTCCGGCCTTCCGCCGGAGCTCCAGCATACTATACAGGACCTTCCTTTCAAAGGCCAGGGCTTGTTCTCTGACAAGACAGACCCCAGACTCAAGAGTCTGAAAGACAACCGGGTCATTATGCGGTCCCTCGGGATGCACACCCCCGTGACGCTGCGTAGACCCTTTAGGTCGCAGCAACAACAACAACGCAGGCCGTTTTCCCAGTTCCGCCAGCGGCAGGACCTTTACAGGCGCCGCGGCAGGAACGGAAGGCGCAGGCACTCGGGGAACCAAGGGGGGCAGAACCAAGGCTCCTCAAAACCCCCGCCTGGTCCTAAACCTTCATTTTGAAGGTGCGCCCGAGGGCGCAGTAACAGTTTCCCCTATGGATCCTTCCCCCCCGTTTTCCAACCGCCTTTCGTTTTTCCTCCCGGCGTGGTCCCAAATAACATCGGACCGCTGGGTCTTAAGCATGGTGCAGACGGGATACTGCCTGCAGTTTGTTTCATTCCCTCCTTCCCGCCCTCCTTCCTCGTCCCTCTTCAGGGACCCCTCTCACGAGCAATTCCTTCGGCAGGAGGTGCAGACGCTCCTCAGCAAAGGAGCTATAGAGGCGGTTCCGGAAAGCGAGAAAGGCAAGGGGTTTTATTCCCGCTACTTTCTGATCCCCAAGGCCAAGGGGGGCCTCAGGCCTATCCTCGACCTGCGAGAGCTCAACAAATACCTCGTGAAGTTGAAGTTCCGCATGGTATCCCTGGGGACCATTATTCCATCCCTGGATCCGGGAGACTGGTACGCCGCCCTCGACATGCAGGACGCGTATTTCCACATTGCCATTTGTCCGCGCCACAGACGCTTCCTCCGCTTCGTTGTGGGGGCTCTTCATTATCAATTTGCAGTCCTCCCATTTGGCCTGTCCACGGCCCCGAGGGTGTTTACAAAATGCATGGCAGTTGTCGTGGCGCATCTTCGGCGCAACCGTGTCCACGTGTTCCCTTATCTGGACGACTGGTTGATTCGGGGCACGTCGGAACAACAAGTCAACAGCCATGTCCGCGTGATCACCGGCATGTTTGCAAGTCTGGGCCTCTTGATAAACACAGACAAGTCCACCCTGAGGCCCACTCAGAAGGTGGAATTTATCGGGGCCGTCCTGGACGCCACTGTGGGCAGGGCCTCGCTGCCTCTGCAACGGTTTCAGACCATGGTGGCGATCGTTCAACGTTTGCGGTCAGCCCCATTGACGTCAGTGAGGACATGTCTAACCCTGTTGGGCCACATGGCGGCTTGCACCTTTGTGACCGACTACGCTCGGCTCCGCATGAGGCCTCTCCAGTTGTGGCTTATCAGTCATTACAGGCCGGCAAGGCAACCGTTAGACATGTTAGTCACAATCCCCCAGAAGGTCTTAGATTCTCTCGGCTGGTGGCTAGACCAGTCCGTATTATGTGCGGGTCTTCCCTTCCACCCCCCTCAGCCCTCGGTATCCCTGACAACGGATGCCTCAGATCTAGGCTGGGTGGCCCACCTAGGGACCCTGCGGACACAGGGCCTGTGATCTCAGGAGGAGGTGGGGCTACACATCAACATGCGGGAGTTGAGAGCAGTCCGCCTTGCTTGTCAAGCGTTCTGTCATCAGCTTCAGGGTCGTTGTGTCGCCGTGTTCATGGACAACACGACGACCATGTACTATATCAACAAGCAGGGCGGCACCAGGTCCTCCTCCCTGTGCCTCGAGGCGATACGACTCTGGGACTTTTGCGTAGCCCACTCCATTCACCTCAGGGCTTCTTTCCTCCCTGGAGTACGGAACACGCTGGCGGATCGATTGAGCAGATCCTTCCTGTCACACGAGTGGTCCCTTCGCCCGGACGTCGCTCTCTCCATTTTCCGGAGGTGGGGTTATCCCCGGGTGGACCTCTTCGCGTCCAAGGGGAACAGGAAGTGCCAAGCGTTCTGCTCCTTTCAGGGCAGGGAGCCGGGGTCGATAGCGGATGCCTTCCTCATCCAGTGGTCGACCCACCTGTACTATGCGTTTCCCCCGTTCCCTCTGGTCCACAAGGTCCTCCTGAAGGTGCGCAGAGACAGGGCTCTCGTGATCATGGTGGCCCCGGCATGGCCCAGGCAGCACTGGTACACCATGCTGCTGGACTTGGCCGTAGCCGACCCTGTTCCCCTGCCCCTTCATCCGGACCTGATCACCCAGGACCACGGGACCCTCTGTCACCCAGACCTGCAGTCGCTGCACCTAGCGGCGTGGCTCCTGCGTGGCTGACTGGTTCCGAGCTGCGCTGCTCCACGCCTGTGAGGGAGGTGCTCTTGAGCAGCAGGAAACTGTCCACAAGAGCCACATATTCGGCGAAATGGAAACGCTTCTCCTGTTGGTGCGTAGAGAGAAATCTCCGCCCTATGGAAGTTTTGGTAACCGAAATCTTAGACTATGTTTGGTCCCTCAAAGGGCAAGGTCTGGCCTTATCGTCGTTGCGAGTCCACCTAGCAGCTATCTCCACCTTTCACCCGGGTGCGGACGGTCGCTCCGTTTTTTCTCACCCGACGGTGTCGAGATTCCTTAAAGGGCTGGAACGTTTATTCCCTAACGTCCGTCCCCCTGCTCCGACCTGGGATCTTAACCTGGTGTTGTCCCGGCTCATGGGGCCCCCCTTTGAGCCGTTAGCTACTTGCTCCCTGCTCTACCTCTCTTGGAAGACTGCCTTTCTAGTAGCTATCACCTCAGCTAGACGGGTGTCGGAACTCCGAGCTCTTGTGGTAGACCCCCCATATACGGTCTTCCACAAAGACAAGGTGCAGCTGAGACCACACCCTGCTTTTCTGCCCAAGGTGGTCTCAGCCTTCCACGTCAACCAAGAGATTTTCCTTCCGGTTTTTTTCCCAAAACCTCACTCCTCAGGCAGGGAGCAGCAGCTCCACTCGCTGGATGTCCGTAGGGCTCTCGCGTTCTACATAGAGAGGACCAAACCCTTCCGAAAATCCCCCCAGCTTTTCGTGGCGGTAGCAGATCGTATGAAAGGGCTTCCTATCTCCTCCCAGAGGGTATCCTCTTGGGTTACGTCCTGTATCAGGACCTGTTATGACTTGGCCCATGTCCCTACGGGCCGTGTGACTGCGCATTCTACCAGGGCGCAGGCGTCGTCGCTGGCTTTCCTCGCCCGTGTGCCCATCCAGGAAATCTGTCGGGCAGCGACCTGGTCATCGGTCCACACCTTTGCTTCCCACTACGCCCTGGTCCAGCAGTCGAGGGGGGATGCGGCCTTCGGAACTGCAGTGCTCCGTGCCGCGACTTCTCACTCCGACCCCACCGCCTAGGTATGGCTTGGGAGTCACCTAACTGGAATGGATGTGAGCAATCACTCGAAGAAGAAAAGACGGTTACTCACCTTTGTAACTGTTGTTCTTCGAGATGTGTTGCTCACATCCATTCCACACCCGCCCTCCTTCCCCACTATCGGAGTAGCCGGCAAGAAGGAACTGAGGAGCGGGCGGGCCGGCAGGGATATATATTGGGCGCCATGGCGGCACCACTCCAGGGGGCGACCTGCCGGCCCACTGGAGTTGCTAGGGTAAAAGTTTCTGACGAACGTGCACGCGCGGCGCGCACACCTAACTGGAATGGATGTGAGCAACACATCTCGAAGAACAACAGTTACAAAGGTGAGTAACCGTCTTTTTTGTTGATGTTTATGGGGAGCTCCTATAACTGTTTGAGGCAACATGGGAGAAAGCACACAGGTTCTTGTTTCAAAATTTAACTAGTCAGCAGAGGAGGCTGACATGGGCTGGTGAGAGTTAACTCGATAGCTAGAGCAGGGTAGACTGTTATGGTTCAGTGATTGTCTTAGTACATACCTTCCACCTAGAGAAGGGTAGTAGATTAAACAAGTAGCAAATGAAAGAGACTTATGATATATAAACTATTGATTATAAAGATGTTTATTTGTTCAAGAAGCACCTAGAGGCCCCAACTGAAATTGGGGTCCTTTTGTGCTGTGTATGGTATAAATGCATAATAAGGGACAGTCCCTGCCCTGAACATCTTACCACAGCACCCAGCAAAATGGAGCCCCAATCCCTAATAAGGCATTTGTATGCTACCATAAAATACATATTTACTAAAAATCTAAATAGAAAAGACGAAGGGTGGGAGGTAGAACAGAGGCACAGAGTGAGGAAAATGAGGAAATTAGTTAAACAGAAATTAAATGGCGCTGTCAAAAGAGCGAAATGCCTGCAAGCTGCATGGAAACTTTTAAAAACACACCATAATAGAGGCTCATACTAAATGTACACCCCCAAATAAAAAATACCACAAGAGGGCCAAAAACATGCCCCTCTGGGTAAACAAGAGAGTAGAACAGGTGGTTAGAGACAAAAAGACATCATTTAAAAATTGGAAATCAAATCCTACTGAGGAAAATAGTAAGGAGCATAAATTCTGGCAAGTCTAGTATAAAAGTATAAGTAGGCAAACCAAGAAAGAATTTGAAGAGCAATAACAGAAGACATGAAAACCACCAGCAAAAAACATTTTTAAGTACATCAGAAGCAGGAAGCCTGCCAAAAAATCCAGTGGAGCTACTGGACCATCAAAGTGCTAACGGAGTACTCAGGACCAGACCATTGTGGGGAAGCTAAATGAATTCTTTTCATCAGCCTTCGCTGCAGAGGATATGGGGAAGATTCCCACACCTGAGTCATTCTGTTTAGGTGTCAGATCTAAGGAACTGTCCCAGATTGAGGTGTCGGAAGAGGTGGTTTTGGAACAAATTGGTAGATTAAATAGTAGTAAGTCACCCATACCAGATGATATTCACTCAAGAGTTCTGAAGGAACTCAGATATGAAATTGTAGAATTACTAACTGTGGTATGTAACTCATGGTATGTAACTCATGGTTGAAGTCATCCTCTGTACCAGATGCTTGGAGGATAGTTAATGTAATGCTGATTTTTTTTTAAAAGGCTCAGAAGCGATTATGGAAATTACGGCCAGTAAACCTAATTTCAATATCAGACAAATTCGTTGAAACTATAGGAAAGAACAGAATTATTAGATGTATAGATGAATACAATATGTTAGGGAAGAGTCAACATGGCTTTTGCAAAGGGAAATCATGCCTCACCAATCTATTAGAATTATTTTAAAGAATCAACAAATGTGGACAAGTGTGATCCAGTTAATATGGTGTACTTGGACATTCAGAATATATTTAACAAAGTCCTTTATCAAAGGCTCTTAAGGAAACTAAAAAGTCATGGAATAAGAGGGACGGTGCTTTCATGGATCAGTAACTAGTTAAAAGATGGGAAACAAAGGGTGGAATAAATAGTATTCATAGTGGAGAGCAGCAAATATCAGGGTCCCCCAAGGATCTGTACTGGGATCAGTGCTGTTCAACATATACATAAAGGATCTTGAAAAAAAGGGGAAACGGTGAGGTGGCAAAGTTTGCATACAATATGAAATTACTCAAGATAAGTAAGTCCAAAGCAGACTGCAAAGTGTTACAGAGGGATCTCACAAAACTGGGTGACTGGGCAACAAAGTGGCTGATGAAATTCAGTGTGGATAAATGCAAAGTAACGCACATTGAAAAACATAATCCCAACTATACGGACAAAGTGATGGGGTCTAAATTAGCTGTTACCACTCAAGAAAGAGATCTTGGAGTCACCAGCGATAGTTCTCTGGTGCAATGAGTGTCAAAAAAGCTAACAATGTAAGGAACCATTAGGAAAAGGATAGATCAGGGATTGGCAACCTTTGGCACATGGCCCATCAGGGAAATCTGCTGGCAGGCCGGAACAGTTTGTTTACCTGCAGTGTCCGCAGCTCCGGCCGATCGCAGCTCCCATTGGCCATGGTTCATCCTTCCAGGCCAATGGGGGCTGCAGGAAGCAGTGGCCAGCACATCCCTCGGCCCATGCCACTTCCTGCAGCCCCCATTGGCCTGGAACAGCAAACTGCTAATTCCTGAGATATATAATAAGACAGAAAAATGTCATAATGCCACCCTATAAATTCATCCTTGAATACTGCATACAGTTCTAGTCATCCCATCTCAAAAAAGATTTATTAGAATTGGGAAAAGTACAGAGAAGGGCAGCAAAAATGATTAAGGGTATGGAACAGCTTCCATACAAGGAGAGATGAAAGAGTGAGACTATTCGTCTTTGAGAAGAGACAAGAGGGATATGATAGATGTCTATAAAATCATAAATGGTGTGTAGAAAGCAAATAAGGAAGTGTTATTTACCCTTTCACATACTACAAGAACCGTGAGTCTCCCAATGAATTAATAGGCAGCAGATTTAAAACAAATGTAAGGAAGTACTTCTTCACACAACACACAATCAACCTGTGGAATTTGTTGCCAGGGGATGTTTTGAAGGCCAAAAGTATAACTGGGTTCAAAAAAGAATTAGATAAATTCTTAACCAAGATGGTCAGGGTTGCAACCCTATGCTCTGGGCATACCTAAGCCTCTGCCTGCCCTAAGCTGGGAATGGACAACAGGGGATGGATCACTCGATAAATACCCTGTTATGTTCATTCCCTCCCTAGCATCTGGCCCCAGCCACTATTGAAAGACAGGATACTGGGCTAAGTGAACCATTGGTGTTGACTCAGCAAGGGCATTCTTATGTTCTGACAAAGAGGTGCTCAAAGAGAAAGAGATCAGCTTTCATTTTCCTGTTTGTGGGGCTCTTCTGTCTATAAAAAAGATTATGTAGTGAGGAACATTTGTACCTACTATAGTGATTCTCTTTTTTTCCAGGAGTATTTTGTATTGGGATTTGAATAACCAATATACTACTTTTGCAGGAAGAGAATTTGTATGGAGTTCTTTAGATAGACAGGCAGTATGCATAGGGGGAGAGGGAAGTTGTGTTAGGAGCACTAACAAGTGCACCTGGTGGGTTGAACTTTTGATGAACTCACCTGCCTGAGCAGCACTTATTTTAGTGTGCACTCTCTAGGGAATGCTGAGGCCTGATCTACACTGGGGGAAGGGGGTGGGAGTCGATCTAAGATGCACAACTTCAGCTACGAGAATAGCATAGCTGAAGTCAACGTATGTTAGGTCGACTTAGATTGACTTACTTCTCATCCTTGCGGCGCAGGATCGATGGCTGCCACTCCCCCATCAACTCCACTTCCGCCTCTCGCCCTGATGGAGTTCCGGAGTCGACGGGGAGCGCGTTTGGGGATCGATGTATCGCGTCTAGACGAGATGCGATACATCAATCCCCGATAGATCGATCGCTACCTTAGCTGAAGGCTTTAGTAACTGGGTCAAATATCTACTAGCAGTAACAAATCTGTCACTTAGCAAGGTTGGTGGACCACTTCATGAAACCATTGCATCAGTGCACAGACAGACTATGAATGTTTGCAAGATTATATGTCCAATATGCATACTATCGCATCAGCTAATCATCTGCTGAAGTAATGAGTTTAGATTCAGTTGCATGTAGTGTATTCTGGCCTGTTATTATTTTGTATTCTGTTTTTTGAATAGCTTTCAGCTGAAATATACATGCAATTCAGAGCCTGATGGGGGAAAAACACAAGATTGCCTTTAATTGTTCTGTATATACCTACAATGAGCTAATTAAATTGAATGATAAAAGAAATTGTAGGTTATTAGTATTCCTGCAGCTCCTGAATGCCCAAATAGATGGAGGACCCATTGTATTAGATGCTTAGTAAACGTGTGGATGACACAATCCCTGCCCCAGTTAGTTTACAATCTAAATCTAAGACAAGTAAAGAGAGGTGCTGAGGAGGAAGGATGAAATAACAATAATGCTAATGTGTTTTCGCATAGACAAACTGTGCCCACAATTTGTAGGAACCAAGGGATTATATCTTTCTTTTGTTTGGTACTGCATGGAGTAAATAAAATATTCATAGTCCTGGCTGATTGTAGGCTTAAATAGTCAGCAAAACTATCAGTGTGGACTTACTTTCAGAGTTACTTTAATAGCTGGACTTGGTAACTTCATATGCTGATACTAACTCCACATTTAGTCATATTACTTTTGAAGTAACAGATGACTTTTCTGCCTGAAAAGTAATCCTGCTAGTTGCTAAGGTGAAGGACTTTCTGTTACAATTAAGATTACCTTTTTAAAAGTGTAAACAGCTTACTTAACAATCCTGTCATGTATATCAGTGAAGTCACAGGGCACAGCATTGCCACAGCCTAATTTTACAATTCCCACACTCATGACAAAGGTAATTAGTTATTTATTATAAGCCAAAATTCTTTCTCAGAAGAACTTTGACAGTCCTACCAACATATGTTCTTATGAAATCTCCTTGTATCTGCTGGCCATAGCCCTTTATAAACCTGTCTAACATTTCATTCATCTTTTTATATCTTCTTTTTTTATGTCTGCAGAGTTTCCCCTTCAGATGCTGACTCCACAGCGAGTGAACAGTCCAGTGGGAGAGAAACAGAGGAAGAAACTGCAAGACCATCAACCACTGCTAATGAGGGCAAAACACGCAGAGCTCCAAAGAGTGGTTTGTTACCTTTTTTTCTTCAGTCTCTTGCTGCAGTGTTTTGGTAGGGTACACCTCAGATACATTTCAGTGCTGCTACTTTCTAAAAAGTAATTTTTGTCTATTGGATCTTCTTGTTTTGGTTCTCCAGCATTTTTTTTCCCTCTGTTTATTTTCGCTTTTCATACATTGCAGTTGGAGAGCAGCCTGTTTCTTTCGTTCAGGCATGCATCTGATCCAAGTGATATAACACCAATCACCCTCCCTTCTCTCATCCAGCAAATATGTTTCTAATGACTCTGTTGGTAGCAATTTTGCAGGAAATTAGAGGTGCAGGAAGATCACAACAGGACTTGACACCATGGGGGCATGTGTCTTTAACTGTGATTTTGAAAAACAAAGATTTAAAAATAGTTTGGAGAGCTAAGAGTTTAAAAATCAGTATGGTGCTTGTGCATGGTATAATTTAGAAGCCAAGATGCCTTATTGTTAGCACGAAAAGTTTGGTAAAGACTTGTTGGCATCTCATGGGAAATACTGCACACTATTCAGCTCACCCTTGTCATGGTTTTTATTCCCTCTTACCCCATTTTAAAATATTTAAAATGTTTGCATGAACCACAGGATTTTGATTAAGAGCTCACACTTCTATTCATATTGCTTACTTCTCATTGGAGATTTTAGGACCAGATCCTCAGCTTGTCAATCACGGTAACTCTAGTGTGGAGGTCCAGATACATTACAATCCTGTTTTGTGCAAATGTCCTTAGCAGTAGTAAAACGAGAGAGAAGGGATTACTAGAAATACCACAGGCAAATCCCTCTATAAAGTTGAAAAGTGTTCAGAGTTTTCCGTGAGGTGCCTACTGAGGAATGCAATGCCAGTATACTTGAGCTAATAGCATACATTTCCCAGTGTTCCATTGTGTCAGAGAAGAGATGAGTAAGATGCAAGAGGTCTTTATTATAATATCAATCACTAGTTCCCTTCCAAAGCACCTGTTTTTCCCTAGTGTGTGCTTCTACTTATGCAGTGCTCAGAACACTGAATGATCCTGAAAAGGCTGCTTTGGTGAGGCTAGTTTACCTCCTGGATGAACATTCTGTTGTAGCATGTAAGCAAACAAAACACAAAGTAGGCAAACGCTGCCAGAAAATCAAAAAGTGTGCTTCCTAATAAACTAGTATGCAATACGGGCCCCTTGCATATACCTTTCACGAGGTGACCTTTTATTTTATAAGATATCATCTTAGTGGCCTAGGGTGTATGTTTTAATGTCTTATGTTTGCTATAAGGACCAGAATTAGTCCCTGAATAAATGGGTATAATATTAGTGTTTTATGAGGAGTTAATGTTGTGAAAGACTGTTGGACTACTACTTGTTTCAGTCTATGTGAATCCAACCCTATTCAATACTATCCCATTGCCTCCTGCTGGGAAACTCCCTGTTTGTTCCTTTGTTTCACATCTTCTTCCGAGTTTCCATGTTAGGCTTTAGGGAGTGTTAGACGTTGTTGCATCAAGAGCTAATTGTAGCTGTGTCTTAATTATCCGGAAAGATTTGCTGCAGAGCTGTGCAAAATGTGTCCTCTTTTTCCCTTCTGCCATTCGGGGGCTGAAGAAGCCATTTCTCAGTAATTGGTCCTCCTGATCAAGGGATAAAGGGGGCTATTTTTAATGTTCAAGACCAGACACCACTGTAATGGTGTATTTTACTGCTGCTAAACTCCAGTGTCAGCCTCCTTTTCCTACAGCTAAGGCTTGGCAATCATGTATCTCAGCACCTGAGCGCCCTTTTTATCATATATTTTTCTAAATACCATTGCTACTGAATTATTCGTAACTATGGTGTCATCTTTCTTTGCTTTCTCCTTTATGCTGTCAGGAGCAAACAGAGTGGGTAAGTATCCAGACTACTGTTTGACAGCCTTTCTTTTACTCCAGTTTTGTGGTACAAATGTAAATAAAGATCTTGAGAAAGATTAACTAATTGTATCTGAAGTTTGAGTCAACTTGTCCTCAGAGTCTAAAAACCAAGATTGATTTTGAGCAATTTACCCTCAGAAAGAATACTCAACAACACAAATTATATTAAAGGGTCATTTGTTTATCCAATAGCAAGTGCATTTTTTCTAATTGAGGCTATTTTTTTTAATGATGTGATTTGTGATGTTTTGGCTAAAGTATTGCATGCTAAAGTGATCTCTGTTATTCTTTGCCTCTTAGTTTCCTTCCTTGAACAGAATGTGAATAATTAATATCTTTTAAATGGCCAATAGTTATGCTGCTGTGGACTCTGTCAGTTGTTCAGTTTAATGTAGGATATATTATTAGATAGCTCCTAGCCCTGAGTGGTATCATTGTGACTCATAAATTTAAGTCTTTACTTCCGAGGGACTGGATGGCTCAAGGGGTTGATAATGGAATAATGAGCCTTCACTTGTTCACAATTATTACTCTGCCCAGGTCTGTTGGGACTAAAACTGATCAGTTGGCTATTCAGTGTCATATGTGAAAATAGGTTGGTGGCTTTATTACTGTACCTACTACTGCCCATTGACTACAGTGGACTTTGGACGATGCCCGTTGAAGGGAAATAGCTGCACTTGGACTTTCTTTGTGTTAAATTACAGGAACAGAATTAAAGAGGTTAGATCACATTTGTACAAGAAACTTCGGTTTTGTAAAGACAGGCTTTTGCAGAATTCTTAAAACCAATACAAATGTTCTATGTCTTTTGTTTATGTTCTAGTGGAAATAATTGTTTTAACAAAGTAGCATTCCCCTTTGCACTTGGAACCCACGCATTGTGTTAATTACTGAGAAGCTGAAAGTGAAAGTAACTAGAATTGACAGTGAACAAGAAAAACTGACTAGTGTGATTAAATTGTTCAAGAGGAAAGGAAACAAACACCATAGATAGCAAAAAGTAAATTAGGTGATTAAAATTATTTATTTTTAATTATCTGAGTTGTTGTGAGTAGCAAAGATAAACTCAATGAGATATCCATAGGAGATTTGTTATCCATTTTAATATTTAATATTATTTAAATAAAATGTTTAATTCTCTTAATTGTAGGTTAGCAAATTACAGATGTGATTAATTGAAATAATATTACAATCATTTCAGAGACTTTTTTCCACTTTTAGTATATACAGAAGGAGTTAGTTTTCGTCTTTCATTTTTCTGTTTAAAAGGACACAATCATCTTAAAATATGCTACTTTCTGCATTTGTATTAAAATAATATTTATGATTGATGCTTAAAAAAAAAAGGCAAGATAAAATTTCTTGTTTTTTTCCATGTGTTCCTTTAATGCTTTTGACAGCACTCTTTTGTATAGTCTGTTTCTCTCGTTCTTTTGTATATCAGTCCTTTAGGTCTCAGTCCTGCAAATTATTCCACATGGGCAGTCTCCAGGACCTATGCAGTTTTTCTGACTCACCTCTTAGGGCTTCCACAAGCATACAAATGCCTTCACATGGAGTTTGTTGTAGGAATAGTGAGTTTCTTCCTTTGCTTGCAGTCTTTCATGCAGAAGCAGTGGGGAGAGGAACATATTTTTTTCAAAAAAAAAAAATTATTGTAGAACCACAAAAACTGGCAGAAGGACATATGGGGCAGGTGTAGTACTTGAAAGTACTTTTAATTAATTTTGTTAAATTGACCATATTTCAGATTGACATTGTCTCTGTAGCTTTCATTTATAGTATAGGCACTGTGAACAGAAAGTTATGGATAAGATTAAGGTTCTGACTAAGTAGTATAGTTGCATATTTTGAAACTCATTAACCGACTAGTACAAAAACGTAATAAGATATTTGATGAGCTCATTATCAAGCAAATGCCCATTGGTTCCCTAGAATGACTCTTGTAGGTATATTTGAATTGTAGGTGTAGAAATTAATTTTCCCAACAAATCACAGCAAAGCACTATTTATACAGCTAAACATCTAATGCTAGACTGTTTACCATCTGTTGGTAAGAAAAAACAAACCATTAAAAAACTTAAATTTGTAAAAATTGATTGTGAAACTATATTTTGGACAGATTTTTAAATCTTTGTTTAGTTGAGAAATTGCCCTCGCTATCACTTAGCATTTTGCAGTTCAAAGTTTTTATTGGCTTTTAAAACTCATTTGTGGAATCTGAGCCTTCTTAAGTAATGTTATCAATAGCAATTTGTAGTATGTACTAGAGCATTCTAAATAGCTTTTGATGGGATAAAACTGTTTTGAACTTTTTATCTTTGTAAAATATCAAATACTTGATTTAAAAAAATAAAGAATGATCGTTCACCCTCAGGAAGAAAAATGAAAAACTTTTTTGTAATCTGCAAACTACTGAGTAAACTGCCTGCAATAAATCTGCAGCGGATGGAAGGCATCCAGTGCAAATTAAGTGCAGCGGCAAAGATGGCATAATGTTGTAGTACACCATTTCATGTTATCTTATGTGGCAAGACATTTGACTGAGTTGATCCTAGCTATGACATTGTCTTTTATTTTATTTGTTCTGGTAATTCAGGACCTCCGCAGCCCAGTAGTGGAAACGAGCAGCACTCCTCAGCCTCTATCTTTGAGCATGTGGACAGGATGTCTCGTTCCTCAGATGCAAGTAGACGGGTCCCAAGCAAGATCCAGTTGATTGCCATGCAGCCAATTGCAGCCCCTCCAGCTCAGAACTCAGCACTGTCTGACCGAGTAGCAGAGTCCAACAAAATTAACAAAGAGGTATTTTTCAGATAGTGTTTGTGTGCATGATTATAACAGGGTTCAAAAAAGAACTAGATGAGTTCATAGAGGATAGGTCCATCAATGGCTCTTATCCAGGATGGGCAGGGATGGTGTCCCTAGCCTCTGCTTGCCACAAGCTGGGAATGTGCAACGGGATGGATCACTTGATGATTACCTGTTCTGTTCATTCCCTCTGGGGCACCTGGCATTGGCCACTGTCGGAAAACAGGATACTGGGCTAGATGGACCTTTGGTCTGACCCAGTATGGCCGTTCTTATGTTCATGCAATGGTGTATATACAGTGGAATACACTTTGCTAATTGAGAAGGAGAGCAAAAAGGTTCGCATTTCCCTTATATGTAGAGAGGCACACTTCAGATGCTGTGAATGGTTTTTTCTTTTATAAGTATGTAGTCTTGAGTTGCCTGTTGTTTTGGGTCATAGACAAAAACCTGACCTTTTGTTTAAGCTCTGATTTAGGTATATCTTAAAACTAGAGGAGTGACACACTGTTTACCATGCAACCTTGAGTTACTATGCAGGTACTAATAAACACTCTGTGGTGCGTGGTGGCTCTGTAAATTGTGTCACACCTAAATGGTTGGGTTATCTGGGTCTAATTCTGCATGCTTCTCCCAGCTGCTGCTCTGTTTCTCATTTTGTACTTGATTGAAGATAGTCTCCTTCCCCTGCTTCTAGGTTAAAAGCTCAATTCGTCCTTTGTGTTCAGTGCCTTACATAATATGTTGAAAAGTAAATTAATACATCTAATACCTGTAGACAGGGAAGTCCAGGAAAGGTAAATTTAACTACTAAGAAAAATCCTGCTATGTGCATTTGTCTAATGACCTTTTTATACTTTTGTAAAAGATTATAGTGGGTTTTATATTTTGTGCTTTTTGTGCACCTCAACACAGTTCCACAAGCACAGTGGTCATTAAGGGCCTGATCCAGTACCTACTGTAATCAATGGAAAGAGTCCATTGACTTTGGTAGGTGTTGGACCAGCTCTAAAGGCAGTGGTCTATGTTTAAACTGATGACCTGAAGAACCTATTGCCAGGCCATGGACCATTCCACTCCGTCTTCCCTCTTCCAACTCCGCTCTTCAATCAGCTCCTTAAGTTCTTGCCCCTTGTATTATGAGGGTTTTTTTGTAAAGGGAATCAGAGACAGACTTTGGCTATAGCTATCAAATCTCTCTTATGATGGGCGCAGGCAGACATGTGCCACATACACCCTTGGTTGCAATCTAATTTCAGTGGAGCAATGTTTCTCATGGCAACTGGCAGGACTTCTTGTTATTCATCATGCCTTTTATTAACACTCTGCCATTTCTCTCTAATTTCACTTGCTGTGTTATTGATTATACCATGTCTGATAGCATATCTGCCTGGGGAGATTATGAGTCTGTTACCTGCAAAAGGACAAGATAACTGAGGAAGGACATGTGTGCCAGTTTCAAGTTGCTTGCTTTAGCTCTGGCTGTCCTTTTTATTGCACAGCAGTACTAGGCTCTATTTGCAAAAGTGTATCTCATGGTTTTCTCTTTTTCTGCCTTTAAGATACAAACAGCTTTGAGGCATAAGTCTGAGATTGAGCATCACCGCAATAAGATCCGTCTTCGAGCCAAGCGTAAAGGCCACTATGAATTTCCAGTTGTGGATGATGTGATTGTTGTTGATGCGAAAGAGCAGCACAGAATATACCGCAAAGCACAGATGCAGATTGACAAGATCTTGGACCCTGGGGGCAACATGCCTACTGTTTTTATAGAACCCAGGAAGAGGTACAGACTGAGAGCCAGAGGAAGATTCATTCTCTTTTAGAATCAGTGTCAAGACTTGCAAACTACATCAGGCCTGTATTTCTGCACTTGGAGAGCTTAGAATCATTTTGTTCCCAAAAGAATGTTTGAATTGGAGAGATGAAAGAGTTGGGGTTATTTGGGGTGTTTTGGTTTAGTCAATACATGCCAGAGGTTTTTTGGGTGTTGTTGGGTTTTTTTAGCAGCATTCAGAAGGCCATGTGGCTTTTTTTACAGTTTCTCATGGACAGTTTCTCAATAGCAGACCCAAACATACCAAAGGCATTTTTAAGGAGATGTTTATTGTGTGTGCTGCTACTTTTGCACACTCTTTCGTTTAATAACTGCATAGGATCACATGGAAACTGTCTAATTCCTCTAGTGTAATTGTTAAATGCAATGTCATTTTGGGAGCAGACTGAAGCAGAACTACTCAGTCACACACTAACCCCACACCACCACCACAATTTTTACTAAGTACACCTCTACCCCGATAGAACGCTGTCCTCGGGAGCCAAACAATCTTACCATATTGTAGGTGAAACCGCGTTGTATCGAACTTGCTTTCATCCGCCGGAGTGCACATCTTTGCCCCCCTGGAGTGCTGCTTTACCGTGTTATATCCGAATTCGTGTTATATTGGGGTAGAGGTGTATCACAGTAACAAACTCAGAGTGCAACAAAATTTCGAATTTACCTAAGAGCACTAACAGAGACTAAGGAATAAGGGAAAAAAGTAAACGGCAAAGAATATTTTTTTCACATCAAAACAAAGAAAAACATGTAGTCAAGAGAACATGAAAACTAATTATAAAATATATAAAAGTTCAAATTTATCTTTAAAACTCTGCAAATACCAGACAATAAAATCTTCTTCCATATTTCTTCATGGTAACCAGATGCACACAGCACTTATCCATCTCACAGACCTTCCCTCCTTGTCTTATATGACAGTGTCTGCTCTGGGTCTTCTGTGTGGTATATGGACACAGAGGCTTTTTCTCTTGAGTTCCAGGTTCCCTAAAAACAGTCCTGCCTGGACCACTTTCACACTGAGAACAAACAGAACTTTTCCTCCACTGTGTCTTTCCTTCAACTGACCTACATACATCATTTTAAAGCTCAGCATAGTCTCCAACCTGCAATCTGATGGTTACTTTGTCAGCCCCATGCTGCCATCATTTAGAATGCTGCAGCTCTGGAATGAGGAATGTCAGGGGTTAGGGAAACTGAGCTGGGATGGGAGGAACTGGGTCTGGCTTGGCAAGAAGAATGGGAATGGACTGGGTGAGACTGGGACAGGATGACTGAGTATTTGTGAGGCAAGGAGATGGACTGGAATAAGAAGCCTACCTGGAGCCTGCTAGTTGAGGAAAACAGAACAGGAACAAGGAGCCAGAGTGGGAAGATATAAGACTGGGATGGTGACAGGACAAAAGATGTCAAGACTGGTGGGAAATGGCAGTAGAGTCTGTGTCCAGCAGAGCACAGAATTCCTATGTGATGATGGACAAGTCGGTTAAACCAAACTTTTCACGGGTGGTCGGTTCCTCATTTTCTGGGCGATCACCTTAAGGCCCTGGGGTCTGATTTGCAGAATTGCAGAGCAATTGCAGCTTCAACTGAAGTCAGTGGTGAGACTGCTCTGAAAATACAGAATGCTATATAATGGTAGGAACTCTGAACAATCAGATCCTAGGTGTCTCAAATTGGGCACCCAACGTTCCATTCCATCATATAGGCACTGTAATAGGATTGGCTGCTTATCAGATTCTGCCATTCAGTTGCATTAGGGAGTATTGATTTATGTTTTATGTAGTTCTATTTCTGAAACATCCTAAAAATATGAAATGTAAATCAGTACTCTCTAATGTGATTGAAGGAGACTGGAAGAATATATGAACTAATTAAATATTCTAGATGCCAGCCAACTTAGAAAAATTGTCTTCCAAAGCAAAACTAGCAGTTCTCATGTAGAATTACGTATGACTGAGCTATTGCACTATACTTCACAAGAGATGACCCCTGCCTGAGGACTCTCTGAAATGTTCATGGCAGCAGCGGGTCATACCTGAAAGGGTGTACAGAAGAACTGAGGACAATCCATAACCAGCTATCAAAACCATTTGTATTTCCATAGAGGCAAACTGCCTAGAACCTGTCTGTGATTCAAATGTGCAAGTAAATCTTTGAATATTGGTTCTTTTTAAAGTAATAATAAAGGTAGTTCCATAGCGCTGCCTTGAATGGAAAGTGAGGAGAGAAGTATTTTGAACATTATAGAGAAGTGATGGCATAGCTGAGAATTTTGCTGTTAAACTTTGCCATAGGTGAGATTGATGTTAGTGGTTTAAACTAGAATTTCTTTCACTTCATTAGCCTTTTGTCAAGAGTATCACACCATTTTGACTCAATTGGTTGCATACTTGCCTGTGGGTCAGAAAATTCTGATTCTACAGCCCAGTATTAAGGGCCCGATCCTTCTCCCATTAAAATGTTTGGCAAAATTCCCAGTAACTTTAGGAAAGCAGGTTTGTGTCTTTGCATAAATGGGAACTATTACTAAGCACCTAACGGATGCAGGATTTGCCTGAACAGTCACTGCATCTTACTCACTACTTTATGAGGCACTTTGGGGCTTGGTATTTCTTGCTCAGTGTTTCCCATTATGCTTTCCCATGAGCCATCAAAGTGTGGAATCAGGAAAACAAGACTTGTGGCTGGGAGAGAACTCTGACTTAGTGGGGTCCTGAAGCACAATATATCAAAGCAGAAATATGTTAAGGAGTGTTGGAATACCTTCTAGCACATAGATCTTGAGATAACAAACAGTAGAATCTCCAACTTTTAAAAAGTTCTAGTAAGACAGAAGTCGCTGAACTTTCTCTTGGTTTTTATTTCTCTTCATTCCTTTTTTTTAGTTCACGTGCAAAACGTTCTCCCAAGCAGCGTCGGAGACATCAGATAAATGGCAGCCCTATTGATGCTGAGAAGGACAGGCTAATCACAACTGACAGTGATGGGACATACAAAAGACCACCAGGAGTCAATAATTCTGCATATATTGTATGTTTGTCTCTTAGATGACAGGAATACACTGATAGTTCTTACGATAACTGTGGCTTAGGCAAATCTCCTATTTTCCTGGCATGTTCTGAGTGGCTACTTTTTATGTTAATTCCATTTGGTTCAAAATGAGTGAGTTAAGAACCTCCTGTGCAGAATGCTTGGGTAAAATAGTGAAAGCCTGTAATTTTCCACTCATGCTGACATTGCTTGGCCTTCAGAACAGAAGCACTGAAAAGCATTTTTATCAATCCCAATAAACTATATAATGAGAATTGAAAATGGAGCCATAAGGAACAGTAATCATAGGAAATACTATGAAATGGAAAAAGGATTCTCCAATGAGCAACATTAGAAACAAAAATATAAATTCTGGAAAAGACCCATCACATGAAGACGTGTGTATGCTACAGGATCCTTTGAGCATGGTCAGTTCAGTACATTCTAGTCCACATTGCTGGTGATTAAATAATCCCAAATGTTATAGGAAATTTTCAGGTAATGAAAAACTGAAGTCCCTCAATGACAGATTTTCTTTTCTTTAAATTTAGATATCAGTGCAGAAATAACTGAAATCATTCTCAGACAGTATCTAGCAAATTAGCTTTATTTCCATGTTAAAAATAGTAACTAAGAACTTTTAAGTTTAATAATATCATGTAATAAACTGCGCTTAGTGTGCTTCCTGGACTGGTCCACCCGCACTCTGACCACTAATAGTCTTCACTCAGACTGCTGCTAACATTCAAAACCTCTAGACAATTTCAAACAGTTTCCATTTTAAAAAATGTAGTGAAGGACCATAATGTTTCTTTCTGTGATCTTCATCGGCGTTCAGACATGCACAGTGATCATTTTAATGTCACCTGTATCTGAATGAATTCTAGTCTGCAGCTATTTAAATGAGACTTTTCACATAACAAGCTCAACCCTTTTGGCACCTGTGGAGAGTTGGCCCTCATATTCTAAACTCCCAGTGAAGTAGAGGGGTGTGGCTTGATAGTTGACACTGCAGCCGGCATGCAATGGCAAGAAGGATCTGGCGCAATAAGTCTGCTACTGCAAAGCTGCATAACTTCCTGTTACTGAGGAACAATATGCTCCTGAGATAAGACCCTATGTAGTTGTGCTGGCTACATCAGGCTGCTGTCAGGTAATTGCTGCCCCCGGGCACTATTGTGAATCCCTTTAACATGATGCACTTCAGTTCAGCTTCCTCACAGCTAACCGCTTAGCTGTTGAATAGCTCCTGTTCTGTGTTGCTCAGAATACCCGGAATTGTTTCATATTTTGGCTAACGTGGTCAGTTGTTACACAAAGACTCAACTCACTCTGTAGAGCTGCAAAGATTCAGAAAGACTTTATTTAGAGCAGGGGTGGGCATACTACGGGCCAGGGGCTGCATCTGGCCCTTCAGACTTTTTAATCCAGCCCTTGAGCTCCTGACTGGGAGCAGGAGCCGGGGCTTGCCCTGCTCCGCACGTGCTGGGGCTCTGTGTGTCTCCCGGAAGCAGCGGCATGTCCCTCTCCGGCTTCTATGTGTGGGGCAGCCAGAGGTCTCCACCTGCTGCCACTGCCCCAATACTGCCCCCGCAGCTCCCATTGGCCGGAACCATGAGCATTCATGGCCCGCCATACAATTTCTATACCCAGATGTGGCTCTTGGGCCAAAAAGTTTGCCCACCCCTGATTTAGAGAGAGAGAGCTCAGACTGTCATCTTCTAGCTAAGTCAGCATTCACTATGTGATTTCAGATACACATTCATTTACAAGCCACGTCATTCTAGTGCAGCTAGGTCTCTGTCGGGTGGTACGCTGCTCCCCACCTAGTATCATAGTGAGGGAGCTTAAATTGGCTGAAACATTTGAACTAAAATGACTCTCTGGTAGAAGAATTGGGCAGGTTTTGTCTGGCACTCACACAGATGCGTTAAATCTCAACTTGATTTTGGTGGTCACAGGATTTAAGGCTAGAAGGCACCACCAGATCCTCTAGTCTGACCACCTGTATGTCACAGGCCACCGACATCACCCCGCACACTAAACCCAACAACCGAATGGAGACCAAAGTGTTTCAGCCCCCAGGAGATTAGATTGTTATGCTGCAGGGAGAGAATAGGAGGGACTGAGGTGCACCAGTGCCTGAGGACCCTGCAATGGCAGGGAAATGATTAAGTGAGATGTACCCAGATAATCCTGGCAAGTGACCCACGCCCACATGCTGCAAAGGAAGGCAAAAAAACTCCTAGGTCACTGCCAATCTGACCTGGGGGGAAATTCCTTCTTGATCACATGTATGGCGATCAGTTAGACCCTGAACAGGTGAGCAAGAACTAGCCAGCAGGCACCTGAGAGACAGAATGCTTGATGGTATCTCAGAGCACTGGCCCGCCCCGTCCAGGGTCTCATCTACAGGTATGGCCACCCTTGATGATGCTTCGGAGGAAGGAGACCACCCCCCCACCAAATTGTTGGAGGGCGGAGGGAGGAAATCCCTTCCTGATTCCTGCAGGTGGCTGGCTGAAGCTCTGAAGCATGAGCTTTTAGGAACATAGGACATAAACCAGAAATAAGTCCTGCCGCCTACCATCACCAGCAACGCTATCATAGTCGCATCGATCAGTTTGTGCTGTTCTCTCGTGTTGTTTGCCTGCAGAACTCCTATTGGGAGGCAGTTCTAGAACCTCTCCCCTCTGATAGTTAGAAGCCTTCTTCTGATTTCCAGCCTGAATTTGTTCAGAGTCAGTTCAACCCATTTGTTGTTCTGCTAACACTGTCCTGTAGCTTATATAGCTCCTCGCTCTCCCTGATATTTACCCCTCCACCAATGTATTTATAGAAAGCAATCATATCCCCCATCAGCCTTCTTTTTGCTAGGATAAACAAGCCAAGCTCTTCTGCTCTCCTCTCATAAGATAGGCCGTCCATTCTCTCCTGATCATACTAGTAGCCCTTCTCCACATCTGCTCCAGTTTGAGTTCATCTTTCTTGAACCTGGGTGACCAAAATTGTACACAGTATTCCAGATGAGGTCTCACTAGTGCCTTGTACAGTGGCATTAATACTTCTCTATCTCTACTGGAAATGCCTCGCCTTTTTCACAGCTGCGTCCCACTGGTGGCTTATAGTCATCCTATGATCAATCCAAACACCCTGGTCTCTCTCCTCTGTTACTTCCAACTTGTTCTAATCCTTGTTCAGAAGTTAAATGTCACTGTGACTTAAAACTGTGTATCTAAAAATCTGTCTGACTCCTGCTTCCATTCTCTGTCTTCTCTGTAGTCCGATCCTGACCTGCCTGCAGAACCACAGACGCCTTCTTCTCTTGATCTCGGGAAGTACCCAGGCTTGCCTCCCCATCCAGCCTCTCAGTACATCCCTCCACAGCCATCCATTGAAGAGGCCCGGCAGACCATGCACTCTCTCTTGGATGATGCCTTTGCTCTGGTGGCTCCCAGTAGCCAAGCAGCCAGTTCCACTGCCATCACATCACCTGGGGTCTCTGCGGGACAGCCGGTAAACAACACTCCTGCTCGAGCAGGGAGGGGAACCACATGCCCCCAGTGGGGATCACCATATGGTCCAGCCCAGGCAGTAAACAACCCATTTAGTGTGAGTGATACATCTTGAAAGGCTTTTCTGGGCAGGGTGTTAGGACCAGTTGAGCCGTGGTCACTATTGTTATACCTTTTAGATCAGGGTTCATCACGGATATTGAGCAATTATGGGAATCGGGGGTGTCCGTGATGTGAAGTTACAAAATGGGGGGCTCACTATTTATACCACCCTGTGAACCCTTTTTTTCTACTTCAGAGGCAGATGGGAGTTCTCTTTTAAGAGAACGCTTTCTTGGTCCATTCAGATGTGATCTTTCACAGATCAGTCTTGGTATTTAAATGAATAATATTTCTTTTCTGAAGTCTGTTTTAGCTTAGCACCTGTTTAGAGCCCGTAAAGATAAAGTTCTAAGTATTAGCCAGAGTTTTCGACCAGGACATCCTGATTCCACCCCCCGCTGCTCTAACCATTAGACTATGCTCCTGTATGAAACTGTAAATAGAGCTGGAAGTCTGTTGTACAAAATACATCATTTTAGACAGGGATAAATTAAAATCTAGCACTACCTGTGTGCCATTGGCTCCCCTCACTCACACAAGGTAAAATAAAAGCACAGTTTTCCATAAAATTTATATTTAAATACACATTGAAGGGGGCCTTGAGCTGCAAGTCAGAGAACATATTTTCAAAAGGTAGGTAAGCCACATAAGGAGCATGGGCAAACATAGGAGAGCTAGTTATCCCGTTGGAGCTGCACTTCCCAGGTCGTCTTGTGCCACTTAACAAAAAAAAATTGTAAATCTTTGTCTGGAAATTGGGTCTCATTCAAACTGTAAAAGACTGACTGAAATTTCCAGTTTATTGATTTTATTTTTATTCATTTTTTTCCAACAGAGATATGTGGAATTTGGAATGACTCCTCCAACAGCGCCGGGTCTGCTGCAGAGGTACCTTTTTGTTCATGGAATTATAATTACCATTAATATTTCATTAGCTTGAAGAGGCCCTACTGAGATTGAGACCCTACTCTGTTAGGTACTGTGCAAACTCAGGGTGTCAAACAGATGGCCCACAGGTCAGATGCAGCCTGCATTAAGTATTTATATGGCCAACATGACATACTCAGATTATGTAGATTCCAAGTTTTAATTAAAAGACAATAAATTTCCAGCCTTCATGGCTGCAAAGATAACCTTTCAAATGTGAATGGAGCATACCATTGAGTGCCAGAGTCTGCAGAGAGCCTGAAACAATGACTCAAACATGTGTACCCTGTTAATCTCATTGGAATAACGTTTGTAAAGCCCCGTGATGAAGAAGTGTCGTTGTCAACATTAACTGTTCCATTGCTGATCATTTTAATAGATGGAACAGGAAAGAGGATGGGAGTTGAGAGTTCCAGGGAGGAAAGTGCAGAGGGAAGAATGGAAGAGACTTAAAAGAGGGAGAGAGGGAGGGGAAGGAAGAAAAACACAGGGCAGGAGTAGCCTCATCCCAAAGGGAAGCTGAGTATCTCAATGAACGATGCTGAATATTTCAAAAAGTTGCTGAGTAAATAACTAATAAAGAAAAGTTTAGTTACTACATAGGGGCTGTCTGTATCTTTCCCTTAATCTTTATGCAAACCTCTCTCACTGGTGTCAATGAGAGATGCACTGTGGATTGAGGAGAACATGAAGTCCTGAATTTATATCCTGGCCATGGACCATAATTAAACATGTAATTAAACTCCTCTGAGTAGATTTGACACTTTTGGTATAAACACGTATTAAGAAACAGTCTCTATCCCAATGAGCTTACATTCTAAACAGACAAAGGGTGGTGTGAGGGCAAACGGAGCACAAAGAGGTGGAGCCCAGAATAGAGCTCAAGTGTCCTGCATAGCAGTCTAGTGCACTCTCCTTTGCACCAAGTTGCTTCTCCTGTCTTTGTTTCATACATATAAAATGTGTAAGCCGTATGCCAATGAGAGAACGCTTTCTTTGTTGGTGGGCAGCCACTTTTGCAATGGCTAAACATATGGAAACTCCATGCTTGTTAACTCTTTATTTTATTGGGCAAATGGCGATACAAGCCCCATTCCTTTAAGAACTTCATGGATACATCCCTGCAATTCTCATGCCAAAGTTGGGAAGTTAGCTATATTCTGAGGACACGTGCTTGAAGAGTTATGAAAGGAACTGTATAATCCCTTCCGTATCTCTCAGTGCTCTGCTCATGGTGCAGCAGCGGGCTACAGGAAGCTCATACTTTGCAGTCTCTGCCTGATGGAAAAGCACTGTGGTAGTTATGGATGATTAAGGTTTGTGCTAGATGCTGAATGAATAGTGGAACACTGCCCATGCTCAAATCTCAGATGTTGTTAATAAAAGAAATTAAATTAACTAACAGTAAATCAGTGCAACCAAATGTACTTCACCCAAAGACTCCCTCTTGCCCGTTCCCTCTGCCCTCTTGAAAAGCCCTATAAATAAATGCTCTTCCCTTCATGGCCTATAGATTAAGAGATTCAACTTATTTTGGGCCAAGTAGAAGTAAATTCCAGAGCAAATGGGACCTCTCAGAGAAGGCCTGGTAGCAGGCCCACATCTATAACTCAGTGGGGATCTATCTCTCTTGGCCCTGCTGTGGTAAGCTCTCTTGGCCCTGCTGTGGTAGTCTCATATGAAGAAGGAGGTGAGAACATCCCAATCTATGTAGATAAATAAGGGAAACATTCCTTGTAGTTTACAACTGATAAATGCCTCCCTTCCCTCCCAGCTCCAGATTTACTATTTGGCTTTCCCTTTAATTCCCATATAATCACAAATTGTCAATATACAATATCAAATGGGAGCAAGTTACAGTCCCAAAAGCTTACCCCAGTAAAGGGAAGATCACCTGCTAACCTAGGAGACAGACATGTCAGAGCACAAATTCTCATCAGGATGAAGCTCCAAGAGAAAGTCAGGGTCTGATGTATACATAATGTATTACTTCATTATTTTATTTCTTTTAAAATGAATGTAGTTCTTGGAGAAGAACTGTGCTGACAGTCCTAGGCACTGAGGTCTGCTATCTGCAGAATGGGGATGGATGGCTTTTGCCTGCCCATGGGACTGAGACTGAAAGGATCATCTCTAGAAGAGGAGAGGGGAATAAAGTCTCCATGCACATGTGCTCTTTGAGATCTTAGCTGATACGGCCAGTCATGACATGAGAAGATGATTTTGTGATTGGGACACTAGCATGTTAGAAACTGCACTGAGATCACCAACTCACTGTATGTAGGTCACCACTAGGCATCAATTATTAACAACTGCATTCACTCTCAACCTGTCTCAGATTTAGAGAAGCTGCCTAATAGTAGAAGGCTCTGTAGCTAGTTATCAGATCCTTGAACAAGGCAGTACTTTCACTGTGTATTATTTTTTCAAAAGGCTATGAGCCCCTTGACACAGGCAGTTTGAATTTCCTTAAGTTAAACATTAATACCACCATTGTTATTGGTGGAAACTCAGGACCTGCTAGTGCCAGAGGGCTAAAGTAACAACCTGCAAGTTCATTGACCTGCACAGATTTCTTTGAAGACAGTATAAAATACCATGGGTGCTTCAGTTTAGATTGTGTTGGATCAGGGAAGCAATGTGTTATATTCAAGTAAAGAAGGTTACACTCATTTTCTGAAGACAAAGATAATGAAACTGCTAGAAACGATGCAGAAAGCTATAGAAATAGGAAGGGGAGTGTTTCGAAGTCACTGCAGTAGGCAGACATTACTAACGTCACAATCCAGTGGCTTAAATAGCCAATGCATGGAACAGTGATTGGGAAACCAGATTGTTCCTTTTTCTCTGTACTAATGCAATCAACATATTTAATGGGCTGGAACCAACCTGGGCAGAAAGGCAAAACATATAAAGTTAAGTCACTTACCTACTGTGCTGATACTGGGGCTTAGCAGCCATTATCATGGTATGAATGTTGCATCGTGCAATACGCGTACACTGAGCTTGAGCATACTGAGAATGTCTAAATCTAAAAATTGATTTGCAAAGGGATTTTTTCCAATTAAATTCGCTAGAAGTGAAACCTTTCCATTGAAACGAGAGAGGCCAGGTGGAATGCTGGTCTGGAAGATAGAAGCCAAGACTGGAAAGTCAGTCTGATCCAAATTTGGACCAGCAATAGCTAGGAAATGACACAGGTATCCATTTTGCATCATCTGTCATGGACCTCTGACTAGTGGTAAAGAGTAGCTAAAACCATCATTTATTATAATGAGAGGCTTGAGGAGAGCTGTTCACCATGAACTCCTTTCATCTACAAAAAGAGCAACAATAATGGAAATACTTGTGCCCCCCACTCAAAAAATATTGTTGCACAAAAATAACACCCTCAGCCTTAATATTGGGAGGATATTTCCTTTGAAAAGAAACATCTAAAATTATTCTAATAGATTATTGATTATAAGGTTGCAATTTGGTGCTGTAGGCATGAAATACCATATGAGTGCTTCTCTCACTATTGCACTCTTACTGGTCCCCAGATAACAACCCCAAATAGGCATTGTTAAACCCCATTCATTTTAACGTCCCGTGATGCTTGGAAAGCTGGTTCCAAATCACTTCTGTGGAGCTGCTGAGTAGATAATTGGGAACAAGTCCGTGGGAGATAGGGAGAGTGTGGCTGTTCCAAACTGAAAATGTTACTCTTGAACCCTTCCGAACTCTTTCCTTTAGGCTGTATCCTAAATGACGAATATATTGTATTTTAAATTACTGGTTTCTCTGTATTAGGTTCCACATCCCATTTCTGAGTCATGCAGTCCTCTGAGCCTTTCGTATGTAGGTCACTGGTACAAATACCCCCCAGGTCAGCAGTGGCTTGAGTGAGATACAATCAGATGACTGTTTAGTGGTCCATGTTAATGAGTGGAATAAAAACCTAGGGAGAGTAAATAGCCCAATTCCTAGGGAAAAGCTGCTCAGACACCAGGGTGATGAGCATAGTATAGGAACTTGGGCCCCAGTCCTGTAAAATGCTCAGTCTGGGCACTGTGTTCCTGCAAAGCTCATTGCAGGATCGAGGGTGTAGTTAAATGTGAGTCACAGAGAGCACTTTCACAGTGAGCACTGATTGGCACCATGTTGAAACATTCAGCAGAGAAACTGAGAGTTTGATAGACAGTGGAGATCAAGGTAATCCTTAAATATGATCTCTCCAGCTCAGGGTGAGGCACATTGGTATAACAGTTCCTCTCCAGTGCTGTCAATCTGACACATTTTATTAATGCTAAGTCATCTTAGACTACCCTTGGTAAGAAAACATTTGTGGAATTATGATTATCACCATTGGTGGAGACTGCCTTTGAATAATTGCACTGCAAGAAATAGGGATGTTAACGTACCTCCTCTGGAACTGTGTCACGACACAACATGACATGGTGTGATGTATCATATATAATCACAGGATGCTTGAAAATGTCTAGAGCTCAACACAACAAATATTCATGACACTTAGGGAAGTACCCATAAACCAAATGGTATTTCTGTTTGCCAAATACACGTTACATTTTGCACTTTCTCCCTGTTGATTTAGATCCAAGCCCCTGACTCAGCAACATTTGTCAGAGCAGTTTTTGGGTCCCTAAATTAAGCAGGTGCATTTCTGCTGAAGTCAGTGAATTTAGATGAACCTGCTTACGTTAGTAGTGAATTTGACTATCTCCTGTTCCGAGGTCACTTTGAGGTGGTAGTGATGATGGTTTTCCTCAGCGGGAAAGTAAATCTTTCTTTTTTTCAAACCCTTCTCAGTGCATTGAAGCCACCCCAATCTATGAAAATACTTGGTTTTAAACTCCTGTGTTAGTCTTTGTACAAGCCTGTTCTTATGAAGTGCATGTTATGAAAGAGGATTGTGGTAATGTAGTTGAATTCTTTTTGTAGCAGCTATGGTAAAACTATGCATGAGTGATTATAATAGGGTTAAGTATAAGGGACAAATGTAAATGTTTTCACAGTGGAAAGGTCAGTTAGTGTAATCTTATGTTGCTCTACCAACAGGCAAAGTTTTGGCCCGGGTTTCCTTCAGTCTGTAGAGTTAATGCACCCAGACCAGCAACAATCCGATGTTCAATATTCCTCCAGAGGGCTATACCCAGAAGAAATGCCATCGGTGGCACGGCCACGACCAGTTGGAAGCACTGCAGGTAATTTTGGTTTATACTGAACATGCACTGGAATATTACACCTTTTTCATATATGTTCCATATATAGTTGTCCCTATTAAAAGTCATCCTTTGCCATCAAGTGGTATTATGGTGACCAGATAGCAAGTGTGCAAAATTGGGGTGGGGGATAATAGGGTCTGGTGTAAGAGAAAGACTCTAATATCGGGACAGTCCTTATAAAATTGGGACAACATCTGGTCACCGTCCATGGTACACTCCAAACTTAGGCTTTGTTTTCACTGCCAACTAACTATTGCTAGCTGTCCTCCTATAAAATTATAGTGGAGACAGGGCACTGAAGTTTTTACTGCTAGCTCGCAAGGCAAGGTCATCACTATACCCAGGCCTGAGCCTCGCTGCCTCATGGTAAAAAAAAAAAAAAAAAAAAAAAACAAAAAACCTACAGTGCCACTAGGCTTTTTCAGTGGGATAGCTAATGTGTATTAGTGATCCTGTGGTTAAAACTCCCCTTTTTTTGGTAGTGAAAAGACAGTCTTAGCATAGGAAATAACTTCAGCATTTCAAAAAGAGTTCAGTGAATGTTGACTTTTCACAGGTGACCGCAGTATTTCCTTTGTGGTAAATTAAATAGTAACTGGTGCCTTCTGGAGAAAACATTCCATTCAGAAAAATTTTGCCTATTTATCCTGCATTTTTTTTCTTTTTTCTTACTAGGGATGTTTGCATAAAAACAGTATCTGAAGAGTCTATCTATTTTCTGCCGTACCACATGAAATCATCTTCCCTGACTGTGAGACAATTTCCATAGAAAACAAGGTTCTAACTTCACATTGGGTTTAAGTGGCAGGAGATGATGAACTCTTAAGAAATAAAGATTCTGTTCTCATGTAAATTTCTCTATTAACTTTCTTCCAAAAGAGAGAGAATTAAAATATTGAAAATATAGGTGTGCTCAAGAATTTCTAAATTAGACATGTCCATGTTGTAGTCCAGAGAATTAACTTGGACCTGCAGCTGTCCTCTCCCTATAATTGTGCAAAGTGATGGTGGTGAAAGGGTTCACTATTTCATAGATGATTTAATATATTATGTATACTGTTCCTTAAGTGTCTATGGTTGGTCAGCTGTGGGTTTTTGGTTCTGGTGAACTCAAATAACCAGTTTTTATCCTTCAGTTAAGGAAGATACAATAACTAAATATCAGTTTTATAATTTTTTTTAAATTTATTTTAAGGAAAGAAGAGTAAAGTAAATATTACATGTAAGTTAGGCAACTTGTCTATGTGCCTCCCCCAGTACACACACACACATACGCACGCACAAAACACAGTCACTGAGTATCGACAACTCCTGTTTTTCAAAGTTTTCAGTGAGGCATCTGCAGATCTTTAAAGTTATTTCGCTTCTACTGTATTTACAGAAAAATTTTGTCCCATCATAAGAGAAAATTTGTTGAAAAGTAAAGTTGGTATGTTGCTAAATGTGTCTCTTGTAATTAATGATAGTGGCTCTCCTGGCATTCAGTAGAAAGCAGTGGGAAAGGAGTGGATTTATGTTCCAGGCTGAGTTAATAAAGAAAGTAAACTGTGTACTGGCCTTCCCGTTGATTAATGTCGGTACTGTTTAATCTTTAAACACAAACTAATGCAGGAAAAACCATATACAGGGATAACCATTCATGTTGTGGCTCTGAGGGATGAAACAGAGAACAGTGTGCAGACTTAGGGTCTTTCGGGTTTGCTGGTGCAATAGCGAATGTCTCCTCTTTGCTGCCAGATCACTAGCATTTAAAATTGTAAGGGCTTTCTATACCCTTTGTTTTAATGACTGGCATACACCTGAGGTGTACATTCTGTGTCTGATGGGCATGTACGTGCAATGTTTGTTATCAATTAAAGGTAATGAAAAAGACCGAATTTCGAGTGAGCTGCACCAGAGTAAAATGGTTTTCTCGTTCTCCAATCTGCATTGGTATTCTTCTCTCTGCTGCTCCTGATTAGTGTGTTAAACAAAAACTAAGCTTCTTTTTCTTCCTGCCTCCCAACCCCGCCCAAAATTTGTGTTAGCTTTTTGTCATTTGTCTGCCCTGCAAGCTTACTGTGTATAAAGATGAAAAATCAATATTTGCTTTTAAGGTTTTCAGATACAGCACCTCACTCAGGTGGGAATTGCTAGCAGAACCGGAGCACAGCAAGTGGAGATTGCCTCAGTCAGATCAGGGCATGGCCAGCCGGGGGGACCAGAGTGGCCCCAGTATCGTGGAGAGGATGAATATGCTAGGAGAGATGCAGTGAGTACTGTGTTTCACATTTAAATAGTTTCTGAAGCAGTGATATGGTCAGTTTTTACCTTTGTTGCTGTTTGGAATTTCTTCCGATGATTCTTTCACTTGCTTTTTCTGACGACCTCCACTTATTCTTCCAACCTTCACTAGTTCTTCTAACCTGTCTTGCTTGCTATTCTTTCACCTCCACTTCTCTAACCTCTCACTCATTCTTCCATAACCGCTTCCTCGCTCAAGGCCTTTAACCACTGTGTTCTAGTTATAGTTCACCACTTCTACCCTGGAGCTCCAGCAGAGGTCGAGTCTGCTTTCCATGCACTTCTTTAATTTGAGATAATTGCAGTTAGAAAGCACTGAAGTAAATGGCCCAGGTTCTCTGGTGGCATGCATTGACACAGCTCAATTACTTCTAGGGAGCTGTGCTAGTTCATATGGACAGAGAATCTGGGTACTGAATGTAGCATTAGACGTATCGTGTACTGCAGTAGAGATATTTCTGGACAAGGGGTTTTCCTTTCGCCTGTCAGCAACATATCTATTCGTTTACTTATACTACCAGACAGGCACCATGATTTGACAGAATACTGCTTCCAGAAGATGGAATTTCCAATTAAACCATAAGTGTTGTGATGTTTCGGCTACTGTATTATTTTTCTCAGAAAAGAGGTGGATACCTGTCACCAGCGTTTCATGCACTTGGTCTTTAAACTATCCCTACCCATACTGGCCTATGCCAGCTTCCTCGTAATACCCTTTTGGAGATAACCCCTTTATGCTCTGGCTTTCCTCCGCACGCTTAAGTTGTCACATCTGTTCAAATTCGTCCCCTCCGTGAGGAAGAGAATTTCCTCCCTTTGTGTACTTCCAGCAGCATTTGTCCCCACTAGCAATCACCACTATCCATATTCCATGTGTATTTAATAAAAATATTGAGAGGCTCAACAAAAACAAAATTAAGCAGGATCGGGGCCTGATTTCTCAGAGCTGTGGAGCACTTCCTCTTAACGTCAGTTGGAATTATGGGCACTCAGTACCTCTGAAAATCAAACAGGGTGTAAATATGACTCTCCTCATACTATACAACACATAGCTAATAAGGCCAAAATGGTCTGTCTGCCTAATGTAGCTAGATATCTGTACCCCTGTTCCATGCTTAGGAATGTGGTATCTAAGTAACTCATTCTATTCTGGTCAGCATAAGCATCCTAATGCTCTTTTACACCTAGACCAGCACTCAGCGGAGAGATCTTACAGGCTCTGTTGCATGCCTCTTCGAGTGACATCTCGGGGTCAGTGTTGGTTGTCAGCTCTCATAATTCGTCCTTCAGCCCTTTCCTCAGGCAGCTCAAGTGACTTTAGTTTTATAGGGCTTTAGGGCTTTTTTCTCAAGTGCATATGGAATATGATATCATTATTACTATTTTATTACTTGTATTACAGTATTGCTCAGACTCCGGTTAGGATCAGAGCCCCATTTTGCAAGATGCCAAGTAAACAGTTTTGGTTTTTTTCAGACATCAATACCTATCATACACACTCTTCCAATGTTATCTCTGTGTTGTCATACATTTCATTAAATTATTTTTTCCTTGATAGACAGTCTCTTCATTTTTGCCCATCAGCTGTCTGGGTGGTTAGCGAGCATTTCAAGGCTTCTAGACCCATTTCAAAGGATTTTATTGCCCTTATTTTAAGTTAGCAGCTCTTGTTACCATTTCAAATAGGCATGCATCGCTCTAATGTGGTTTCAGCAAACATCGTCTCCTTTAGTCAACTGTAGTAGCAATTTACTTATGTTCTCTGCTCTTTTTCCTTTCTGATTGCTAAGTTTGTATGCAGATGCTAATGAGTTTTTCTCAGTTTGCTAAAAAAAAAAAAAAAATTGTGCAGATGATAGCATTGACTAAAATCCTACAGCACATAGGTTCTGTTGCTTGTCACAAAGCCCACCTGAATGCCTATTCTGCCTCTCCAGTGGGGCAGTCGTTCTTTCCCTCCTTCTTACAAAAGGTAATTAAATGGAAAAAGAGAAAAAAAATGCTAAATCCGTGCCCTAATCTGACAGTTTCCTGTAACAGAAAGAGAGTTTTTTCTATTGCATTTTCACAGACTAATGTCTTTCACTAGTTCAGATCTTTGCAATTCTACTCTTGGGAAAGATGACACCTGGACATGTTAAAAAGTTTTATTTGTTATGATCACGTTCCTCAGGTGTAATGTTTCTTGGCTGCTTGGGACCCTTTCACCAACATTCTTCCCGCTCTCTCTCTCGCTCGCTCACTCTCTCTCATATGAACACATTTCTGACATTATCTGCCCCAGTAAGGAAGGTTAGAACTAGAATATTTTCTTCCCTAGTTGACACAGATGGTTTCTGATTTTTTCATGTTCCTGTGATGGACTCTATTACCTTGCAGGATTCTTACCTATGCTTCCCACAGTCTGCACACTCAGATTTTCTCTGGAATATGCTAAAATATGAGTCTTCAGTCTTGCTTCCTGACCCAAAATCAACAAGCAGGTCACTGCACTTCACCCTACCCTTCCACTAAACTAATCCAAGAAGGCTTGATCCAGACTCCTTTGAAGTCAGTGGGAGGCTTTCCATTGACTGACTTTAGAGGGATTTGGATAGCTAGAACAAGTTATAATATTTCTTTTAGGAAACAGTAAAATACTACACTCAAAAATACAGCCATCACTGTCACTCTTTCTGTGTCAAAATAGAGCGTATTATGAAGGAAGAAAGAATTCTCACTGAGAAAGCATCAGTGAAGTAGGGTAAACACTTTTTAGCAGTACATGTTATTTTGATATGTATCTGCAAGGTAGAAAACATCTTTGTTTTGATAAGAAAGGGAAAAAATAATAGACTAAAACTACTTTCACAAATCCTTGTGCCTTTTTACGGGTGGACCATCTTCAGCTGGTTGTCATAATCCATCTTATTGGTGGCATTGTGAGCTAGTATGTGTCAGTTTTTATAGCCTCAGATTTGTTTACCAATCTGATATCTGCTATGAGAGCCCTAAAGTAGCCACTTGTGCCTTTAATAAGAGATAAAAAACCATTGAGGCAACTTTTAAACCAAAACAATCAACAACCACAGTCAGCAAACATTCTCTTTTACTTCCACCAAGAAACCATTCCTGCCATATTGATTGACTGTGTTTTACTAGAGAAGAAGCTGAATCGTATAGTGACTTCTAATGTCAATGTACTCTGAAAATAGCTCAATTTGCTAGTAAAACCTCAGTGTCAAATGGAGTTTGTTTGCTTTTTTCAATTGGGACCATAGAACCCTGTTCCTCTTCAATATAGAATTAGACTACCTGTCGGGTCTGCTAACCAAAGACTGCAGGTAAGAATTATTTGAGTGCATTTGGCCGGAATGCCTCTATTTTGAAAAATCAGAGCAGCAATTCATTTCTTTCTAATAACTGAAATTGTTTCTTTCTCACAAGCAAGATGGGATACCACTTATAACAAAAGAAAAGGGAAAAAAAAGAGACCTACTTTATCCAGCATAAATCCTTTCATTTTCCTATCAAAGCTCCTTTTCCAAAAAACCCCAGCTGCACCGTACATGAGCTGTGCAAGAGAGCATCCTACATATTATGGGGATGACTGTGATTTCAAGATTGTCATTTTAACAAAAATCCCAAGCCTGTTCCTTAGTTGTCATCCATTACTAGTTTCAACTACTTTGCCAGATTTCCTCATTCACAGTATGAGAGCTGTTAAAAGAGACTACAGAGAATTTATTGTTTTGCTTAGTGAATACAGTTTTCTTCACTAGGATCCCTTCTTTACCTCCCCCACTTAAACTAAGACCCTCTTTTGCTTCTTAAGGAAATAGAACTAGGGAACAAAAAGAGAGTGTATTCCTTGTTAATTTGGGACAACTGGGCCCTACACCAAGGCAATGTTTCTGAAACTGTGTAGCTCAAACAACTCTAGAGAGTGGAAAAATGAAATTTTTCATGTTGACTCTTTCTTCTAGTTCTGCTTTTACTAATTTGGGACCCTATTGGTCTCAGAACTGTCCAAACACATGGTGACAGTTCCTGCCCTGGAGAGTGCACAATCTGAATAGACAAGACAGAAATGAGTGAGGAAAGGGAAGTAGTGGTATTCCCATTTTACAGATAATATCGAGAACTGAAGTGCAGAGAGATTAAGTGACTTGCCCAAGGGCCAATAGGAAGTTGATGGCAGAGTGAGGAATTAAATCAAGTCCAGTTCAGTGCCTTATCTACAAGACAGTCCTTCGTGACTTTCTCCCATCTTTCCTGTATTTAAACATCAGACATTAGAGAATGGCCAGATTTTTGTAAACCTTAGAAGAGAATATGAAAATTCCTGAACTTGGGACAGGCCAGCAACTTATTTGTTTTGTGCCTCACAAGCGCAATCATCCATTCACGCTGTAGGGAACTAGCAGGGGTTAGACATATCTCCATGCTGCTTTTTCGCTCTTCTCTGCCTTTTGTCTTTCTCCTTTCTTAAGCTCATCTTATTTTGAATAGGAAGAATAATAACTTTCTTTTCTTTTTCTTTTTTTTTTTTGCATTTTGCAGACACACATACATGGACATCAAGAATATTCCTCCTCACCAGTATTCCAGGTGCAGAGGACTTCAGCCAGACAGCCCTCAGCACCGCCTGCTCATCTTCCACACAGCAGCCTTCAGGGACAGGGGCTCTGCTACACCACCAGTTCCAATGAGGACCTCCAAACTGGTCATTCCTCAGCATCTCTCATAAAAGCAATTAGAGAGGAGCTTCTGCGACTCTCACAGAAACAGACAACAGTGCAGAACTTTCACAGCTGATTTGTCATGCTCTTGCAAATCTGCCAGGTATCTGCTTCCTATGGAAGCAAGAATCAAAGGAAATCAGCAATGTTTTTCTTCTGTCATCAGAGTGAACTTCCACAGCGCCAGAGATTACACATCAGAAAAGACTAGCAAAGAGAGAGAGATTTGTATAGAGGCAGGGATAGAGAGGCCAAAGTGGTAATGTCAGAGCTGGCTATTGGGCTTAATCTGTTAGCATTTACTGTGTCCCTCTTTGGTTTGATCTAATGAACAAAACAAAACTTCCGGTCAAAAGCTAACACTAAAAAAACACATGCGCGCACACAACCCTCCAACCAAGCATAGTAGACAGTGAGATGCCTGGCTTAAAGGAAAAGGCAAAGCTTTCCTGTTACCAGCAAGATGGACTGAATTAACATTTGATGAGCAATTACAAGAATTCTAACCTCTCCAGTGTTTTTAGTGAAGTGGCTCGTGTTACTGCTTTGCAGGATTGCAAATGATATAAGGTCAGAGAAATTGAAGATGTGATCCAGCATTGGAAATCACCTTAATGACAATAGCAGTAAGACTTCATAGAAAAAAAAAAAAAAAGGATTTCTGAGCTACTTGTCTCAAACCAGAACAATAGTTGTTATAGCTCTGTTTTTTCAAATGGAGCTACTCTCTGCACTCCTCCCTGTTTTTCTTCTGGTGCTGAAGCTTGAAGTGTCCCTTCATCTTCATGTTTGCAAAGTAAAACCATGGCCTTTTTAAACCGAAGAATATATATGGAAATTCATTCAGAGTGGGAAAGCAAAATGTCCAAAAAGAAAAGGCTGGATATTTATTTTGTTAAAAATACATTGAAATCTAGATGAGAATGCTTAGTCCTAATTGAATTTTTGAGCATAAGTATGTATGTTTGTCTTCTAAACATAAATACTCTCATACTATATGCTTTCACAAGACCAGGGGTAAAATATACTAACTTGTAGTTTGTGGTGTGGCCAGAAAGCAAGCCAACCTGGGTGATGCAGGATCACCAGCTCTAGTTATAAATTACCATAAACAACAGTGTACGTTGGGATCTCAGTCACATCTAGTGAAACTGAATCTCACAAAAGATAAAACTTGGGGCAAAGACATTTAGAATATTAACCATAAGCTTAGATTTGTTGTTTGAGACAGTTATTTTATTTTTATCTGTTCCTACTGTCCCCTGGGATGAAGGGGCAAGGTAATGGTGGTACATGTCTTGGAGTATCTGTCATCATTTTTCCAGAGTTTAATTTACATTTAGCTATGAGTTTACTAATATTTGGCCATTGCACAATTGTAAGCTGCATAATACAAGTGAAAATTCTAACTAAGTTTTGATTTGTTGGAATATTTTTATTTTTAACTTGCATCGAATTAAAACTAAAACGGTGGCATAGAGAAAGTGTAAGTTAATATTGGTCAGTGTGTAACTAAGCTTAGCAGTCTCACACTGAGACAGTGATGTTCTTGACTACTTGATACTAGGAGTTGGGATTTTCAAACACAGAACCCAACGGTATTAATGAATTGTCTGAACTATGGACCACGAAAGGGTCATCAAGCAGGTGGCTTTGGGGTATGTCTGAGTCTGCCTCATATAGATACCATACTGGCTGATTCTTGAATCAGCGTTGGTGTAATATGCACAGATTGCATTGTTATGGTAGGGTAACTATGAGGCTACGCACTCGTATTACAAGACAGAGTTCAAATGCTAGAGTGGGAATTGATTCACAATATGGTGGAAGTGAAAGTAAAAGAAAAGAAACTCTGCATCCTACTTCCTGACACCTGTATGTTAATTTCTCTTATTGTCACAATCACCAAAATTTGGCAGCTGCGGACTGAGCAACTGGTTGCTCATTAGCATTGAAAAGGAATTCATATTGCCCCAGATATCAGGAAGAAGGTTACACCTTTATTGACCCAACTTCATCAATGGGGCATATGAGACACAGTGAGACACTTAACATACCAGGACAGTCTAAGTGAAATTCTGAGGTTCATAATCAATCCCCCAGCCAGTGCTCCAAGCCTTCATGAGCCCAGATTGAGATACTGAATTTAATCCTGATGCTGGTTGTGACCAGCAGAGCCATCAGGTCACTGAATTTTTATATTTTTTTAAATATTTTAATATGATATTCTTCAAGATTTACCTTTTGACTTAGTAAAAAGAACAGAGTACTTTTGGCACCTTAGAGAGTAACAGATTTATTTGAGCATCATTTGTTAGTCTCTAAGGTGCCACAAGTACTCCTGTTCTTTTTGCTGATACAGGCTAACACGGCTGCTACTCTGAAACCTTTTGACTTAGTGTGTAACATGTCATCCTTGGTACAAACATAATGGATGAAACATTGGCTTTATACAAAGGTTTGTAAAAGCAAACCCTGTGGATGCTTTAAAGAGAGACTTTCACACTGAAGCAAATTTGAAAAATGAGCATTAGCAGGGTGAGAAATGTACTTGGGTCAGTATTTGTATGTTTTGATATTACTGAAGACGGTTTATCGGGTGTTTCATTAAAAATTTCCTCCCTCACAGCCCAGATTCTCCTTCTAGAACCTGAAGTGAAGTCTGATTACTGTGCTTCTGATATCACTCCACTTATGGTATCATTAATACATTGTGCTATTAATACATTATCATTGATACATTGTGCAATCGTGAAAATAGTGTTATGAGTTCACTCCAGGAGAACGTGGGCTGTTGGGTGTAAAATCTTTATTAAATACAAATACTGTAACCAGCCAACTTAGGTAAGAATTATGGAAGAATAGCTCTGCAATGGATGAGAGGGTATGTGATTTATGCCATACCCTCACTGCAGCAGTGGAGAGAACGCTGGAGTGTATGATCACTTTTAGGGGTGGGGAAATAAGCACTTTTTCTTCCCAGTTTAAACACTGTGAACAACTTGAGAAAGGTAAAGGATTTAAGTTAGTCTGATAAGTTTTCTCTAGTATGAAAGTCCCTCTTTAAGACCTGAAGCATTCATAGAGAAGTACAATCGATGTAAACTCATTTAACCGTTTTGTGCTCGAGTACCGCTCTCAGACCTGCCTGAGACCTTATTTGCTATTCACCATCTGTGTATGGTCCTCTATCTCTCAGTGCCATTTAAAACCCTTCATGTAAGATGCTCAATGCTTCAACCAAGAGAGTGGCTGTAACACAGAGGGGTTGTGTGCAGATTTTCTGCAACTGCTGAATTGTGCTGCAAGAAAAGAGCATTGTCTGAAACATATGGGCCAAGACGTGTATTGCCTCTTTAGAATCCAGGCAAATGATCCAGTACTAATTTACCAGCAAATTTTAATGTTTAGTCACCTTTAAAAAGGAAACCAAACCATGTTAACTTTTTTCTGAAAAGGAAAACAGAGTGAGTTTCAGGATGAGAGAAATTGGTTACTTAGGCCAGCTAGGTGTCTGGTTTGGTCAATTGTCCTTTTTATTGTACTGTTGTGTTACAGCTTTATGGAAGAACAAAGAGTTCATTAAAAAGTATATGTTAATGAATCTCATCAATCCCATTGATCACTTGGCTAGTATGTACATGCACAAAAAGCAGTGTTACCAATGCTTATATTTTAATTCCATAGTTATACCATTCCACTTTGTAGAAACCTACAAGCTCTCACGACCGTTCACAATTTTCTATGAATTATTATTTGTATAGTCAGTGGTCAATGTGGAATATACAAGTGAAAGAAAGAAGCTTACAGAATGAAAGCTAGGTATTTTTTATCATAGTCAATGTGCTGACCTCTAGCCTATTTGATATTTAGTTGTTGGAACTAATTGAAATATTTTAGACCTACGCTTTATGTAATTGATCACATGGAAGATGTCGTGTGTCCCATGCTTCCCTGTGATAAAACATAATTCACAAGGAGATTATACTAATAGTCCAGTGATAGTTTCAAAGATAGTTTCGCTTAGGAAACACTGCATAGCTTCTGTGGTCATGTGATTCAGAAAAGGGAACGTTAGTGGACAGATAGGCTTAATAACAGGAAGTGTTTAAAATCTGAACTTCAGGTCAGAGGAGATATTTTAAAGACCAATCCTCTTGCTCCAGAGTCAGGGCAGTTTGCAGCAAGGCTTCATATCCAGCGTTTGGGAGGGTGGCAGCTTCACCCAGGGTGCTCATTTTTTTAATTCTACATTTGGACCAAGACTTTTTTGAAAATAAGCCCCAGAAGTTGTGCTCCTATGTCCACATTTAGGTGTCTTAAGTATGGACAGAAGAACATAACTTTAGGCTCCCATTTTTGAAAGTCTTGTCAGCCCTGTGTCTTTGGCATCTTTTGCCTCTTTCTAGTACTTTTTATACTAAAAGTAAAGCGAAAAAGGAGATTATGTATGTCACTATCACCAGTCTCTTGATATTCACATGTTCCAATGTGGCTAGAGATTAAAGCTTGAGGGAGGAAGGAGAAATCTAAATTAAAAAAGGAAAATTCTCAAAGCAGTTCTATTGTTTGGAAGCATGGAGATGATTTGGCTGCTGTCTCCTGTGCCTGGTCTCCCCTGTCCATGCAGAACATTCTTTGAAGTGCAGTTTATGTCAAAAAAAATGACTAAAAAATCATGCTCAGCAAATCTGGTCCTCATGTACATTCAGTCAGATCTTGCTTCAGTGTCAGAAGTAAGGGCGTGTTTTATTTTTGTGTTACTTTTTTCTCCTTGTAACACTGTAGAACCAATGCAGCTCTGCTAGTGTGAAGTGGATTCTGCTGCTGCTCACGTCAATAGAATAATTTGAGTATAGCTATGCTACAAACAGAAAAGGTTTTCAATCAATGTATTTAATCCGCTTCTCCGAAAGGCAGTATCTAGGTCAATGGAAGAACTCCATCTACACCGGGAGTTAGGGTGACCTAACTACATTGCATAGGGCACAAAATTTTCCACAGCCCAGAGTGACATAGCTAGATTGATCTAATTGTTGAGTGTAGATCAGGCTTGAGTTCCAGTAGTTGATCCATTTTCTATCCCCCTTACACCAGTGCAACTCCTCTGAAAACCATCGTATTGTAGAGATGTGAATGAGGGTTGAATTTGGCCCACAGATCTTTTGTTGCTGCTGTTGATAATGTGCTAGCCAAAGAACATCCATTCTGACTTTCAGATCCCAGGGTGAGTTTACAGATATATGGAATTGACTGAGGAACAGAAAACATGGAACCCGACAATGCCTCTTTAAAGAGTCATTCCCCAGAACAGAACGGACAGAAAAGTGACTTTAGGGCACTTACTCTAGAACAGCATGATAACGGTCTCTGCCTATGTAGCTTGGAGGGCTGCAGTATTTAGTTTTGGTTTTCTGTGTTGGTTACTGATGCCTTATTTCACATTTAAAGCAATTATTTTTCTTGGAATGGCTAAGCCTATTTAGTTTTCAGTTGTTCTTGTTCCATAACTGGAGGTTAATGTTCACACTACTCCTCCCTTTTGCCTTGATCATTATGTTTGAATTGATGAAGTGAAGGTTTTCTTCAGCTTATGTATGCTAAACCTTTATGAAAATTTAATGTGGGTTTTTTGGTTTCGTGTTGTTTTAGTCTTGTGGCTGCTGTTGGTAGTTACATAGCAAAGTTTCAGTGAAATGAGAATCAAGAGAGGATGGAAAAGAGACTGAGGACCTTGTCAGGTTTCCTGTGGAGCTCTATTTGTGGCACTCCTGTGTCATGTTCCACTGGCCATTTCCTTACGGTTTTTCTCTGTCAGGCTGTTTATTTTTGAGTGTCTGTGATGTGTATAATTTGAGAGCAATAGCTAGTTTTACCATAGAATGCGATCTTGTTTTTCCTTCTATTGGTATACAAAACAAAGTATCATTATATACAGCAATACATTAACCTTGTTCTGGATTTAAAAGACAGACCTAGATGAAGTATGGTTCTGTAGTTAAAAGAAAACATTGAAATAGTAATAAAGCGGGAAGTTATTGAGCATTGGAAACAGGAAAACAGCTGATGGAGTTGTGAATTAAGCCAACATCTGTGGCAGTTTAAAAGATGCAGCTTTGTTGTCAAACATTAAAACAATTAAAGGGTTATCAGCTATGGATGATTCCGGCACTTACAGTAGTGAAATAGCAAACAAACTTATGGGTTGATTGGTAGAGGAGGTATTAAACTGTGTGACCCTTATTAAAGTGATACCAGATAACTTGGTAACGAATATTTATAGAGGACATTTTATCAAACATTCCCAAAGTGTATAACATTCATAAAACCATTTACAAACATTTACTTGTTGCAACATTTCCACTTCTGCAGTCGAAGCAACGCATTGCAACCATTCAAGATACAAAGTGAAGAATCTCCTATAGAGTGCAAACTACAGGGGGGGTTCACCTAATTGGAATTTAGCCAGGATGCTGGTGCCAACCATTTTGCTCTGGTGAAAAGTGTAGTAGGATTTTTAGTAACCACAAGTGTTCAAGGATATTTGTCCCTTCAGAAAGAGAGCATCTCCAGCAACACAGTGCCCCCCTAATGCTACTCAAAGGTGTTGGTTCAGAATAGATGGGGAGAGAAGAACATCACTTCCCAAAATCACCATTACTACTTCCTGCTGTATTCTGAGGTAGGATTTCAGAAGCATTCAGCACTGAAGCCAATGGAAGTTTTAATATTGACTTCAATGGGAACGGAGTTTAGGCTAGTGTGCAGAGGACATTAGAAAATCCCACTTTTATTTGTCCATGAGCATCTCTCATTCTTAGCATAGTCCAGGCTCAGGCCTGCTTAGCTTTTGAGATATGACAGAATGGCAGCCTCAGTGGTAAGGCTAACTTGAAATATTATAGTTACTAGAGCATTGGAGAATCAACTGAATATTAAAACTTTCTCTTAAGTCTTTATTCCTATACACTTAATATAATGAGTGTTTTCATTGTGCTACCCTGTCAGAGAAGATGAATCTCTGCTGATTGGCTCTGTTAGTTGATACCGTATGCATGAACTTCGGTAAGGAGTTATGTGAGAAATGGGGGAAAGTGAGGTGATACAGTGAAGAATATAGTAGGTGTATTAGGGCTGGTGTGTAGTAACTGCCATTAGTCAGCATTTTCAGCTGATTGCAGAACAACTAGAACTGAATGAATATGACAAATGGTTCCAAACTAATCATCATGGGATTTGTAATTTAACTCCTTTGGCTCAAACTGGGGGCCGTCCCAGTGCTATAAATACTCTTGTATCTTCCCTATGGCCCTCATCCAACAGAAGACTTCAGTGGGCTTTGGGTCAGGCCTTGTGGGTGCTGAAGTGTCTCATAGCAGCAAATGAGAGTTATGTAGTGAACAGCATTTGAGTCTCTGCCATTGGGTTCTTGATTTTGAATTAGATCCTTGGTGATGGTGGGAATAGGGCACCACTGCAAGTTCCGACGCAGTACAATGAAACTGCAGCCCTCTGCAACAAAATTGTCAAATGCAAGTCTCTTCAGTCAGGCACCTAAATAAGTGGTCTGGTTTTCAGAGTAGAAGATCCCTGAAAAGTCACTTCTGTTTAGCTGCCTAAATGTGGATTTAGGTGTAAATGTTATAAACCACTGTAGGAAAATTTTGGCTCTGTTGCTTAGAACGAAGGCATGGGAGTTGGACCACCCTGTCTGTGCTGGTGATTCTTCACTACATGACCTAGTGATGCCCCAGTCAGCTTACTGTAAACACTGACTAATAACTAAGTGCCTGATTTGCCATTGCTCTGTGCCTCGTGTAGTCATTTATACCAGTGCAAGTGGGTTTATGATGCTACTAGATCAGAGTGGTTGAGTTTTACACCTGCTTTTCACTGATGTAAATAACTACACAAAGCAATACAGAATCAGGCCCTAAACTCTGAGTGATGGCTCACTTTTGCAAGGTAAAGAAGTACATTATAATCCCTGATTATTAGGAAGATACTGGGGCAAAAATGTAGCTGAGTTCCTATTCTGTCAGTTCTAGAAAGGCTTCAGAGGAGGGAGGCACTACTGATGTGAGAGACACGTATGTCTTATTTCATACTAAAAGCTTAGTTCTTATCATTTAATCTACTACGAATTCCCAGCTGTAGAGAAAAGCCCCGGAAGGCTCAGATGCCAGCGTTTTGTGTGTCTGCCAGCAATAAAATAACAACACTTAGCATTTTTAAAGTGCTTTATATCTGCAGAGAGTTTACAAACATTAACAAAGGAAAATGAAATTTACTAGCTTTGGTATTGATTTGAGCTAAGGCACTCTGTGCATGCTGATGAAGAGAATATTTTCCTAACATCCTGGGAACTGTTAAGTACAATATATTACGCTCGGGACACCTCATGAGTCAGGGTTCCTCAACTGATGTCTTTTTGTGTGGACCACAACTTGACAGAGTGCCTCATGCACACCTCCTTTCCCATTCACCAGCATGTGGACCCCTCCACTTCCCATTCATAACTGCCTGACATCCGTGTGTAATGTAGAACTGTAATATTAAGAAAGTATTTGGCTGAATATTTAGGTGTTACTAATTTGATCTAATAGCTAGAGATTAAGAGAGGCCAGCACCATGTGACCAACTAACTCTTCATACAATACCAATGGTCCATGGACCAAAGGTTGAGAATCAAATAATGTAGTGTGCAATGTGGTTTATTTTAGACAGGAAATTGGAAATGCCGCTGACACAAGTATTTTATAGTAAAAAGCCAGTGGAGGGCAAAGAACTGTCATGTAAAGTGCACTCATCAGAGAAGAAAGATTAGTTTATGGCAAGATAAACTAGGGAGTGATTAAAATGGCATGTGTTCCTCTAGGAAGCCAGGAGGGGAGGTTCACAGGGCTTTTGGATTATCACAACAAATACTGAATGCACCTATGGGGTGGAGAACTGGATAAAAGAGTATAGAGCTTTTGAAGTCTCAAAAAACACTACAGGATGTGGAGACGACTAAAGGGTTTGGAGGGTGAGGTGGTCATGGAGCATAGAAGCAGAAAGAAAGAGTTATTATGGGGACACAAGATTTGAAGGTAGGAAGAGGCACATCTGTCTCTAAAATACATATCACCAATACTTAGGAATTATAGAGTTTTTATGTGGTTAAAGTGCTGTGCAAATCATATGTAGTGAATATGAAAGTGTTAAAGGGAAAGCAAGATGAGAAGAGAGAGAAACAAGAGTGGTGACCAGAATCAGAGGAAAAAGAGAAAGTCGTTGAGTGTTTATGTAATCTATCCACTGTTTCCAAAGGGTTAACTTCAAAATGCCCAGGCCAACTGCTTAAATAGTTCTGTTCTGTTTTTGAAAAGAACCATATTGCAGTAGCATGTGAAAAGCCCATGTACTCTCTAGCAACCAGATTTAAATTATGTTGGACATGCCCCGGTTTCTGTGGTTCTCTGGTGTGGCAAACTCAAGCTTCTATGGCACCTTTTGGTAAGTATAAATATGGAGGCTTCTATCTGACTAATACAATGCGTAGTGTGTGTTGTTGATTTACTTGACACTGGCCTTAAATTTTTAACGTACTGCAGACATTTGTATGCCAAAAACCTAATTGTATAGCTGATGTTGGCAGAGGGGGAAATTAGAGGTTTCCACAGTTGAGTAAGGGCCAGTTGGAGCTTTCAGAATGTGAGACAGCGTAGGGGACACTGAGTTTTGGCACTCTGGAAGCATTTTAGCTTTGGTGACATGTGGATGCATCTCTCCTTTCCCTCCCTCTTTGAGTCACCATATGTCTATGCTATAAATGCTGCAGCACTGTCAACTCTGGGGCTTAGTTCGGCTTAACTACATCTCTCAGAGGAATTGAATTTTTCACACCACTATGTGATGTAGCTAGGGTGATCTAAGTTTTAGATACCAACCAAACCTCAGAGATGACTTTTTGTTCTGAGGCAGATGTTGAATTCTTTTTTTTTTTTTCATGCCAGCAACATTTAGCAGTTCCTGCCCCAATATTTGCCATCGCATCCAACACAAATGAGTTAGCTGGATGCTTCTTTTACAATGATCGGCAGTGAAATGCTGATACTTAATTGCGAACAATTAAACCGACCTCCTTAGGATTCAGAGTTGACATCCCACTTAGATGAAGGGGCAGTTCTACGGCTATTGTTTCAAGCTGTTTGCAGACTCAGGAAGACAGTACTGCATTATTTACACTCAGTCACATTTGGAAGGCTATTGTCATGACATTAGGGCTGGAACCTTATTCTTTTTAAAGTGAACATTTAGATACCTGTTCACATGTGCAGCAAGGAATGAATTCTATGGCAGGTGCTGAAACCTCTGAATCACAAAATATGTGAGATCTTGAGCATATAATTCTGAGCATAATTGTTGTGGCTTCCCATGAATGCCTGCTACTGTCATTGGTTATAATGGGAGTAATTAAATATACTTCTTTAATGAACTCTTAACTTCAGTGGCTTAAAAAAGACAGCTCTTAAAGTCCCAGTACAGACCATCTTTTCTTATGAAGTTAGCCTCTGTCTTCACTCAACATTAGGTGCATGTAGGAAGCTCTGGTGTTTTGCCAGCTTTCATCCCTCTGGTGATCTTGTAAAGTGCAATTGATTAATGTGTAGCTTATTCAGTAAAACCCCAAAGAACAGCCCCTTGATAGAAACAGTGAGTAGTGTGAGTAATTACCAGAACAGTGGTATCGAGAAAGATGAAGAGTCACACATGAAATGCTAATCAGATTAGCCTTGAGTTAAGGAATAAGGAAAAACCCTAGTAAGATGTAGTTGAATTTATTGTATTTCAGAGCAAGTTAATGTATTTACACTAGAATCATGTTGCAACTAATGCTCATTTATTTCAATGGCACCTGTTGATATTAGAAAAGCTGATCAGCTGCAAGCCTCCTGCTGCTCTATTCATCTTATTAGGCTGCACAGAACTCTCATTCTGTTTAAGCTAATGGCAACTTTACTGGATATTCCTTCCCTCTTAATAGGTACTACATCTAATGCCTGGAATTGGGAATCTTTGTTACTCTTGTCAAAAGCAAATATAAGTCTTCTGGTTTGACCAACAACGATAAGATTCACACTGGGGTTATTCAATGATACTTATTTATCTTACCATCCAAATTCAACCCTTTTTGCCTTTTCTCTGTTCTGGTGGCCAGGACTGAATTACTTGGGTTAGAGACAGGAAGAGCATTTAGTCCATCTTCCTGCTGGTGCAAAGTGGTTCTGTGCAGTACACACACTGGTGCTTTGACTAGTCAAGATCTAAATGACTTGAGCATTGCAGCTTCCATCGGCACCTGTGAGAGGTTATTTCACAGTTTAATAGATCACATGGTCAATCCATCTTCATTTCAGCATGCTTTGTCTTAGGCCTGGACTACGCTAGGGGTGGGATTCAAACTAAGATACACAACTTCAGCTATGCTATGTGTGTAGCTGAAGTCGAAGTATCTTAGTTCGACTTACCTGGCCGTCCTCATGGCGGCGAGTCGACTGCCGCAGCTCCACCATTGATTCCACTTACTCCTCCTGCCAAGGTGGAGTACGGGCATTGATTCGTGGATCGATTTATCGCGTCCAGACAACGCGATAAATTGATCCCTGATACATCGAATGCTACCCGCTGATCCAGCAGGTAGTATAGACATACCCTTAGACATGTGGGTACCTAAAACATCTTAAACAATCTGATAACACCTGTACAGTATGTACTAGCTTAAGAGTTGTGAGGTTTATCGCAGATGAAAATGAAGCTTGCACAAAAGTTAGTCGGGCTTGACGTGCTGTACTGTGAAAGATTGGTTGGCTTTGCTGATTTGTAATGCCAAAACTAAAAGTTGGGACAAGTGGGATATATTGGTATAGCTCCATTGAGGTCAATAAAACTATGCAGATTTACACCAGCTGAGGTTCTGGTCGGATGTATTTATTATTAGCAGCGTAACTGTAGCAGACTAAATGCTTCATGGTTTTGCATAAAGAACACAGTTGTAAAAGGTGCTGCACTACTGAATCATCTTTGGCTTACAAATGAAAACTGGACATCTTATTTGTTGTGTATCTTCATATTGAAAAACCTTCTGTTGTGATTTCATCCGTCAGAAAGAAGCTATTTAGCAGCTCCACAACATAAATCCTACAGTGAGGTGTTTTTCATCTCCCAAATACGCTAACAAATATAGCTGCATATCACAAATAAACGTTTGGTTGTACTTGGGTACTGTGAACTGTTGTGCACCAGCTATGAGGTACCCTGCTGTGTATAAGATAGCCCATTAGTTATTTTTCTATTTATCTTTATAAAGGCCATTTCCAGAGTCTTTTGGATACAACCTTTTATTTTGCACTTTCTGCAATTGCTGTCTGATTCTTGAAATCCTGTACTGGAAGACCAGTTGGCGATTTGCCGTGTGTGTGTGTATTTTACATTGTGCTTGTCTCTCTCAACACGTATCATTGCAAAAATATAATACATGCCTCATTGACCATCTCTGTTTTTAGAAGAGTTTTAATTACATCATAACTTACTGTGTACAAATGGGACTGTTAAATTGTTTGCACTGGTAGCCTGCGAGCTTTTTGGATACTGCCACTTCTTCTAAGGACCCCAGAGCATATTGATGATGGTAGTATTATACTCTTGACATTCACAAACAGGACTGCATTTTCCTTAAGGGCCTGATGCAAAGCCTGCGGTAGTCAATGGAGTGATTCCAACTGAAAGGCTATGGATCCAGCCCCAAATAGATATTTAAAATCATATGCTGTACTGTGTAGTTGTCTTTTGGTAATGTCAAATGCAAGGGGTTTATGCAGCTTGCAAACAAGGCCCTTGTACTACATAAGAAATTTACACAGGAGTGGGGATCTGGGATACATCCATTTTACAACAAAAATTCTAAATTAATTTAGTAAATATAATTCAGACCGGCCTCTTGCTGAGAATGGGAGGCTGTTGCCCCAAGACTCTGGTGTATAAAGTATGTTTTGTGGTGGAATTGCACTGTATCAAGAGCCATGATTTTTTTCCGAATTTAGCCAAGGTAATGAAAAAAAATATAGAAATCGTAGCTAATCCCACTTCCAGCAGCCACTGATCTATTTCTGATCTGGGGAACATTCTCCTAAAACTGGCGAAGAATAGGAAGGGTTCTGCAGCATGTGGACACTAGGCAATATGTGGTGTTTTTGACATCATACATCGTGTTGCAGTCAGACCAATATACAACTTTCCACTATTAAAATAATAGATCAGAACAAAACCATTGTGTATATATAGCTATAAGATTTGTGATTCATCCGTAATTTACAGTGTTTAACTGTCACTCACTGTCCTTTCAATCAATGATGACAAAATACAAATCCTTTGTTTCTGTAAGTTTGTAAATATACAAGTTTATATATATTTTTTGTGAAAAGGAGTAGTTGGCGGGTCCAACACCAATATTTGTTAGATGAATGTTGCTTTTGTTTAATTTTTGCATGTTGAAATGGTGAGGTTTTCTTGATGAGCGATGTTTTGTGATTGTTTCCTACTGGTATTTCTGTGCATGTTTAAAAAAAAATTCACAATAAAAAAGCCACAAAAGAATAAAATTCTTCCTTTTTAATGCTTCATTTCCTGATTTTAAAATTTCAGCTCAGCGTTTCTTTCCACAGAGGAGTTCCCTTGTATTAAATGGTGTCTTGTTAGGGTATATACCCTACCCAGTTCTCTGCACATCCAAGCAGTGCCTCACAGGTCCCACTGCCTCCCTACTTCTCACTGCACTGTGGAGCTACATGTGCCTACATGCCACCACCACAGGTGTAGACAAGGTCTGAAAGGTGGGTTTTTAAATTGACTTGAGCCTTGTCTAGACTGGAAAGTTGCACAGTTGGAACCTAAGTATGAATTTAAGCTGATTTAGTTAAAAGGGTGCAAACCCGTGTGTGGACACTCTTACTTTGGTTTAACGGTGGCTTTTTTGGGTTTAGTTTAAGTTGATATAGGTTTATTAAAACAAAATGAGGCTCTCTTAAACCAAAGTGAGTCCAGATGGGTTCGCAGCGGTGTAAATATATAATTAAAAAACTGTTTTAAATTAAGATGGTGCAATTTTGAACTGATTCAAGAGAATCCATACACAGAAGTTGCACTAGCTGAACTGAATCAGTTCTAAATTAAGCCAGCACAATTTTAGTGTGTAGACAAGCCTTGAGTGTCCACACAGAAGTCTGCACTAGTTTAAATAAGTCAGTTTTAATGCATTTTTAGTTTAACCAGTGCAACTTTCGTGTGAAGACAACTCCATAAAAGCAGTGGAGTTACATCAATTCATACCAGCTGAGGATTTGGTCCAGGTTACACACTCTTAGCTATGGAGCTGCTAATGGGGCATCTTTTATAAATAAAATTAGCTTCACTAACCTGTTGTCTGCTTGACAGTCAAAAGCTATGTACTGAACTGTCCTCTGTAAGCATTATGTGGGCCACTGATAGGTGATTTGCAGGTGGCAAGCTCACAGCAGAGTACAGGTATCCAGGAAAGGGGGCATTCTGCATGATAAGACTAATTGTAAATTACTCAAGGGACTGGCATCCCCTCCAGGACTTGGCTGGCTCGAGCGGATCAGCTATAAAACTTCCCAGGGAAGGCACTGCCATGCCTCACTTGGATCTGGACCCATTTTTGGTATAAGATGACCGACTATCCTTTTCTTTCTTCAGCAAAGCAGTTAATTGCTTCTTAACCCATTTGCTTCTCCCTGGATGACCGTGGTGAATGCTGGTGCTTGCTGGCTTGCCAACTCTCATGCTTGCAAATACTTGGGTTCGTCGGGACTGAGTTTCATGATCTTAGCCACACAGAGCAGGATGAGAGTCAGAAACCAGAGGCTCCAGCCAACAGCAGCTGCAATCCAGCCATACTCGTCTACCCCAAGCTGGCAGCACTTGGCGACATCTGAGCAGAATTGCACATCTGATGGCAGAGAAAGCAAAACAAGCCATCCAGGTCATTTTACACATAACAAGCTTCTCTTTGCCAGAGGGAAGGTGGGGGAATGACTTTTGCATGTACCTGATCTTGGCCTCTACATTCTGCTCTCTCTAACTCCTCATGCCCCAGTTTTACACTCTCTGGCCAACTGCCTTCATTTAGCTGAATGCATAGAGTGATGGGGCACGGAATTAACTCTCCCATTCAAGAGCTTCTGCTCCCCAAATGGGGCATCCTTTGAAAACACCTAGTTCAGCATCTGTCTGCTGATTAATTCCAGGGATGGGTTAAGGTAAAAGTAGCTGGTCCCAAGAAAAAAAGTAAGGGGGGAGGGAAGGCAAATTTTATTCAAGGGGGGTCATTCTGAAGCAGAGAAAAGTCCAGTGAAGGTACATGGCTCACAGGAATGTTTGGGACCTGGGAAAGAGGACAAGACTGGAACCGCTGCAGCAGCTAGCAGCTGGAAGGAGGCTCTTGGATTAGTTAAACTCAGCGCATTAGGTAGTTTGGGGAGGGATTGGCAACGGGGGCTGTGGGGAGGGTACAATGGGCTCTTTAAGAAGGGGTTTCACCCCTACAGAGCTGGCTGGTCTGGCTAGGAGGGAAGGGGCTCAAAATACTGGTGCCTGACAAAACGAAGGTCTGGTTTGTGTGGAAAGGGATGTGGAACCAAAGGCTGTGCAAACTGAATTAGTCCAAGCCCATGAAAGTTGTGAACCTGGGCTGAATGGTCCCAGGAAGCACTAGGCCTCAAAAACCACCCATATCAAGTGAACTTAGGATTCTAGTAAAATGTTTCACCGAACTTTACCCATAACCTGAGCTTTTAGTTAAGTGTATCATAGCACACAAATCCTACCCCATATCTGCCTTTCTATGCCTTTTTGTGTAATCTCACCACTAGGCTTAGGAGCTGCAGTAATGAATCAAAGAAGTCTTACCAGGGCATGGCCATTGGCTCCCATTGTCCCCATGGTCTGTCAAGGAGACTCTGGAGCTCATTTTGGCCTCTGAAAGGAAAAAACACAGGAGAAAAGGTACCGTAGACAGGAAAAGCAAAGACAGGAAATGGAGAAATGTCTTGGCCCGACTGGAGTCTGCTGACCACAGGCAATCTGATGATGATCATCTTCTGGGAGAAGAACTGGGGTAGAGAGAGTTTTCCTGTGGCACAGGTAAAATGTTAGACCATGGTGTTTTCTGCCAGGGTAGGTGCTGTCACTCACAGTGCACGTTGTTCAGCTGATCTACAGCTATTGCTAGTGTGGGAGGAGATTGCCCCTTGTCTGGCTTTTGTACATTACCAGTGCTGCAAGAGTCTTCTACTGTTAAAGCCCACAGTTCCCAAATGTGTGTTCTAGAGTACTGCCTCCTCTGGCTTCCCTTCCCCTCAGACCACCATTGTCAGCACTAGCTTAGAAAGAGGTGTCTCTTGTAACAAAAGGCATAAAGAATGCTTAATTTTTTTATCATGGCTCTGTTATGCCAAGGCACTCTACAAACATAGGAAAAGTCGGTCCTTGCCCCCAGAAGTTTACAGTTTAAATAGACAAGACAGCCAAATAGTGAGAGGGAAGGAGATACTATCTCATTTGTACAACTGAGGGAACTGATGCACAAGAAGATTAAAGCTGGGATTTCTAAAGGGGCCTAGGAGTTGTCTTCCTTCCTTCGGTCCCTTTGAAAATCCCCACCTGAATGAATTGTCCGACGTTACACAGGAAGGCTGACAGAGCTAAGAATTGAACCAGGTCTCCTACGTCCCAGTCTAGTGTCTTAACCACAAGACCATCCTTCCTCTTTTGGTTTTGCTTTGTTTTTCAGAAATGTTTGTCCTTGTTTTTTGAAATATAGAGCCACGAAACTTGAAGTTACAGGAAACACTAAAGACATTTTCTCACTCAGAATAATGTTCTTGTGTCCCACCTTTGACTTTAGGTCAGTTCGCCTCAGGGAGTTGCGAATCCTGTCCTTTCCCGCCGCACAGCTATATTAAGAGCAGTTTAGAAAAGGGCAGGAGCAGTCCGGACTTCCAGTTCCTTTTCCTGCTTCTGCTACAACTTGCTGCCTGACTTTGGACAACTCACTTCATCAGTCTGGGTTTAGCTTTTCCATCCATAAAACAGGGTTAATAACTACCTCAGAGGAGTGTCGTGAAGCTTGTAAAATAATGCGCGATCTTTGGAAAAAGGCACCACAAAAGTACAAAGCAGCCTTGTGGTTATAATTTCTTTTACAGTCTAGCTGAAAAAGAGATACTGTGAAAGCAAACTAAGAGTACATCTACACAGCAATAAAAAGCCCATGGCACTGAGTCTCAGAGCCTGGGTCAGCTAATTTGGGCTCCTGAGGCTTGGGCTGCGGGACTAAAAATAGCAGGCTGAATGTTCAGGGTCAGGCTGGGGTCCGGCCTCTGAGACCCTCCCTCCTCGTGGGCTTTCAGGGCAGTGTAGATGTACCCTAAGTAGCCCATCTTTAAAAATCTGCTGAAAGAGTTACAGAAATTCTGACACCTAAATGGACGCAATATCCTGAGAGGAAAATACCTGCCCTGTTTTAAGCAGCCACTCCTCTCAAGGCAGAAGTGAGAATTGGTTGTCTGGAATAATTAGCAGTTAAAGATTGAACCAAATTATACTGAAAAATGCTGGATACTCTAAAGTGGTCATTTAACCCAGCAGGTTGAGTATGGAAGCCACATGTCTCTTCTGTAGCTGCCTCCAGTACTTAACATCCTACAGAGCAAACTACAGCTGAATCAGCAGACTCAAAATCTCTTCCAAAAGATACTGTGGCACCTTACAAACCAACACATTTATTTATATTGGGGTAGGCAACCTATGGCATGTGTGCCGAAGATGGCATGCAAGCTGATTTTTCAGTGGCACTCACACTGCCCAGGTCCTGGCCACCAGTCGGCGGGGGGCTCTGCATTTTAATTTAATTTTAAATGGAGCTTCTTAAACATTTTGATACAGTATTTACATTACATACAACAATAGTTTAGTTATATATTATAGACTTATAGAAAAAGACCTTCTAAAAAGGTTAACATGTATTACTGGCATGTGAAACCTTAAATTAGAGTGAATAAATGAAGACTTGGCACAGCACTTCTGAAAGGTTGCCGACTCCTGATTTATATAAATTTATTTATATAACAAAGTTAGTCTCTAAGGTGCCACGAGTTCTCCTGTTCTGTTTGCGGATACAGACTAACACGGCTGCTACTCTGAAAATTGTCAAAAGATACTGTGCGTGCTCAGTATCTCAAGTAATCCTTTTGCAGCAACTATCACTAATTTTAACCAGCACCAGTTCTTTACACTTCTTAGATAAGGGACAGAGGCTTGTTACTTGCATAAATTAAGAACACAAATCTTTGTTTAGTCCGTCAATCATTTGCCTGCTAAGGTGCAAGGCACTTGAATACCTAGGTGACGACTGCAGTATAAGAACCTAAATAGAACAGAATTACCTGCTAAGTAAGAACTCCGAAGAATGATGGAGAGGAAGATGAGGGTGATGGTAGTACAAGGCACGATGGTAAAGTGCTTCATGCTGGAACCCTGGCCGAATAGCTGTGCTAATCGATATGCAGTCAATGGCAGCTCTTTGAAGGTGATTTTGCAGGTCCTCGATAAAATTCAAGCCTAATGTTCAGGGAAAGGGTGGAGCAAAGGAAATTCCTGTTACCAGTACACCTTGAACTTTTCTGTACAGTGAAAGAGAAGGGCTGTAACCAAAACAAAAATCTGCTTCGTGGCAGCCTTCAGGGTAAGTTGATTACAAACAGTGCAGCTGGTAAAGGTTCTCTGAAGGTCAAGCCTCAGTTCGTTACAGGATCACTGTAGTAAGATATAGGAAAGATCTATTGGAATCAATCCTTCTTGCAAAGGCCCCTGATCTGCTTATATATGTCTTTTGATATAAAAGTTGTATTAAAGCTAATGTTAAAACGATTTAATACACAAGTTAAGGAAAGAAAATACACACAGTATATAATCTGCAATATCCCAAATTAAGGTTAATAAATTTAACAATATAGTTAAAATATTAGCATCCAAATATCCGGGTACATCACTCATAAAAAGTTATATTAAGAATAGCTTGTGGAAAGAAAATATAGCAATGAGTTGTAGAAAGAAAATATAGCAATGAATGTAGATTGTTCTTCAGTAATTGAGAATTTTGGCTAGGTTGTCCCTCAGTAAATACAATCCATCAGAGAAGTATTTCAGTTACTTTCCTGTCTTCATTTCTCAATGGCATTCCAGCTCCTGGTATTGCCGATGTCCAGTGATGTGTTCTAAATAAATGTCCCTTAACCACTTAATGGCATCCGACACCATGAGTTGCTGCATCAGCCGAGCGTAGCACTGACTCTTTCCTCATTCGCGCAATGCTCACTCGTTACTGGGATCCCATGCACCCAGTGCTCCGATGATCAATGTGTGTGTTTGAACCTCATAACCCTTAGCTCTCAAGGCGTCAACTAGAGATGTGTATTTCTCCACCTTTCGAGCTCAGGTGTTGCAGAAGGCCGGGGTCCTGTTTTCAAAGGGAACTGTGATGTTCACCATGACGATCTTCTTCCGTTCCTCGTTAGTGATGACAATGTCCTGTTGCAGTTGACTGTCCATTCCAGGGATAGGCTAGTTCACGGGTGGCAGGACGGCTTTGACTAGGTGATCTTGGATAGCATTGTGGCTTAGCTGCAAACTCTGGAATGGGGCTTGCAGCTACATAAGACATGATTTTTTAATCTTAGCAAGATGGCTTAAGAACTGAAAAAGAAGATGATCAGTGAGGGAACCTGTCTTACATTTTGGATCTAATACCCAAAGATTTCTGTATGCTTGTCATCTTTCCCACACTGCATAGCAGTTGTGCCTTAACTCTCTTCTGGAGGTGGTACTTCTAGGCATAAGAGAGTAATTCAGACTTTAGGTTCACACAATCTTTGGCAGCTTCAGTGCAGAGGGCAATTGGTGTGTGTCAGTTGAGATTAGTACTTGTCTATTAGGAAAAGAGCTGAGACCAGTCCTTTTATGTAGGCCATTCACATCTGTTAGATGATAATGACTGGCTGTCACTAGTGATCTGGATTCTGCCCATGAATTAGAACTGGTTACCTAAGGTACAGCTATGAGAAACTGTGTATGGTATTACAGCTCTCATGAGCCATTATCTCTGCCTATTCCTGTCTTCTACCCACCATGATGTCCTTATAAAAAAAAGTCAGAAGTTAAATCAGACAGGAAACCACCTGGATTCCAGCAGCACACAAATCACTGGCATTGTTTGCGATAATTACAAATAATTTCAGGTCCACAAGTAAAATAAAACCTATGCTGGGCCTGTGCAGTCAGCACAGAGATCTGTTGCAACTATTTGTTCACTAAGCTTGTGCTGCATGGAAACAGCTGTTGGAACAGCAAATTTAATAGGATAGGCAATTTCATGCTGGTAAAATCAAAAGGTGCCAAGCTGAACAAATCTTTGATTGATTCTTATAGACAGGTGCAGCACAGACAATGGCAGGGAAAGCATCCTCGGCCTTGTCCTCGGCTATCTGGTCTCCACTCTGACTCCAGCTGGTTGGAGAATTGTCAGCATCAACTAAATTTATTTCTGTCAAAAAATACCCATTTCATCAAAACTGAAATGTTTCACTGACATCTGCCAGAGCGGGGAGTTGAAGCTGGATGTCCCACATTTCAGGTGAGCTGTTCACTGTTTTGGGGGAGTGTGTTCTCATGTCTTTTGTGAAAATTTCACAAGACTTCAGTTTCATTCTGAGGCCAAACAAAAACAAATGTCAAACCCTGTCTTTTGTGAAACAGAATTGTTTTCCAACCAGGCCTAACTTTGACCTAGAGAGCTGAATGGGTAGTTCACTGTTCATACCATAGTTCTTTGCCACTCAGCTGAGATCAGCAACAAGATATCCAATTCACGCCAATTGTGATACAGCCACCAATTCACTAAGAATGGACGGAGAGCACTGCCACCAGTTTGATACTGGCAGTGAAAAGTTCCATATCACTTTACGGATCCCCTTCAGAAGACCCAGTCCTTATAATAATTGGAGATATACCTATCTCCTAGAACTGGAAGAGACCTTGAATTGAGTCCAGCCCCCTGCCTTCACTAGTAGGGCCAAGTACTGATTTTTCCCCAGATCCCTAAGTGGCCCCCTCAAGGACTGAACTCACAACCCTGGGTTTAGCAGGTCAATGCTCAAACCACTGAGTTATCCCTCCATGACATAATACAGCTTATCCCACTTGAGATTTCCCATGAGAAAAGACTTGTCAAGCTGTAAATGAATACAAAGACAAGACAGCTGAAATGAGAAAACTGACAGCCACCAGGCCCTGCCATTCCAGATCTGCTTTGTTTTATGTTTTTTTTTAATTGTCCACCACAGCAGATGAAGTTACAACTGCCTCTAGCCAGTCTGCAATGGCTTGTTCTTGTCAGAGCCTTCTGTGCACACTGTAAATACCTTCTGTTGACAGTGGAGCAATTATGGGTGGAATTTCTTGCTTGTGTGACAACAGAACTGTGTGTTTGATCAAACCATCAGACAGTGATCCTGAAAAAAATAAGCCTTTCCATAACAGACAGTGCTCTAGAAAGTATCTGAGTGCCCAGATACAGAATGCCTTTGGAACTCATTGTAGAAGATCTTCTTAGCTTCTGGCTAACTACAGTGTCCAGAGCTTTCATTAATACATGCTTTTTTTCATTTTCATTTTCACCTAAGAATGAGCTTACCTGAAAAACAGAAATTGCTTACTGGGAAGAAAGCCCAGTGCTCTCCCTTCCATTCCACCCTTCCCTCCTTGTATTTCTCATCTCTGGGTTTTGCTGGGGGCTGATACAGAAATTCATTTCACAGATATGATCAAAATCAACCCACTTCACCCTACAAAATGTTTGAGAAAGAAAGAAACTTCGTTGTTTAGTGAATAATCTGTGATGAAGCATCTTTTCAATTGTAGCCATTATTCACACAGCCTTTGTCAGGTTGTATGTAAATACTTCCCACCTCCGAGAAAGACAGACTGATACTGCTTTCACTGCATTGGCACAGCTCTAGAGAATTTTACAAGCATGATGATCTGTTTCTTTACCTTTAAAAAAAAACAACAACAACAACTGGTAGCTGGATACTTTGTGAAGGGGCGGAGCCAAAATCCACTGAAGTGAGTGGAAAGACTCCCAATGACGACAATGGATTTTGGATTGGGCTTGAAATGAGGGGCTTCTTGATGAGCTCAGGTAAACTCTATTAAAGGTTCTCTATGCTGTTAAAGGTTCTCTCTGGCTTTATTTCAGTTCTGATCTGTAACACTTGAATGTTTCAGTGCTGCACCTCCCTTCAGCAGAAGCTGCTAATCATGCTAAATTGTGTGAGGAGACCCATCAAACCTTTTCTTAGCTGTTGATCTATCACAATATTTGAACTCCAGTCTCCAGAGGAGAAAGGGTAATGCATGAATCACAAACATTAAAAATGGAAAAGATATAGGTCATTTTGGTCCTTCCTCTGCCAGGGATTCTTCTTTTATGGATTTTGCTGAATGCCTTGCCCAGTCAATTTTCAAATGACTCAAGTAAGGGGGCTTTCCCCACTCCCCCTGGGAGGCTATTCCATAGTCTAGTAGATTCATTAGGCAATTTTTTGTCATAATCTCAACTGTGGGATTAGCTACCATTGGAGTGTATTTTTTGGTTTATAATGACTGCTTCTAAGGTTTCTGTGCTTAACTAAATGTACTTTGCACACTGCCTGCAACTGTGTGACCTCAGACTTCTACCTATGATCACTGTTTGCATTCTAAACAAAAGCTGATCTTTGCATCAGTGCAACTGTGCTGAAGTACATCAGAGAGTAGCAAAGAGTACTGTGTGTTGCATTCTAGAGCACAAAATACCTAAATCAATACAGCACACGCCGTACTCGAGCAAAGAAAATTAAGTACATGGCACACCACTGTCAAGTAAAAAGAGAGCAAATCTTTTTCAAATGAAGCATTTTGTAGTCAGTTACATCTTTGTTCCCTACTCTATACCTGCCTATGGTTGTTTTCACTATTGCTGTGGAGCAGGGCAGCTTTGATGTAAAGAAAAGGTATCTGTTCACATTTGATGTAGCCATACAGAATACATTTGTATAGGGTGACCAGATGTCCTAATTTTTATAGGGACAGTCCTGATATTTGGGTTTGGTTTTTTTTATATGGGCTCCTATTACCCCCCACACTGTGTCCCGATTTTTCATACCTGCTGTCTGGTCACCCTATGTTTGTATGATAGAGCTGAGTACAAATGGAATCAGAGGCCCTAATCCCGCAAACTTGACTCAGGTCAGTGGGATGACACTCAAGAGTAATATGCATGCGTTTGAGTGTTGATGTGATTGAGTCCTGGCTTAGTTTTGTTTATTGCGGTTCCCGGATTCTAACATTCAGAATGTTATGTACAAAGATCCTGCTCATATGGCAAAAGAGGACTGCAGAGTGAAATGCTCAATAAAATGTCTTAAAGTCCCTGATAGCCCTGAGCCAGTCTTGATATCGATCATATAAGCCTCTATCTCTTTGCTGTAACTAAACCTCCAGGTCCACGTTTAGAAAAGAGATTTGCTAGGAGGAGAGAAGGGGAGGCATTCAGTGGCTCCAAACCCCCTTAGCCTCCCCTCCCCTTTAGTTTGTCATATTTACGTTTGGGGACTCAGTGCTTTCGGCAATGGCCCCCTCACAGCTCCAACTCAAGAAGGTGTTTATACATATACCTAACTTTCAGCATGTGAATAGCTGATTGTCTTTCATGGGTTTTTTGGATATTTTTGTTGTTGACATTATAAAGCAAAAATGTTGTCAATGTGATTATCAAAATGAACATTGGCTAACTTTTCTCAATAACATTTTTGATGCTGTGTTTGAGAACAAAAAAAACTGGGGGGAATTTGCAAAAGATATTGTGAGAATCTCTTAGCAAATGCAATGTAGTTCTGTGTTCAACGCTTTGGAACAAAATCAAGTTTGAGGTTTTGAAATGGTTTGCAAAACTTTTGGGTTTGCCAGCCAGTGCTAGGTTTGCTACTTCAACTGGGCCATGATAGTGTGACCTTAATGTGCCTTCCTTTCTCTTCCCTTTGTCCTTCCAGCACCCTAGAAATTGCATAAGTCATTGCTGCATGGGTCCTTCTGGCTGAGTTAGAAAGAGGTTCCCTTTAATTCCACCTGTCACAGCTGCTGCATACAGACAATGGGGCTCCTGATTCAAGGCCCAGATACAGTACTAACTAGAAAACGCACACACATTCTGCTAACCTAAGCACTGCATATGGGGAGGGACTCTTTTGAATAGAATTTGCTCTTGTATCTGGTCGCCACCAGTGACGATCTGATCTTTAATAATAATCTTTTTAATAATGTTCTGCATTCAAATTGCCGGTGGAATCAACTGGATTATCCTTTGAGCTTCTATCATGAGTCTGCGAAGGTAATAAAAATGGGGATTCAGCTTTATTACTCTTCTGTATATTGACTCAGTGTCAACTAATTAGATTTAGTCTCCAACATAGAAGGGATCTTAGCATGTGATGTTTGCATGTCTGGAAATACCAGGCCCGTCTCCCAGCTACCTTCTAGGACAGTATTTGAATGTAATTCTGGGCCTGCCACTGAAATGTTGTGAATAAAAATGGGAAGAGTTTGATTGTTTGTACTAAATGGTTAGGAACAAAACTAGGTTAGCATTAAAATAATATGATCTTGTTGGGAGGGAAGGTGAACTTGTGGTTAAGATACTAGACTGAGTAGCCAGTTTATTTTATTGCATCAGTACAGCTCAGCCAATGAATGAATGATGATTTCTGTTCTCTTAGCATTATAACCAAGCTTAGTATCCCCTTTGTTTGGCAATGCCCACTCTGACCTGTGCTGGCTCCTTCACAGCACTATTTGGGTGGTGAAATGCAACTCTCCCTGTCTGTGGCCCCATAAGAATGGCCCTACTAGGTCAGACCAAAGGTCCATCCAGCCCAGTATCCTCTCTACTAACAGTGGCCAATGCCAGGTGCCCCAGAGGGAGTGAACCTAACAGGTAATGATCAAGTGATCTCTCTCCTGCCATCCATCTCCACCCTTTGACAAACAGAGGCTAGGGACACCATTCCTTACCCATCCTGTCTAATAGCAAAGTCAGGGGACCTCCTGGTCAACCTCCTCCTGGCCCTGGCTAAAATGGCCATCTACAAAACCAGGGAGAGGAGGTTGGCCGATGGGGTCTCCTGTGACTGTAGGGCCTATTTCTGATCCTCTGTCTGCTCACACATCCGGGCAGAGTTCCTTTGGATGGCGTCTGCTGGCTCCCTTGATGCCTTCGAGGACCAGTGAACGCTGTCCGGGATTCTCTGCTCAGTGTCCCCCTCCGGTTCCCTTCGTTTGGCCCTTTGACCTCACTCCTGTCCCTGTTATCTCATTAGTTGTCCCCTGGAATCACTTGGCTTCCAGGTCCTGTGGATCCTCCCCTTAGGCTGCGGGGAGGTCCTTTACCAGTGGGTGGGCTTCCACCCACCCACTTCCTGGATCCCAATAGGACCAAGTACTGAAGCCAGTTACTTCACTTCTGTCTCCGTCCCCTTGAAGGTCAGAAATGAAGTTTCTTCTCCTGACAGTAAGTACCTCAGTTCAACAGCCATCACTTCCAGTTCTGGCTAGTTTAAATGATAAGCAGAGTTCACTGACACAGGGTAGAACACAAGGAGCAAATCACAAGCAAAACAGGCACAAAGCAGGCAATCTCTGGACCAAGCAGAGTTTCTAGGCTCTAAAGTCACTTGGAGAATGCCAGTTGAGTAAGATGAAAACCTTAGGCCTAAATTTCCAAGGCAACCCCTGGTTTTAGATGCCTCAGCTTTCTGGGCACCCCAACTGGAGAAGGAGGTGTTTCAGAAAGTGCAGAGCACCCTCCCTCTCAAGCTGAGCAACCAAAAACAGAGGCATCCAGAATCACTGGTACTTGTTTGAAAATGTAGGCCTTACATATTCACAAGCTCTTTGTTTCTGCCAGTGTGGCTGTCTACCCCACCTGGTCAAACTGTAGCTTTCTGCATGTGAGCTCAGTGTTGTGTGTCCAGGAAAGTCTGGGTCTCAGAAAGTGTGTCGTTGTCTCTTTTAACAGTCCAAAGCCTGCAGGTATTAGATAATACCCTATTTTACATAGTCACGTGCATTATCATTAGCCTTAATGATTTGCTTTGAGACAGGCTTTTGTCCCTTCAGTGGATCCCAGTCCCCAGCTGTAGAAGGGTATATATCTGTAGCTAGGCCAACCTTGAGAGCTGTTCGTACAATCACACACGTACAATTTATTCATACAGTGCTTGATTGTGCCTTTGAGGGTATGTCTACATTACAGCTGGGAGTGTGCTTCCCAGCATGGGTACACAGATGCACTAATTCTGGCTCGAGCTATCATGCTAGAAATAGCAGTGTCACCAAGAGTAGCACAGACTGCAGCTTGGGCTAACCGCCTGAGTACAAACGCATCCAGACCCCTGGGTGGATAGTTAGGTGGCTAGGGTGAGTTGATGCCCATGTTACCCCCAGCAAGGGCCATCCCAAAGGGGGTGTGGGGCCTGGGACATGACGCCGGGTTTCTAATCTGCTGAGAGGTGATTCCCCTTTCCCCCTCAGCTCAGCCCAGGCCCTGCCCCCATTCTATCTCTTCTCCCAAGACCCCGCCCCATTCTTCCCCACCTAGTTCTGCCCCTTCCCCCGAGCGCGCTGTGCCCTCACTCCTCTCCCCTCCCCCCAGTGCCTCCTGTCGCCGTGAAACATCTGATCCGCGGCAGGACGTAGGCACTGAGAGGGAGTGGGAGGTGCTGATTGGGGCCTGCCAGTGGGCAGGAGGTGCTGGGTGGAGGGGGAAGTTCTCATAGGGGGGCTGCCAGTAGCCGCCGCTCACCTCCTAACCCCCACAGCCCGACCGACTGCCGCTGTCCTTCTCGCTGCTTGCCCACCTGCCACTTGCCTCCCTGTTTGCTTCCTCACCCCATTTAGGGTGACCAGACAGCAAGTGTGAAAAATCAGGACAGGGGGTGGAGGGTAATAGGAGCCTATATAAGAAAAAGACCCAAAAATCAAGACTGTCCCTATAAAATCAAGACATCTGGTCACCCTAATCCCATTCACCCACCTGCCTCACCTCCCTGCCTGCCACCTCACGATTTTATCCAAATGTGGGGCCCCCCAAAGTGTGTGGCCCAGGGCGGTCACCCAGATTCGCCATACCCAAGAGATGGCTCTGCCCCCCAGCTAACTTGAGCAGAGCTAGCACATCTGTCTACCTGCACTGGGAAGGATTCTCCCAGCTGCAGCGTAGAAGTACCCTTAGTCCACAGCCCGGAGCAAGGGGTAATGCATAAGATTTCCTACCCCAGGAGGGACTGTCCCTCTGAGACACCGTTCCCTCCCTGCTTCCCCTTTGCTTGGCATGTTGAGGAGTAAAGGACTTCAAGTCTCTGGGGCTCACAGTGTAGTAGCTTTCATGAATACTAACGTTCACTTTAATAGTACAGTTTTCAAAGAGAAAAAAAATCATGTGGTTAAATCCTGACTCCCTTGAAATCAAAGAGAATTTTGCCATTGACTTCCCTGGAGCCAGGATTTCACTGAGTCATTTTTCTTTAGCATTTGAGGGGAAGGACTCTAAAGGATCCATTTCCCATCATATAAACCAATTAAAAATAAAGGTCCATAAAATCAGCATTCATGATCACTAACAGAATACTCCTGATAGAACCTTTTTTTGGGGTGTGACCATTCCACGTTAACCTCATACCAATGTTTGGCTGGAAGAAAGTCATAAATTTCTCCTTGTTTCTATTTGATCTCCAGTATTGTGTCTTTGCCTTAAAGCTGATAAAAAGAGAGATATGAGAAACAGCTTGAAAGTTTTCTCTGTTTCCTGGGGGTTGCTATTTCTTTAACCAATATTTGAATGAGCTTTCATTGGTTTATACTTCTCAGAGTACGGCACTTTACAAAAGTTCATTTTCATTTGAGAGCACCTTGGAGGTGCAAGGAGGCATGGCCGCTTTGTTATTAATCACAACACTCTGCATGCTGACAAAACAGCCAAATCTTGTCACAGATCTGACATGAAAAATTTAGAATGAGTCAGACAGCTCCTGATCCATTTCACTCTCTGATTGTTTTAGGACAAAAAAGGTCTCTCTTTTCCAGTCTAGACTAGTTCAGCCCTTAATGGACTAGTTTCTAAAGATATGTTAAAGAAAGAAAAGTTCACTTCAGTCCTTCATTTGCTGCTCAGTAGAGTTGGAAGTAGTTCCAGAATTCTTCAAGCTCCATAAAAAGCCGGTGATCAAGGTAAGAGCAGGCATTCATATTCCCTAAAACAAGAATTCTAGCTAGCTAAGCCAAAATGCAACATTTTCATTGTCATAGAACTCCCATTAGAATTGTTAAGACTTGATGGGCTGTTCTCCTCCCAGCCCCGCTAAGGAAGCAGCCTACATAAAGTTTTTTGATCATTGACCTGAGGACACACATTAATATTCTTTTTAAATCAACAACTAACTCTTCCAGCTATATCTAAATGTGTGAACATTCTAACTATAACTTAGGAGATCACAAATGGAGTAACTGTGGATGATTGTTTAGCTATCCCTTTGTGAAACTGAAGAATTCTGAGGAAGAGAAAACTGACAGCAGCTATTGAGACTATACTCCATATTAACTAAATAGTGACTAAAGTAAATGAGAAACTTCAACTCTGGTCATTAGAGCTGGGAAGGAAATAATTTTCTTGAAAATTTTCACAAATCAAAAATCTGATTCAAAAAAAATACCCTCACTTTGGATTGGGTCAATCAAAATGTTTTATTTTGAAGAAATGTTAATTTGAGAACTGATTTCAATTTTGACATTTTTTAACCATTAAAGTAAATAAAGTACCTACAATTTTTAAATGAAGGATGAAAATTTTGGTTCAAAAATGTTGAAATGGGCTGTTTCAACAACTTGGAAACTTTTCTTTTCAAATCTTTTTAAATGGGGAGATTTCTTGAAACTGAACAATTTAGGTTTTGATGATCTGTATTTTCTGATGGAAAAAATGTTTTATTGTGAAATTCCCAACCAGCTGTATTGCTTGCATCCTACCTCAGCCATGTGAAACTGACAGATGATATATATATATTTTTAGCAAGTTATTAGTTAACAAATGTTCTGTTTTTCTATACCGTAAACTACTTAGTGAACAGGTACAGTGAGTGATGCAATGAAAACTCAGAGGAAAAAAGATATGCATTGACTCTCTATAGGAATCATTGACTTCATTGGATCTCCATAAATCAGACCATTTAACACATTTTGTAAAACTCTTCTATTATTTTAGGGTGGTTTTTTTAATGGCCGTGGTGCTTTAAAAAAAGAGGTGATTTGAAAACCTGCAGACTTACCAGGAATAAGCATTGCAAGATTGGGTTGAAAAAGAGAAAGTTAGGGACAGTTCCCTTCCCACCTTTGTTATTAGGTGGAAGAAATTCATAAAGGGATGCAGCTAGTAGTCGAGATATAAAAATATAGGTTTGGGTCTGATTTTTATTTTTAAATGCATGGAAATAATGTAATCAATTGAATCTTGCTTCTGGCCAAGTGACTGCTATGTTTGTGCATTGAAATTAGCTGATTATATGCATGAATGATCAGTGACATGATTATCTGCAGTTTGCATGTGCAGTTACCTAATGGAAATAGTGATAATAGCATGCACAAAGCTAATGAAAAATTGCATGTACATTTTGCCTATGTCATCACAGGTGTCTTATTTTGAAAATAGGCCCTTTGTGAAAGCAAGCAAGCAGGAAAGCATTTTATAAAACCAAATATTAGTATGAAACATTCCAAGAAATGTTAATTTAAATTTAAATGAAAATAGAGTTCTCTTTTATGATGTAAACAGTCCCTTGCTGTGTTTGCAACCCAAACACCACATTGTGTTAGGAGTAAAACTGACACGAAACAGATCAGTCTCCCTTACCTATCTGTATTCAAGATGAGTTTAATGGAACAAGATGTCAGGCCTGTTGGTTCATCACTTTCGTGGACAGTACTGTGAATTTCAGTTTCAGCATCCAAAATGTTAATCACCCACGTTTGGGTGGTCTGAAGTGTCCAGATCTTATACTGACTGGGCCCAGGGAGAGGAGGAGGGGGCAGGATTCACTCACCTGTTTGATGTAGAAGACCTGTGAGACTCACCTCCCATGACAAGCATGCACCCCTCCCCACCCCACAGCTAAATTTCCACCCTGCCATGATGATGACTCTGTGGGGGACATGGCTACTGCCCTCAAGAGAGGAAGAAACACTGTTGTGTGTGTTGTGCTGCAGCACTTCTTCCTCCCCTGCAGGTTGTGCTGTGTAGAGAGCCCTCTCTGTGCTGCTCTCCTCCCCAGGCCCATTCCTCACGCAGCTAGCAGGAGGAGGAGAACTGGAGGGGTTGTGAAGAGACAGAAGACTAAAGGTGGGAGAGGTGGACCGGGCTCCCTTTCTGAATTCTCTCTTTTTCCCTGATTTTCTCTCTGGAGAGTTGTGAGGTGTAAATAGGAAGAAGCAAAACTCGATGCCTAAAATTCATCCAGTCTTCCTAATGCGTTAGTAACTCTAAGACCACATATTTTTATATATGAGGTACTGACCTTTGGCTGCATTCTGCCCCCTTTTATGCCACAGGATGAAGGAAGCAGTTGGATCCTCACCATAAAGGGGAGGGAGGTTTCTCCTGCTGTCATAACCGCCCTACACCCCTTGCCCCCAAGCTGAGGGCTTTGTCTGGGTGGGCAGAAGGGTGCATGGCTGAATGGCTCTTTGTTCTGGCCACAGAATGGCCTGGAGGTAGCTGTGGAAAGCAGCTGGCTGGTTGGGATTCGGTCAATGCCCTCTGCAGCTGGGCAGTGGCTGACGGGCTTTATAACCCCTCATAGCTAAACCCAGTTCCATTGTTGTCTTTACCCAGGTCATATCAAAACACCCCAGCGCTCTGTACCTGTCACACTTTTACTTGGGCTGTCAATTAATCACAGTTAACTCAAGTGATTAACTCCAAACAAATTAACTGATTAAAAAGAATGAATCGCAATTAATCACAGTTTCTTGCCATTAATCATGATTAATTTTTTTAATCATTTGACAGCCCTAAGTTTTACCGAAGGTGCAGTTGGTTTTCTGGGTGCCCTGCAATTAGCTTTCATTATATTGGCTTAATAAGACAGCATCTGTACAGCCCTGTACATTTTAAGGTTTCTCACAAGGCAAATGAGGCAGCGCCGCCATCTTAATTCTCCCATTAACACCGGTGCAGAACAAGAGCGAGCGAGATGGCGTCGATGTTCCGGAGCGAGGAGATGTGTCTGACGCAGCTGTTTCTCCAGGTGGAGGCTGCCTATTGCTGTGTTGCAGAGCTTGGCGAGCTGGGCCTGGTCCAGTTCAGAGATGTAAGTAGTTACGAGAGGTTGTCGGGTAAGAATGGTGGGATATCAGCTATTAAAGGGCCACTGTAAATGGGTTTGGACCTGCTGGGACAGTGGATTAATCTGGAAGACAGGGACATTGCAATAATTTTTATAGTGGAGGTGCTGAGAACCCTTGAACCAAACCATAAACCCTGTCTATAATGGAAACCATGTCAAGCCAGGGGGTGTGGCAGACCCTCCCTGCATCTCAAGTTCCAGCACCTATGCTGGAAGGGCTTGGCATAAAGACTGTAAATACCTGCCTTGCTCTAGAAAGGATGGCCTTGGAGTTAAGGCAGTGGACTGGGAGATGTGGGCTCAATTCCCAGCTCTGCCATAGACTGCCTGCAGGACTGGGCCAGTTGCTTATTTTCACTGCACCTCAGTTCCCCATCTGTAAAATGGGGATATAAATATTTCCATTTGTCTGTCTTGTCTATTTAGATTGTCAGCTTGTGGAGGCAGAGACAGTCTGTGTATAGCACACTGGGACTCTGGTCTTACTTGGGCCTCTAGGTACTACTCAAATACAAATACAGTAGAACCTCAGTTACGAACACCTCAGGAGCAGAGGTTGTTCATAACTCTGAACAAAACATTGTGGTTGTTCTTTCAAAAGTTTACAACTGAACATTGACTTAATGCAGCTTTGAAACTTTACTGTGCAAAAGAAAAATGCTGCTTTTCGCTTTATTTTTTTTAGTAGTTTACATTTAACACAGTACTGTACTGTATTTGCCTTTTTTTTTTTTTTTTTTTTTTGTCTCTGTTGCTTGCGTCCTGATTGCGTACTCCGGTTCCAAATGAGCTGTGTGGTTGACTGGTCAGTTTGTAACTTTGGTGTTCGTAACTCTGAGGTTCTACTGTAAAAAATAATTACTCTGAGTTTACTGTTACACATAATACTCTTCCTTTCATTGACTTTCCAGTTGGACCCCATATCATGGCAGGACAATCATTTGATCGGATTACTTGAACAGTGTCACCATCTGAAAACTGAAAGCAAAGGTTTATTTAAATGTCTGTTTAAGGCCAGATACAGTATGGGAAACAGAGCCACAGTCTGAATTATCTACAGTAAAGGGTTTTTTTTCTGAGAGAATTATAGTATCTTGTAAGGGGAGGCATTTGGAATTGCTGGAGTCCAAGGGTGTCTACTACCCTACAATGCAGTCCGTGGCCACCATCACCCATAACTTAATATGGAGATATGATCCATAGAGATCACATCCCCAGAGCTCCATCGTAATCAGAGCAGTGACATCTTGGCTCCGGATAGAGCATTGCTTGCTGGGAATTGTAGTCTCTATAGTAAAGATGAGCAAGGATGCAATATCTCCATGTGATGCCAATTATGCATGATTGAAGTGTATGCACAGTGTGGTGCTTCTGCAAAAATCTAAGCCCATCAAGGAAGATGCTGCTCCTTCAGTTCATCAGCTAAATCTGAGCTTGATGCCAGAAGTTAGAGTCAGTTAAGAAAATATGAACCATTTCTCTGCATGCCAATTAGGCATCATTTGCATATCCTTAAAGTCAGTCCCTCTCACCCACCTAAATCACCTGGTTACCTTTGGTGGTTTTCCAAAGTGGGCATCTACAAGAATGTTGTTACAGGAAAGCAAAAACTGCACCATGAGATTTATCTGTACAAGGAAGAGACTATGAAGCATTTATACATGCTTGACACTGATTTATTGGTAACTGCCAATACTGAATGGCATAGCAACTGAAATATCCTTGGTGAATTAGCAGACCAGAAGGGTCTGCTATGGGACATGGAAAATTCATCAGTATTTTTTTCTGCAGTGGTGCTGTTGGAAGCAATGGTGGAAAATGTACTGCAGACAGGGGGCAGTGGTTAATGTCTTCCACCGGTGGAGCTGCATCTGTACAGATAAATGTTTAGTAATTTGCTTAGTGTAAACAAGTTATATGGAATGTGCCTCACAAAACTACATCCCAAATAGTTTCACCTGTGACATTGGCATGTACATACCCAGAGGTTTGGTTATTTAAAGAAATGAGAGGAAAGAGGATTCAGAGTTTTGTTCAGGAGAATATCAAGTCTCCCATTGCTAGGACACCAGTTCATATCTAAGTGAGATCGGCAGTAGTGGAGAATAATTGTCTGATGCCTGTTCAGTGGCACTGGTGACACTAGATCAAGGATCTTGGTTCAGTTCCTCAGTGGCAAGTGGCCCATTGCACTACAGAGAAGAGCTCTCCTTTGTCAGGATAATGGGCAGGCTGTCTTGAGTGAATCACTGGCTGAATTCTGTGGTCCCTGTTATGCAGGAGGTCAGACCAGATGGTCCCAATGGTTCCTTCAGGCCTTAAAATCTATAAAATCCAAGAAGCCTCTTCTACCCCAGCTCAGACCTTTGACAGCCAGAGAAGTCATGACTGAATGGGCCAAGGATACGAGTCACGGTTGAGGCACAGTGATTGTCAGAAGAAGTTTTGTATTCCCACTGTTTGTGTGGTGCCTGTTGTGTGGCTAGGAGGCTACAAGGTTCAGTAATATGCAAAGGCAGCATCTTTCACCAATGCTAATATACAGTTAAACTAAAAGTCACCCAACTGGCAATCTACATTCAGCCCTGGGTTTATTTGGTTTTTTGTTTTGTTTTTTAATTTCTAGTTGAATGTGAATGTGAACAGCTTCCAGAGAAAGTTTGTGAATGAAGTCAGAAGATGTGAATCCTTGGAGAGGATCCTCCGTAAGTAGATGTTTCTACAACACCACTGGCTCTAGAACAATCGTAATCTAGTATTTCAGAAAACAAAGTGTTCTAACTAGCAAAATTTAATGGAATTTGTTCTAAAGGTGGCAAAGATTTCGTTAGAAAGTCTTTGTACTTTTCATCTGAAGGCATTGATGTGTTTGCATGCACCAATTAAGTGCCACTATACTACTGGGAGTGGGGACGGATGATGACGGGACTGTATATATCACATCTATTTGGCATATGAGTAAAATCAGGCGAAGAGAGGTTAAGTGTCCTGCATAAAATCACATAACAAGAGGGCTGGAAATGGAACCCGGGATCCTGACTCCTAGTCCTGTGTTCTAACCCTTAGAACATACTTTCTGCAGCAAAGCACGCCGTCTCAATGAGAGATTTCTTTAAAAAGCCGGCAGGCAATGAAAATGGGGTTTTTTTTAAGCTGTTTTTTCTTAAAGTCATCATTTTTGTGGAGCTTGCTAGGAAATGGTATCGATTGAAGTGTCCATAGAATCCTTAAAATTTCTACTTTTCTACTGTGTGAGGGGGACATAATTACACTCAGTTAGCATTTATAGTGCTAATCACCCATTGATCCCCACGCACCTTGCAAAGCTGGGTAAGCACTATTCTCCGCATTTTACAGGTGGCTATATTGAGGGCCAGAGAGGTTAAATTTCATGTCCAGTGTCTCACAGTGGGTCAGTGGCACAGCTGGGGATAGACCGTAGGTCTCCTACCTTCCAGCCTGCAGCCCTATCCCTTTTGGAAGAGGGCCCTGGATACTTAAGACAAGTGCTACTAGCTGGGGAGAGGAGGGTAAAAGCTGTTGTTGGCTGGGGATAGTTTTTCAGCTGGTGTTAGCTGTAAGTAGGGTACATAAACAGGGACAGGACAGTATGGGGAATGGGTGTTAGGACTTGCTGTTCTTTTGAGCTGTTTAAGTCAGCGGAACTGAAGGCATTCAGCACATTGCAGGGTCTGGATTTTGAAGGGCATGCAAACAAAAAGTCAGTGGCCAAGGATATAGGGCTTGATTCACAAAAAGACATAGATACCATAACTGCTATTTTAGGCACCTAAATCCCAGAATCAGGCCCCACTGGGATTCACAAACCCCCGGTCAGCTGCCACTGCACGCTGCAGGCAATGAAACTCTTTTGGTGCCTACATTTTTGCATTAGAAGTTACCTCTGCCCCTGTGTTTCTGTCTCTGAGCTCATGCACTGCTGCCTCACTCTGACATCCAGATGCCCAAATCCCAGTGTGATACATGAACTGGGGGAAGATCAGCCTTCCTCCGCCTAACTCACTTGTGGGGCCCAATCTGGTAAGCAGGCCCAGAGATCACCTACCAGACTGGGCCCCTGCAGGTGAGCTCACACAAAACAGCTGGAGGGGAGGAGGAAGAGTTCCCTCAATAACTTTTAGCCCAGTGGCTAGGTTGCTCACCTGGAATGCGGGAGACCCCTGGTTCAAGTTTCACTCCAGCTGAGAGGAGATGGGATTTGAACAGGGATCTGCTATCTCTCAGGTGAGTGCCCTAACCACTGGGCTATGGGACAGTCTGATATGGGGGTCCATCTATTTCTCATGTTGAAGCTGTTCCACTTGGCCCCTGGCACCAAGAGACAATTCCAAGAGAGGGTGGCACCTCCCTCCATCTTGGATTTAGGTGGTGAACTCCCTGAAAGGGATGGGACAAGAACACACCCCGTGCTTTTGCATCTCCCATTGGCTAGCTCAGGTGAGGAGCTGCCTAGCATGACAGCTTTTGTCAATCCCATTCTCAGGTGCCTGTCTCATTCGTTGTCAAGGAGTGTGGGCACCAAACCCAGGATTTGTGATATCAATACAAGAAGGTGCAAGGTTCAAGGTGTCTAAATAAATCTATTGTATAAAATGAAACACAGGGAAAATGTAGGCTGGATAGCAGGGAACGTTTGCTACCAGTGGGCTCTATTCTATTGCAGTGTATTCTCCTGAGGTGCTCCTGGGGGAATTCTGCACTACTGCGCATGTGCATAATTAATAAGCCCTTCAGATTTCTAATCTTTTGTGCAGAAAAAAGCTTCTGCCAAAATGTTGCTACAGTTCCACGTTTTGTGCACCAGCGGGCGCTGTGGCAATAGAACAAAGCTGCAGCTTCCCGCCATCATGGGAAGAAGAGAGAGAGAACTGCTTTCTTCACAGTAGGCCAGGTCAGGCGACAGGCTATGAGGAGACAGACAGCATGGGGTGTTGGGGGGTAAGACAGGAATTCATAAGGGCTAATGGGGAAGGACAGACTGGGACAGGGTGGAGGTGCAGGGGGCACATGGGGACAGGGGGAGGGAGTGCAGAGCTACATAGGGACAGGGGAGTGGCTGGGTGGGAGCACAGAAACACATGGGGACAGGAGGAGGAAGAACAGGGACAGGGGAGCAGCTGGGTGAGGGCACAGAGACAAATGGTGATGAGAGATGCAGAGCTACACAGGGAAAGGGGAGTGGCTCGGTGAAGGCACAGAGGCACATGGGGAGGGGGTACAGGGACAGAGAATGGCTGGGTGGGGGCACAGAGGCATATAGGGACAGGGGGAGGGGGTACAGGAAGACATAGGGACAGGGGAATGGCTGAGTGAGGGCACAGAGACACATGGGGATGGGCAGATGTACCTGACTGAATGGGAGAGGCTAGGGGTCAGCCAGGGTCTGCATGGGAGAAGCTCCCTGACAATGCTCCTCCTCTCCCCAAAAAAACCTGTTCCATACTTTTCCCACCCATACACAACAACCCTCCAAGTTCACAGCCAGGTTCCTTCCCAGCAATGTACTTCCTTCTCCCTCAGTGCCTCTGTTACCCCTGACTCCCCCAAACCCCCTCAAGCCTTTGCACTGCTTCTGAGGGGTGTGGGAAATACGGTTCTGTATTGTAGATTAAATGAATTATTACTCAGAGTTCTGTATTAATATGCCTAGTAAGGAATCTATTTGTCAAAAAACATTTCCTGAATCTTTTTTGTTGTCTGTATTGTTACAGACATACTTGCTGATAGGTAATTTGAAATAAATTACCAAAAATAATTGAAACTGGTGTGATTACATTGTGTTATTTTGACAAATAAAATATGTAGAATTTTTGTGGAATTTTGAAATATTGTACCCAGAATTTTTAATTTTTTGGCGCAGAATTCTACCAGGAGTACTGAGGGAGGTTGGAGTAGCCCTGCCCCTTGAGGATTTGAAACTGTTCTGGAGAAACCACCAGATACTATATTGTAAGGAACAACAGGCTGGAGAGCAGGCACAATGAACTAATAATCATTTTCCACTGCCATGTCTATGATTAGGTTAGCTTCGTACTACAGTCACGATTCCCAGGTGTATACAATTATCTTCTCTGGAGAAGGAGCAGCTTCCTTGCTGCTGAGGGAGGCTCCAGGGAGCCAGATGCTTGGGTGTCGAAGAGTTCCACAAATATTTGGTGAATCTCCTAGAACAAGTGTCGAATGACATTTGAATACTGTGATCATGTGTCATGATGTCACATTTGGGTCACCACCGCAGGCCGTGTCAGTGACTCCATGGAAAACCTAACAGTGCCTTTTCCTTGCAGGCTTTCTGGAAAATGAAATGGAAAATGAAATTGTGATCTTCAAACCTGAAAAGTATCCTGACACCCCCATGCCTCGAGAAATGATTGATTTGGAGGTACAAAATTCTGCCCTGCCTTGGGGGCATATGGAGCAAGATTGGGCAGGGGAAGAGTGAAATTACATATAAACCCACATATTAAACATCTCAGGAAAACCATGTGGGTCCCAGAAATGGAGGAAAGTGACTCACCAGTGTCAAATTCTCATGAAAAAACGACGAGGAGTACTTGTGGCACCTTAGAGACTAATACATTTATTTGGCATAAGCTTTCATGGGCTAAAACCCACTTCATCAGATGCACAGAGTGGAAAAAACAGTAGGCAGGTATATGTACATAGTACATGAAAAGATGAGAGGGTACAGTAACGCCTCACTTAACGTTGTGGTTATGTTCCTGAAAAATGTGAAATGATGTTAAGCGAATCCAGAGGGTGGAAGAGGGTGGGTTATTTCCCAGGGAATGCCTTACTGCTAAATGATGAACTAGCAATTGGCTGATCCCTCAAGGGTTAACCTGTTGTTGTTAATGTAGCCTCACACTCTACAAGGCAACAATCCTAGAGTCTATGAAAACATGAATGGAGGAAGGGGAGACAGTATGGCAGACAGAGACACACCATGTGTGTGAGAGAGAGATGCACATTTCCCCTTTAAGCATGTTGGCCCCACTCTAAGTACATTGCCTTTTTAAATAGACCAGCAAGTTGAGAGGGCAGCTGCTGCCAGGATGCTCCCTCTGTCCTGAGCCCCGTTGTGTGCCCCCCCCCACGCACCCTGGCTGTATGGAAGATGGGGTAAGTGGGGTGCAAAAATAGAGGGGAGGGGGACACCTTGGCATTAGCCTCCTCCTCCCCCACCTGCACAGCAAGCAGGAGGCTCCTGGGAGCAGCGCCAGGCCAGAGGGCAGGAGCAGCACATGGCAATGGGGGGAGGGATAGCTGAACTGCCAGCAATTGGTAGCCTGCTGGGCGGCTGCCTCACAGAGGACTTGGGGGAGTGGGGAGCTGATGGGGGGCTGCTGGTCCACCCTCTTCCAAGCCCCCACCAGCTAGCCTCAAAGGGCTGCTCTTCCTGCAAGCAGTGGACAAAGCAGGCAGCTGCCAAATGATGTTCTCAGGGAGCATTGCACAACTTTAAACAAGCATGTTCTCTAATTGATCAGCAACGAAACAACGTTAACCGGGACAACTTTAAGTGAGGAGTTACTGTATATATACCTGCCTACTGTTTTTTTCCGCTCCATGCATCTGATTAAGTGGGTTTTAGCCCATAAAGCTTATGCCCAAATAAATTTGTTAGTCTCTAAGGTGCCACAAGGACTCCTTGTTTTTGCTGATACGGCTACCACTCTGAAAATTTTCATGGGTTAGCCATGTTATTCTGTAGTTGGGCACAACACTGTGTAATAGATTAATAATACTGCATTTATATGTCACTTCCCAGACATAGATATTGGAGTGCTTTAGTACAAAGGGGAGCTTGCATAATGATCTCCATTGTTACAGGGGGGAACTTAGGAACAGAGAGGTTAAATAACTTGCTCTCTCACATACCCAATTTGCAGCAGAAAATCAGACTCCTGACTTCCAGTCACGTATTTTCTCCACAGAGTTGATGAGAGACAAAATTTATTTATTCCAGGCCTCCTGGTGTACTGGGAGGGTCTTCTGAGGTTTAATCCACTTGCTCTTCTTTTTTAAAATGTTTTGTGTCTATAGACTTCCCCTTTTATACCATTTGTTCTCTACCCTGTTTTGACTGCCAGCCATGTCAGTAGAAGCCTTTACCAGACTACCAGGGCTGTTTGCACTGAAGTGAAACCTGGTGCTGTGACCACTACATTCAGAGCTGGATTATCTCTTCTTGAAGAGTTAACAGCTAGGTTGAAACATCTGACTGTTTCAGCACATTGGCTACGGCTGGGGTTTTCAAAGAGCCTAAGGGAGGCAGGCAGTTCTTTTAGACCCCTTTGAAAATCCCAGCAAAGGCCTATTCGTGACCTATTCCCCGTCATGAAAACCGCCATGGTTTCATAGAAAAGAATAGCCTTTTGCTATGTTAATTTTGCCTGTGGAGATTAGCAGTGATGATTGGAGGAAACTTGATTTGTTGAATATTGGTAAATGGGTACCTCTAAGATTTAGATCTTATTCTGTAAGGGTGCCATGAGCCCTCTATCCCCATTGAAGTCCGTTGGGAAATCTGGGAGCTGAAGCTGCTCTGAACCTCAGAAGTTGCATTCAGCACCTTGCTGGTTTGGGCTATGATGTGTCCTAAAAGAACCCATTGACTCAGAAGCACAGAGTTTGTTTGCTTTTAATCCAACTGGAAATGAAGTTTACAAACTGATTGGTTTTAATCAAGATTGACTGTCGCTGTCTGAGAAGAGACCATGATCTATCTTCACGTGGAATGATGGTCTGCTGGCTTGCCTAATTTAGTGCCTAAATATAACTTTGAGTCACTGCATGTAACAGAGAGGGTGGCAGGGGGAAGGTTAGTGGTTTGATAGCTTTGTGCATATACCTAAACAGCTGATGAATATTTTAAAGTGTTCATTGCACAATCAGACATGTCTGCCCATATTATCTTACAATCCTTTTGACAGGGATGTGGCAACCTGTAAAAGAATAACTGGGCCTGTCTTGCATCTTTCCTGTTTTGTTTTGGTTGTAAACAGACAGTTCTGGAGAAACTGGAGGGTGAGCTGCAGGAAGCCAATCAGAATCAGCAAACCTTGAAACAGAACTTTCTAGAACTGACTGAACTAAAACATCTCCTGAAGAAAACTCAGGACTTCTTTGAGGTGAGAGTTCTTCAGTTCTGTCCGCTTTGTCCTTCTTTCTTGTTCGCAGAGGGGTTGATGAATTTTTAAGTTGTTTATGCTTTTGGCTTTATTTTTGAGGGGGGTTAAAAAGACTCCAGATTTCCTTTATTCCAGATTTGAGATCAAATTTTCCAAAATGTCTTGGTGAACCTAAGTCTCTTTGGGTCTCAGGCTTCTCAGTGCCTATCTCATGGGCTCCTAAGTCACTTAGACTCTTGAAAATTTGACACTTGGTCTAGCTCTCTGTAGAAAACTGTCTTCAGACAAACAGTAGCAACAGTAAAGATGTGACAACAGTTAAATACATTGGAATATGTTAGTGTTTTTTAAATAATTTCAAAAGAAAATGTTGATTTCTGCTTTCAGACAGAAACCAATCTACCAGATGATTTCTTCAATGAAGACACTTCTGGTCTGTTGGAATTAAGAAGTACTCCTGCCTCAGTGGCTGCAAAGTTGGGGTCAGTGTGACTATAGGCTTATAGCTTTAATAAGGCCAGTGCAAATATTCCCTTCCCTTTTACTTCCACCAGCATTAATAAGCTGGTTTCAGCACCGTGACCCAGTCTTAGAGGCTTGCTGAATTCAGTTCCTATCTTCAAATAGCTTAGTACAGGCTGCTTTTCCGTCTCTTAATTGTAACTCATTGATTAAAATGAAAGCAACATTAGTGTTTTGAAGGAGACAATAGATGATTAAAAACCTGATCTTTATGGCTCAGAGTATTACTAAATGGGATGGACAGCCTTTCAGCTCCAGGTCACTGGTTCAAATGTGCCTAGTGACTGAAAATCACTGCCATCTGACAGCTATTGAGTGGTCTCTGGGAAACTTAGTGAAGAAAATGGAAAGGAGCATCTAGTCTGACAAGTCAAGTGTTAAAGTGCAATTAGGCAGGGCAAAAAAGAATTTGAAGAGCTACTATCAAAAGACACAAAAAGGAATAGCAACATTTATTTTAAGTACATCAGAAGCAGGTAGCCCACCAAACAATCAGTGGGGTCACTGGATGATCAAGGTGCTAAAAGAGCACTCGAGAAAGTCAAGGCCATTGCAGAGAAGCTAAATGAATTCTTTGCATCAGCCTTTACTGTAGGGGAGGTGAGGGAGATTCCTGCACCGGAGCCATTCTTTTTATGAGACACATTTGAGGAACCGTCTCAGATTAAGGTGTCATTAGAGGAGTTTTTGGAACAAATTGATAAATTAAACAGTAATAAGTCACCAGGACCAGATGATATTCACCCAAGAGTTCTGAAGGGACTAAATATGAAATTGCAGAACTACTAATTGTCATCTGTAACCTATCATTTAAACCAGCTTCTGTACCAGATGACTGAAGGATAGCTAATGTAACACCAATTTTTAAAAAAGGCTCCAGAGGTGATCCCAGTAATTACAGGCCAGTAAGTCTAACTCCAATACAGGCAGATTGGTTGAAACTATAGTAAAGAACAGAAGTATCAGACACATAGATGAACATGATATATTAGGGAAGAGTCCAACAGGGCTTTTGTAAAGGGAAATCATGTCTCACCAACCTATTAAAATTTTTTGAGGGGGTCAACAAGCATGTGGACAAGGCTGATCCACTGGATATAGCGTACTTGGACTTTGAGAAAACCTTTTACAAGATCCCTTACCAAAGGCTCTTAAGGAAACTAAGTAGTCATGAGATAAGAGGGAAGGCCTTCTCATGGATCAGTAACTAATTAAAAGAAAGGAAACAAAGGGTAGGAATACATGGTCAGTTTTCACAAAGGAAAAAGGTAAATTGTGGGGCCTCTCAAGGATCTGTACTGGGATCAGTGCTGTTCAACATATTCATAAATGTTCTGGAAAAAGGGGTAAACAGCAAAGTGGCAAAATTTACAGACAAAATTATTCAAGATAGTTAAGTCCAAAGCAGACTGCAAAGAGTTACTAAGGCATCTCACAAAACTGGGCAACAAAATGGCAGATGAAATTCAATGTTAATAATGCAAGTAATGCACACTGACAAGGCACACATAATCCAACTATACGGACATAATGATGGGACCTACATTAGCTGTTACCACTCAAGAAAGAGATCTTGGAGTCATTTTGGATAGTTCTCTGAAAATATCTGCTCAGTATGCAATGGCAGTCAAAAAAGCGAACAGAATGTTAGGAACCATTAGGAAAGGGATCAATAAGACAGAAAATATCATAATGCCACTCTGTAAATCCATGGTACACCCACACCTTGAACAATGACTTCACTTCTGACTGCCCCATCTCCAAAAAGATATATTAGAATTGGAAAAAGTACAGAGTAGGGCAACAAAAATGATTAAGGGTATGGGACAGCTTCGGTATGAGGAGAGATTAATAAGAATAGGATTGTTCATCTTAGAAAAGTGACAACTAAGGGGGGATATGATAGAGGTCTATAAAATCATGACTGGTGTGGAGAAAGTGAATAAGGAAGTGCTGTTTACCCTTTCACATAACACAAGAACCATGGGTCTCCCAATGAAACAATAGCCAGCAGGTTTAAAACAAACAAAAGGAAGCATTTCTTCACACAATGCACACTCAACCTTTGGAACTCGTTGCTAGGGGATGTTGTGAAGACCCAAATTTAACTGGGTTCCAAAAAGAATTAGATCAGTCATGGAGGATAGGTCCATCACTGGCTATTAGCCAAAATGGTCAGGGATGTAACCCCATACTCTGAGTGTCCCAAAACCTCCAGCTGCCAAAAGCTGGGACTGGACAACAGGGGATGGATCTACCATAAATTGCTCTGTTCTGTTCATTCCTTCCAAAGTGTCTGACACCAGCCACTGTTAGAATTTAGGATACTGCATTAGACGGACCGTTGTTCTGTCCCAGTATGGCCGTTATGTTCTTGTGACAGATGTGCACATCACAGAAACCACCTCTGCAGTTTACGCTCAGGGCTCGTCTACGTAGAAAGCTGCACTGAGTTTAAATGAAGTCGAGGCAGATGGCATGATGCTGACTGTGACTTTGCAGCAATGTTGGCCAAGACAAGTCATGTTTGGTACTATGCAGCTAGTCATGGTTAAATCCCCATACAGTGGTGTTTTGTAATGTAGGCAGTTCCAAGGCAGTCTTGCTATCATGAAGGCCACTAAGGGTCAGGGCTTAGTTACTCCAGCCTTGGGCTAGATTAAGAGGGAGAGAAAGCAGGGAAACTGAACTCTGCTCTAAACTTTTGACCTCGTCAGGTTGAGGATGAGGTACATTGGTCAGTCAGTGAAACTCACGTGCCCTGCTTGTGCTGTACCGGCTGTGTGTATAGAGAGTGTTTCAGTTTCCAGTCCTGTCAGCCAGGTGCCTTTCACCATCACTATATCCGCTTCACATATTTAAGAAGAGAATGAACCTGTTTCTCTCCCTGCTCCTCTCCCTCCCTCCCCTAATCATGAAACAGAGAGGTGGGCTTATAGCCCCCTAAAAAGTTAGAAAAAAGTGAATGGATTAAGAAGTAAGATCCGTGCTTGATCGTCTCTTAATATAGAGGCCTCACCTAACTACAGGCACACTTGTAGCCAGGGTCCCAGGTCGGATTTGAATGTAAATACATAGACTATGGAGCCTCAATGATTATAAAACCCAGTGTGGTACGTGTTCAAAAATATGCCTGCCATTTATCTGTCTTGTTAACGCTGCCTAGATTCACAGCAGGCGTGATAAAAAGGGAAAGGATGGTGCCTTTTGAGCGTTTACTGTGGAGAGCCTGCAGGGGAAACATCTATTTGAGATACACTGAAATGGACACTGCCCTGGAGGACCCTATTACGGTAGGTATATTCCTGCTTCACCTCCTTCCCACTTTATATACGCGCACGCACACACCTTTAGAGACACTCAAACTGCCATGATAACCCTCTGCCATTCTACTGTACCTGCTACCTGAGTTAAAACCGTGGTTCAAAGAGGCTAATCCATATAGTAAGAGGCAGGCTGGACAAGTATGGGGCTGGGAGGCCCTCTTTAAAACACAACAGATCTTTGTTTTCCCCATTTTCAGTTGTTATGATCACTGTTGCCCATTTGGCCTGAGCAGTTTGCCAATAATCTGGGCCTTGTAGGGTTGTTTTCAATGGGATGAGAACTCATTGTCAGGTACATTCTTGGTATATTCTTGTTTATTTACGAAAGTGTACACAAAGTTCTGTGTCCCTGAACACAGTAGAAACAAACAACAGTTTTCTTGCTCAGAAATTTCCAGATCTGTCCCTCCAGCAAGCTCTGTGCCCAAGAAGCCCTGTCCTTTGCTTTCTCTGAGGGTCACACTTATGACTCCTGCTGGCATTCTGTCTCCAGTATACACAGCCTGCAACAGATATCTTAGCCCTTGTGTTTGCAACCAGGGGAACCCCTCTGAATAGCATTTTGTGTTTTAATTGATGTTCCTGGAAAACTATTTAAAAAAATGCTATTGAAAAAGAGTGACTAAAAATCTTCCCTTTTCAGTACTGTGCTGTACTTTGTTATGAGCATTTTAAAATCTGCTTGCATTGCTTTTCAGAAGGAACAGATGAAAAAGAATGTGTTCATTATCTTCTATCAAGGAGAGCAGCTCAGCCAAAAAATCAAGAAGATTTGTGATGGGTAAGGCAGACGGTTGAGAAAGTAGCAATGACTCTTTTGGGGATGTTTACTTGGCAGGATTGGCTAAAGGAGAATGAGAGTAGAGATTATTTCTCAGCGCTCCGCTGTCAGCTCTACCAATTTGCTCCATCTTGCTTTTTATTTCTGCTGTGTCTAATAATAAAAATATGTATCACCTTGGCATTTTAAAATTAAGGCCCTCAGTTTTCCAAAGTGACTAGCGATTTCAGGAGCCTCAATTTCTAGATTTCTAAGCAGATACCTTAATGGGCCTGGATTTCAGAAGGTCTCAGCACCCACCCTATGAAAATCAGACCCTTATTAGGGTGTCAGAAGATGGGCATTCCAAAACTGAGGATCCCTAAAATCTCTAGTCACGTTTGAAAATTTAGGACAAATTTTATTAAGCTTCTGTTTAAAGGATCTGGTGCTATATTTTTAAACAACCTTTCTATATTGAATTAACTGCTGGCCTCTGTGCTAGTCTCTTTAACTGTTATTGAAAGGAAACAGAAAAGAATAAAAATTAAAATCTTAACCATTCCATCTCATTCCCAGTTAAACAAACTTTAAAAAAACTAATCAGGTCTGAATACTGCGTTACTGTTTTATAACACTAAGTACTGATGGGCTTTGTATTGTGTAAGTCAGATTTGATTAACTGTCACTGAATCCATTTTCATACATAACCCCCCCCTTCAGCATAGTTAGCCGAAGTCTTAAGGCTAGCAGATTTTTGCAAGGATGACTCCAAGAAAGAACCCTATGTGAGAACCAGAACTGGCCATACCTGACACAGCCATCTGGTGGGGGGGGGTCTTTTCCTTGGTCCCTAGGCTCAGTCAGGACTGGATCAGGAAGGGGAATTTTTCCAGTAAAGGTCTTTGTCTGAGGAGCTCCAGCTTGACAATCTGACCTTTAAGATCTGCTCCTGCATAATTGAAATCCATGGGAGTTTTACACTTCATTTCAATGGGAGTGGGATCAGTCCCATACTGGCTGCCTTTACAGCATGCTGCAGTAAGCAACAATAAACATTTCTCATGTATGTAACATGGCGATGACTATGCCTGAAGGCTTGTCTACGCCAGGGCTCTCACCGATGCTGCCACCCAACCCGTTGTAGAGCCAGCAGGAATTTTTCAGAAAACAATTTTAGTAGATATAAGAACCATCATCATTTTGGTTGTCAGTGCGGATTGAACTCAGGTCCCCAGAGCTAAAAGCGTGAACCTCTGTCCCTTGAATAAAAGGGCTGCAGCTGGGAGCCTAAGGGGGTTAGGTACTCATATCCCATTGGAATTCAAAGGGAGTTAGGCACTAACACCTATACCCTCTACCTCGGAGCTGAAGCAGACTCCTCCTTTATGGGAAGCAGACACTGAGCAGTGGCTCTGTGGACATGCCTGTAGGTTCTCCTAATCCTGTTTAATTTAAAAGTAGAAATGAAGTTGATGGTGCCATTGTAGTCCCTAAAAAGCAGTTGCTCACATCAGAAACCCAGCATCATCAGCGCACAGTTAAGCACAACCGTAACAGTTAATATTCTGCAGAAACCCTGGATTGGAATAGCAGGATTTTTACAGGTCAGAATAAGCTTTGATTGGGGGAACAGTATATGGAATGCTTGCACATCCCTCACTTGCAATATGCTTTGCTCTAACTGATAACATTAGTCTGCCAATTTCATGAGCATTAATCCCATGCACAAATTTATTAAAGAGATGGAGGGGTGGGAGCGAGGAGATTTTTCCCTTTCTCTTAAACTGGTGGCTGCCTAGATGCTAATGTGAATGCTAAAATGGGTTTATCAGTGTACGGGTTCCCAGCTGAATTCTCCTTCAGCTTTCATAGATGTCTGTCATTACAGCAAAGGGGATATTTAATATGCAAAGGGGCTGTTAAACGATCAAAGTAGCATTGCTGGGATAATGTACAAAATGTGGGAACTCTACGGCATGGTGGAATAAGCTTTCAAGTTTGATTAAAAATACCAATTAAAAGATGGGCTAAGAGCTCTGAAGCATAAGAAGCTGGAGATAATTAAGCAGGGCTAGTAACCCTGGGATTCTTTTACAGGATGGTTTGTGGTTAGAGCTCCTGTTCAGAGTGGGCGGCTAGGTAAAGATATATTGTTGTGATTATAGAGCAGTGGCGCTTAAACTTTTGCACTGGTGCCCCTTTCACATAGCAAGCATCTGAAGGTGACCCCCCCCCCCGCCAATAAATTAAAAACACGTTTTTATATATTTAACACCATTATAAATGCTGGAGGCAAAGCCGGGTTTGGGATGGAGGTCAACAGCTTGCAAACCCCTATGTAATAACCTTGCAACCTCCTGAGGGTCCCAACCCCAGTTTGAGAACCCCTGTTGTACAAGGGTCAAATATACTGCTGTGTGTTTTCTTAAATTTGCCACAGCTCTTCCTCACGTATGGGCAAGAACTGATTCTGGGAAACATACTGTGACATGTCTTGAGACCATGATGTGATGCATGTTTCTAAATGTCACATGCTGTCTTTTAAAACCAATGGAATGGTCGCTTTACACCAGCTGATAATCTGATTATGTATCTTTGTGTAAAAAAGAAGCATTCTCTTCTAGGCTTTCTTTTTCAACTGTTTGATTCATGGAGTTATATCTCCATATAACCTTTGTGACATCCCCTGAAGTGACAGTGATGGCATGAGCATTAGACATTATGCCATCGCTACGTGAATCAAAGAGCTAATGACTAAGAAATCTGTGTATAAGTAGAAGCTATCATGTTACCTGACACTCACTCATTTTATGTAGTTACAAATGTTATCCACTGAGAGAGCCTCGTGAGATGTGTGTCTTGTTTTGTGAGGGTCCCAGTGGACAACAGGCCAGAAAACCTGTCAGCATACACTACATGAGTTTAACACAAACTATAGCCTGCTCTATGTGTAATTTTTGTATTGGTATAACTGTTGGTGTGATTTTTTTTAACTGCTATCATTATACCAGTACAACCCCTATTGTGGTTACAGTTATTCTGGAATAAAGGTGTTTTATGCCAATATCGCTTATTCCCCTTCCTGTACAGGAATAAAGCCAAGTCTACACTATGCTCTACAGTGACACAGCTGCAGCCTAGCACTGTAATGTAGACCCTTCCTACATCAGTGGAAGGAGTTTTTCAGTCTTTGTAGGTAATCTATCTCCCTGAGTTGCAGTAGGTAGGTTGATGGAAGAATTCTTCAATCTACCTGCTGTGTCTACACCTGGGGTTAGGTTGGCTTAACTGCAGCACTCGGGGGCTTTTCACACCCTTGAGCGATGTAGCTAGATCAGTCTAAGTGTAGACCAGGCCTCAACTATATTGATATAAGCACATTTACACTGGTATGGCTGAATCCATATTAGGGGAGGTATAGACTTTTGTGTGTGGATAAGGCCTTAGTAATGCAGACCGTGCATTAACTGTAACTATCCCTGTACAGTTAAATCCGCAAAACCCTCTCAGAGTGAACATAGGTTTATCGGTATAAAAGTGCTTCTACTGGTGTCAACACTTAGACTGAGGCCATGTCTACATCTAAAATTTTGCAGCGCTGGTTGTTACAGCTGTATTAGTACAGCTGTATAGGGCCAGCGCTGCAGAGTGGCCACACTTACAGCAACCAGCGCTGCAAGTGGTGTTAGATGTGGCCACACTGCAGCGCTGTTGGGCGGCTTCAAGGGGGGTTCGGGGAACGCGAGAGCAAACCGGGGAAGGAAACCAGCTTCGCCGCGGTTTGCTCTCGCGTTCCCCGAACCACCCTGCAAACCGCTGGGAAGGAGACCTGCTTGCTCGGGGGTTCGGGGAACGAGAGAGCAAACCGGGAAAGGAGACCAGCTTCGCCGCGGTTTGCTCTCGCGTTCCCCGAACCACCCTGCAAACCGTAGGGAAGGAGACCTGCTTGTTCGGGGAACGCGATAGCAAACCGGGGAAGGAGACCAGCTTCGCCGCGGTTTGCTCTCGCGTTCCCGGAACCACCCAGCAAACCTCAGGGAAGGAGACCTGCTTGCTCGGGGTTCGGGGAACGCGAGAGCAAGCTGGGGAAGGAGACCAGCTTGATTACCAGAGGCTTCCTCAGGTATGCTGGGATACCTGCTTATTCCACGGAGGTCAAGAAAAGCGCTGGTAAGTGTCTATACTTGATTACCAGCGCTGGATCACCAGTGCTGGATCCTCTACACCCGAGACAAAACGGGAGTACGGCCAGCGCTGCAAACAGGGAGTTGCAGCGCTGGTGGTGCCCTGCAGATGTGTACACCTCCTAAGTTGCAGCGCTGTAACTCCCTCACCAGCGCTGCAACTTTCTGATGTAGACAAGCCCTGACATAACTGAGTCCATGCCCCAGGCCAGGTCTACTCTACAGACTTCTGGTGGCACAGCTGTGTCAGCCAGAAGTGTGAAGAAGTGTGGTTCCTGACTAACACAGCTGTGCCAGCGAAACTCCCTGTGTAGATGCAATTGTGTAGTGTCAAAATGGCTTTCACCAGTATAGGTTGTTTCACTTGGGGGGTGGTTTATTGTACAAATTGCAGTTTTGCTGGGATAGCTGCATTCATGCAAGGAGTGCTTTGCTGATGTGGTATACAACTATAGCTAGTGCTGCTAGTGTAGGCCTGACCTCAGTCTACAATAACACACAGTACTGTACACTCTCAGTTTTAGTTGTTTACACTAGCAAATAAATATAGAAAACACATGTTCTAGACTAACTGGGTTTTATTAACATTTTCCTCAGTGATGGCTCTTTCTTAAGTGGGTCGTGTAACAGCTCACTGCCTGGGGATGTGCTGATTTTGTAATTGTGCTGCAAAGATAAAGGTGAATGACTACCATCAAGTCTTGGTACTACAGGGACATCTATTGGCTGCTCTGTTACACGACTGACTTTTCAGAAACTGCATTAAATGCCCCAATAACAGCTAAACGGGTGAAATGAGACCATCACTATGCTCTTGAATGAACTCACATAACAAAATGATACCCCCAAAAAAGATAAAAACACCCGATTGCCTGTCGGTGAACAGTTTTTTCACAAAGCGAAACCTCTATATCTGGCCTCTCAGTCCTCAGCCTCAAAGGGAGCCCACATCATTTTCAAAAGATGAGCCTGGGAGCTTAAATTCATGGCTTTGCTAGACACTAAAAATCATGGCCCGAATAGAGACACAGGGTTTATGGCCTATTACAGAGCTGTAACTAGGGATTTTTGCACCCGAGGCAAGGGACAGGCTCTTTGGTGGCAGGTTCCTCTCTAAGGGAAGGACCCGCCACCGCATTTCCACCAAAGAGCTGAATGTGCCGCCCCTCTCCCTTGCCGACTGGCAGCAATTCGGCAACGTGTCCCTCAGTCCCTTTCGGAGGGAAGGACTTGCTGCCGAATTGCCTCTGAAGGAGAGACTTTCTGCTCCTGAGGCAAGTGCCTCACTCGCTTTGCCCTCATTGTGGCACTGGCCTATTATTACAATCTGTAACCCACTAGTGTTAATCGGCCTCTTCACCTGGAATGGTCCCTTCAAATATGTGTTAACTACTTATGCTAAATAACTTATTCCACTTTGCATTTAGCTGTGATACTCTTGAGTACGTTTCCCAGACCTGAAGCAGAGCTCTGTGTAAGCTTGAAAGTCTGTCTCTCTCAGAAATTGGCCTAATGAAAGATATTACCTCACTCACTTTGGCTTTGCAGAAAATGTTATTTTTGTTGCTCTTTAAAATCCTTTCCATTAAGGCTAGGTTTACATGCCAGCCTATGTCGGCAAAACATATGTTGCTCAGGAGTATGAATATTCTGCATGAGTTACCCCAGTGTAAGTGTTTCTGTGCACGCTGCTACGCTGGCGCGAGAGCTTCTCCTGCCAACATAGCTTATGCCACTTGTGGAGGTGTGTTTTATATGCTGACTGGAGAGGGCTCTGCTGTTGGTATAGTGTCTTCACCAGACGTGCTTCAGCAACACTGCTGTATCCATTCAGTTGCACTGCTGCAGAGCTGCACATATAGACTTGGCCTAAGGAAAATCAAGTACCTTAACTCACAGCACAGAATGAGAGTCCCGTTTATTGTCGGGTTGAGGGAGGTTCCTATGTATAACTGCGCCTCAGCTATAGTGCCAGTGTATCTCAATGCATGAAGTGGAGATGGGGACCAGTTTTCAACTAAAAAGAGTGTGCAAATAGTCTTACAAATAACTGTGCATAGCGACGGTAAGTATGACTGGGTCTTTTCCTCCATCTTCATACTAGGTTTCGTGCTACAGTATATACCTGTCCAGAGTCTGCTGCTGAACGTCGAGAAATGGCCGATGGTGTGAATGCAAGGATTGAGGATTTAAATGCAGTAAGTGACACTAGCTTTATTTAGACCCTGATCCTGTGACTGACTGTGTGCAGACAGACTGGCTTCTGTGATCATGGGAAGCCCAGTTGACAGATGTAGAGATTCACACACAAGTAGGAGTCTGGCCACGTACAGTCACTTCAGAATCAGGGCCCTGGTGGTGAGCGGGGGATCCAGGAATAGCTAATCGTGGAATCATAGAACTGTAGGCTGGAAGGGACCTTGAGAAGTCACCTAGTCCAGCCCCTTGCATTGAGGCAGAACCAAGTAAACTTAGACCATCCCTGACAGGTGTTTGTCCGACCTTTGCTGCTGGTAAAATATATGTACCACATTGCATCATTATGTATGTGCGACATACATGACAGAAATTTTTTTTACAAATGTTTTAGAGAGTTTTACACATTTTTATTGGAACTATTTTTTGTGTGCAATAGCATTAGCAGAGGATGGCGATCTCAGCTGTCATATACAAACACTTCACCCCCTGGTCCAACTGTATAGGGATCAGAGGGCACCATAAAAACCTTTAAAAATACCTGAAATAGCTTTACTGTACCTAAAATGGCTGATCTCTCAGGCCCTTGGTGTAGTAACGAGTCCTGAACCACACTGGAAAGCCAGGGATCTCCCTTTTCCAGTCATATCCACCTCCTGTTTCTAACTTTGAAATTTCAACCCTTAAATCTATGACAGCGACAGAACTGAAAATTACCCATCTTGGGCCTCGGGGGTGTAATTTTGTGGGGAAAATTCCACATTTGAGGGGAAATAAGGAAAAGCTTCTTTCGAAGGTTCCTTTGGGGGGAAAAAATCCCAGTGGCATTTGAATGATGAGGCTCAGAGGCTGGGAATGTTAGCAGTCATCCTAGTGAAACTGGCTAAGCAGCTGAGTTGGCTAAAGGCACGTGATAAATTGCATAACCGTGTGATATATTAAAAATCCATGCGTTTGTGAGATAAATTTATCCTACACATGACCTTTGCTGATTGAACTCACACTGTGGTCTGTGGAAAGACACCCATCGGTTTGGATTGGGCCTTTAATCTATTTATTTGACTGGTTAGCTGGCACTGATAATGTCCTAAATAGTCTATGAATTGCATTGTCTTTGAATCATGCTGAACTTTCCAAAACTCATTTGTTTGGATTGCTTTGACTTTTGTCACCCAGCCCCTATTTAGAACCATGTTAACCTGTAAGGCAGGCGAGTGGCATAGTCAGGATGCCGGGTAAGAACTAGGGGCCTGGTGCTGTGGCTTATGCTCCACTTTGCTGAAGTCCGGATGGGGCCCTGGAAGAGTGCTGTAGTTAAACTAAAACACTCTCCCTCGCCATTTATAAAAACACAGATTTTCCTCTATTTGAAAAGGAGACCGATGCATTGGGTGTGGAGCTTTGGCTTGTTATGTTGTGCAAACTTTCTGTGCTGCTGCTCCGTGCAGCACAATGGGCAGCCCTCATTCTCTGTCCTTGTTCCAGACCATCCCATCTAGCAGTTGGAGATGCAGACATTTATTTGATGTGATATCATCCCCTTTCTAAATGCTCATGTCAGACTGACCCCGTGAGGGTCTCGCTACTGACTAGCCAGCTGGTCCAGATTTTGCTTTTAATTCTGCTTGCCTCAGCCAGCCAGACTCCTCTTGGTGCTTGTGAGCTGTGGAGGCCTTCTTGAGAGAGACCGAACTAGGGCCTGATCCCACATCCTACAGTTGGTGCCCAGGAACTCCTGAGGGTGTCATTGAGCGTTGAAGGTGCTCAGTGTCTGCAGGAAATATCTCAGCCCCTTTTAGGACCAAGCTCCCAATGAGCAGAGCTTTACATTTCAGGGGTCAGGAAAATGTGCCTTGCAGTATCAGCTACTGAGCTGGAATTAACAGGAATGAAGCTGCGATAAATCCCTCCCCCTCACCCTCCCACAGTATTTCAGCTTTCCAGAGATTGGCAAATTGCGTCCATGTTCAGATATCTTGGAATGCCATTATCGGGTGTTTGGCTGACTCATACTAAACACCTGCAATCCTTCCCCAGGCTTCCCTAAAATGTAGCTGGAGGGCACCACACCAAATACGTCCCCATTGCTTCACTATTGCTCCTGCGTTGTTTGCAGGTGATCACCCAAACAGAATCGCACCGCCAGCGGCTGCTGCACGAGGCAGCTGCGAACATGTGGACCTGGGGGATCAAGGTGAAGAAAATCAAGGCCATCTACCACATCCTGAATTGCTGTAACATTGACGTCACCCAGCAATGCGTCATTGCCGAGATCTGGTTCCCAGTGGCTGACTCTAGCAGGATAAAAAGGGCTCTCCAGCAGGGAATGGTGAGGGGCTAAGCACTGCTTCCCAGCCACTTTGTATCTGAGCCCCCTTCTTGCTTCAGATGGACTCCCAGGACCCACCATAACGTCTTTTTCTTCAGCTAGTTTTTTGGTCTGTCCCTCTCTTTTCTCTTTCTCCTGTCCTTTCCCTCGTCTGTTCTTATTTTTGGCTCTCCAGGCTCTAGTGGCTGCTGTCCTCATTCCCTGACAGAGATGCTTGCGGCTCAGGCTGGGTGGAAACATCCACAGGTGTGTCTGGACTTGGGCCACATGTACTGTCATGGCTGAGCTGAACTCTGCGTTGAGTTGCGCCTAGCACCCAGCAGCATTAGGCCCACTCAGAGAAAGGAGGAGAGGGGGGCGGCTGTCATGGAGCTGCTTGCCCCTTCACTTGCGGCTGTGGGAGCACATTTGCCTCCGGGAAGTGAGCAAGGTGTAGGAATGTGCGGTTCTGCCCAACACCACTGTGCCCTGAGTCTGCTGGGGCTAGTCGGTCTAGCCCATCTCCTCAGGGGACCTGCTTCCAAGGTTGGGAGACAGTGGGATAAAGGGGTGTATAATGCACACCTGTTGGGGAGGGTTCACTAGCCAAATACTATTCCATGGCGAGGTTTCTTGGCAAACAGTATGACGTGACTAGTAAGAACAGGCTAACATTCACCCCCACCATTTCACGTCGGTCCTTGTTGCCTGTTTGCAGGAACGTAGCGGCTCTACCATCTCTCCTATCCTGACTGCAGTACAGTCTAAGATGGCCCCACCCACCTTCAACAGAACCAACAAGTTCACTGCAGGCTTTCAGAACATTGTGGATGCTTATGGTGTGGGAAGCTACAGGGAGATGAATCCAGGTAAAAAGCCACGTGGTTTGCTGCAGCCTGAAGATGAGATCCTGCCAAGCACATGGGTCAGAGGGGAGGGCCTCTGGTCTCTGACCACACTTTGTGATCCAAAACCACGTATGTCACAGCTCAACCAAATTCTCTGCTGGTGCAAATTAGTTGAGCTCCATTGACTTCAGTGAAACTGCACCCCTTTACGCATGGCATAGAATCTGGCCTTCTGACCCTAGTGGTTGATTTAAAAAGCTGATTCCTGTCTAGGTCCTTCAGTGAAACTGAGCTCCTGTTTGTCTCCTTCCATCAGCTCCATACATTATAATTACCTTCCCCTTCTTGTTCGCGGTGATGTTTGGAGATTGTGGCCACGGTGCTATTATGCTGGCCTTCGCCCTCTGGATGGTCACTAATGAGAAGACACTTTTGGCCCAGAAAAGCAATAATGAGGTGAGTTTCCTAGGACTGAATGCATCCTGCCGGCCTTGCAGCGGGTTCCAAAACTCTTACTCAACACTGAAAACATCTAAACCCCAAAATGTTAAATGAGTTTTCTTCTGTAAAACTCAGAGGAGCTAAGAGGCCTAGCTGTTTGGCAAGTAGTTCCTCTGCCTAATAATAACACAGAGGGCCAGATCACCCCAAACACGCTCTAACTTTGCACCTGCAGTTTCACACACCCACATACATGTCTGTACAAAACTGCAGCTGGCATTTGTATGTGCAAATTGGGGCTAAGTTTTCAAAAGTCGGACCGTAAAGTCAGGCTCTTACATCCACCTTTAGGGGTCTAAGTAAAAGGCCTGATTTTCAAAAATGTTGAGCAACCAGCAGCTCCCATTAAAATCACTGGGTGTTCAGCACTTCTGAAATTAGGTGACAGTCATTTCTGTAGGAACATCTTATCCAAGCATGAACATGTGGAAATACAGAAGTGAGTGAGTGAATGACTCTGTAAAAGAATTCCTCTCCCGGGGCATGCTGCACAGTGCGAGCATTGTTTAGTTGTGTGGTTGCTTACTTTCCCTGAATTCTTCCCTTACAGATTTGGAACACCTTCTTTGGTGGGCGCTACCTGATCCTGCTCATGGGCATATTCTCCATTTATACTGGCTTCATCTACAATGACTGCTTCTCCAAATCTTTCAACATCTTTGGTTCTTCCTGGCATACCCGCCCCATGTTTAGGAACAACACGTGGAAGTAAGTGGTAAATGATCTAAAAACAAAAAGGAAGATGACACATAATGGAACAATATTTTATTCCATGTGAATTAGAAGAGAGACCTGCTGAGGATGCATCTGGGGCTGGGCTGAATCCCTGGGGTGAATTCATGTGTGAATGAACCAGGCTGTATGACTGAATTCACATTTGGACAAATCTCATCTCAAAATCCAGCTTTTAACAGATACTTAAAATAGCTGCTGACTTGGGGAGAGGCTATCATAGGCATAGTGGACTCCATCACCCCAGCATATGGAAGTATGACCTGGCTTTCCCATTCCTCACCTCTCTCACTCCTCCACTTGCCTCCCCCTGCGCCTTTCTCAGCTCCCTTTTATTCCCAGAGCTTGCCCTGCCCCCTTCCTCTCCTCCTGTCTGTACACATTCCCATGGGCCACATCACTATAACAGGGTTCAAAAAAGAACTAGATAAATTCAAGGAGGATATGTCCATCAATTGCTACTAGCCAGGATGGGCAGGGATGGTGTCCCTAGTCTCTGTTTGCCAGAGGTTGGGAGTGGGCGACAGGGAATGGATCATTTGATGATTAACTGTTCTGTTCATTCCCTCTGGGACACCTGGCATTGGCCGTTGTCAGAGGTTATTTACTTATTCCCATCATACAAAAACTAGGGGCCACCAAATGAAATTAATGAGCAGCAGGTTTAAAACAAATAAAAGGAAGTTCTTCTTCACACCACACACAATCAACTTGTGGAACTCCTTGTCTGAGGAGGTTGTGAAGGCTGGGACTATAACAGGGTTGAAAAGAGAACCAGATAAATTCATGGAGGTTAAGTCCATTAATGGCTATTAGCCAGGATGGGTAAGGAATGGTGTCTCTAGCCTCTGTTTGTCAGAGGGTGGAGATAGATGGCAGGAGAGAGATCACCATATCATTACCTGTTACCTTTCTGGGGCACCTGGCATTGGCCACTGTCGGTAGACAGGAACTGGGCTAGATGTACCTTTGGTCTCACCCAGTACGGCCATTCTTATATTATGACAGGATACTGGGCTAGATGGACTTCTGGTCTGACCCAGTATGACCATTCTTATGTTCACTATTAGGCTTCATGGTCAGTATCCAAGAGATACCAAGGCCAATAAATTCCTGGGCTGAGATTCTTTGATGTACCAGAAGTCTCATGCTCCGGGATCTTGGGAAGCTCTTAAACAGTGCTAGGGGTCTGTCTAAATTATGGCAGCCTCCCCTGGGCTGCCCTGTGGACCGCAGTACTGCCTGGAACCTCTGCAGAACTGTGTGCTAAGGCTCCAGTCCCACCTCCAGTCCTGCCACCAACATGGTCCTTATGATGCTAGCAAGTGGGATCCTGAAGGCAGCTTTATGGCAGTTTTTCTCAGTTCCTGTTCTGGGGGACCCCCACTCCTGTCCTGTAAAGCTCCTTTAACTGCTCCCTCCAGCCCTTTTACCTGGTGTGAAGGGGCTGGAATGAGCATGAGGATCTTGCCCCTAGTATCCAACACATCAGGTATAAGTGGATTTGTGACATTTCTTTTCCATTTCAATGACCATGTGAGCAGTCAAAGTGCTGGTATGTTCCAAATTGTTCAGATGCTACCTGGATGTGTTTCCTCCCAGACTCATTGTAGCTGGAATAGGAGTGTCAGGCCTTGTATATCCAGCATATACATGTATGTGCGTACACACACACACACACACACACACACACACACACACACACACACACCTTGGGTAAATGAAATGTTTAATTTTGTAGTACTTAGCACTCTTGATAGAGAAACGCCTCAGGCTGAGGCAGTAAGAAACTGCCTCTTCTCTTTCCTTTTGTAGTCTTCATGTTCTTGAAGAAAATCAAGTATTGCAGTTGGATCCAGCAGTTCCTGGAGTCTACTCAGGAAATCCATATCCGTTTGGGATTGATCCGGTAATCAAATCTATTCCCTTCCTGCTTCTACAGTGCTAGTTCACCATTAGCCCAAAGTGAGTTGAGTTCAGCTCAGTAACTTGTATTTAGATTCTTGAGGGAATAAAAGAAAATCAACTCTGACATTCCACAGTGGAGAGAGGAGGGGGTGGAACTGGTGCTTCTGGCTCCACAAGGAGACTGCACCACCAGACACAGATACCTGTCCCCAGCCTCTCTCAATTCTCTGGGTTTTGGAACCCATGTCCCTTGTCTAGCAAGTACCACCCAACTGAGGGTGAGTCATTTGTCACCAAGCAGTCACACCGCTCAGCAGTCTGGGATAGGGTAGGCGTGCCTATGCAAATACACTCTCTGAAATTCTTTCCACCAGATGTCAGTGTAGAGCTTATCCTGACACTGCTTACATACAGATCTAGTTCAGCAGCAGCTTGTGTATAGCCTTCAAATATGCAAGCAATCACTCCCGAAGCCACATTGGCCACTTCCTGCTCTTTGCAAGTTTGTTATACCTTAGTTATGGAGTCTTTTATGATGCTCATCTTCAGCATTCAAGATTTTAGTATGATATTTCTTCCCCTCATGCCATGACCAATAGATAGAGGCCCTGTGGTCTGGAGGTATGTGCACAGATTTGGGACTTGGGAAATTCTGAGTCTAGTCCTTGCTCTTCCTGTGAGTCAGTGGATTTAATTTACCCATCTGCATAAGGATGATGATAATGTGTACCTATCTATCTCATCATTTTGCTTTGAGGATTAACTCCTTAATGTGTGTACAGTGATTTGAACATTTAAAGCACTAAAATGTAAGGATTATTAATGTCTCCAAATTTGAGGTATTGAAATCTAATACCCCATCATTACAATTTGGTGTGAACCGGTTTCCTTCATGCTGTGTATGAAATGCAGTTAGCACCAAGTGGTCACTAGCACCAATCTCCCTACTTCCCTTTCAGTCTCATCCAGCCTGTCCCTGTTGGTAAAAGAGCTAGATGTGATTTCATTTTCAAAAAACAAGGCAAAGAAACCCTCAGTTAGTTTATAGCTGCACAGTAACATATGAATGTCCTAAGCCTAGACCTGGAAGTGTAGCTGAGAAGCATTCACTGCAGTTCAAGAAGTGGCATTAAAGTGGGTTTAAGCCACCTGCATGTTCCCTCCCACACTCCTGGGACCATTTCTGTCCACTTGCTGGTGTAAGTTAGAACAGTCATATGCTTTTATTTACTCTGGCTGCTCATTCTCCCAATGGGCTATACTGGCATCCAAGGATGTGGGGGAAGGAGGGCATAAGTAGACCATGGGCATATTCCACTGGCTGGGCATAGAAGATATTACAGTGGCTTTATATATGCCATCTGAGGATTCCCCTGCCTTCTGGTAACCCACCAGTGGCTGGGTCAGCTAGCATTAGGGCAGGACCTGGGCTTTGCTGCATAATTATTTTTTGTTAATTGGATTTTATTGAAACAAAGCAATTATCCCAGCTGTGTCATTTAACTGGAATGTAGATGTGCAGCATACAGCAACACGAAAGCAGACAAGAATAACTGTGATAAGCCCATCGGCCACTAGATGGCAGCTTTTCTCTCCAATACTGTACAGGTTTAGCTGAAAATTCTAACAATAATCCTACAGTGAAGAAATGGAAAGTGCCACACATTTCTGTGTGTGTGTGCAGGGTTGTTGTAGTCGTGTCAGTCCCAAGAAGTGAGAAATACAAGGTGGGTGAGGTAATACATTTTACCGGACCAACTTCTGTTGGTGAGCTTGAAAGTTTCTCTCACCTCAGCAACAGAAGTTGGTCCAATAAAAGATATTACCTCACCCATCTTGTGTGTCTACTTTTTTAATATGAACATTTCTATGAGATTTAACCAGTTCACTCATTATAAAGGCCTGGCTTGTTTATTTTGTTGAGAATACTTTTGTGCAGGGTTAGTAGGATGGTATGATGCCTTTATACCTTGAAGAGAAATACTCATCTTAGATTATGAGATCTGATTATACTGGGGTCTCCTTCAAAATGATAGTATCTCCTAGTCTAAAGTGTGTGTAGCAGCTACTCTGTTACTAGCTAAATAAGTAAATAACTAGTATGTTACTTTCCCAGCAAACCTCCCTTCTCCCCCACTCCCCTCCCCGCTCCTTTTTATACTGTATCTCACATGTGTTGCCTGAAGAGAAAAGTTCCAGAGGAGGTATCTACTCAACATCCTCCACCGTGAAAAATGAGGCAAATAAATTATTTGAATTACATGCAAGGTACTTTTCATCCTTAATTTCTCCCTCGGCTTCAGGGAGTCCAGTGAACCCTCTGATTCTCTTACAGGCTTTCCTGTCTTCGGATCTGTTTCAATGGTTTCCATGACCATAATGGTTCAGCTGCTCCTTTAATGGTGACCAGAGCTGTCTCTCAGTTCATGCATGAGAATAGTCTTTCTTGAGTTGAAATGAGCACATGTTCTACAGATCACTGTTTCCTCCAGCGAACAGGGAGACCTTCTTTAGAGTGGCTGAAGGCAGAAAGGAGATTCTCGTTGTTATCCACCTCTGCTGTCAAGAGAGCCATCACAGTCCAGTGGTGCTGGAACATTTTTATAATGGAGGTGCTGAAGGTGGAAACTATGTATTTGGGTTGTTATTACTACTTCAAGCCAGGGGCTGTGGCAGCACCCCTCGTTCCAGCATCTATGGCACACTCTAGTAGCTAGTGCATGACACTGGAGAGATCGGGGTTATAACAACAGCTCTTCCACTGGCCTGCCATGTGCATGATCTTAGGTCACTTCAGCACTCTGCCTCAGTTTCCTCATCTGTTTAAAAACAGGATATTTATTATCTTGGAAATCTTTGGGCGAAAAGCTTTACATAAGTCCAATGTATTATGAGTCAGACTTAGATTTCAGGCATTTGGGATTGTTCAAAGTAGAACTAGCAAAAGGAGTTTGATGGCATTTGAAATTAATGGTCTAATGATTTTTCATCTGTCATTATCAAACGAGTTCCCAAAAATCCTGCTGTTTTTATCTGTTTCTCCCTTCGCTTTTCTGAAGATCTGGAACATTGCTTCAAACAAGCTGACGTTCTTAAACTCCTACAAAATGAAGATGTCTGTCGTCATGGGGATTACGCAGATGGTCTTTGGGGTCATACTCAGTCTTTTCAACCACATGTAAGTGTAACGGTTTCACATGTGCCTTTTAAAGAGTTGCATGTGTTGCTGCTGTGGGTTATTCGGCACGGACTCTAGGCCTGTTGCTGCTGCTCATGAATAGGTTCATGTCTTTAACTCCTTCGGAAGCCTGGGCACCGCACCCTAGCCTGGTACAGTGGAAAACCCTGATAAGGATCAAGTGGCCAGAACATTTTATCCTTATCAGCAAGTGATTTTATGTACTTATGTTTTATGTATTTTCCATGGCCTTAGCTTCCACTGAAAGAGATTTGCATTCCTGGCCTTCAGCCTTGCAGAAAATTCTCCCCAGCCCAACATTCCTTGTACTGTTCATTTTTATACCACAGCTATTGCTGAGTCAGGGGTCCCAGTAACCTCACACTTGTCCCTCAGCCTAGTTGCAACATGTTTTAGTGCAGCTGGGACCTTGCGATGTCCCTGTAAGTAGGAGAAAGCCTTGGTCTATTGTTTGTATCACATCCTCCACTTACTGTAGACAGGGCTTGTGAGAAAATAAGGCCCAGAAGCCTGTAGGAAAACAGGTGGGAAGTAAGGTATGTCTGCACTTCACAGCTGAGTCAGAGGACCCGTGTACAACATGGTTACAGTCTGCAGTGCCAATGGGACCTTAGCTGGTGCTCATATATCATGACAAACACAGTATGAAAACCTAGCTAGGTGAGGAGGCAGAACTATGTCCCATCACAGGTCTAAGGCTCATAAGTTAGGGTAGTAGCCACAGGAGGGCTATGCATAAGGTGACCATAGGTCCCATTTTGGCTGGGACAGTCCCCTTTTTAAACTCTGTCCCGACTGTCCCAACTTTTTTGACAAAAACAGGCATTTGTCCTGTTTGCTCTTCCCAGCTGACCAGGTGGCAAGAGCAAGTGAACAAATGCCCAGTTTACAGAGGAATGTTGGGGGGAGGCGGTGATGTGAGGTGCTGGGCAGCCGGGCTTACGGGGGCAGCCCCAGCAGGCATGGGGTTTGGGTGCTCAGCCCCAGCCACGAGTGGCATGGGGTATGGAGTTCTGGTTGGGGGGAGGTTAGTGCCAGCCCCAGGCAGTGCGGAGCTCAGAGAGTGAGCTCCAGCCCTGGGTGGCATGGGGCACGGAGCTTGGGGGAAGAGAGGGTCATCCCTGGGCAGCGGGGCTGTGGTTAGCTCTGGCAAACCCCATGGGGAGAGAGGAGGGAGGCTCTGGTGAGCCCCATGGGTAGGGGGAGGACAGCTTGGGCGAGTGCCATGCCATCCCATTTTTGCTTTAGGAAATATGATCGCTACCTGCTGACCATAACTTTCACTTGTTGTCAACCGGCTATTACCTCCCTCAGATAGCTACTGATTAAAGGAAATGTGGTTTAGTGGCAGACCTACTTCTATCCCTCTGCCCAGCTAGAGGTGTTTGTTTCACATTGCATAACACTGATAGAGAGAGATGCACAACTGCAGCAACCCTGCTGACCATGCCGGTGCCCCACACCTGCACGTCATCCGCATAGAGACTGATTCTTGGGTTTAGTGCAGGCGAAGTGAATTTTGCCTCTAATGCAGATGGGCAGGCCCTGTGCACTGATGCACATCACCGCTCCAATTCATTGCTCCAGCTGAACCAAGTGCAACAGTAAAAGCAGCAAAGAGCAGCCCTGTGGCACCTTATAGACTAACCGACGAAGTGGGTATTCACCCACGAAAGCTCATGCTTCAATACGTCTGTGAGTCTATAAGGTGCCACAGGACTCTTTGCTGCTTTTACAGATCCAGGCTAACATGGTTACCCCTCTGATACAAGTGCAGCAGGTCACCAGTTTTCACGATTTCTTCTTCGTTAAAATGGTGGCTTTTTTGCTGAGTGATCTGTGTGTGCGTGTGTGTGTGCTTGATTTCACAAAATATTTTCAGAGATACAGAAGTGCAGTTAATTTTAAATGTAGAATCTATAGCTTTTTTTGCTAAAATTTTTCTCTCTGGGCCTGATCCAGAACCCATTATAGTTATTGGAAGTCTTTTCATTGACTTCAGTGGGCTTTGGATCAGGCCCTATATGCATAATACATCCACAAAACCCAGACTGTGTTCTGGGAATGAATGGAGGTTGTGTAGTGGATGAGGATGCCTATAGGACCCTCATTTTTTGAAAAGTTGGAAGGTTCATAGTGAACGAAGCAGGGAACTGCAGGAAGAGGAAGGCTTGTCCCATAGTTAAGGCAGTTGAACGTTCCCCTGGAGAACTGGATTCTATCGCTTCCTCTGCCACAGAGTTCCTATGTGATGCTGGGCAAGTCCTTTACACCAAACTTTTCCCAGGTGACCCCTAACTGTGTATTCCTCATTTTGGTGCGCCCAACTTGAGACCCTGGGTCTGATCTGCAAAAGTGCTTAGTGCCCATGTCTGTAACTGCAGTCAGTAGGAGCTGTGCTTTGAACACAAAGTGTTATATAAAGCTGAGTGCCGTGAAAAGTCAGGCCCTGTATGCCTCAAATTGGGTCCCCAAAATTACTGGGGACTTGTGACTTTAATCTATATGCCTCAGTTTCCCATCTTAAAATGGGGCTACAGACTTCTCGCCTCAGAGGGGTGCTGTGAAGATAAATTCACCAATGCTTGTTAGGAACTAATGTAATATGATGAGTGCATCATAGAAAAGCCCATAAGGAAATTAATATTTCTGCATTCAGTGCAGAGTGTGGATGGTATGCAATAAATAAGGCCTCGGGTCACACGGGGAGGAGAAAACAAAACACTGGGTAACGCTCATTCAGTGACCACCACCCATCCTGTGCACTGAATGAGGCAGGGATCCTACAGAAAAATAGTGTGTGAATATGTAACTAAAGACTATATCATGCATACACACAAGGGGGGTGAATTAGGGCTGCACGGGTAACTTTAATATTGGCATTTCCTATTATTTGCTACTTTAGCATTCTTTTAATGTACTTTTTTAATGTAATAATCTGTAGAGATGCTCAGATCCCAGAGTGATGGGCAAAGTGTAAGACCTGAGTAGAATATGTATAAAATAATATTTATATCTAAATAATCCCTAAGGATGCCCAAGTCACACATTTCTCCCTTGTCCATCCGTAGCTGTACGATGCCAGTTTCATTTTTCAGAGACCAAATTATGTGCTCCACAGTCCTAATCCAGTGATCTTGTCCTGTGTGTGCCATACCAATCCCTTTGGTGGGGTTCTGTTTTTCCAGCTACTTCAAGAAAACCATAAACATCGTCCTGCAGTTCATTCCAGAAATGATCTTTATCCTCTGCCTGTTTGGTTACCTGGTCTTCATGGTTATTTTCAAATGGTGCCACTTTGACGTCCATGTATCCCAGAAAGCACCGAGCATTCTCATCCACTTCATCAACATGTTTCTGTTTAATTACAACGATCCTACGAACGGTCCCTTATATCCACACCAGGTATGGACTTGAGTATTTTTACACCTAGCTACTTACCCTGAGTTTAGAGAGCCATGTCAGCCCAGCTTCATTAACTGAGCCTCAAGCTATGTTAGTTTGAAAATTAGACAGGCAGATTAGACCTCCAGACTGGTCCTATCCTTCAAACAGTTCAAGCTGGTTGAGAAAATTTCTGTGGGTCAAATTCTGCCCTCTGTCACATCTCTGTGTGTGGTGGGTTGTGTAGGGTTGAATCTGGTTCTAGTGAAAGCAATATCTCCTCTTAATGTCTAACCCTGCCTCCATTTTGTTCCATGAGAGGCAAATCCTGTTTCCAGGCAGCGAAATCAATGTTGTTATTGGGGAGGTGCCCAGGGACTCAACTGTCAGGTGCCAGGCTGGCTGGGGAGGGTTGTTTTCCTGGAATTCAGGTTGCTCCAGTGGTAAAGAAATGGCCTAATTGCTTACCCCAGTGATGACACACTCAAGGCTGGGAAAGTGACTGTGGAAGCGAAGCGCAGTGGTGCTCTGTTGTCTCGTGGTGACTCTGTTTTTAGGGCTGCTCATAAATTTTCTGATGAAACAATTTTTGACATAAAACCAGGTTTTGACAAAGCAGATGTTTTTCCAAAAATGTCTACTTTCCTCTAGAATTTCTGATTTTTTTCACTGGAAAAGCTGAAAACTCAACATTTTTGGCTGAAAACTGAAATGTATTTGTTTCAGGCAATTTTTGATCAAAAATTGTTTGTTCGGTTTGGAGGTTCTCTATTAATGAAAAGTCAAAATCTTACACCAAAATAAAACTGTTTTCCTACCAGCTCTGTCCATTTGGTCAGATAATACATGAGAAGATATATTTTCTAACTGCCAGCCCTGCAAACTCATGCTGGTTTCAGAAAATCCAGCTGTGTTCTTTCTAGCTCGTACATACTTCATCTCTAATAAGGAAGGCTCTGCAGGAAAAATTCTGCCCTTAGTTACATCTGTGCAACCCTACAGCATTCTGAGGTCAGATTTCTGTCCTGCAGTTCCAGTTCAGTTACCAAGACCGTTGATGATGCCTGAGATGGAACAGACTCGCTCTCCAATAGCTGTGTGTGGGTCTGCAGTGTTAACAGGAGTGCAAAGGAGAGTATGTGCTTATTTTTGTGACTAAGCAAGCAGATGACACTCTGGAGGCACACAAGCAGATTGGTTGAGTGAGAAGGAGCCGTTTTTATTTAATCACTATTCTGACCATAATTGTACTTGAAAAACTTCATTTAAAAAAAAAAAAGTTTTTGTGATGTCCCTTTAACAGATCCACCTTTGGTCTCTTGTAGGAAGAAGTCCAGAGCTTTCTGGTCATATTTGCCCTGATAGCTGTTCCCTGGATGCTTCTATTTAAACCTTTCATCCTCCGAGCCAATCACCGGAAAACTCGGCGTATGGTAAGTGCACAAGCCTGTGGCTGCATTCTGAAGTTGCGGTAGGATGGGGGCAGAGTTGAAGATTAGAGGTGGGATTTTCCAAAGCACTCAACATAGGACCCAACTCTGCTCCCCTTGAAGTTAACGAGAGTTATTTACCGGTGACTTTGATTGGAGCAGAGTTAGGCCAACACTGAGCATTTTATAGAAACTATATCCTAGGCCAGAAGCAGTTAGAAACAAGTAATTATGAGGCCAGTGGTCTGGTGATTGCCTCAGTTCCCTATTGTGCTCAGTTCCCAATCACTGTTATGACTGATTGCTTGCTCCATATCAACTGGGAGCAGGGCAGAAATGGTGCTCTCGGGGAACGTATACAGTACCTGAGGAAATGTCTGATTTAAAAGTGATTGACCACTTTTAAATAACACTTTCCTCCTTAAACGATAGAGCTTATCTCATAAAGCTTCTGGTCCTACTCTGTTGCACATAACAGTCAAAGCTGCTTGTGACTTCTGTTCTTTATCGCGTTTGTTTCTAATGAGTTACTTTTCTTAGTAGTTAGATGTAGTGACTAGAGTATCTTTTATATGGCCCAGATGTTTTCATTTAAAAAGAGATCAGCTGGTTATGCTAAGTGATCTGTTCAAATTCAGTAACTCAGAACCTATCGTTTCTCCTGTAACTTCTTACTGTGTAACTGTTCATGGACTTTCAGGCAGGTTTTACATTGTTGACTCCAGCTTTTGCTTTACACCAATAACATTTGATATCTTTCCTCCTCTTTCCCCCCATTCCAGCCAATGATTTTCATATGTCAGCTGCCTGATCCAATCTTAGATTTTGTCAGATTTATACAGCTCCAACAAAAGGCGCTCTTTGTATGACATTCAAGACAACTCTGAGATAAGCAGGTATAACAGAGATTACTGGTGCAACAGAACAAAGCACATTATTATGAGACCTTTCCTGCAAAACCTGTTGGAAGCATTAAAGAATGCCAGGCTATGTCCTAAAAAGTTGCTGCATCCGTACTAGAACGAGACTTTTATTGTGCCATATATTAAGTTTGCTGTAGAATTCTTCACATGCTCTTTTATGGTTTTTAGAGGCATGGATCAAGTCATCCTGTGTGTATTATAATGCTATGCACTTTAATGATGCACCACAAATGCTGGTTATGGAGAGAGAAAGAGTGGATAGTCTTGAGATTTTGTCACTGGATATAGGTCAGAAGATCTGGATTCTATTCCCAGATCTCACTCTCAGGCTTTTTGTGTGACCTTGAGCAAATCACTCAGTCTCCGTGGGCCTGATTCTTTCCTCTTGCTTATAACAGCTTGACTCCATTGGCTATAACTATTCTTGATTTGCATCGGTGTGATTGCAAGGAGCAAATCAGGCTTTCAGTGTCGCAGTGTCCTCATCTGCCCAATGCAGATGGTATCCTCCTGCCTCACAGACGAGTTGCAAGGCTGAAGCTAGTGCATGTAAATTATGTTGCAATCTTTGGCTGGAAGATGCTCTAGAAATTAAAGTATGTATTTATTCCTAGTGAGGGAGGCAGAAATACACTCTTTCTCTAGTCTAATAAATGTCTGATTGTTGCTGAAATCATTATTACGTCACATATAGTCTGTGCTATAACTATATAGGGGAGTTATGTACCGCATATGTATAGATATAGTTATATAGTGCATCTATTGACTTGTAGGACCATTAAGACAATTAGAATAAAACAAACCTCGCCACTCTCTTTTCCTTTTCGAAAGCTCCAAACACCAGCCATTTCAGAAAACCCTGCTGGTGACATTGAAGTGGAGATCATTGACTCCAATCACGCCAAGAAAGCTGGTCAGGAAGACCATAGTGGTGGCCATGGAGGACATGACCACCATGATGAAGAGGTAGGGAAATCAGAACATGGGAAAAGGGGGAGGAGCCGCCCTCCTGAATCCTAATTAATTGAATTAATAATTGGAGATATGCCTATCTCCTGGAACTGGAACGGACCTTGAAAGGTCATCAAGTCCAGCCCCTGGCCTTCACTAGCAGGACCAAGTACTGATTTTTGCCCTAGATCCCTAAGTGGCCCCCTCCAGGATTGAACTCAAAACCTTAAGTTTAGCAGGCTAATGCTCAAACCACTGAGCTATCCCTCTACCTGCAAGTAGGTCAGACTGGAATGTGGATGATCTTCTGTAAGGCCAGACTGAGGTCTTGAAATTTGCCTGCAGCCTTTTCGATTGTTTCAGGGAAAGCTCTTGAACCATTTCCTTCTAAGAGAAGATCCCCCTGAACCTTAACCCAATGCTCTGACCAGACCTGAACCTAACTTTGTTGAGATTCAGACAGGTATAACTCCCCATCCCCTTCCACTCCCCATCTAATATTGTTCAATTTCATGCCTCACTCAGTTTATTGCTGGAAAAATATCATATCTTATATCATATAACATGCTTCCTGTGGGAGAACCTGTTCTTTTGTATCTTCCCACCCAGTTCAGTGAATCCATGAAGTTCAGATTTTGAGGCTAAGCATCAGAGGTTTTGGGTGTAAATCTAACTATAGGAACTTCCAGACTAGATCAGACTTGAGGCCCATCCAGTCCCATACCCAGGGCTGGTTCCAGCTAAAGAAGCAGATGCTTGGGGCGGCCAATACCAAGGGCTGGCATTCTGGCCGTTATTGAGGCGGCACGTCCGGGTCTGCAGCAGCAATTGGGCAGCGGGTCCCTCACTCCCTCTTGGAGCAAAGGACCTGCCACCGAATTGCCGCCGAAGGGTGGAGCGGCACAATCACGCTGCTGTGACTTTTTTTTTTTTTTTTGCCGCTGGGGTGGCAGAAAACCTGGAGCCAGGCCTGCCCATACCCTGTTTCTGATATTGGCTGGTACAGCTGCTTCAGAGCAAGGCATAAAGACCTTGCAGAAGGCAGATGTGGAACAATCTGTTCCCCATATAAGTCTCATCCTGCTCTCTAATTATTAGAGTTGGCTTAAGCCCTGAAGCACAAGGTTTAACATCTCCCTCTACCTTCTGAGGTTTTGCCCATCACAAAGGTCTGGTTTACACTACAAACTTATATCGGTATAACTATGTCGCACAGGGGTGAAAAAAATCCACACCCCTCAGTGATGTAGTTATACTGACCTAACCCCTGTGTAGACAGCGCTATGTCAGCAGGAATGCTTCTCACGCCGACAAAGCTACCACTCTTGGGGAGTTGGAATAACCACACCGATGGAGAGCTCTCTTTAGAGCATCTGCATTAAAGTGCTACAGTGGAGCAGCTGCATTGCTGCGATGTTTTAAGTGTAGACTTGCCCGAAGAAAAAGCAGTTGTCCTGGCGGAAAAAGCTCAGGAGTGTTCTGCATTAAAAGAACCTGAAATCTGGAGAGCAAAGTGAGAGCAACTAAGATAGTCACAGAAGTTAGGCGTTATTCTCACCTGAATATACTGATCCTACACCCACTTAAGACGATAGAAAGACTCTCATTGATTTCAGTAGTGGTAGATCAGCCCCTTTGTGCTTCACATTTATTTCAGGGTTGCACCCTTGCAGCCTGTAAAATGCGTGTGTGGGTCATTAGGCCTGATTCATTTGAACTGGGGGAACCCAGGATGTGTGCCTCTGGCAGCAGACACTCTGCCTGGAGTGGAGTTCACAGCAGTCCCAGATACTTCAGGGGGATGGGGTTCATAATCAGCTGGAGTTCGGGAAGTGGGATTGACTGGCTGAGGAGGGAACTGGCTCTTAGGAGATTCACTGATTCAGTATATGTCCCCAGAAGCATCTGCCAGCAGGTTTTCTGTGCAGTTCCACCCATAAATTAAAGCCTCAGTCCTTAGGGGAGCTCAAGGAGGATGGTGGTAATCTCACTGTCACTCCCTGCAGGGGTTAAATTGTAGGGTTGGCAACATATGGGGGAGTTCTTTAGCAGTTGCCTCAAGTTGCCTTTCTTTTGGGAATGGTGGACTGAGAAAATAAAGGGGGAGGAACAATTTTCAAACCTGTCCTTTTGACCTGTGAAGTACCCATGTGTTGCTCTCATTGTAGTGAAGAGGAGAGAGGAGACCAATGTGCAGCAAGTTAATAGGCAGCACTGCTCTGTTAACAAGCAGCACTAAATGAGCGTAAGTGAAGCAGCTTCATTTTTACATCATTTCAGTTCAATTTTGGTGATACGTTTGTCCACCAAGCTATCCACACTATTGAATACTGCCTGGGCTGCATCTCCAACACAGCATCCTACCTCCGGCTCTGGGCGCTCAGCTTGGCTCATGCACGTAAGTTATCGCTCGATGTTCGTCGTTATTCAGGTAGTGACCGTGAAGGGCTGCTACAGAAAGGATTTTATTAGAGCTGGTTGGGAAATTTTTGTCAAAAAGTTTTTGGTGGAAAATTTTGGTTTCCACAAAAATCAACATTTGCCCACAAAAAAATTGATTTTTGTCAAAAATTTTCAATTTTCCATCAGGAAAATCAAACCTGTCAACCCAAATAAATATATTTTGGTTTGTCGAACAAAATCAAAATGTTTTGTGGCAGTTCAATCTGTGTTCACCTAAGCTGCCACATGGGGCACCTGTAGGTTTAAACTAGTGTAAATGGTGGATTCTCTATAACTTAAAGTCTTTAAACCATGATTTGAGGACTTCAGTCACTCAGCCAGACATTATGGGCCTACTACTGGAATGGGTGGATGTGGTTCCATGGCCTGCAATGTGCAGGAGTTCAGACTAGATGATCATGATGGTCCTTTCTGGCCTTAAAGTCTGAGTCCCTCTGGTGTCTTCTAATTGTGGTGCCTCATGTCCCCACTGTGGCCTTGGCTCTCTGGCTGAACTACTTTTCCCATGATGCACTGAGGTTTCCTTTCTGACTGAACCCTCATGGTCCATCATAGGAAGATGTAGCACATCCAGGGAACCCAGCCCATAAAGGAGAATGAGCGCATGAGGCACCAAAATTACAACTCCCCATGAGGCAGCTCAGGCAGACACAGATTAATGTCAAACTGATGTGAAAAGAAATACTTTGATTCCGTGCAGCAAATAAAAATGAAACATTTTGATGTGGGAATAGCTAAACATTTCATTTTGATCTGAAATTTTCCAATCAAAATTTTTTAGCACTCTCCATTTCATGAAAAAATTTGATAGGTCAACTTTTAATCCTGATTCAGGATGAAACAAGTGTTAAAATATCAGAATTCCCTGCAGGACAGAATTTCTGTTTTTTTTTTTGACCAACTCTTAAGTATTATTATATATTTATTATTTATATTTTTGTGGCACCCAGAAGTCCTAGTCATGGACTGGGGACCCTACTGTGCTAAATGCTGTCCAACACAGCACCAGACAGACAGTCCCTGCCCCCAAAGAGCTTACAATCTAGAAATGGGCAGCTACAGAAGGAAACCTCTGAGTGCAGAGATCCCTGGATTGAGAGGGGTGAGTTGCACTTCCCCTTATAACATCGTTGTTGGCACATAAGTGAGTCTAATAGGACCTAATTAGAAGCCAAGTCACACTAGCCTTTTATACTAGAGATAAAGTGATAAAAAGTATAAGAAGCTTGAGTAAAAGGGTGACATGCACTTCAATATACAGGTAGCCCTTTTATGAACATCTGAAAACCTGTTTTTCTTGGGAGGTTTAGCAGAGGTGTTCATCACAACTATTGGCATCTAAGATGATACCCCATTCATCTGAACTCTTGCATCAAAATATCGTTTAAGGATCTGTCTGTGCTGTCCAAGGAGACAGAAGAAGGATGATCCAATGGTTAGGATGCCAGCATGGACTGTAGGACAGCTCGAGTCAATTCCTTGCTTTGCCACAGACTTCCTGTGTGACCTTGGGCAAGTCACTTAGCCTCAGTTTCCCATCTGTAAAACGGGGATAATAGCACAGAGGTGTTGTGGGGAGAAATACAATGAAGATTATTAGGTGCTTAGATACTACAGTCAAGAGGGACATGTGAAAACTAGGACTGTTGATTAATGACAGTTAACTCACAATTAACTCAAAAAAATTAATTGTGATTAAAAAGATTAATCACACTGTTAAACACTGGAATAGCAATTGAAAGTTATTAAATATTTTGGGGCGTTTTTCTACATTTTCAAAAATATTGATTTCAATTACAACACAGAACACATACACTTTACATTATTTTTTATTACAAATATTTTCACTGTAAAAATGATAAACATAAAAATGTTGTGCAATCTCTTTATCGTGAAAATGCAACTTACAAATGTAGATTATTTTTTTTGGTTACATAACTGCACTCAAAAACAAAACAGTGTAAAACTTTAGAGCCTACAAGTCCACTTAGTCCTGCTTCTCGTTCAGCCAATCGCTCAGACAAACAAGTTTGTTTACATTTACGGGAGATACTGCTGCCTGCTTCTTATTTACAATGTCACGTGAAAGTAAGAACTGGCGTTAGCAAGGGACTTTTGTAGCCAGCTTTGCAAGGGACTTTTGTAACTAGCATCCCAAAATCATAAGATAGAATGGTCAGAGAAATAATGCTGAACCCCAAGAGAACCCACCTTTTACATAGGTGTCTATTGCCACAGGGATCACAGATCTTAACATTAGCTAGAGATCAGGTAGACACTCAGTACTAAGAAAGAGAACTGATTTTGACAGTAAGGGTGAAATGCAAAACCGTCAAGGACACTCCTGGCATTCCACTGACTGGGGGACCAGAACTACTACAATGGCACAAACTATTATAACTCTGGTAAAAACAAATGGGAGATCTCAGGAGGAAGCAGCCCGGATTTCTCTAAAGATCTCTGGCAGGTGCAGCCACACACACAACTCCGCAAAGGGACATAGAGACAGATCCTCAGCTAGTGTAAACTGGCAGTGCTCCACTGGAGTAAATGGGGCTCTACAGAGGACCAGGACATTACACCTCAGCTGCACTATATACCCACTTCCCATTACTTCTACATACAGCTTCCCTTTAGGAAAGGCATTGAGAATGATGGAGCACAGAACAAATGGATTGGTTCCATCCACCAAATAAGATGGGCGAATGGATTTTACCACTGTGATGGTTGAACTGTTCTTGCTCTTCTCCCCTGCTTGCTTTGCAGAGTTATCAGAGGTCCTCTGGACCATGGTGATGAACATCGGACTTAAGAACAGCGGCTGGGGAGGACTTATTGGGGTCTTCATCATCTTTGCCATCTTTGCAGTTCTGACTGTAGCTATTCTGCTTGTCATGGAGGGCCTCTCTGCCTTCCTGCACGCACTGCGCCTTCACTGGTACGTATTCTACCAGAGGATTCTTCAAACTATGGAAGCCTTTTCTAGTGCACTTTCTGGGAGATGAGGGCACACATTTTACTGCAGAGACTCCATGATGACGGGTGTGGGGAGGGGCCTGGGGTGAGGGCATGTAAATACCTAATTAGAGAGTGAGACTATATGCCTGGGTAGATGCTCATATTTGTTACAGGATGTTTTCTATTCACAGCCATATTATTGTACCTCAGGCTCGTGCCATAACACTGCTCACTGTTGCACTTACCCATTTGAAGACAGGCAGGCATGCAAGAATATGTAAACAGTCAGGTGAAGTGGCCTAACTGAGACCTCCAAACTCATGTCTGTTGGGGAGCAGCTCATGTTTCTTCTTCGAGTGCTTGCTCATGTCCGTTCAACTTAGATGTGTGTGCTCACCACGTGCACTGGTGCCAGAAGTTTTTCCCTCACCACTATGCATAGGGGACCAGCTCCAGCGCCCCCTGGAGCGGCGCGCACGTGCCACAGTATATGGGGTGACGCCGGTTCCCCCCACCCTCAGTTCCTTCTTGCCACCAGTGATGGTGCTGGAACTGTTACTACTTCAGCTAGTGCTGTTGCTGCCAGGGCCAGCTTCAGGCACCGCTCAGCAAGCAGGTGCTTGGGGCGGCCAAGGGGAAGGGGCGGCACATCGGATTCTTCAGTGGCAATTCAGCGGCTGGTCCCTCAGTCCCTCGGAGGGAAGGACCTGCTGCCAAATTGCCGCTGAAGAAGAAAGTGGCACGGTGGAGCTGCTGCGGATTGCTGCTGCTTTTTTTTTTTTTTTTGCTGCTTGAGGTGGCAAAAACCCTGGAGCCGGCCCTGGTTGCTGCTCATTCATACGAACTAGTTATCTCTTGTATTATAGTGTATATAGTTTTCTGTTAGTGTTTATAAATCGTTTAGCTAGAGTTAGAGATTTTATAGGTCCTGAACAGGACTTTGCCTTGGGACGTGACATGCCCCGATCCTCGGGCTTTAAGCCCTGTGATCGCTGCAAGAGACCCATGACTGTTAGTGATCCACACAGCAGTTGTCTCCGTTGCTTGGGCAAAGGACACATTAGTGAGAAGTGCAAAATTTGCAAGTCCTTCAAGCCAAGGAGTAAGAAGGAGTGTGATGTTTGTTTAGGAGCGCTCCTTATGGAGTCGGCCCTCACCCCAGCACTGGAGCAACTCTCCAATTCAGCACTGAGTATCATCACCTCAGTGCCCCACCAGGACCATCCACTAACTGGCACTGGTCCCCATCCGTGTCTTCAACTATGAAGTCCAAGAAGGTGGTGTGAGGCCGGTCTCCAACCTTCTGCAAGGAAAAGGATAAGACTGGGTGTGAGCAAGGTCCCGTGCTGGGCAACTCTTCACCCATGTCAGGATCTCAGGCCCAAGCTCCTGTGGAGCGATGTAGCCCAACCCATTCCCCACCAGCTACCCCGAATAGCGGCAGAGGTCTCTGTCAGCTCCGGGTGCCATCCGTGCCAGAAGCCCTGCAGGTGGTGCAGGAGATCATGTCCCTCCCAGTGCCACCCACACTGGCTCCTGCGGCTCCCCGGTCACAGGGTAAACCCACGTTCAGACCACCATGGTCCCCACCTCAGCAGGCACCGTTCCCCATCGTGGGGGACATCTCTCCAACATTCGCCCTCCTGTAGCCGCCATGCATCTGACCGCAAGAGGCAGACACCTCGCAGCCCCATTCGGTCACCAGGCGCAGACCTTTGGAGGCACGCACCCCCTTGCAGGAGTACCGATCCCGGCACCCGTGTCTCCAAGACTGCAGTACCACTACAGGGACCCATCGAAGGATAGTTGTCACCATTCCTCGGGCTGTGACTGATACCCTAGGAGGGCATCACCATGTGCAGGTGCTTCCTGGCATCAGGCCCAGTCCGACTCCTGGTCCCACTCCTTTCATTGGAGTGGTGCTCAACTCTACCTGCGCCAGGGTGTTCCTGGCACTGGAAAGTTTCAAGGCACTGACGGACCTCATTGCGGAAGTCTCCGCATTTCCCCTGACCGCAGCCAGGGTTTGCCTGTGCCTATTAGGTCACATGGCAGTGTGTGCATATGTGGTGTGCCATGCCAGGCTCCAGATGTGACTCCTGCAGCTATGGCTGGTGATAGTCTACTCCCAGTCCAGAGACCAACTAGAAAAGGTTCTTACCATTCCTGTGACGGTACTTACCTTGCTGTGATGATGGACCTACCCTGAGAAAGTCCTGAAAGGAGCCCCCTTCAAAAGCACTCCTCACACATTTGAGTTGGTTTCAGATGCCTCGGACCTCAGCTGGGGGGTGCACCTTGGCATCCTCCAGACCAAAGGTGTGTGGTCTCGAGAGGAAACGACACTACACGTAAATGTCAAAGAGCTCAGGGCAGTGAGTGGAGCGTGTGCAGTCTTCCTACCTCACCTGTTGGGCAAAGTGGTCAGAGTCTTGATGGACAACACAGACTCAATGTTCTACATCAACAATGGGGAGTCCAATCCTCTGCCAAGAGGCACTCTGTCTTTGGACTTCTGCCTCAACCATGGAATCCATCTAGAAGCGTATCACCTTCTGGATGCCAAGAACATGCTAGCAGATCACCTAAGCAGGGACTTCTCCTCTCACCATGAGTGGGTGCTCCACCTGGAGCCAGCCAGAGGTGGGGAACTCCCCAAGTGGATTTGTTCACCACCAGGCAGAACAAGAGGTGCCACAAGTTTTGCTCCAGATGGGGTCTGGGCAAGGGCTCCCTCTCCGATGTCTTCCTCCTGCCATGCGGGAAGCCTGATGTACACGTTCCCTCTGATTCTGCTCATCAGCAAACTTCTAGCGAAAATCAAGAGACAAGGCTCAGGTTATCATGATCGCCCCAGCGTGGCCTCACCCACACTGGTTTGGGATGCTTTTGAGCCTGGTGGCCATCCCTCTGTGGCCCCTGCCAAACTGACCGGACCTGCTGTCACAGGATTGCAGCCAACTCTTGCACTCCAACCTCGCTTCCCTCCACCTGATGGCGTGGATGTTGTGTGGCTGAACCCTGAGGAACAGGTTTGTTTGGAAGGGTTCACAAAGTCCTCAAGAGTAGAAAGCCCTCGACTAGACAGACTTACCTGGCAAAGTGGATGAGGTTTTCCCACTGTGCGGCCGAATGGGGGCATCTCCCCTTCTCATTCTTCGGTTCAGTCAATCTTAGCCTACCTGCTGCAGTTGAGGAACCAGGGCCTGGTGCACTCTTCTATCAGGGTGAATCTGGTGGCCATTTCTGCCTTTCATCCACCCACCTAGGGACAAATGGTGTTCTCCCATGACATTACAATCAGGTTCCTCAGAGGTCTCGAGAGACTTTTTCCTCAAGTTCGGTCCCCAGTCCCTCGGTGGGATCTCAGTTTGGTTCTGTCCATGCTCACGGGCCCACCCTTTGAGTGCACACGTTCACGGCCCACTACGCCATCATGCAGCAGGCTAGGAAAGACGCTGGGTTCGGCAGAGCGGTCTTGCAATCGTGAACTCCTACCTGCTTCCAAGGCTACTGCTGGGAGTCACCTAAGTTGAATGGACATGAGCAAGAACTCAGAGAAGAAAAGAGAGTTACCTTTTCCGTTAACTGGTGTTCTTCGAGATGTGCTGCTCATGTCCATTCCATGACCCACCCTCCTTCCTCACTGTCAGAGTCTCTGACAAGAAGGAACAAAGGGTGGGGGGAACCAGCGGCGCCCTATATACTGCAGCATGTGTGCCCCACTCCAGGGGGCGCCAGAGCCGGTCCTCTGTGGATAGTGGTGAGGGAAAAACTTCCAGCACTGGTGCATGCGGCGAGCACACTAAGTTGAATGAGCAACACATCTCGAAGAACACCAGTTACTGAAAAGGTAAGTGTCTTCTGTCAGCTGCTTCCTGATGGTGGAAGATATAGTGTTAACTCACTGTTCCGCCTGCACTTAGGGGTTCAGACACTTTTCTAAGATCTTATAAGAACCCAGACTAATGTGTAAAACAAATCCAATGCAAGAAAAAAAGAAACTCATCGGCCCTGGAGTTCTCTTGGCGGGCTTGTGTTGTGTACTTTCCATCACGTGACATTCCATCCCTGACCACACAATACAATCAGCAAAAACCAGCTTGTGAAGCTTGGAATCATCTGATATGGGGCTGGAGGGCCTGGTAAGTTTGCTAGCTCAGATTCCATTGTACTGAATGAAGGAGTGAACTTGGCTGCCCCTGGTGGTTATCAGAGCTCTCTCGGATATTAGGTTTAGTGTAGGAACAAGGGCCTAGTTTTCCCTGCTTCCAAGATACTGGTGATTGTCCCCTCACTGACAGTGTTTTCAGACTGATGTACGAAAGGGGGTGTAAAGGTCAGTGACTCTTCTGAATTCCTTTTGCAGCCACAGCCATTACTCTCTTTCAAATGCTTTACTTTCCTCCTTGTATCCCCAACCAGGGGCCGTCCTTGGGAATACGCAGAATACACAGTTGCATAGGGCACCATGAAATTTGGGGCACCAAATTGCCCCAAATTTCATGGTACCCTAGGCAACTGTGTGCTGCATATATGGCAGCACCAGCCCTGGCGACCAGCCCTATCCCTCAGCCGGCCCACCTGCAAGGGGCAGGGCCATCCCTAGGGGGGTGTGGGGCCCTAGACAACTCCATCAGCTCCCACCTCTTACCCTTCCCCCCTACTCTACCCCAGCCTGCCCCCATTCCGCCTCTTTCCTCAGTGACCCTGCACTCACCGATGGTGGCGGGAAGCAAAGCAACTTGGCCCCAGTCCGCTCCACTCTGCCAGCTCCCAGCCGTGGAGCTCTGCTTCCCGCCACTGGTGAGTTCGGAGAGGTTGGGGAAAGGACGCCTCCTGCACTCACTGGTAGTGGGAAGTGGAGTGATGTGGCCCCAACCATGTTGCTGGGGAAGGGAGGGGGTTGGGGAAAGGTCCCCCCACCTGCACTCACTGGTGACAGGAAGCGGAGTGCTGCGGCTGGGAGCTGGTGGAGTAGAGCTAGATGGGGCCGGGTTGCTCCGCTTCCTGCCACTCCAAGTGGTGGGGGATCCCTTCCCCAAGCCTCATCCCCCGAGTGACATGGCTGGTGCTGGGGTGAAGGAAGTGGAGCAGGCTGCTCCCAGCCCCCTGCTAATCCCCTGGGCCACTCTGGGCTTGTGGGGCCCCAAAAGTGCCCCCCAAGCTCCTGCCTCCCAGACACTGGGGGGGGAGGTCTGGGGCCCCACATAGCCCCTCCACTGGGGGTGGGGGGATGCATAGGGCACCCAAATGGCTAGGGACGGCCCTGTCACCAACCCAAGGAAGGTGGGAACCAAACACGTCAAGGGCGGTTCTTCTTCTTTTGAAATGTAGTTGTCAGTGGTGCTGCTGCTGATCCTGCCCCTTTCCATTATGTCAGAGGGGCCCTCAGGAAACCCTGCCTCAGCCACCAGTCCAGCCCATATGCACATCACAAAGCTGTAGAGATTCCTGAAACTTGTCCATGTTTCTGACACCCACCCTCCACTGTTAGTTAAGCTCCTGGTTTCCTTCTTCCTGGAGCTGCTATTTTTCTACCTCACTACTTGACTTTTAAATGTTCCTTTCTTCCCTCTCTCCCCACGCCCCGTTGTCTCGTGCAAGCTCACGTAACACATTGTGGTGCCTCTTTTAACTTCTCTTTGTGTTTATTTTTCCCCTATCAGGGTGGAGTTCCAGAACAAGTTCTACGTGGGGACAGGTTATAAGTTTTCTCCATTCTGCTTTAAGTCTATCATAGATGGAACTGCAGAAGGCTAAAGACAACCTATTGCAAAAACCCTTTACTCCCTGGGCCAAATTTTTCATTCCTTGAGACAGATTACACTCTGGGGTACAGAAACCTCTTCAAGTGAGTGTCATATTCTATGTAGTTAAATGGAATTGTTGCCCTGGCCTAGCACTAGGTACGAACCAGACGCTACTCTCATTAAAGGGTTAACCTTGTCATACTTTAGCAAAAATGTTAATCTAAAAGGTGACCATTTTTACTTCTAGAATGCTAAACTGTAAATCAGCAGAGCAACAGAACAGAGAGACAACACCCAGCGTGTTGGCCAGATCCTCAGCTGGTGTACACATGCATCTCTCTGTTGATGTCAATGCTGAGGATCTGGCCCTATTTGTAGGAGTCATCTGTCTGCTCTTTGAGTTAAAAACAGAGGATACGTGCTGTTTTGAAATAAATTGTTAATAATCAACTCACATGTGCTCTCCTCCATTTGCTGTCCTGCTTTGTGGTTTTTGTTTTTTAAGGAAACATTTAAGTATTGATTTAGATGAATTCCTTAGGTGATCTGATGACAAGTGCATGTGATGAATCCCTGTACAAGATTACATTTCTTAGTATAGCACACAAATACAATTCAAAGTAACTGAGAAAAATGCTTGCTTTTAAAGACTTTACTTCGACAAAGCACTTATTATCTTATTTGTTCTAGAGATTAACATTGCTGGATTATAGATTTTCTCAAACATTGTCACTTTAGAAAAGTGTTAAATTTGAATCTCACAAATACAAGGACACACCAGCTGCGGATCAGCAATGCGGGCCTTTGGGGTTTCTAGTTTATGGTGTGTCCCTCTCATGGCTGAGCTCTGTAAAGCTGATAATTATTTACTAGCAGGTCTTAGCACCAAATCCTGAAATCCTTGCTCATTCTTTACTCACTGCTGACCACAGGCACAACTTCCATGGGAGTCACTGAGTAAGGCCTTCACAGGATATACATCTGGGAATAAGTTCTCAAAAGCCTGAGGCTCCACAGGTATCTGGGTGCCTCTTGGGGTGAGATAACAAAGACCTCTTGTGATGCACAAACAGGCACAGTAATAGCTACTATTGCACAAGTTCAAACCTTGTTAAAACAGTAAAGAGAGGTCCTTTCTCTGAGATCATGGTCACTAATAATTGCTGGATCCAAGACTAGCAGCCTACAAAACAATCCTCACCTAGTACGTGGGGGTTAGCACTGCACAATCAGAGCTTGGCAAAAAATTGTTGCCTGTGTATCCAGGGCTACATACATCCCATTACTTTGGATGGTGTTTGTTTGAGATAGCGAGGTGATATGAGCTACACAATATCATGAGGTGGTTAACAAAAAAAAAAAAAAACTTTAGCACCTCATGACATTTTCCATGGTAACTGTTGTTATCTCCTGTCAACGCTGCAGCGCACGTTTTCTGAGATCCACACAGAGCAGAGGAAATGCCAAGCCTCAGGAAGTCTGGTTCAAATTAGCATCCCAAAGCTGAGACAGTTAAAACCTCTTTCGTCCCCAGAAGTGATCCCGCTAGCATGAAGTGAAAACACATTGATGGCAAATCTGGATGTGCTGCTGCTCATAGCATACCTTTCATGTGAGGAAACAGGCTGGAACATTGGCAATCTAGCACCCCCCAGCTTGGAAAAACCACTTTAAAAAACCAATGCTAGAAAATACCTTCAACAATTCCACTGGGAACCACAGGCTGCCAGCTGCCCTTGTTCCTTTCCATTGCTGAAAAAAGCCTTGTGGCTGACATATCATTGCTAACCTCCCCATCTTCTCTTTCCAGAGTACACTCAGAGTGTGGCACGATGCAGACCACGCACCGACACAATGCCCCTTTTTGTTACCACATTCCTTAACACCGGTTTGTTATACTGAAGCCTTGATTACATTAATGGATGAGCCTGTAGCCATTCAGACCACTGCCATCCAAGTGTTCATTCTCGAATCACTGACACAATCATGCACATCACTGGCTTGAATTTGTTCAGTCTTTAAGGCAGCTGCCCAGTTCAACAAAGGCATTGAGGTCTATTATTTTCATTCGCTTTATGTAAAATCTTCATTGTTTCGCACTTCCATTCTTGTTTATGTACAAGTGCTGTGCCAGATGCAGCTTCCCCATTCTGCCTGACACAGGCATTACCGGGGCAGGGATGAGAGGAATGTGTCTCTCACCAGGTTATTATAATTGCACTATTGTGATCTCCCTTATATTGCCCTCATCACCATCGTATTTAATACCTTCCAGTCATGTATCCTGTCAATGTCCCTCTCAGTGCAGCTGCAGGATTCATACTCTTTTACTCCTGCTCGCTCTGCCCCACTAGAATTTTGTGTGTGTGTTTGCACCTCTATTTCTTGGATGGCTGAAGTTCCCAGGAAGTGACATCCACGTGTCTCATTGGACATAGTCTGGCTCCACTTCATTCTGAATATTAATAGGCAGCACTGCTGCTTCATCTACTCCTTCCCACCGCCATGCACACATTCTATTAGCCAGTTTATTCCCAGTTTCCCTGGGCAGTTGAATAATAATAATAATAATGCACAATGTCTCTGAACTTCTTCACATATTTTTATATAAACATGCTGCTAAGTGGGTCATCAGTGGAGAGCTCTGGATCTAAATGCACAAGCCTCTACTGCTTGAGCTCAAGAATTAGCTGTATTAGTTTGGAGGCAGTTTAGACCCACAAATCTCTCTACATAGCCTAGCCACTAGAGGGAACAAAGTCAACCACGTTAGTGTAGGTTATACACTCTCACTGGTCAGGAAAGCTCATCCCATGCATTAGAGATCCACAAAAGTTCAGTTGTCCAATAGAACATTATTTGTCATGATTCTCCTGGATGTATCATTGGTAGGGATTGAACATTGGATCTCTGGGCCTAAAATTACAAGTCTGTACTGGTTGGGAATTTCACAGAACAGTGGCCAGTATTGTTCACATTAACACGGGGAAGTTGGCATTGTGAAATTTCTACAAAATGCTTTGATTTTATGTGAAGCATTTCAATTTTGCTGAAACCAGTCTACAAAGTGGGTATAGGATCATGGATCTGGCACACCAAATCTTACTACTAGTTCAGCATGGGCCAATGCAGGACATTTAAAAGGAGGATGTAAAATAATGTTATGGAATGTTATATGTTGGGCTGGAGCAAATTCCTTCCTGACGCCCAGAGGCCATGCGGCATGAGGTTAAAATGCTTTGGTAAGACTACTACTGTAGCACTGTGTTCAGTTCTGGTGTTCACATTTTAAACAGGGATGTTAATAAAATGAGTATTAACAGAAGAGGCACAGGAAAGACGCAAGGTCTGAAAAACATGCCTTATAATGAGAGACTTAAGGAGTTTAGTCTATTTATCTATTGCAGAGACAGTTAATAGGTGCTTGTCACAGTTCAGGGCAACTGCACCTATATTCTCCTTCTGTAGTCCCTTAAGGCACCCGCCCTAGTGTCCTTCACCTCTCTTGGGAGCAACCCACATTTCCCTCCTGACCAGGGGTTTTCAGGCTGCAGAGTTCCCTGCCTACACTGTGATATCCCCAGCAAGCCAGACCAGTGTCAGTGCTCGCTCACCAAAGTTTTGAACAGTGTAATTGTCAACAGTTACAAGTTAGCACACAACTCTTTCTAAGCAAGCACATTTATTCATAAGGTGAAACCATTATAGAAAAAAAAAACATATTAACAATCTACATGCATGCTAAAAAATCTCACCAGAGATCAGCCCCCCACTTCATGCTCGGGCTCTGGTGTCAGACCTTCAAAACCCACACTGGGTTTTCCCTGTGGTTACACATTCATAACTGTCTCAGAATCAGAACACCCGCCTCCACCCCCATGGATAGTTCAGACTTTCCTTCATGCAGCCTGGGCCTTTGATCTTGGCCTCGTGTAATGGATGATCAACAGACAGTGGCCCACTCCTAAAGGTGTAGCTTCAAAAGGTCGGGGGGTTGCACAACCAGAGGTGGGGAATTTGCATTCACCTTCTTCTAGATAGTCTCAAGGAAAATCCATTAACACTTTTGCTTCCAAAGTCTATTCTTGTCTGGCACATTATTCAATAATGTCCTTTGAGTCCTGGGTCTCATGGCCCCTCCTCCCACCCCCCCACCCCGAGGTTACCTACAATCCCAGCCCACAATAATACATACATCACTCATTTAATACATTGGACCCCTAAAATATTTTAACTTAATTCAATGACATCACCCAAGGATGTTTCAGGAAATTGCAGAGGTGAAAGTAAGTTGGTACAGGCCGGTACGGAGGACCGGTAAGAGAAGGAGACTGACGGAGGGAGGGAGAGAGAAGCCTGCTTGCTGCACAGACAGGCCCCAGCACGCCAAGAGCATGCTTGGGGTGGCATGCTGCGGGAGGGCGCTCTGATGGTCGCCAGGAGGGCAGCAGGCAGGTAGCCTTTGGCGGCATGCCTGCGGAGGGTCCGCTGGTCCTGTGGCTCCGGTGGACTTCCCGCAGGTGTGCCTGCGGAGGATCTGCTGGTCCCAAGGCTTTGGTGGAACTGCGGGACCAGCAGATCCTCCGCAGGCACGCCTGTGAGAGGTCCATCTCAGCCGCGGGACCAGTGGACTCTCTGCAGGCACATCTGCGGGTGGTCCACCGAAGCCGTGGAACCAGCGACCAGCAGAGCACCCCCCACAGCATGCCGCTGTGCTTGGGGTGGCAAAATGTCTAGAGCTGCCCCTGTCCCTGCATAAGAATAGTTTAAACTCAGCTATTCCCTGAAGATTCAGCCCCCAGGGCTAGGTTTCTGGCATCCTTGTTAATTTCACTCACAGTAGCTGGGGGGATGGGGTCGAGAGGAGGGTGTGTTTGACCATGAGAGGGGCAGTCCTTTTCTGCCCTCGAGGATACAGGAATCTCTCCAATACTAATATACACAACAAATACAAGCATTTGGCTGCACAACTTAAATCCAGAGCTAATAAAAGCAGGTGGAAGGGGAAAACTCACTGTCACATTGGTTTCTCGTCTCCTCTCTCCCTCTCCTCCAGCCAGGCTGCAGACATGGCTCTGCATTCCTCCCCCCCATACCTCCAGCAGGGGTTCTCCTCTAGGCTCTAGATTGCAGTAGGGACACTGGCTGAGATGCCTGCTGCTGCCTGCAAAAGAACAGTATAAACTCAGCTGTTCCCTGTGCAGTTCAGTGCCTAGAGTTAGGAGCTGTTTCTGGCATCTTTGTTAATTTCACTCCCAGTTGTTGTTGGGGGTGTGTGATGGTGGTAGGAGCGGTTCTTTTCTGCCCCAGGATGAGGGGATCTCCTAAATACAATCAAAATCAAGACCATTTCCAAGTTCAAATCTATCCCATTCCCTCCCCAGCAAAGGATCATGGTTGTGTTGTCCAAACTGCTTGCAGATCCTCTTTGAAATGTTACTCTTTAAAAAAAAAAACACAAAAAACATAGATAACATGGTGGAAAGATGTATCATGATGATTAGAGTTTATTTTGGGCAAAGCAATTTTGCCAAAGCAACTAAAGATTCACAGGGAACGCAAATAGCCCCCATAGACAAAAACACAAAGGGATTGGAGGGGAAAACTGAATATTCAGGGAAATTATTGTGCCTCTTTTGAAAGAAATAGTAGTTTTCATTCCAGTCCACTCTCTTTATATATTGATTTAAATACCTGGAATGTCCTTAGAACATCGGGTGCAATCTCAGATCTCTTTTTGTTTTGTCCTGCCTGCAGAGTGCAGAGGTTGAAATTGACAAAACTTTCTCTAAATATCTTATATATTTCATGAAGGCTATTCCAGTTGTCCTTCATTCACCCCTGGCTTCCCTTCTCCCTCCCCCCGGCTCCCTCCCTGGCTGGTGGGCTGTGGTTTTTGCCTTGGTTACGTACTCCTTGGCCGACCCAGCCCAGCAGCACCTGCTGGCTCTCTGCAGGCAGCTGCCCACAGAGGCTGGTTGCTGGGGTCGCTGCTGGTCGGTGGCAGGCTGCAGCTGCATTGTTTGTGACACATTCATACGCATACACACACATACAGTCAGAAGTGAAAGTAAGCCAGTCCAGTTCGGTATGGGGTACCGGCAAGAGCCAGTACACCGTGCTGGACCACATCGACTTCCACAGTGGGGAATGAAAGGGCTCTAGGCTGCCTGCAGCTGCTGGCAGCCCAGAACCCTTTAAATCCCAGCTGCAGCTGAGATTTAAAGGGCTCAGAGGTCCCCACCGCTACCTGCAGCCCAGAGCCCTTTGAATCCCTGCCACAGCTGGGATTTAAAGGGCTCAGAGCTCCCTGCAGCTGTGGGCAGCCCAGAGCCCTTTGAATCCTGACCACGGCTCTGGCGTCCCCCTGGGGCCAGGATTTAAGGGCTCCGGGCTTCTCTCATCGGCTGGAGCTCTGAGCCCTTTAAATCCCTGCCTCAGCCCTGCAAAGCTTGGGGTTCCCCTGGCAGCCAGAGCCCTGGGCCCTTTAATTTGCCCCTGAGCCCCGGGGGGCTCCCAGCCACCTCTGCAGCTGGGAGCCCCTGGTTGATTTAACTGCTCTGGGTCTCCCAGCCACAGCTGGTTCCCCAGGGCCTTTAAATCTTGCGAGGCCACGCCTCTTCTGGATGAGGCCATGCCCCCTCAGGACTCCCGCAGTACCAGTAAGTCCTGTAAGTTATTTTCACCCTGGAAAATTGCCACGTCAGTGACTTGATCACAGCCCACAAGTACTTACATTAAGAGATGATACTGGATAGTAGGTTAAAAATGTAACATGATCCAATGGCTGGGAACTGCAGTTTAAAAAAAATTTCAACTGGAAATGAGACACAAGTGGTGATGGCTACTATTTGGACAAGCACACTCAGGGATGAGGTGCAGTCTCCATCAGTTGGACTCTTTCAACCAAGCTCAGCCGTCTTTCTAAAATAGATGTTCTTATTCAACCATAAGTTGTTGTGCTAGACGCTACAGGAATCCCTGAGTGAAATTCTGTGGCCTGCATTAACCAGGAGGTCAGACTAAGGGTCCATAAAGGTCCTGACTGGCTTTAATATTGATGAAGCTATTCCCATAGTTCAGTGTCCTTCTAATGGCAAGGAACCCTACAGTCTGATTACGTCCTGTGTAAAGAAGTGTTACCATTTACTTCCTCAGCCATAGTTGCCTTTCCACCATCTTCTGGACCTGTGCCTCTGACATTATCATGTGTTAGTTGCTCTCCCATTCAGCCACTGACATAACTGTAAGAAGCGGAAATCCTAATCTGCAGCACTCTTACCAAACGCATCCCCATTTGCCTGGCATAGTTTGCCCTCACTTACTTTGCTTGTTCCTTATTTTGGTAATTTCCTCTTATTTTATTTTGTGGCTAAGGCACTGGATGGGGACTCGGGCGATGTGGGTTTGAGCCTTGACTCTACCTCTCACTGTATGACCCTGGGCAAGTCACTTAATTGCTCTATGCATCAGTTTTCAACCTGTAAAATGGGAATAACAATACTTCTTTCTCCTACCCTTAGTTTGTCTTGTCTATTTTTTATTGTAAGCTCTTTAAGAGCTCTGTCCTAGCACACTGGGGCCCTGAGCTTGGCTGGCGTCTCTAGGCACTATTTTAATAATAATAAATAACTTTTGAAAGGGCTACCATTCTGTGCTAATCTTTAACAGGGTGTCAGGGGTTCTCTATTTCATTCCTTGTTTACTTACTCTTGTTGGAGAAAGTTGGAAGAAGATGGTACCTAAAGAAAACTGCCCTCCTTTACTTAACTCATAAGTCCTTATTGTGAAACATAGTGCTGGTATTAAACTGGAAATATATGGGAATAGACTTCAGGCCATCATGCCAGCATCAGAAGAGCCCATTTGGAATCTCACACTCCCAATCATTATGTTAAGGGCCTCTCTCTTTTAACAAAGGATGTCTTCCCATCAGTTTCTGTTTGTCAGTGTTTGAGGTGAGTCTGTAAATCTCGGACTTCTCCCATTCGTTCCCTTCCTTCATTGGAGAGAACAGGAAGCGCTGCATTTACCCACAACATGCTCATGCCACTTGCAGCTTTGCATTGTGATGATGACTATAATCACATCTCATGCTTCAGGGCTTTAGTTGGTCACCTGCAGGGTCAGGAAGAATTTTTCCCCGGATGAACAATTGCACAGAAGTAGGCTGGGGCTGGGGGTGGGGGCCTGGGAAGGGAGTTAGGTTGGGTTGGGATTTTTTATTTATTTATTTTTTTTTTTGCCTTCCTCTGACGCACCAGGGATTGGCCAGAGGAGGAGACAGGACAACAGACAGGATGGATCAGTGCTCTGAGGTGGTATATGGAGGCCTTTTTCTCTACACCTGGCTGGTGCTCCTTGTTCACATGTTCAGGGTCAAACTGATTGCCATTTTCAGGATCAGCAAGGAATTTTCTCCCAGGGCAACTGTCAGGAACCTTGTGAGTTTTCATCTTCTTCTGTAGCATGGGGCCTGATTTTCCTGCTGGGATCATCTGGGCAGATCTCACCAAATCAATTACCTGCCACTGCAGGGACCTTGGGCATAGGTGACACCTTGGTCTCTCCTGTTCTCTGTCTGTGGAACACAACAGTTTAGTTTTCTGAGGAGTTAAAATTGCTTTAATCTAACCCAAATTATTAAACTCAATATAGGGGTAACTGTGTGAAATGTAATGGCCTGTGATATGCAGGTAGTCAGATTAGATGATCTAATGATCTCTTCTGGTGTTAGATGCTATGAAATTATGGGTTGGTGTTGCCCTTTTAAGAGGGGACAGGTGAAATATTGTCATGGAGGAGGCGTAGCTTAAGGACATTAACCTGCATATTTTAGTGTAAATTCCTTAAAACCATTTTCTGGAAGCACAGAGTGAATTGACCTATTAAGATACGGTAAATGCAGCAACTTACTTTGGAAAGGAATGAGGAAGTTTTGAAGCCCTTCATTTAAAACCCAGACAAGCCAGAGTTGAAAGATTTAAAGGGGGAAGTGTTTACCTCTGGCTAGGAAGAAAAGTAATTTATGGAAGCTGGCCCCAAAAGCAGCTATGCAGCTCATGCAATAAAATGAAAAGAGCGGAATATTTAAAACTGTAAATGAGGAAAGAGACATTTTCCCAAGTTTGAGATCTTTCCAAGGTAAGAAACTTTCACTCAACGATCAAAAACAAGTCCTGTCTAGGTGTGGTGGGGTTGTTTGAATGTTTGTGCTTCAGAGTTGTGTGTTTTTCTATGATGGAGACTAACTTATCCAAAGGCCGGGTGAGCAGTGCTGTATTTCCTATACCTGCCACCTATGCCCCTAGCTCCACTGCTGAGAAAGCCTGCCAGGGTTCTCGTTGTGGGGCATTTAATCTTTCTGTGTTATCTCTGTACCACTGAACGTATCACTCAGGCTGCTCCCTTTAGCTAATGCATTGTTGTGGTGGTGCTGGTTATTAACGTATCACTTATACAGCACTTAATGGTTGCAAAGTGACTTGCAATTATTAATCAATTAACCCTTGTGACAGCCTCAGGAAGGACAGAAGACTCTAGCTCTTGTACCAGGGCAAAAAAGTTTGGAAATGTTTAGGGTGAGCAAGTCTGCACTATTAGTAAGAGGTATAGGAAGATTTCTTGGAATTATTCACATATGGATAAAGATTTCACACTCAGCTCACCCAAACTTGGGATGCCACTTGTGCAGGGAAAGCCCCTGGGGGGCTGGGCCAGTTTGTTTACTTGCCCTATCTGCAGATCCGGCTGATTGCGGCTCCTGGCCAACGGGGGCTGCTGGAAGCGGCACAAGCCCAGGGATGTGCTGGCTGCCATTTCCAGCAGCTCCTATTGGCTTGGAGCAGTGAACCACGGCCAGTGGGAGCCGCGATCGGCCAGACCTGCGGACCCGGCAGGCAAACCAACCAGCTGAGCCCAAAAGGGGCTTTTCTGACACAAGCAGCATCCCAAGTTTGGGAACCACTGCTCTAGACATAAAAGCTGTTGTAAGGCACATAGTACTATAGACATTTGCAGTATATAGTGTCTTTCATGATGCATCCAGTACAAGACACCATATGGAGAGAGAGATGAACATACAGGGCATGTTTCTGTGCTGCTGCTCCTTTGTAGATGTGAGGCCGGGGGCTTTTTCTCTTGACCACCACAGTGGCACTGCAAAGGATCTATCAGCGTATTTATCTGTCAGCATATTTATCTGTGAAGCATGCAGCCAGTGTGGGAGCACTAGCGAGTGACTAAAAAAAGGTAGAGCCTTCTGTTAACATTGATTTGCCAAATGTTTTCTCTGTGCTACCCTCGATTTAGGGTCCTGGTGGGCACCTAACTATCAAACTGTCTGAATCAGCATATGAAGTGTGGTTGTAGCCATGTCGGTCCCAGAATATTAGACAGGTGAGGTGGGTGAGATAATCTTGTTTATTGGACCAACTTCTGCTGGTGAGAGAGAAGCTTTTGAAGCGCATGGAACTCTTCTGCAGATCTGGGGAAGGCATGCCAGACCTCACTGGGAGTACGTTTCCCAGCCCTGAGGCAGAGCTCAGTGTGGCTCCAAAACTTGTCTCTCTCATCAGCAGAAGTTGGTCCGACAAACGATATTACCTCACCCTTCTCTGATTTTCCTTTCACTTCTGCAGGCTTTGGATCAGGACCTTACCAGCTCCCATCTCTCTCTCCTTTCATCTGATCTAGTTAGCTGCCTTCCAGCCCCTACCCTCCACCACAAACACTATAATAATAATCATCACTTCACTGCATCAAAGCCAGCTCTGGTTTGGCATACAGCAGCTTTTCAGCAGTGCACAGCAATATTAGGGCAGGAAGTATCAACAGAGTTGTTTAGGATAAATGAGTCTCTAGCATTTATAGTTGTGAAGAAGACCATTCAAACCTGGCACGAAGCATTTTCTCTTTCCAAAGGCTCTTCTAGATAAGCCATTTTAGTCACAATTTATATTGTTTCTACTTATAAATGGTTAAGAATTGCGAATCGACGGTATAAGCATATTACAGATGTGAGTAACGTGTTGTGGACAGTTATAAACACCTCAGAGGGAGATGTTATAAGCTATACAATAAGCAGCCTATTGACCCGTAGGACTCTAACAATCTATAACAAAGATTCTGTAATCTAAAACATCTATTAATCGATGATTAACCCTTTCAAAATACACCTCAGTGTAAAGTGTTGACCTAATTTTGAATGTTTCCAGAATTCAATCTTTGTTCAGTGTTTGTGTTTCCCAGTGTTGACATTTTACATCTTTTTTAAAATGTTGCAGTTCATTTTTTCATCTCAAACTCTGACTCTCTTCAAACTATTTTCTTTTCTGATTTGGCCTTTTGGTCTCCATCTATTTTTGCCTTCTGTGTTCAACCCTCTCTGTCAACATTTCTCTCCTCCATTGCCTCTCTCCCTTTGCTAGGCCAACTGGGATGGGAAACAGCACATTGGTCCTGCGCCTGGAAGTGGAATGTGTTTGAGGGTGACTGAGTGTCACCCTCCAGGGGCCCAACCGAACTCCCACTGACGTAAAAAAGAGAGCCTTCCATTGACTTCACTGGGAGTTGGACCCACATCCCAAATGCAGGCGAGCTCACAGCCCAGCAGCATTAGTGAAAACACCAAGCTTCAACTCCCCAGCCAGCGGAGGAGATCTGTGATTGCCTCTGTTACAATCCAGACCTTTTGGATCTGTTTCCCTACTCCTGAGACAGCAGAATGTGAGATGGGGGTTAAAACTGTTTGAGGAAGCTGGGTAAAAGAACCTCCTGATGTTATTGTCATTGAGGAGCGACATCAACAACGGGCAGTGTTTTGCTGGTTATATAATAGGGGTTTAGGTTGCACAGAATACACTGGCACTATTGTTCTCAGGCAGCATACGAAGGGCTTAAGAAAGAGTGCTTAGGAGCACAGATGCGCGATCCCCTTTGATATTTGTGCAGGGTGTTCCAACCTGCTTGGCTTAATTTCAAAACATGATATAACAATGATTAGCAATTAGAGAGCTCATTATGTCTTTAAAAGAGCTTAGCCAGCAGGAAGTAATCTCCACAACATTCCTGTGAGGTAGGCATTGTCCCCTTTTTACAGACACATGGAAGATTTAAGGCCTAACTCCCTTAGGCATCTTTGCAAATCCCAGCCTCAACAGCTGTCTTCACCCCAAGAAGTCCTTTCAGTGTAAGGTCAAGGGTGCCGCTGGTGGCTGGAGGGGGACAGTGTTAAGGTAGCTTGCATTGCTGCTGCCCATGCTAATCCCCATTGCGTGCAGAGAAAGAGGATGGCAATCCCTAATGTTGTCCGTCTGGGCCTTTCCCCAACACTGCTGGTACCTCAAGTGAAACCCAATGTGGATCTGTTTCTGAGGAAACAGGAAACGCAGGCAGAATTCCAAGTCAAAGGAGTCCCACACAACAGCACAACCTTCTTTCCTACATTCTCAGTGCATGTGTGTAATGAGGAACCTGCCCCTACTTGGACTTCGTCTGGAGCTGTGCTCTCATTTGTGTCACACGAGAGTCTCCCCTAAGCAGGAGGTGGCTCTTTTGCCAGCCAGGGTGGAAAATGTTTTTGTTGCATCCTCACTCCTCTTCCAAACAGCCAAGGAAAAAAACCAAAAACACCTGAGGATCACAGTGGCACAGCATTCCCTGGAAGTTGGCGCCTAAGGCAACTGCCCTTCTTAACACCCCCCCCCCCCGAACCAGACCTGCGGCTAAGAGTGAGTAGCAGAACTGCGCAGCGGAGGGAAATTTCACTTTGTGAAGGATTTGGGGTTTTCTAAATTGGGCTTTGTTCTGCAGCAGAGCAAAACCAGAAAATTTCAAAATTCTCCATGAAGGAAAATTCTGAAACATTTTGTTTTTTGTTTTCAAGTCAGTTTTTGACACTTTAAATGTTTTGTATGCATCATAACATGTACTATAATACAAAATTCAAATGAAAAGCCCTTTTGTAATGAAAAATGTAAATGTTCCATTACAAAAACGTGAAAATAGGTTGTTTAAATGTTGTTGGAATTTTTTCCAGTTTTCTTCCAAAACAAAGTTCTGGTGAAATCAACCTGATTCAGTGAAGCATTTAGATTTTGGTGCAAACACACTCCGTCTCTCCATGAAGAGAGAGGCTATTACTACGCTAAGGAAAATGTTGGAAAGTCAACATTCATACAGTTTCCCATTTAAGTTACCTGAGTCCTTCCTTGCCTTCTTTTCCTTGAGTGAACACAAACCCACAGCATGCTAGGCACCCTGCAGACAATGACTTCTGCTCATATAGCACCTTTCACTTGAGGATCTCAAATCTCTTTACAAATGTTGATTAAAAAGCCTCCACAATACCCCACGAAGGTATATGAGTGTTAGCCAACCTGTTTTAGTAGCTTCATTGGACTTTTCATGGCTAGACCAGGGTGGAGATTGACCTTTGCCAATTTGAATCAATTGTCCTGTGACAACCTTTCTAATTTTTTATCTAAACACACACCAAGAGGAGGGAGGTGGGAACCCTTAACATTTCCTATTAGCATTCTCTGACACTAAGAGAGTTTAAACTGCCCTTACTTCCACCAGTCTTGCATTAGAAATTGCTTGATGGCTCATTATTAAGACAGGGTTGTGACTATCTTGTAGGTTGGAAAGTGAAATCAAAGAAATCTCCATTGTCATCTTTGGGAACCCAACGAGAGCTGAAGATGGCCACCGAGCAAAAAGAAGTATCAAATGCCATTGGCCTGGAGGAAATAGGCACTGAGGCGCAAGAACCCAAGAAAGGTTGGTTCACATAAGCTGGACTGAGGGTGGTGCTTGTCACCTCTCAGTAAGGTGGGGCAGTCTGGCCCTGGTTGGGGTTGGCTGTGGCTTCCCCAGCCCGCCCTGCACTTCTCCCACATAGAGCCCTACCACTTGCATACGTGATGAGCAAGTGTCTGCTGGGATAAATAGCCAGCCCTCTGGATGCTACTCTGTGATAGCAACTAAGCAAGATAATTTTACCCTAATATAGTTTAAAGGTAGATTTTAACACTTTCTATTAAGCTTATTTTAAAGCAATTTATGCAAGGAAAGCTTGGGCCCACTCCTCAGCTGTGCCATGCTTATGCTGAAGATTGAAAAGTAAAGTTGGCACTAACCTCTTCAGCAGCTGACCTGACCTACAGCACAGGTTAGAGCAGTCGGCTTGTAACAGTCATCTGGGGCCCTTAAAATAACAAGGATTACTGAGCTGCAGTGAGCTCTGGCTTCCTCCCATTCTGAAATGCCAGCTGTGCTGGGGAAAGTACTATTATCCCAGCTATTACAGTTGGGAAACAGAGGCCCACAGAGAGTGACTTGCCCACAGTCACACCGGAAATCTGTGGTAGAGATGGGAAATGACCCCAGGGCTCCAGCATCCCAGTACAGTTCTCTAACCCTAAACCATTCATTCTTCCTTGGTCTATCCAACACATACAATAGCTCAGAATACTATATGAAAAGCACTGGATGATAGACCTCTTTCTTCCTTCCATTTACGTTCTGTATCATCACTGTTATCCATCATGTTTTGATTTTATCTCTCTCTCTTATTTTGTTGAATCTCTAAAGTGCCCAGCTTCTAGGGGCTCTAGTGCTGCTTAGTTGAAATAACATCTTGGGCACAGATGGAGTTTCCAACAGCTTTCCTGCCATTACACAATAACAAAAAGTGGTTCTGTTTTGCAAGGATGTACTTAGGGGGTGATCTCAGTTCTAACACTCTCTTTCTCTTTGATGTTTAGAGCAGAAGACATTTACAGTGGAAGAGGCTGTGGAAACCATCGGGTTTGGGCGGTTTCATATAGCGCTTTTCCTGATCATGGGCAGTACTGGTGTAGGTTTTCATTGTCTACTAACTTGAGTCTAAAAATCCTATTACAGGATCCATATTAATGTGAAGCAGAATTTATAGATTCTAGGCTCACTTCTCACCCCACCTATCACTCACTATTGACTTAACTGGGTGTACATGGGTCAGCATTTGCCATTCTTCATTCCCTTTCCTTTCTTCTTTGTGTAACAAGCAATCCTGAAAAACATGGAAACACCACAGTCGTCACCTGGGCTCAGACCTGAGAGTGACTGCACTGAAAATGTTATAATTTGAGCTAAAAGAGTGGCTCCCTTAGCTATGAGTAAATAGCAGGCTCTTATCTTTCCTGCTGCCAGCCACTAGTGGGCGACATGGTCACATGCATTAAACCAACATAGTACAATTGCACTTCCCAGCCAAGATTTTCAAAAGTGGGTATCGAGTTAAAACTCTTAAATTCATAGTTAGACGCTGAGAGAAGTAGCTTGATTTTTTCAAGAGTCTGAAGGACAAAGCAGCCTCCACCAATACACGTGGGCAGGGAGAGAGGACCCTGAGAAGCTTCCCCCTGAACTCCTCCCCCATGTTTCCAAGAGTTCCCAACTTTCTGGTCAAGACAAAGACTGGGTCCTCCAGCAGGCCTTGTAAATGGTTATATTCTCTGAGTCCAGTACCACACTAACTGTTCTTTGAAGGACCGAGATTCCAACCGATGTGGGAGGGAGGTACATTGCAGAGGTAGTGGGTATACTCCATATCAGGGGCTGAGGGAGATGCCAGTTCCATGATTCCTTTATTTCTGCCTGCAGAATACTCCAGGTTGGTTCTGGAAAGTGTGCGTGTACTGTTCCAAATGCATGGCCTGAATTTTGGTCACCAGGATTTCAGTCCCTAGCATGACTGGGATTCTTTTCCCCAACATGCAAAGGAATTGTTCACTGTGCTGACACTGGAATCAGACTTTGCTAATGTGCATGTTTGTTCTTGAAGGTAGTAGAAGCCATGGAGATCATGCTAATAGCTGTTGTTTCTCCACTCATCCGTTGTGAGTGGCAACTTAATGACTGGCAGGTGGCTTTAGTAACAACGGTACGTGGCATTTATAACCCCTTAAGCTTATACTCTGTTAACATCGCCAGGGGAAGGAGCTGTTTGGTTTAGTTTAAATGCAAATTTGACCAGACCAGAAGATGCTCAAATGCTATGGGGAAAAGGGACAAGATGCTCAAGCTATGGAGAAAAGGGACATATGAGTACTCAGAAAATTGTCACCTAATATATACTAATTTTAGTTATTTATAGACTTTTCCACAGGGCAGTATCTGAACCCATCACAGATGTTAATGAATTTAATCTCCCAACAGCCCTTTGAGGGAGGGACATGTTATCATCATTTTACAACTGTGGAAACTGAGGCAAAAAGAATAACTGAATATCCCAAAATCACACAACAAGCATGTGGCACAGTCAAGGTTAGAATCCAGATCTTCTGAGTTCAGTGCCTTCATCACAAGACCATCCTCTCCCTCTTAAAGATTTGTTGTAGTTTATCCGAAGTATCAGTCCCAGGACTGAAATAGAAGTGGATGCTACAGCTCTGGATTAAGACAGTTTGGGCAAGCTGTGAATGGGAAACCTGACCATGTACATGGCTCAAGTCACAGTTATTAATCCCTCTGTTTCAGGTGTATTAAGTTCAACCACGCATTTAAGAGCAGTGTCACATAATAGGTACAAGGTGTGGAAAAACCCTTGCTCATTAACCAAGGCAATGTTTTAATCCCTTTTAGATGGTGTTTTTTGGCTATATGATATTCAGTATACTCTTTGGACTCTTAGCTGACAGATATGGCCGCTGGAAGGTAAGTGAAAGTTCTGGAGCATTCCATTTGAGGCGCTTTTGACAACAGAGCCAGGCCTGATGGCAGAACATAATAACAACAAGGTTAGCACTGACACAGATGTTACACCTTTAACCACATCACCGAATCAATCTTTGTGAGGGGGCTATTGTTGTTGATGTCCCCCTTTACATACACACTTGTCCAGGGCTGCACAGTGAATCAATGGCAGGGCTGGGATAAGAATTTAGGAAATTTTCAAACATGGGTTCCTACAGGTAAGCCTCTGAAACATGGTGGGTGCCATTAGATGGCTCGCAGACTATTTAAAGGGATACTATCCTATTCCTAAGCACTCCACATCCCAGTGTTAGAACTGGTTCAGAAAGCAGAGCTCTTGTGTCTCTCGCAGTGGGCAGCCAGACTATATGACAATGAGTGCTTGTGACAGAGAGTATAGTATTTGCACTGCAGTTGGTTGTTGGAAGGGTTCAGAAACATCCAAAGGTTTATGGATCCTTGGTCCCTTTCATTTGCCCTTGAGCTTGATCTAAAGCCCTTCAAAAGCCTGCTCTTGGATCAGGGTCTTTCAAGAGGTCAGTGTGGAAGAATGGGGCCAACTGAGCTGTAGGTGGCGCTAACTAAGGAGGAACACTGGCCCACCTCTATTTATTTAAAGAGTCTCTTGGGCTACATCTTTGCTACAGCACTTGCAGCTGCACTGCTGGTTGTGATGATGCTCCTATCAGCTTGATAACTCCTGCCTCTAAAGTAACCTGTAGTGTAGACAAAGTCTCAGAGACTGATGCTTTGAATTTCCATTTGGGGTCAGCTGATCTGTGCTTTATTTATGCCCCAAGTCCGCAAAATATTCAATCCTATGCTTGAAGTGCTGTCCTGAACAGGGATGTTTTCTAATCTTCCCTTCCAGATTCTGCTGATCTCTTTCTTATGGGGGGCCTATTTCTCCTTGCTGACATCATTTTCCCCATCGTACATCTGGTTCGTTTTCCTCCGGGCTATGGTAGGATGCGGTGTGTCAGGCCACGCACAAGGGTAACGTACTTTGAGCACTGTAGCACTGGAAGCAATAGGCAAATAGAAATCAAGAACTCCTTTTAAGGGGAGGAAATCAGCTGAAGTCTCCCCATGTCTCATGTGATTAAGTGTCACATTTAGTAAGTAGTAGAGCTGGTTGCATGAGGAATGTGTGTGGAAAAAATAAATTCTCATTTTATGCCAAAGAAGAGGTCATTGAAATTTTCCAGCCAGTGTAAGCAAGTGAAAAACTTACTGGCAAGCTGGCTAATGTGCCCTTTTTCTCAAGGGCAAAGAGGAAAAGCCCTATAGTACTTGGTTAGCCCTCGTAGCCAGACTAGAATGCACTTTGAATTGATATAATTTTATTAGACTCAGTCTGTTAAAAGTGATAACACAGTTCTATTAAACTGTAGTGCTCTGCAGATTACGAGTTCAATCCACAGCATCCTGGGGCTAGTAGAGGCTGGATGCTTCATAAAGTTTAAGGCCAGAAGGGACCATTACATCATCAAATCTGACTTCCTGTATATATCAGGAGATAGAATTTCCCCCATTTCCCCCTGTATTTAGCCCATGGAGTGATGTGGAAGCAGTTTATTTCACCTCAGGCAGGCAAGGGCAATCATGAGGAGTAGACAGTCAACCAGGGACTTCTTGAGAGGGCTGAGAATAAAGGGGAAATGAGGGAAAATTCCCCCATCCACTTTACCAGAATTTCAAGGAACCCTTCTGAACATAGCTTTAAGTTACATTCCCAAAGTTCTAAACAATCTAGATTAGAGCGGGGCAGCTAGTTTACACTAAATGAATGACAATGGCTTATCAAATGGTATATGTGGAGTAATTGTAGCTGTGTCAGTGCCAGAATATTAGAGAGATAAGGTGGGTGAGATAATTCCTTTTTTTGGACTAACTACTGGTGGTGAGAGAGACAAGTTTTTGAGCTACACAAAGCTCTTCCTCAGGACTTTGGTTATGGCTACACTACAGTTTAAGTGAGAATAAGCTATCCCCCGTGAGTGATGTAAGTTACTCTGACCTAAGTGCCGGTGTGGACAGTGCTCCGTCAGCATAAGAGCTTCTCCCTCATAGCTAGCACTGCTCATGGGGGCCGGAGTAATTAAGTCAACGGGTTAGCCGCCTTCTTCTGTTGGCATAGAGCATGTGCACTACAGCTGGACCGCTGTAAGCTCTGTAATGTAGCCTTAACTTTTCTCACGTCTATCAGGCCCAAGAAAAGAGATTGTCTCACCCATCTTGTCTCTCTCATGGCTTATTAAACCCATTAGATAAGGGACAAATAAACAGGTAATAAATGTGCACATGTTACTTTGCAGTAAACAAAAAAAAAATCAACACAATTCTGTTTTGATAATGGAATGTTTTACGAGCGTAGTACCTTTGTATTGAAATGTAAATGCAGTGCCTACTTGGAAACCGCAACATTAAGTGTTACATAGTCTGTGTTGTAGAGAACACTTTCAGCACTTCCTCTTCAAAAAAAGCCTTTACGCTGTAACACTGACACTCACAACACTGACAGCCCTTCTACTCCTAACCCCCAACCAACCAAGAACAACAAAAGAAGAAAAAGAGGGGAAACTAACTAAATCCTAAAAATGTAAACAAAACCTCTACCGCAAGTACAGTTTTTACTCAGAAAAGGTAGAAGTACTAGAGATTACATGAAATCCACAGTGGAATTTGCTGTTGCTATTCTTTTTTGTGGAAGGCGCTCAGATGAGATGCGGTGTAAAACCTGAGAGCGAGAGAGAGAGACTTTACATATTTCAGTCTTTCCCCACTAAATGGATATTAGATACCCACCCTGTGCTTTCCTTCCTGAAAATCTCAGCATGGAAAGTGAGATTAAAGGCGCATGAATTCTACAAGAATTAAACACATGGGAGTCAATGCAAATAAAAAAGCTAAAGACAAGAGCTGTCCAGGTCACCTGTTGTGGTGTGTTCTGTTGTTGGAAGCCTGGATTCACTCCCAGTTCCCAGGCAGGGGTTGGAAGCGGAGCTGGTCAATATTTTTTCAGCCCAACCATTTTCCCACTAAAAAATGAAGTTTTGTCAAAAATGAAAATTTTCATAGGATAATGTAATTTTTGATTATTGCTTTAATTGTTTTGACAGGAAATTTTGAAATAAAGCAAAACATTTGATTTCAAATTGAAATTCTTATTTGGTTGGGTTTTTCAAAAACTGAAACATTTTCAAAAATTTAAAATTTCAGATTTTGGGGTTTTTTTCTTCCCCTTCCCCATCCTTTTTCACCACTGAATGTAATAGCTGAATGATGTATGGCGGGTTTTTTTCCCATCACTTTTTCCGGCTTGGTTTGGTTTGGTTTGGGTTTTTTTCTCCCTCCATTTTCTCCCACTGGAACTTTCTGCAACATATTCAATTCTGGAAAAGTAAGAGTGGCAAAAGGAAAAATAAAACTCTGTGACTTTTTCAAAGGGGGGAGGGATAGCTCAGTGGTTTGAGCATTGGCCTGCTGAACCCATTCTTGTGAGTTCAGTCCTTGAGGGGGCCACTTAGGGATCTAGGGCAAAATCAGTACTTGGTTCTGCTAGTGAAGGCAGGGGTTAGACTCAATGACCTTTCAAGGTCCCTTCCAGTTCTAGGAGATTGGTATAGCTCCAATTATTTTTTTTTCCTAAAAGTTATGGTGGGAAGAAAAAAAAGTGAAGAACCCCTTCCCACACACACATTATTCCTTTTTCCGCACTCAGTGGCAAAAGGGAAAAAAAGGAAAGAAGGGAAGGAATGTAAATTAAAAATATTGAAAATTCAAAATTTTTTGAAAAAAAAATTCACTAAAGATTTTATGGAAAAGCTATTTCATTTCAAACCCTGCAACATGGAAACAATTTGTCATTTCCCCTCTCCCTCCCTCCCTTTTTCCCCCATCTCTCTCTGGTAGTGCTAGGCTGCAGGGCACTTGGACCTTGGGAAAGAAACAGTGCCCTGCAGAGGTAGCTATTCTCAACCAGGGACACTGCTGGCCGGGTAGTGAACAGATTGACGAATTGCAAAGCGGCTTCAATACAATGTGAAAGGTTTTGACTCATCTCCAGGCTCTGGGTATAGGCAGGGAAAGAGAGAAGCCCCTTGGGATACCTAACCAAAACCAGCCTTTCTTTAACTTCACATCACACAGAGTACATAGCATTTAAACATGGAGTTCAAACAGCCCCACAGATCCTTCCCTTAGAGGTGTGAATGATGCAAAGTGCCAGCACTCAGATTCTTGTATCCTGAGATTATGTCCTCAAGTGTACTACTGGATTGACATTACATAGCCTCCTTGTCCCTGTGGGCAGATATTTGTGCAGCATGTCATGTTAAACTGGGTTGATATTTGGCAGCAATCTTTGCTGCAGGAGCAGTAACATTACAGGATCGCTGATATGGAGGAGACGACACGCTCTGTCAAAGGATCAGGGCCTCTTCACTGAATTACAAGCTTAGGGTCAAACCCTCATCAGCTGTAAATGGACACAGTTCCAGTGAAGTCAGTTGAGTTACACCCATTTACTTCAACTGAGGATCTGGCTCTATGAATGCAATGAGTCATGCTCACAAATGCTATGCACATTTACTTGTTCGGCACACGATTTTCAATTGCTAGCAGTGAAAGAGCTACTATAATTCTATTGACTGACAGTGGAGTCTAAGATTGACTGAGCTGGCATTTCAGCTGCATGCAAAATCTCACTCTCTGCATTTTTTTTTCAGACTTATCATAAAAACTGAATTCTTGCCTACAAAATACCGAGGGTATATGTTGCCCTTATCGCAGGTAAGATAAAATTCATTACAGCCCAGAGTTCCAGATTTCCTGTGTCTGGCTCAGAAAGCAGAATTCTAGCCAGTTTTAATGTGGTCCACTATATCTGAATATGTATTACACGCAGTGAGGGCATCTCATTCTCAGCGTGTGTCACAGTGAACACTGCCTTATTAAACATGTGCACGGATGTGCAGAAGAAAAGCAATTTCTTTTCTGATAATTGGCTGCTCTGTACATGGCATTGAGACATTGATTGACAGTTGACATCCAGCCTTTTGGTTGCCATGTTGATAAATGCGTCCATTGCCTGTTCTAACAGTATCACCCCTGACAGGCTGTCAGTCAGGAGCTGGGTCAGTCGCTCAATCTCATTTCAAGATAATAGCACATACAGCAGCTAAAAATTGAAACAGAAATGTGCTCCACGCCAGTAGACTGGACTCCGTCTGTCTGGAAGCAATTTTCAGTACTCAAACTGGGGCTGGCCCAGGACAAATAAATCAGCACATGCGCCATATACCTTTGCAGATGAATTCCTAATTTGAGTTAGGGCATAATAAGAGATTCATTAGGTGGTCCCATGTGAGTCCTCAATTTTTGCACATCAAAAACTCATCATCTCATGTGGCATGATGGGCAGTTTCTGTCCAGGAATGGGCATTTGGCTCAGAGCTGGACAAGCTAAAGGTGCCGTAGGTCAGGTCTTAGCTCCATTAAGGGAACTGTGCGGGTGGCCAGGAATGGAGGAATATAGATTGTTCCGAGTTAGGACTGAGGTGCACTGGGACAGGTTGTACTACCTAGCAAGGGCTGATTAAATCTGGAGCTGCTTGAATTATTTCTTGTGAATGATTTGGCCAGTGAATTTAGCACTTTTCCCATGGGTTTCTGGAATTAGCTGCAAAGGTATACACAGGAATTTGTCCAATGGCTCAACCAGCAGGGGGTGCCAGATCCTTCTGAAAAGTGAGGGCCCCAGAGCCCCTGAGGCCAGCCACTTCCCCTCCTCTCCCCCTGGAGGCCCCACCCCTTACCCCACCAGAAGATGGAGTGGGGCTGTAGAACCCGTGCCCCCCTGCCCATGTTCTCATCCCCCAGGCATCCTGGCCAGGGCAGCTGGAGGGACCCGGCTCCCCACAGCTGCCTGTGTGGGCTCTTCCTGACCTGGCTCTGGCCAGGGGGCTCGGGCTCGGAGCTGCAGCCTAGCCATGATAAGATCTATGTGGGCAGCTCTGGAGATCCTGGGTCCTTCCACCTGCCCAGTGGGCTGAGGGGGTGCTGAGAGTAGTCCCTGGCTGTGTCCCCACCCCTCAGGCCCTCCTCCCATGGCAGATGGAGGGGCTGCAGCTCCCTGCCCACACCAGGCTGGGACTCTGAGCCCCCCTGGCTGGAGCTGGGTCAGGGAGAGCCGCGTGGGGAGCCAGCATGGAGTCACAGAACCTCAGCTTCCACCTGTCCTGGGCCAGGTGGGGAGCCTGGGGGGGGCGAGGACATGGACCAGGGGCTGCTCTCAGCCCCCCCCTCACCACGGGCAGATGGAGAATCCACACACGTGGCTCCTGTAACTGCCCAAACTCCCCTCCCCGGCCGGGCTCCATGCTGGCCTGGACAGGGGATGGGGCCTTGGGGGAAGAGGAGGGGATGGGGGTAGGGTCCACCCTGGCAGGCCTGTCCACTTTCAGAAAGTGAAAGGGCCCTGGCCCCCCTCCTCCTTCCAGCACCCCTGTCAACTAAGAGCTGTGCAAACATAGATTGGCCTTTGGCTTATTCATGGCCTTGCAGCAAGGAGTATTTGCTTTTCATTATTCTCTGTTTGAGCCATTGGCTTGATCACTTAAGCCATTGTTTCTGTTCTCGCCTAAGATTTTTAAGCAGGAGAAATCCTTTGATGATTATTTACTATTTATTTTCCCTTGCCTCCAGATTACTCAAGGGGCAGGTTGTGGCTTTTATGAATTTGTTTGCTGTTTGTTGTCGCTTACCTTATTTGTGTAAGTAAATAAAGCATTTTTCCTAACGGCTACAAGAGAACTTCAAGGACACACATGCTTGCAGGTATTGGGCCAGATTCTCCCCTGGTGTAAAATCAGTGGAAAGTATGGCTCACTATTTGCACTAGTGTTCCTAGCACTATTGCCTTCCACAAACCTTTTTATAAGGAAAAAAAAAAGCTCATTCATATGAATAATGAAGCAAATTAAAAGGCTCATGAATACCAGGGAAGCAGATTAAAGGGTTTCATTTGCCACACATGGCTTTCTGTGTTAACCACAGCTAACTGAAACCATCCTGGGCCCAGTCACACCAAAACTTTGGCCCAGCTCTCTCCAAAAATTCAACTCCCCTGACTGTGTCTTGGTCAAATCTCTACTGCATTTTATGGTGCGAATAGGGAAGGTTGCTGAGACAAGAATGAGACCGCCAGGGGTTAAAATATGCAAACAATAGCTATTGTCTCCTTTATTGTAACCGCTCACTTTCCATTTGAAAGGTCTTTTGGTTGGCAGGCTCCTTATTAATTATTGGATTGGCATCAGTGGTTAACCCGACCATAGGCTGGCGCTGGCTGATCAGAATCGCCTCTATTCCAGGCATCATTCTCATCCTGGCATTTAAGGTGAGAACACCACTTCCTCCCCACAAAAGAACACACTACGTCTGGAATCTCTAGGTATATTTTGCCATCAGAGACATAGACATCAGAACTTGGTAGCCTGCCCCAGTGGTCCTGTTTCACCATAACCCACAGCAGCCCTCCCATGGAGACAAACTTTGAAGAGCCCCCACCAGCCACCAGCAATCAGGGACCTGCAGGAGACAGTCTCTTTCTACAGATTGGCTGCTTCTTCATAGCATCCCAAGACTAGGGCATCACTGTTCTGATATTGTGGTGGTGGGGAAGAGAAGATAGATGAGATTAGATTGGATTAGATTACATAAAAGCTTGCAATTCATACACTGGCAAATTTAGGAATTTGTTGCTGTCATCGCTATATATACCCCATCCTTGTAACTCTTACCATTTTGTAGAACTAAGTGAATAATTCACAACAAACAATGTACCCAACAAAGTTAACCTTTAATTTTCATATTTATTCAGGGCAGAGCGTATTTTCTCTCTCTGGACTGATGTGAACAATTGTCTGTGAATATCGCTCTTTGAGCTATGTTGATTAGCTATGATTGGTCAGATAAATCACATAGACATTAAAATCCATTCCCTGATCGTATGAGTGCCTGAGCATGTCTAAGGATGTGTAAACACTGTAGTCAAAAATGTGATTTGCAGCTTAGGTAGACATCATCGCTCTAGTTTTAATTGATTTAGCACAGCTAAAAATAGCAGTGAAGGCATGCCGTACAAAACTGCCTGGTCCCCTGGAACATGGATTCACTTTCCAAATCCATGCTAAAGCCTGTGCTCCTGCATCTTCACTGCTATATTTAGGCCTATATTATGCCTAGCCAAGCTGCAATCACAACTTCGACTGCAGTGTTGATATGGCCTGAAATAAATAATTATGCTTGCAAATATAAACGAGGCTCTCTAAATACCTGTATCTTGAAATTTGACTTCTCTGAACATCTCTTCTAGTAAAACTGTGCTGCATGATTTGTTAATGGAAATAACAAAACAAGAGGCACAAGCATGGCCAAGCAAATGCCTTTAAAAATTCAAGCACTTCTTTCTGTAATGGTGACCCAGTTCTACTTATTTTGTGATCAATACAAGGGATGAGTGAAAGAGTCTGGTTAAACTAATGCCCCCCAATTCTGTCCATTCCTTGAAATGAACCCAAAATCTGTCTGAAGTCTGGGAAGTTTTTATTAAGAGGAAGTGGTTTGTTGTTAGTCTCAACTTACAATGTCAGATTCGAGTTAGGTTTTGTTTAATTATTATTTTTATTTCACTGTTTTGTTTGGTTTCCCCACAGTTTTAAACAAGACATTTTCTTTCTATTGCTTGGCTGTCCCAGAATGCTGTATAACAGAGTTCAATAGTTACGTTGGTTCTCTGAGAGCTCACTGAATATGTGCAAGGAATTGCTGTTATTCAGAGCACTTATCTAGCACTGTTTATATACTGGACCAAATCGTCAGGTTGGGTAAAACAACATAGCTCCACTGAAGTTGATGGAGTTACACCAATTTACACCAGCTAAGGGTCTGGCTTAATATTTACAAATGTGCATTCTCAGTGAATTGGAAAACTGAACCATGCAGATGGGAAACAGCAAAAAGAAGGGAGAAATCCAATAACTATTGGGTCTGTGTATTGTCCCGACACTTAAGTAAAGCTCTTTCTTGCTGCCTAAAGCTGTAAAACCTGTTCCTAACCAACCTGTATTTGAAGTTCATTCCAGAGTCTGCTCGGTACAATGTATCTACTGGAAATAACAAAGCCGCCATTGCAACACTGGAGAGGATTGCCAAGATAAACCGCTCAGTAATGCCAGAAGGGATCTTGGTGGAGCCTGTTCATGTGAGAGTTAAAGTATCTTCTCTCATCATGCTAAAGGGGGATTGGATAGGTCCTGGGGCACAAGACACGGGGTTACTGGGATTCTAGGAGATGGGGCTATCTTGCTTAAGCTTTTCATGTTGTAAGCTTTTCTACTATATCTAGCATCATTCCAAAGGAATATTGAATGCCACGATAGAGGCTATCATTTCTCTATTGAAAAGAGAGTACTCTTAGCCCTTTCATTTTAATGGGCTTGTTTACTATATTCTTCTTCTCATTCATATGAACATAATGCTGGGAGAACGTTTGCTTTTGCTACCATAAAAAAGGGCTCCAGTAGAGAGCTCCCCCTTTGGTGTGGTGAGATCCCTTAGCAGTCTTGTCCGAGTTGCTGAGAGATTTGGCAGCAGCTCTCTTGGTGCAGGAAATTCATGCTCTCCCTTCCTGGAAGAGCTGTTCATCCAAACTCCTTTTTGAGATAAATGACACAGAAACAACCATCACCTGCCTGCAAGAGCATAGCTTATCAGTGACCATGGAGAAGAATCATCTGGTTCTGAGTCAGAGACCACAGCACCTCAGAGAGATGCTAGCCCACCCAAAGAGAAGGCCTTCATCTTTGACATGAGACAATTGCAGGTTGTTGGCCTGACTGAACGATTGACAACTGCACCCTGGTTTCAGTAAGGTTCCTCATACAGCTCCAGGACATGCTAGTATCAAGTGTGGAAATTCTCCAGGTGGCACATTTCCAGATGAAGAGCTACAAAGATTCCTCCTCTCCCTCCTTGTGCCAGAGCTGGACAGAGCATGGCTTGCTGCTCCAGGTATGCAGTCCAACTCCTGCAGTGGGGGGCCCATAGAAACAGACTCAGGGAGAACAGACAGACCAATAGTGAGAAAGAATCATAAACTGCATGAACTGTGGGAAACTAGGCTTATGCTCCTTCCCTTCCAGACAGAACTGCAAGACAAGCATGCACTAGTCATGACCAGCAACACTCTGGCAGTGGCAGATGTGGGAGAATGGAGCTGGAGCACTTGGAGGTGCTGGAGCACTGGAGAAGTCATTATTGGTTACATATGACTCAGGCCCTGCATATCAACAGAAAGGGAACATCATGGTGTGAGTGGCTGAAGAGGCCGCAGTTAGATCTAAGGAACTTAGACCTGAATGAAGGGAATCTTCAACAGCATCATCCAGCTCGGAGGGGTCCCTCTTCTAGACCTCTTTGCTGCTTATCTATTCCCACAGGCACTTAGCGTTGGTCTTGGCAACTCATGTAATGTGGAACTATTGAATTGGCATTTGTTAGGATTAAATGAGAAAGGCCTTCTCTATACACTTTGTAGAATTTCTGTAGAGAGATCTCACTGGCTCTGGGATGTTTTTGTTAAAGTTATGCACACTGCCATGTTAAACAAAGAGGAAAAAAAATAAACTCGAATTCATGTGAACTCTTTCCCCCTCGCCCCAGACAAGTGATGATTAATTGACTCTCTTCACATTCAGGGCAGCGAGAATCTTGCCTTAGACATACCAATCCTCTAACTGTTACTACATATCTTTGCTTTCATATCTGCTAGACCAATGTTTGACAACTGGTTAGGCGCATAATACAAAAGCAAGCATACAGCCTCTGATTTCTGACTCTGTTTCTCATTACTGCATTTATGTCTTGTTACATAAAATGGAACAACACAAGTGGTAACTGCTGTCAGTTCAGACCACAGTACTCAAACAAGAAACAAATAAGTAACCAGCACCTTTACCAGCTTAGGCCAGAATCCAGCAAGTTCTTCCATGCAAGTAGAGCCTGGGAACATTCAGAGCCCTATGGAAGTCAGTGTGGCTGCACATGGACTTACAGGATCATAGCAACTTCCCCACACATTCTCTCCACAGCCTTTCCCTTTTGGTACTCTTTAAACCCCAAATTTATCTGTGTGCAGCTGAAGTGTTACATGTCTGCCTTTCAGCTCAGCAAACATATTAGTGTGTAGAAATACATGGCAGCACCAGAAAATTAGTCCATAGAGAAAAGATACTTTTCTAATCTTGTGTTTTCTATTAAATAATTTGCAGGAAAGAAGAGGTAGATTCAGGGATCTATTGGACTCCAAATACTTACGAACCACTTTGCAAATATGGATCATATGGTAAATATGTTATTTGGTTTTGGTTATCGTTTATAGCATAATTCTTTCATTTGAACGGGGATAGGAGCCTGATTAAAAGTCTCCCACTGACTCGCAAGCGAGTTGGATCAAACTCTGAGTGACCTACAGAGACATCCAGTATAGCTGGAACAGGAGGAAACATCTGAACTGGTTTTAAGATTGCTTCCTCATCCTGGTCTTTCCCAAAATGAGAACTGGTGCTCCACCAGCTGCCTCGGTAGCACAGCCAGAGTACCAGTGAAATAGGTTTCAGACAGAATGTTGTTAGCTCTTATTGAGTCCATTGGCTTTGGAAAATTAAATGTGAACAGAAGATGAATATCATGTGAAGTCTCATAAGTGGGCATCATGTAGATCAATATATATTTTACTGGCACCATTGTCTAGAATTATAATAAGACAAGGTGGGTGAGGTCATATCTTTTATTGGACCAACTTCTGTGTAGTTCAAATCAACAGGAGTTGGTCAAATAAAAGATAGTACCTCATCCACCCTGTCTCTCTCAGATCCTGGGATCAATGCAGCTATGACACCACTGCAAACTAGAATTGTAATGTGCAGATAATGGGTGTGTGAAAGTTCAGCAACCCAGAATCTTTGTATATCAGTCCCTGAATCTTGTATGATTTTTCTATTTTTGTAAAATACAGTTTTCCACACGTATAAATCATCTTATAGGCTCCCGTCCTCTGTGTACTTAGCATTCTCCCTGCATTCAGTATGCAGGTCTTTTGATAGCTTGTAATTCTTCAACTGCTGGGGGCGGGTGGGGGTGGGGGAGAATGAAAATCACTTCTTAGCTTGTTTATGATGTGGGACATGCCGAATTAGTTGATGATGTTGCAATGAGGCTGTCATCATTAATATTCTGCTCATGACAGAGAAGCATGACACTATATGAGCTTCCTCAATCAGACGGTGCCTAAAATTGATTTTAAAAGTCACTGCACAGAATGGAGAATGAAGCTCTGATGGTCCTAGGCGTTAGTAAAAGAAGCATCAGGGATTTCTTTTAAATATTGAATGGACAGATTCCCCCAGGAGTGAATGTTTCAAAAATGTCCCTGCACAAACATGTATTGCTACACATTTTTAGGGCCCACTCCCGCAGTCTGTATATAGTACCATGGCTCCTTTCATCAATGAGTCTCAAATATTTGGCAAATATTATAAGGCAGGTAAGAAACATAAAATGATAACTTCCACCCACCATGCACCCACCTCTGGTATAGAACATGGCAGCTGTTTAGCAGTGCACCGCAATACTTCACAATACAAGTGGGGGAAAATTGCCTTAACTGAAATGGCAAGGAGAGAGAATGTAATTATACAGACTGGTATTTGGCCAGGGCTTCAGGATTAACCCTCCTGTTCATATGAAAAATATCATGGGAATTTTAATGGCCACAAGGGATCAGGATCTTGGCTTTACATTTTAAATGAAAGCTTGTAAACTACAGTATATAGAGCCCTGCATCAAAGAATTTTAAGAACGCTATGGGCCCAGTGCTGCCACACTTCCTCAAGCTGAGCAGTATGCTATTCTGTGGCCTTAACATGAAATAAGCTCATATTCAGTGGTGGTAATTTCACCCCATGCAGAAAGTATGAACAAAAGCCTATGTACTTCTTAAGTTCTACTTCTTAAGTTCTCAAAAGAGGGTATAAGTGAAACATTGACCTCATGCTGGCTTTCTGTACCAAGGTGAATTTCACCCTGTGAGATAGATTTATACCCATTTTACGGATGGGAAAACTGACACACACAGATATCAGCATTATTTGGACTGTAAGCTTCTTTGGACAGGAACTGTCTTTTCATATCTGTTTGTACAGTACCTAGCACAATGGGCTCTTGGTTCATGACAGGGACTTCTAGGTGCTACCATGTTACAAATATATAATAATAGTATAACAGTCCAGTTAAGAACTGGGCTTTTTCTTTTAATAAAGAGGAGCACCTATATGGTAGCTTCAATTGTGTAATACGTTTGTGACAACCAGTTTGCTACTAGTTGCACAAATAACTGCTGGGGTTTCCCTGGACTTAAGATTTCCAAACATTAACTGTTGTTTACCTGTCTTGCTTTGTAATTGTCCTTGGGCATTTAATATCTGCTGAGTTTTACTCCTCTATGGTTCCATGAGCCTGCGATTATTTTCTGCTTGTCAGTGTTGGTTTTCTTTCTCCCAGGCTTGGAATATCTTTTGCTTATTATGGCGTCATCCTGGCCAGCGCTGAGTTACTGGAGCGTGACATGGTCTGTAGTTTGCAGACAGCAGCAGCAGCGAAGGAGTTGGGGGATGATTCAGAGGAAAGCCGCAGCCCATGTCACTGTCGCTTATTTGCCCCTTCGGATTACCGGATCATGATCATCAGCACAATTGGAGAGATTGCATGTAACAGAAGCATCTCCAATTTGTCTATTTAATCTGTTATGCAATGTGTTTAACTCGGCAGATTTACATGCACGTGCACAAAACACTATGTAGGGTTTGGGTGAAATTCACCCTGTGCACAGAGCCAGCCAAGGGTAATGCACTACTTCAGTGAGATTTTCAGTAGAACCTCAGAGTTACAAACACCTTGGAAATGGAGATTGATTGTAACTCTGAACAAAACATTATGGTTGTTCTTTCAAAAGTTTACACCTGAACATTGACTTAATACAGCTTTGAAACTTTACTATGCAGAAGAAAAATGCTGCTTTTAATCATCTTAATTTAAATGAAACAAACCCTGATAGTTTCCTTGCCTTGTCAAGTTGTTTTTTTAAATTTTCCCTTTATTCTTTTAGTAGTTTACATTTAATACAGTACTGTACTGTATTTGCTTTTTTGGGAGTTTCGGGGTGGGAGGGAAGGTCTCTGCTGCCTGATTGCATACTTCCGATTCCAAATGAGGTGTGTGGTTGACCGGTCAGTTCATAACTCTGGTGCTCATAACTCTGAGATTCTGCTGTAGCTGCATATGCTTTGTGCTGGCGTCACAGGGAGGAATTTCACCCTACATGATTAATTCATTTTTAAGGACAGTTGTGAAAATTTAACTGGCAAAGCCAAATAGCCCCTATGCAGAGGATAATGACTTTTTTTTTTTAAATGACCATAGGAAACTACCTGAACAGTAAAGTCCAGATCCTCAAAGATACTTAGGTGCCTATCTTGCACTGAAATCAGTGAAGGCTAGGCAGCTAAACACCTTTGAAGATCAGGTTCTAAGTAACCAGAGAGCCAGGATTGGCTTGAAGGCAAATTTTCAGACAACTAGAACAGTGACTTCTGGAAACCCATATGCTAGCAAGAATTGCAGTCAGTCACTGATATGTAGGCAACTGAACGCAGCAAAGGTGTGCTTTAGTTTAGAAAGGGTATTATTTCAGTACCAGCACCCTGTACTGTGCAGCAGAGACCTGCTCACAGTAGGGTAGAATAGAATACAGCAGAAAGTACACAATGCATCCATAGTAACACAAACCAACATGTTTCCTGGTATATCTCCTCTGCTTCAGTATTAGGTGGTAACAGTATCACGTGATCGCATGTTTCCATAGCACCTTCCATCTAAGGTGCTCTAAGTACTTGACAAACATTACTGGATTTAGCTTCATGGCACCCCCATGAGGTAAGCTTTATCTGCATTTACATCTAGGGCAATGAGATAAAAAGCGATTAAAAGTTTGATCTTGTAAGGTGCCAAACTCTCTGACCTCAGTCCAACAAATGGCATAAACACATGCTTAGGCTAGAAGTTAACAATGTGTTTTGCTGGACTGGGGCCACATTGCTTAGCATCTTGGAGCCCTGAGTGACTTGCCTGACTCATACGAGAAGTCTTGAGGAGAGTAGGGGATAGAACCCAGGCATTTAGAGTTCAAATGCAATGCTTAACCACATGACCCCACCTTTCCTCCCAGCATAAGAAGTGATCAAGTACATAATGCTAGTGTGACACCACTGTAGTTGTGACACAATAGTAGTGAGAGTCTATAGAGGGAACTAAAGTGGCTCAAGTGAGGCCGGTTCGGAAACTCCAGACATAAAAAAAAGGAAAAATAAGCAAGAGGAAGATCATGGTGTTTGGGTATTGGAGGGTGAAATTTTTCTACTGGGAACAGTGGGATGGAATTCCTGGTTTATAGTGTTAAGAAATGATGACAGCTAAACATGGGCTTAGACATCATTAGATAATTTAACCCTGAAGTCTGACATTTATGTTTTCTTTTGTTTTCCAGTAAATCCCTTAAACATTCTAAGCATCAATTTCCTAGGAAGACGACTGAGCTTGTCTATAACAATGGGATGCACTGCACTTTTTTTTCTCTTCCTTAATATCTGCACTACAAGGTAGTGTATTTGATCGGTATGCTAGTACTATTGTGGTGGTTTGTAATACAATAGGCAGATGTCAGGACCTTTTAAATTCTCAATTTGCTAATCAGCAGTTCTGATAATTTGCTCTCGCTCTCTCTCTCTCTCAAAAAAAAATCTCCTGCAGTTTCCTGTCACCTCCTGGCAAAAAATGAAATAGCAGAAGCTGTAGTAAGGTCTTGTATTACTGAGACTACGGGGATTTCACAAAATATATGACAGGACATTTACTAGCATGCTATAAATAATTACAGCTAAAACACACATCGAGATAAGTAAACAAAGTACATTTTGTGGTACAGACCTCATATTTTTTGTCATTGTTTGCTTACTTAAGAAAATAGGGTAGGTCTCTACAGAGAACAGAAAAACCCATGGCTGGCCCGAGTCAGCTGCCTCGGATTACAGGGCTTTTTCATTATGGTGTAGACTTCCAGGCTTCAGCTGGAGTCCAGGCTCTAGGACTCTGTGAGGTGGGAGGGTCTCAGAGCCCAGGCTCCAGCCTGAGTCCATGAGCCCAAGCTGGTTGGCATGGGCCAGCTGCAGGTTTTTCTTTGCTGTGTAGACATCCCCTTAGAACAGCAGTGGGCAAAATTATTGGCCTGAGGACCACATCTGGGCTGCCAAACTGTATAGAGGGCCAGGTAGGGAAGGTTGTGCCTCCCCAAACAGCCTGGCCCCTCCCCTTATCCGCCCGCCCCCAATTCCAGCCGCCTGACTGCCCCCCTCAGAACTCCCCACCTATCCAACCCTCCCTGCTCTTTATCCCCTGACCGCCCCCTCCTGGGACCCCCCCCTATTGCCCCTAGGACCCTACGCCCATCCAACCCCCCCTGCTCCCTGTCCCCTGACTCCTGGGATCCTCTGCCCCTTATCCAACCCCCTCTGCTCCCCACCCTCTTACCATGGTGCTCAGAGCACCACGACTGGCAGCCATGCAGCCCGGCTGGAGCTGGTCATGCAACCATGCAGTCTAGGGCACCAGCAGCTCTCGCAGCTGCGCTGCCTGGCAGGAGCTTGCAGGCCCGCTGCCCAGAGCGCTGGCAGCATGGTGAGCTGGGCTGTGGGGGAGGAGCAGCAGAGAAAGGGCTGGGGGCTAGTATCCCCGGCCAGGAGCTCAAGGGCCAAGCAGGACGGTCCTGAGGGCTGGATGTGGCCCGCAGGCTATAGTTTTCCCACCTCTGCCTTAGACGAATAATCCATCATGGGGTTTGTGTGCGTCTCCCCTAATCAGGATGAATTAGCACCGTTTGACTATATTCACTAAATACTGAGTTAAGGGATTTACAGGCTCCCCCCATGAAGCTGGCAGAGCTTGACAATTTTTTGAAGTGGACCAGGACTGCAGGTAGGGCTCTGAAATGACCCTTCAGCTTAAAGGTTCCATTAAACTGACCTTTCAGCTGTGAGGGACTGCCCTGAAGCACAGTAGCTAATGGTCTGCTTTACTGGTGCCTGAAAAACGGCATAGGGAAATTTTATGTTCATGTATGAGATGGGGACTTTAAAACTGCTAGTATCACAGGTGCTAGAACTAGTGGTGCTGCATGCCCTGGCTTGAAGTGGTTTCCATTATATACAGGGTTTACAGTTTGGTTCAACGGCTCTCAGCACCCCCACTATTAAAATTGTTCCAGCGGCCCTGACTAGTATAATTTTCTTCAGACTTGGCTTCTTGCATGGATGGCAGGGAAATTTAGAAATCAAGCCAAATTCAAAGTTTCTAGCCAAATCTATGCAATAGTTACTTGAATGCAACATTCCAATTGGAGTATCTGGGTAAAGTACTTTTCCAGTGGTCCGATAAATCAAACACCTGCAACAATTATGCTCAAGTCTTCACCTTTGGGCTGAGACCAAGCACAGAATTTGTGACAGCTGATAAGCAACTGAGAAAGAGGGATATGACTGCAAGTTAGAACCCAGTCTTAACTCTAGCAGATGCAACCTGACATGCTATAATGAATATAGATGTCCTCTCTCCCTTGGCTTGTAAGCTTGGTCAGTGCATTTTCCAAGCATTTCCTCGAGAAGAAAATCCCTCAATGTGAATCATCCACCTTTCCTTGCCAATTGAATGGATAAAGGTTACCTTTGTCATTTACTTATGTCTTTTATTATATTCTTATTTTGGAGGCAAGTTCCTTAGTGCAGTGAGTAACCATTTGCTTTGCCTGTGTTTAATAACTGTTCACTGATGCTGGTTCCATATTCTCCACCCCATTCTCCCTAGTACGGGTCTGATCGGTTTTCTCTTTATGCTGCGTGCCTTGGTAGCAGCAAACTTCAACACCATCTACATTTACACAGCAGAGGTAGGTCCTTCTGAAAGTTCCTCATTAAGCTGCTCTTGCAAGAAGCTGGGAATGGGCAATGGGAATTACCTGTTTTGTTCATTTCCTCTGAAGCACCTTGCATCGGCCTCTGTCAGAAGACAGGATACTGGGCTAGATGAACTACTGATCTGATCCAGTATGGCTGTTCTTATGGAGTGTATTAAATGAATAAAAGCACATTTGCCACAGCTGAGTAACATGGAAAAATTCCTGAGAATAGGCAGTTCCTGTAACTATATGATTATCTAGGAGTCCGTTTTACTATCTCTGTACCATTAATAATTCTGTATATCACAATTATGCTCGTAAAAATGAACCTGCAGTGCATACACATATATTAACCTTTTGGTGGTTTAGAATTGTGGAGTCCATTATTGGATGTGTCAAAAACCACTAAGCTGAGAGCGTTTAACAGAAAAGGACACTGAAGCTCACCCACTGCCTGGAAAATGCTTCTTGAGACTGCTCCCCTCGCAGAAGGAAAGCAGTTGGGGAATCCTTCTCTTGAAGTGGTTTAGTGAGAATGAAACCCCTTTTGGTCCTTCCATAAACATATTTCTAACAGATAATAAACTACACAGCCCCTGCCACGTTATGCTTTAACATATGCTTATGTGCTTTGTTGAAACAGGGCTTAGGCGTGGCAAAAAGCATAATCCTTGGAGTCTTGGAGGTTCTTCTTAGGTTGCTTTTTGTCTAACACAGGAGTGAACTTAGGTCTTGCCTAAGGATTGAAAGCCCCAGACACTACTTTTCCCTTTCCACCAGAGATGGAGCATGACCATGCAAGCATCCCCTAGATCACTGTTCTGCAACCCTGACCTTGAGCAGCCACCTCTAAGACTAAGGGATTTAGTGTCCGCTCCAGCTTTAACTGGACTAACCCGGTGGTTCTCAACCTATTTACCATTGTGAGCTGCATCCAATACTCTCACATGGGCTGCAAGTGGCTCATGGGCCACGGGTTGAGAACTACTGGACTATCCTAAACTGATTCAACAGGGGGGAGAGAGAGAGAGTTGGGAGCCTTACTGCCCTTTGAAAATCTCCCCCTACAGCTGTCCTTTCTTGTGCAGTGAGCATCCATGAACCAGTGGCATGCCATAGTTCTTTTTGGTACCGCACTGAGCCCTCTTTGTCCTGCTATAGGTTTACCCTACCACAATGCGAGCTCTGGGAATGGGGACAAGTGGTTCACTATGTCGGATTGGAGCTATGGTGGCACCATTTATAGCACAAGTAAGATGCTTTTCCTGTTATCATCCCGGTATGAGGTGGTGGGTGTCAAGTGATGGGGAATGAAAAGAAAGAAAAAAAAAAGCCCTAGGCTGGTATTTCTTCAGCTACCTTGGAAGAGCTTTCAGCACTGGCCTTTGTTTTTGTGGGCACAGTTCTGGTTTTTGGTAAACTCTATGCCCAGTGTTGCCCTCAGCTGCAATCACAGATCTTCTGGAAGCTCATGGGTGCATGTACACACATGTATGTACTGACCTTTGTTTTTACCAAGACATTGGGTCTTTGATATTGATGTGGAGACTAGGATTAGTTGTGTGGTCATTGCCAACAATAGACTTGCATCAGTGGTGACTCATGACCTTGACAGATGAGACACAAATCACAAAATGGGTAGATTCCCCTCACTGTATAATTTAATGTACTAGCAGCAGGACGACTTACTTGGGAGCTGGAGCTGCTGCTGCTGCTACTCCGGCTACAACGCGGGGGTGGAGATGAGGCAGGCCTGGGAGTTGACAACAGCTCTTGGTATAGATGCACAGGCCCCCAACCCTGCCCCCGCAACCCCCCTTGAGCCTGGCCTCAACTGCTATCATTCCCCAGCTGTGGCCTCTCCAAGAAGTGGTTACCACAGCAATTCTGATAAAATGACTCCTACACTCGGTAAATTGTCATGGTAACAAGGCAGCTTCCTGAGGTACTGTTCACTATCCCAACACATGAGCCTCATGCAGCACCATGTTAGTTAAACTTTGTGTTTCGCTACGAGTGGACTGTGACATTTATAGCAAATCATAATTTGTCCTTAAAGCTGTATATATTTATCAGTTACATAAAGAATATACAAAATGTATTGTGTAGCTTTTGGGAATTTTTGGATAGCCTATGGCTCATGTTTCTGGACTGGCAAGCTGCTCCTGACCTGTATAAAGCTCTCTGTACAGAATGTAACTGGTTAGCATGTGTTGCACTTTTTGGAAGCTGTTGGAACAGCCTGTTTTCTTGGCTATCATTGAATCTTTTAGGCTCTTGTCAATTTCAGGTCTTGATGCCTAACATGCTCCCTTACACTAATCTTGTACTGCAGCATCAAGCTGATGCTTGAATTGTTTGTTTGTAGGTTCTCATGAGTGCTTCATTCCTCGGGGCCCTGTGCCTTTTCTCAGGCATGTGCGCGGTGTGTGCCATCTCTGCCTTCACTCTGCCCATAGAGACCAAAGGAAGGGCACTCCAGGTTTGTAATAGCTCATTTCTGACACAGCTACAGCTTCGTCCACATGAGAAAATGATACTGACTTAACTAAATCAGTTTTGAGCTTCCTAAAATCATCACTCTCTCCCAAATCCATATAAATCATGCAAACCAAAATAAGTGTCTTTACACACAGAGATTAGACTGCTCTAGCTAAGCCCTTGTCTCTGCTACAAATGCAGTGCCATTATAGCTGTACTGGCATAGCTAGGCTGCCAGAGCATTGTTGCCATAGTTCATGCCACCTGAAGGGGTTTTTCTGTTGGCATAATACCACCACCATCTCAAAAAATCCTCAGTTTCAGACAAGGACTTAAGGTTGTTTGTTTAATCTGCCTCCGTGGGTAAAAGCCAGCCCTGTGCAGAAGGCTAGCATATGCTTTAAACTCTCAAATGGTTGATATTGCAATAATCAAACAAAAACACTCCAATAAATTGAATTACATGTAAGAGAAAAGCTTTGATCTATCTGTAATTGACTTGACCTTCTAGATAAAAGGGAGTTTAAATGACTGTTTAATGGAGTGGACTCTCTTCCTTGATACTGGGCTGCATTCTTGTGAGGTAATATCACTGCTGAAGTTTCTGTAGACATCCTTCTTGCAGATAATGGCCCTGATTCTGCTATCAGTTATGCTGTTCACAAAGGATTAGTCCCATGGAAGTTAAGTGGAATAATCAACTATGCAAAATTACTCAGATTAGGGCCACAGCATTCAGGTTCAGCAGGGAGGACGGTAATGCTTATGCACGTGTAACTTCGATGGTAATAGGAGTAATCACGTATGCAAAGGGATTACTTCTGTTACTCATGGCTGCAGAATCTGGACTAATGAATGCATTGGCCCTCACTCCCTGATAGCAGGGAATAGGGGGCCATATAACAACCAAGACTGTAAGTACACAAATGTCTGTATTCTTTAACACAAAGACATTTAAGCCCAAGAGTTAAGTTTTTGGGTGGCAATGTCTACATTGTGCCTTCCAAATCTGCTTTGTAGTGGTAGGGCACTACAGGCAGCTATATTTCAAGAGCAATTTTAAAAGCCACTTCAACGTTATTTGAAAGAGAGACAGGCTGAAGATATCCAGCCTCTGCATCTAATTCTAATCTTATATGCTATTTTGAGATTGCTCTGAGTCTTGCAGATACAAGGCAGGATTTTTGGACACACAAATGTATCTGAGAGCAGAACCTGCTCCTGGTCCATAAGCCCCAGTTCTTTCAGTTTGACTCTGAATTTTTATCCTTTTGTATCTTTCCATTTTTTTTTAGCAAATGAAATGAAGACATTCAAAGCTGGCTCAGGGGAGGAGAGAAAAAGAAACCTTTTGGCAGTTGCAGTTGAGCTGCCTTATGTTGATTGCTTCTTAATGCCATTGCTGGAAAGAGGAGGTATAAATAATCACTGTTGAAGAGCATATAAGCTACATGCTTTCTACAGGATGCATTTGGAAAAACTGTTGTGCGCATGGTCTTTCCTCTGATTCAATAAATAGATTTCTCCTTAACCCCTGAAACAAGATGAAGCCTCTTCACTATTCTCAGTATTAGTCCTGTGCCACATGATAGCCACTAAAATACCTGGGTCCTAGTCCCCTCTTGGATTAACTGGGGTTGGGCAAGTTGGGATGGTGTTGTTACAGTTGGACTAAATGGTGAGGGTGTTTCTCCTTCATGAGTGGAATATGGTTTTTGCCATGACAATGTGGCTTACAGCATGTACATACTAATCAACAGCCCTTCCTAGAGGAACAAATACCCCCCATCACTGAGACTGACAAAGGCACATTTCACCTACCTCACACCTTGCCCTCAGGAGGCAGCTTTCAGGTGCTTGCTCTGGCCCTTACACTGTTCTCAGAACTAGAGCTGGCTGCAATTTTTCCATTAGGAGAGAGAGAAACTGGCAGCTTTCCATCAGCAAGCAGGGATACTGCCACAAAGCTAGGTCTCCCCACTTATTTTTTTTTTAAATACATCTTCCACTAATGGCTATTTCTCTAAGACTGGAAATTTGTAGAGAAACTAATTAGAATAGCAAATACAAAATAGGGTTCCATACAGGACCTGGGTGAAGGGGGAAGCTTTCCAGATCAGGACCACATAGGTGTGGTGTATTTGGATGCTGGCTCTCTGAAAACTACAGTGGTTTTTAAAAATTCCAAAAATCATTCATCTTTTCAAAACACCTGCATTTCATTACTGTGGAAAACTGAAGCCTCCATTAGGCTGCCAGAGTCTAGGTAGACTGAGGCTAATGGCCACATTCTTCATAACAGCAACAATTTAGAATTATTTTAATAGTTAGTGTGTATGGGGGTATTCTTTTTCCTATGTAAATGCAGTGTTTATCAAAGGGATAGGCTAGGGTTTAGTTGATGGAACACTGGGCTCAGGCAGGAGTCCTGGTTTCTAATACTGCCTCCGGCACAGAGCTGCTGACTCCCTGGGGGAGTTACTTCACCTCTTATCCCTCTCATGGTCCATCTCAAAGTGGAGAGAGGAGACTGACACTTAGGTGTTACAGATGAGTAAACTACTATTACATTGCCAGTGGATCCTGGCCCCACTATGGGAATACAACCTTGAGCTGACGCATCATGATATGAGGGAAGTACTCCTTGCCTCAGCAGTGCAACTGCACATGCAGAATTTGGGCAGAAATTAACTTTTTTTTGCATAGAATCTCCTTTTCCTCCACAGAAATGGGCTGGTGGCCACCACAGGGGCTGCTGGACCTGACAGAGCATAGCTTGCAACTAGAAGACACTGGCAGGGGAAGGGACTGGGAGCTGGCAGGTTCCCTGCAGCTGCAATTCTCAGAATGCCCTGAGGAAAGGACAGACTAAATGCCCAGAGCCCAGGTTCTCTATTTTGTGCCTGTATAGTGCTGTCTTTGCCTTCCAGCATAGCCTCCCTCCTGAGACAGGTTGTGTTTTGCAACCACGTGACCAAATGGCAAACACAGGGCAGGGGCCTGGCCACAAACACTAATTGTTTCAATACAGCTGCATATAAGTGTGTACATCTAGGAACAAAGAACATACTTACATGATGGGGAACTTAATCCTAGGAAACAGACTCTGAAAATGATTTGGGGTTGGTGATGAACAGTCAGCTGAGTATCCATGAATTCTCAGTGCAACACTGTAGCCAAAAGAGCTAATGTGATGCTGGCTCCATAAACAGGGGAATAGAGAGTCTATTTTACCTCTATATTTAACACTGGTGCAACCATTGCTGGAATACAGTGTCCAATTCTGGTGCCTACAATTCAAGAAGGATGTTGATCGTTGGAGAGGGTTTAAAGAGTCAAGCAAATGATTAAAGGCCTATAAAACAGACTTAAGGAACTCACTGTAAGTAAAATAGATATGACTTAGGGATGACTTGATTACAGTCTCTGCCTGGGGAACAAATATAGTAATGGGCTGTTCAGCCCAGCAGAGAAAGGTACAACACTCTAATAGCTGGACGTTGGACCTAGACAAAGCCTGGAAGTGTGTACATTTTTAAACAGTGGGTAATCTATCAAGGGTCATAGTAGAGTCTCCATCACTAACCATTTTAAATTTAACAGTGGCTGTTTCTCTAAAAGATCTGGACTATGAATTAATTTAAGGAAGTTCTATGGCCTGTGTTATACTGGAGTTCTGACTAGATGGTCTCTTCTGACCTTGAACATTAATAATCTCCTCCCTGCTTCCCTAGTCCATCCTGTGCTCTCCATGGTCATACCAATTTTCAGTGAAATTAACAAGGGCATGGAGGGTGAGTTGACTGATATAGTCATGAAACCTCCATGCATCTGAAGAAGTGGGCTTTTTACCCACAAAAGCTTATGTCCAAATAAATCTGTTAGTCTTTAAGGTGCCACCGGACTACTTGTTGTTTTTGTGGATACAGACTAACACGGCTATGCCTCTGATACTTGTAAATTTAAAATCATTGATAATTCACTCAACTCAGCACTCGCTGGACTCCCTTGTGATTGCAGCAGCTCTACACTCCACTCCAGAGAACCAAAATAAAGTAACAAAAACAGGCAACTGTTAATCTAAAACCTAAACTACATTTTATGACAGTTTTTCTGTAGGTAATTCCCTAAACTTTTAAAAATAGTTAATGTTTACTTTTAGCAACCCCCCTCGTGTATTAGGAGGGTTTAGAACCCCCAGCAATAGAAGACAGACTGCTACTACTACTTGGGCTCTAGGGTATCTCAGGTGGCAACAGCAGAAGGCTCTCATTCCAGAGGGGAGGTGACCCTGTCTCTGCTCCTGCCCTTTTTCCTTCTCACTTCATCCCTGCTGCATATCAGGGGCCTGCTATAAACTTCCTAATATTTTATAATGAAAAATGGCAGGTAACCTACAGAGAAAGGGGCACTACCAGCCACCCTTCTACTGAGGCAAATACTACTTAGCTTGCTATAATGCCCACCTTCAGTCGGATTGTTCCCCTTGCTCCAAAGCTCTGCCACCACATAGTCATCAATGTTTGTGGCCAGCCTCTAAACTTCTGTGGTAACAACTATCTTGTACACTGGAGCAGCAACCTATCTGTGCTATACAGAATATAAAATCTGTTGGCTTACCTGCAGTATTGGTGTAGACAGCTAGCATAGTGCTCCACAAATGGGAATAGTTTGGATAAGGATGCACTTCCGAACTTCAGTTTCCACATAAGACCAACCTGAATTAGGGCTTCTAACTGGCCTGTGAAGCACTCACAGACAGGTGCCTTTGAAAGAAAATTGTACTTAGGTAGATGGAGCTTCGAAAATAACTGCTTGTGAAGGGAGCATGGGTCGACATATTTCACAAACAGCGCAACAAGAGGACTGGTGAGGTCAATGGTATGGAGAAGGAGGAGAGCTGAACAACAGTGTCTCATGCTTTCCAACTTGGAGAAGTGCTGCTATAGTGATGACTCAGTCTTCCAGGAGGGATCACAACTACCTCTAGGAAAGGAATGAGAAATGCAAGATTGCATTCCAAAGATGACATTTTCAGATGTTCAATAAATTGTCTAATCAACCCTAGGTACAAGTAATCATTCCTTCCTTGCAACTATGCCATTAACTTCCATTAGCACATGTACACTGATTCTGTCTTATCTTGTTTAGAGGACATTTCAGAGACATTTTAGTGCATCTCATTGCAGTAATACATACTGACCAAGAGAAATCCACCTTCCTCACCTATAAAAACACCCCAAACAAATCCCTGATTTTTTAAGTTTATTTTGATACAGCCCTCCCTTTACATTTTAAATCACCAGTAACTTCTTTAGGGGGCAACTACACTTCCATTGCACCAGTCATTCTCCTAGGACAACAAAATTACACCACGCGCTTTCATGGCTTGGGGTTAAGTACAGTACAAAACTCAAATTCTGGCCAGTCACATGCCTTTGGTAAAATTAATGTCTGGTGATAATACATTTTCTTGAAACTGAGAAAGTCACACATTGAATTCATGTAACATTTTAAAGTTTAATTCTGTACAAATTCTTTTCTTTAAATGCATTTGGGCAGCTGTTATTCCAGATTGCTGTTTTAATGACGTTCCACAAGTAGGATATAAGGACTGAACTTCAAAGAACAGTCTCTCCAAATGCCTTGATCCCTGGTAGATTTCTGTTTTAGGGGAAGGGTATAAAGTCTAGTAAACATCCACAAATGTACAGGTCAAAGTGGTCATGACTTTTCCTCTTGACAACTGACAGTTGATAAATATTTGTCTAGTTTTAAAAAATTCATTCCAGTACATGCGACCCATTCATTTAAGCAACTGGCGCTCCTCTCCTTTGAGGCGTTTTTTCCGGGGCTGTACAAAATCATCATCAGAGTCATCACTAAATTCTGGATTCTCTCTCTCACTCCGACAGTAGAGTTGTATAGGGAATTCTCTCTCCGGATAAAGGGTCTTTAGGAGTTCTTCAAAGTAGGCTTCAAGTTTCATGCCAGCATCAGCCACTTCTGAATCAGGCTGTTGGGTGAGTTTACAATAATCAGTGCATCATAAAATAGTTCGACACTTATAGCACCCAAAGAATCTCAAAGTGCAAACTGCTCAAATCAACTAGCAATAAGACACAGACATCTCTGGGACATGGTTGGCAAACAACCAGCACACAGAACTCTGCAAAAATCAGTGGTAGAGGGGAAATTTTGGCCAAGAACACCACAACTAAATCCTTCTCTTACAAAACTGGCATAAAAATCTAATGTTCAAGAATGGACAGGATCATTGGTTTAACATCTCCACTGAAAGACTCACTTAAGAGATCATACATGATATAAAGTTTAGCCACTTCAGAAATGGAAGGGTTTGGTCAACCGTGCCACTAAGAAGACAGAGTATTTTGTACCAGATGCTTTGACTACTATGCCATTTTTCTGGCCAGTGGAATTTTTTTCCTGCCTCTCTCTCACACAGCAGAATATAAAATGTTACTAACATAGATGATTATACTTTAGCACACTAACCAACCCCAAGGTGTTTCACATCAGCAGCCCTGGCCAGTTTCCTGGTTTAAGCAGAGGCTAATAGCTAAAGCCAGTTCTAGTCAGGTCTTGTCTCCTTCCTGCTGAAACTACCCTTCCTTCCTGCTCTACCTGGGACATTTGTCCCTTCCCCAGAGTTCCACCCCTCACTTCAAAGGAGGAATCAGCAGATGGCTAAGAAAGCCAGCAGTGGCCAAGGAGATCTTGGTATGGCAGTCAGAAGCCACAATGTACTTAAGAGGTTGACTGAAGGGCAGGACATAGTGGGTGGGGAATGAAAGGCTCACTACTCATTGAGGGGTCAGGGAAGGGAGGAAGGGCAGTGAGCCTAAGACAGGTGGAGAGAGAGATGTAAAGGAATACATAGTAACTGCTAGCTACGTGTGCATAATAATGTTCTAAGAAATGTAAAAAGGAATTTTTCTGTTTTCTGTACATGTCAAGATGACAGCTCTCAAAACTCTGCTAAAACAACTTTCAAGGTTGTAAAAAATCAGAAAGCTTGTTTGTCTCTTATTTACAGTGGATTCTTGGTTCGTGTAGATAACAGGGCAAAGCAAACCAGACAAGGTGTGAGATTTACTAGCCATGTGAAGATCTTGGACTAGAGAGGATGGATACTAACTAGACAGAACTAGCGAAGTCCAAGGTCACAAGATGAACATAAGAATAAGACACATGAAAGCAATGAAAAGACAGCTAGATTGAGTAAGGAGTACAGTAGCAATGGTTAAAAAGACAAGAGATACCAATTAGCGTTTTTGAAGGATAAGTAAAAGATGTACTAGAGTTACGATGGTGCACATATGAAAGTGTTTAGAATAGAATGTTTACAGATACGGAATTTTAAATAAATCAGTGCCTGTATGATGTTATGAGACAAGGTATAAAGGACATGTGGAGCAATGCAGGACCCCTACCAGATTGGACCAGAATGGCTCTGATGAGAACAGAAATAGACTACCTGTGCCCCAGGACTGGGTAACTGATCATTGCTGTATCCTGCTCTAATCTGTTTTACTTATGCTCTATACTTAGTCAAGGTAGTAATACAGTGTCCTAAAATTTTCTTAAAGTTTTTAACTAATTAAGCTTAAGTAACTGGTGCGGATTGTGCCTTTCACCAAAAAGAGAGAAGCCATATTAAATCTGCTCCTATCCATTTCCACAGAAGAAATGGTTACTGACTGTAACTGCGCTTTGAGATGTGATGCAAATGTGTATTCCAAGTAGGTTTGTGCACATGCTGGAGCCAGAGACTTTTGCCTAGCAGCACCCATAGAGAAGCGGCGCTCATGCTTTGTGCTTGTAGCCCCTTCCTTGGCTATATGAAGCAACAAAGACCCGAGCCCCCTCAGCTCCTTTGCATCCAACGTTCAGGGGAAGACTGATGCAGAGGGGATGGTGGGTGGATTGTGGTATACACATCTGCATCATATCTAGAAGAACCACAGTTACAGTAAGTAATTGTTTACTCTTCTTTGAGTAGATGCACACATATATTCCAAGTAGATGACTAGCAAACTCCATCTGGAAAGGGGGCTTAGCATCCACCTGAGCAAGGATTGCAGGACTGCTCTTCTGACATTAGTGTCTGCTCTGGAAGAAGCAGTGATTGCCTAATGATCTGTCAAAGTATATACAGACCACCCTACAAATGTCCAATACTGAAATGTCATTGAAGAATGCTACCAAAGTTGCCTGTGCTCTCATCAAATGCGCCCATATCTGTTGAGGGTGCGTAACTGATGCTATCTCGTATGCTGTATTGAAACAGATGTTATCCATCTAGAGATAGTCTGCACAGAGACCACTTGACCCTTCATATGTTCTACATATGATATGAACAGGGCAAGGTGAAGCACAAAACTGTTCCATCTTGTTCAGACAGAAGGCTAGACAGCATCTAACAACTAGTGTATGGAGGCATTGCTCCTCTGTGGAGGAATGCAGCTTGGGGAAAAATACAGGCAAATAGACTGCTGGTTCAAGTGAAACTGAGACCAACTTGGATACAAAACTTCAGATGTGGCTGAAGCATAATCTTGTTCCTGGAAAACTGTGTAAGGAAGACCAGTCATGAGGGCCTGCAACTTTCACACCTCCTGGAACAGGTAATGGCTATCAAGAATGCAGTTTTCTGGGACAGGAGGCAGGAAGCAAGAGGCTTACATGGAGGCCCCATTAGACCCACTAAAACCATGTTGAGGACTCACAGGGGGACCAGCTCTCTGACTGGAGAATGCAGGTGGAGTATTCCTTTCAGAAATCTCATCACCATGACATTGGAGAAAACAATTTCCCTTGGACAGGCAGATGAAAGGTGGATCTTGCTGCCAAGTACATTCTCAGATAACTGAGTACTAGGTCCAATTCCTGAAGATGCAAAAGGTACTCCACAATGTCCTGGATGGAAGCCTCTGCCCAGTGGGTCACACGAGTCAAGGACCACACAGAAAACCTCTTCCTCTTTGACAAGTTGGCTGTTCTAGTGGAAGGCTTCCTACTGTTAAGGCAGACCTACTGGATAGCCTCCAAGCAAAACACTTCCTCCTCATTCAGCCATGCAGGAGCCACACCTTGAGGTGCAGGGAGCTGGTCGCTGGATGTGGCCATGGTCCTGTGCGAGCAAGGAGATCAGAAAACCAGTGCTATCTCAGCTACTCTGGGGCAATGAGGACAAGTCTAGCTCAATCTGCCTTGAGTTTGGCCATGAGCTAGGGAAGGATGGTGTACAGCAGAATTGACTTCCAGCTGCAGTGGAAAGCGTCGGAGAGGGAGTCCAGGCTGAGCCTCTCCAGAGAGCAAAATAGGCAACACTTTGTGTTTTCCTTTGGCACAGAGGTCGATAATGGGGACACCCATGTTGCAAATATCATCCTAAAGATTTCTGTCTTCAGGGAACATTCATGGCTCAGGAGAAAACACAGTTGAGAGGATTCATGAGATGGTTCTGGACCCTTGATAAGTGGATAGCTACTGGGGTGGTTTCATCTGATACAGAACTGTCACAGGTTGATTGCCTCCAGGCAGAGTGCTCTGTTGTGGGCTCCTCCTTGTTTGTTCACATAGTGCATCACGGTAATATTATCTCTGAATATGTGAACCACTGAATGCCTATTTCGGTCCCAGAAGGCACAACGTGTTGTGGATGGCCCAGAGCTCCAACACGTTGATAGGAAGCAAGGTCTCCTGTTCCAGCTACAGACCATGCACCTCCAGCAAGTGCAGATGTGCTCCCCAAACTAGAAGGGATGTGGTGGTAACCACTGATTTGGTGAGAGACAGTGGAGTGAAGGAGACCTGTTGGCAAGACTGCATGGGGACTCCCACCAGTGCAAGGACTCCAGGACTGATGAAGGAAGGTGAACCAACCTGTTTAGTGAATACAGAGCAGAGCTGTAAACTGTCCTGAGCCCCATCTGAAGAGGACAAAGGTGTAACTGGGCAAGATGGACCACCTGGGTGCTGTTGGCAGGGGTCCAGCTCTTTCCATGTGGCCCAGTAGGCTCAGGCACACGTGGACTATTGTGGACAGCTGTGATTGCAAACTGAGGCACAGCTGTGGAATCATCTGGAAGTGGTTGCTCAGCAGGAACGCCCTCAACTTCGTGGACTCTAATAGGGTCCCAGTGAACTCTATTTGCTAAGTGGGGGCCAAGGTTGACTTGATGTTTAGAATGAGTACCAAACAGTCAAGAAAGTGTAGCATTGTGTCAACGTGGGCAAGAACCTACTCTCTGGAACCTATAGTAACCAGTTATCGAGTTTAAGGGAAAATATGGATTTCCTTCTTCCTCAGATATGCCATGACTACCACCACGCATTTGGTGAAGATTTGGGGGGCAGAAGAGAGGCCGAATGGGAGAATCATGTATTGAAAGTGGCAGTCTCTTACCATGAAGCAAAGATACTTCCTGTGACTCGGCAGAATGGCCACGTGGAAGTAAGTGTCTTGAAGGACAAGAGCAGCAAGCAAGCCATTTTGAGACAAAGAAGGGAGGATAGATATATACAACAAACTAGGCTAAGATATAAACTTGTGAGGTTGTGAAGCAATAACTGCATAGAGGTCCAACTCCAGCAAATGGGCAGTATGTAGGAACCAAGAGGGTTTGGGGCGCTGCCACCTCATGAATCCAGGGGAGGAGCTACAGGCATGAATGCCACCCCTCTATGGGTACTGCTAGGCAAAAGGCTCTGGAACGTGGGGCACGCACACACCAAATTAGAATACACATCAGCATCTACTCAAAGAAGAATTAAAGCATATTTAATCCTGGTGTAATAACAGTTAAACCAACTGTTTGCTACTCCCTTCTTTCCCGTCTTCCTTCTATGGAACTGTCTTTACTACATACTAATCTAATACAAAAGTAATTTCAAGTGAAATCTATAACTTCATTGAATAGGTCTCATAACCAATGCAAGATTAATTCACAAAGTTGTTATGTCATTTGCATCAAGAAATTCTACCGCCTGCCACAAATTCTGCTTTCCTGGAAATATGTAAGCTTGTAAAACTATATGGTTTTACTTTTCTGACCTCATTAAACTCAGCACAATTTTGGAAAATCAGTCTGAAATCAGCCACAAAATCTTCTGGTTTCATATACAGTGGATGGTTCACTTGCAGTCTTTTTTTGATTGTTGACAAGTCCATAGGCTTCTTTATTATTTTGTAGTATTCAGGCACCTAAAAGAAAAAAAAAAATCACCAATTCAATCAGATATTTTCACTCTGTCTCTCTCTCTCAGGCACACACACAGATTTTTAATCGTAATCTCCAGGCAAAATACTATTCAGTTTAACTCTTAAAGTATAGTTCTAAGATGTAAACATAGTGCCTTCTTACTTGAGACAGGCTCCCTGTGAGTAGTGAGAGACAACTCTGCTTACCTTTATGATACGATAAAGGATGTATTTGGATTTATTTCTACACCACTAAGGCCTGGTCTGCACTACAGGGGTTAGGTCGACATAAGACAGCTTACGTCGACCTAGCTGTGTAAGTGTCTATACTACAATTTTCCTCACGCTGATTTAACTTCCCTGCAATGCTGACCTAAACTCCACCTCAGAGCTGTAGTGCTAAGGTCGATGTAGTTAGGTCGACGACACTGCATTGCTTACATTGCCTGTTGCTGCCTTTCACAGCCCGTTGGCACCCCAAAATGCCCCACGTGAGGTGGAAAAAGTGCTCCTGGTGAGGATGTGCACCGCTGACGGAAGGAGTGTAGTGTGGACACAAAGAACAGATGTAATTACCAGGCGGCTGTAGGTCAAGTGAACTTAAGTCAATTAAATTTTGTAGTATAGACATGCCCTAAGTGTTCTCCACACTCCATTAAATCAAAATGGCAAGACTAGTTAAAGATGCATTTGAGGTATAAACAGCTATATATTTAAATGTTAGTATTTAAACTATTACTTCAATCCTTTCACCTGGGAAGTCAGGCTGTTGTCATAATACAGCGGTGCCCAAACTTCTCCTGTTCTCCCCCCGCCCTTACCAGTAATGGAATCTGTCTGCGCCCCCACCTCCATTATGTCACAGTTGGCTCAGCAGAGGAGCTTGTGCTGAAGGCAGAGCTGGGGGCAGAACTGGGGCTGGGGGAGGAGCTGGGTCTAGATGTGAAGCTGGCCTGGAGATGGTGAAGGAATGAGGGCAGAGCTGGGCTGTTGGTGGAGTGGGAGGAAGTTGGGTTCAGTGAGGAGTGGAGATGGGGGAGACTGGGGCTGGGTGGTGCTGCTCCTTCCCCACCCTACCCCCTGTGGGGGCTGATCTAGGCCCTGCCAATGTGCACCCCTGAATGTTCCTCTGTGCCTCCCAACAGGGTACAACCCACAGTTTGGGGACAACTGTCTTCATATATGGAGTCCAACTATACAGGCTATTTACAAATTTAAGATAGCTTTTCTCAAACTCATGTCATGGTTTTGAACTCCCATACCTGACAACCTGTTCAGGCAAGAACTAAAATGCACTCAAGGTGGGTGGAGTGATTTCCCTGCTATCCAATAGAATAGAACCTATAGCTCAACTTCTGATGGTTCACAAGATATTGGACCTAAAAACCTGTGACTGATCTAGGTTGAGTACTGTAAGGACTCTGCCTCAGGAGGAAGAGAAAATATTTTTGAGGCAGAGGTTTTTTTTCAATTTTTTAATACAGTAATTGAGAGAAAGCAGCTCAAAGTGTTGAAATGTTAGAAGCAGTCTGGAGTGAAATCAGTGGGCAAAATGCAGGTGAGGCTCTCAAAAATAAAGAAACATAATGTATATTATCGCTACTGCCACATATGCAGGGCACATTTTTGTTTAAAAGGATGAGTTTTCAAAACTATTTTTCAAAGAGATTTAAGCCTTGATGTTCTACAGTAGAAATACTCAGTAATATGTAAAGTAATATTTTACATCTTTATGTATCTCTTCATCTCCTCCTTTTTAAATATTGATTTTATATAAATCGGAAATTAAATCCAAAAAATGTGTCATTGTTTCAATATCTCCACAATAAAAGGGGCAGTTTTCTTTCACTTAGATCTACCATTTTACTGATACACCAGTGCTTAGATATAACAGCAACAGGCACCATTGATGAACCATAGACAGATAGTCTTATTTTTAGAACAGAGGAAATACAGCACAATATTTGACTAGATGAAAAAGTGGTTCATGTAACTTCACTTTAAAAAAAGTTAACGTGCCTTACAGCAACATGAAGTGTTCCAAAGATGTATTTCCTTTGTCAGACTGAAATAAACTACCAGAATAGCAGCTTCCTGAATGTGTTAAACAAACATATGCTACTTTAAAAAGAGGATAGAGGGTATTTAAGGCACGAAGGGGCAAATTTTAAAAGATGTAATTTTGTATGCTCCTGCCTGACTCCCATGCACAAACAATGAGCACAGCCTGACTTGCATGTCAGCAGGATATATGAAAAAAATTCTGTCTTTAAAAATGTAGTCTTTAATTTGTGTGCAATTTTTCTCTCTGCAGTTAGATGCAACAATTAGAACATATAATTCATTTCACATTCCAGATTCTTATTTATGAACCAGAAGCCATTCTTTTCTCCTCACCCACCAACAATCTAGGCAGATCTGTGAAGAATTTTAAGATGTAGTCCAAGTTGTGGAATTAAAGTATGCGCTTGTACTACTGACATTACAGAAATAGAGACTTCCCTTAAGGCTCAACTACACTTACAGCAGTGCAGCTGTAGTGTTTAACGAAGACTCTACCTACACTGATGGGAGAGCTTCTCCTATTGGTGTCGGTACTCCACCTTCCCACGAAGTGGTAGTTATGTCAATGGTAGCTGCCTTCCTGTCCATGGAGAACTGTCTATACTGGGGATTAGGTCAGTATAACTACATCACTCATGGGTGTGGAAAATCCATGCTCCTGAATGACTTAGTAATACTGACATACATTGGTAGTGTAGACTAAGCCTCTCCTTCCATTTTGAGTTCACACAAATAAGAGCTAGTTTACACTGGCAATGCCTTGTGTGGTCACGGCGCACCTCAGTGAGGGGCACAGCTCCCAGTGCTGGGGCACTGTTTACACTGGCACTTTACAGCACTGCAACTTGCTGCACTCAGGGGGTGTTTTTTCACACCCCTGAGTGAGAAAGTTGCAGCACTGTTAATTGTCAGTGTAGACAAGCTCTAAATGCTTCATTGCTGTTAAATATAAATAGCACCATTCATTGTGCAATTCAATGATGTGCCAACTACTGCTCATTTCAAAAGAATGCAGCAACATTCAAGATGAAGTAGGAAAACCAGAAGTTAAGGGTTAAGTCATGTTTCATGCATAAGACACACGATTTTAAGATGTAGTGTACACTTTATAGTAAAGTTTGTTAATTTACTGCAATTGGGAAATAAGTTTCACCTTAATCTGCGCTTGGATTCAATGAGCATGAAAATTCTATGCATCTAGTATCAACCTTTTTACCTCTATCCTACATTTAGATATTTGTTACATTAAATATCCGGAGTAGATTACTCTTCTGATGTTGGATTTATTTCTGAGAACACTAACCCCCACAGAAGTGCTAGTGCCAAGTGCTCTGACTCTTTTATAAAGTAAAAATGACAATGTACATACTGTAGGAGGAACTGGATCTTGAAAAGCCAGGCTCATTTCATGGCAGTAGAGGTACAGCAGTAGCCTTTCACACTTCTGTATATATGGAAAGACAGAACGCCTGTGCATTAGAGAATGCTGTGATTTTACCTTTAATAGTATATTGTGCTAAAAAATTCAGGCAGATGTTTAATACTTCCCCAGCCCCCAAAAGATCATCAAGCACATTTGAAAATATCAGACATTCAGAGAAAGCAAGTTCAGCATCATTACCAAGAAGCCCAATTCTTTTTTTTCCCCCACACAGTGCCATCCAAGAGAGTGCCCCCCGGCTGCAGTTTTGCCTAGAGCTCCCCTCTTCCCCCATCAGGCTCAGGCCAAATCAGTAACACATTACTTTCAATGTATACACAGGTGTTACTAACTGGATTTTAGTCAACAACTCTGTTGATGAACTATAAGGAGACAAAACAAATTTAGCTCACGCTTTCTCAGCCATGTTATGCAGAAGTCAACAGCAAAACATTTTGTCACTGAAGCTCGCAAGACCATTAAGACACTGCATCTACATTAAAAATAACATTTTTACTGTCTTTTTCAGTGTCAAGCCACCTGTTAAGCATGGCAGAGTATAGAGTTTGTGATCTAGACTTCAGTTCAAAACCTTTTTGCTTTGCTTAAGGGGATAATTTTGAATGAGGCTTGCTCAAAAGAGGGTATGTCTATGATGAACAACAAAAAAAAAATAATCAAAAAACTCCACAACACCGAGCCTCAAAGCTCAGGTCAACTGACTCAGGCTTGTGCTGAAGGGCTAGAAGTAGCAGTGTAGACATTCCCTCTTAGACTAAAGGCCAGGCTCTGGAGTCTATACGAAGCGTGAGTGTCTGGTGATGCAAAGACCGCAGGGTGAGAAGCACACCTCAGACCTAGTTCTCCTTATGGTAGGAGCCTCCAACTTTATACCCATAGACTAAAGCTAGAGTGCAAAAAGCCCCTTAGGACTCAAAATTAAATAAAAATTACCAAACTAATCTACTAATACTGGGTAAAATACAAAAACCAAGAGGCTCAGTGAAACAATTTTTCCAGGACATTAGGTCAAAGAGACTGAGCCCAGGTTTCTGTTCTGCACACTGCCATAGCTGGAAGGAACAGAGGTGGCTGACGTACCCCACCCCCTTTTATAGCTTCACCTCTAATATTCAGAGCCACAAGGGGAGAACACAACACACAGGCCCTGCTCCAGAGGCTTCTACTAGTCCAACTGCGACACCAGAGCATCTCTCAATATTGAGGCTATGCAGCATCCCACAAGAAAAATAATATTTAAGACTTCATAGTGCTCTACGAATGAAAAACAGCCTCCAGTGAACTCTTATTACTACCACCAAATATATAAAAAGCAGCATTTACAAAACAACTGGACAAGCAGACTGGTTGAATGAACAATGTATCCTCACCCGTCGATCTATTGGTGCCAATCCCATATAACCTTCCAGTTTTCTTTTTTCAGAGCTCTGATTGGGATTATCACAATCATATTCTACTTCCGGCTTGGACAAGTCCCGACAGAATGTGCAAATCCACTCTCCTCTAAACAAGGGGGAAAACAGATGTATTACTCTGGGCACCAGATAAAGTTACATGGTCTTGAATAGAGGGTTTCCAAATACTTTTGGACAATTTGTTCATTTCTATTTTCTTTTTGCCCTGTGTCAATTTTTCTGCAACCACCAAAAGGAGGGATAAGGATGGCAAAGGGACATCTCTTTGAAAGAAAAACTCACTCATTCCTGGACTTAATTTTTTGGAATAATTTTACATCAAAAATAGCATCTATTTCCACTAGTTTTGAAACCATTCATATGGGTTTACAAATTAAATTCAAATTTTAACAGTAGGTGCAGTTGCTGGTTAGGAGGCAATCTGAAGAAAAAAGTATTAGAGAAAATGAGAAAAACAATTAAAAATTAGAGATGAAAAATGGAACAGTATAGGCAGAGTACAAAATAATTCAGAAACACCATGAAAATAGAGCAACGGAGAGGTTGGAACCTTTGGGAAGTATATTTTCTCATTAGAAGTTAGCCTATAGGCTAATTTTTCTATTCTTAACTAAAATAACTTCTCGGCTTTTTTTTTTCATCTAAGTTATTCTTGGGGGGAAACTCTAAATTGCACGAGAAAAACGCTTCACAAACTACTTTTGCTAACTGCCCTTCTCCCCATACCATTAGTGATGCCCTCAAATCCTTGGGCAAACTTAATGAATGGGATTCAGTAAAATTCTTTAGAGACACCTGAATCTTCACGAATAACCACAACACAGCTGAATTGTATTGACTTGCTTACAAGAATGAATAAAGACAGAATTCAGCTACGATTATGAAAAGTACAGTATTACATTCATGTATTGTACCACATATCTGATCTAATAATATAAACATGACCTCTGGTATTGGGGTTAGTTTCAGGAGCAAGTTAAAATTACTTTTGACAGTGAAACTTGTTAAAGCCTACAGCAGAACTACAAGTCCTCCAAAAGACAGACACATATCCTATTAGGATAATTAAAAGTTTTCTAGTTTCTCTTAAGTTAGCCTGAACCAAACACTCTGAGATCTGTGAAGGGTCCTGACCAGAGCATCTGGCTAGCCATGCTGGAAAAGAGACTTTGTGAACAAGACAGTCTAATTTGTTAAATAAAGCTTTAGCCTAAAAAGCATATGTTTACTTTTATTTGCTTGTAACCCTTTCTACCTTTATTTCTTACACTGGGTATCACTTAATCCTATGGTTTTTTGTTAAATATAACTTGTTTTATTTTTACTACAAGCCAATTCAGTGCTGTTTGAAGGGAAGAGTGTGTTAACCCCAGTTAAGCTACCTGCCTGCAGTATAATGTCTCTTTAAAGGCGCAACAAATGTAACTTCTCTAAGTACTCATTGAGAGGGTGACAATGTAGGGCAGTGGCTCTCAACATATTTATGATTATGAGCCACATACGTGACCCACAATGTATTAAGTGGGCCGCATCCAATAATACCTGTATGGCCCTGAGGATGTCACATGGGCCACAGCTGTGTGTTGACTGGGCTGCAAGCTGAGAACCACTGCTGTAGGGAGACATCTCTGGGTAAGTTTGGGTTCACTCTCTTACTCACAAGGCAAGGTTTGGACTGGCAGAGTCTTGAAGAGTTTGCTAGCAAGGCAGAGAAGCTTTTGTGTCAGGGGGCTGTCACATAGCTTAGCAGCAGCAAACCTCACTCGGTGAAGCTAAGATGGGTAACACAGCAACTCACAATTCTTTGAATCCTAGCAGCTTTTCACACACATCTAGCCATGAAAAGACTACTTTAGGGACTTGGTATGACAGCAGTTTTGGTGGAGTGAAGAGAACATATGTCAGGTGGAAAGGGATTCAAGCTGGAGTACAAGGAGAGCAATTCAAGACAATGGCTGTAACAGCATGTTTAGAGTGAAGGGCTGCAAGTAGAAGAGGCAGATGGAGTCCAGGGCAACTATTTAGGAGGGAATGGGCCAGAAGACAGTAAGGGGTGAAAGGGGGAGTGAGGGAAGGTTGACAGGATGGGATGGGGCTGAGGGGCAGGTTTAGAGATGGAGTTCACGTGTGAAATCTCCGTATCTGTGATGGTGCTGCTCAGGGTTAAGAATACTGGCCACGAGTACTATTATGGACTTTACAGATTTGAGCCCCACTTAGAAACTTATTTTTTTTCTCTTTGCCCCATTGAATAAGCTCAGCAAAAACCACGGCCAAAGAAAAGTTGAAACTTTAGAAAGGTATTTCTGGAATGTTTAGAAAACCCAATAACTGTAGAATGTGACATGAAAACAGTGATATTTTCCTTTACACGGAGGGGACAACATTTAATTAATAAAATACAGTTTGCTATCCATCATATTCATACAGTCTTAGCTTATGCACAGAGGAAACAATTGTAGAAAACTTTTATGGTAAGCAAAATAATAGCACTGTATTTAAAGGGAAACAGCCCCTGGTTTGGAGATTCAAAAGGCATATAGTCGATGTGCATGGATTAAGTACAGTACTTGAATAAAGCCCGATGTGCTACTAGCAGTCGTTCTCCTCAAAGCATGTAAGCAGAGCTGACCAGTGTAAGAAACTGTAAACTAAACCAATATTTAACATTTATATCAAATCACTGAACACTGACCATCTTATGGCAAATATAGCTGTATGCTTGTTCAGTACTAGCTTAAGTCTTTTATCCAGTGCTCCTATACCAGAGTGTCACAAAATGTCATTTTTACTTTGGCAAAGTAGCTGACCACCAGTAGTAAGCTTTAGAAATACTAAGGATAAGTATCTATTTTCAAACAACATTTATATATAATAGAAAAATGGATTTTTAACCTTCTGATGGTTCCAACTGAGCTGAGCAAATTGCTTAGTTGCCTTCCAACAAACCAATCAAGGCCTATAAAGATTAGTCTTGCTTCTTCTCAGTGCTGACTGAGGTAGTTTTTAAAATATTATCAGCAGACAGCAAGAACTGTGCCCTAGGGCCGGCGTGGCCCCTGTTTAATACTGTATCAGTAGAGCTTTTTCTTTAAAAGAATTTTAAAAACAGTTTCTGTTGTCCTTAAAGGATTCTGTTTAGAAAGGTGATTCTATGGCCCAATTTTGTGGCTACAGGTAACAGATGGCCCAGATATAAGCGATCTTGCCAAGAAACTGCAGCATTTTATAATAGCTTTTCCAGCAGCAATAATAGTTCAGGTTACACAACTCAAATTTAATTAAATCCTGGATTTCTCTGACTCAAAATTTCTTAGGGTTCGTTTACACATACAGTGCTGCGGGGTGCAGCTGCATTGATGCAGCGGCACTGCTGAAGTGTGTCTGGTGAAGAGGCTGTATGCCAATAGGAAAGAGCTCTGTCATCGGCATAATAAAACCACCTCCACGAGGTGGTGCTGTCCACACCGATGCTTATGTTGGTGTAACCTGAGTTGCTCAGGGAGGTGGTTTAATCACTTCCCTGAGCGATATGAATTATGTCAACATAAGCTGTAGTGTAGAGATAGCCCTAGAGTTGTCTTTTGGGGCAGAAACGTCCTGCACTTGGCCTCACAACCCAAAGGTGATTTCTTTTGAGCAAAGTTTGGACAAAATTCTTTGGTCATTTTTACCTTGGAAAGTTCATCAGTGAAGGGACATGACAAGAAAGATGGAACACTTTAGGGCATTTCTCACAACACAGGAGCTCCCCTCCATTCTGACACACTGCACACCAGTCCTCATTGGGGTCATCCTCTTTTCTGATGTCTCCAATGTGGGGGGTACCCATCCATGCTGTCTTCCCACTGGATGTGTTCTCCTGAAGTATCCCTGGTCGGTCACCTGTGCTATCTGGAGCATCTGTTCTTAAGACTGTTTTGTCAGAAGTGGTATTATGATGGCTATCCAATAGCAGAGAGGTGAGTATGCTTCTTGAAAAGTTGGTCTGTAGGAAAACGCAAAGATACATCTAGATGCCAAGCTGTCAGGTATAGTTATCAACACAAACACATAGAAAATAAAAATATTACTATTTCACATGTATTATGAGTCATGCTCCTTAGAACCTCTATACAGGAGTTATCACTATTATGGCTTCAGCCAACTTAATACAGCAAACTAGTATAACTGGACCCAAGTAGGTTAGCTCTGACATTTAAGAAACTGCTTCCAATAGAAAAATATAATAATCCTCCAGCAGCAAATTGGTCTAGCACTCCTAAAGTTGAGCATACGCATTAGTAGTAGCAAAATCTCCAAACACTATGTGAAAGAACTTACAGTATTTAGACTCATAGACTTTAAGGTCAGAAGGGACTATTATGATCATCTAGTCTGACCTCTTGCACAAAGCAGGCCACAGAATCCTACCCATCCACTTCTATAACAAACCTCTAACCTATGTCTGAGTTATTGAAGTCTTCAAATTGTGGTTTGAAGACCTCAAGCTGCAGAGAATCCTCCAGCAAGTGACCCATGCCCCACGCTGCAGAGGAAGGCGAAAAACCTCCAGGGCCTCTGCCAATCTGCCCCGGAGGAAAATTCCTTCCCGACCCCAAATATGGCGATCAGCTAAACCCTGAGCATGTGGGCAAGGCTAACCAGCCAGCACCCAGGAAAGAATTCTCTGCAGTAACTCAGATCCCATCCCATCTAACATCCCATCACAGACCACTGGGCATACTTACCTGCTGATAATCAAAGATCAACTGCAAAAATTAATTGCCAAAATTAGGTTATCCCATCATACCATCCCTTCCATAACCGTATTAAGCTTAGTCTTAAAGCCAGATATGTCTTTTGCCCCCACTACTCCCCTTGGAAGGCTGTTCCAGAACTTCACTCCTCTAATGGTTAGAAACCTTCGTCTAATGTTGAGTCTAAACTTCCTAGTGTCCAGTTTATACCCATTTGTTCTTGTGTCCACATTGGTACTAAGCTTAAATAATTCGTCTCCCTCCCTAATATTAATCCGTCTGATATATTTATAAAGAGCAAGCATATCCCCCCTCAACCTTCTTTTGGTTAGGCTAAACAAGTCAAGCTCTTTGAGTCTCCTTTCATAGGACAGATTTTCCATTCCTCGGATCATCCTAGTAGCCCATCTCTGAACCTGTTCCAGTTTGAATTCATCCTTCTTAAACATGGGAGACCAGAACTGCACCCAGTATTTCAGATGGGGTCTCACCAGTGCCTTATATAACGGTACTAACACCTCCTTATCTTTGCTGGAAATACCTCGCCTGATGCATCCTAAAACTGCATTAGCTTTTTTAATGGTCATATCACATTGGCGGCTCATAGTCATCCTGTGATCAACCAATACTCCAAGGTCCTTCTCCTCCTCTGTTACTTCCAACTGATGTGTCGCCAATTTATAACTAAAATTCTTATTATTAATCGCTAAATGCATGACCTTGCACTTTTCACTATTAAATTTCATCCTATTACTATTATTCCAGTTTACAAGGTCATCCAGATCTTCCTGTATGATATCCCGGTCCTTCTCTGTGTTAGCAATACCTCCCAGCTTTGCGTCATCTGCAAACTTTATTAGCACATTCCCGCTTTTTGTGCCAAGGTCAGTAATAAACAGGTTAAATAAGATTGGTCCCAAAACTGATCCCTGAGGAACTCCACTAGTAACCTCCTTCCAGCCTGACAGTTCAGCCTTCAGTACGACCCGTTGTAGTCTCCCTTTTAACCAGTTTCTAATCCACCTTTCAATTTTCATATTGATCCCCATCTTTTCCAATTTAACTAACAATTCTTCTTGTGGAACCGTGTCAAATGCCTTACTGAAATTGAGGTAAATTAGATCTACTGCATTTCCTTTGTCTAAATAATCTGTCACCTTCTCAAAGAAGGAGATCAAGTTGGTTTGGCACGATCTACCTTTTGTAAAACCATGTTGTAATTTGTCCCAACTACCATTGACCTCAATGTCCTTAACTACTTTCTCCTTCAAAATTTTTTCCAAGACCTTACATACTACAGATGTCAAACTAACAGGCCTATAGTTACTCGGATCACTTTTTTTTCCTCTCTTAAAAATAGGAACTATGTTAGCAATTCTCCAGTCGTACAGTACAACCCCTGAGTTTACCGATTCATTAAAAATTCTTGCTAATGGGCTTGCAATTTCATGTGCCAGTTCCTTTAATATTCTTGGATGAAGATTATCTGGGTCCTCTGATTTTGTCCCATTAAGCTGTTCAAGTTTGGCTTCTACCTCAGATGTGGTAATATCTACCTCCATAGCCTCATTCCCATTTGTCATACTTCCATTATTCCTAAGCTCCTCATTAGCCTCATTAAAGACTGAGGAAAGTATTTATTTAGATATTGGGCCATGCCTAGGTTATCCTTAACCTCCATTCCATCCTCAGTGTTTAGCGGTCCCACTTCTTCTTTCTTTGTTTTCTTCTTATTTATATGGCTATAGAACCTTTTACTATTGGTTTTAATTCCCTTTGCAAGGTCCAACTCTGCATGGCTTTTAGCCTTTCTCACTTTATCCCTACATGTTCTGACCTCACTAAGGTAGCTTTCCTTGCTAATCCCGCCCATCTTCCACTCCTTGTAGGCTCTCTGTTTTTTCTTAATCACCTGAGATGCTTCTTCATCCAGCTTGGTCTGCAACTCCTGCCTATGGTTTTTTTCCCCCCTTTCTTGGGATGCAGGCATCTGATAGTTTCTGCAACTTCGACTTAAAGTAATTCCAGGCCTCCCCTGCCTTTAGATCCACAAGTTCTTCAGTCCAATCCACTTCCCTAACTAATTTCCTTAATTCTTTAAAGTTATCCCTTTTGAAGTCAAAAACCTTAGTCCCAGATCTATTTTTGTTTATCCTTCCATCTAGTGTGAACTGAATTAGCTCATGATCATTCGAACCAAGGTTGTCCCCTACAACCATTTCTTCCATGAGGTCCTCACTACGCACCAAAACCAAATCTAAAATGGCATCCCCTCTTGTTGGTTCTTCAACTACTGGGTGAAGAAATCCAACAGCTATCACATCCAGAAAAATCTGAGCCCTATTATTCTTACTAGCACTTGACCTCCAGTCTATATCTGGGAAGTTAAAGTCTCCCATGATCACACAATTCCCGTTAGTGTTTACTTCATTAAAAACATTAAAGAGGTCTCTATTCACACCCAAATCACATCCTGGCGGTCTGTAGCACATTCCAAGCACTATCTCGGGGAGGCTCTAGTAGCTTTCTTTCCCAGTGTGATTTTTGCCCAGACAGACTCTGTCTTATCTATTCCATCACTTCTTATTTCTTTACAGTCTACTTCATCATTAATATATAATGCTACTCTACCATCTTTGCCTTTATTTCTGTCTTTCCTAAACATCATATAGCCTTCAATACCTGTACTCCAGTCATGACTACTATTCCACCATGTTTCTGTTATCCCTATAATATCTGGTTTCACTTCTTGCACCAGTAGCTCTAGTTCCTCCATTTTGTTACCTAGGCTCCTCACATTAGTGTACAAACATCTTAATTTTTGACATTTGGCTTCACTGACATTCTTTACCCGGTTAGGCACAGACATTCTACCACCAGTATCACCTATTAGACTGGTATCTACACTACCCTTCCTCCTTATGTCAATCCTTCTGTCCACAGCTGTATCCCCTCTTACTTTGTTTTCTTCCCTCTCAAGGTTAAATTCTGGTGTGGAGATTACCTGGACATCTCCCCCAAATTCCTAGTTTAAAGCTCTCTTAATCAGTTGGGCGAGCCTCCATCCTAGAAGTATATTTCCCTCCTTACTCAGGTGAAGTCTATCCCGAGAGAGCAGTCTTCTGTCCATAAATGCTTCCCAGTGGCCATATATCCTAAAGCCCTCCTTATAGCACCACTGCCTGAGCCATCTGTTGATCGCCATAATCTTGTCACATCTTTGTTGCCCTTCTCTAGGAACTGGCAGAATCCCACCGAAGATCTTCTGATCCTCAATTTCCTTAAGCATCTTCCCCAGTCTGGCATAGTCTCCCTTGATACATTCCAGCGTATCAGTCGTTCCCACATGAAGGACAATCAATGGATTCTTCCCTGCTCCTGTTAGGATCCTTTTCAGCCTCAGGTCCACATCCCGTATGTTAGCACCCGGCAGACAGCACATTCTTCTGTTCTCTGGATCAGCTCTAGTTATAGGCCTGTCTGTTCTTCTCAGTAAGGAATCCCCAACCACGTAGACCTGCCTTTTGCTGGTGACAGTGTGATTCTCTGGTCTATCCCCTGCTCCCACTGGCTGCAAGTCCTCTCGATTCCTATTCTCCCTTGCAATCCTCCGCAACCCTTCCCGTATCCTCCTGGGGCTCATATTTGGTGTTGTCTCCATTGACTCCTCGCCTCTTCCTGTAGGACTAGCAGCTCTTCTCTTTTTCCTTGCCCTCTCTCCTTCAGCGACCACCTGCTGTGCCTCTTCTTCATCTTCCAACTCTGCAAACCTGTTCCTGAGCTCTATTTCTCCTTCAGTGGCCCATCTTTTCCTCTGCCTGGTTCTCTTAGTCACATGCTTCCACTGTCCACTTTCCTCACCCAGCAGTCTCTGCTCAGAATTCTTTGGTCCTGCTTCCATCTGCAAGTCTGAGCTTTTCCCTTCAGCCTCCTCATGTTTTTGCTCCACCATCTGCTCGAACCCCCTTCTAAACTCGACCAGAGTTTCCACCTGCATCTCCAGTCCTCGGATCTTTTCTTCCATCAGCTCTATCAGGCGGCATTTCATGCAGACAAAACTCTTTTCAGGTACCCCCTCCAGGATCATGTACATGCCACAGCTTCCACATCCAGTCATCCTCATTGTGTCTTTCACTGCTGCCTCTGTATCGGTCATAGCCTTCCCACTTAAAACCTGTTAGTCCAAGAAACAAACCAAACCAAACCCCCAACAGGCACCCAAACACTGGCAGACCACCACCCACTCCCTTCACTAGCCTGTCAGTTCCTCTGCCTAGGTCTCTTAGTCTCCCCCGTAACCTCCCCCATAAACTCCCTCTGAAACTCCCGTTTACAGCTCTGTTTGCTGGCTGCTGTGCTTCCTCCCATCTCCCAGGTCCCCACAGACTATGGCAGTCTGATCATGTCAGTTATTCAGTCATCTCAGTTTACTAAGAAATATAACTTGGTTTGGAATCTCATTTCATCCCTACAAAAACAAAACACACCACACACCCACTAACACATTATATACTTCCCTTAGAGACAACACCTATGAGTAACGCTCTAACAGAATATTTGTAATTTATTCTATATCCAATAAATGCAAAACACCCTCCCCATAACCCAAACTCAGAAGAAATTCTTTATTATTGTTAATATTACATTCCGGGACCGGGATTCTTCATCTGTTTCTTGCTTCACTATAACAATTGGGAAATCATAGTTCTCATGGGATGTACCAGACTCCTGTTTAATCCTGATTGGCTCCAACATGACAACAGGAATTCTGTGTGTAGAATCAGCTCCTGGTGGCCTGCTGGAGGAGCCAGAGCTAGAGAAGATGAGAAGAGGCAGAAAGAAAAGAAATGGAGAACAGTGAGTTGTTGGATGTCATCTGCACCATTCAAGACAGCACAGTGTTTTCAGAAAAATCACACCTCTTGTAGTGATTAAGAATCATGACCCTGGAATACTACAGTATTTTTCATTCTCTACATTTTGAGGCTACAGCACTATCCACCATAGAACAAAATCTGAGATTTAGAGTTCATATCTTTCTTCAGGTTCTTTAAAATAGAATAATAAAAATAGGGAAGAATGATAATCTAATCCCAGGACTGCAGAATTGCTCAGAGTTTTATTTTCTATAGGTTAGAAGTTTGGAATACAGCATTGTTTTGGGGTTTTTTCGGTCCCATGGTGAATGCACTTATTAAAAACTCCACCCAATACAAATTTTAACAAAACCTTTAAAATAGCAGTATTTTGGGAAGTTTTTGAGAGGAGAACAGTTACATTTTTGGAGAAAGTAAATATCATTAATGTCCACTCAAACACCACACACTGGACTATATCCAGTCAGGGGAAGCACATCTATGTAGGACTTTCCTAGCAGAGCAGCAGGTGACTTTACGTGATAGTCCTTCCCTCAGAATCAGGTTCCATGACACTGCTTTTGTGCATAATCATAACAAAAAGAGAAAGGACATCTTAACCTTAAGTTACAATGGAATTTCAATTTAATTCAAAACATAGGAGCCTGCACCCAAAAGGAGAAGTTAGTTACTTACTGTATACAGTAACTGGAATTTTGAGATTTTTGTCCCTACGGATGCTCCACACAAAGATTTGCATAAGCCCATGCACTCATGACCAGAGATTTTTCAGTTAGCAGTGGCTGCAAGTCTGCACCTGGGCTGTACGCCTCATCGTGCCCTAGTATGATAGCCTGTGGGGAAGTGTGGACCCATGCTACTCCAGTTCCTTCTCCACTTTTGAGAATGGTAGGACTCCAATGCAGAGGGGAAAGGCGAGTGGATGATGGAGCACCCCTAGGGATCTAACACCTTGAAGAATTCCAGGTCCTGCCCAAAACAAGTAAACTCTCCTTCTTTGAGTTATTGTCCCTACGGGTGCTCCATGTGAAGACACTCCCAAGCAGTACCTCAGTATGGAAGAGAGGATGCTAAGGAGGTGGATTCAGTACAGTGTAGAACTGCTTCAAGTGCCACGTTAACTCTGGAGCTAGATACTAAAGCATAGTGTATTAATTTAGATAAAATATATGGGCCAAAAGTGTTAACATAACCCAATCATTGTCCAACTTTAAACAATTATAAACAGTGTTCAAGGTTTCTGCTGTTAAAGTCTGACCCCATTCCCTAAATGAAGAACAGGACAAGCACACAATAGGGGAGAGAAAAGAACAGCAAAAATAAAAAAAATACAGGTTCTGTCCCCGGAGTTGCCTCTTACTTGCATACTCGCTGCTGGAAAAAACAAAAGATACAGCACCGTCTTATCAGCTACTTCGAACTGGTAACTGGCTCACAAGGAGATGCTGCCCAGTTATTTCCTTGCGTCCATTTTAGTGTGGCACTGAATTTAAATGATCACTCCTCCACAGATAAAGATAGAGACAACAAAAAAAGATATCCACATGGGGCGAAGAGGCAAATCTATGCCTGAATATCAAAAGAAAATCAGTGCGTAGAAATTTGCAAGAAAAGTAAAAGATGGGAGTGAAGAGGATGCATTGCGCTGCAAGTACTGCAGCACTGAGGTCAAGGTCAATGCTCACGCTGACAGAAGAAAGAAGCATGTCAAAAGCAAGCAACATAAGTAGCTTAAAGAAGAAAGTGAGCTTTGGGATAAACAGTCAATATCTGGAGCTTTCACCAGACTTTTAATGAAAGAGGACACAGCATGATCGTGTGCATGCTCTGTTTTGCTGAATAACCCCTATTAGTTGCATAGGGGCATATTGGTGACTTAGTGTAACAATACTGCCAGCAGCAAAAACCTTTCCTAATGCAGACAACCTCACTCCTAAGTATCTGAAAGAAAATGATGCTTTAGTATCTAAACTGATGGAATGAATTGACAGAAATGGTCTGATTTTTGACAAGTCTCCTGATGCTTGGACCGTCTGATTCTTGGTCTCCTGTTTTTTTAATTTCAAAGTGAATAAACTCGCATCATTTTGTGCTGATGGGACATTTATCCCCTCTGTTGACAGCCACTTTGTTGATGTAGCAATAACTGACATGTTTGACATGTACCAACTGACTTGGGAAAACATTGTCACAACTAACAGATTCTGCTTCCTACATGGCTAAGTTTGCATGGCTAAGTTTGCATGAGACACTACACTCAATCAGAAACCAGAGCTGCTATGTATTACCTGTCCTGCTCATCTGACTAACATTGAGCTGCCAGCAGCTACTGCTACAGAAGAAATGAAAGACATGAAATCTTGCATCAATGCATGTGGGGCCATTTTCAAGCATGGGAACAAGTTGAAGGCTTTGTTTTACACAGTGTGAGACAAGTGCAGAGCCTACTGCTGATTACCTACCCATTTTGTGCCACATTGGTGGATGAATTTGTACTTTGCTGCCCATCATATAAATAACATGGATTGTGCTAATGCATCTCCTAGATCATCCTCAGTTTGTTGGTTTTAAAGCAGAAACTCTGAAGAGACTGGTAAATAACCAAAATAACTGTGTACCAAGAGGACATTCCTTGTTGAAAACCTGGAATCACTGTGTAACACAGAAAACTCGAGTTTTCTCCAACTACTGACAACACATTTGTTGATACAGACATTTTCTGGATCCTGATAGCCAAAATCTCAGCTGAACTGAGCACAAAAGCTGCAGAAGAAACATACAGCGTAAAAACCCAGATGTTTCTGGAAATCTTTGCAACATGAGATCATCAAAAAAGCATTCAAAACCTTTAACACAATGCTCAGCCAGGAATGGGAAACCCCGAAGTGTTTGGTGCCGAAGATTCTTTTTTGAATGTCATCCAGGTGTTGTACCTCCTTCCTCAAGGTGAATTTTGCAGCAGATTACGGCCATTATGCCAGACTGTTTCCACCATTTTCCACTAAAGATGAAATTTCAAATCTGAAAGGGGAAATTTGCAATTACATGAGCATACCTAACCCTGCCAATCTGAAACTGGATGTGCTGGCTTTTTTGAACAGTCATTAAGACACAATTCCCAACATCAGCAAAGTGGCATGGCAAGCTTTGAGTGCACCCCCTGGATCTATCTACTGGTTCAGAGTGCTCATTTTCAAAGTTGGACTACCTCAAAGACAGCACAAGGTACTTTGAAGTTACGCACGCATACGCAAACCAGGATTTCTGGAAAAGCTACTAGCTCTGACAAAGACCAAAAAATATCTTTGTACATAATTTTTTCAATGATACTGTAGTAAAATGTGTATATTATGAACTTATGTTTTTCTTTTTTCTTGCTTTTTATTATTTTTTAACCTGATTTCATCCCAGTTTTAATGTCCCGATCCTAACACAGTTCTTAATTCGGAATCTCACTTTTGTACCTTTTCCCTTCAACATCTGTTGTTATTGTGACACCTTATGAACTTAAGCTCCCTTTTTCCCATTTGAGCTCACATTTAGGGTAAGTTTGTAGGTCCAAACATAATACTCTGAGAATGTGTGAACAGAGGACCGGGTGGCTGTTTTACAAATGTTCTTGATGGGTACCTTTCTAAGGAATACTATGGAAATGGATTGAGCCCTAGTGGAATGAGCAGTGACTTTAGGAGGGCGTGTATCCCAGAGGACTTGCAGCATGTCAAAATACACCCCAAAACCCATTTAGATATTCTAAATAGAAATAAAAGGATCCCTCAGCCTCTCGACAAAAGAAACGAATCTAAGGAAACCCCTAAAGGGCTTAATCTGGTGAAGGTAGAAGGCCAGCATTGTTCTTATGTATAGACTATAGAGACTGGATTAGTCCCTGGAAGGGTGAAGTTTGGGGTAAAATAACTGGCAATTGAATATCCTGACTGATTTGGACTTCACTTTAGGGTAGAAACAAGAATGGGGATGCAATGTAGCTTTATCTGGATAAAACACTGTATACAGTGGGTCAGCCATGAGGGCTTCCAGTTCCCCAGCCATTCTGGGCAAAGTGATTGCCACAAAAAATGAAAATTTGAAGGACAGATGCAGGAGCAAGCAAGAGGCCTTGGGCTCAAAAGTGGGTCCTCTTAATGAATTAAATTGCAAATTGAGGTCCCATGGTAGAGCAGGGCCCTGCACTGGAGGAAACTGATTAAGAAAGCCCTTAAGAAATTTCACAGACTCAGATTCCAAGGCCAGAAGGGACTTTTGTGTTAATTTAGTCAGAACTCCTCCTGAATAACACAGGCCACTGAACTTCTCCAAAATAATTCCTAAAGCAGATCTTTTAGGAAAAAAATCCTTGATTTTAGGTTAAAGTGAAGGAAAAGCCACCACAAACCTCGGTAAAAGTTTCCAATGCTTAATTACTATTAAAAATTTATTCCAGTTTGAATTTCTCTAGCTTCAACTTCCAGACATTGGATTCTGTTATTCTTTTCTCTACTAGATTGAATGTTATTAAATATCTGTTCCCCATGTAGGTACTTGTAGATTATAAATCAACTCACACCATAACTGTCTCTTTGGTAAGCTAAATAGATTGAGCTCCTTGAGTCTATCACTACCAAGCATGTTTTCTAACCCCATAATCATTCTTGTATCTCTTCTCTGAACCCTCTCCAATTTATCAACATCCTTCTTGAATTGTGAACACCAGAAGCGGACAATATTCCAGCAGTGGGTAAACCAGTGCTAAACAAACCTCTGTTGCTACTTGAGATGCCTCTGTTTATACATCCGAGGATTGCATTAGCTCTATAGGTCACAGAATCACACATGGGAGCTCATGTTCAGCTGACTATCCACCACAACCAGTGTTTCCTCTAATTTTTTATGTCCATGTGCAGAATGAAATTTGTTATATGCACCAATATGGAGGTCATGTGTGACACATCACCTTCATATATGCGCACATAACAAAAATCATGTGGTGGGGATGGGGCTGAGGGGTTCACTGTGTGGGAGGGGGCTCAGAGTTATGGCAGAGGGTAGGGTGCAGGGGATGAGCTCCAGCTAAGGGTAAAGGCTCTGGGATGGAGCCAGGGATGAGGGGTTCAGGGTGTGGGAGGGGGCTCAGGGCTGGGGCAGAGGGTTGGGGTGCAGGGTCTGGGGTGGGGCCAGGGATGAAAGGCTTGGGGTGCAGGCTTCCCAGGGGCTGAAGTGGGGGAGGAAGGGGGGGGGAGAGAGAGAAAACACAGACTGCCCTCCCACCCCCCAGCCCTCTCTCTCGCTGCAGCAGCTCGGGGCCAGGTGAGATGTACCTCTCTCCAGCCGCTCCAGTGGGGCTGGGCAGAGGAAAGGGCTCCTCTCCCTGGCAGCTCCAGTGGGCTTGGGCTGGGGAAGGCACCTCTCTCCGCTGCGATAGGTCTGGGGTTGGAGGAGAAGCATCTCTCACTGCTGCAGCCCTGAAACCCTATGTGGGGCTTAATAGACAATTGTGCAGCCGTGCAGCTTAGAGAGAACTTGGACCACAACTTCCAAATCTTTCAGTGTTATGGCTCCCTAGAACAGCATTCTTCATCCAGAATGACAGTCTCTGTTCCTAGATGTATACATTTATATTTAGCCATATTAAAAAACACATTGTTTGCTTGCATCCAGTTTACCAAGAAATCCAAATTCCTCTGAATCAGTGACCTGTCCTCTTCATAAATTAACCACCTCCTCAATTATTGGGCCATCTGCAAACTTTATCAGTGATGATTTTATGTTTTCTTCCATATCATTGATAAAATTGCTAAATAGCATAGTACCAAGAACTGAACCCTGTGGAACCCCACTGCAAACACATCCGCTCAATGATGATTCCCCATTTACAATTACATTCAGACTTATCAATTAGTCAGTTTTTAATCCAGTTAATGTGTGCCATGTTAAGTTTATATTGTTCTAGTTTTTTTAATCAAAATGTCATGGTTGTAGAATGTGCGAAGACTTAGGCCTTGTCTACACTACAAGGGAAATTCGATCTAAGCTACGCAATTTGAGTTACCTGAATAGTGTTACTCAAATCGACACAGCTTAGATCTACTTACCGCAGGGGTCCACATTATGCAATGTTGTCGACTTCCTCCACTCTTCTCTATCCAGTGGAGTACAGGAGTCGACAGGAGAGTGATCTGCAGTCGATATAGCGGGTCTTCACTAAACAAGCACTGAGAATCCATTTGGCAATTGGAATGCTGTGATAGCAGCTAAGTGACCATTGACAGAGCTCTGCGACAAACCCAGCAGGTTTTAGATTCCGAAGGTAATAGAGAATGGCAGGAGATATGGGGTTTTGGGCACATCAAATCTGGCAATATTTCCACTTCTGCAGGTGATAGGCCTGCTCACTCCGGATAGATCCAGTGATGTCAGACTGTGCCAGGAGAGATGGTTTCTTCAACAACTCTGTATTCTTTGACGCGTTCCTCCATTTGGGGGAGTCCAACAACAGTACTAACATCTCAGCTCCATGCCCAGTGGGAGACCCAGTGATACCTACACTGGGACATGAAGTCTCCCTAATCCCAAGTCCAAGTGAAGGCTTTTCTCTCTCCTCTTAGTCTATCAGGAGAGTGGGGGGTCTCTTATGTTTGGCAGTCTTCTGAGAGACTAAATCAAGCCCTTGGTTTCTGGAATTCGGTGTGGCTGAATCTGATGTACAAAATGGGAAGTTGGATCCCATAAGTCTATGGGAGCGCTCCATGAGAAGTGGTTTTAAACCGTCTTCCCTCAGTTTACAAGATCTGCTCTGGAATCCTGCATTTGGACGAGATCTGGGCTTCTGCAAGGGAGTGGAGGCAGCTAGCATTTCCATCACTGAGGGGAAAGACCTGTGGCAGGTCTAGCAAGGCTTGAATCCTAGGACCTTCTGGCATAAACTGCTAAAGCAAGCCATGATCAAGAAGGCCTGAGGAAAAAAGGAAGGACCTGACCTTGAAGAAAAAAGGAGGAATTTGACACAAGAAGGGGAGGGACACAATAGAAGTACGAACCCTGCTAAGAACTAAAAACTTAAATAAGCTACTAAGAAAAGATTTTTAAGAGAGTATAAAGAAGCAACTGCCTCAGCTAGATAGCAGACACTACATAACTCCGTGTTGAGCTATGGGCAACTGAGAAGGTATTGGAGCGGTGCAGCTCTGCTCCCTCCTACATGCCCTCATGTCTGAGTATGTAAAGGCACACTATAAAGGCACAGACCTGCAGACACTGCTAACAGAAAAGTCTCTGGTCAAGAGTGTACAGGGGCATGCAAATCACATGGAGCTCCGACAGGGACAATCATTTGAACTAAAAATTTATTTATTTTGTGTAAGTAGATTTTGCAGACATCTAATGTATTTCAAAATGTATGTATAAATAAAACTTTGAACTTTGACATCATAAGAAGATACAGCGTCTTCATGACTTTTACTATATAAATACAAAAGAACAAGAAATATTCTGTTAAAAGTATCTGAATATCCTCTTCCAGTAACACAAACACATTCTCTGCTTTTTCTCAACATGAAAACTTAACTCTATATTAATTGTATGCCTTGATCTATTGGAACACATTAACAGACCTGCTCTTCAGACAGCATTGTCTAACTATTTGTTCATTAATATTCCATCATTTCTAGGGCGGTCAAGCAATTTAAGAAAATAACAGTTTGATTAATTGTAATTAAACAATAAAATACCATTTAAATATTTTTGTATATTTTCTACATTTTAAAATATATTGATTTCAATTACAACACAGAATACAGAGTGTATAGTGCTCACTTTTTATTACAAGTATTTTCACTGTAAGAAAAACAATAAATAGTATTTTTCAATTCACCCAATACAAGTACTGTAGTGCAATCTCTATCATGAAAGTTGAATTTACAAATGTAGAATTATGTACAAAAAACCTGCATTCAAAAATAAAACAATGTAAAATTTTAGCGCCTGCAAGTCCATGCAGTCCTACTTCCTGTTTAGCCAATCACTCATTCAAACAAGTTTGTTTACATTTGCAGGAGGTAATGCTGCCCGCTTCTTGTTTACAATGTCACTTGAAAGTGAGAACAGGCGTTCCCATGGGACTGTTGCAGCCGGTACGACAAGATATTTACATGCCAGATGTGCTAAAGATTCATGTCTTTTCATGCTTCAACCACATTACAGGGGACATGCGTCCATGCTGATGACAGGTTTTGCTCGATAACAATCCAAAACAGTGCAAACCGATATATGTTCATTTTCATTATCTGAGTCAAGATGCCACCAGCAGAAAATTGATTTTCTTTTTTGGTGGTTCAGGTTCTGTAGTTTCCTCATTGGAGTATCAGTCTTTTAAAACTTTTTAAAAGCATGCTCCACACCTCGTCCCTCTCAGATTTTGGAAGGTACTTTGGATTCTTAAACCTCGGGCTGAGTGCTGTAGCCATCTTTCAAAATCTCACACTGGTACCTTCTTTACATTTTGTTAAATCTGCATTGAAAGCATTCTTACAATGAACAATGTGCTGGGTCATCATCTGAGACTGCTATAACATGAAATATATGGCAGACTGTGGGTAAAACAGAGCAGGGGACATGCAATTCTCCCCCAGGAAGTTCAGTCAGAAATTTAATTATTTTTGTTATTAAAAAAAAAAAAAAAAAAAAAAAAAAAAGTCATCAACATGGAAGTATGTGCTCTGGAATGGCAATCGAAGCACAAAGGGGCATACACTTCTCAGCTCCATGAGCTAAGATCACCGTCGGGTCCAGGCACGTCAGGAGGCGGAAGGTGAGGAGCATCGCGCAGGAGGCTGTACAGGGTGTGGTCAGGAAACACATCGCCAGGGCCCCCTCCAAGCAGGATGTTGCCACCTAGCTCAGCAGCTCCCTGGAGGTTGAGTTCTGGAGAGGGGGGAGAGCTGTCCTCTCTCTGGTCCCGCACCCACAACACCTTGAGATGCCTGGGTAAGAGGATCGGCTGCTGCTGGAAGTGATGCGAGGAGCGCTGGGAGCTGGGAATAGTGGTGCCACGTGTAAAGACCCCGGACCACACCATCGTCACCCTGACCGCCAGAGCCATGCTGGAAAGGTCCCTGAAAGACGCCATCCGCTGCCACTATGCCAAGAACCTCAAGTGGAAGCCAGACCAGGGCAAGGTGTTCGAGGTGTCCAGCAAGTGGGACGCCAGTAACCATTTCCTCCCCGGGGGAGCTTCACTAGGTTTGCTGACTGGCGGTTCGTCCACAGGGCCCGACTCAACTGCGTTCCCCTCAATGGAGCCATCCACCACAGTAACCAGGACAAGCGCTGCAGAAAGAGCGGCTTCGCGAATGAGACCCTGCCGCACGTCCTGTGTGGATACAAACAGCACACTGGAGCTTGGCAGCACCGCCACACCACTATCCAGAACCGGCTAGCAAAAGCCATCCCGCCGTCCCTGGGGAAGATCACCCTTGACTCTGCCATCCCCAGGACAGACAGCTGACTGCGGCCCGACATTGCCATGACAGATGCAGAAAAGAAGGTGGTCCTCCTGGTAGACATCACTGTGCCTTTCGAAAACCGATCGGCTTTCCATGAGGCCCGAGCACGGAAGGAGTCGAAGTACGCCCCACCGGCCGAGACCCTGAGAGCCCAGGGCTATGAGATCCAGATACATGCCCTGATCATAGTAGCCATGGGCTTGTGGGACCCTCACAATGAGCCGGTTCTGAGAGCATGCGGAGTTGGTCGACGCTACGTCCGGCTCATGAGACAAATGTAAACAAACTTGCTTGTCTTAGCGATTGGCAGAACAAGAAGTAGGACTGAGTGGATTTGTAGGCTCTGAAGTTTTACAGTTCTGTTTTTGAATGCAGTTATGTAACAAAAAAAGAATCTACATTTGTAACTTGCACTTTCAGGACAAAGATCACACTACAGTACTTGTGAGGTGAACTGAAAAATACTATTTCTTTTGTTTATAATTTTTACAGAGCAAATATCTATAATAAAATTATATACAATTTGATTTCAATTACAACACAGAACACAATATGTATGAAAAAATGTAGAAAAACATCCAAAATATTTAATACATTTCAATTGGCATTCTATTGTTTAACAGTGCAATTAAACTGCAATTAATTGCAATTAACTTTGAGTTAATTGCATGAGTTAACTGCGATTAATCACCCTAATAATTTCTTTATTTTTGTAGTATCAAAATATCTAGTACTCACTTAACTGACCGTATTATGGTTAAAGCTTCTTATTTATAATCCTCTCTGTAAAGCTGATTCCTCAAATCTGAAGTTACTTATGGTTCAGTGAGGATTTTCTGGTCCAGAATTTAAAAAAAACACAGTTGTATAACTGTCATGAACTTTACACCATTATTTACAGTACATGGTTATCAAAACATCTGATCAAGCGGTCAATCTCACAGCTACCACAAGTTTTACATATTACAAGTCTTTAATGAGCCATTAATAAATTAGACCTGAAATTAGCACTTTTAGGCCTTGAAGAATATTACAATAAAGCCATCGGAAATGGTCTCTCCAACGAAGTGACATGGCAAACCTCGACAGATTACTGGTGAAAGGTTCTATCAACTGCGGTTGCATGCATATAGTGTCCTTTGAGATTGAAGCTATGTTTTTTTCAATTGGTCTGCTTACCTTCCTCTGCTTCCAACACTGGAGGCACTGGGTGAGCGAATTGGAGGGTGGACACTGGTCATAGTTACTGGTCCTAAAAAGCAGATAATTAGGGGGACAAAGAAAAAAGCCAGGTTTGTTCATGCAAGAAATCTTGCATTTAATTTTCTCACAGAGAAGAACAGAGATTTGTGTGTAAGTATTCATTTTGATCTCTTGATATTGATTGTTCAGACCATCCTACACATTCTATTTGTAAAACAGACCAGAATATGTTTCTTCCTCTCCTCTACTGTGACTTTGGTCATTCTTTACTCATTTAACCCAAGGCTAGAAAAGAATGAGACATCTTATCCTGCACATTTCCAATCCAGAGTATTTGTTCACTCTTTTTATTTAAAAAGTATTAGAGAAGGCAAAATAATGAAATTCAGAGACAGTGAGTATGCACTTACTGACAGATGGAAAAATCACCAACCGCTAAGTGGAAAAAAGAATGATTTCACTGCTGTAGATATTGGAAAGATATGCTTCACAACAAGCAAATACATAGCTGTAATACAGGAATTTATAAAGTGCTAAAATAACTTTAGCTACTGGAACTAGGAAAGGTGTAACCACAGAAAGTCTGACATATTGTGATGTTCACAGCTTCTGCAATGTATTTGTGTTCTTTCAACCCACAACTAAACACTTCTCCATCTGATCTCACAATAGCAGAGTGTCATCTCTAACCACAACCTCATCTTCTTCAGCATCTTCCATTTGTCCTCTGCTCTTATACCTCTGACCTCCAAGCCAACATCCATGACTTCAGCATTCCCAGACCACTCTGCTGTAGGCCTCAGCTGTCAGTGGCTCAACTCAATTCTCTCCATCATACTGGACTCCTTCACCTGTCTCTCTCACAGTAAAATCCATTCCACTAACCCCAATTTCTTCTTCTTCCACTCATGAGCACCCCGAAGAAAGTCCCAGAGGCAAGAACCTCTTCCGCTACAAACTTATTCTTCCCTCCTGCAATTTCCTCACCTTTCTCCTTAACTTCAATCCCATTAGATACCTTTTCCACACAATATAACACTAGGATATTCCTCATCCTAGATCAGGGGTCGGCAACCTTTCAGAAGTGCTGTGCTGAGTCTTCATTTATTCACTCTAAGTTAAAGTTTTGAGTGCCGATAATACATTTTAATGTTTTTAGAAGGTCTCTTTCTATAAGTCTATAATATATAACTAAACTATTGCTGTCTGTAAAGTAAATAAGGTTTTTAAAATGTTTAAGAAGCTTCACCTAAAATTAAATTAAAATGCAGAGCCCCCCAGACTGGTGGCCAGGACCCAGGCAGTGTGAGTGCCACTGAAAATCAGTTTGTGTGCCACCTTTGGCACGTGTGCCTCAGGTTGCCTACCCCTGTCCTAGATCCTATCTTGTACAACTGTCACCTCACACCCCTCTCTCTGACTTGGATCTTAACCCTCCCCACCACCATAACTCAGGTTTCCAGCTTCCCCACTCTACTGTAATTGCTTTAACTTAATTGTCTTTAACTACCTCTTCATGGTCAAACCTTGGTGTTTCTACTCCATCCTCATCCTCCTCAGTCTTTCAGCCATCTCAGATAGCTGATCATACTCCATCTTCTTAAAATATTGCCTTCCTGTTGTTTTCACAACTCCATACTGTCTTAGTTTTTCTACCTCTGTGGTCATTCATTCAGCCTTTCAGTGGCTGAACCACCTTCTCTTTCCCTCCACTAGTTTCCAGGCCACTAATGGCACACTTTTATTTTCCCCTCTCTACATCTTTTCCCTATGTAACCTCATCTAGTCATATGCTGCAACTATTTTCTCTGTACACTGACTATGAAATCTAACTCTCTATTCCTGAGTTCTCTCTCTCCAAGCAATTCTTCATTAGTTCATTGCTCTGACTTTTCTGGTTCCCTTGCCATCAACAAAAGCAAAACCAAATTTTGTCTTCCCTTACAAGCTTTCCATGCTTCTTAACTCTCTCTGTCACAGTAGACATCATCACCATTATACCTATCACTCACACTTGTAACTTGGACATCAACTTTGATTCCATTCTCTGTCTAGAGCTTCACATCACAGCTATCTAAATCTTGTGGCTCACATGCTCAGGGTCTAACTGATTTCTATAAGTGGAGTTGGGAGGGAATTTTCTTCTCAATCAAATTGGCAGTGACTGTGAAAGGGTGAGGGGTTCACCTACGTCTGCAGTGTATGGGTAGAGGTCACTGAAAGATTATCTGGGTATATCTGTTCCCTATCATTATGGGGAGCCTGGGGTACTGATGTACTTCAGTCCCTCCTAGTCTCTCCTTGTGGCACATAATAGTGTTGTCGCCTGTGGGTTGTAATACTTTGGTATAATTTCAGTTGTTGGGTTTAGTGTGCGAGGGCTGAGTGGTCATGGTGGCCTGTGATATACAGGGGGTCAGACTAGATCTGATCTTTTTATCTCTGACCACAATGCTAAAACTCTTCGTCAGGCCCTCATCTCCCTTTTGATCAATGCCAGCCTTCTCCCTTGTCTTGAACTTATCAGTATGGTGTAATAAGATAGATAATACATTAAGTTGATAAATGGGAACTCTGAGATCAGGGAGTAAAGTGCTAGATTCCCACTATACCATTTAAATCAGGTTAATCACCATACCCAAGAGGCCCGGAGATGGCACTGATGAATTTGGTGACTGGACGGTTCTGTTTGAAGGGGGTTTTGGCTGGCTCTGCTCCACGATACCATCTTTCCTTACAATGTTATCCAGGGTAATGTTTCCCGTACACTCAATCTAAAAGATGAAAGAAAGGAGATTACTGTTAAGACAAAAATAACACAATCAATATAGCCATCTTATCAGACTTTATCTTAGTCTGCACTTCCACACCCTCTTTCAACATGCTCATTTATTTTATTTAATTAATAAAATAACATGCAAATATATACAATTCAAAGAATTAATTCAGGAATCACCTAATAAGCAACCCAACATGTTCCACATGTGCGGAGTACACCCTGGCCAGAGGACATGCATATTCAGTAGAAAAGTAGAAAGTGTCAGCTAATTGGTTATGCCTTTTCAGCCATGATACATGAGGTCAGAACAATGAGACACCTGTTTTAGAGGAAAACCAGCCTCAATTTATCATCCCAGCCCACTGAAATTGTCACACATGCTGCAGGATTAGAGAAATGGCCTTTGAAACACTAATACTCTAAATAAGAGTGTCTAGAAAACACAAATCACTTTAGGATCATACTTTTCTAAAGCATTGACATGGCAAGCTGCATCTTGCAAATCCATGTATAGCAGCTGCACTGACCTTTGACACTTACTATACATTAGTGTGATGATGTTACTACTGAAGTGTTTGGAAACAGCACATTATATTGTTCTTAATCACTACTAATATAGTGAGGTACCTAATAGCATGTATTCAATGATATACAAGTTAAACAGAGCTGCTGATAGTATTACGCATGCAGAACAATGGCAAAGTACTTGTCATGGATTCAAATTACATGTTTATTATTGCAGTGTGATGTGTTTTGTTTGTATTAACTAAGTATCTTAAAACAATTTTAAATGATGGGGTGTCCAGTTCTCATTACATTGTGGTATCACAATGCCTCTGCCAATGTTTTCAATTAAAAAATAAAAGATAAAAAGGTTATCAAAGATCTGAGAGCAACTCAAAAGGACCAGGAGACAGGAGGAAGAAACAGAGATGAATAGCAAACTACTACTATAAAGCATGAAATTTCAGTTATTCATAAACTGTTGAGAGCTGTTTAAGTGCACTTTTATTATTTTTGACACAATGAAGTAGATTGCTTAAAGCTCAAAATCTCTATTTGGCCCTCCGATACGGATATAGTAATCTGAAGAGACTGTTACTGTATTCCTGTTCAAAGTCTATTAGATAAAACACAGCAAGATTATGACACTCCTTCCCCTCCTACCACACGAAAGTTGTGGGAGATGAGCTAACCCCCATTCCCATCCATAGGAAACAAAATACTGAATGCACTGATGAAGAAAAATTACTTCAGCCTAGCACTGTACATTAATATCTACATGGGACAGACTTTCAATTATACAGAAACCTCAGTAATATAGTACCGAGACTCTAGATTTACAGCATGTACTATTACATGTCATCGGTCTTGATGACCAAAGCTGAGGAAACTCATTTTTTATTAGCAGCAACTGAAGATGACAGATGAAGGCTAGTAAGTGTCTACATAAGAAGAGTACAATTGCATTCTTCATTCTTACTCTTCCTGCCAGCCCTAAATCCCTTAAAGGCAGTGCAGGAGCATGAAGTAAAACCTGAACTGTTGCTTTCTATATTGTACCAGTTTGGTAGGTAGGTAAAGAATTTCAGTGTCAAAGACCTTTCCATTGATCACCTTTTGCAAACAGTAAATTCACGTTAAAATAAAAGCTGTAGACCATTGCTTGTGTTACTCTTACATCAGGAAGAGAAGGTAGGGTATAAGAACTACCCACTGGAGAACTCAGATCTACCATGGGTGGACCAAATGTCTTCCCATCATACCCTGCAGCACTAGTAACAGTGGGACTGGAAGGGGTGGATGTAGTGCTGCTTGCAGTTGACGAGGCAGCTGAAGCTTGTCCACTGCTTATCTGCCACTAAACAAAACAAAAAACAAACAAACAACCAGAATTTATCCATTGTTCCTTTGCATGGTAGAACACATTTATTACATAATCTGACCCTAATATGTTTGAACCAAGCAAGCGGCAACACAAAAGCAAAATGAGCTGAAATTAGAACTGAAATTCATATTTGCTTTGTAATCTCACTAGGAATGGAAAAAAAAAAAGGTAGGACAAATGTATGAGATTTTAAAAAATCTTAAAATGTAATTTCCTGCTGATAACATGTACTAGTAGTTACATGTGTGAACATGCACAATGTTGCAGAGAGACAGAATAGTTTTAGTGGAATAAACGCACTACCGACAATGGCCTGAGCGTCAAAAGCTGCTCCTGTATTTTTAGTACTGTAAACTAGGTACTGTTATTTAAGTGGACAGTGGAACGATGTTGGGGTGGGTTTTTTTTAATGATTTAAAAGGACTTGTAAAGCAATCAATCTTCTCTTTGATTCAACTCATATGACTGTGATAGCCATGGCACTATTATTCCATTTCTTAGGTCACAGACCGGTGTTTCATTCCTTCATTCCTATGGTGGCAAGATACTCTACTCTTTTTAAGTGTACAACAAACCTCAAATTATGCATTGGCTCACTGGTATTTGCCTCACTGAGCAGCTTAAAAGTATCTGAAGTATTCACTCTTATCCTCACATAACTGCTGATCAGCTGGGGATTGATCACTTGCAGCAGAAGGTCTACAACTGTGGAATTTCTTTCCTCTAAGAGTCCAGGTTTGGGAAGGTCCAGAGCCTAGTGGCAACTACAGCTTTTTAAATCAGGCTTTTGCCTGCTTGCTGGTGCAGTAGCCAGGAGGTAAGTTAGAGGGCAGGGTTTTCTACTCTATTTGTTCATGGAAGGCAATGAACAGAACTTGTGTTTGTGTTAAGTTTTGAAGGCTGCCCAGAAGTCAGTGATAGATACAAAATAAACATAGCAATAAATTAAAGCAAACATTTAAACCATAAATCACTCAGGCAACAGTTACATTACAGCACTTACTGTGACACAGCTGAAGCTGTGCTGCTGTAGTGCTTGTGGTGAAGATGTTCTACGCCAGTGGTGAGCAACTTGCAGCCCATCAGGGTAATCTGCTGGTGGGCTGTGACAGTTTGTTTACATTGATCGTCCGCAGGCACGGCCGCCCGCAGCTCCCAGCACATCCCTGTGGCCCACGGTGCTTGGTGCAGCTCCCATTGGCTGGAAATGGCGAATCACACACTGGAGCTGCAGGCAGCCGTGCCTGCAGACAATCAGTGTAAAGGAACTGTCTAGCTACCCACCCGTGGATTACCCTAGGGGCCGCTGGTTGCCCACCGCTACTCTAAGCCGACGAGAGAGAACTCTCCCATTGGCTTAGTAACTCCTGCCTCTGCTAGTAGCAGTAGCTATACTAACGACAGAGATAGTACTGTCTACACCAGTGCTTACGTCAGTATAACTTACATCGCTCAGAGGTATGGTTTATTTACACTCCTGATGACGTAAATTATACTGAAGTAACATGTTGTGTAGACAAAGTCTAACTCTTCCACTAGTCAAAGTAGTTGGAATGGATTGGACTTGACAATTAACTCATTTCAAAATCATCAGGTATCTTCTCATGTACTAGAACAGTGGTTCTCAACTTGCGGGCCACTTGCGGCTCTATCAACACACAGCTATATGGTCCAGAGACTATATATATTGTGCAGATGCAGCCCACAATGGTAAATAGGTTGAGAATCACTGGACTAGATAGTAGTCTATTCACTGTAAATCCACCCTGGAAAAGTAAGACATGTAAGTTATAAAATGAATGTTCATATTATTCCATTTTTATTTTTAGGTGGGTGAGTGAAAAAAGTTTACCTGTTTAATAGCTTGCTGTGCCAAGAACGCCATCTGCAATGGGTTGGGCTTTATTGTTAGTCTCGGTACATTCTGGTTCTGGGGACCCCTCATTTGTTGAGCAGGAAGAATTGACCCATTAGAGTTGGGATTGTGATTCTGAAAGTTAATCAAGCGTGGAGGTGGCTGCTGGAAGAAATAGACAATCCCCTCAGTTAACTGTCTGAGGACTAACACCAAACACTCCAGAAAAAACTCCATCCTGAACCTCCCATTTTAAGCTTTAAAATACATGACTAATATAGTACTGAATCATTCACTCAAACACAAGATGAAATCAGATATCAGCATTGATGTATCTTGACAATTAAGAGTAAAATATAACAGATTACAATTAATTATTCTACCTGAACTAATCACTGGGGCAAATTGTGTAATGATTTGAAAGAGGACATTACGTACCTCTAACTGGCCGTTCTTCTGTATTCCACTGTGGGTTACGCCTGGGCACCATGTGCCTGGAGCTAGAGAATTTGAAAGCATTGTCCATCGGTCCGCAGATGTGACCTGGTTCACTTTGTGCCTCTGACTGAGGGGATGAAGGGAGGGGCAGACCGATCACCTCTCCAGGTCCTTCTCTACCACGAAACAGGTAAGATCCGAGGCAGAGGGCAAGGATGACATATAGTGGAACCCAGGTAAGGACCATGCATCCGAAAGAACCTCCAGCTAGATAAGTAAACACCTCCTCTTCTTGGAGTGATGGTTCCTATTGCATTGCACTGTGGCTGACGGACAGGCAGTACCTAAGCAGGAGGAGGGTTTGAGGATGTAGATGCTAGGGCTGAGCAGAGTATCACCATCCCAAAGGAGGTATCTGCAGAAGAGTCCTAAAATCATAGAATATCAGGGTTGGAAGGGACCTCAGGATGTTATCTAGTCCAACCCCTGCTCAAGGCAGGACCAATTCCCAACTTTTTTTTTTTTGCCCCAGATCCCTAAATGGCCCTTCAAAGATTGAACTCACAGCCCTAGGTGTAGCAGGCCAATGCTCAAACCACTGAGCTATCCCTCCCCCCAGCGTATGCTGTCTTGCAAATGTGTGAATCGAGCCCCATGTGGTTGCTTTATAGACGTTTAGGAAGGGTCCCTCTTGAAGAAATGCTATGGTTGTTGCTAATGCTCTGGTGAAACAAGGTTAGAAAGCTGAGAGTAGAATGCAGTCAGAAATCTATTTGGAGATTCTCAGGGTGGAGATGACATGCCCTCTGATTCTTTTTTCTATAGCGACAAATAGTCTGATTGGTTGATTGGTTTTGTTCTCTATAGGTAAAAAGCCAAGGCTTGCCAAACATTGAGACAGTGGAGTCTTTATTCCTCTGTGGAAGCATGTAGTTTTCTGAAGATCACAGGGAACTGAATGGATTGGTTAAGGTTAAATTCCTAAGCTACTTCAGGGGGTATTTGGGATATAAACACAAATAAACCTTATCCTTATGGAATTTGTGTATGGATGATCTGTCATCACCACTCCAAGTTCATCAACCCTTCTCGCTGAGGTGATGGTTACAAGGAAAGCAAAACACTTTATGGAAAGAAGGGATATGGAGCAAGTAGCTAAAGGCTCAAAGTGCAGCCATATGAGTACAGAGAGAACAAGGTTTAGGTCCCACTGGGGAGTAGAATTCTGAATAGATAGGAAGGTTCTTATTAGGCCTTTCCAGAATCTACTGGTCAGTGAATGTGGGAAGATCAAGTAGCCCTGCGAAGGTGGATGGTATGTGCTGATCGTTGCCAAATAAATCCGCAAGGGGCTGACAGACAAATCTGATGTTTTCAAAGATAGAATACAGTCCAAGATGACTGGGAGAAAATAGTCTCTGGGAGGATGCCTCTTTTGTGTGCTCAAGAAAAGCAGCGCTTCCATTTAGCTAGCTGGAATTTTCTAGTAGACTCCTATCTACTATTAGAGAGGATGATTCGTATGGTTGTGAGGTATGAACATTCTAGGGATGATGCCCAGCCAAATACCAAACATTCTCAGGATGATACCCATTCAAATACTGAGGACTCAAGGGGGGCGGACTTGGATCAAAATGCTTGCTCTTGCCCTGCCACTGGGTCAGGTGCTTGGGGAACATTGGGAGGACGAGTGGTGGTTGGAATGATATGAAGGAGGTTGGGAAATCAGAACTGTCTAGGCCAGAAGTGAAAAATCAAGATGAGCTGTGCACTGTCCTCCTGGATTTTGTGTAGAACTCGTAGCAGGAACGGTAGCTGAAGGAAGATATAGCTGTACTGGTCCAACCAGGGAAGAAGCAGACTGTCACTCTAGGAGTGGCGACCCAGGGCTCCTCTGAAGCAATATGTAGTGCATTTCCTGTTTGTTTCAGGAGGCAAACAAATCCCTGGTTGGGGTTCCACATAGAAGGAAAATATAATGCAGTACCAATTGGTGGAGCTCCTGCTTGTGGTCGACGATGAAATATCTGCTGAGGGAATCTGCAAATAAATTTTGCTTCCCCAGAAGGTAAGCTTCCAATAGGGTGATTTGATTGCTGATACTCCAGTTCCAAGGGCTGATCACTTTTGCACACAGGGAGACTGATCTTGCTCCTCCCTGTTTTGTTGACGTAGAAGACCGTCGTAATGTTGTTTGACATATGGACACAGTGAATACAGATGAAGGAAACAAAGGAGACTCATGCCTTCAAGACTACTTGCAACTCCAGGATTTTGACATGCATTCTGGGCTCTTGAGATGTCCAAGCACCTTGTGGTGTGTCACTATCCATGTGGCCCTCCCAACCTAATAGGGATGCACCTGTAATAATGGTCCTGTCCACAGAGGAAGGGAGAAAGGGGGTGCCCATGCATACCTGATGAGGATTTGTCCACCATAGCAGAGAAGACACTACCTTGGGCTGGAACTGTCACCATGAAGTTCATGGAATGGTGCCTTGAGGAGTACACCAACTGCAGCCATGTTTGAAGCCAACAAAGGTGGTCTAACGAAGGGTGGTCCCCAAAGGGGTGGTGAGGGTTTTGGAGGAGGTAGGGATGCAAACTCAATTGGACAGCCAGAACGGATTACATTTAGCACCCATTTGTCTGTTATCACACTCCAGGGGTTGAAAAAGTGTTTCATGGCTCTCGAGCTCCCATCAAAAATAACGTTAAGGCAGTGGCTGAGACTGAGACGCCAAACTTGTTGCAGAGAGTGTAGGGAAGCAGGACTTTCGAAACCTCTGTCTCTTATGTGGTGGTTCATAGACCCACTGAAGGAAAAAATGCTGAGAAGTGTCTAGATTTAACCAACGGGCAGTGAAACTTCTTCTTACGGGCAGGTGTGTATATCTTCAGAGAGCAAAGAGTAGCCCTGGAATCCTTCGGGTATGGAGGGACTTGTCCATCTTCTGATTAAAGTGGTGTGATTCATCAAAGGGGAAGTCCTCAATAGTATTCTGGACCTCCCTAGGGAACCCTGACACATGGGAACCATGATTCCCTGTGCAGGACAAAGGCAGTAGCCATAGCTCCAGAGCAGGGGCGGCCAACCTGTGGCTCTGGAGCAACATGCGGCTCTTCAGAAGTTAATATATGGCTCCTTGTATAGGCAGCGACTTCAGGGCTGGAGCTACAGACACCAGCTTTCCAATGTGCCAGTGGGGCGCTCACTGCTCAACCTCTAGCTCTGCTACAGGCCCTGCCCTCACTCCACCCCTTCCTGCCTCCTCCCCTGAGCCTGCCATGCTCTTGCTTCTCTCCCTGCCCTCCAGAGCCTCCTGCACACCACAAAACAGCTGATCAGGAGATGAAGGATGGGCAGGAAGGCACCGATCGGTGGGGCTGCCGGTGTGTGCAGGAGGCGCTGGGAGGCAGAGGGAGTGGAAGCTGATTGGGGGCTGCTGATGTATTATTGTCTCTCTTTGGTAATGTACATTGGTAAATTCTGGCTCCTTCTCAGGCTCAGGTTGGCCACCCCTGCTCTAGAGGAAGCATCAGCGGCATCGACTGCAGACTGGAGTGCAGTCCCGGCTATCAGTTTGCCTTCAACTATCAGAGCTTGAAAATGTGCTCTGTCCTGTTGTGGAGGGCTGTCAGCATGCTCTGCAAACCTGGCATTGTTCAGGAAATTGTATTTAGCCAATAAGGCCTGGTAACTGGGTATCTCGACCTGGAGGATAAATGATGAGACCTTTCTTCCCAGCAGATACAGGCATTTCCCTGTACCAGCAGGAGTAGACCAGGGATGATGTTGTCTAGCCCTTTCAGAAGCAGCATGGACCATCAGAGAGTTGGGAGAGGGGTGAGAAAACAAAAAGTCTGTACCTTTGGCCAGCACATAATAATACTTCTCTACCCTATTGGTAGGAGCACAGCTGGTGGAGTGTGCCTAACTGTCTTAAGAAAGCCGTGCTGGAGCTAGCTAACAGGTAGAGCTATTCTGTTGGGCCCAAAGTGTGCAGAATGTTTAAGAGTTTAGAGTCTTGGATCTCCTCAAGAGGAATTTGAAGCTCTCCAACAACTCTGAGGAGAAAGTCCTGGAATTGCCCAGTCACTGTTTTGTCTGGGATGACGATGTCAGTCTTGCTGGTTCTGAAGCATAATGTTCCTCCTCCTCCGATGGATGCAGGTGCAGATTGGAGTGTCTCCTCAGACGGGAAGCAAGGGATGGCTCCCTAGCAAATCAGATCAACTCTGCAAATGGATACTGTCCAAAGGCCCCCCAGTATGGCCAATAGGAGGGGGAGATAGGTGGTCGTGGGGGCCCCCATGGCATGAGGTACCAGCAGCTCAGAGTTAGATGAGGCGGAGGTTGGGCCCAAATCAATATGGGTCTTTTAGGTGGTGGAGGACATGCAGGGCCAGTGAAAAGCAGTTTATCGGAGGGTTCAGAATCTCCCAAGGAGAAGGCTGATTCTGGTTCCAGTCGCAGAACCATTGATGCTGTTGGAAGGGAGATTTATTCTGCATATGGGACAGGTGATAAGCTCCTTCTAGCAGTTGATTCTCCCAGAGGCAATATCTCCCTGGAAGTGGAAGGGCCCGGTAGAGGAGGGGATTCCAGATCTGGGAAAGCAAAAATGTCCTGTGAGGTGGCAACAGATCCTTATCTCCCCAGTGTTAGAGGAGTTCTGCTTGTCCAGGCCATTGAAAGTGGTGAGAAGGGTGGTATCTGAAGTTGGCAGTGATCAGAATTCATTGGTGCCAATGGATCCCAGGTTTTGGGACATGCCAGGGATGATGGTACTGATGGAACACAGTCTGGTACCGATGGATCCCAATGCTTATGGGGTTTCTTGTTGTGCCACTGGGACTGAGTACATCTTCAGTCCTCATGGGCCAAGCTAGTGGGCTTATTTACAGCCAAGTCAGACTTCTTTGAAGTGGACTTAGAGGAAGACTTAGTCTCATGCTTATGAGTGTGCTTCCTGACAAGATCCCGCCATGGGGACTATGAGGGTAGATTCTCCCAAAGCAGAGTCAGACTTTGCAGCAGGAGGTACACTCCTTGCTGAGTCTGGCCTACATATGGGAGGAAGTTCCCCAGTCTGGGTCCGCTAGTCATGCCCTTTTCCATGAGGTATTTGTGGAGATAAAAGTTCCTGACTTTCTTGGGTATGGCCGGAAACGATCAGCAGATACATTGCGGCAAGGTGCAGTGAGCTGACCCAAGGCAGTACAGGCATCACTGGTTGTTGCTGCTGACTGAGAAGGACCATGGACAGGAAGCAGAGTTTGAAGCCTGGAGTCCCGGGCATAGCCTGGTGCCCTGGGGTTTTTAGACTAATTAAAAGCTAAAACAGTAAAAACTATTAAAACTGTTAATACTATTTACAAACTACATGATTTTTGTTTTGTAGATCTAAGCTGAAGCTGTGGAAATGTAAAGGTTCCGTTCGGACCATGCAGCGGCAAGAAGGAACTGGAGAGGCAGTTGGTCCACGCCATCCTTTATCCTCTTGGAGACACAAGGCGAGCCAGGGTGCATGTGCAGACCAATGGACACTGCTTTCAAATTCTCTGGCTCCAGGTGCATGTGCAATCCATAGCAGAATAGAACAGGGACCATCACTCCAAGAATAAGATTTCTTTACAATGCTTAGAGATTATCAGAAAGTTCCTGAGATATGGGCACTGAGATCTTGAAAAAATGCTGTAAATACACACAATACAGGCTTCCTTATAACTATATGTGCTAAAGACAGCTGTGCCAATGGAATGTCACTAGAAGTCACCCGGTTATCATTCCGTCAGAACAAGTACAATCAGACATGTCTTCTCTCTGGAACAATGATAGTTTACCTGATGAGAAGTAGGAGTGTGCTGCATGGGACCTAGAATTCTTGAGTTTGGTAGACCCACTGGGCCTACCCTGCGTTGAGCCTGCTGCCTTTGAGCCATGACCTGCTGCTGCATGTGCTGGAGTCGTAGTTGAGCTAAACTGATCTGTGTTGGAAACTTAGACAGTTGGTTTGAAGGTAAGCCACTTTGTGGCTGTAAATTTGGTTCCATCACAGGGCTCTTTGGCATGTGTGGTGGGGTTTCTTTATCTTCAATTACCAGAGAACCTGGTAAAAAATAAAAATATAAGTTTTAACGTTCACCTTACTCTTTGGAGATATGCAGGTTTTCATAATTTCCCTTTTTTTATGCCATCAGACCACCATTCCTAATTGCAGTTTAAAGGATGAGTAAACAATTTTTTCCAGAATCAGTGGCAGCAGAACTGCGTGCATTATTGTGCTATCAATAACAATGAGGGCCCTTCCATTATACTGAAAATCATAGGTTATTTAACTTAAACTGAGATACTTTAAAATGCTGCTATTTCATTTTCTTAGATATATTCTAAACAGCACCCAATCACTAAGCTATTTAGTAACACCCAGTTAGCCTTTAGATATTATCACACCGTCAGTAAAGAGTCTAGCTAGTATTCTAGTCAACACAACTTAAGGCCTGAGTTTCTTCAACATACAAAAACTATTACAAGACATAGTCTATGGGGAAAAAAATGTTCCCTGATCAACCTTGACTCTGAAGCTTTAACCCCTGGTGGCTTCAACTTCTGAAACTGTGTAATAAACCATGGAGACACTCCAAAAGGGGCCAGTACTAAATCACTATTATTCATGAAATCATTCTAACAGCCTGAAACACACAGGTTCTCACATGAAATTCCTGTTTCCATTTCAGTATCTCTCAGACTTTAAGAGAGCAGAACCCAACAATTCAAAGGCATATCAGAAGGAAGGAAAGAAAGGTTTCCTGGAAATAAAGAAAAAGAGTTTCTTTTATACCTGTTCACACACACATTACTCACATGGCTGGAGGGTTCACCCCTGAGGAAAAATACAGATACACCCCTTTTGCGATCTCTTTCCCAAAGATAGGTACAGGCAGAGAAAGAAAAAACAGTTACTAACTTGTTCCATAATGACTCTTCTTCAAAATGTGTTGCACACATCCGTGCCACTTCAGGTGGATGGGTGTCCAGTGCATTAGCTGTGTGATGGTATAAAGGGTGGAGCTGCTGTCTTGTTGACCCCCAAGTCATGGAATGGACATGTCCAACAAGTCTCAAACAGTTATAGAACAAATTAATAACTGTTTTCTTTGAGTGATTACACATGGCCATTCCACTTCAGGTGACAAGCAGTTCAATCTGGAGAAGCACTGGAGTCTACTTGAATTATTGTAGGACACGTCCAAATCTGGCATCATCTCTAGACTGTTGGGAGATGGTGTAATGAGAAACAGAAGTATGTACTGATGACCAAGCTGCAGCACTACAAATGTCCAGTATAGAAACACTGCATAGGCCATGTGAGATCTCACTGAACGTGCCAGCTCCCTATCTGGCAGGGTTACATCGGCCAAGGTATCATACAAATGTATGCAGGAGGAAATCCATGGAAAGGTTCTGAAAGGAGACTCTCCATGAGTGGCACAAACAGCTGTGAGGACAACCTAAGCAATTTAGTTCTGTCCAACTAGAATGCTAATACTCTCCTAACATCCGATAGGTAGAGTCTCTCCTCCTCCTTAGCATGAGACTTAGCAGCTTCCCAACTTCCTTGCCTAAGTGACTGATATGGATGTGAGAAACCACTTCGGATGAAGGGATAGGTCTATTTTGTCCTTGTAGAGGACTATATGCAGTGGATCAAATACTAGAACCCTCAGTTCACCTACTCGCCAGTTACCTCACTGAGGCAATTATGACCAAAAAGGCTACCTTCATTGAGAGATGGAGCAACAAACAGGTAGCCATTAGTTTTGCTAACATTAGGTTAAGTCCCAAGGAGGAATAGGATCCTTTACTTGGGTATAAAACCTTTCCAGACTCTTTGAAAGCCTGATTGACATGATGCTGGAGAAAAGAATGATTACCAGTCAGAGGACAGAAAGCCAAGATAACTGCTAGGTGAATCCTCATGGAACCAACAGCAAGACCTTGTTGTTTCAGATATAAAAACAGTCTGGTGTATGTTATATTGGAGACCAGATTGGGGAACCCCCTTTTTGCTGAGAACAAATGGAGAATCTCATGCATTTTGATAGATAAACATCTTTAGCAGAAAGCCTTCTACTATTCAAGAGGATGTTTTGTACTTCCTTTGAACAGATCTCCTCTTGAGGGGTTACCCAGAGAGTTTCAATGCTGTAAGGTGAAGGATTTCCACACTGGGATAGAAGAAGCAATCATTGCCTGGTGAAATCAAGTCTAGGTCTGGTGATAATGTCAGCGGAGACCTGCCTGAGATGCTCAGCGAAGCGGAAAAAACAAGACTGGACAGGCCACATCAGTGCTGTGAGTTTCACGCGAGCATGGTTCAGTTTGATTTTTAAACACCATCCTGGGCAGGAGCAGAAGCTGAAAATATGAATACATGAGATTGTCTGTCCAGGGTAACAGAATAGAGTGCGTCAGATCCTAGACTGTGACCTGCCTGTGAACAAAACAGATGGCACTTTCTATTGGTGCATGTTGCAAACAGGTCTATATGGGGAACTTCCACACTTGGAAAATGAACCTGACAATATCTGGCTGGAGACACCACTCAGTGACTGATGAAATGCCTGCTCAGTTGGTCCACCAGATGGTTCTGGACACTTGGAAGGAGGGAAGTGGATGGAGATGTTGACACAAAAGTCCCAAAGCAGCACTGGCTCTTGGCAAAGAAGTGTCAATCAAATCCCTTCCTGTCTGTTCACATAGAACTTGACCACTGTATTGTCCGTAAGTCCTAGTAAATTCCTTCCTTTGATATAGGGAAGAAAAGTCTGGTAAGCTAGATGAATGGCTCTCAATGGCTTACATTTATGTAGTGAACTAACCCTGGCCAGGCCATAGCCCTTGAGTTTTCAGAGAACCCAGGTGGACTGTCAAAACCTAGGGCGGAAGTGTCCATAACCAAAGTTAAAATAGGTTCTGAGGGAACAAAAGTAACAAGCACGCACACATTCAGTCCACCAGTCCAAAGAGGCTAAGATCCAGGTGGCCATTCAAACCACTATGCTCACTGGATGACGAATTAGAGAACACATCAAGCTCAGACAGTTCTGCAGCTTCCTGAGATGAAGCCTGGCCAACTAAACCATGTAAATACATGAGGCCATACACCCCAGAAGTCTGAGGCAATTTTGAACTGTTGTGGTAGGATAGGCCTTCACGTCTAACAAAATGGCCTGCATCGTCTGGAATCTTGTTTGCATGAGAACACCCTGTTTTCCGTAGAATCTAAGACTATTCCTATAAACTCTATCCTATGAACAGGGAGAGGACTAATTTTTCCTCTTTGATCAGTAATCATCTGCTGAAGGTGCTTTGTATCATGGTCATGCTAGATATTACCTGGCTCTTGGATTGGCCTCTCACCCACCAGTCATCCAGGTATAGACACACTTGAACTTCATTATATAATGCCTGCATCTGTAATTTTCATTTCATGCATCTGAAGAAGTGAGATTTTTTTAAACTCATTAAAGCTTATGCCCAAATAAATCTGTTAGCCTTTAAAGTGCCACCGAAGTCCTTGTTGTTTACTTGAACTTCTGATTTCCTCAGAAGTGCTGCCACCACTGCCATCCACTTTGTAAAAACATGTGGGGTCACAGATAGTCTGCAGACCTGACATTTAGCCTGACAGTGGTATTGGCTAACCATAAATCTGAGGAATTTATTGTGGCTTTGATTTATTGCGACATGGAAACGTGCACCCTTTAAGGTGAGCACAGCACGTCAGTTGCCAGGATCCAGGGAGGGCATAAAGGAAGCCAGAGTGAACATGCAAAACTTTATTTTCTTTAGATATTTATTGAGCTCCTGCATGTGTAGTACAGTTCTGAGAGCTCCTTTTGCTTTTGGGATTAGGAAGTGGCGAGAATAAAACCCTTTTATCTTTGTCTAGAAGAGGAACTTCTTCTATGGCTCCCAACAAGAGGAGAGACTGTACCTTGGAGATGACCTTTGTGAGAATGGTCCCTGAAAAGGGATGAAGGACAGAGGTGGTGGTGGTGTAGAAATAAACTGAAGAGTGTATCACAATTCCATCATGTGTAAAACCCACTGAGCTATAGAAATATGGGTCCAAGCACTTTGGAAGTGGGATAGTCTGTTGGAAGAAAACAGGGGTAGTAGAAGCTGGCAAACTGAAAACTGGTAAGCTATCCTCAACCAGAATGTCAAAATGACTGTATGGTGTTCTTATCCTGTCTGGACAAATGTATAGCAGAAGAAAGATAGAAAAAAAGGAGTAGGCAGAGGTATTCTCCTGTAACTTCTCTATTTCTTTATAGGCCAGGTCCTGATGGTGAGGCACACAGAAAGCATAATGATGAGGCTACTGTGGACAGAACCACTGCTTCTTTGGGAGACGAGTCTAAATATCCATAGACTTGTGCATAGCCCTAGAGTCTGTTTTAGGCTATGAAACCTGTCATCGATCTGCTGTGCAAATAGTTATAGTTCCTCAAAGGGGAGATCTTGAATGGTTTGTTGGCCCTTTTGAGGAGGACCTGATGCCTGGAGCCACAATCATTTAATTATTGTAACAGCCAATGCCCTGGCTCAGTCATCAAAATCCACAGCATCCAATGTGGCCTGAAGCAAGGTCTTGGCCATCATCTTTCCCTCATTAACCATAGCGGGAAACTCTTGCCTGGTTTCCCCTTGCAACTTGTCCATTAATTTTAAAATATTGTCCCAGAGGGAGAAGTTATAACATCCCAGCAATACATGCTGATTAGCAATCCGGAGATGTAATCCTGCTGTCAAATGTATTTTTACACACACACACACACACACACACACACACACACACACACACACACACACACACACACACACACACACACACTTTTGCAACTTTTAATTTTCAAGTAGATGCCTGCTGACCTTGGTGTGTGCTCTCATTAGAAACTGAAGCCACCAAAGACTCCAGGTATGGAAAGAAATAAAAAATGTACAAACCTCTATGAGGGCACATGATCCTTCTCTGTCCTTTTAGCTGCGGGAGGCATGGAAGATGGAGTTTGCCATAACACTTTAGTGAACTCCAGAATAGCCTTGTTTATGCAAACTGCCACTTAAGAAGGCTCCACAGATCCCACAATATCAACCAATCTGTGAGAGTTCTCCTGAACTACCTCCACCTGCATGTCTAGGAAGGAAGTCACACTTTTTAGGAGATTCTGTTGAGATGTTTCCTAAACTGCCGGTGACACTGGTACTGAGAGACTCAGCAGATCATGTGCCACATCATATACCTGAAGTATTGTTGGCACTGGGACAGTCTCTTGATATTGCTGAGTCAAAGATGTTGCAATCAAAATTGCAGGGTGTTATAATCCAAATGGTATCGTATGAGGGTTGCAAAATTGTTGTGCCAGAGGAGGGCGGGAGGAGAGGAAGGGTCCCAAGACTGCCACTCCCACTTCTGTGCTGCCTAGACAGCAGCCTCCGAGCTTCCTGCAGTTAGAGGAGGTTCTCGGAGGTGGAGAGGCTCTCCCGCATGCTGCTAGGAGCACCCCAGCAGGGGCTCCTAGCTGCTGGTCCAGGACAGTGACAGATTAAGGAAGGGGCCCCCAGTCAATTTGAGCCTCCCACCTCGGAAAAATGGGTGCCCCAGAAGAAACCCCAAGGCAGAAGCCCTGATCTAGCAACCCTGAGCCCCAGCAGGAGCCCTGAGGGATGGAAATCCTGAGCCTGGGCTGCCCCGGCTGCAGCCAGCAGGAGTGGAAGCCCCCAGCCCCAGGAATCACCGGGGGGAGGATGCCCTGAGCTGTGGCAGGAATCTTGAGATGGGGGCAGAAGCCAGACCCCAGGCTGTCTCAGCTGCAGCCACCAACAGCAGAGAGCCCCAGCCTAGGAGGAGTCGCTGGGGGTGCAAGCCCCAAGCTTGGTGCCCAGAGCTTGGGGAGGGTGCGGGGGAAGAGGGGGAGAAGGTGGAAGAAAAGCCAGGAGCCCAGCTCTCGGGCTGCTGCGGCCACCCTCATTTCTGCACTGCCTCTGGGAGGTGAGTCTGATCCCCCCACGAAGAGCAGCCATGCAGGGGAAGGACAACTCCTGTCCCTCCTCAGCATGTCTGGACTTGCAGCGTGTCTGGACACAGCCATGAAATTGGTCAGGCCCTAATGCAAAGCTGGTTGCACTTTTTGACCAAAGGCCAAAATGCCTGACGGGTACATCCAAAATCACTCTCCAACAGAAAGATGGAGACATTGACAAAAAAAACCCTGCAGATATTGAAAACAAAGGAAGCTTGACAATTATCAAATTCCTCAAGATAGAGACTTTTTAGTCTCTAATTCCCACTCCTAGCAGGGAAGTTCCTATGCTGCATGTCTTCATTAGACTGAGTACATATACTTAGTCAATCATAATGAACAGGCTATTCACAAAACTCCTTATCATAGGATGTACAAAGCAGAAACCCAGCCTCTGGCAGATAGAAAAAAAAATGCAAATGCCAGTCTGAAGGTATGAATCCAGCCTGCCTAGAGAGCACGGTACAGTGGGGATGGTCAATCTTTGCTTGCTCTATGAACTCACATCTGTTAACAGTATGCCAAGAAGGACAGTAAGCAAAATCTACAGAGCTAGGAAAAAAGCACCCAACTCCAACAGAAAACTATTGCTCAAAAGACTGCTTTCTGTAGTTTTTTCCTTCTCATCTCCCCACCTGAGTTAGCTAAAACTAGTTAGGCACTGCCTATCTAGCTTTACTACCTGGAACAGCATCCAATATGGAGTCAGATCAGACACATGCTTTAGAGTAATTTTTGTCCACTGGTAGAAGATATATTAAAGGACACATGAGAAATACGCTCAATTATATATCTTGGAGGCCACTGAGCTGATAAAAACTATTTTTAGTGATACCGCCAGTTTACAAAGAAGTTGATAAAAGAAGCAGGAGCCACATCATACCTAGATTGAAAATATTTTGAGCCCAGAAGCTAGGATCACAGTGAAACTGGACAGTGGTGTTAGTCACTGGTGAAGCATCACACCTTGCTCGAAGGAGATACCGTAGACGATATGTAATCTAGAACAGGAAAACACCTTGTACAGAACATTTTTTTCTTCTAGGAAGAAAGCCTGATTAACTTGTACTATTTTCCCACAAGACAATAACAGTGTTTATATTTATTATCTGAGCAAAATGCCTTGGATTGGAGCGAAAAGAACATAAGTCTGTGCAAGGGCTGACGCATTAATCCAAGTACTAATTATACCATAATACAGAATTTCAGACAGGCAAAAGCTAGCCAGCTCAACACACCTATTCTTTTTGGATTCCTCCTAATCCCAATTCCTCTTAAAACCTTTCTCCAAAAATCTACTGAAGATGCCTCTTAATCTCATACCATTTGGTTAAATTAACTTTCCTACTTGTATTGACATGAATTACCCACTATATAAATGTTTTCATAGAGTTCCTTATTTACTTGTAGTTTTCCTAATCTTTAGGTAGGTCAGTTCTAGAATACCTAACCAGTGTGAAGTGCATGACAAAATATATATTTTAAAAGGGGATGTGGGAATGTTTAAAGCTGTAATCACTACCAATTTGAATGTAGGCAATGCAGGATTTCTGGGGACACCAGTAGTAGCTAGGGTACTAACATCCCAGGATTGCTTCAATTTCAGTTCATGTTCACTTCAGAGTTTTTAAACTGCCTATGGCATACCTGGCTCTACATATGGTTTTTATCTATTCATTAAGTGACTAAAACTGTTAGCTACTGCAATTATTCACAGTAGCTAACAGTGTGTTGCTCATGCCAGAAGTCTAGGTTGGCACATGGATGTCTTCCTGCAAACTGCTCAGCCTATTCCTTTTTCTGCAGTGTGAATAGGGCTTCCAAGCAGTAATCCGAGTAATTTATCAGAGGGATAGGCTGTTAGTCTGGATCTGTAAAAAGATCCACATCAGAAGAAGTGGGTATTCACCCACGAAAGCTTATGCTCCAATACATCGGTTAATCTTTAAGGTGCCACAGGACTCTTTGTTGCTGTGTAATTTAGTTGGCTAGATTATGCTCCTTCCCAGCTCTATGCGGTAAGATATCCCACAGTGCACAGCCTCACACGTGACTCTGTACAGGTGTATGCCCTCTGGAGCAGATTTCAAAGAGCACAGAACAGCCAGGCATCCAACTTCCAAATGTCTTTGCCTTTGGCAGGAGCTAGGCACTTAACTCCCTTTGTGTTTTGAAAGTCTCCCTCTGTGTCTTGCTGAGGCACGATGGGATAGTTGCCCAGAATGCACTGAAACAATCATGGTTAGGAAGCCTGGCAGTTGTGGATGAGCAAACAATTGTGATAGCAGAAAAGACAGTGTGTGGCTATAACAATTCCATTTATCTTCAATTGCATACATGCCCATGTCTCTAATTTTTTTTTTTAATCACAATTGTACTTGTAATGTAGCAGGACCTTTGTATCTTTAGGCCTTGGTTTCTGTTTTAAAATGAAAAAGTGTGGCTTTAGTATATCACAACCCATAGCATCACTGCTTCAGACCATGAGGTACATAATGCATACTTGCAAGTCTGAAGACAAGGTCTTAGAACCTTTCAATGGAAGGTTATACTGACTGTGGGGGAGCCAACGTTAATTTTACATTAAAAAGCTATATCTACATTATCCATTATGTTTGGATCACCTCATCCTTGAGCTGAAAAAGTTGTTATAATAGAATGAGCATGTATATACACAAACATGCTTCATCCTAAAAAGGTTAACATTAGTGATTTATACACTTCCACAGAAGTGGGACAATCTCTATCTCAGTAGCAAATGTGCAACAACTCAAATTTTCAAGAATATCTAGGAGGGATCAGAAGTCAAAGTTTTAAACATCCTCCTCAACTTGTGCTGTTGTAGGGAAAAAAATGTATATTACACACTTGTGCTGCAATATACTGATGTAATTAACAAGGTTAATTCCTTGACTTTACTTAAGACACAGAAAATTCACTTGTTTGACTTAACTATGGCCCCTTAGCAACTAAGGAATACTGTCTTTCCTAGCCTTACCAGGCGTTTGCTGTACAACAATGCTGTGCTGCTGCCACTGGAAACTGCCCACTTGGAAAAATTCATGACATGTTCCAGCTGTTTAGAAAGACTTGCCACTTCCTGTTGTTGCTGCAGAAGCTTAATCCGATGGTCTTTTGATAGACTCTGAAAGGAACAAAGCACTTCCAGTGAAATTTTCAATTTACAGCAGAAAATGTATTAGCTCTCACTTGCTAATCAATAAACATGATAATCCTCAAAAATATCAAATGGTTTCACCTTATTTTTCAGAAGAGATTTTAAAGAGTGATTATATACTCTGAAATGTGACTAAATTTGGTACATTCTTACTCAAGAGATCAGCCCACTGCGTGTATTCAGATTTCCATCTTCTTCCTTTAGTGACAGAAAGAAGTTTCTATGGGTTTTTACTCTATAGTAGCGTTTAGATAGGTTTCCCTCACAGACTATCCTCTCCTACTTGTTATTACAATGAAGTTGGACAGCTGAATTTGTGGTACATCAACCACAGTTTTCCTGCATCATACATAGATCTGTGACTTCACTGCACAGCCCAGCTTCTTTTGCTTGATTATGAGGGAGGGCAGCCCTGATTCACGAAAACTAAATGCAAACAGGAATTCAAAGTTATTAGCAAAGAAAACTGCTATTGTATGAAATATTTCTCTGCTTAGCCCCATTTGAAATTTCCTCGTTAAGGGGTACCAACATGTAACTCATGCTGAAAGACAGTTTTTGCTGGGTTTGAATTTTGATGGATCATCATTTAAAGCCCCTGTGAAAGCTCTTACAAGACTACTTATTTATAATCTTAGAAGTGAATTTACCTCTAACTGATGTAGCAAAGCTTTCCCCTTTTTATTTATTTCTACCATCAGTGTAAATATGGCAACTTTAATATCCTGTTCCACCTGCTTTTGATTCTGATTCGCTTCAAGGATTCTGTAAGTAAAAAATAAATATTTAGAAATTTTTAGCACAGTGTCCTTAAGAAACTGCCACCAAAGCTCATCCTGACTCAATGAATGAAATGACTTATTTGTTGCACAGAATGCAATGGATTCCTGCTCACATGCATCCAGTAGTATATACTGGATAAGATGCTGCCATTAGCCAGGAAAATTATCAGGCTGAGTTAGTTTAAAAAAAAACAAAACCAAAACACAGATTTAGGAATGCATCTGACCTTGGTGTAAATCTGAGAAATTCTAATTATATGATCTAGAAAAGTAGGACACTTATATAAGCAAGGGAATTTTATTGATAAAAATGAATGGTTGAAAGAGTCTTGATTTTAATATTCTCCTAAGCCTTTCTGGCAGGGAATACAAAAAAGTCTCCATATGTCACAGGAATTCAAGATCTCATTTTTTCCTCAATACAGAAAGTTTCTCCAGAAAGAAGATATCCAGCAATGTAGCAGCCTTTCCATTTGTGTTTATTGTTTTTAATGCACAGCTTGAAACAATATACTTGCCAATGGTGAGTCGTATTACTGCTTGAGCACGGCTTGTAGGCCTATCTAGCGATGTGAATATTGCTACTACACTGCTGACACAATCAATATGCTGCTCATTCTACCCTCTCTTTGGTGGGGTGAATGAGAGAGAGCAGGGAATGCTTTTCACTACCTTATGCATGTGTATTAGGCAGTGCTGAGTACCTGGTACAGGTGCTTAAAAACACCAGGTAGAAGAAGTTAGGAAGGAGAGAAAGGCATTTGGATTCCATGTGGGAGGAGAGGAGTATTACTTTTCTCCTGTCATTCAGGAGCAAGGGGATGGATGGAGGAAGGGAGACAGACTGTGGTTTGCATCCAAGAGGTGGTAAAAGAGAAGGGGGAGAGAACAAGCATAACAGTAAAGCTTCTCCATCTCTCAACAGCTAAAACCAGGGGGAAGATTGGACTTACATTCCTAGGGTACTGCATCTGAATAGTGCTGTGGAGGTACTTGCTAGGACCCATTTTGAAATGTACTGTTGCAACCATGGTTATGCCTTTGGCTTGCAAGTGTCAGGTATGAACCCAGATCATATTGTTTTTCCACAAATGATCTTCAAGTAAATCTGTCACACGCATTTATTTTCAAAAACCTGAACCATAACATCTCATTTATAGGAGAGATACATATCAAGAAAAACTAAAAATGGGGGTGGGCAGGGAAGAGATACTGCAATTGCCTTCTAAAAATTTCCTAACAGCCTGCTTGGCTGAGCTTGCCCCTCCTGTTCTCCTGGAAGTTTATAGGCTAAAGAGAATAGTTATGTAACCAACATCAAGTTTAAGTTAACAAAATACCACAAGGATTACTATAACCAACTGAAAACTTAAGAATTTCATATTTCACTACTGAAAACATTTTGGAAATTATTTCTTTTTGGAAGTATCAAACAATGCAGACACAATGTACAAAATCCATTTAGGAATACTTTAATTTGAAAGCCTTGGGTGAGTTAGGTAATATTCTTACGTTCACTGTTTGTCACTATTATTTAGTAACACGATACATACCTGTTTTGGATCTGCTTCCCTGTATATTTTATGTACTTAGTCTTCTCCATTAGCTTGGTGATAAGTGTATCAATGATCACTTTCTGGTTCTGAAAAGCTTCTTCTATAAACTGGTACCTGCAATAATCAGTGACTTATTTAAACATGAGAAAGAGGTTTGAACTATACTTACTAAAAAATAGACTGCATTCCAACAGAATCATCACTCCAGTTAAAAACACTACTAAAAGACAGAGTTTAACACTAAGGAAGCCCATAAAAGGCAAATATGTCTGATTTTTAAGGTATTTTTCTTGTGTAATTATTTTCTTCATAGAAATGAAGAGTATTAGTTTTTGTGAGAGTCATTCAAATGACATTTTAGATTTCCTCTGATAAATGCTGTTCAGAGAGAAATGAACATTTCCTCTTTAAGAGGACCTTACCAACCCTTTCAGAAACAACCATCCTGTTCAACAGCAAACTGAGAGTTATGTTTGACCACATAGTTACATAATATAGCCCCGGGGCTTTTAAGAGCTCTCAGTTTGAAAAACTACATAGCAAAGATTTCCATCTATAGTAGAACCTCAGAGTTATGAGCACCAGAGTTACAAACTGACCAGTCAACCACACACCTCATTTGGAACCAAAAGTATGCAATCCGGCAGCAGTAGAGACAAAAAAAAGCAAATACAGTACAGTACTATGTTAAACATAAACTACTAAAAAAATAAAGGGAAAGCAGCATTTTTCTTCTGCACAGTAAAGTTTCAAAGTTGCATTAAGTCACTGTTCAGTTGTAAACGTTTGAAAGAACAGCCATAACGTTTTGTTCAGAGTTATGAACAACCACCATTCCTGAGGTTTTCGTAAATCTGAGATTCTACTGCAATTATACTGCCAATAATGGAAGGCTTACACAGGGTCAGAAGCTGGAAGATCAAGAGATTCTATTTTCAACTTTACCACAGATTTTCTTTCGCAAGACCTTTCAGTCAGTTAACTTCAGTTTCTTCACGCGTCTTTTTGTTAAAAAATAAATTTGCATTTTAGCAGGAGCCCTGCTCAACAATATAATCTAGGCTAGTACTGCAACCAATTCAGAATTAGTTCAACATCTCTCATAAGGCATCAGCAACTAGTTGTATAAAAATACGTAATTTACTTTGGTACCTGTGCTCTTTGTGTTCCAGTAACTGGCAATCCCGGCATGTAAGTTTGTCACAGGTCTCGCAATAGAGCTTCAACTGTTCCTTTTTGTGGTAAGGGCAGAAAACAGGCCGCTGACTATTCACACCAACTGCCTCTGCAGAATAAAGGAGGATTAAAATTTCTGTTAGCAAGTTGAAACAATCTTTATTTGCTTGGGTTAGAATGAGAAGTTGGTTAGTTTCCATATCTCCAATCTGTTTTTTTTGGACTAGAATCCATTGCTTCATCTTGGAACTGTTGGACTTTTCTGCTTTCTTCGGGTCTTGGAGGCAGACAAGAGATCTTCTCCTCCTCCAGTGCAATAGCACTCCCCTCCAACAGTTGGAGCGCAAACATATGAGGTGCTAAAAGTGATGACATTTAAAGCCTAACAGGTTGAAAATGTATACTTTGGCTTTGTTGTATCAAGTGTTTTCATGGGAGACCGTCCATGAAAGCCTTGGATTCTGTTCATCCAGTGAGGCCTTTGAATATAAAGCATGTATGCTTTGTCTTGTGAATGGGACCCTTGAGTAGCTACCCTTCAAGTTCTGTCCATTAAGTAGTTGTATCCCTAGCGAACACTTATTTCAGAAAGATCTTGATTAGAAACTTGGAAGATAGTGGCCTTAATCCACCTGCATGAAGAAAGAAGTGCAGAAGTTAAGTACCACCAATAAAGCACCGGGCTTCCCCCACACTATAATTCCATATATGCTGAATTCTACATTCTACAAAAGCGCTAGCTTCAGGATGAGAGAGGGTTTAAGAACAAAGAGGACAAGGAAACTGACTCGCTTAAATGGAAGGTTAAATTTCTCTTACAAATGAAATGGAAAGCTTGCCTTTCAACCACCTTATCTGAAAAAAGTTTTTCTTTAAACTACTTGTTGCAAAGAAACCACAAAATATGCTAATCCTCTGATGGCCAAAAGGAAGACAAACATTTGAGCTAGAAAAAGATAAGAATATTTTCCTGGTGACTTGAAGGGTTATTTAGTATGAGTGTGTAACACTTAATTGAGGCTCCATGGGGGTCTTTGAAGTGATGCTGCTTTCAGAAAATAGGAACATCACAAGTCCAGTCAAATTCCCCCTTTAGGCCACTCATAGACTCGTAGGTCAGAAGGGACCAATATGATCATCTAGTATGACCTCCTGCACAAGGCAGGCCACAGAACCCTACCCGTCCACTTTTATAACAACCCCTAACCCAGGACTGAGTTATTGAAATCCTCAAAATTGGTTTGAAGACCTCAAGCTGCAGGGAATCCACCAGCAAGCGACCCATGCCCCACGCTGCAGGGGAAGGCGAAAAACCTCCAGGGCCCCTGCCAATCCGCCCTGGAGGAAAATTCCCTTCTGACCCCAAATATGGCGATCAGCTAAACCCTGAGCATGTGGGCAAGACTCACCAGCCAGCACCCAAGAAGGAATTCTCCACAGTAACTCAGTTCCCATCCCATCCAACATCTCCCCGCAGACCATTGAGCAGACTTGTCTGGTGATAATCCAAGATCGATTGCCCAAATTAAACTATCCTATCATAACATCCCCTCCATATACTTATCAAGCTTAGTCTTAAAGCCAGATAAGTCTTTTGCCCCCACTACTTCCCTCGGAAGGCTGTTCCAGAACTTCTCTCCCCTAATGGTTAGAAACCTTCATCTAATTTCAAGTCTAAACTTCCTAATATCCAGTTTGTACCCATTCGTCCTCGTGCCTACATTAGTACTAAACTTAAATAATTCCTCTCCCTCCGTAACGTTAACCCCCCTGATATATTTATATAGAGCAAGCATAACCCCCCGCAGCCTTCTTTTGGCCAGGCTAAACAAGCCAAGCTCTTTGAGTTTCCTTTCATAAGGCAGGTTTTCCATTCCTCGGATCATCCTAGTAGCCCGTCTCTGGACCTGTTCCAGTTTGAATTCATCCTTCTTGAACACGGGAGACCAGAACTGCACACAATATTCCAGATGGGGTCTCACCAGCGTCTTATATAACGGTACTAATACCTCCTTATCCTTGCTGGAAATACCTCACCTGATGCATCCTAAAATCGCATTTGCTTTTTTAACAGCCGTATCACATTGGCGGCTCATAGTCATCCTGCTATCAACCAATACCCCAAGGTCCTTTTCCTCCTCTGTCGCTTCCAACTGATGCGTCCCCAACGTATATCTAAAATTCTTATTATTAATCCCTAAGTGCATGACCTTGCACTTTTCACTATTGTATTTCATCCTATTACTATTACTCCAGTTTACAAGGTGGTCCAGATCTTCCTGAACAGTATCCCTGTCCTTCTCCGTGTTAGCAATACCCCCCAGCTTTGTGTCATCCGCAAACTTTATTAGCACATTCCCGCTCTTTGTGCCAAGGTCGGTAATAAAAAGGTTAAATAAGATCGGTCCCAAAACCGATCCTTGAGGGACTCCACTAGTAACCTCCTTCCAGCCTGACAGTTCACCCTTCAATACGACCCGCTGGAGTCTCCCCTTTAACCAGTTCCTTATCCACCTTACAACTTTCATATTCATCCCCATCTTTTCCAATTTAACTAACAGTTCCCCATGTGGAAGCGTGTCAAACGCCTTACTGAAATCGAGGTAAATTAGATCTACCGCATTTCCTTTAGCTAAGTAATCTGTCACCTTCTCAAAGAAGGAGATCAGATTGGTTTGGCACGATCTACCTTTAGTAAATCCATGTTGCAATTCGTCCCAATTACCATTGACCTCTATGTCCTTAACTACTTTCTCCCTCAAAATTTTTTCCAAGACCTTACATACTATAGACGTCAAGCTAACAGGCCTATAATTACCCGGATCACTTTTATTCCCTTTCTGTGTGGCGATCCAGTTGCTGAATCCTTAGATGTTTTGAGCATCCAAAGTTTTAACAGAGAGTCTAGGCACTGCCTGTGTCTTGGGGTCCGTAGGCACACTCTCAGGATGCAGATCCTCTGTCTTGCAAACTGTGCTGAGACCTGCACAGTCAAACAGTCTAGCCCATTACCAATGCTGACTCCTTAGAATCCCTCTTCCTCTCTTCCAGAACTCCAACTGAGATCCTTCCAGTTTACCCCCTCATGGGGACACGTGGTAGATGTAACACTTCACATAGACTTTGTACAAGATTCTAGACCACCACTGCTCTTTACTTAAGAGATAGAACAGAATATATATCAAGAAAACAGACATCCTGAACACAATATCCTCTGCTTTACTTCACCCTTCCCTTGGGAGTCCTTTGCAGACTGAGTTTAGATAAACAAGGTTCCTCCCACCTATATAGACTCCTGCAGTAACTTCTCTGCTTGCGCTGGTGAAAATGGTCAAACGACCCCAAACAGATCAGCTCCTACACTATGGATCATAAAGCATTTTGTAAAGAAATTTCTTAGATTAGAAAAGCTACAGCCTCATTCTGAAGTAAATTTTGCACCTGAGACAATTGAGGCTGGACAGCTCCAGAATTGCATGAACATCTATGGGATCTTTTAATTAAATACAAAGAACCCAGAGAATAAACCTCTCTTATGATGGAACCAAGATTATTGCTCTAAGGGAAAGAAAATGCACTACACAGTCTAGAAACCCTCATCTTTTCACATATAGTCTTCAATTAGAAGAGGCAAAAGACAAGTTAGAGAGGATGGCTCCTGAAAGTCTACAAGAAGACCTTGTCTGGGAATCTTGACAGTGTGTGGTATCAGCCCAGGTTAAGAAGATATTTTTAGCTTTCCTGCCACAGGTAGGTGGGCGCAAATCAGCAGCGCTTATCTTGTAGAGAATCCTCTCCTGGAGAGGCCCCTCTGACTGACTTGGGGAAGAATTCTTGGCCCTGGTGTTTTGAAAAGGATGAAAAGATTGGTGGTTTTGTGAGGACTAGAAATTGCAGCTGAGGAAGTGACCTGAACTCCAGCAAATGTCTTGACATTGGACTCAAATTAAATTATATCCAGATAGCCAAAGTATTCTTAAGGACATTGCGAGGGACTTGTCGAGCATTTTTGCCCTTTGAAAGGGCAACTGAACAGATTGCTGGTGGAATAGTGACCCTACCTACAGGTGTAGTGTTCCAGGTTCTTCGGCCAGATTTTATGGGGGAAAAAAAAGATTTGGAGAAGAATCTGGTGATGTCACACGAAGCACTGAAGAGGAAAGATGGTGTCATTTTGCTAGTATCCAGTTCGGTGGAGTTTTTCGGTTTCCCCCTTTTGATCTTTATGGTACTTCTTTTTCTGAAAGTACTAGAGAGAATCGGTGATATTGAGTGGCATTTGAGCAGACACCATACATATTATGGTACCACAAAAGCCATGGAAGACAATTCAAAGTCCCTCTTTAAAAGTTCTCAGTCGTCTGGTCTACAAAGTCCTTTGGAGAATTAGCCCAATTAAATTGGGTTCAAAACCCTTTTTTACCTGAGAAGAATCCTAAGATGAAAAAGCACTCTATCTTCAGAATGGAAGAAAAGGTGATCTTATCAGACTGAATTTTCATAGCGGTGTAATTAATGGATTTATTTTTGCCAAGGTAGGAGTACTGAGAGTCAATTTTCTCAAAAGATTCCAGTACAGGGAGACAGATCTTTTTACCACTTCATCTTAAGGCGTCCTGGTTAGGAGAAGAACTTGGAGGAAAATGGGTTGCTGGTTCAGCTATCTTAAAAGTGGAACTTATCAATTCCTCGGAAACTTCCAAGAGTTCCTCAGATGGTGGGTGACCTAAATTACTAAATGGGAGGAAAGCTCCTCTTTGTCAGCAAGGATTATAGTGAATATTTCTGATGTCTCAGGAAACCCTTGAAAACAATGGAGGGAAAATGGTGAAAGAAGCAAGGCAGGAAAAAGGTATTGGTGGGAGAGCTCTTCCTAGAGCACTATAGACAATAGAAGCTGGTTGGCACAATAGCTTGGGAACTCCCACACAGCTCTCACTAGTTCCCCCACTGATTGAACTGCGGCTTGTTGGCTGTCACGGTCCTGTAGCAGAGAAAGACCTATGCTGGGAAAAATGGTATGGGGTCAGGATGAAAATGAAGGCATAGAAGCTAAGGGACATGCGAGTGGTCTGCCAGCACATGGAGCAGAATGTAAGAATGGGAAACTTAAGCTTTGCTAACAGGGCCCAAGCCAAACATGATGTGGTAAAACTACAGGTACAGTGAAGTTCCTAGCCTTCCTCGAAGCATTCACCTGAAGACCCTCCTCTTGCCACTTGGAGATGAAGGTGAAGAGATGGTGAAAAATTAGTTAACAATCTTGAGGGAAAAGAGCCCTCAGAAAAAGCTTCTGCACACAGCTCTGTGACTGAGCATGGAGTAGAAGATGGGGGAATATTAGCAGGATACCTGTAGAGGAAGTTGAAGGCAGATTTGCACTGGAAACAAAACAATTACTTGCCTGACTCTGGGACCCAGGAAAGTCAGAAAAACCCAATAGTCTAAGCCTCACAAGGCAGTGAATTCTTATGACAGAGAACCAACTATAAACTGGCAGTACTTCATAATATCTTGATAATAAAAGAACAGTCATCCACATTTTATTGTGCTCAAGTCACTCAGACCATGGCGTCAGACAACTCAGGGGATTGATAATGGGAAACAATCTCTGACTTCTTACTCACTTGTTAAAACTAGACAAGAACAGTAGTAACCAGAAGTTACTATCTAACAGTTGATCAGTAACCAATTCTAAATGAATTGGCAGTCTCTGTCTAGCTTCAGTGGAGAAATGTTAATGTAAGAAAGAATACCACACCATACAGTGAGAGCTGCACGTGCTCAGTACCTTTGAAAACTCAGATAATTTGTTAAGCATCTAAATCTGATGGCTGACAGTTAAACTTGGAACTCTAGTTACTTAGCTAAAACAAGTTATAGCAAGGAAAGTTGAGAGCTAAACAGTACAGGAGGCAGTCAGTAAGAACTAGAAGAAAAAAATACAGTTTTACTGCTTTTATCATCTCCCTGTGAGTTCAGCTGCCTACTACTTTTGACTCACCTTGTATCCTTAAAAACAAACAAAAAACAAGAATATTAAATACAGTAGCTTTCAGCTTAGTTTTGAAGGTAAGTAGCTGGTTTGAAAGCCACCATTTAGCTATGTACAAGAATAAGGGCAGTCAAGCTCATCTGTGTGCGCGAGACATGGGGGGCGAGAGGAGACAAAGAGAGAATGAGTGCAGTCTGAACAGGCCAAATGTGTAAAACAAACCTATTAAAATTTTAGAAAAATAACTTTGCAATAAATATATTTAAAGAAGTATTTACAACCTTTTCCCTAATGTTTTCTCAGCCTTCTAACAAGTACTTTTCACAGTTTTAACATACTGCCTCAAAAACAGTTTTAAAATCTTCTTTAAACACAGTAAAATTATAAACTGAAGCTACACACTTTACAAGCAATAACCCATGCCAAGATGTGAATTAGTAGCTAGAGGTGCAATTCTTCAGCACCTGAATGCCAAAGGAAAGCACCAAGAACCTACTGCTGCGCTTCCTGTGATGGCTTATTGCAGTAAAGTAATGTTAATAGTTGGTAGAGATCTACAGTGTGGGAGCTGACTGTTCGAAAGACTCTTTTGTGCAATTAATTTGGGAAAGGCTAGAAAATAGTTTAATACCATTTAGTGTGGAACAATATCTTAAGCATGCATTTGCCTCATTTTTCCCTGATTCAAGTCTTTCTGGATCAAGCTCACACCTAACGTAATCCCTTGATTTCAGTAGAGTTACACGAGTGATGAATTTATCCTTTCATGTTTAACAGGGTGGAGGGGGTTCTTAAATTTACAGTAAGGTGCATATCCTCCTAAAGAAGTATACTGGCTTAAATAAAATTTTTCAAGACAGATTTGCACCCAAAGTGAAGAAGAAAGCAAAATGTATTACCTGGTGATACTTCTTCTTTCTGTCTGACTGTATGGTCCTTTGTGAATTTAACCCTCTGGTGAGCTCTGATACAGGTCTTGCATAACCATTCTACACACTCCACACAAAAACCATTGGCTTCTGCATTGTCTTCACAGCTTGTGCAGACCTGACAAGAAGGGGGAATACAAAACAGTTATTAAAATAAAACTGACAGATAACCTCAAGTTGTAAATGCATATTGTGCACTATTTCTGGTAAGTGAGTTAAAAGGAAGAAATATACTGTCTGAAGTACAGAACATATTACAGCTCTGTCCATCAGATACCCTCTTAACTATACAGAATTTAAAATGATTTTTCAAGAAAATACACCTCTACCCCGATATAACGCGACCCGATAGAACACAAATTTGGATATAATGTGGTAAAGCAGTGCTCTGGCGGGGGCAGCGCTGAGCACGCTGGTGGATCAAAGCAAGTTTGATATAAAGCGGTTTCACCTACAATGCAGAAAGATTTTTTGGCTCCCGAGGACAGTGTTATATTAGGGTAGAGGTGTACTCATATAGCCAATAAACACTTTTTAAAAAATAAATTAGATAAAAATCAAATCAGTTCCTTCTATCTTGTACTATATATTTAGTAAACTGCTCTTGAGAAGTATTTAACCAAAGTAAGGCTGACTTTGAGAGCTGTTCAATGCATTTAGTAGCATTCATTGGACTGGTTCGGCTTCCTAGAAATACGCTCATCAGCAAGAGTTTCTCCTCTATTCGATTCAAGAAACTAGAAACTGCCTAAATTGGAAATAAAACTAAATGGACTGAAGATAACACTTAGCTCCTAGATAACACTTGACATCTTTATAGCATTGTAGCAGTATTAACTAATCCTTACAACACCTCTGTGTCTGTACCTATAATGGGATTTTTGGTATAATTTACCACTGGTGGTAACAATTATGTGTGCTAGTATGGATAGGTCTCCATGTAGCCATCATACTATTTAACCCTATTCCAAGCAATAGCCTCAAGTTGTCTGGAAATCTATATTCACTAGAGCCCTCACTGGTGGCGCGTAACTGGTAGGAGCAAGGAGAAAATGTTAGCAATGATCACTATTGTAGACAAGGGTTAAGAGGAAATAAGCATTTATATATCATGGTGAAGGCATGCTTTATATATGCTTAGAACTATCCTCATTTTACAGGAGGAGAAAACTGGGGCAAAGAGATACCTTAAGACCATACAGCAAGTCAACGACAGAACAAGGATTTGAACTCAGGAGTTCCAAATTCCCAAAGTTATGATTGCTCTCCTAGATCATGTTGCCTCTCAAGATGAGAATCTTCCAGAAGGAAGTCAAGGCAGGGATTGTGGATACCTCTTGCTTTCACTTGTTGATTTTCAGTAAATGTGTCATGCAAAGAAAAAAAAACCGGGCTCGTGCCCTTTTTCTGATTCTTTGTAATAAAGGAGGCCAGAAAGGCTTTAAAAACAATCAATTTTCTGCTAAATATTCAGGTCCTATTCTAGGCTGCAAGACTATGGAGACCTAAAAAAATAACAGTGATATCACAAACGCCTAGAAAATGAAAGGAACAATGGAGAAGGAAAGGAGTTTTAGTCTGACTGTTTAAAACTTTCTATTTGTTCTCCTTGACTCATACATAACTTCAATGACATTTTACATAAAGGAAGCATTGTTAAAGATTCAGTAGCTTTAACTAAGGTGTTAGAAAAGGATATTTACTCGCCCCTTCTAACACCTTGTTAAAGGGAAGGGAAGAGAAGAGGGGAGATTTGACATTCCTTTTAATTCTAAAGTGAAAAACAAGTGGATATAAGAAAAAAAAAACCTTAAAATTTGTTCAGGTATTCTTTATATGTCAAAGAAGCAAATAGGATAGAAGCCTCTTTTTTTAATTATTAATTATTATTATTATTATTATTAAATAAAAAAAACAGAATACACCTTTCCCAGGTCACCTTTAACAGTCTTAGCATGTAAACTTGCTACAAGCCAGAACATTTAAAATGAGTTCAAAGGATTTCAGAAATTCAATATCTTTCCTAGGATTCCAAGATCTTTGTCTACTCTTTTCTGACATACTTCAGTTTTCTCAGCTGGTAAAAGTTGTTAGGACTTGAAAGACCTACCAGTCTCTTCAGATGCTGAAGATGCTGTTCAATAAACTGCCAAGCAGGCGCTGCCAAATGAACTAAAGCTTTACTTCTTCTCCATGAGACAAAGCACATACTATCCTTTATTTGTGCAATGTCCTAAAACACCAAGCAAAAGTCAGAGTTCTCAATTATATTTAATTAAAAAACAAGAATCAGAAGTAGTAATTCACGTCCTCAAACAACTTTTAAGTGGTAACCAAGTTTTGTTTCAATCCATTTTCTGTTTGAAAGAGACAAAAATGGGACTTTGTTAAAAAAGACGGTTACTCACCTTTGTAACTGTTGTTCTTCGAGATGTGTTGCTCATATCCATTCCAGTTAGGTGTACGCGCCGCGCGTGCACATTCGTCGGAAAACTTTTACCCTAGCAACTCAGTGGGCCGGCAGGTCGCCCCCTAGAGTGGCGCCACCATGGCGCTCCATATATACTCCTGCCGGCCCACCCGCTCCTCAGTTCCTTCTTGCCGGCTACTCCGACAGTGGGGAAGGAGGGCGGGTGTGGAATGGATATGAGCAACACATCTCGAAGAACAACAGTTACAAAGGTGAGTAACCGTCTTTTCTTCTTCGAGTGATTGCTCATATCCATTCCAGTTAGGTGAATCCCAAGCCTTACAAAGGCGGTGGGGTCGGAGTGAAATGTGGCAGAATAAAACTGCTGAGCCAGAGGCTACAGCCTCTCTTGACTGCTGAACCAGGGCATACTGCGAAGCAAAGGTATGGACCGAGGACCAATGGAGCTTCGCGACAGATCTTGTGGGTAGAAACACGAGCCAGCAAGGCGGCCGATGAAGCCTGAGCCCTGGTAGAATGCACGTTGATGTGGCTTGTGGAAATATGAGCCAAATCATAACAAGTGGGGATGTCCGCCAACACCCCAGATGAGATCCTCTGAGAGGAGAACAAGCAAGCCCTCCCTTTGGCCCGCTACCGGGATAGAGCTGGGGCACCTTAGGAAATGGTTCTGTCAGCACAATATAATGCGAGCACTCCACAGATGTCCAAGGAGTGCAACGGTTGTGCCCATTGCGTTGAACTGTGGGTAACATGAAAAGCCAAAACCACCTTAGGGAGGAAAGCCGGGTGCGGTCATAACTGCACCTTGTCTTTGTGAAACCTAGTGTACGGCGGAACCCCCGTAAGAGCTCTGATCTCAGAGACCCGTCTGGCCAAGACTAGGTTGAGGTCCCAGGTCGGGGCTGGGCGGCGCACCCGAGGGTGCAAGTGCTCCAAGCCCTTGAGGGACCCCGAACCCATAGAGCGTGAGAACACTGAACGTCCATCTCAGCCTGCTGGAAGGTAGAGATGGCTGCTGAGTGTATCCTCAGCGCTGATACCGCCAGGTCCTGCCGCTGAAGGCCAGAGGCAGGCCAAACAGAGGGGATCGAGACCTCAGCAGGAGCAAGATCGAGCGTATTGCAGCTGTAAAAGAAACGCTTCCACCCGGCCCGGTACGTTGACCAGGTGGAAGGCTGCCTGTCACCCCGACTCAGGTACGCAGCAGCCACCGTGAGGCGAAGAGGCTGCAGGTCCGAGTGACGAAGCCTGTCGTTGCCCTGAGTGATGAGGTCTGGGCTGACAGGCCGAGTAACGTGGTATGTCAGCGCTGCCTGGACCATTCCGGAGTGATCATGATGATGCACGCTCTGCCCCTGCGGAGTTTGAGCAGGACCTAATGAACCAGTGGGAACAGTGGGAAGGCATAATGCAGTTGGCCTTTCCACGGCATCAGGAATGCATCCAAGATCGATTCCGAGGAGAGATCTTGGAAGGAGCAGAACACCTGGCATTTCCTGCTCTCGCGGTGAGCGAACAGGTCTGTGTGAGGAAACATCTCCACTTCCGGAAAGCGGGACGCCTCACATGGGGCAGAGTGATCACTCGTAAGGCAGGAAAGACCTGCTGAGGCAAAGAGTGAGGACGTTCCAAACGCCTGGGAGAAAGGACGTCGCCAGCTCCATCGAGTGGGCCATGCCAAAGACCCGGAAATGGATGGCCTCCTGACAAAAAAGGGGGGGGGGACTATGTCCCCCCTGAATACTTATGAAGCACCTGGTCGTTGTGTTGGCTGTAAACACCGAGATACAACGGCCTCGCAGCTGCCGCTGGAACCCCTGGCATGCCAGGCGGACTACTCTCAATTTTTGGGGCATTGAGGAGGAATGCCAGCTCCCTAGAAGACCAAAGGCCTTAAGCTCAGAGGTGACTATGAACACTCGAGCAGAGAGATGAGGCGTCCGCCGTCAGGGGCAGTGAGCCGGACTTGGAGAGGACGGAGGCGGAGCTTGGCGTCTTTGGTTACAAACTTGCGGGCAACCATGGACCCAGGAGACTGAGACAAGAACGAGCCGAGGTCGTTGGGAAAGCCTTCAGACCTCAGATGATTGTTGCCATCGCCTAAAATCTCAGTTGCGATAAGCAGGCTCCGGCTAGGTAGGAGACCAGGATAGCCCCTAGGGAGCCCAACCTCTGCGTGGGGACCAGAGTGGATTGCTCTATAATAAACAGCAGGCCTTGACCTGTGAATAAGACCGTGGCGATGCCCACGCGCTGAGTGGTTTGTGTCTCAGAGTCTCCTTGGATAAGCGAATCGTCCAGATACGGAAAAACGCATATCCGACATCAGCGACGGTAGGCGGCGACTACGGCCGTAAACCGGGAGTATTGACAGTCGGCTATAGAGCGGAGGCATCTCCCGTGCGGAGGGAAGATGGCATTGCGAAAGTACGCGTGCTTCATATCCAGGGCGGCACCGTAGCCCCCAGGAGGCAAGGATGGAATAATGATTCCCAGGGATACCATGCAGAACTCCAACCTTATCCTAACCCGGTTGAGTCCGTGTAGGACCAAGAAGGTCTGAGACCTGTGTTCGAGTGGTGGACTAGGGCATAACGGGGGTAAAACCCCTTACCCCTTTCGTCCGCTGAAGTGGGACAGGGCTGGAGCAATTTAAAGGTGGTACCTATGCTCCATCGTGCGCAGGACCCAGCGATCTGAAAGTAACTGGGGCCATGCCAGGAGAAAGCGGGATCGGGATCCCGTCCTGCGACTGGTACACCGCCCTCAGGTGAACCTTGGAAGGTCCGTCTTTGGTCCCAGTGGTAATTGCGAGGGACCTTGACTTTGGCTCTTCAGGGGTCCTGACGTTCGTCTGCGACCACCTTGGCCCTGCCGTTTGCCAGAGTTCTGCCTCTGGCTAGGCACAGAGTATGGCGGCTGGGGCCAGAAAGGCCTGCGTTTTGTCGCTGGCGTATACATGCTGAGACGCATTAGGACCCTATTGCCCACCAGACTTCGCAGTCTGGGGCTGTCTCTGCCGCGAAGATGCCTTTACCAACAAAGGGTAAATCCTGAATGGCACACCGCAGCTCCGGCCGGAGGTTTAAAACCTGAAGCCATGAAATGCACCTCACGGCGACACTCAAGGCCAGAGTGCCGGCCGCAGAGTCTGCTGCGTCCAACGAGGCCTGGAGGGACGCTCTGGGAACCTTCTTTCCCCCCGTCCTCCAAGACAGCAGCGAACTCCAGGTGGAAGTTTTGAGGGAGAAACTCCGTCACTCAGGTGCTATAATTATCGCAGCTAAGCAAGGCTTGTTGCTTTGCTACCCCGAGCTGCAAGGCCCCTGCAGAGTACACCTGGCGGCCAAGCCTGTTCATTCGCCAAGCCTCTTTCTGCTTCGGGGCTGGCGCCCGCTGGCCATCATATCAGGATCGTGGTCCTGAGCATAAAATCTGCGCATATGGGATAACACGGATGCGTGTCTGGACGGCCATGGAGGTACTAAAAGAAGGCACAGGCAGAGTCTCTGACTCATTCGGACCTTGCCCAACTCGGCACTGGGGACCGGCATCGGGAGGCGTATCGGTACCTGGAACGAGATCCAGACCCGCAACCAGAACGGTGTCGGGAGGTCGACCGAGATCTCGAGGCTCGGAGAAGGGCTACAGGAGTCAAGGTACCTGCCCCGGTGCCAGAGGTCAGAACGGTGCCGATAGCGGGTCGGCGAACGGGATACCGACCGGTGCAGCGAGTGTGACCAGTACCGAGGAAAACAGCACCGGGACTGCCAGTGGTGTCCGGCGTGCCGACAGGACTTGGAGTGTCTGCGGGACCGTGATCATGAACGGTGCCGCTCTGCTGTGCTGACAGGGGACAGTCCCCTGAAGAGACTGTATTATCCGTACCGGCGGTGCCCGGATCAGGCAGCACTGACTCTGTCATGGCACTGAGAGCCCTCGCCGTTGGTAACATCTCCGGCGTGAAGGGAACAGCAGGCTCAACCACAGTGCGTACTGGGGAGCTGTCAGGCACCGGATTCGACGGCCCTCGTGGGACCGGGATCCACGGTACCGAGGTCATCAGAGCTTCGGTAGGTGTCGGTGCCGGGCGATCCGAGTTAGATAAGCTGTCTGGCTGCGGTGCCGTCAGCACTGAAGCAGCGGGAGTAATACGCTCAACCACGGCGCGTGCCGGGGAGCCGTCGGGCACCGGATTCGATTGCCCTTGTGGGACTGGAATCGACGGTGCCGATGTTGTCGGTGCCTCAGAGGCGTCGGTGCCGGGCAATCCGACTTAGACTAGCCCTCTGGCTGCGGTGCCGTTGGCACGGAAGCAGCCGGAGCATTAGCTCGACCACGGCGCGTGCCGGGGAGCCGTCAGGCACCGGATTCTACGGCCCTTGCGGGACCGGGGATCGACGGTGCCGACGTCATCGGTGCCGCAGCAGGTGTCGGTGTCGGGCGATCCGACGTAGATGAGCTCTCTGGCTGCGGTGCCGTTGGCACGGAAGCAGCAGGAGCAGTAGCTCAACCACGACGCGTGCCGGGGAGCCGTCAGGCACCGGATTCTACGGCCCTTGTGGGACCGGGATCGACGGTGCCGACGTCATCGGTGCCGCAGCAGGTGCCGGTGCCGGGCGATCCGACTTAGACGAGCCCTCTGGCTGCGGTGCCGCTGGCACGGAAGCAGCAGGAGCAATACGCTCAACCACGGCGCGTGCCGGGGAGCCGTCAGGCACCGGATTCCATGGCCCTTGTGGGACCGGGATCGACGGTGACGACGTCATCAGTGCTGTAGCAGGTGTCGGCGCCGGGCGATCCGACTTAGACGAGCTCTCTGGCTGCGGTGCCGCTGGCACGGAAGCAGCAGGAGCAGTAGCTCAACCACGGCGCGCGCCGGGGAGCCGTCAGGCACCGGATTCTACGGCCCTCGTGGGACCGGGATCGACGGTGCCGACGTCGTCGGTGCCGGGCGAGCCATCTTAGACGAGCTCTTTAGCTGTGGTGCAGTTGGCACAGAAGCAGCAGGAGCAGTAAGCTCTACCACGGCGCGAGCCGGGGAGCTGCCAGGCACCGGATTCCGTGGTCCTGGGGGACTGGAATCGACGGAGCCGAAGTCATCGGTGCCTCTGCAGGTGTCGGTGCCGGGTAACGCAACTTAGGCGAGCTCTCTGGCTGCAATGCAGGTGGCACGGAAGCAGCGGGAGCAGGGGGCTCAACCACGGCGCGTGCCGGGGAGCCGCCAGGCACCAGCAGGAATCGTAGGCTCTCTCGACCTCGGAAGAAGGGAGCGGTGCCGAGTCGACATCGGTGCCGGCGACGGTCGGTGCCGAAAGGCCTTGGTAGTACCGGCGGGGTCTGGTGCCGAGGAGGCGCTTCTGCCCGCCGCTTGAACATCGCTCGGCGCCAAGGTGGAGGGGTAAGTGAAAGTCCCGCACCTTTTTGTTCTCGGCTTAAAAGCCTTGCAAATGGGGCACTTAGCTGTCAAGTGTGATTCCCTGAGGCACTTCAGACAGGAGTCATGTAGATCTCTCTTCGGCCGCGGCTTCTGGCAGGCCGGGCCCCTTTTAAAACCCGGTGAGCCATGCATGGCTCCGGCACTGGGCTCATGGAAGGGGCTACTTCCTAAACCCCGCTAACTAAACTAACCATGTTAGCAAAGAAAACACGTATAACCATACAAATATATATATAAAAGGGTTATAACTGCATAATATATACGAGAAAACGAGTAGCTAGGGAAGTGGAGGTCAGCTAAGCCGCGCTCCACTGTTCCAACGACCGACACGGGCGGTAAGAAGGAACTGAGGAGCGGGTGGGCCGACAGGAGTATATATGGAGCGCCATGGTGGCGCCACTCTAGGGGGCGACCTGCCGGCCCACTGAGTTGCTAGGGTAAAAGTTTTCCGACGAATGTGCACGCGCGGCGCGTACACCTAACTGGAATGGATATGAGCAATCACTCGAAGAAGAACTGTACAATACTCACAGAAATTCCTCTACAGGAGAAAAAACATATCCTTAATGTTATTCAAAATGTCCTCTATTTTAGTAATTAGGAAAAATGCTTCACCACCTCTTAAATGCTCTTGTCTTTTTCCTCTTGCTCAAGATTAGAAGGTAGTTCTGTATTATTAACAATTATGCTTACAGGAAAAGCGTACAGCTACTCTACTTCCTCCTTACTAGTTATAATATTTGTAGTAGCACAAGGGGCTCATTCAGCTCTCACAGGAGCTTCAGTAAAATCTGAAGATACTCATCACATCACAGAAAGGTCCATAAATATATTTATATTTGTACATGATTGTTTCTATTAATAAAGAAATTAAATTTACTTTTGAAAATCCAGGTAAGGCAACATCCTCTTAGAGACTTCGAAAGCATTCACTGCAATCAGCTAACTATATTTTAGGTAGCAAAGGGGTACAGCAAGCAAAAGTTTCCAGTTTAGGAAGAATGCCAAAGAGCAGGTAAAGCTGGAGGACTATTCAGTCACCCAGTGTTCCAAAATTTGCCAATCTTAATTGGTTGCATCTAATTGCCCACACCAGAAGATGAGAAAAAAATATGAAACTAAGTATTCCAAACAGTTCAGAAATGCCACTTCTTCACATTAAATCAACATACAATACAAATGCTAAGAAATGAATGAAAATCACCAAGGACATCCATTTATTAGAACTCTTTTCCCTTTCTCTGGGCACCCTCAACCACACATGGCTCCAACTATGAGCTGAGTATTCCAAACCCCACATATCGAAATTCCACCACTTCCCTTCTTGAACAGTATTTCATCAGTTCCCCCTCTCACGAACACATGACAAAAACACAAACACTGATTTTTCCTCGTGACCCTTCTACCCCCTTCACTATCATTAACAGCCCCACTCTACTTCCCATCACCCCACTCTACTTCCATCACAGACACTAGCATAGCAAGCCTGTGTCAGACTTCTCCCTCCACTTTTTCCACTCCCAAGCTCTAATCCTGTTGCTTCTTTTTTGACGTCTCAAACAAAATCCATCTTCTCTTCTCCATTCCTACAACAAAACTCTTTATATTTCATTTGCAACTCAATCATATTAAGCAAAGCAACATACCTTGTTATGTCCAACTTACACAAAAATACTTCTAAATTAAAATGTCCTTTTCCTGTTCTGGTGCTGGACACTGACAATAGGATACAGGACTAAGCACAACGTGGGTCTGATCCAGCATGGCACTTCCTACATTGTTAATAGCTTCCTCTCCTTTTTCCAAATCAAAATAAAACTTCATTCCCACAAGGCCTTAAACAGCTCTACCTCACCTTTTATTTCTAATTTTTCCTGTCTGTGCTCTTAATCTTAAAATAGTCTGTCTATTTCAAAGCTGTCCTGTAGTTGTTGGAACGCCGTCTCTCTTTGTACACAACCCAGTCGCCCTATTTATTTTCAAAACCTCAACCTTCAATTATTTTCCAAGTCTTTCAGTAAGTGAGAGTGTCAAAAAAACCCAAAGTATTTGCACCTTGCTCTGCTCATCCAGCATATTTACAATAGGGTTAGCCAGAGACTGTGTGCAGGTAATACTAGCAATTGTTTACGGCACTCAAGAGACTCTTCTCCTCTCCCTCTGATATGACCTCCATGCTGGGCCCTTAATCCAGCCATGCAACAGCCAGGAAGACCCACTACACTGGATATATTCCCCAGGAACTTTCATTTATGCCTCACTTCTTTTACTGAAGCTTGAAGGCACCGCATAGGGTAATAAGTCAAAGCCAGCTATGAACACAGTGCTTTTTTTTTTTTTTTTTTTTTTTTTTTTTTGGAGGGGGAGGGCGGAGGGAGGATGTTGACATTTTGATTGCTTCCCACTTCCCTTGTAATAAATGTATTGTTCAGCGAGTCAAGAAAAGAATGCTCTTATCTTCCCAAGTTAATTTTTAAATTATGTTTCCAGAAGATGAGATTCTTTGCATTGTAAATGTTTCAAATAAGTCTTTTATTCAAGGAATGGCTAGATATAATAAGTTATCTGTAACAAGTAGTTCTTTGGAGGATTTTATTAACATGACCCATGACCACTCTTATGTCTGGAATTGTTCTGTGAAGATCAGGCTCCCCGATCCCTTATGTATCTGATGAAACGCAGCAGGCATAAACAGTGGACTACTTAACACATATTATGATTTCTACTGCCTTCACTGAACAACTTAAAACAAACGCTGCTCTAATTTGAAAGTTGTATTTTTTGAAAAGTCTCTCTAAACTAGAATAAACTGCTCCTCCTTTTTGATGTCTTAGGTGTAAAAGCCAGATACTGAAAAGAATCACTGAGTCAAGCCACATCCTCTTGTATAGCAGCCCTGGCTTGCTCTTGCTAATGGAAGTTTCTTAAAGAATATCTGATCAACTGTTAAATACTAACTTAACTAAGCAATGGGGTGGATATCTATATAGGCAGGAAATATTTCCAGAAGTCCAACTTTCATATAACAAAGTTTGTGATCCTTTTCCTTTATGATCACATTCCAGCACTTATCCATTCAAACAGAATTGTGCATAAAGGCTGGACTAATTTAAATCTAAGTGACATAAATCAGCAAACAGGAAACTGATCTAAATCCTGATTTTAATAATGATTTCCATTTCTATTTTTTAGTTCTTTTCCTACAGAAAGGTTGGTTCTCATTAGTTGGTAACCATTAAAACACGTCATTTGCAACTAAAGATAAACCTTTACACTAATTACAGACTTTTACTAAATTTGGTGGTTCTTTATACTAAACGAGGAGGATACACTATATCTATACACGTGTATTAAAGCAATTATCTAGCTTAATTTACCTTAATTCAGATTCTAACGTAAAAAAAAAAAATCTAAAACTCAAAGGGTGAATGATATTTCTGGCTAGTATCTGATTAATATTTTATATGGGGTTTGTGTAAAGCTCCATTTAGACAAATTCAAATTCAACTAAAAATACATGAATATTTTAATTTTTCTTATTAAATAAAACTACCTTCAAAGTACTGGAACATAAGAAAAAAGTTTATCAAAATATGTGTGTCATTTAAAACTGGTTTATTGAACAAAGGAAGTATTATCTGCAGTTAATGAATACAAATCATTGTTTCCAGTCACCATGTCCCTCAAGATTTTCGAACAAATAGACCATCCTTTTACACCTAGTTCTTATTCACGGGGGGCGGGGGGGACGTTGCGGGGGAGAAAGACATGACATACAAGCTTTTCTGCCTTTTCAACTTCATATTGGTTTCCTAACTTTGAATCAACTCTCATTGAACTAGTTGAATAAACAAAGAAAATATCCCCTTTGAACCTGCAGAAAAGGCTACTGCTGTCAAAAGTTGGCTTAGCATGTCAACAGACCCTGATTCAGGTACTTAGCCAAAGAACTCCACCGGTTCAGTGGTTTGACTTTCTTCAAAACTTGGGAGCAAACGTACCGATTAATTTTTTTAATTAATTTAAATAGTTTAATAAACCATACTAAGTTTAGGCCTTAACATAGGCTGACATTTAAAATTTAATTTTAAGTAAGATTTTTTTTAAAAATAAACCATATTGACTGACTTTTTTTTTTAAATCCATTTTAAATTAAAAAACTAAATTTTTATCCACATTGTGATGCATAGTTTCTTTCTAACACAGGAAGGTGAAAAGACAGTTACCTTTTCCATACCAGGTGTTCTTTGAGATGTGTTGCTCATGTCCATTCCATGTTAGGTGTGTGTGCTCGCCACATGCACTGGTGCTGGAAGTTTTTCCCTCAGTGGTATACATAGGGTACCGGCTCTGGTGTTCTTTGGAATGGTGCGCACATGTCACGGGTATAAGGAGTGCTGCCAACTCCCCCTACCTTCAGTTCCTTCTTGCCAGAAACTCAGACAGTGGGGAAGGCGGGCAGGTCATGGAATGGATATGAGCAATACTTCTCGAAGAACACCAGTTACAGAAAAGGTAACTGTCTTTTCTTCTTCGAGTACTTGCTCATGTCCATTCCATGTTAGGTGACTCCCAAAGAGTACCATCAGAGGTGGGTAGGAGTTCACGGGTGTGCAGATCGCAACAGTGCTCTGCTGAATCCAGCGTCGTCTCTAGCTTGCTGTGTGATGGCGTAGTGTGCCATGAACATGTGTACTGAAAACCACATCACAGCCCTGCAAATGTCCTGGATGGGGATGTGTGCCAGGAAGGCCGCCGAGGGTGTTTCAGCTCTCGTCCAGTGGCCCTTCACAATAGGCGGCGGTTGGACCAGTGATAGCTCGTAGCAGGCCCAGATACAGGAGGTAATCCAATTAGAGATCCTCTGAGAGGACACTAGAAGGCCCTTCAACGTATCCACTGTTGCGATGAAGAGCTGGGTCGATCTGCAGAGGGTTTGGTACGCTCTAGGTAGAATGCCAAGACATGCCAAACATCCAAAGCGTGCAGCCACTTCTCCTCAGCAGTCTTGTGTGGCTTAGGGTAGAATACTGGGAGGAAGATATTGGTTGACATGGAAGGTGGACATCACCTTGAGCAAAACTGATGACACTTCCTGTTCTGTCTGGTGGCAAACATATCCACTCAGGGAGTTCCCCACTTCTGGAAGAGCATCTGGACCACTTCTGAGTTGAGCGACCATAAGTGGTGAGACAAGAGGGACCTGCTGAAGTGATCCGCCCAGCATGTTACCTATGCAGGGGAGGTGACAGGCCTCCAGATGGATGGCATGATGGATGCGGAAATCTCACAAGTGGAGTGTTCCCCTTGCCTGTTGATGTAGAGCATCGAGGCTATGTTGTCCGTCAACACCTGCACCACTTGACTGGCAAATTGTGGCAGAAAGACTGCGCAGGCTAAGTGAACTGCCCTGAGCTCCTTGATGTTTATATGCAACACGAGCTCCTCTTGGGACCATGTCCTTTGGGTCTGCATTGTGCAGAGATAACATTCCCCAGATGAGGTCCAAGGCATCAGATATCAATGAGACAGAGGACTGTAGGTTGTCAAATGGCACTCCTTCAAAGACTGCCCCTGGGTCAGTCCACCACTGTAGAGAGGCGAGTACTCTTGGTAGGATGGTGATGATCCTTGTCCAGGTGATCTCTGGATGGGTTATGGATCATCAACAGCTACTGTTGGAGAGGCTGCATCCTGAACCTTGCATGGCGGACAGCATAGGTACATGTTGCCATGTGGCCCAGTAGCCCAAGGCAGGCAGGCTCTGGCTGTGGTGAGGGGAAACAGAGACTCCAGTGATGAGCTCTCTCATCATCTGGAATTTGTTCTGTGGGAGGAATGCTCGGGCCCTTGTGGAGTCAGCTACCATGCCGATGAACTCTACGAGGCTCCAGACACCAATTTGTACCCTTGGGATTTCTGCAGGAACCCCCATGGATTCCAAGGATGCTATGGCATTGGACGCCCCTGGCAGTACTGCAGGGAGAGCTGAAACTCTGAAGGGAGGGCGTTGTCCTGCTGGTAGGGACTCCTGGCTTGACTCAGAGCCTGATGAGGATGGGCTATGTTCCAGAGATCATGACTACAATGAGGCCTACCAGGCATCTCGACTCCAGTGGTGTCCCCCTCCATGTTCTGAGTGGGATCTGTACGAAGGTGAACAATCCTCCTCATCAAGATCCCGGAGACCAGCATTGGTGTTTGGTGGATCCACGACAATATTTCAGCAATGGATGTCAAATGCTTTGCGAGCAGTGTCAGTCTATCAAGCGGGAGTAGGAGCAGGAGCGACACCAAGACGAGGAGCGTCGACCCATATTGGCGCGCTGGGGACCGATACTGAGAGTCCCGAGACTGACTACGACTCTTGCTGGAGCGGTGCCGATCACTTGGAGATTGACTGCAACGCTCTCAGTACCGAGGCCGCAGGGTTGGGCGTGCCTCCACAGGTCTATGCCATGCCACTGGCAACCTGCGTTTCGAGCCCGAAGAGTGATGCCCTGAGTCCAGGGACTGAGACCAGGGGCTCTTTCCGGTAGACAGCCCCGTGCGCAAGGCGCGGTGACTCTGGGTGGCCAAGCATTGATGGGACACTCCCTGCAGTGCCGAGCAGTGCGGCACTGAAGGGGACTGATGGAACAGCCCCAGGACAGACTTACCCCTGGATTTGGCAGTTGCTGTCTCCTGTGTAGGAGGCTCTGGGAGGGACATGATCTCCTGTGTCGCCTGCAGGGCTTCCGGGGTTGACAGTACCACCACATGCCAGTGTCACTATCTGGGGTAGCAGGCACGTCCCAGGATGGGCTAGCCCACTCAACCACAGCTGGGACCCCACTCCCTCTTGGAGGTGATAAGCTGCTCCTCATATGTCTCTGCTCTCTTCTGGCCTTCTTGTCCTTGCAGAAAGCAGAATGACTTCTTCCCATCTTATTCCTCTTCCCTGTCTGTACTGGGGTGAGGGATCGACGCCAGTCTGACAACGGCACCAGCGGCGCAATCCACACCGAGGCTGCAGTGCTAGGCGCAGAGTCTGACCTAGATCGTTCTGGTGTTAAAGCAGACTCCATAAGGCATGCCCAGAGTCGAATGTCCCGCTCCTTCTTCGTCCGAGGTTTAAAACTTCTGCAGATGAAACACTTGTCACTGATGTGGGTTTCCCCCCAAGCACCTTAGACAACTACTATGTGGGTCGCTGACTAGCATAGGCTTGTTGCAGCTGTCACAGGGTTTGAAGACCAGGGCATGCCCCGTCCCTGGGCTAAATCCCATCCGGGACTACCAACTAATTTAACTAACAAACAACACTAAGGGAACTATTTATAAAAATTATCTATTTACAGGAAAAGTTCACAGTGAACAATTCTGAACTGAGGAATTTGCTGAAGCAACGAACAGCACCGTCACTGGCAGTAAGAAGGAACTGAGGTTGGAGGAGCTGGCAGTGCCCCTTATACTGCAGCATGTGCATGCCACTCCAGAGGGCACCAGAGCCAATCCTCTACAGATACCACTGAGGGAAAGACTTCCGGCACCATTGCATGTGGCGAGCACACACACCTAACATGGACATGAGTAAGCACTCGAAGAAGAATATTTACATAGGGCTTTCCCTGCAGCCCACACAGACTGTCCAGCTTCCAATGGAAGACTCTGAAGCACTGTATCTTTGTATCCTCCCCAGCAGAGCAAGACCAGCAGGCAATCCGAAAGACTTAAAATCCAGGGAAGAATGGGGATCTGTTTTCTAATCCACAAGGGTGTACAGTATTACTGAGTTTCAGAAATGCTCAGATGCTAAGCCATGACTCCTGAAGAAACTCCATAATTTTTAGAGACTCAAGACCTTGAGAATGATCAGATTTTGTGATCTACGCCCCAGTCAAAGAAGCCTCAATGCTTGAGATACCAGAGATAGAAAGCTGAAAGGAAATTACAAACACAACACCCTTGATCTTGTCAATAAGATTAACTCAACTAGTTCCATCATAGGTCTCTGAACTAAGGTTCTGGGAAGCTTATAGAATCATACAAATATAGGGTTGGAAGGGACCTCCAGATGTCATCTAATCCAGCCCCCTGTGCTGACACAGGAAAAAATAAACCCAGACCGCCCCGGCAGATGTTTGTCCAACCTGTCTTTAAAAACCTCCAATGATTGGGATTCTACAACCTTCCTTGGAAGACTATCCCAGAACTTAACTCCCTTATAGTTGGAAAGTTCTTCCTCGTATCTAACCTAAATCTCCCTTGCTGCAATACTCCAGCTGCCAAGCAGAGTGGGACAATTGTCTCCCATGTCTTCCATATGATACTCCTAATACAACCCAGAATATTAGCTTTTCTTGCAATTGCCTCACATTGTTGACTCGTTCAATTTGTGATCCATTATAACCCCCTAGTGCTCATTACATAAATTGGAGAAAAGACAGTAATAAGAAAATTTGGGATTACTTCTGAATGGTATCAAATTCTTTATAACACTTCTAGAACTTGATAGCTTTCTTGCCTCTCCTCCTAAATTGACAAACTCACTAGAAAAGTTAACTGACTAAAGATAAGGTGAACACTTTTCCAATTCAAGCAGAGATCAATCACTACATAATTAAAGATCAGAGGTCGCTTTGGGGACTTTTTGGGTGACACATGCAAAATATGCAAGATCAAAAATGCTCTCCATTTAAAAAGATTTTAATCCTACACAAAAGGTACACAGATGTTGTCCCAGCTTCTGGAGAGCTTCAAATCTCACTTTCCAGTCCAGGTTCAGAAATCTTTATATCACCATAACTTAGAGCTCCAGGTCCCAAGCTGGCTGAGAAACTGAAGGGAGCCAACAAAAGCTTCAGATGGCCATAAATTTAAATATCTCCACCTACCTGGGGGTAGGGGAAGGAGATTTACAAGATATATTTCCCCCCCCTCTACTAGAAGTTTTGAAACAAAAGATGGGGTGGTCTAAATAAATAAGCCCTAAAGATTGCCAGAATACAAAATAGATCAAGACTCATGTTGCACTCCTTATATAAGATGAAGGGATAAAAGAGGCACTTTCAAAATAATCTTTATTTTAAAAGAGAATAGTATCGACCAAAGTATCTCTGCAATTAGGGCCTTGTCTTCTTGCTGCCATTATAAAGAAAGCATCTATGTAGTGTGACAGACCCAGGCCAGTGGGGTACAGGAGTCTGGTAGAGGGTAAATATACTGGTCACTGGACGAGTAGTTTTCTGTTCCCTGAGTGACCAGAGCAGCGGCTGCACTAGAGTAATCAGGAATCTGCTAGAACCAATTAAGGCAGACAGGCTGATTAGAACAGCTGCAGCCAATCAAGGCAGACTAATCAGGGCACCTGGTTTAAAAAGGAGCTCACTGCAGTTTGTGGTGTGTGTGTGAGGAGCTGGGAGCAAGAGGCGCAAGGAGCTGAGAATGACAGGATGTGCTGCCGGAGGACTGAGGAGTACAAGCATTATCAGACACCAGGAGGAAGGTCCTGTGGTGAGGATAAAGAAGGTGTTTGGAGAAGACCATGGGCAAGTAGCCCAGGGAGTTGTAGCTGTCATGTAGCTGTTACAGGAGGCACTATAGACAGCTGCAATCCACAGGGCCATGGGCTGGAACCCGGAGTAGAGGGCAGGCCCAGGTTCCCCCTAAACCTCTCAACTCCTGATCAGACACAGGAGGAGTTGATCCAGACTGTGGGTTTCACCAGACGGGGAAGATCTCTGAGGTGAGTAAATCTGCCAAATAAGCGCAAGACCCACCAGGGGAGAGGAGGAACTTTGTCACAGTAGAAAGAGGTTAAATGAGTTTAGTTTATAAAGCACATGGACTTTCATATTGGCACTGGCCCAAAATGAAGGATGGCAAATTCTAAATCAGGAGGTTCCTAAACTGCGGCCATATGCTTAACTGGCTATTTATTTGGTGCTACCTCTTCTTGTATCTTGCTGCTAAAATGCATAAAAAGAAACTAAAAGTACATTAAAACTCATTATGCAATTGTGAATGGAAAGGGCAGTGGACAATAGACACACAAAGATATGGTCTCCACAACAACATTTGAGAACTTCTTGTTTAATGAACCCAGCTATTTAAAACTGGCAAAATATGACACTAATTAGGTTCTATTTTCCCAGTCCTGACCACACCAAGTTGAGTTTTACACTAAAGGCAGAACAAGTAGTAATCAGCTTAGTCTGCAGCAAGGGACATTTAGGTTAGACATTAGGAAAAGCTTTCTAACTATACGGGTAGTCAATTTCTGGAATAGGCTTGCAAGAGGTTGTGAAATCCCCATCACTGGAAGTATTTACGAACAGACCAACATCCGTCAGAGATGTCTATAGTTGGTTCTGCCTCAGCAGAGGCGGCTGGGCTTGATAATCTCTAAAGATCCATTCCAGCCCTACTTTTTTATGATTCTATTATTCCAATGTCATTGTGGTCTCTTGTGCTGGGAGTTCTCCCATTTTAGAGTCCTCCACAGGAAATGTTCTGTCTTGAGTTCAAGAAATTTCACTGTAGTAAGATAATACATAATTTTATTTCTCTCACTTTGGCGTCACCATGTGGTTACATCATCTCAGAAATTTAAAACCATTATTTTTTAAAATCAGAAGTTATCATCACCAGCACTCTCAATACACTACCTGATTTTCGATGGCAGTCATAAAATACAATGAATAGCTATCTGAATGCTCTTTCTACCTTCCTCGCCGCCACCCCCACCCCGCCCCAAACCCAATATAAAATAAGCAATGAAGGCCACACAGCTAGCAGCTCAGGACATACCTAGGCACCCAAAGGATGCTGGGGGGGGTTACATTTTAATGTACTCACCTGATTTGACTTTTCCACTGTACTGCTGGGAACCTCTGTGGTGTCCTTCACAAAAAAGTTATCTATGATGTGTCTTTCTGCACATTCCTGGCTGCAAACTGGACAGCGGATAACACCAACTGGAGAGAAAAATAAAGAGCAAGTTCAACTGGTAAGAAATCTTTAATATTTGTAAGCTTATCAATTTATCAAATAACTTCCAAATAATTTTTTAGAGAGATATACTTTTCTGAAAACTTTCAGTTAGTATTTCTAGAGTCCAAGGGATAAATGCCAATTCTTATCCACTGCCAACCCACAGACTCTGGGTCTCTGCCTGAAAGTAACTGAGTATCTCAGCTCCTACTGGGATTCAAACACTTTAGTTTCAATAATCAGTTTTACTGTGAATCTTCCACTGATTTCACCCCTTTGCTACTCAAAAGGTTCATGCCGTCCCATGACCAGTTTGTTGCAAAATGACTAGAGAGTCAATTTGTGAGGTACCAGATACATTCAGCAGGACTACAGGTACATAACTGCAATAGTAATGTGATGGGCATGGAATTGTTGTGTAATAATCTCAGAGTATTGAAATGTAATAATTTTATGAATACAATATATTGTCTGGTCAATGAGGAGAAGTTACTGTATATTGGTTATAAGACTTTCCTGTTATAATTAATAGGGGGCTTCAGGAAAAGCAAGCAGGACAGCAACACGATAGCTACAGATAAACAAACCTCCCAGGATAATTACAAGACAATGGCATACTTCCAGGCTCCCGCCCAATGTGAGACAAACATTTTACCAGTCTGGAAACTCATAGATCAAAGGGTTATAAACACTTCGAGCTGTCAACTGTCAAGGGGCCAGGTTAACAAAGGTCCCGCCTACACTGACAAGTTTCTATGCAGTAAAGCAGCTTTCTGCATGGTAACTCCTGAGGTGTACACACTGCCAAGCCATTTAATGCGCAGAAACTGTGCAGCTGCAGCACTGCAAAAAAACCAAAAAAAACCATACACCCACGCCAACGAGATGCATACAGCTTTCTGCCCCAGGGTTACAGCGCTGTGGTGCCAGCACAGACACTGTGGTCAAATACAGCGCTGTGATTGGCCTCCAGTAGGTGTCCCACAATGCCTGTTCTCACCTCTCTGGTCATCAGTTTGAAGTTACTGTCCTGCCCTCAGGTGACCAACTGTCATCCCTACCCTGTAAATTCCTTTGGAATTTTGAAAGTCCCCTTCCTGTTTGCTCGGTAATGAGCGCAGCGGTCTCAGTGCATCTTTCCAGGTGGCCATGCCTGATCCACGCACCACGTGTTCCCCCTCTGGGAGCAATGCTGAATTGCTGGGCCTCATCATCATTTGGGGAGAGGAGGCTGTCCAGTCCTGGCTACGCTCCAGGCATAGGAATTATGATACCTACAGACAGATTTCATGATGTGTGACAGAAAGGGGCCATGACTTGGACTCACTGTAGTGTAGGGCTGAAGTGAAGGAGCTGCGCCCATGTGGTACAGGGGGCAAACCGCCACTCCAGAGCTACGTCCACAAGGTGCCGGTTCTACAAATAGCTGGACGCGATACTCGGCAGTGACCCCACCTCCACTGCGAAGACCACTATGGATACTTCAGTGGCTTGCGTGCCAGTCGAGAGTGGACCGAGCCAGGAGAAGGAAACCTTGGACAAGGATGTGGAGGGGGAGGGGAACCCAGAGGCAGAGGATGACTCGGAGGTCAGAGATGCATGCAGCTAGGAGCTCTTTTCTACTCCGAAGGAGGGTAGCCAATCACAGCTATCAGATGTTGGCGAAGCACAAATAGGAGAGGAGGCCCCTGGTAAGTGGATCTGATTTTGGGAATCGCTGAAGCGAGTTGTTGGGGACAGAAGAGTTCCAGAAACCAGGCTGGTCTCCCACTGAATGCCTAGTCTGAACTGCTCAACAGGCTGTTGATTGACTCTCTCACTTCACGGGAATCTGCCTCAGATCTCCAGGAAACTCTCATGGAGATAGTGGGCAATCCACTGCCGCAGGTTCCTTGGCAGAGCTGCTTTGTTTCTTGCCCCATTAACAGTAACTTCCCTGCGCCACTGTGCCATCACAGGGATGTGTGGGGGTGGAGTATTGCTGCACACAGGTGAGACACATAGGGGGCAAGGTGGAAGCCACAGACTTAGGGCTTGTCTACATCACAAAGTTGCAGCGCTGGTGAGGGGGTTACAGCGCTGCAACTTAGGAGGTGTACACATCTGCAGGGCATCACCAGCGCTGCAACTCCCTGTTTGCAGTGCTGGCCGTACTCCCATTTTTTCACAGGTGTAGAGGATCCAGCGCTGGTAATCAAGTGTAGACACTTACCAGCGCTTTTCTTGACCTCCGTGGAATAAGCAGGTATCCCAGCATACCTGAGGAAGCCTCTGGTAATCAAGCAGGTCTCCTTCCTCGGTTTGCTCTCGCGTTCCCCGAACAAGCAGGTCTCCTTCCCTGCGGTTTGCAGGGGGGTTCGGGGAACGCGAGAGCAAACCACGGTGAAGCTGGTCTCCTTCCCTGGTTTGCTCTCGCGTTCCCCGAACCCCCGTGCAAGCAGGTCTCCTTCCCTGCGGTTTGCAGGGGGGTTCGGGGAACGCGAGAGCAAACCGCGGTGAAGCTGGTCTCCTTCCCCGGTTTGCTCTCGCGTTCCCCGAACCCCCCTTGAAGCCGCCCAACAGCGCTGCAGTGTGGCCACATCTAACACCACTTGCAGCGCTGGTTGCTGTAAGTGTGGCCACTCTGCAGCGCTGGCCCTATACAGCTGTAACAACCAGCGCTGCAAAATTGTAGATGTAGACATACCCTTGGAGACAACCCACCCTTGATTCCCTGCTTACCCTCAGCAGCAAGGTATCTTCCATAATGATCACATTCTGTGGAAAGTGTGGGGACAGCAATGATTATCAGCGTGCCCCTCCCCACCCCCCACCCCCAGTGCTGGCTCTCCCCAAGAGCTACATGCCCAGTGTACAGCAGAGTCTGGGAACAGTGATTTACCCTGCCTCTATGCCTACTCACCATTTTGAGGGGCTTCTGGCTCATGTGTGCTTGCCTGAAGTCAGCAAGTTAGTGACAGGTGCGTGACTACTGGTTGCATTTTAAAGCACTGAATCAGTATGGTCTGTTTCAAACAATACTGCTTTTGTAAAATGTTGCATTTAAACTTCACAGAAATGACCTTGAGAGCCCAACCTCCCTCTTTGTTATCGGTGGCTAAACGGCTGCGCAGAATTAGAAAGCGGCCAAGAAGAACTAAGGAGGACTTTCTGTGTGAGGTTATGATGCACTCCGTGGCCGAGAAACAAGAACTGAAGGAGTGGGGGGACAGCAAGAAGAAGGGCCGAAAGGAGAATGCGGCATGCCAGAATGAAGCCACGGAGTGGCTCTCAAAGGTTATACAACACCAAATAGACATGCTGCAGGCGATACTAGCTCTTCAAACTGAGCAGCTCCACACCCACCCTCCTCTGCAGCTGTTGTTGCAAAACTCTTTCCCATGCTCTCACCAGACACCACCACCACACTTATCAACCTCCTGGCTTCGGTCTATACCCGTGGCATTCCACTCCTCCGCCCTTACAGTCCAGCAACGCGGACTCCCACTACCCACTGCACTGAACACCCATCCCTCTGCAGTTTGGCCGTGCTGAAGTACAGTACTTGCTGCACTGTACTCCAAAAGAAGGTTGGCTATGATCCCTGGACATACACAAATCTTTAGCTCCTCCTGGGACCCTCCCTTTCTCCATCTCCTTCACTGCTGATGGGCTTTTTGTTTGACTCTCTCCTCTGGTTGTTGTTTTTTAATAAAAAAATTGTGTTGGTTTGAAAGCAATCTTTATTCTATTAATTGAAAGCAAACAGAGCCCTGCAAAACAGAAAATTATGTTAAACCTTCATATTGCATTGCCTGCAATCACAATCACCTCCTAGCATTACAAGCACTGCACTTCCAAGTATAGTAACAGATATTGGCAGCTTTCAGCTTCAAATTGCTGCCTCAAGACATCCCTGATTCTGATGGCCCTGCACTATGCCCATCTAATAGCTCTAGTCTCTGGCTGTTCAAACTCAGCCTCCAGGAGCTGAGCCTCTGTGGCCCAGCCCTGAGTGAAGCTTTCACCCTTTTCTTCACAAATATTATGGAGCGTACAGCACATGGCTATAAGCATAAGAATATTGTCTTTGGCCAGGTCCAGCTTCCCACATAGGCCAAAAGCACACTCAACAGTCATGCTGCACTTGGATCAAAATGGGCATTTCGACTAACCCTACGGTGATCTTCTGGTCCGGGAAGAAAGTCCCTGCTTGCAGCTTCCTGAACAGGCCAGTGTTCCAAAAGATTCGTGCATCATGCACCTTTCTGGACCAGCCTGCGTTAATGTCTGTGAAACGCCCACAGCGATTCACAAGCCCCTGGAGAACCACTGAGAAATACCCTTTGCGATTAATGGACTCGGTAGCTAGGTAGTCTGGTGCCATAATTGGAACATGCATGCCATGTATCGCCCCTCCACAGTTAGGAAAGCCCATATGTGGAATGCTATCTACAATGTCACGCATGTTGCCCAAAGTCACAATCTTTCAGAGCAGGATGTGATTAATGGCCCTGTACACTTCTGTCAACTTGAGTCCAATGGTCGACTTTCCCACTTCGAACTGGTTAGTGACTAATCAGTAGCAGTCTGGAGTAGCCAGCTTCCACAGTGCTATGGCCACGCATTTCTCCAGCGGCAGGGCAGCTCTCATTTTCGTGTCCTTGTGCCGCAGAGCTGGGGCGAGCTCATCACACAATCCCATGAATGTGGCTTTCCTCATCCGAAAGTTCTTCAGCCACTGCTCATCATCCCAGAGGTGCATGACAATGTGATCTCACCACTCAATGCTCGTTTCCCGAGCCCAAAAAGCAGAGTTCCACTGTGGTCAGCACCTCCATGAATGCCACAAGCAATCTCATGTCGTAGCTAATACACATGGCGAGATCAATGTCGCATTCCTCTTGCCTTTATAGTTTAAGGAGTAACTCCATTGCCACCCGTGATGTGTTAGTCAGAGCGAGCAGCATACAGGTCAACAGTCTGGGATCCATTCCTGCATCCCAAAGAAGCTGGGCGCGCAGTACACAAACCGTTGAAAGATGGCATCAAATGCAGACAGAAGGACAGGGATTGCTGGGATGCAAAGCAATGTATCAAGGGGCATTGAGACAGGACCCAGGATGCCCCGCGACCCCCTCTGTCTTCCTACAACTCTTAGTGGCAGAAGAGGAAGAAATGCTCTGTGGGATAGCTCCCCAGAGTGCACCATTCTGAATACCACTGCAAGTGTGAACACACTATTGCACAGGCAACTGACAGTGTGAGAACACAACTGCGGTTTCCCTTCAGTGCTCTCTGAGCAGTGCTGTAACTCCTGGAACTGTAACTCTGCCAGCATAGACATGCCCACAGAGAGGCTCGGTGGAGTTGACTGAGTTGGAACCTTCCCCAGATCCAGGGAACAGTAAGCCTTAGAGAAATGTAGACACGAATATAGACTGGTGTGTTTTCTTAAGATCTATTTTCTCTTAATTGCTTTGGTTATGCTTTAAGAAAACTGTCTTCCCAATATAAGTGACAGCTAGAGACCTGAGAGAAGGTGTGCTGAAAACAGGAGGGGTCAGAGGGGCAGTTAACCTGGTAACTGTGACACCTGATACACTACTTCATAGTTAAGTCTTTTAAACTAACAAAAGAAGATGTAGAAGTAGAGAGTTAAAATAATATATATTTACTACATAATCAACTATGTTTCACATTGTCAGTGCTCTGAACTCACCTTTTACACAAGCCTCCCCATAAAATTCTGCCAGTGTATCTTAATGGGTATTAGTAACCTCCCTCCTATACAAGAATAAGGCCTTTTCTGATACAAGCCCATTGATTTTCTCAGAGTGACTTTGTGATCTAGACATTCATTTAACACAGATTATACAGAGTTCAGACTTGTGCACTGCTTCTTGCTTCCACCTCATCACATTTAAAATTGAGTTTGACAAAATATATTTACTTCTATGCATATGATCATAGATATGCTAAGCTCTTATTTCAGGCCCCAAATCTTTAGCAAAGAGGAAAGATGAACAGTTTACTTATCTCAAAGACAGTTGTGCTGTATCACTAGACGTACGTGTGATAGCTGCCCTCTTGGCCGACGGACCAAACTGAGGCCCTCTGTAACTGAAAGCATGAGATGCTACGCCTTGAGCTAAATAGCCAACACTTTATAGCTGCAGGCTGTAACAACTCTTTCACTGTGGAACAGCATTTAGAAGGATCTTCTACACACACATTCACCAATGGATTGCACGCACACTTTCTACATCCTAGTCTAGGGGTCGGCAACCTATGGCACACGGGCCAAAGACGGCACGCAAGCCTATTTTTAATGGCACTCTGCTGCCTGCTGAGGTCCTGGCTGCTGGCCCCGCTCAGCCCGCTGCCAAACCCAGGCCGGCAGCGGGCTGAACGGGGTCAGCGGGCTGGGACCCCAGTAGGCAGCAGCGTACCATTAAAAATGCTGCCCGGTCCACTCTTCTCCACCCCTCCCGCCAGAATTTCCACATGCTTTCCTGACCTCTGTCACTTCCAGAGTGAGGTTGTGTTTCCAGGTTAGCACGTCCATACTGCTACCTGGTGTCTGCGCAGTCTGAGCAGCCCCGCCAGCGAGGGCAGGAAGAGACATCTGGCCCCACAGGAGTTGCAGCACCCGCGAGGCCTGTAAATGGGGAAGCTTCTGGGTCACGGCTGCGCTGTGCACCCGCCCACCCAGCCTCGCTCCATGGACTCAGGCAGGCTGCCCCCAGGGTTGGTGCCCCGGTGCTGGGATGAGCTCGGCTCTGTACTGGGGCAGGCCACGTCCCACAGCCCAAATCCAAGCCAAGGGGTTGCGATTCGTGGCCTGCTAGACCCTGGGAAGAGCTAGGTCGCGCCTCTTTCCCTACCTCAGTTCACTGGATCCCACTCTGCCCTGACCCCTGCACCCTCCTCACATGCCCCCAACCCTCTGCCCTGACTCCTGCACCCTCACACATACTCAGCCCCCACACACCCCCTGCCCTGACTCTTGCACCCCCCACATCCCCTTCCTCACCCTGAGCAACAAATGGGAGCTCCTGCACCCCCCCCCACATTCCAACCTGCACCCCTAGCACCAAATGGGAGCTGCCGAGGTAAGCACTCCACACCCAAACCTTCTGCCCCAACACTGAGCCCCTGCCTTAATTCTAGCTCCTGGCCAGACCCTACACTCCAACCTGCTCCTTGACTCCCAGTCCTGTGCACTCCCACCCTCAGCTCAGTGCAGAGAGGGGAAGAGAATGGGCTCAAACCAGGCAGAAGGCAGGTACTCACTCTATGAGGACAGGGCTGGGACCCCAGACGGGCAGCAGGCTGAGCCGCTCAGCCCACTGCTGGTCTGGGGTCCTGGCTGCCAGTCCCACTCAGCCTGCTGCCACCCTAGGTGAACAGAACCCCGGGCCGGCAGCAGACTGAGCAAGCCGGCGGCATAAGATCAGCATTTTAATTTAATTTTAAATGAAGTTTCTTAAACATTTCGAAAACCTTGTTTACTTTACAATAGTTTAGTTATATAATATAAACAGAGAGAGACCCTCTAAAAAACGTTAAAAAGTATTACTGGCACGCCAAAACTTAAATTAGGGTGAATAAATGAAGACTCAGCACACCACTTCTGAAAGGTTGCCGACTCCTGTCCTAGTCAAAACTGCAGTAGAAATCTATTACTATCATTCTCGATATAACTCAGAAACACTGTTTTCAAGAAGTGTGATAACTCTAGAGCTTAACTCTGGAGCTAAATTCAAACAGTGCCGAAACACAGATCTCTATTACAAAGTTCAGTTGATGACTCAAGACAACTTATAAGCTCTTTTTGCATGTCTACACTCATATTTGTCTCTGGCCAATGTAAGTGTTGCTTTTGGTGATTGCCCACCTTGGCAAGCATGCCTAGAAACTCTCCCTTGTTGTGTGTGTTGTCCAATGTTTAAAATTTAAAGATGGTGACTGGCCCACCCCCAAAAGACACAGGTACTGACTTCCCATTATTTTACTCATATAAAAAAGTAGTACAACAGACAGAGGTAGAGTTGGCATCTGCTTTTCGTTCCTCTCATGGGATAAGTAAAGGGGAGGGGTGGGTTGGAAGGGGGCACCATGCAGAAAATCTCAAGGAAACTTTCATGGCAATACTCAAATTCTCTCCTGAAGGTTTTTATGGACAGCTGCCTTATTTCTTCCTCTATGGTAGGACATTTTCCCATGCCACTATGTGATGAGCTCAGGTGGCACCACTGCATTAAACAGGCTAGTAAAATAAGGGCCAGGCAACTTCAGGATGCTAGTAGCAGCTGGACTTTCTGTGTCTTTATTAACCTCAGTAGTGAGAGATCAGCTAAAACCACCATTGCCTGGGGGAAATAGTGTCAATATTAAGTGCTACAGCTCTGTGGAATAGGGACTGAAATTTTAGTGCCTCATGCAACCAAAATTCCTTCTCCTCCCTACTGCCCCACCTCACTGGGCCACACTCACCTTGGCTGGGACTGGAGAGCAATGCTGAGTAGAGGCTCTCCAAAGGTGAAGTGTTAATAAGCATGTCTTATTAGAAGTTGTTATGGAAATATGGCAAGAGAGTTTTGCCTTATTCTCTTTCTGTTGTGACTGTAAATCCAATGATACAACTGACTGTTTTTAAACAGCCACTGCTGCAGCTTTGAGGGATTCCCCTTCCATAGCCGCAGAATAACTGACCCTGATGAGGAAAAAGAAGACGACTAGTGATGGCATGTTCAGAGAGATCCTGCAAGCCAGTGCCGTGTTAGACACTGAACAAAGGGCCTGGTGGGCCAACATGGCAGACAGCATGGAGAACTCCATGGTAGCAGCTCCCTAAGCCCCTCGACGTAACATGTGGCATCATGTGCTGCATCCTTACCCTTACCACTGCATGCTAGGGGACAGAAAGGAAGACTACAGCTTCACGCATACCAACTGTGATTCCTGTTGGACAGTGCATGTGTAGCCACAACAGGCTACATTTGTGCACTGAAATGGGCATTGCTGCTCTTCCAATTTTGAAGTCCTAATCCGTTAATTTAAATTTTGTATTGCATTGCCTGTTCACACATCGTTTTTCTGCACTCTTTTTGATAATAAATTTATATTTTTTTAAAATAAAATTATCTTCATTAGTTCACAATACATATTTGGAAACACTGATTTAGGCATCTGAGTTTTAAATTGCTGAAGTGACTTTTTATCACATTTTACAGTTAGAGAATAAGTAGAAGTAATGGTCTAAATACAGGGGACAGAAGCAGACAGTATTTGTCACTGTGTACTGATAAAGCACTTTAAAGAAGAGAAACTATGTATACCCATTTTAGATGAGGAAGAGTGAAAAACCTCTCTAAAACAAGTGTCTAACAAATCAAACTAAGAATATTCTAGAAAAAGGAGGATTTAATCTATCACTCTCGTGATGCCAGCTTTTATTGCTCATTACACAATTCTCTCAAAAACATTTCCCGACTTCTTTCTAACTTGTTCCTTAAGCATGTAATGGTATCACAGGGATTAATCCATGAGGCAATTCAGCTCTCCTCCCTCAAATCCCTCTTCAAGATGCACTTCTAGGATGCCTACAAGTCTGCCAGTCAATGATGATTAGGCTGTGCAGTAGTGAGGGCAAACTGATTTTTTTTTTTTTTAAATCTAAGATTTGGAAACATCAAGTTGTACAATGCTTATGTATTATCTTGTTTTCATTAACCTCATCCTTCCTTGTTTGGTCACCCTCACTGCCTGTGTTTTGCCTGAAGTTACCGTAATCTTTTCAATGTGGGGACAATATCAGCTTGTTTTTTTGCAATGCCTAACTACATGAACATATGCCCCAATTGGGTAAGTCCTGGAAAACCCAAATACAGATAGTATAGTACTCTTTAATTTATTTCATTGTTTGCTTTTATTGCCCTTACCAAGGGAGTCTTCCCTAAATGAAGGAAACTATGGGAGAGGCAGAAATTACATTTGTTGCTGTTGTGACAGCAAAGCTTCTTACAACTTCAATGCACAGGGCTAACTCTGCATTTCAATCACTCAAAAAGCACCTACTGACTTTCATAGGAAACCCCATGAGCAGACTTGAAGGAAAGTTACAGTACATGGTCAAAATTTCAGCCACACTGAATATGATGTGGAGGGAAATGTCAAACTGGCGTCACAATAGTCCTTAAATTCCACAAGTAAGATCTAGTACACAACTCAACCCTAACATTATTATATTTGTAAAGGGCTTTGAGACACTGAGTGGCTCAAACTGTACATTAAAGAAAACATGGACAAAGAAACATTTGGAACTTTCCTCAGGGTAAGTGCCCACTCCACGATAAGGTACTGACCTATAAGAGGTAAGCTAAGTTGCCGTCTGGCATTTTGAGCAAGTCATTCTCTCTCTTCTCTAGTGCCTACAGCTGCATCACGTTGCACTGCCAACAATGGAAAAAACATGAGAAAGTCAGATATCTACAATCACATTGTGAAATACTAGTTATCGGTGAAGATCATTAGGTGACACTTGCCTCTGGGCCAGAAGATTGTGCATTCAACTCAGCATGTAAATACCAGGCTCAAACTTGTTGTTGATATTGCAATGCACAGTGCTCTTGCAATATTTGAATGAAAATTTTTCAACTGTTAAATTTGTACAGACAGCTGTTATATTCCACTGAGAGTCTATTTTGGGCTTGACTGCACAGAAATGTAGTGTAAATGCAAGAGGAGTGTGGATTTGGAGTTGTGGTGGGCATACAAAAACCAGCACCTATTGTTAAGGATGGGTAGGGTTCTATTATATTCCCACAGTTCTATTATATTCACAGTGCTTATTGAAATCTTCACAGGGGCAGAGTTAAGGTTGTGTGGGAGTAAGGTATGGCAGGTATTACCTTAACCCTGCACTTTCTGGTTTTATAATGTTGGTGTTTTGTTCTGATGTATTTCCAGCTTCCCAGGAGGTTTCAGTTTTCAACTGCCAACTTCTGTGTTCTAAAAGGTATAAAGGCACTGCTAGCCAAATTTAGCTCCCTTTTAATTAAAAACATTTATTTAATTAGTTTCTTTGCTCAGATGTACTGAATAAAATGGATCTATCAAAGAGAGAGAAGGTTGAGACTGGTTTCTGCTCTTACTGTCCTTTGTGAAGCAAAGGACAAAAACTAGAGTACATTTTAGCAGAAGGAAGCTAGTGAAAAGGGATGAAAAAACCACACAGCCTGGACTGGTTCTGCCCTGGTTCTGGCCCTTGCTGGTTTTTAAGAAGGAAGAGCAATTAGATTACAGGTTGACATGCTGAAGGTGCAGAACTGAAGACTTAGAAGCTAAGAAGTTCATTTAGCAATTTCATGGTCTAAGCAAATATATACTAGTTTACTCTTTGTTCAGAAGAAGGGAGGCTTTTTGTCCTAAGGGCATGCAAGGGTAGAATGTTCTCAACAGTGACAGCCACCAGGTTTTTTTTAATATAACAGCCATATCCAATTCACAAGACAGTTTTGTGGGTTTCCTGGAACAAGTGTTTGTGGAGTGGTGAGACTAGCAAATTAATCCGTAATCAGTTAATTCAGGTTAAAAATTCTAGCGTAGACATATCCCTGGAATACCAACAGAAAGTACAGTAAGTCTTCTAGTTGGTGACCTAATTTTTCTCATCTCCTGTACTTTGAGGTTAGTCTCAGAAGTGTTAAGTGAAAAGGCCTTGTCTACTCTAGAAAACTGAACAGTTTGTAATTGAATTGATTTAAGTACAAATAGCTCAATGTGTCCACTTCAATCAAGCTGAACCAGTCTGTCCTTGTCTTTGCTATGAATGAGTTGCATTCTTAACTAACAAGGCCCTTAAGAATTTTGCCTGGCATCCACACTAGCACTATTTTAAACCACTCAGTTTCAATTACCTTTGGATATCTATTCCACAGTTTCCAACTCAGCTCCCAGAAGCAATATGGAAAGATTTTTCAAGGCACTCTGTGACAGTAGTGGGAAGACCAGCTGAATTAGTTATATCTAGTGTGCACTCGCATTGCACTAAACTGGTTAAACTTGCTGAAAAATAGTCCATTCCAAATGGTAATTGGACCAGTTGAAAGCCATTTGGAGATTTGGGGTGGTTTTGCTTGAGGAGAGGAAATGTCCTATAAACATTCTAGGAGTATAATGGTTAAATAGTACCAAGATAAGCCAAAAGCTTAACTGTTACCTGTTTTAAAGGGCATTTCCCCTGAAGAGTTCTTGGGAACAACTGCGGACTTTTGTTTTCCCTGAGTATATCTATGGTTAAGCAGATTAATTAGCATTGTAAAAGGTGGTAAAATGACAACTTCAGCAAGACAGGATTTTCCAACTTCACAAAAATTCAGGGCATGAGAAGTCTTACTTGATGCAAGATCTTTATAGCTGATTAATTAAAAAAGTAAAGTTAGTATTATAAATACTGAAGAAGAGTTATAAGTACAGAAACCAGGATTTAAAGACGGACATGGTAGTTTTAAAATACCTGGGTTTTTTTCTGTTAAGTCTTAAAAAACATTGCCAACCCATAACTGTTTCTAATTCAAAAATAAGGAAGTTTCACTTGTACCAACCAACTTCCTCTCCTCAATATGTGCACATAACTCCCATTAATATTACACAAATATTTTTAAACATATATATGGGGTGGGGGAAAACTGGTAGTAGTCCTCATAAAGGTCACATTTTTGTTGAAAACGTTACACAAAATGTTATTAAAAGACAACATTGGAAGATAATATTACTCGCAATAAGCCTAAATCCATTAAAAAAAAAAAGATACCCTTTTCCTCAGTAAGTCAATCCTGTGCTGGCAAAATAAACAACTTCTTCAAACTGGTTTCCTCCAGAAAAACTGCTTCTATCTAGTTCTAGCAGTCTGCTGCTTCTAGTGGAGTTCAAATAGGTTAAACCAACAAGCACATGTCTCTAGAGGAAATCTGCCTCTAACTGCCAAACTATAAATCAAGCAAATTAGTTTATTAAAATCTGAATGGTGTATTTAAACATCATATAAAATGGATTAATATATTAAAGATAAAACAGACTACCTGACTGCAATCTTCCTCTCTGAAAAAGTGTTACAGACCAGTTTTGATGCTGCAGTGCATTGACTTTCTTGGAATTGAAAGCAGTGCAAAGCAGAATTAAAAATACTTCAGCTGCTCTGCAAAGTGGCTTATTGTTTTTACCACATATGCCAACCTTTAAATATTTCACTTAACCAACCTACAGATTTTGCAACTGTTGTATTGCACTGAAACTTATCATAACATTATGAATGCAAAATGTATGGCTGCAAGCAAGAGTATTTCTTCTCCAATTTATTTTCTTTAAAAGACAATGTCAGTGGCATGAGAAGTGCCACAATGCCAGAACAGCATTAACGTGTACAATTCCTCTCACCTCACTGTTGTCAACTAAACCTCGACCTAAGGACTACTAAAAATTACACCATTTGCGATGACTGTATAAAAATGACTATTGAAGAACCATCTTTTCATGTCCTGAAATCTACAAGTGCTCCGATTCTTATATTTATCAGATATGCAATTAATCCAATTTCACAAGACAAAATAGGCTTCAAAGAGACTTTAGTTAAATTGTTTGATATAATTTGTTGTTCTAAAAAGAAATTTCTAACTTTGAAAACTCCAGTTCCCTGCAAAAAGGGGCTATAATCTGAATGTTGCCAATAAGTGAAAGGCAGGCTTGCGGGGCTGCAGCGAAGGAAGTAAGCACTGGGATGTGTCAAGCCCAGGCCTCTGGTACCATGGAAGGGCACAGAGAGAGGTAACATGTAGCCCTGTGGCCCCCAGAGTCTTCCCTTACAGGGTAACAGGTCCCCAACTGTGGGCAGGTTTTCAGGGCTGCAGCCAGGGAAGGAATGTCCAAGCGTTTCCTTCCCTGGATGCAGTCTGCAAACCTCCCTAAGGCCAGGGCTTTTCTTCCAAAAGATATTCTCAATACGCGGTATGGCTGTTGCCAATACTCGAACCCCATTAACATTAAAAGTCAATGGCTCCCAGCAAAATCTTGCTATGAACTGAGTTGTTAATATTTGGATTGCTAAGACAGACATCCACTGTAGTTTTAATACTGCCTAGGCTTATAGCTTCTGTTAGGAACTCTACATAAATGCCACTGAAATAATATTTTGCATATCTAAATTTTATATATACCTCTACCCCAATATAATGCTGTCCCCGGGAGCCAAAAAAATCTTACCACGTTATAGATGAAACTACGTTATATCGAACTGCTTTGATCCACCAGAGTGTGCAGCCCTGCCTCCCCCTGGAGCGCTGCTTTACCGCATTATATCCGACTTCGTGTTACATCGGGTCGCATTATAGCGAGGTAGAGGAGTATTCCCGGGTCTTATATTGGTGGTCAAGGATACAGTGCCCCAGTGCTTCTCCAGAGTATGGAAAACAATAGCTCCCCTTTTTTTCTCTGCTTGCCGGGGAGGGGCCGGGAGTTTATGGTTATTACTAAATACATTTCAGTGGGAGAGTGTTGCTGTAAAAGAACTCTTACCAAAAAACTGGCATAGAGGTGGGTCTTACATTTAGCTCTGAAGATGGCAAGGTTAGTAATAATTTTTATTTCTTTTGGTATTGAGTTCTATAATTCTAGATTCTGTGAAATTTTAGTCTCCCACCACTAATTAACATCTTTGGTGTTGCAGTGGAAGCTGTGATTATGGAGAAGTAGAAAGACACTGTCTTTTAGGAAGCTAGAGCCAATCCCATGCAGGATGCCACACGCACACACACACACACAAAATTCAGGAAGACTTCTGAGCAGTGAGACCTTGCTGTCTCTATAGCAGATGAAACGGTACGTTTTCTGATAGGCGATATTCTTTCCTGTTGCTACAGTCAAGATCCTCTGGTAGACACTAAAATTATGAAACTGATTGATTACTGGTTTAGACACAGCTATCACAAGTATTGGGATCGGGGCCCTGTGAGCACTTTCTATCTTGATTTTCCCAATCCACTCTGCAGGTAACCTGTATCAAAGCTCAGGGCAACTGCACTTGTATTTCTCCTTAGTGGTTCAGCAAGGGCATCCACTGTCAGGCTCCTGGCTCCCTACTAGTTGCCATCTTTGGTGGATGCCCTGGTCAGAAAGGAGACACACAGGTATTTCAACTCCGACCAGTTCCCTACCTTCAGTGTCATTCCCACCAAAAGACAACCTACTTAAATAGGCTCTCTCTTCAGAGACTAACAACACAGTAATTGCCGAAAGTTATAAATTACCACATAGTATTTCCTGTGTAACCCTATTTTATTTTTAAAGCAAAATCACTACAGAGAAAACTTTAAAAAAGTGAAAAACTACACCTCTGCTAATAAGCTTACCAGAGATCCCCTCAACTGTCTCCAACATGGACTCTAGAAAGGTGATTCCTAACACCCTGTAAAGAGGTCTCTTTTGTGGTGACAAGCTCATAACAGCTTCAGCTCAAAACTCCAGGTCTGGCTTGACATGAGTAATTGGACATGAGGGAGACTCATTTCTTGGGAGAGAGGATTAGAGAGGTAAATAGATTAGCAGACTGGAAACAGTGTCTGTGCCAAGATAGGTAAATGGGTCACTAAGCTAAGAGACAAACCATCTGAACTAGCTAACAAAAGGGGAAACATCCTGGGAACCATTTACAATGGACAACATAATGGACAAGATAAGCCTAGGACATAGGATGAGGTAAAAAGTAAGTCATGCATGGACAGGACAATGTGTGGACAGAGCATGTTATACGCGAATTGGTTTCTGCAAAGTAACCAAGCAAAACTCCAAAATGTGTGACGCAATGTAATGGGCGAATATATATAAAGGAAGAGGTTTCTCTGTGCAACTTAGTTTTGTGATGTATCCTTGCATTTGAGTCTGATCAACTCAGCATAGCTTTTGCTCTAAGCAAAATAAAGATACCTAAATGTCAAAATCTGGAGTTGAACTGAGTTCTTAGGAAGCCAAGTGAAAGAGCAATGTTAGCGGGAATCCCAACAAGAACTAGAACCCTCAAGAAAAGTTAATTCTCAACTTTTATAGAGTTTGGTGGTTTTTGAACCGGAGTTTACAGAAGCAGATAATTAATAGACAGTCAGTTTCTCTCCCTAGGATGTAACTTCAAAAGGATGGCTCCAAAGTGGGTCATCTGCATTCACTTCACTCCCCGATAGTTCCTAGGAAATACATTTCACGTGTTGTTCCCAAAAGTTCTTAATATCACCCAGAGATTGCATTAATCCCGTCTCCTGTTAAAGAAGTTCCATACAATCCCACAATAGTACATAAACATTTGCGTTTTTCAATGAACCTCAAAGATATTATTTCACAAAGGTTTATCCAGGATATTTCAGGATACTGTCATATCTGACAAATCGATCTAATAAAGACTGCAGAGAGAACTCAAAGATTTTTGCATTCATAATGGTGGTCAGATTGAAAGCGATCCTGTGAATAACTTTAGGTACCAGACTTCAACGTGATGTAACCACATGCTGGTATGCCATCCTATATAAAGATCTCATTTGATTTAGGGCCTAGGTAGAAGATCACTGGGTGCCCACTATGAAACAGTCCAGACACAAGATTGCCACTAGAAGACCTCCAGGAGTACAGTAGTTTCAATTCAAGTACTGTAACATGTTCAAGCCACAGCACAGCATTTGGAAACCTTAAAAAATGTGTTAAGGTAGATTTTGCAATTAATATGTTGCAAATGTTCGTATAACAGTGAGGTAGTACTCAGGATTCTCACAGCAAAATTTACACCCATTGCTAAATTTTAATCCATTTCCTGACTTGTGTGTTTACATTAGACACCTTAATGTTACAAAAACAGCTTACAAAAAAGGAAAACTTCTTTTCAATCCTTAATCCGCATCCCACATTTTTTCTTCATGACATTTTCTCCCTTTCTCATAAAGTTCACACTTCTTTCCACTCTACTCTGTTTCCTCATCCCTCTTTGTCTGAGGGCTTTGATCCCTCTCATCACCATCAGGTAAGTGGGCAACAGAAGAGTGGCATCTTCTTTCCTCAACCCCTTCCAACACCCAGGCTGATCACAACTGACGCTGTTTTAGGCATAGTCTACACTAGAACATTAAGTTGACTTAATTACATTACTCAGGGTCGTGGAGTCTTCAGCATAAACCATACTAAATCAAAGGAAGAATTATTCCATTGATCTAGCTACTGCCTCTCAGGGAGGTGGATTACCTATTTCAAAGGGAGAACTCCTAAAACAGCTGTGCTACTGTAGCATTTCAAGTGTAGACAAGACAAGGTGGATAAAAATCAATGTTTTGTTTTTTTAAACCAGATTTGAGGGGAAAAAAAACCTATCTAAAGATAGTTTTAGATAAGAAATTATAGCTCAAAGATATCTCATCATGGAATAAGGATTGTAAATTCTAATTCTACATTATCTCACAATAAATACATGTAATGTTTAAAAAAAGTTTTATAAATGAATTCCAATAGTTCGTGGACTAAGGACCCATTCTTACAGGGTTCCAGGGGCTTCTGTATAGATTATTTAGGTTAATCTTTCTATCTATCCAATAAGACTCAGTGCTCAGTCTAGAAGATACCATCAGAGATGCTTAGTTTTGCTGTTCTCAAACTGTGGATTTGTGTCTCCAGAGATAACATGCTTGTTAACAGCAAAAATGTTTTAAAATAAATATAGAGAGGTGAGAAATAACAGACCTCAATCCTATTGTTCTGTTGAAAATTTGTGTACACAGAGTCAATCCCTTACCTCTCTCTAAACATGCAAAGTTTCAAAAAGTTCAATGAATACAAGATTGTTGGAGATGGAATAGATACGGACAAGGAGAAAAAGTCTGGACACAAGTGTGAGAAGGGAGAGACAGGCAGTAAAAACAGAAGTGAAACTGTCTGAGCAGCATATTCCAGAAGTCTTGAGATCTTCCTGAGTGTAGCCTTCATTGATTTGAGATCTACCATACCATTCTCTCACTAGAAGGGAAAACCTATAATGGCAGCAGGCCATAAAAGAGACTCAGTTTGGGAATATTTTAATGAAGTTCCTCTACCTGTGGGTAAGACAGGCATGCACACAAAATGCAAGGCCTGGTTGCCTGAATGAAACAAAATCATGAGAAGTGTTCGCTCTCAGGAGGAAGCTGCGTTGAAGATGATAAAAGGAACATGTCTGAACATGCAGGATCTTCAGGTTGGTAAACATTTTTATTTCATACTTCTTTCTTAGGAACTGCCTGTCTTCCTTCTGGACTAGTCTTGAATTCTCATGTTTGAGCAAAAAATATAGTTGTTACTCTTCTATGGTACTATTATTTTAGATGCAGTTGTGATAAAAAATACATAGCTGAAATAGGTAGATCTGCCTTTTACAATTTCACCTTTAAAGTAGTGCTGAGTGTCAGTGAATGCAATGAGTAATACTAAATAAGCAGTATGGTAAATAATAAATAACTGCTGTGACAAAGTTCCTCCTCTACCTTGGTGGGTACTGCCCTTATTGGCAGAGTTGCTCACCTCAGTGATCTTCCCCACAGTCTGCTCTTTTGGTTGGACTGTCCACGGGAGTGGAGTGGGCTGGTGCACAAAACCTTCCCCCATGCCTTCTTACACGTCTGGGTGAGGAAGACATGGAACATGGTGAGTGGTGAGGGTGGTTAAACATGGGCTGCAGTGGCACTCTATGACCCCGCTGCTCCTCCTGAAGATCCACCAGACGTCAGAGTATGTCAGTTTGATCACGCAGCAGCCCCAACGTTGCATCCCGCCACCACTTATCTTCCTGCCTACACCTCTCATCTTGAGTGTCCCTCCTATCCTCACGTTCGTCCCTCCTATCCTCACGTTCACTGGCATCTTTCCTGTACTTTGCTACCACGTCAGTACTGCTCTCCTCTTGTGTCTGATCAGAAGTTGGGAGGTTTGGGGGAAATCTGGGCCTGCCGTCTACTCCAGGTTCCAGCCCAGGGCCCTGTGGATTGCAGCTATCTATAGTGCCTCCTGTAACAGCTGCATGACGGCTACAACTCCCTAGGCTACTTCCCCATGGCCTCCTCCAAACACCTCTTTATCCTCATCACAGGACCTTCCTCCTGGTGTCTGATAATGCTTTTACTCCTTAGTCCTCCAGCAGCACACCCTCTCACTCTCAGCTCCTTGTGCCTCTTGCTCCCAGCTCCTCACATGCACTTCCTCTCCTCTAGCTCCTTCCTCGCCTGACTGGAGGGAGCTCCTTTTTAAACCCAGGTGCCCTGATTAGCCTGCCTTGATTGGCTGCAGGTGATCTAATCGGTTTGTCTGCCTTAATTGGTTCTAGCAGGTTCCTGATTACTCTAGTGCAGCCCCTGCTCTGGTCACTCAGGGAACAGAAAACTATTCAGCCACTGACCAGTATATTGCCCTCTACCAGACTCCTGTACCCCACTGGCCTGGGTCTGTCACACTGCATGGACTTATTGTGATTAGGAGAATCCATCCTCCAACATAAAGGATTCAGAAGACTATCCACCTACAAGATCACCATCATCTTCTATAGTTTCAGAGTTATCTGCCAATGATAGTGTTTCAGTCACATTATGTATGTCACACAACCACAGTATATCACCTGTAACAAAACAAAAAAAATAAAAAAAATCCATCATCCAGAAACAACCATAGATAAGTCTGTGATAAGACCCAGCAGATTACAAAAAGAGGTAATTGATGAAAAATTGCCCAGTTTGTTTATGCAACAAACTCTCCTTTCCCTATGATTAAGAACCCATACTTCATTAACATGGTTCAGTCATTAAGACCAGGATACAGTCCACCCAACACAGAAGATGTTGCAGGTAAATTGCTGGATAAAGTGTATGAAAGAGAAATTGAGCAGTGTGCAAAAGGTCTAGAAGGTAAAATTGTTAACCTGAGTCTTGATGGATGGTGCAATGTCCACAATGATCCTATTGTATGTGCTTGTGTGACAACAGAAGGGAATGCCTTCCTTACAGAAACAATTGATACATCAGGAAATGCACACACAGCAGAACACTTACAAGAAGTAGCAGTAAAAGCTATAACAAACCGTGAAAAAAAATTCAAATGTCTAGTACGCAGCTTGTTCACAGACAATGCTGCAAATGTATCCAAGATGAGAAGAAATTATTTAAGAAGAGAGTCCCAAGCTAATAACATACGCTTGCAGCGCTTATTTGATGCACTTTCTAGCCAAAGACTTCACTGTTCCAGAAATAAAGGCTAATGTTGTTGAAATTGCAAAATACTACCGTAACAACCACTTTGCAGCAGCTGCTCTGAAAAAAGTGGGAGGAACCAAGCTAACTGTCCCACAAGACGTGTGAAGGAACTCAAATAGTGGCCTGTTTTGAGCACTATATAAAGAACTGGCCTAATCTGATAAAGTTTGTGAACAAAATGATGAAAAAATAGATGGCACCACCACAGTCAAAGTTCTCAACATTGGGCTTAAGAGAAATCGAACACATGCTGAGTACCCCAAAGCCTATTGCTGTAGCCTTGAACAAAATGCAGGGAAATGGCTGTTTTATTGCCAACGCTTTTGAAATTTGGAAGGAACTGAATGAGATCTTAGCGAGAGAAATATGTAACGAGAGTTAAATTACAAGCATTAAAAGAAGAATGGGAAAAGCATTATCTCCAGCTCATTTTCTTGCAAATATTCTCAATACTCAGTACCAGGGTCAAACCTTGACTGCTGAAGAAGAGGAATTGGCTATGACATGGATATCCAGCAATCATCCCTCCATAATGCCAACTATAATAAACATCAGAGCTAACAGTGAACCTTTCAAGAAATCTATGTTTCCTGATGATGTTTTAAAGAAAGTCACACTAGTGAACTGGAAGAAGTCACTTAAGGACTTGGATTCAGAGACTGTTGAAGTGAGAATCTCACTTTTAACAGCAGTAGCTTCTTCTGCCAGTGTAGAAAGAATATTTTCTTTCTTTGGACTAATTCATTCCAAACTGAATTTGGGACCTGAAAAAGCAGGAAAGCTTGTTTTTCTTTTCCAGATTATGAACAAACAGGAAAATGAAGGTGAAGACAACTGATTTACTGGCAGAAACCAATATGTTACGTTTCTCATGTTGCCCTGGCTGACACAGCCAATTTAATTTGTTTTTGTTTTTTTTAAATATTTCATTTAACCATTTTAGTTAAAAACAATTTTAACAAAAACAAACCTGATTTTAAAAAACTTGAATGTTTAACTAAATTCAAAAATTCATATGCTTGTTTTATTAAAATATTATATGTTTCCTGTTGAAGAAAAAATCCAGAATCAATAACACTGTTGTTTTAGTTACATAAAACAATTTAAAAATGTCTGTCTGGTGATGTTCTCTTCCTAATACAGCATGGCAAGGACAGGATAGGCCCAGTGAGGAGAGAGAGCCCATAACAGGAAACTTAGAAATGGAAGAGATGCTTAATGACTTTTGTTTCGGTCTTCACTGAGAAGTCTGAAGGAATACCTAATATAGTGAATGCTAATGGGAAGGGGGTAGGTTTAGAAGAGAAAATAAAAAAAGAACAAGTTAAAAATGTTAGAAAAGTCAGATGCCTGCAAGTCACCATGACAAAATGCATCCTAGAATACTCCAGGAGCTAACAGAGGAGGTATCTGAGCCTCTAGCTATTATGTTTGGAAAATCATGAGACACGGAGATTCCAGAAGACTGGAAAAGGGCAAATATATTGCCCATCTATAAAAAGGGAAATAAAAACAACCCAGGAAACTACAGACCAGTTAGTTCAACCTCTGTGCCAGGGAAGAGAATGCAGCAAGTAATTAAGGAAATCACCTGCAAACACTTGGAAGGTGATAAGGAAAGCCAGCATGGATTTGTAAAGAACAAATCATGCCAAAACAATCTGATAGCTTTCTTTGATAGGATAACATGTCCTGTGGATTAGGGAGAAGCAGTGGATGTGGTATTCCTAGACTTTAGTAAGGAATTTGATATGGTCTTGCATGATATTCTTATCAATAAACTAGGCATATACAAAACTTAGATGGGGCTACTGTAAAGTGGGTGCATAACTGACTGGATAACCATACTCGGAGAGTAGTTATTAATGGCTCCCATTCCTGCTAGAAAGGGATAACAAGTAGGGTTTCGCAGGGGTCTGTTTTGGGACTGGCTCTGCTCAATACTTTCATCAACGACTTGGATATTAGCGTAGAAAGTACGCTTATTAAGTTTGCAGATGATACCAAACCGGGAGGGATTGCAACTGCTTTGGAGGATAGGGTCATAATTCAACATGATCTGGACAAATTGGAGAAATGGTCTGAGATAAACAGGATGAAGTTTAATAAAGACAAATGCAAAGTGCTCCACTTAGGAAGGAACAATCAGGCCTGGTCCACACTACGCTGTTAAACCAATTTTAACAGCGTTAAATTGATTTAACGCTGTACCCGTCCACACTACAATGCACTTTAAATCGATTTAAAGGGCTCTTTAAATCGATTTCTGTACTCCTCCCCAACAAGAGTAACACTAAAATCGATATTAACATATCGATTTAGGGTTAGTGTGGCTGCAAATCGAAGTTATTAGCCTCCGGGCGGTATCCCATAGTGCATCACTGGCCGCTCTGGACAGGTAACTGAACTCTAATGCACTGGCCAGGTATACAGGAAAAGCCCCGCGAACTTTTGAATTGCATTTCCTGTTTTGCCAGCATGGAGCTCTAATCAACACAGGTGACCACGCAGAGCTCATCAGCACAAGTAACAATGCAGTCTCCTGAGAACAGAAAAAGAGCACCAGCATGGACCGCATGAGAGGTACTGGATCTTATCGCTATATGGGGAGAGGATTCAGTGCTAACAGAACTGCGTTCCAAAAGACGAAATGAAAAAACTTTTGAAAAAATTTCCAATACCATGAGGGAGAGAGGCCACACCAGGTACTCAGTGCAGTGCAGAGTGAAAGTGAAAGCGTTCAGACAAGCCTACCAGAAAACCAAAGCAGCAAATGGAAGATCCGGATCAGGGCCAAAAACATGCCGCTTCTACGCTGAGCTTCATGCAATTTTAGGGGGATGCGCCACCACTACCCCCCCTTGTCCATGGATACTGAGGTGGGGGTTATAATCTCAACCATGGATGAGGATTCAGCGGAGGGGGAAGATGACAAGGAGGAAGAGCTTGCAGAGAGCATACAGCACTCCATTCTCCCCAACAGCCAAGAGCTTTTTGTGACCCAGACGGAATTACCCTCCCAAGCCACTAGCCCAGACAGTGAAGCCATGGAAGCGACCTCTGGTGAGTGTTCCTTTGTAAATATAAAACATAGTTTAAAAACAAGCGTTTTTTAATGATTGATTTGCCATGAGGGCTTGGCATGCATTAGCAGGCATTAAAGTTACTGGAAAAGTTTGTTAACATGTCTGGGGACGGAGCGGAAATCCTCCAGGGACGTCTCCATGAAGGGCTCCTGGAGGTACTCCAAAAGCCTTTGCAGAAGGTTTCTGGGCAAGGCAGCCTTGTTCCGTCCATCATGGTAGGACACTTTATCACGCCATGCATGCAGCAAGTAATCGGGTATCATTGCATGACGAAGCCTAGCTGCGTATGGTCCCGGTGATTGCTGGCATTCAAGAAACATCCGTTCTTTATCTTGCTCTGTTATCCTCAGCAGAGTGATATCGTTCATGGTAACCTGGTTGAAATTAAGGAATTTAAGTAAGGGGACAGAGATGGGGGGAGGGGAGAAAGGATAGCGCTGAGCTTTTTAGCATTTGGCCAGCAGGAATCTTCCCAGCTACCAGTCATGCGGGGGGGAGGGGGGGGGGGAGAAAGGGGGGTAATTAGCAATGATCTTCCATTATACCAGCCATGCGATGGGGGGAGGGGTAAAGCAATTCTAGAGAATTGGATTGGGGATGGGAGGGTTTGGCATCTGCTGCTCCTTGTTAAGAGGAAAGCAGCAGCACAGGGAGAAGCTTTCTGCCATATATGCCTTACCATGACAGCATGCAAGCTGAATTGTGATGCTCGGACCTGCGTCTGTGTTGATCTGTTACACCAGAGCCGCAGGCACTCAATACTAAAAGAATCCAAATGCGACCTTGTAGTGAAATCACATGTGCTATGTAAGGTGAATAGTGTTGTTCATTGTGAAAGAGTATAACCATTGTTCTATGAAATGTATCTTTTATAATCCTTCTATCACTATTTTCCCCCACTCATGCAGCTGATATTTTTCAAATCTCTCTACTCCATCCTGAAGGCTAGCTCAGATAAGGCGGAGGAAGAAGAGGACACGAGATGAAATGCTCTCAGAAATCATGGAAGTAACCCGCCATGAGAGAGCTCATCTGAGGGAGTGGAAGGACTTGGTAGCAAAGTACAGGAAAGATGCCAGTGAACATGAGGATAGGAGGGACGAACGTGAGGATAGGAAGGACGCTCAAGATGAGAGGTGTAGGCAGGAAGATAAGCGGTGGCGTGATGCAACGCTGGGGCTGCTGCGTGATCAAACTGACATCCTCTGACGTCTGGTGGATCTTCAGGAGGAGCAGCGGGGTCATAGAGTGCCACTGCAGCCCATGTTTAACCACCCTCACCACTCACCATGTTCCATGTCTTCCTCACCCAGACGTGTAAGAAGGCATGGGGGAAGGTTTTGTGCACCAGCCCACTCCACTCCCGTGGACAGTCCAACCAAAAGGCTGTCATTACATTGAAAAGTGCTTAATGGCCTTTTCCTTCCCTCCTATCCTCCTCTCAAACCACTCCCGGGATACCTTGTTATTTCTCTTCCTCTTTTTATAATTACATGCTTTTTAAACGAATGGGGAGGGTGGGTTGCTTACAGGGAATGACTTTTAATAAAGAATACATGCTTTTTAAACGATAGTGACTTTATTTCCATAAGCAAGCTGTAATCGAAGGGGGAGGGTGGGTTGCTTACAGGAGGAGTCAATAAAGGGGGGGAGGTTCATGAAGGGGAAACAAACACAGCAGTCACACTGTACCATGGCCCGTGATGAAACTCGTTTTCAAGGCTTCTCTGATGCACACCGCTTCCTGGTGAGCTCTTCTAATCGCCCTGGTGTCTGGCTGCACGTAATCAGCGGCCAGGCGATTTGCCTCAGCCTCCCACCCAGCCCTAAAGGTCTCCCTCTTACTTTCACAGAGATTGTGGAGCACACAGCAAGCAGCAATAACAAAGGGGACATTGGTTTGGCTGAGGTCTGAGCGAGTGAGTAAAGTTCGCCAGCGGGCTTTTAAACGGCCAAATGCACATTCTACCACTATCCTGCACTTGCTCAGCCTGTAGTTGAACAGCTCCTGACCACTGTCCAGGCTGCCTGTGTATGGCTTCACGAGCCATGGCATCAAGGGGTAGGCTGGGTCACCCAGGATAACGACAGGCATTTCAACATCCCCAACTGTTATTTTCTGATCCGGGAAGTAAGTCCCTTGCTGCAGCTGTTTAAACAGAACAGTGCTTCTGAAGACGCGAGCGTCATGAACCCTTCCTGGCCATCCCACGTGGATGTTGGTGAAACGTCCCTTGTGATCCACCAGTGCTTGCAGCACCATTGAAAAGTACCCCTTGTGGTTTATGTACTGGGTGACCTGGTGCTCCGGTGCCAAGATAGGGATATGGGTTCCATCTATCGCCCCCCTCCACCCCCATTAGGGAATCCCATTGCAGCAAAGCCATCCACTATGACCTGCACGTTTCCCAGAGTCACAACCTTTCGTAGCAGAAGCTTAATGATTGCTTTGGCTACTTGCAACACAGCAGCCCCCACAGTAGATTTTCCCACTCCAAATTGATTCCCGACTGACCGGTAGCTGTCTGGCGTTGCAAGCTTCCAGAGGGCTATTGCCACTCACTTCTCTACTGTGAGGGCTGCTCTCATCTTGGTATTACGGCGTTTCAGGGCAGGGGAAAGCAAGTCACAAAGTTCAAAGAAAGTGCTCTTACGCATGCGAAAGTTTCGCAGCCATTGAGGATCGTCCCACACCTGCAAAACTATGTGGTCCCACCAGTCTGTGCTTGTTTCCCGGGCCCAAAATCGGCGTTCAATGGGTAGAACCTCCCTCATTACCAGCAGGAGCTCCAAAGCGCGGGGGCCCGCGGTTAGGGAGAAATCAGTGTCCATGTCCTCATCACTCTCGTCGCCGCACTGCCATAGCTGCCTCCTCCTCGCCTGCCTTTGCAGTTCATGGTTCACCATAGACTGCACGAGAACGCGCGAGGTGTTTACAACATCCACGATTGCGCTATTGATCTGAGCAGGGTCCATGCTTGCCGTGCTATGGCGTTTGCTTTCAGTTCACCCAGGAAAAAAGGCGCGAAATGGTTGTCTGCTGCTTTCACGAAGGGAGGGGTGAGGCTGTACCCAGAACCACCCGCGACAATGATTTTTGCCCCATCAGGCACTGGGATCTCAACCCAGAATTCCAAGGGGCAGGGGAGATTGCGGGAACTGTGGGATAGCTACAGAATAGCTATCCACAGTGCAACGCTCCGGAAATCGATGCTAGCCTCGGACCATGGATGCACACCGCCGAATTTATGTGCCTAGTGTGGACACGTGCAATCGATTTTATTATATCTGTTTTATAAAACCGGTTTAAGTTAATTCGAAATTACCCTGTAGTGTAGACGTACCCTCAGTTTCACACATACAGAATGGGAAGAGACTGTCTAGAAAGGAGTACAGCAGAAAGGGATCTAGGGGTTATAGTGGACCACAAACTAAATATGAGTCAACAGTGTGATGCTGTTGCAAAAAAAGCAGAACATGATTCTGGGATGCATTAACACGTGTGTTGTGAGCAAGACACGAGAAGTCATTCTTCAACTCTAGCCTGCACTGGTTAGGCCTCAACTGGAGTATTGTTTCCAGTTCTGGGCACTGCATTTCAAAAGAAAGATGTGGACCAATAGGAGAGGGTCCAGAGAAGAGCAACAAGAATGATTAAAGGTCTACAGAACATGACCTATGAAGGCAGGCTGAAAGAATTGGGTTTGTTTAGTTTGGAAAAGAGAAGACTGAGAGGGGACATAACAGTTTTTAGGTATCTAAAAGGGTGCCATAAGGAGGAGGGAGAAAACTTGTTCACCATAGCCTCTAAGGATAGAGCAAGAAGTAATGGGCTTAAACTGCAACAAGAGAGGTTTAGGTTGGACAGTACAAATCTGTGTGTATATATGCTGTGCAGATAACAGGGGTTAGCTGGTATTTACTAGCCAAAAGTGTACCATATAGATTTTTGTTTGCTTTATCCTGCTTCTCAGTTTCATTTTGAGTGTAAGCGCCATGAACTTACACTGTTGTGCTGGGCGTTGAGTGAATCATCATGAAGCTGGTGGACATAATAGCTGTCCTTCACTCAAGCTAGGTGTAAGAAGCAGTTAAGCTTCTTTTAGAATGAGATAGCTAAAAAACCCAAAACCAAGCCCACATGCAACTCTGAGGGCTTGGCTACAACTGTGAGTTACAGCGCATTAAAATGAGCCCCAGTCGCACTAACTCACTATCTGTCCACACTGGCAAGGCATGTAGAGTGCTCTCACTCCACAGCTACAGCGCTTCTGGTACTCCACCTCGGCGAGTAAAATAATGTTTGATGCACTCCCACTACAGCGCCCCAGCGTCAGTGTGAACGAGATGTTGCATTACTGTGCTCTGATCAGCCTCCGGAAACATCCCATAATCCCCTTAAGTCAAGTGGCCACCCTTGTCATTGTTTTGGATATGCCCTTTAGAAGCTGGCACGCTTATCTGCTCCGAGATAAAGCAACCATTACTGTGGAATGCTGTCTGTGAGAGGGGCAAGGGGAAGGGGGGTGTCTGCTGCTGTCTAAACTTGCAAGACAGCATGCTGACATGCTCTCAGTGCCCCAGAAACCCAGTCTCTCCCTTAACATACATACAACACACTCCCTGTCACATTCCACCCTTCCCCCACCCATCTGAAAAAGCATGTTGCAGCCACTTGCATGCTGGGATTGTTACCACAATGCCCTGCTCTCTGTGGTCATTACAAGAGCTGCTAATATGGCCAAGCTAGAGTGCTGCCAGCTGCCAGTGTGGACAGACAACAGCACTTTCTCTACTGCGCGCTACGAAGGCTGGTTTAACTCAAAGTGCTCTACATCTGCAAGTGTAGCCATGCCCTGATAAAAGCTTACCCATTCAAGTGTAGGAGTTTCTCTGGGGGCTGAATGCAAATAGAGGGCTGAGTATTGGTTTGGTGGAGAGAAGACAGAGAACACCAATGCAGTCAGAAATGCCACAGAAAGCCAAGGACAGCTAGACCTGATGCCAGGTCTACCCCACAAAGTTTTGCTGGCATAGCTACAGTGTTAGGAATTGTGTGGGGGGGGGGGAGGGAGAAAGAGAGAGAATCACACAACTAACAGTTATGCCAGCAAAAAAAAAAAAACCAAAGCCATCTTATACTGGCAAAAAAGAGTCCTTTTGCTGATATAGATAGTCAGTTGGACAGTCTACTAAAGTGGTTCTCATCCAGGGTTATGTGTACCCTGTGGTACACAGAGGTCTTTCAAGGGGTACATCAACTCATCTAGTTATTTGCCTAATTTTACAATAGGCTACATAAAAAAAACTGGTGAAGTCAGTACAAACTAAAATTTCATAGTCAGTGACTTGTTTATACTGCTCTATATACTGAAAAATGTAAGTACAATAATTATATTTGAATTGATTTATTTTATAATATGTTAAAAATGAGAAAGTAAGCAATTTTTCAGTAATGGTGTGCTGTGACACTTCTGTATTTTTATGTCTGATTTGTAAACAAGTAGTTTTTAAGGGAGGTGAAACTTGGGGTATGGAATACATATCATACTCCTGGAAGGCATTCAGTAGTCTGGAAAGGTTGAAAGCCACTGGTATAGACTAACCCTGAGAGAAAGCGAAGAGAAAGCTTTTTTGGGTCAAACGCTTGCTGGGAAAAAAAGGCTTGGAATACTGAGCAGGGAAACAAACAGTCTCCTGTTTGATTCCTGTAGCATTCAGGACTTTGGGTACTTTCTTTCTTAATAATGAAAACAGGATTGCATCAAAGAAATCAATTTCTTCTCCTAATGGAAACAACCACCAAGACCCCAAATATTGGCTAACCATATAAATCAAAAAGATGTTTTAAAAAAATTAAAGGCTCATTTTAAGCAGCTTGTGAAATCAAACCGAATATACACTAGCATAATATACTTTCATAAATCTGATAAGTGGAATAACTGAATAATTAGCATATTTCTGCTGGAGAAGACGTTCGAAAGGATCTACTATACAAGTCTGTAAAGATGTATAATGGATTAAGATTAAAGGAAAACTGTAAGAAAAGCTTGTTTTGTTATTTTTTTACAAGAAGGCCTGAAAGTTGCTTCCCACCATACAAACTTGTTCTGCTTGTCTTTACATTAAGAGTATCGGGTCTTGTCCAGTAAAAATCAAGAGAGAACTTATAGGATGAGAAAATTTGTAGGATGCCCTCATGAGAGAGGAATCTCAACTGAATGTATTCTTTGTATTTGTTAAACTATTAACTGCAATTTTAACACTGTCTTGTGTTTTGTTTTTAACTCAAACACATGAGGAAAAAGCAGTTGGGGGGTTCTATTTTGTTTTTTCAATAATTCTCTGAGTGATAGCTGTGTTACTCTATCAAATCTGCCCAAATAAATTTGTTAGTCTCCAAGGTGCCACAAGGACTCCTCGTTTTTAATAATTCTGACATCCCTCTCCTTCTATTCAAAGCTGTCTTATTTGCCACAACTTTATAGACTTCTGAGGAGTCCTCCAGCAAAAATGAGACAGACAAGATTTGATGTTGCTGATACTTCTCAGATTATTTTCAGGTCTTCATATATTAAAAAGAAGCAAAACAACAACCTGTATTTTGCTACATAGATATCAATTTTTAAAATTTCCTCAAGGCCATTGCACAGGGCAGGTAATTGTCCATATTTTCACTTTCCACAGTACTTAAATTGCAAAAGATTAAAACTGATGCAATTGTACTGAGCATTACCAGTTTTATTAAGAAATTACATAAGTGCAGAGGGGAAAAACCTGTACATATACACACCCCAGAAGGAGAGCATATACAGAGAACAGACAGATGCAAGTTTGTTAACCTATGGATCTGATACTTCAGGTTTGGATATTAGGGGGATAGAGACACATGGTTTGTTTTGGGTTTTTTGAGAGAGTGAATTGCTGGACAAAGAATATCCCTGTCAAATAGAAAAATTAATCTATAGCTCTGACTTGTCCCACAGACATTGATGAGATTCAAATATTTGTAGCCAAATCCAGATTAGCTGTGTTACCAAGTAGCAAACCTAGCTTCCTTAGGCCTGGTCTACAGTGGTGGGGGGGGGAGGTGGAGGAGATCGACCTAAGATATGCAACTTCAACCACAAGAATAACATACCTGAAGTTGACATATATTAGGTCGACTTTCCTCGTGTCCTCACAGCACAGAGTCGACTGCCGCCGCTCCCTCGATCGACTCTGCTTCTGCCTCTCACCGCGGTGGAGTACAAGAGTCAACGGTAGAGCGATCAGGGATCGATTTATCACGTCTACACTGGTCGTGATAAATCAATCCCCAATAAATCGATCACTACCTGCCGATCTGGAGGGTAGTGTAGACGTACCCTTAGTATCATTTCTGTTTCATCCACAGCTAAGTAATTTATTCCAACTAAAGAAACTACAGAGGGGAATCAGTATTTAGATTAACTTCACTTCTAGAAATATCATCCATCTATTCTTACTGTTCTGTAGTGTAACTCCAGCTTGTGTTAATGTAAAATAAACTAGCAGGTATCACATTTACAAGGAACATTTTTTTTTAAAATGAAGTTTTAGACTCCAACCCAAAATTATAATTCATGCTAATTATAGTGTCCTTGCAATAAGATATTCACTGATGACATAACTGTATACTCACCATAAAGTATAATGTCCAGCACACTTGTATCTCTAATGACAACAAAAAAACCCACAACTTTCTAACTTGTCTTTATCAACAGTTTCGAAGTATTTTATAAGGTAACGTTTTCACTTTGTTACTAATCTGTTGCCATATTAGAGCTGAGATTTGTTTTCACAACAAAACTGGGATTTTTTAAAATCGTGTGCAATAGTATTTGCCCCAGAATGAGAGAGAAGAAAGCACAAACACTTACTTTGGAAAATCCTTATTTCAATAGGCTTGCTCATTAAGAAAAGTGATCATGCTTTTGGCAATTTCCATCAGTAGATTTGAGAGTTTTTCAAGACTACCCTTAAAATATTGGGTTTTATTTAAGACAGCTTTCCAAATTTTTAAAAGCTGAGCCCCCTTCAGAAAATTTAAACCAAATCCACCCCTTACTATTCTCACTGTGTTGCTAAAGCCTCCCCAACTTAATTTATATATATCTTCATCCTTTCAGGTAGTTCTTCATGCCCAATATTTTTAGGAACACTGATGTGGATCTGCTTAATATGCTTTTCGTACCTGCTACGACCTGATCTATTCTTAAAAGTTACATACTAGTGTAAATATTTTGATGGGGTGGAGGAGGCGATTCTTTAAAATCAAAATAGTTATACCAGTAAAAATTCTAGTGTAGATGCAATACACTGTTATACAGGTGCTTTATATCCTGGCAGAAGTCATCAGGCTGTGAAGTGAACACTGACACAAGTGCCAGATCCAGAGAAGAAGATGGAAACTGGTCAGGGATTTGTTACAGGAGTGGGTGCGCGAGATTCTCTGGCCTGCATTGTGCAGGTCAGACTAGAAGATCATAATGGCCTCTTCACTTTATAGTCTGAGTCTATGAATCTCCTGCTCCATCAGCACCATTGGAACACGGCTGAGTGGCTCTTCTTCTACCACTGGGTGCAAGCACTTGCTGGAAAGGGCATGGGATGGGGAAATTGGAGAAATCTCATTTGCTGATCACATGGATTCCAATAGCGGGTACTGGGGCCAAGATCTCCAATAGGCAACAGGACAAATCTGGAGGGGGTTGCAGAAGACCCCATGGCATGGAAAACCAATGCCTCCATGGCAGCTGCAGCAGAGGATACTGTCATGGTGTAGGTAGCTTCCTGCAGTAGTCCTGGTGGTGGTGCCGCCATGTGATGGATGGACCCTGCCCATCATCCGACTCATCTGAAGACGGGAACCTGGAGAAGGGTTCCATAGGAGGTACCATCAGAACTGGTGGAAGTATGCGGACCGCCAGAGTGGGAGGTGAGCCGTGAGTCAAATGTGGCATGTCTGTATGGGGAGGTACAATCTCCCCAGAAATGAAGGGTCTGGACAAGTGTAGAGAGGTTGAGTCTCCCAACTAGGCCCGGGCATAGGGTCCATAGTGCTGGACTCTGACTCTGTTGCCAGATGGGCACTCCTGGCTCTCTTAAGCTGACGTACAGGGGGTCGCCGGCCAGTATCTGAATGAAGCCTCACGGCAACTTCCATGAGATGCTTCCTGAGGCACAGAGCCCGACCTTCTCGGGTACATCTGGCAGATACTGCATTTGGATGCAATGTGGCCCTCTCCCAATTAGCAGAGGCAGCGTTCATGTTCATCACTGACCAACCAGGAATGCAGACAGGAGGCAGAGATTTTAAAGCCTGGGGTCTTTAGCATAGTCCATTACCCACATGTGGGTGGGGCATGGGGGAGAGGGAGTAAGAGACAAAAATCAGGCCCCCAAACTAGCTATTCTATTCAAACTATTAGAAACTACCTAAAAACAATAAAAACAGTAAAAAAATCTCAAAAAATTAAACTATATACAAGTTTGAGAAAGCATGTCACAAGCAAACAAGAGACCGGACAGTCTCTACATAAAAGAATAAATAGACACAAATCAGACATCAGGAATGGTAACATACAAAATCCAGTAGGAGAACACTTCAATTTCCCTGGACATTCAATAACAGATTTAAAAGTAACCATTCTTCAACAAAAAAAACTTCAAAAAGAAATGGCAAAGCAAAAATTAATTTGCGAACTTAACATCATTAATTTGAGCTTGTATAGGGACTGGGAGTGGCTGGCTCACTACAAAAGCAATTTTCCCTCTCTTAGTATTGATACCTTCTCATCAATTATTGGGAGTGGACCACATCCACCCTAACTGAATTGGCCTTGTCAACACTGGTTCTCCACTTGTAAAATAACTCCCTTCTCTTCATGTGCCAGTATATTTATGCCTCTATCTGTAATTTTCACTCCATGCATCTGAAGAAGTGGATTTTTTACCCATGAAAGCTTATGCCCAAATAAATCTGTCAGTCTTTAAGGTGCCAACAGACTCCTCATTGTTTTTGTGGATAAAGACTAACAGGACTACCCCTGATACTTGACAACTATTTTTAAATTTTCTGGCTCCAGACACCTGAGGCACATGTGTTAACCCTCAATGGGGTGCAGCTGGGACCATCACTCAAAGAAGAACTTCCTCTTCTCATACAGGAACAAGTTATACTGGTATATATGTGCTTTATACCAGTATAACTGCATCCACAGTAGGTTGGCGGTGTTGTATTGGTAACTATTCTGTTTTAGTTGTACTGGTTTAACTTGTGCTTTGGTTTAGTCTGCACTACATAATTTTTCCACCATAGCTATGTCTGCTAAGAACATGGGGGAGGTGAGGGGGTAAATCACACTACCAGCCCACTTGCAGCTATACTGACAGAAAAGTCTTTGGGCTCATATACAAGCGATAAGCACATATTTAATGCTAAGGGCCAAAACTTCACTTGGGGCATGGCTACACTGGAGAGCTGCAGCGCTGGTGATGGGGTTACAGCACTGCAACTCACTCTGTGTCCACACTTGCAAAGCATGGCCAGCGCTGCAACTCCCTGGTTGCAGCGCTGGCTGTATACCTGGTTTCCTTGGGGTGTAGCGATTCCAGCGCTGGTGATCCAGTGCTGGTCATCAAGTGTAGCCACCAACAGCGCTGTTATTGGCCTCCAGGGTATTAGGAGGTATCCCAGAATTCCTGTCCACAACAAACTGGAAGAATGGCTGAACTCCGATCTCCCTGTAGCTACTTAGCTAAAAAACAAACAGAGCTGCTCTTTGCTCCAGCAAGCGAGCGGAGGCAGGGGAATTGCTTTGGAATGTTCACAGCTGTTTGCTTGAGGAGAGAGCGGAGGGGTAGTGTTGAGCAGCTGCTTATATGGTCTAAAGACTATTTAGGAGTGCATAATTTGCATTTAGTGAATAAGAGACAGGTGGGGGAAAGGTCAAAATGATTGAAGGTAGGCACTGCGTATCTTCCAGTCCTTAGAACTTGCAAGGCAGGAAGCTGACACAATGTCACCTCCAAAAATCCACTCACTCTGTCTCCCCCACGCTCCCTGTCACACTCCACCCCACCCCGCTCTTTTGAAAAGCACGTTGCAGCCACCTGAACACTGGCATAGCTGCCCACAATGCACCACTCCAACAGCGCTGCAAATGCTGCAAATGTGGCCACACTGCAGCGCTGGTAGCTGTCAGTTTGGTTACACTGCAGCGCTTTCCCTACACAGCTGTACGAACACAGCTGTAACTCCCAGCGCTGCACATCTCCAAGTGTAGCCATACCCTTGAATATCTATTGCACAGATAAATGATTTACAAACAAGAACAGTAGTTCTGCACTGGAAGGCCATCAGTAGATACCCACATACTTCAGTTTCAATTGCCTTCCAGAAAATGCTGTGAAAATGGAAAATAATAAAAAGATGACTGGAGTAGAGTGTGCGCTATAGGTCAACATTCCCCCCCCCCACACACACACACAAAGCCTTTGATCATAGACATTTACAGTTTGGGCTGTCTCGTGCACACCATATAGTTTAAATACAAACCATTAAAATACTGTGAGCTTCTTCACAGTAAACCAATTATACTCCCAAATACTCGCTAATTTCCTTTCTGTGGCTAGGCTGAGAATGTAGATGTTGTGGTTCCTCCTCATTTGCACTAACATGCAGCTTTACCAGTCGTCATCCAGGATAGTGTTCCCACTTCTGCTTTTCCAGCTTGACCTCTTCCAGCCTGAAATAAGACCATTAGTCTGCTCTACTTCTTGAACTAAGGAGAGTCTCATCTCCTTAGTCTGAAGAGCCTGGACAGGATTGGACACTCACTTTTCATGGCTTGATTGAGTCAGTGAATTAGCAGGTAATCAGGAAAATAATTTGACCATCTGTGGTGTGGTCTGCATCAGCACAAACATTGGATTTGGATCCCAGCCTCTCTCTGGCCGCTGGAAGCAAAAAGAAACACACTCACTCATCCTCTCACGTCGATGGGGGTTTATTCTCAGTTTCTCTAATTCTTCGCCTGGGCACAGGCATAAAGCTGTAGGGGACTTGAGGTAGTACCTGGGCATCTCACCAGTTGATGCCCTTCCATAACAACTCATATTGGCCCCTCCTGCTAGAAGATTCAATCCCCTGTTTTACTAGGTTCTGGTAATTTAAGCTTTGGCTACACTAGTGTGAAAAAAAACACCCCCCTGAGCGCAGCAAGTTACAGCACTGTAAAGCGCCAGTGTAAACAGTGCCCCAGCGCTGGGAGCGCGGCTCCCAGAACTGTAAGCTAATCCCCTCGGGGAGGTGGGGTACCTGCAGCGCTGGGAGAGCTCTCTCCCAGCGCTGGTGCTGCGACCACGCTCACACTTCAAAGCGCTGCCACAGAAGCGCTCCCACGGAAGCGCTTTGGAGTTTCAAGTGTAGCCAAGCCCTGAGTGTTGCATGGCTTCTGTTTGCCTACTTGAGCCATTAGAAACTAGATAATAGCATGAACCAACCCTGCATCCCTGTTGTGTTACCACTCGTACATAACCACAGAAGTTCTTGACAATGTCAGTTTATTTCAGCTACAATGAATCAGAACAAAGATAAAGATAGGCTTGTGCACTGAATGAATGGTTAATTTTTTTTAAGCTCATATGCCAACCTTTATTGTGCCAAAAGAGTCACTCACTGAAGTAAGCTAAAAAAAAATGACAGTAGCTATGATGGCAAATAAGAGAGTAAAAATCTGTTAACTATTAAAGAAACAAACGTGGGAAATATCTGTAGAGCTATTGGGACATTACAGAGGAACAACAATCCAGAGATTCCCCAACTGCCACCAATATAGAGCCGTCATGTCAGAGAAACAAGCTTTCCAAGTTTGAAGATGCTGTTGAATTGTGCGAAAGCACAACTGTCAATCTGCCAAATATTGCTGGTCGCTTAGAAGTAATTTCTTCTAGTTCTATTAAGCAGCATTTCCTCTGGGAGACTGTTCAGCACTGTCGAGGGTATCTGTGCTGATTGCTGCCCAACTCATCCTCAAGTTGCATGACACTGAAGTGCAATTTGGTATTTTTAATGTATTAGTGTTTGGAAGGAGTTCTTTCTAACCTGAACGAGCTGGGAACTGGGTCTCCTGCATTCTTTTCAGGCTCTGCCACTGACTCATTGGTTTTGTCCATACTAGAAGATTTCCCACCCATTTTACTGCAACACTGGATAACAGTATAGTAGAAACCTCTGCACTCTATATACCCAGTTGATAACACTAATTCTCTACTTCATAGAAGTGTTGAAACTTAGTTGTTTATGAAGCACTTAGCCTCTGATGAAAGAGCGCAACTGAACTGTCAAGTAATTTATGTTTGTTTTACAACACAGTAAAATCACTATGACCTTGAGGTCACGTTCAAAATGTAAGTAGTTAAGATTTTTTTTACTGGGGTCATCTTTATATGCGTGATAGCTTTAAAATACTATTATAGTCACATAATTGTGTATTTCAGTATCACAGAACTCCAAGTCATGTTTCAATGTTGCTCATTACTACTGTCTAGTAAAAGTAACATAAAAATCTGTTTAAATGCAGGTAATAGTAGCAATACAATTGTTACTACTATATATAGGCAGCAAAACATTTTATTAATGCTACTTTTAATATGCTGTTGAAGTTAAAAGATTTGTACAATTTGTCTAATGGCATTTGAGAAATACACACAGGCACCAGCGCACGGGTTCTCAAACTTCACCACACTGCGACCCCCTTCTGACAACAAAAATTGCTACATGACCCCATGAAGGGGGGGGGACACCGAAGCCTGAGCCCCACTGCCCTGGATGGGGGAGGCCAGAGGTGAAACCCAAGAGCTGAAACCCCAGCCGAGGGGCCTGTAACCAGAGCCCCTCCACCCAGGGCTAATGCCCTTGGGCTTCGGCTTCAGCTCCCAGTGGTGGGGCTCCACTTTGGCCCCAAGCCTCAGCAAGTGTAATGCCAGCCCTGGCAACCTCACTAAAATGAGGTTCTAACCCCCAGTTTGAGAACTGCTACACTAGAGGGTGTTCTGTCAAACAGTGAGAATTTCTAAACCTTCCCTGTTTTGAGAAAGTGTTTGTCCAAGATTAGTGAAATGGACCATTTTCATTTTTTTTAAAAGATGCAAATTAAAAAGATTTCATATGACTATTTTGGATCAACCAAAGTATTTTTAATTGAGAAGTTATATGACCATTTCTCTCAAGATCACTTCATTGAACAGTGAGACAAGGAAACTGCTTTGTGTGCACGTGCAGGAACGATGAGATTTCTTTTAGATTGAATGGTGATACCATTCATCCATCTTCTATTAGAGAGAGATGAGGACACAACAATGCCCATTTTTAGTGGCGTCTTTTAAGAAGGTTTTTGTCGGTATGCACGTACTTTAGAAAACAGGGGAGACAAGAACATCACAATCCCTTCATATGAAAAGAGGGCAGAGAGTACAGCACCCCCAGAGGAGAAATATGAGGCTCTTTATAGGAAATCTGGCTGAACAGACTTGTCACCCTCACTGCGGTGCATGGGGGTACCAAGTACCTCTACAAGTAATGGTTGTGATCAAGTGTCAAAAGAGAGGGAGTCAGCACAAGGAGGAAGGAATGTCCAAAGAGCAGTGTCCTTTAACTCAAGTTGAACAATGTTCTACAAAGAAAGCCAACAGGGGAGGAAAGCTGCAATTATAGGCAGGTCAAGAGCAGAGCCAGCAGCTCCATCTGAGTCAACTTCCCCCTCAGACAAAAATTCTAAATTTTGACAGAGGGAGCACTGCTCCCACAGCAATCTTCTCTCTGTCAATGATGCTGAAGAAGGGGGGAACATCTTGTCTCTGGCCAAGGAGATGGTGTTAATATGGAGCATTAATTGAGAGCAGATACCCCCAAGATGCCTGATCATCCCCGAGTCAACTACTTACTCCTGCCATACCTCCACTCTCCCACAGCTGTGTGTTATTTCCAATCCCATCCCGCTGAGACAGTTGCTTACTAACTGGGCCTCCATACAGCACTACCCTCCTCTCTACCCACAAACAGGTTAAAAATCAGAGGTATTGGGGGTACCCCCTATACATGTGGGTCCCAAGATAGAGTGATTCAAGGTTTGATGGGATTCACAGCCTGTCAAGAAAAGCATAGAAGTCATCTCTCTAATTTGTTGGACTAACAGGGAAAATTTCTTCTATCTTGTCTCCCAATAGCCAATTAAAAAAAAATGTCAAGTCTCCAGAATCCAGGTTCTGCTCTCTTAGTCACATGCTTTTTCTTTTTTAAAAAAAGATCAGGTACTGGTCAGGTTTAGGGCACAGTTTTTCAAATCTAAGGCTATGTCTACACTAGAGACCTTACAGCTGCACAGCTGTACTGATGCAGCTGCACCTTTGTAAGGTCTCCCATGTAGGTGCATAATTAAACAACCACAAGTAAGTGGTGGTAGCTATGTTCACAGGAGAGCATCTTCCACCGACATAGTGCTGTCCACACCGGTGCTTCGGTCATGTAACTTCTGTCCATCAAGGAGGGTGAAAGCGCTGCAGTGTGGCCACACTGACAGCTACCAGCACTGCAGTGTGGCCACATTTGCAGCGCTGTTGGGAGTGGTGCATTATGGGCAGCTATCCCAGCGTTCAAGTGGCTGCAACGTGCTTTTCAAAAGAGGGGGGTGGGGTGGAGTGTGACAGGGAGCGTGGGGGAGACAGAGAGAGTGGATTTTTGGAGGTGACACTGTTCTCAGTTCCCTGCCTTGCAAGTTCTAAGGACTGGAAGATACACAGCACCAACCTTCAATCATTTTAAAAGTTTCGACCCCTTCCCCCACCCCCCTCTTATTCACTAAATGCAAACAGCCTTCAGACTAGCAGCTGCTCCAAAATGGACTCCCCCCTCCCCCCCCCCGCCGTGTTGCTTCTCTCCTCAAGCAAACACTATCAAGCTGTGAACATTCCAAAGAAATTCCCCTGCCTGCCTCTGCTCAAGCAAACGAGCTGTGTTTGTTTTTTAGATAAGCAGCTCCAGGAGCCCGGAGTTCACAACAAAACAGCAGAGTGGCTGAACAGGCATTCTGGGATACCTCCGAATACCTCGGAGGCCAATTACAGCGCTTTTGGTGGCCACACTTGCGGAGCAGAGCTGCATCACCAGCACTGCAATCCTTATACCCGAGGCAGAGCAGGAGTACAACCAGCGCTGCAGCCAGGGAGATGCAGCGCTGTATGTGCCTTGCAAGTGTGGATGGTGAGTAAGTTGCAGCACCGGTGATGGGTTTACAGCGCTGCAACTCTCCAGTGTAGCCAAGCCCTAAGTATAAGACAAGGGACAACAGACTGATAGACAGACAGACTGTGGAGTACAAGGAAATAATATTGCCTAAATAGACAAGACACACAGGGTCAGAGAAGGGTAAGTAATTTTGGTTAAGTCAGTAAGATTAACCAGTTACCTATATCACGTTTCTTGCAAATTTGTTGGACTTCTAGTTTGGCAAAGTAACCTGAATTTCAAGACTTCTTATACCTGGGTTTTACTAATCAAAAACACAACTTCAAAAAGCTAAACGGGTGGACTTATAGAGGAGAGCTGGCCAAACTTACCAACCCTCTGAGCTGCACAGGACAATCTTCAGAAGTTCAAGAGGCGGGGTGCACCCCGAGGCCCACCCTCTCCATGGGCAGAAGCCCCTACTCCACCACCCTGCTGCAAGGCAGAAGTCCTGAGCTCTCCCCACACCCACCCTCAGTTTGGTAGGTGGAGAATGGGAGGGCAGGTGTGTAGGGCTCCACGAGCCGCACTTTAATGGTAAAAGAGCCACTGTTTGGTCATCCTTGTTATAGAGCATTTAGTATTGGCCCAAGTCTGTTTCCATTGAAGTCAACTGGAAGCAGAGTTAGGCCAACAGAGTGTCTCTGAAAACCCCTTCCAAAGTAAGTTACAGAAAGTAAATAAAAAAGGTACTCAGTGCTAATACTTGCAGACTTAAGAGAACTTAACATGAGAATTTACTAAAGTATATCCAATCACACCACATTCAAATCTTATCAAAAGTCTTATCGCAATGATAAACCTATTCAAAATTCTATATTCATGAGTGGGTGATTTTAAAACTCAATATTCAAATAGAGCCTTAATAGATTTGCCAAAAGTTATAGAATTGTTGGTGTGAATTTAAACAAAATTTACATACTACAAATTTGAACAGTTACTTAACTACTGAAGCTTCAAATCAAAACTGCGCTCCCAGATTTTCTGTGGAGTTGTGGGTTTGGGTTTTTTTGAACCACACAATCACCATCTAATAGAAATAACTTTAAATTACTACCTAAGTCCTCTTGAACTTGACCAGTACAGATTATTACAGGTAACCTGCAATCCTAATTCTGGTTTACTATGAACTCTGAAATTTCTCTTTCAATTGTTTTATCACTTGGTTAACTGAGTTATAAAATTAATTCAAGCTTTTGTCTGAGAGATTAAAAAAATCAATGGCATCACAAGTCATGAACTAGGCATGCAAGTTCTCCAATATCTTTACAATGCATATATAAACCTCCAGTTAAACTAATGCTGTGGTGAACTAACAATGTACTTCCCATCTGGACATTTTAATTAAATTAAACTTTAATTAAAGTTTCTAGATACTGACGGTGAAGATTGTTAGTAAACAAAAAAAGTCTAGATTATATATTTAAGACTGATATGCTTTTTAATTCAGGTACATACTTTGTGAAAAATATTTAAATAATTAAGTCACTTGGGTAAAAAGAAAGCATGTGGTTTCTTTACAACATAGAGCTGGAGTACAGACTGATCTAATACAACAATTCACAACTGCTTGATATTTCAGTTCAGTTTCAGGTGGTATTTCAGCTATAGTCTTGTTTTATTCTGCTACTGCTGCACTCTTCTGTTAGGGACTGCAAAGTAGAAAGAGAAGCACCTTAATTAACTATCTGTGGCAATTTTATCTTTTTTCCCAGTTATGACCATGAGTAGGAATCCCTCCATGGTAACCAGCGAATACAGCACTCAAACCATGTCTACACTACCATTGCCTCAGAGGTGTGAAAAAACATCCCCTTGCGCAACATAAGTTATGCAGGCATTGTACACCTCTATCTCGATATAAATGCTGTCCTTGGGAGCCAAAAAAATCTTACCACATTATAGTGAAACCATGTTATACCAAACTTGCTTTGATCTGCCGGAGTGCGCAGCCCCGCCCCCCTGGAGCGCTGCTTTACTGTGTTATAGCTGAATTCGTATTATATCGGGTCACATTACATTGGGATAGAGGTGTATCAGATTGCTTTCCTTATTACAGTTAAGGAACTAATCACCTGTGTATTTCGGAGCTATTCATGCCTCATTTACGGCTTGCTTATATAAGGGTATTATTTTATACTAACCGAAGAGGTTTTTCCCATTAAAATGTCCTGCATCCACTCAACACAATTCTTCTTCTGAATTAACTGGCCAATTAGCATCAATTGGATAATTCACTTTGAACATACGGGCTGACTCAGTGGGTGCTCCAGGGCTGGAGAGCACACAGAGAAAAACTGGCAGGAGCTTAGCACCAACCAGCAGCCAGCTCTCCCCCTCCTGCCAGCACCTCTCATCCGCCAGTGGCCCGACCAATCAACTCCTCCTCCTCCCTCCCAGAGCATCCTGAACACTGCAGAACAGCTGTTTCGTGGCATGCAGGTGGTGCTGCTTCTATTCCACACTGCATTGCTTCACACCAAGACTTACCTATCTGTTTACCTATGTGCACTCTACTGGAGTAATGCTGACTGGATGTCACCTCCCTGTTTACAAGATGGTGCACAGCTAGGCATGCCCTATTTGCCGTAACACACTTCTGGAGTAACATACCCTTATCAGCATCATCACAGCCATGCTTCATGCATCTGCATGGAGACATGCATAGGTCATGGATTTCACTGTGATCTAGAGAGAGAAAACTGTTCAGTCCTGCCTTAACAGCAGCCACTGTAATAAGAAAATATATGTGCGTATAGCAAAGCATATGATCAAGAGGGGTCACTACCAGGACAACACTCAATATCACAAGCAGCTCCGACAGAATTATTAATTTAAAAACACACACACACACACACACAGGACTTCTGACAGTGTTCAAATACCTGCCCAACTTTGAAAAGCTGACTGGATTTTTCCCCGGGAGGCAACTGAGCCCTGGTATGCTGTGGATAGCACCAAAGGAGAATCTCTACCCCCCCGCCAGGATTCTGATGAAATTTCCCCTGAAAGACAGGATCTCTTCCCCACACAAGAGCCCAAGGCAGCCCTACAAGAACAGACAACTCCCAAAACCCAGGCATGATGGTACTAAGCAGAAGGTACTGTTTTGGGGAAGTGGGAAGTTGGGAGGGATGCACATAAAAACAAACATATCAATGATACGTTGTATCGACACATTATACAATGTACTACAGTGTTTAGAGCAAACAAGATATTTTAGCTTGCCATGTGTCATGAGTGCTACTGTAAAGCAGAACACAATTCTACAGTACCGTATAAAGAAAGAGCTTTAAAAACCCGACAAAGCAAACTTATAAAAAACTTATGGTATACTGTCTCTGCATGCTAAACAGAACTATACTTATAGTTAAGGATCCTTACGGGAAACACAAATTAAAGCCACACAAGATTTTACAACATTAAAAACATTCTTTAAGAACAAAATTTGTCCAATGTTATCTGCTTTATATATTTTGCCACCTTCACCTGTAAATCCTGCTCAGTGTTGCATGTAGCCTTTCAAAGCAATGACTCTGGCAAAAAATATCCACCACATGTAGCTGCACTATGAAGGAAAGCTCTTCAGTTTCATCATCAGATGCACTATCCTCTTGTGCCTCAGCCTGTTGGTGCTTTCCAGGTGCTACTGTCAGCAGAAGCTCAGGAGCAGAAAGCTCACTTTTCATCCGAAATAAATGGGAAACTCAACAATGGCCTCAAAGTCCCCCTGCAGTTAGATCTTCGGGAACGGAAACATCAGCCAGCACATCAGTGTCCACCAGGCCATCATTTTCTGTTGTTGATGAAAGTTTTCCCTTTCTGAAGGAGTTTAGAAGAGTTTGTATGAGAACGAAGGCCCATGACTTCTTAGTAAGATGAAATGCAATCAGTCAGCCTTTCTGGCAACATTCACCGTTTATAGACACGGTCAGCATCCAGAGAGGCAAAAATGTGCACGTTAAGATAAGCATGGTAGTGACCTCTGAAGTTTTTAATGACTCCCATGGCCCATTGGCTACTTGACAGAGGTTATATTTGGGGACAAGAATTTTAACACGATGTGTGATAGCTCTACATTAGCTGAATGAGCTGGGCAATTGTCATATAAGAGGCACAGTTTGATCTTGTAGCCACAGCTCCCTGCTCCAGTTCTTAAGCCAACAGCAAACTTGTCATTCATGCATTGGCTGAATTCCACTGGAACACAGGCATCTTTGACTGGACCTCAGAGAAACAATGAGGGCACTTGATCTTTCTGATCACCAGAAAAAGCTACTTCTCCATCCCATTCATGTTTACACCACAAAGCAATGTGATGAGTTCCACAGCGTTTTTCCCTCCTGCAAACCCTTCTTAGAATCATAGAATATCAGGGTTGGAAGGGATGTCAGGAGGTCATCTAGGCAATCCCCTGTTCAAAGCAGGACCAATCCCCAATTTAATCATCCCAGTCAGGGCTTCGTCAAGCCTGACCTTGAAAACCTCTAAGGAAGGAGATTCCACTACTTCCCCAGGTAAACCATTCCACTGCTTCACCACTCTCCTAGTGAAAAAGTTTTTCCTAATAACCAACCTAAACCTCCCTCACTACAACTTGAGACCATTACTCCCTGTTCTGTCATCTGGTACCACTGAGAACAGTCTAGATCCATCCTTTTTGGAACCGCCTTTCAGGTAGTTGAAAGCAGCTATCAAATCCCCTCTCATTCTTCTCTTCTGCAGACTAAATAATCCCAGTTCCCTCAGCCTCTCCTCATAAATCATGTGCTCCAGCCCCCTAATCATTTTTGTTTGCTCTCTGCTGGACTCTTTCCAATTTTTCCACATCCTTCCTGTTGCGTGGGGCCCAAAACTGGACACAGAACTCAGGATGAGGCCTCACCAATGTTGAAGAAAGGGGAATGATCATGTCCCTCAATCTGCTTGCAATGCTCTTACTTATACAGCCCAAAATGCAGTTAGCCTTATTGGCAACAAGGACACACTGTTGACTCACATCCAGCTTCTCATCCACTGCAACCCCTAGGGCCTTTTCTGCAGAACTGCCGCCAAGCCATTCAGTCCCTAGTCTGTAGCAGTGCATGGGATTCTTCCGTCCTAAGTGCAGGACTCTGCACTTGTCCTTGTTGAACCTCATCGGATTTCTTTTGGCCCAATCCTCTACTTTGTCTAGGTCCCTCTGTATCCTATCCCTACCCTCCAGTTTATCTACTCCTCCTCCCAGTTTAGGTCATCTACAAACTTCTGAGAGTGCAGTCCATGCCATCCTCCAGATCATTAATGAAAATATTGAACAAAACCTGCCCCAGGACCAACCCTTGGGGCACTGCACCTGATACCGGCTGCCAACTAGACATGGAGCCATTGATCACTACCCGCTGAGCCCGACAATCTAGCCACCTTTCTATCCACCTTATAATCCATTCATCCAGCTCATACTACTTTAACTTGACAGCAAAATACTGTGGGAGATCGTATCAAAAACTTTGCTGAAGTCAAGGAATAACATGTCCACTGTTTTCCACTCATCTACAGAGCCAGTGATCTCCTCATAGAAGGCAATTAGGTTAGTCAGGGATGACTTCCCCTTGGTGAATCCATGCTGACTGTCCCTGATCACTTTCCTCTCCTCTAAGTGCTTCAGAATTGATTCCTTGAGGACCTGCTCCATGATTTTTCCAGGGACCTAGATGAGGCTGGTTGGCTTGTAATTCCCCAGATCCTCCTCCTCCCCTTTTTTAAAGATGGCAACTACATTAGCCTTTAGACAGGCTTCTGCTTGTTCAGCTTTTCTAAATGGTCCTGAACCACTTTTCTCCACAGAGGCTGGTCACCTCCTCCCCATGCTGTGCTGCTCAGTGCAGCAGTCTGGGAGCTGATCTTGTTCATGACGACAGAGGCAAAAAAAGCATTGAGTACATTAGCTTTTTCCACATCCTGTCACTAGGTTGCCTCCCTCATTCGACCTCTCATGGTCACTTCCTTCGAGGTTCCCATCCACTTTTGCTTCCCCTACTAATTATTCCCCATTTGTGAGCAGCAGCTCAAGAATAATCATAGACTTTAAGGTCAGAAGGGACCACTATGATCATCTAGTCTGACCTCCTGCACAATGCAGGCCACAGAATCTCACCCACCCACTCCTGTATCAAATCCAGCCTTTGAAGTCCTCAAATCATGGTTTAAAGACTCCAAGGTGCAGAGAACCTTCCAGCAAGTCACCCGTGCCCCACATTGCAGAGGAAGGTGAAACCTCCTCAAGGGATTCTGCCAATCTGCCCTGGAGGAAAATTCTGTCCCGACCCCATATATGGCAATCAGCTAACCCTGAGCACATGGGCAAGATTCACCAGCCAGACACGCAGGAAAGAATTCTCTGTAGTAACTCAGATCCCACCCCATTTAACATCCCATTGGGCATATTTACCACTAGTAGTTAAAGATGAACTAATTGCCAAAATAAGGCTACCCCATTATACCATCCCCTCCATACACTTATCAAGCTAAGTCTTGAAGCCAGATATGTCTTTTGCCTTCACTACTCCCCTTGGAAGGCTGTTCCAGAACTTCACTCCTCTGATGGTTACAAACCTTTGTCTAATTTCAAGTCTAAACTTCCTGATAGTCAGTTTATATCCATTTGTTCTTGTATCTACATCGGTACTGAGCTTAAATAATTCCTCTCCCTCCCTGGTATTTATTCCTCTTATATATTTATAGAGAGCAATCAGATCTCCCCTCAGCTTTCTTTTGGTTAGGCTAAACAAGCCAAGCTCTTTGAGTCTCCTTTCATAGGACAGGTTTTTCATTCCTCGGATCATCCTAGTAGCCCGTCTCTGAATCTCTTCCAGTTTGAATTCATCCTTCTTAAACATGAGAAACCAGAACTGCACACAGTATTCCAGATGAGGTCTCACCAGTGTCCTGCAGAATGATACTAACACCTCCTTATCTCCACTGGAAATACCTCACCTGATACATCTCAAGACTGCATTAGCTTTTTTCAAAGCCATATATCACATTGGCGGCTCATGGTCATCCTGTGATCAACCAATACTCCGAGGTCCTTCTCCTCCTCTGCTACTTCCAACTGTTGCCTCCCCAGCTTATAACAATAGTTCTTGTTATTAATCCCTAAATGCATGACCTTGCAATTTTCACTATTAAATTTCATCCTATTACTATTACTCCAGTTTACAAAGTCATCCAGATCTTCCTGTATGATATCCCAGTCCTTCTCTGTATTGGCTATACCTCCCAGCTTTGTGTCATCTGCAAACTTTACTAGCACGTTCCCACTTTTTGTGCCAAGGTTAGTAATAAAAAGATGAAATAAGATTGGTCCCAAAACCGATCCCTGGGGAACTCCACTAGCAATCTCCCTCCAGCCTGACAATTTACCTTTCAGTATGACCCGTTGTCTCCCCTTTAACCAGTTCCTTATCTACCTTTCAATTTTCATACCAATCCCCATCTTTTTCAAATTAACAAATAATTCCCCATGTGAAACTGTATCAAATGCCTTACTGAAATCGAGATAAATTAGATCCACTGCATTTCCTTTGTCTAAAAAAATGTCACCTTCTCAAAGAAGGAGATCAGGTTGGTTTGGCATGATCTAACTTTTGTAAAACTATGTTGTATTTTGTCCCAATTACCATTGACCTCAATGTCCTTGTCTACTTTTTCCTTCAAAATTTTTTCCAAGACCTTGCATACTACAGATGTCAAACTGACAGGCCTGTAGTTGCCCGGATCACGTTTTTTCCCCTTCCTTAAAGATTGGAACTATGTTAGCAATTCTCCAGTCATACGGTACAACCCCTAAGTTTACAGATTCATTAAAAATTCTTGCTAATAGGCTTTCAATTTCATGTGCCAGTTCCTTTAATATTCTTGGGTGAAGATTATCTGGGCCCCCTGATTTCATCCCATTAAGCTGTTCGAGTTTGGCTTCTACCTTAGATGTGGTAATATCTACCTCCATATCCTCATTCCTATTTGTCATCCTACCATTATCCCTAAGCTCCTCATTAAAGACTGAGGCAAAGTATTTATTTGGATATTGGGCCATGCCTAGATTATCTTTAACCTCCGCTCCATCCTCCATGTTTAGCGGTCCCACTTCTTTCTTTGTTTTCTTTTTATATGGCTATAAAACCTTTTACTATTGGTTTTAATTCTCTTTGCAAGGGCCAACTCTACATGGCTTTTGGCCTTTCTAACTTTATCCCTTCACGTTCTGACCTCAATAAGATAGCTTTCCTTGCTGATCACTCCCATCTTCCATTCCTTGTAGGCTTTCTGCTTTTTCTTAATCACTTCTCTGAGATACTTGCTCATCCAGCTTTGTCTACAATTCCTGCCTATGAATTTTTTCCCCCTTTCTTGGGATGCAGGCTTCTGATAGTTTCAGCAACTTTGACTTGAAGTAATTCCAGGCTTCCTCCACCTTTAGATCCCCAAGTTCTTCAGTCCAATCCACTTCCCTGACTAATTTACTTAATTATTTAAAGTTAGTCCTTTTGGAATCAAAAACCCTAGCCAGAGATCTATTTTTGTTTATCCTTCCTTTTAGTTTAAGCTGAATTAGCTCATGATCGTTCGAACCAAGGCTGTCCCCTATAACCATTTCTTCTATGAGGTCCTCGCTACTCACCAAAACCAAATCTAAAATGGCATCCCCTCTTATTGGTCCTTGGTGAAGGAATCCATCAGCTATCTTATCTAGGAAAATCTAAGCCCTGTTGTTATTACTAGAAGAGCTCTGCCCCTAGTTGGTTCCTTCAGCACTTGCACCAGGAAATTGTCCCCTACACTTTCTAAAAACTTCCTGGATTGTCTGTGCACTGCTGTATTGCTCTCCCAGCAGATATCAGGGTGATTGAAGTCCTCCATGAGAACCAGGGCCTGTGATCTAGTAACTTCTGTTAGTTGCTGGAAGAAAGCCTCGTCCACCTCATCACTCTGGTCTGGTGGTCTACAGTAGAGGCCCACCATGACATCACCCTTGTTGCTCACACTTCTAAACTTAATCCAGAGACTCTCAGGTTTTTCTACAGTTTCATAATGGAGCTCTGAGCAGTCATACTGTTCTCTTACATACAATGCAACTCCTCCACCTTTTCTGCCCTGCCTGTGCTTCCTGAACAGTTTATATCTATCCGTGACAGTACTCCAGTCATGTGATTTATCCCACCAGGTCGCTGTTTTTCCAAATCACATCATAATTCCTTGACTGTTCCAGGACTTCCAATTCTCCCCGCTTGTTTTCCATGCCAAGGCCTCTGTCAGGAAAACCCCAGTAAGATACACCAGTCTGGTCAGTCCTAAAGATGTCATGTGGCTGGTACTGCTCTGGAATGGTGGGTAAGATGACTGCCCACAATTCAGTAGCTGCCATAAGGTCAGGGTCTTGCTTCTCACTATAGTCCTTATGCTGAACCATGTTGTACTGGGCTTTCCACCACCTGAACCAGCCATCTGGAGGGTTAAAGTCCTTCCCCTATTCTGCCGCCAGCTGCCTCGCTTTCTGTTTCAGCACTGGCCCAAGAGTCCAGCATCTTGTTCAAGCTAATGCTGAAACCAGAGCCTCAGGGCGTCACCAACACCTCCTTTCTTCCCCTTACGTTGGCACTTGTGGCCTCAGTTTATATAGTTCCTGTACTCCTGTAAAATGTCATGGCTGTTCTTCTGAATGCACAAAACAAACGTTGAGATAACACACCACACAGTTACTCTCACTTGCTTAGCACTGTTAGGATTCCCTCCAAGACCTTTCCACTCAGTTTAACCAGAGCACCTCCTCCAGTTCTGGATGAACACTTCATCCAATTCTCGGGAATCCAAAAGAACCTCAGTTTGACTCCAGCTTGTTACTCAGGTTATATTAGGCATGTAGCAGCTCTTTGCCAACAATGGCCATGCCCAGACACTGAGGATTTAGGTACAAAGTGATATCACAATCTCAATTCATTTCACACACACACACACACACACACACACACACACACACAAAATCTTTACATACATCTTTCCTACCTACTAACATCTATACTGCGAGCACATAAGAACCAGTTATCTGCAGATTGTGTAGGTAAGCTTATCAGGTGTGGGTGTTCCTGCCTACTTTATTTACTATGGACATTCACAATTACTTATTCAGGCTTGTCTTAACTTGGGCCTGCTCACATCAGCAAAGTTAGTCCCACAAGAACTGGGCTCACATAGGGTCTATAGGACCTGAACTTTATCAGCAAGAGACAGGTCCACACATATAGAAGCCATAGGCAGAGGCAGGAAACTGATTACACATAGAACCTCCCCTCTAAAAAAGTTGCTATTAAGCAACACGTCTGTTGCTAATATCTAAATCCCATTAACACTGATGTTAATGAGACAGGACTAGTTCCTGGCAATATGCTGCCATTAATGAGAAGTTGCTATTATCAGGATTGCTACTAAGCAGAATCTACTGTAAGCCATATAAACCAAGTGCCCTCTCCAAAAATCATTGAACACAGCATTTCAAAAGCAAAATACACTTCTATGTCACTTAATCTATACAACGAGTAATGAAAGCTTGGTATACTAGAGCATAATAAAATTACATTGCAACCTTTCAGCTCTCTACCTTACAGGAGGAGTACAGGGCAGGGCATTCCTGACCCTGAGGCCCCGATGATTTGCTTCAGTTTGCAGAGAAAGCCTCTCAAAAAGTTCCTAGTGTCCTGAACATCTCTGCAACTCTGCCTCCCACCAATCAGTGAGATTCCTTTGCTCTCACAGATGCTGTGCAAAATACAGCAAGCAGTTACAATTCAGTAACCTTCAGCCTTGTCATGAGATGCCATCTACCCTTCAAATGCACACTCCACTGTCATTCTTCAGCTACTCAGGGTATAGTTGAACAGGCCCTTTCTCCTATCCAAGTGTCCAGTAAAATGTTTCATAAGCTAGAGAAGCAAAAGCAAGCTGGGAATTCCAGAATGATGGGGAGAGTCACACCAGCACTAATATCCACAGTGGTCTGGGCAGCAAATTTTCCATTTGTCACTAAACAAAAGAGGAGTGAGTTCTTAAAGATCTTAGCATCATGGACCATTCCAGACCACCCAGTACTAATACTCGTGATAGTCAGGCCTTAGAGCACCAGGGAGAAGTACCCCTTTTTGTTGATGGACTTTGAAGCCTTGTACGGGGGGGGAGGGAGCAAAATAATAAGGACTTGGGCTCCATTAAACTGCTGTAATACAATTAAGAAATTCTAGCTGTGTAATCCATCAATAGCCTCCTGGTCATTGCTAGCCTCATGACTTATGTCATCAGCATCTTAAAGCAGCACAAACCAGCACAACAGCCCTGACCACTGATCTACCAATACCCAAAATGACTAGCTGCTGACTGGCAGTAATCATCAGTGGTGAACTTCTAGATGGAGATGGCCACACATTTCTCCACACCAGGGGAAACTCTCATGTTGGTGTGATGCCACTGCAGCTCCAAGGCAAGCTCCACACAGACCTCTAGCAAAGTCATGCAGAAATTATTCCTCCCCTTCTGGTCATCCCAAGAATGCAACACTATCACTTCCTACCTGCCACTGGTTTCCCAGAAGCAGTAATGGTAATCAATAAAGTAAATCTACTCCAGGAAAACTTTTCCCAGTTAGCGAATTGATTCCTTCCTCCTCTGAAATCAGCTCAGCAATACAGTGGCTGGCTTCCAAAGCCAAAGTCACTTGGCTGTGACTGCAAATACATGCACAGAAGCTTCTGTGTATTAGTCAGGGTGGATAAAAATCACTTATTTTTTAAATAAAAATCAATAAACTCCAATTTTTTGGATAAAATGCTTTTTGAAGAAAAAACCTATCCAAAGATTGTTTCTTAATTAAAACTCTCTCGCTCAAAGATATCTCATCATGAAATAGGGATTATAAATTTTAATTCTATAGTATGAGACAATATATTCCTGTAATGTTTAAGAAAAGTTTTGTAAATGAGTTGCAATAGTTCATGGATTAAAGACCCAATTTTATGGGGTTTCAGGGGCTTCTGTATAGATTATTTAGGTTAATCTTTCTATCTACCCAATAAGACTCAGTGCTGAGTCTAGAAGATACCATCAGAGATGCTTAGTTTTGCAATTCTCAAACTGTGGATTTGTCTCCCCAGAGATCACTTTTACTGTTAACAAGCATTTTTTTTAAATAAATAAAATATATAGAGGTGAGAAACAACAGACCTCAACCCTACTGTCTCGCTAAAAATCTGTGTGCACAGAATCAATCCCTTACCTCTCTAAAAGTGCAAAGTTTCAAAAAGTTCAATGAATAGAAGATTGGTGGGAGCAGAATAGATCTCGAGAAGAAGTCTGGAGATAAGTGTGAGAATGGAGGGACAGGCAGCAGAAACAGAAGTGAAACTATTTGAACAGCATATTCCAAAATCTTGAGGTCTTTCTGAGTGTAGCCTTCATTGATTTGAGATCTACCATACCATTCTCTCACTAGAAGGGAAAACCTATAATGGCAGCAGGCCGTAAAAGAGACTCAGTTTGGGAATATTTTAATGAAGTTCCTCTATCTGTGAGTAAGACAGGCATGCGTGCAAAATGCAAACAGTGCAACAAAGAAATGCAAGGCCTGGTTGCCCAAATGAAACAAAACTATGAGAAGTGTTCGCTCTCAGGAGGAAGCTGCGTTGAAGATGATAAAAGGAACATGTCTGAACATGCAGGATCTTCAGGTTGGTAAACATTTTTATTTCATATGTCTTTCTTAAGGACTGCCCGTCTTCCTTCTGGACTAGTCTTGAATTCTCATATTTGAGCAAAAAATATATAGTTGTTACTCTTCTATGGTACTATTATTTTAGATGCAGTTGTGATAAAATATAAATAGCTGAAATAGGCAGATCTTCCTTTTACAATTTCACCTTTAAAGTAGTACTGAGTGTCAGTGAATGCAATGAGTAATACTAAATAAGCAGTATGGTAAATAATAATTAAATAACTGCATGGACTTATTGTGATTAGGCGAATCCATCCTCAACGTACAGGATTCAGAAGACTATCCACCTACAAGATCACCATCATTTTCTATAGTTTCAGAGTTATCTGCCAATGATAGTGTTTTAGTCACATCATGTATGTCACATAGCCACAGTATATCACCTGTAGCAAAAAGAAAAAAAAATCTCCACTATCCAGGAAAAACCATAAATAAGTTTGTGATAAGACTCAGCAGATTACAAAAAGAGGTAATGATGAAAAAATTGCCCAGTTTGTTTATGCAACAAACTCTCCTTTCCCTATGATTAAAAACCCATACTTCATTAACATGGTTCAGTCATTAAGATCAGGATACAGTCCACTCAACAGAGCAGATGTCGCAGGCAAATTGCTGGATAAAGTGTATGAAAGAGAAATTGAGCAGTGTGCAAAAGGTCTAGAGGGTAAAATTGTTAAACTGAGTCTTGATGGATGGTGCAATGTTCACAATGATCCTATTGTATGTGCTTGTGTGACAACAGAAGGGAACGTCTTCCTTACAGTAACAACTGATATATCAGGAAACGCACACACAGCAGAACACTTACAAGAAGTAGCAGTAAAAGCTATAACAAACTGCGAAAAAAAAATTCAAATGTCTAGTATGCAGTTTGTTCACAGATAATGCTGCAAATGTATCCAAGATGAGAAGAAATTATTTAAGAAGAGAGTCCCAAGCTAATAACATATGCTTGCAGTGCTCATTTGATGCACCTCCTAGCCAAATACTTCACTGTTCCAGAAATAAAGGCTAATGTTGTTGAAATTGCAAAATACTACCGTAACAACCACTTTGCGGCAGCTGCTCTGAAAAAAGTGGGAGGAACCAAGCTAACTGTCCCACAAGACGTGCAAAGGAACTCAGTAGTGGCCTGTTTTGAGCACTATATCAAGAGCTGGCCTAAACTGATAACAGTTTGTGAACAAAATGATGAAAAAAAAATAGATGGCACCATCACAGTCAAAGTTCTCAACCTCTCTCTTAAGCCCAATGTTGAACACATGCTGAGTACCCCAAAGCCTATTGCCTTGAACAAAATGCAGGGAAATAGCTGTTTTATTGCCTACGCTTTTGAAATTTGGAAGGAACTGAGTGAGATCTTAGAAAGAAAAATATGTAACGAGAGTTAAATTACAAGCATTAAAAAAAAATGAATGGGACAAGCACTATCTCCAGCTCATTTTCTTGCAAATATTCTCAATACTCGGTACCAGGGTCAAACCTTGACTGCTGAAGAAGAGGAGTTGGCTATGACATGGATATCCAGCAATCATCCCTCCATAATGCCAACTATAATAAACATCAGAGCTAACGGTGAACCATTCAAGAAATCTATGTTTGCTGATGATGTTTTAAAGAGAGTCACACCAGTGAACTGGAAGAAGTCACTTAAGGACTTGGATTCAGAGACTGTTGAAGTGAGACTCTCACTTTTAATAGCAGTAGCTTCTTCTGCCAGTGTAGAAAGAATATTTTCTTCCTTCGGACTAATTCATTCCAAACTGAATTTGGGACCTGAAAAGCTTGTTTTTCTTTTCCAGATTATGAACAAACAGGAAAATGAAGGTGAAGACAACTGGTTTACCTGCAGAAACCAATATGTTACATTTCTCATGTTGACCTGGCTAACAGTCAATTTAATTTTGGTGGTTTTTTTTCCCATTTAAATATTTTAATTAAAAATAATTTTAACAAAAAAGCCTGATTTAAAAAAAAACGTTCAACTAAATGCAAAAATGCATATGCTTGTTAAAATATTATATGTTTTCTGGTGAAGAAAATAAATCCAGAATACATAATGTTGTTGTTTTAGTTAAATAAAACAATTTAAATGTCTATCTGGTGACGTTCTCCTCCTAATACAGCATGGCAAGAAAATTCTGCAAATATTAATGATTAACCTGTTGAATTGAAAATATTTATTAAGTCATTGGGAGGTAAACTATCTGCTTCAATTGCCTTTGGTAAATGAAATAACCAACCATTCATTTTCTGATATAGCTGTAAAACTATATTCTGAAAAGTTTTCAAAATAAATAACTTTAAAAATATATAGTGTACCTTCTAAAAATGAAACCTACATCTGAGTTGTGACGAACATATATTAAAATTATAACAACCAACACAAATGCACTTTTATGTAGAAATTCATGATTAAATCAAGTCTTCCTGACTAGTGATTTAAATCATGATTCAAATTCACCCTGGTATTAATGAGTGCTTTGACTAAAACACACAACAATGTGCCCTCCATGCCAGCGCACCAAAGTTTGAAAGCGGTGCTAACTTACAAAAGACATGCTGGAATGAAAGGAGAGGAATCATGGGAATTTGTTACTGTGACCCCAAGTCCCAGAATTCCAACAGCTTCTGGCAGATATCCCACAATATGCCATCAGAAAAATCCCAGAATGTATAGCATTCAGCAGCAGGACAGAGCACCTGTCTGGAATGCTGTGTGGTTAGAAAAAAAAAATATTGCCATGTATATGCACTGATTTGGAGGCAAGTAAGTAAAAGCCAGCCATGTGGATGAAATTATCGCAGGATAGTTATTCCACAAGTTAGCATGCACAAATCTAAATCTACAGAAAACCTGTGTAGACAAGGCATTAGCAATAAAAAAAGCATAGTGCCACCTATCAATATAACTTCCTCTGACATTAAACATTTCAGGGGATCTCTGCCCAATATTTATTAAAAATCATTGAAATTAAATACAAAAAAAGTTAAGCAGTACATGTTTACTGTCAAGTTTTAAAGAAAGTTAAACTGGTTCATGGATTTGAACCTCTTCTGTGGGTGTAGGGAATATTTCTTTCATTTCAGTTTATTTGACTACTTCAGTTCAATGACTAGTTCATTTGAAGTTAAGAAACCAACTGGGGCTTTGAAAAAGCAGGAAAAAAGGGGTTTTCCTCTTTCAAATTATGAATAAAAACTAGATGCTCTGCTAGTTCTAAAGTCTTGAAAGACACAGTGACAGAAACAAAATCAGTTCAATATACTAACTACAAAAAATAGTTCCTTTGTTCACTAAATGAGTTTTTTAAATGCAAAACATTAATTTTGATAAATATCTTTTTGTCTTCTGAATCCAGCACATTTAAGATTAACTTTTTATTAATAAAGCTAAAGTGATATTTTTGTGCATTTAATTTAAATTGAATTTTCATTAAAATGGAGCTGGACAAAAAAAAATCATCTAGTAAATAAGAAATGCATTGTTTGTCATTTTCTAAGATAAAAATGTAAATTAAGCTATGTATTTGCTTATATACATGTGTATAGATATAAAACAACTTCCTGATTAGCAAAAAGAAGCACCAAATTTAATGTAAAGGCTATATTCAGTTGCAAATCAACATGTCCTAGTGGTTGTCAAACATCGAAAACCTACTTTTTAATTATTTTCCCATAGAAAAGCACAAATGCAAAACGTGATTAACATTGGTTTAAACAATCCACCCCGGTGCATGTCTCAAGGGAAACAATATTGCAATGTGATTGGCCTGCCTCTGTGACCAATGAAATGGTGATAATGACACCACCGGAGCCAGTGGTCTACCAGAAAATCAGGCCACAGGAGGGAAAAAAATACCATCTCTCATTGAAGGAGATGAAAGCATTTAATATAAAGGCCCACGATACCCACACAAGATAAATATTAAGAGTAAAAACAATCTAACATGTCAGAATTCTGCCTTTTTTCTTCAAATATTACAGAAGTCTCTCTTTTTTAAATCAGAAGTTATTCACAACTTTCTTCCTCTGCAAAACATTTGTACAATTCAGTTGAACACTGCCCAACTGAGCAATGCAATGTAAGTTTCAAATAGCATATTTGATTGAAATATTTGCCATTCATAGTGTGTTGGTTAGTTATATAAAGACATCCTACCAGGGAAAAGCAAAAATACAGTATATTCCACTTCTTACCAGCCTCTCAGTTCCCAGCAAAAAGTTGCCATTATCCAGCAGCTGACATTAAGCAATAAGGCGCTATTTTTGAGCCCATGTATGCCTCAATGGGTGTGGAAGAACAATCCACTGAAACTGTAGAAGCTTAGCTACTGTATACGTTTCACTTAGCTACAATATAGAAAAAAAAATTAAAAGTATAAACAAAGGTGCCGTAAGCCTTACACTGTAAGATGTAGAGCAAACTTAAATCTTGGTATACCGTGTAGTACTTAGGTGAGTCATGGGGATGAAGCAGCACACAATTTTAGGAGCAACTCAAATAGTTAAATTTAAAATAAAAACAAAAAATAATTTAAAATGTTGCCTGCTTTTTATGATCTGCGACCTCTAGCTGTAAATCCTTCTCAATTTTGCATGCAGCCTTGTAGTCACTGTCAAAGTCGCACTACTGGAATATCCTGCGGAAAATGTCCACTGCACATATTTGTTCTGGAAGCGAAGTTTGTTACATGACACATTACTCTCTTGTGGCTTTTCAGCCTGTGAGTGCTAAACAGACACGAGAGTTTGGCATCTGTGAGTCATGTCCTGTCTCCAGGTGACTGTCAAACTCAATAATGGCTTCAAATTCCTCTGTTAGATTACTGGGACAACACATTGTCCACCAGGCCAATATTTGCTGTGGATGATTCAAACCCTCTCTTTCTGAAGCAGTTGTAAACAGTCTTGGGAAGAACAGCATCAATGACTCCTTAGCGATATGTGCTGCATCAATTAAATGATTTTTTTTTTGTTTTGCAACATCCACTACTTGTAGGTGTGTGTCAGCATCAAGAGAGGCAACGATACACACATTCAGATGAGTGTGATAGTGACTTCTGACGTTCTTTATTACACACCATGTCCATCAACTGCATGCCTGATGTGCTGTTGGGAAGCAAAAATTTTAAATACAATGTGTGACAGCTGTAACTAAGTGACCACGATAGCTGTTAATCAACAGGCACATGTGACTATTTGTAGGCGCAGCTCTCTGTTCAAAGTCTTCAACCACTCTTCAAATAAACTAGCCATCCAGGCATTGGCAGAGTTTCTGTAGCTCATGGGCAGTTCTGAATGATCTTTAAGGAAACAAAATGGGTGCTTGCTCTTTCCAGTCCCCATATGAAGCCGTTTTCTCTGTCCCAGCCATGTATGCACAACATAGCAATGTAATGAAGCCCATGGCGTTTTTCCTCCCCTCCTGCAAATTCTTTCTTCACCAAACCAAGGCCTCTGTCTAGAAAGCCAGGTAAATGAGAACATATTTAACAATGAAGAGGTCACATGGCTGGAATCAGACTAGAAAGCTAGCCAGGGTGTCCGCTCTCCAATGAGAGCTGCTGGAAGCTGAGTGTCTTGTTTCCTACCGTGCTCCTTACACTGAAGAACACAGGGTTGGCCTTTCCAGCAACTAAGCCAGCCATTAGAAGGCTTGAACTTCTTTCCCTGAGCTGCTGCCAGGTGAGCTGCTTTCTGTTTCAATATCAGCCTGGTAAAAATCAAGCACTTTGGCCAAGCATATGCTCAAACCAGAGCCACAACACTTCACTAATGGCACTAACGTCCACCTCATTGCCATTGTGTTGCTACTTGAAGCCTTAGTTTGTGTTGCTCTCGTGCATCTATTAAAATGTCACTGCTATTCTTACCAATGTACAAAATAGATTCACTCATGCATAGAACTGGGCTCACATAGGCCTCCAGAATCTTAGCTCAGTCAGTCAGTGAGAGAGGCCCACATGTTTGGAAGCCATGACATTGCAGTCCAAGTTGAGAGCCAGAAAAAATCGATTACAGGTAAAACTTCTCTTCTAAAACGTTAATTAGTGTTATTCCTGTTGCCAATATCTAAATCCCATTAATATCAAAGTCAATGGGATGGGATCAGTTTCTGGCAAATTGTTGCTATTAAGGGGAAGTTGTTAAAATTGTGATTGCTATTAAGCAGAATCCACCGTAAAATGTTATTTGACTAAATCACACAGCATAAATAGCAAATTTTACAATCAAGTGTACTATTAGAATTGAGTTTTCATAGTATTTACCATCATGAAGTCTGAGTGTTCAGTTATGCATTAGAGATTGTTCATACAATTAAGTGAAAATTCACTTCTGACTTGGGAAAACCCAGAAATATTTAATCTGACCCCATAAGGGGCTCAGCTATAGTAAACAATACCAACTTTAGAGATGAACCCTAATTGGGAAATTCCATCCATGTTACAGGGAAATTCCATCCACAGCAGGTGGATGCAAACTCCTGTATCCCCTTGGCTTTGAAAGAATTTTTCTAGTGTCCAACTCTAGCTTTTTAGCACATTGTATTAGGAAAACACTGCTCTAAACACCATGGCCTTGTTTTCACTGAGGAGGTGGAAAGGGGAAGGTGTGTTCTTAACTCAAGTTAGCTAATTTAAGGTAAAATCCTAATGAGGATTAGGTAATTTGTATTCTTCACATAAATTAACTTGTGTTAAGATTACCAATGGTCTTGTCTTCTATCTTCACTAGGATTTTATCTCAAGTTAGTTAATTCACCTCTCCCTCTCATCCTCAGTGAAGACAAGGCCCGTAAGGTAAGATATATTTCCTTTGTCTATGGTGTAAAGAAGCATCACTACCAAGAGTGTAAAAACAAACCTGAAACTCATGACCAGACACCCCTCCATTTAATATGCATCTTTTACCTGAACAGATACAATGGCGTATGCTTTTCTTTTAATTTTAAAAATAGCCTTGTCAATTATCCTGAGCTGCAAAGCTTTCGATATTTCTTTAACGTTACTAATTGATTAATTCTTAATTCTGAAACAATACAAATTAAGGTTCTACAAAATTGACTTTCCATGCCATAGGAGACAAGGTCTCCACACAAGGGGTACGATATCTAAAACTTTTAGGACAGAGACACCCCACTTCCCCCCGCACGCCAAAATGTTTAGTGTCTGATTAAGCTATGTAAATTGTACCCAATTTTATTCGTGGTTATTCGACCAACTACAGCTGAAGACTCAGCACCACAATGAACAGGGCATAGGTTACTTTTCAATCAATACATCAGTGCTTTGGAGTGTGAGGCACCAGATGGGCTTCCGAATTAAACAGTCTGAGCACCAACAGGAACAGGAGTCAAAACTTAGGGCAGGGCAAACATTACCATCCTCATCTGGAGGATGAGGCTCCTAGGTAGATTAGGCTTTGTGAACTTCCCAGATTGGAAGCACAGAATTTAAAATACCTTTCAACATCTGTGGTGATCAAGACTGACTGAGGCATGAATGCAGTTACACATGGTGGGAAAAAAGGGCAATCTACTCTCAGAAATATACAGAGGCTTCTTGATGACACTTCCCTCCTCCTTTCAAAATGTCAACTCAAATGCTGTTCTAATAATCACTTTCTTGTGAACTTAACTTTTCAAAAAGGAAGACAATTACAAAAGTACTAACATTGTGTTTGTGTCTCTTTAAATTTAAGAAAGACAATCTATATCTAGGCTATTTCACAAGTAACATGACTCTCTCGATCAGAATTGACCACAGTGTGCGTAGACAGTGCCCACAGTGTGCGAGGCATTATTAGGATAGAAATAATAATGTTATGTAATACTTTCACTCTAGCTGTGTGGACCATGTGCTAGGCACACACGTGCAAACAATCCCTACCCCAGTGAATTCACAGTTTAAGACAACAAGCAGCATATGAAAGGTGGGGGAGAGAAACAGAATCAAACATTTTCTTTTTTAATAGAAACCAGCAACTTCCAACTGCCCCAAACCTGGCCCAAGTCAGGTGACCAAGAGCTGATCTACACATAAAAGCTTAAAATCCACACCCCTGACCGTCATAACTTTGCTGACCTAACCCCAGATATAGATGGAGCTAGGTCAATGGAAGAGTGTTTCCTTCAACCTAGCTACTGTCACTTAGCAACAGAAAAACCGATTCATCACTTTAGTCTGCATCTATGTTACGGGGTTATGTTGGCATAGCTATGGCACCATAGATATGCTGTTATAGTACCCATAGTGTAGATATGGCCTAAGTTTTTCAGGAATCATGGCATCAAGAACTGGGTCCTGAGGAGGAATATGGAAGAGAGAATAACGGACTTTCAGATCAGCCCAGAAGTGTAATGTGCAAGGTGATATGAAACATTTGTGTAGCAGACAGGCTGTCAAGGCTGGAATCACTGATGGACTGGAGAGGCCTGGGAGAGAAGTGGGAGGAAAAATAAGGCAAGAGCTGATAAACAGGGAGGGGCAAAGTCACAAACAGCTTTGATGGCAATGATAAGACGCTCAATCACTCTGATGAAAACGAGAAGAATTACATGCAGCAATATGCAAGTAAAGCCTGGTCTGCACTTAAAAGTTAGGTTGGCATTCCTACATCTGTTAGGGTATGTCCATATCCCTGAATGACATACCTACGCTGACCTAGCATCCAATATAACCACAACTATTTTGATGGAATAATACTTCTGTCAAGGTAGCTACCATCATCATTCACAGAGGTGGGGTGTTCCTATACAGACAGAAAAATCTCTTCCATTGGTGTAGGCTGCATCTACACTATAGGATTATGCCAACACAGCTACAGCAACATTGCTATGCTGGCACAGTCTCTGTAGCTTCAACATATCCTAAGATTATTTTAGCTGTTGCATTTTGAACATGTAAGGCAGTCTAGAGAGGATGTGACTGTAGCAGTCAACATAGGAAATGAGGGCTTGGACAAAAGTCTTAGCTGGGTGGATAAAGAAAAGAGTTAGGATGGTAAAGATTATGAAAAAAAGTGACAAAATTTGGACATGGCCTGTTTGCATGAGGAAGGGAGATGGAATAGTTCTTGGATCTGTCTTGTAAAGCCTAAATAGTCACGGTTAGCAATTACTTCTGGACAGCTTTCCAATGAAACATCAATTAGCATATCACAAATACTGAAACCCTTATTGTGTCACGTTTTCACTTAATCCAGTTCAAGGAACTTAGCACATCTGTAAAAGTCACTCTGGAGATACGTGGACATTTGTACTCTTAGAAGTGTCCAAACTAGTCTTTACAAAGATATGAAAAGCTTTTGAAATTCTAACAGACAAGCCAACTGACTCAGACTCAGACTCTAGGACTGGAAGGGACCTCGAGAGGTCATCGAGTCCAGTCCCCTGCCCTCATGGCAGGACCAAATACTGTCTCGATCATCCCTGATAGACATTTATCTAACCTACTCTTAAATATCTCCAGAGATGGAGATTCCTCAACTTCCCTAGGCAATCTATTCCAGTGTTTAACTACCCTGACAGTTAGGAACTTTTTCCTAATGTCCAACCTAAATCTCCCTTGCTGCAGTTTAAGACCATTGCTTCTTGTTCTATCATTGGAGGCTAAGGTGAACAAGTTTTCTCCCTCCTCCTGATGACACCCTTTTAGATACCTGAAAACTGCTATCATGTCCCCTCTCAGTCTTCTCTTTTCCAAACTAAACAAACCCAATTCCTTCAGCCTTCCTTCATAGGTCATGTTCTCAAGACCTTTAATCATTCTTGTTGCTCTTCTCTGGACCCTCTCCAATTTCTCCACATCTTTCTTGAAATGCGGTGCCCAGAACTGGACACAATACTCCAGTTGAGACCTAACCAGCGCAGAGTAAAGCGGAAGAATGACTTCTCGTGTCTTGTTTAAACACACCTGTTAATGCCTCCCAGAATCATGTTTGCTTTTTTTGCAACAGTATCACACTGTTGACTCATATTAAGCTTGTGGTCTACTATGACCCCTAGATCTCTTTCTGCCATACTCCTTCCTAGACAGTCTCTTCCCATTCTGTATGTGTGAAACTGATTGTTCCTTCCTAGGTGGAGCACTTTGCATTTATCTTTATTGAACTTCATCCTGTTTACCTCAGACCATTTCTCCAGTTTGTCCAGATCATTTTAAATTTTGACCTTGTCCTCCAAAGCAGTTGCAATCCCTCCCAGTTTGGTATTGTCCGCAAACTTAATAAGCGTACTTTCTATGCCAACATCTAAATCGTTGATGAAGATATTGAACAGAGCCGGTCCCAAAACAGACCCCTGCGGAACCCCACTTGTTATACCTTTCCAGCAGGATTGGGAGCCATTAACAACTACTCTCTGAGCACGGTTATCCAGCCAGTTATGCACCCACCTTATAGTAGCCCCATCTAAATTGTACTTTCCTAGTTTATCTATAAGAATATCATGCGAGACTGTATCAAATGCCTTACTAAAGTCTAGGTATATCACATCCACCGCTTCTCCCTTATCCACAAGGCTTGTTATCCTATCAAAGAACGCTATCAGATTAGTTTGACACGATTTGTTCTTTACAAATCCATGCTGGCTATTCCTTATCACCTTACCACCTTCCAAGTGTTTGCAGATGATTTCTTTAATTACCTGCTCCATTATCTTCCCTGGCACAGAAGTTTAACTAACTAACTAACAATAAAGGCCAAATCCTGCCCTCAGTTACATCTGAGAATACTGATATTAATAGTACTTCAAAGATACAGGTGAAAGCAAAGTTTTGCCATGTATTTCAAATCACATCCACAACATACAGATCCATTACCTAGAACAGCAGTTCTCAAACTGTGGATTAGGTCCATTTTAATAGGGTGGCCAGAGCCAGGATTAGACTCTTTGAGGCACAGGACTAAAGCCAAAGCCTGTGCCCTGCCACCATGGACGGAAGCTGAAGCCTGAGGGTTTCAGCCTGGAGCAGCGGGGCTTGGGCTCCACCCCCATTCTCCAGCCCGGGGTCATGCAGTAATTTTTGTTGTCAGAAGGAAGTCACGTTGTAATGAATTTTGAGAACTGCTGGCCTAGGAAGAGTATTAATTTACAAAATTTATTCAGTTTCCAAATTGGCAATAATGGAAAATTCAAGAGTGAAACAAAGATGTTTCATGCTTATAAGGCAAGAAATAAACGGTTTTGAAATTTTGTTGTGAAAAAAGTATGTTCACTCATTTGGCTATTAGATGTCTCACTTTAAAAAAAAAATGCACAAAAGCAGATAAATGCTCATCCATTCCTTCCACCATGAAAGTTATTATTGCTCAATTGGCCTTTGGGGCATCACCCAAAATACACATTCATGCAAAAAGTAAAATTTCTAAAAAATCATCATCGTATACTCAGTGATCAGACCTCAGTTTGCAAGCATACACTCAGTGTTCAAAAAAGAATAAATTAAGGTAATTGAAATTTTAGAAAATGGAAATCTGGCCCAGATGTCCAAGAGCAATGATACCTAGTCATATACTAAACTCAGTTTTGGAAGCACTAAAACCTGAGTTTTAGAAGCATGCTTATGCACCAATATTCATAACCTGTATTACTCTATGCTGTGTCACTTGACAATTGGCAGCCAGATAAGACTATCAGGAAACTTTCCGGACACGGTGAATTGCCTTTGCTATTGACAAATTAAACTGACCTAATGATCTTGTCCTATGGGTGAAGTTTCTGTGCTATGGTTTATATACAGGCATGCATTCTAAGACTTCCTCTTCAACAGTCTAAACTTTAGGAACAAAATATAAGATATCACAGACTCTAATTTTGTTAAAAAAAAAAAACAGACTTGAACGGTATGAAGTGGCTTACAGCACAACATAAATCTTTTTGAATCCTAACAAGCTCTTGAGCTTAAGGAAAATTTCAGTAATGAGTGCCACTGGCTAAATATGTGTTGTGTACAACTGTATTACCACTTAAAGTTTTTTCATATTCACAGATTCATATAGTCTAAGAACAGGACCACTGTGATCATCTAGTCCGACTTCCTGTGTAACACAGGCCATAGAAATTCCCCCAAAATAATTCCTAGAGGATATTAATGCATACTGTCTTTCAATTTAATTTAACGTTCTTTTGTTTTTGTACCAATGCTATGCAAACCACCAATGCTGATTATGACTAAGGCTACGTTTTAGTCACGGGTATTTTCAGTAAAAGTAATGGATGAGTCATGGGTCATAAACAAAAATTTAAGGTCTGTGAACTGTCCATAACTTTTACTGTATACCTTTAACTAAAAATTGGGCTGGGAGGGGCCGCAGGTGCTCTTGAGAGGGCCTGGGACCCCTGCTGGTGCAGGGGGAGTGTCCAAACCGCAGTGCACAGCCCAGGGAACCCTGCTGGGGAGGGAGGGTGGGCCATGGTGTGCGGCCTGGGATCAAGGACCCCACAAGTGCTGGGGAGGGGGTTGGTGAGGTTTGTAGGCTCCCTACCCAGCTCCGTGTCCCTGCAGCTTCTAGCGAGAGCAGTGGCCACGGGGGATCTGCATGCTGCTCCCACCACAAGCACTGGCTCCGCAGATACAGCTCCCATTGGCCAGGAACTGCTGCCAATGGGAGCTGCAAGAGCAGCGCCTGCAGGCAGGGGTGGCGCATGGAGCCCCCCTGGCTCCTGCACCTAGGAGCTGCAGGGATATGCCGGTGGGAGCCAAGCACACCCCCCAGCACTCTCACACATACCCCAACCCCTTCCCACAGCCAAACTTCTGCTGCTGGCCCAGGGGCTGCCTGGTTTAGGCTGGCCCAAAGCCAGCACCTGCCACTGCAGAAGTCACGGAGTACATGGAATCCATGACCTCTGTGACAGACACACAGCCTTAATTATGACATCTTTGAGGTCTTAGATTAGATTAAAAAACAAACAAACCATTTCCGACACCAATCTCCTTGGCATCAATATAGGATGCAATAAAGGCTGTTTGGGTGTCATTTCCATACCTTAAAATGTTTGATTTCCTTTAATCAAACACTAAATCTGAATTCATTGGGTTTCCAATGCTGGTGGGATAATTCCCCAGCATTTGCCCCAGGCCCCGCAAGCCCTGGCCAAGAATCCCTTCCCTGGCTAGAGGCACCTTTTTAATTTTTACTCACCTGGCAGCAGTCCTGGTCTTCAGCGGCACTTCGGCAGCGGGCTTTTCACTCACTCTGGGTCTTCGGCGGCGGGTCCTTCAGTGCTGCCAAAGATGCGGAGCGAGTGAAGGACCTGCTGCTGCCGAAAACTCAGAGCGCTGCCCGATGAGTACAAGTGCCACAGGGGGTGGCAACTTTTTTATGTCCACTCCCCCACTTTGCCCCAGGCCCCCTTTGATCTTTTATTTCTTTGTAACCAATTCTGACTTTTATGCCTCATTACTTGTAAACACTTAAAATCTTTCTGTAGTTAATAAATTTGTTTTATTGTTTTATCTAAACCAGTGTGTGTTTGGGAAACTTTATTTGAGACAACAGGATTTGTGCATATCATTTTCTATTAACGAAATTACAGACTTTATATGAGCTTGTATTGTTCAGGAGGGTGCTGATAGTACAAGAGACATTTCTGGGGGGAAGTCGGGGACGGGAAACTTGCTAGTGTTGCCCTGCAGTGTCGTTCTTGAGTGGCTGGCTATAAACACTCTCACAGTATATCTGGAAGGGATTTACATGCTGGAGGCGGTGTGGGAGCAGACCAGGAGTGGTTGCTCTTACAGTGAAGCAGCGTAAAAGGCACCCCAGCTTGGAGAATTGAGGGGACACGCTATCTACCAGTCCAGATTGTACCCTGGGTAATGTCCAGTCATACATACATTGCCCTCTTCAGGAAACAAACAGTCTTGCAATATCATACCTTGCACTGTAAGCCTGCTCAAAGGTATGCATTCAAACTCACCCATATTTATGCCATACTTGTTTACGACTGATAGAAAACTCCACAAATTCCTCTGCGTTACCAGACAGAGACCTTTTTACCTAGCTCCATACAAGGTTTGCAAGACACAGAAGCATCTGTAAACCATACAGACCTAATATAGGTTACCAGGTATGAAATTACAGATGGTTGATTGCAAACTTCATAAACCTCAAATTTATTTTCTGACAGACTGTACACAAAGAACAGAAGTTACAATAATTTGACTAGTAAGTTTCCACAGTAAAACATGAAGAGAAAGCATTTTGAAAATCTGATATACCATGACTGCTTCTAGCTACATCTGTACCTTGATATAAGGCTGTCTTTGGGAGCCAAAAAATCTTACCGCGTTATAGGTGAAACCAGGTTATATTGAACTTGCTTTGATCCACTGGAGTGCGCAGCCCCATCCCCCCAGAGCACTGCTTTACCGCTTTATATCCAAACTTGTATTATATCAAGTGGCATTATACTGAGGTAGCGGTGTACTTTCTTAAACATGCTGCACAACACACCTTATTCAATCACACTTACAGTTAGAACAATAAAGCAATTTACATTTTTGCTTAATACAGCCGTTCGCCAGAACCAAGACTCCTAGTCATTGTTGGGAATGTCATTGGACAGGCCAGGGTAATACTTATGCTAAAGCAGCTGGCTTCTGCCTAGTCTTTGGTTGCTAATATGTCCTTATGTGGACTTGCTTAATAATGCTTATAGCTGTTGTACAGGACAAAGGTGATTTTATTTATTTATTTTTTTTTTTAAACAGAATGTACTGAGCCGAAGGACATTACATAGATAAGAGGAAGTTATCAGTACAATGAACACACAAAATGTACTGCCAAGAAGTTCCTACATTGGTAAGAGGTGAAAGGCCTGGCCAGCATGCATGATTAGTGGTAATAAGAAAAGAAACATGACAGAGAAATAGCATGGGAAGAAAAATGTATGTAAACTGAAGCTTGCAAATGGTATTGTATTCACTATGTAAAACAATGCTTAATGTTGACTGGATGGTCATATAATGATATATGATGTTAGAATGTAAAGGTAAATTTCTTGTGACCCATCTATGCCCCAGGAGAAGGTAACTGATCAATTTATTTTTCTGTGTAGCTGTCATTCATTGCTTTTATAGTAATTGCAACTGCAAGGGCATGTTTTTGGTTCACACAAAACGTCTGAATTAATAAACCTGAGTGTCTTGGCCCCAAGTGTGTGGTAAAACTCACCCAACATTAGTACAGTTTCATTCCATATGTGGTATAACCACCACTGTAGCACCAGCATTACATAGAACTAGCTTTATAAGCAGTAGTTTTCAACTTCATCCTGGGTGTAGGCATAATGCATTATGTAGCTCTGGTTCAGGTTGGTCAAGAGTTCTTTCATGTCACAATAGACCTGAACTATAATGCGGTAAATGTTGAAAGGGGATACATTGTATTCTCAATAAGTTAAGCAGGGATTCAACTTCTTTGTGAAGTGGGTGTGATGAGTCATCCCTGAGCCAGTGAGTGTTCTGAGGTAATTATCTGCAAATCCTCTGATAGGCCCATGCTAATGAACCAGAGCTCAGACAATCGATAAGCAAGGGCCTAACCATGGGAGGCCCCAAAACAAGGTATATAGGCTCCTTAGGAAACAAGCCATTTCAGCCTGCACAACATTGCTACCTTGTGTGATAGGATCCCTGGGGTACAACCATGCCCCCTTAACTCTCCAGTATGGGCTGTCTCTCACAATACTATACTAGCAACAAACCCCTCCAGGTACTGTGATCATTCAGCATAACAGCATGTGGAGTCCCACCAGATAAGATTGCCAGGCACTCACGAATCACTCCAGCCAACTTCCCCCAGCTTTCCAACCTTGCACCCCAGAGCTGTACCATCTTGCCCTGGTCCAAAGCCTAACCAGTGTAAGTTTATTACCTAGTCCACCCCCCCTCAATGTGGAGAGGACATACGCAAACCTTTGTAAACTGAGCTGAGACTTCCCAAGCACTTCAGCCAAAACACACTGTTTTAGGTAAATATATAACAGATTTATTAACTACAAAAAGTTACATTTTCAGTTATTATAAGTGGCAGGCATAAAAGGTCAGAGATAGTTACCAAGAAAAACAGTCTAAATCTTAAACCTTATTAGATCAAGCAGTTTTCTCACCGCACTAGAAGTTAAGGTACTTAATACAAAGGCTTCTCTCTCTCTATCCTGGGGCCAGTCTCCTCAGTTGAGGTCTGTCTTTTCAGCATTCTTGTTGCTTTAAGCGTAGGTGGGGGACGAGAAAGGCCATGGCACGATGCCCCTGTCCCTTATTTTATATCCTCAGTTCATATGCTTGGAAAATACTAGCCCAGACATGTCCTGGTGGGCTTTGCTGAGTCATAGGGTTGAACAATCCCCCTGGTATGGTCTTGTGCAACTGGGTCCTAGAGTTGAGCAGTCTCCATTGTGTGGTGCTTGTGCATTGTCATTGAATAGTAAATCCCTTGATTACAACTCCCCTGCTGACTAATGGTCACTGAATACCCTCCTACTAGCAGTTTGCCTTCTTTGTCTGTCACTAGCAAACTTATATTTCAATAACAACCATATATCAAAATCTCATAACTTAATACATACTAATGATATACTTTTTTTTTGACATAACAATGGGTTTCAGCAGATCATGACTCTTCATACGACATCTTACATGGCATGCTTTGTATGAAATATATCATAATTACATGACAGGAGTGAATATGGGGGTTCCAAGGTGCTGTTTTGATGTGAAGAGTGCCACACTTTGCGAGGATTCCCAGCTGCCTGGTAGTTCCGACAAACCGCTCCTCAGACTGTGCCTGTTCCTGCCCCAGCCTGCGCTGGCATCCCAGTTAGCCTTAGAGTGGAGGAAAAAAAGCAACCTTAACCAAATCTTTAAACTATAGTTGCAGCCATCACTTCCACAATCATAAAAAAGGGTAAAGACAGAAGTGTTCAATCTACGCTTTCCATTTTATGTACTTCTACCATACGTCCCTTCTTATTCAAGTAATCTCTGAACAGTCTGAATCTTTTCACTCTTTCCCTACATCTTATCTGTCTTCTGACTATGGACCTCTTCTATATTTAACTTGTCAGTTTGGATTCACGTTTCATTTGGGCTGTGTTTGCTCATGACCTCAAAACTCAAGAGAATACACCAACAAAAGATGATTATATGGCCTAACCCCACTGCCATGGTTACAGGGCTGGCTGCAACCCTATCCCCTTTCTAGTCTCTGAGTGCATCACCTCATGTGTCACCACATGGCTTTACCTCTCCTGGGTGGAACTCTGCAATCTTTCTACCCCAGACCAGGCCCTGGGCTAGAACAACCTATCTATCAACAATGCTTACCCAATAAGTTTGACTGAGTTCCGCCCATGTCGAAATCTAATATCTTTAGAGTATGTAGTGACCAAACCATCTTCTTAAAACCAAAGTGTTTATTTCACAGTAGAAAAAATTTACAGAGAAAAAGAATTTTAAAACAAGTTTACATGCAAGTCTATCTTACCTAAAGGCTCATTATCCTCTTATGGGTTCAAATTTTAATAATATAATATGTCAGGTAACCATTTGTGAGAAAGAAAGCACACTGACCCACAGAGCTCTTTTCACCATATCTGGTTTATCTAATTGATAAGCTAAAGACACATGTAACCAAGTCACTAACAGAAAACATCTGTAAGTAGGAGTTCCTGATAATGAGCTATTGGGAGAGGAGTTTAACTTATCACAGAGAACATCTCCCACAAGCAGTCCCTTTCTTGTGGTTCCACCTAGTTTTGTGGGTAGGCTAGGAGGAAGTAAAATATTCAGAGCTAGTAGTTCTGACCTTGCCCCTTAAGCCATCCCTCAGCAAACAAGGATTGTTATGTTGAGCTATTCTATTCCCTTCCTGCTTCCCTCTACCCACACTTTAGTGTCTTCTATTGCAGTGGTTTTCAAACTGCAGGTCACGACCAGGTACTGGGTTGCAGAATGTAAGGCACTGGGTCGCAGTGGCTCTGGTCAGCACTGTTGACTGGGCTGTTAAGAGTCCCATCAGCAGTGCTTCCTGGCTAAAGCAGGCTAATCTCTACCTGTTCTGACACCACACTGCGCCCCAGAAGTGACCAGTAGCAGGTCCAGCTCCTAGACAGGGAGGAGGAAGGCAGGGTTCCCGGCCAATGGGAGCTGGGGGGGGGGTTTCCTGCGGGTGAGAGCTATCCGGAGGCACTTGTTCGCCTCTGCCTAGGAGCCAGACATATTGCTGGCTGCTTTTGGGGCATAGCACAGTCCATGGTGCCAGGACAGGCAAGAAGCCTGCCTTAGCACCCCCTCTGCACCGCTGACCAGGAGCCGCCTGAGGTAAACCCATGCCACAATCCCCTGCCCCAGCCCTGAGCCCACTCCCCCAAACCCAGAGTCCCTTCCTGCAGCCCAAGCCCCTCATTCCCAACCCCACCCCACAGTCCGCACCCTCAGACCCCAACCTTCTGCCCCAGCCCTGAGCCCCTCCCACACCCCAAACCCCTCATCTCCAGCTCCACTGGGTCGTGGGCATCAACAATTTTCTTCAACTGGGGTGCCAAAAAAGTTTGAAAACCACTGTCCTATTGAACTAAGCAACGAAGAGTCCTGTGGCACCTTACAGACGTATTGGAGCATGCATCGGACGAAGTGGGTATTCACCCAGGAAAGCTATGCTCCGAAAGCTTATGCTCCAATATCTCCGTTTATAAGGTGCCACAGGACTCTGTCACTTTTTACAGATCCAGACTAACACAGCTACCCCTCTGATACTATTGAACTAAGTTTATTCATGGAGTTTATTCATCCCAATAACACTGGTCTACAATTTTTAAGAAGTCGTCTGCTTCAGAGATAAAATGTGATATTTATTATGTATTTTGATGTGCTGAATTCAAATATGACAATTAAAACAACTGATTGGCTACTGTTTCTGAGATATTTAAGTTTTTACATTTGATGTCTATGTATATTGTGTACATAAGAGTTTTAATCATAAATTGTAAACCTAGGTCTTTTAATATGTTTATGGTGGCTTTATATGATAACATTTCACCTGTCCTGTTTATGTAACACTTTAAAAATCAGCAAAAGGCTTATATAAATAAAATTTATTATGAAACAAAAGGCAAAAAACTATTATGTACATAGTTTAGTCCTATTCAGTGTCTACTCGGCGCTTCTTGGCTTGTCTCTTGTATTCATTACATAGAGCATCTCTTGTCACTGTCCAGCAATAGTCTGCAAGCATTGATGGGCTCCATTTGCCCTGACAGCCTGCCAGGAGATTCCACTGCTGTAGTCTGAAGCCCAACAGCTCTGCCTTACTCTTGGGTAGTTCCAAATCCCTGACAGGCTCATTCAGTTCACCTTGTGTTATAAGGTGTGGTTCAGAGGAGGAGGATGGGAGAAAATGTGGGTCCTGTGACATTGATGGTTCAGGACCAGAAGTTTCATCCTCTTCCTCTTCTTCGTCTGACTCAAGTGAGAATGATTTTGGTGCATCAGGAACCGGCAGTCCTTCTCCGTGGGATACTGGGCGTATAGCTGATGGAATGTTTGGATAATGCACAGTCCACTTTTTCTTCTTTGACACACCTTTCCCAACTGGAGGCACCACGCAGAAGGAACAAGTGCTGGTATGATCTGTTGGCTCTCTCCAAATCATTGGCACTGCAAAAGGGATAGATTTCCTTTTCCTGTTCAACCACTGGCGAAGATTTGTTGCACAAGTGTTGCAGCATATGTGTGGGGCCCACCTCTTGTCCTGATCTCCAGGCTTTCTTAACCATAGTGGTTATACTGCGCTTTTGTGATGCAAAAGTCACTTCACTACAAACATAGCAGAAGTTATCTGCACTGTTCACACAAGTACGAGGCATCTCTGCTCACTTTGGCTAAACAGAAACGTGTCCCTTTGCAAAATCAAACACTGACAAATAAGAGAGAATGACACTGTATGATTTCTAGAGCTGATATAGGGCAATTTGTTCAGCAGAGTGATGTAAGCTTTGTTATGATTGCATCATCCATGACTTCTAGGAATAACATGATGCAATTCATATCATGTATGACGCAATACCAGCTTCAGATTGCATCATTCATTGTTTTGCCTAAAAAGCAAGTACTGTCCAAACCCAGTCATAGATTTATTCATAGATCCAGTCAAAAATGTATTTTAGTCATTTCTGGTTTAAATTGAGATCCCTTCCCTTTATAACTCACTTATCCTCCGCCATTCCCAAGTCAAGGGTCGTATATACTGACCCAATAGCATATCTTGAAAACTAGAGCCAATCAACAATTTGAAGTATCATTTTCATTCTCAGTGACCCAGAATTAGTAAAGTCGGACTACATTTATTTCAGAAGCATTTTGGCTGTAGAGCAGTGTAATAGGTCTACCTACATTATTACAGAGCAGCTCTAATTTTGTTACACCACCTTTTTCCCCCCCAATAAATATATCAACTTCACTCATTTCCATCCCAAGCTGCTTGTTTGAGCTTTTCTTCAGGATGAATTTATGCATAAGAAAGGAGATCAGGAAATTTTTTAACTGCTTCCCCCATTTTTGATAAATTACTGGCATAGTACTAGATTTCTGCTACTACCTATCTATTTCCTAGAAATATACCAGAGACCAAACAGAGCTTTACAATCTTCACATTCCCTTACAGACAACTCCATCTTGGTGCAAACAAGGTCACACCTAAAAAAGGTGTAAAAAAAAATTCATCTGGGGATGCTTAAAAGCTTGCTCTTAAACATGATTAAAATAGTTAAACTTCGGAACACAAATAACTTTCTCACCACCAAATGACAGATCTTTTACGCTACCATACTTCTTTTCTACCTACCACAAGCCCTTCTCAGCTATCTTTTGCAGCACGGAGCACATCAAACCTCTTCAACGTTCAAAAGTGATCAGTAAGAAGATGCAAAAACCACCAACATATCCCCATCACAAACTTCACTGCACTGTTCGGCTTTCTCGCCTTCTGTTTAGGACATGCAACCTGTTACAGACGATTATGGGTGTGGCTCCAAAAGGAAATAATAGAAGCTCCTTCCAAGAACCAGAGCTAGATGGAGAGTCAAGTGCCGGAGAAAGTAGTGCAGAGAACCCAGCAGCGTGACGGGGGGTGGAAGATGTACAGGGCATCAGAAGGTTTTCCCGACTCTCGTTTCTAACAAACACAAGATGCACCGCACAAACAGCGGCAATTATGAGGTCCCCGACAGAAGAGTGGTAGTTAAAAAAAAAAAAAATCACAAGCCCCCATTTGCTCCTGGAAGCTGCCTGCAGAGCAGAGGGGCCGGGCTCCCTTTCAATACCCCCCCCGTATGGCGACATGCCCCAGGCACGCACTCACCACCGTGGCCAATTCATCCCTACACAACAGCCACGGTGGGAGCGGCCAGAGACCCACAGGCCTCTCCCCCTGCCCGCCAAGGGGCGGCGACCCACGCGAGCACCTGCCCTCCCCTTGCAAAGGAGGCCGCCGCGGCGCCTCCCGGTTTCCAGCGGGTTCCTCGCCCCCCAGCTCTGTGGCGACGCGGCAGCCCCCTGGGCGAGGAGCCCGGCCGGGGGTGGGGGCGGACGGAGGGGCACTTACCCGGCGTGCAGTGCAGGGGCGAGGTCGGCGAAGGGACGGGTGAGGAGGGGGAGGCCGGCGGCTGCAGCTCTTTGGGGGTGCCCGGGCCGGGGGACGGGGACGGGGCGGCGGGGGGCAGCATGAGGTAGCGGTCGGGCTGCGGCAGGCAGCGCAGGCAGAACGAGTGCAGGCAGGGCAGCAGCTTGGGCCGCCGGCTCTGGATGTGCTGCCCGCACACGGCGCAGGTGTCCAACAGGTTCAGCTGGGCCGCCTCCCCGGCGCGCTCCGCAGGGCCCTGCCGGCTCTCGGCCTCGTTCTCCCCGCTCAGCGCCGCGGCCCCGGCTCGATCCGCCGGCCAGGCCCCCGCCGCCACCGAGACCGCCGCCTCCATTGTCCTTGCGCCGCCCGGCGCCTCGCGCCCTGGGGCGCGGGGGGGACGCGACTCCGCCAGCCGATCCCCACCCGAGACCCCGGGCCGCGCCGCCCGCGAGCGGACCCTGCCCCCTCCGCGCTGTTTGTTATCCTCGGAGGTTGCAACTGCACCCGCGCGACACGGCCAACGGCTACCCGGGCCCCGCCCCCTCCTAGGAGATGGGTCTCGCCGTAACCCCGCCCCGCTCCTCCCACGGGCTCATCCCTTTCCCCTTCGCCGCACACTAGAGACCCCGCCCCTCCCGTATAGCTCCACCCCCAACACCGCCCCCCTCTGCACACGGATACCCGCCCTCCCCCCGGTTCCACTCACACAAGCTGTTTCCTGCCTCCTCCCCTCCCCTCCCATAGCTCCCCCCCCCCCCAACCCTCTGATGGGTGCCCCTGGGTTGGGAGTTCTGCTTCTGCAGTCCTCCTGGCTGGCTTCTGGCTGAATCCTGCCTGTCTTCCTCATCACAGCACACTCCTTCCTAAAGTGAAACTCTGCTCCTTCTCAGGACAATACACCTGGCCTGGGGGAAGTAGCAGTAGGGGGGTTATCCCTCCCCTATCTTCCTCCCTACCCTTTCTAGGCTTACCACCTTTGAAAAGCAAAAAAAACTGGCACCCATCCCCCAGAAGGCCAGCCCACTCCCCCCCACCAACCGTAAGGCAACTCTGCAACCCCTGCCCCTTCAACAGTCACTTATAGTATCTACAGAGAGAACACACATAGAAAAGATTGATACTATTGCACATCTCACTCTCACCAGACTCAAACCCTCTCACACACATGCAGGGTGTGCTGACAGTGTTGGTGGTCAGACAGCTGCTGTATTTTCAACAGTTTTGATCTATTATCACTTAAACTGCAGAAGTGAGAACACTGCAGCATTTTTAACAGGACAGAGAAACTTTTAACCAGGCTGTCAAGCAATTAAAAAAAATTAATTGTGATTGTGTGATACAAAAATTAATCGTGATTAATTATGCAATTAATTGTGCTGTTAAACAATAGAATACCATTTATTTTAAATATTTTTGGATGTTTACTATATTTTCAAATATATTAATTTCAATTACAACACAATACAAAGTGTACAGTGCTCACTTTATATTTATTACAAATATTTGCACTGTACAAAACAAAATAAATAGTATTTTTCAATTCACTGAATACAAGTACTGTAGTGCAATCTCTTTATTGTGAAAGTTGAACTTACAAATGTAGAATTATATACAGAAAAAACTGCATTAAAAAATAAAACAATGTAAAACTTTAGAGCCTATAAATCCAATCAGTCCTATTTCTTGGTCAGACAATCACTCAGACAAACAAGGTTGGTTGCAATTTGCAGGAGATAATGCTGCCTGCTTCTTGTTTACTATGTTACCTGAAAGTGAGAACAAGTGTTCACATGGCACTGTTGTAGCTGGCGTTGCAAGGTATTTACATGCCAGATGCACTAAAGATTCATATGTCCCTTCATGCTTCAACCACCATTCCAGAGGACATGCTTCCTTGCTGATGATGCGTTCTGCTTGATAATGATCCAAAGCAGTGCAGACTAACGCATGTTCATTTTCATCATCTGAGTCAGATGCCACCAGGAGAAGGTTGATATTCTTTTTTGGTGGTTTGGGTTCTGTAGTTTCCGCATAGAGTGTTGCTTTTTTAAAGACTTCTAAAAGCATTCTCTGCACCTTGTCCCTCTCAAATTTTGGATGGCACTTCAGATTCTTAAACCTTGGGGCCAGTGCTGTAGCTATTTTTTGAGCTCTCACATTGGTACCTTCTTTGCGTTTTGTCAAATCTGTGAAAGTGCCCTTAAAATGAACATGTGCTGGGTCATCATCCGAGACTGCTATAACATGAAATATATGAAGAATGTGGGTAAAACAGAGCAGGAGACATACAATTCTACCCCAAGGAGTACAGTGACAAATTTAATTGACACATTTTTTTAACAAGCATCATCAGCATGGAAGCAGGTCCTCTGGAATGGCGGCCGAAGCACAAAGAGGCATACAAATGTTTAGCACATCTGGCATGTAAATACCTTGCAACGCCAGCTGCAAAAGTGCCATGCGAACACCTGTTCTCACTTTTAGGTGATATTGTAAATAAGCAGGCAGCAGTATCTTCCATAAATGTAAACAAACTTGTTTGTCTTAGTGATTGGCAGAATAAAAAGTAGGACTGAATGGACTTGTAGGCGCTAAAGTTTTACAGTGTTTTGTTCTTGAGTGCAGTTATGCAACCTAAAAAATCTGCATTTCTAAGTTACACTTTCACGATAAAGAGATTGCACTTCAGTACTTGTATGAGGTGAATTGAAAAATAGTAATTCTTTTATCATTTTTACAGTGCATATATTGTAATAAAAATAATAATATAAAGTGAGCACTGATCACTTTGTATTCTGTGTTGTAATTCACAACAATATTGAAAATGTAGAAAAACATCCAAAAATATTTAATAAATTCAACTGATATTCTATTGTTATAAGTGCGATAAATCACAATTAATTTTTTGACCACTCTACCTTGAACATTAGCTATCCCAGTGTATTATGGTAATAATGCAAATCTTTAAACCCCCGTAAAAAAAAAACAGCTTTTTTTTTTCTGACAATTTACAAATCCATACAAAAATCATCCAGGCCGGTCAAATACAGGCTAGGTAGTAACCCTAATGCCCTACTAACCTCGCACTTTTTTCAACTAGCTGTTTCCTCCCCCTGTCCTAGGGACACTTGCTGGCTCTCCCTTCCCTAGCCTTTGGCCAGAATAAGTGAGATGCAGAGATTTGGGCATAGGGTGACCAGACAGCAAGCATGAAAAATTAGGGCAGGGTGGTGCATAATAAGTGCCTCTATAAAACAAAGCCCTGAATATCAGGACAATCCCTATAAAATCAGGACATGTGGTCACCCTATTTGGGCATTGTGCTGTGTAGCAACCTGCCAACTCATCAGGGATGAGAACTGTTCACAGATACAGGGGATCAAACCCCAAACAGTTTAGAAGGATCCCACCTAACTCCAGCACCTAGCCACAGTGGCACTCTCTCTTTATTCTTCTTTTAAAAAAAAAACACTCAATTTTGTAGAGCTTGTCATGCCAATAAAAAATCTTAAGGCTCCTCTTCATGACTTTTACCCTAAGGCTCAAACTAGGTTAAACCACAAACGTTTTACACTCTGGAACAAGCATGTGGTGCGTGTCCAGACTAGCCTTTACAGATGTGCCAACTACTTGAAGTTAATTAGAAATCAATTAACTCAAAGTGGAAGGAAAAAAACTTCCACTGTAATGCAGCCATACTATTACTGAACTGAGCGCTAACCTAATTATCTGTCTCCTCCCCACCCACAAAAGACACTGTCTCCGCATGGGGACATAATTAATCAGCTGAAAGGGCACACGAAGAGTATTAGTGTAAAAAGCTTTTAATGATATGACTTTTTTTTTTTTACCACACAGAACGATGCTTAGTAGAGCAGCTCATCTTCACCATCCAGCCTCAGCAATTACAGTAATAAGCTCATGATCCCACCAAGTTGTTTCAGGACAGAAGCAATTTTGGATTTAAAAAGAGGGACAGTTAAGAGATAAAGCTCACTCTCTTCCTGGGAATAACACCACACGGACAGGTTACTCTTTCTTAACTCTTCTGTCTTATTTATGTTAATAAGAACAATGCCAGCCAGCTCGCCTATCTATCTTCTGCATGTCTTCTTTTCTCCAGTCCTGCGGCATCTCCCTGCCTTGCTTAGAGCAATCAACAAAAGTGTGGGGTCTTCAGTTTCAGTCATTAATATTAATATACACTAGCTTTCACTAACGGTCTCCTCTCTCCTCCTTCCCCTTTTCTTCCCATTTAAGGTGGAATTGTTGTGGGATATCCAGATCAAGGCAAAAAGCCATTTAAGGGGGAACTGGAATAGCCATTGCAAGATAAGTAGCTATTGAGTATGCAATTGCAATAGAGTGAGACAAAAAGCCATTCAAGGTGGAATTGCAGTAGCTGAGTACTGAAAAAAAACTAATTAATGCAGTTTGGTTTTTTTCTGCCTGTAAAAAAAAACCCCAGCAGTTTCTTTTTCAATACACCTTTCATTTACATGGTAGAGAAGGGACTGGAAACACCAGGTCTGTTAATGACGTCCACAAATACATACATTTTTAAACTAGCCTTCACTGAAATTCATATACAAAATTTTACCTCAAAAGCATGCCAATATATGAAACAGGAAAATATTCTACAATATAATAAAAATAGAAAATTCATTCTATTGCAAACTGATTTCAAAGGCAATTGCTGTATTTCAAGAAATAAAAAAAATATTTAGGTTTGCAGACTGGAGCAGTCACAGTAGTAAGCAGTTCAGATAATTTACTGTGTACACTAAAAATTATATTGCCTTTTTTACAGGTATGGATACTGAAAGTACAAAGGTTACTACTCTCTTGTCACGTATTTTTCTTCTTTTTATTATTAAATGTTTTAACTGGTCTCCTACAGAAACAAAGTGGGTAAGATAATATCGTTTACTGGACCAATTTCTGTTGGTGAAAGAGACATGCTTTCAAGCTTATGTAGAGCTCTTCTTCAGGTCATTTTAAAATGTTTGTTTCCTCAGTGGTCACAAAGAAATATCAGGGCTGGATTAAGGCAATCCCATGCCCTATGTACACCACAACACAGTCCCTCCATATCTCCATCTCCACATATGACCCCACCCCATCAGTCGCAGGGCCCTCTCTCACAAAAGTTGGCTGCTGGATGAGGATTCTCCCACCACTCCTTTTTGGAAAAACTGGGATCCCTAATCCTCAAACAGGCAAAAATAGCAGCAAGCCCCGCCTCTTTCTTGTGGGCACAGTGGTAGGCATGGTGGTAGGACCCCTGCAAGAAAGGCAGAGGCAGTAATATAAAGTCGTTTTACTCTCCCAGGCATTGCATCAAAGGTCCTCCTTCCTCTCAGAAACAGCACAGAAAGCAGCGGGGGCATCTAGTGCTAGAGATTGTTAGCAGGGGTCATAAGAACGGCCATACTGGGTCAGACCAAAGGTCCATCTAGCCCAGTATTCTGTATACCAACAGTGGCCAATGCCAGGTGCTCCAGAGGGAGTGAACTTAACAGGTAATGATCAAGTGATCTCTCTCCTGCCATCCATCACCACCCTCTGACAAACAGAGTCTAAGGACACCATTCTTTACCCCATCCTGGCTAATAGCCATTAATGGACTTAACCTCCATGAATTTATCCAGTTCACTTTTAAACACTGTTATAGTCCTATCCTTCACAACCTCCTCAGGCAAGGAGTTCCACAAGTTGACTGTGCGCTGTGTGAAGAAGAACTTCCTTTTATTTGTCCCCTCATTACTTTCCCAGTAATCATGGTGTATCAGTTTGGGTGTGTGGGTGGGCTAGTCAGGCCCCCTGCACTGTTCTCCTTCTGCCTCCCAGTGTTCTCGGATGGGATGGTGTTGACAAGGCCCCCAGAGCAGTGGCCCCAATGAAACATAGTTTTCTCCCAGTTAGAGCTATTGTTTTAATGTGTCTGCTGACTCAGACAGACATATCTGTATTACTCAATTATAGAGACAAGATGAGTCTGGTAATATCTTTTATTGGACCGACTTCCATTGGTGAGAGACAAGCTTTTGAGCCACACAGAGCTCTTCTTTCAGTAACCGACATGGCTTCAGCTACACTGCATGCCTCACTCAATTATACCCATTTCAGATTCTCCATAACCACAAAGACAAGAAACTTACTTGTATTGTAATGGAAGGTGAGATTTTGATGTAATCTCATCGCTAGAGGAGCTGGGACTCTGGACAAGGATTTAGAGTGCCTGGGCCTTAATTTTGCATATGGAGCATAAACCAGAATAGGAAACGTTTTTCCCAATCTCACTTTTAAATCAAACTCAGTCTACTTCTCAAGCCCTGAATGCACTTGTATCCATTAGAAATTGAAAAGGGAATAACATGCTGTTACCCCTTTTGATCCAAGTGGCTAGTCAAGTTCAAGGTCCTGCAGGTTGTTTCCACTAAGAAAAGAAACTGATGATAGAGCCAGCCAGGTATTTTCTTTGATGCAATCTTATTTACAATATTGTACATGCAGTCCAGTTTCCCAGAACACAGTAATCAAACAGCAGGAAACAGTTCCTCTGTTTGCTGTTTCAAACCTACCTTTCCAGCCAGCACTCTTTGCCCAAAGAGCTTCCTCTCGTAGCCTTCTCCCAGGGCCATATTACCTGTGCTTCTGTTACCACTTCCTTGGCTTTCTGGTCAAGATTATGTCTCTCTCTCACACAGATAAAAACAGGTTTTCCAGTCAAAGCCCTTGCCCATGCATTTGAAATCCATTAGCCATATAGTTCTGCTTCTATTTAAGCTTTGCTATGCACCTGTGTTTTGGGTGTTACTGCTGTTGTTTCAGCCACTTCTTCACAATTGTTCTGAATGAAAGATGGTGGTTACATCCAATCCATAATAACAAAGTTTAACCCAACCTATAACAATACAGTACTTCCAAAACACACTTCTTGAAATGTAGCACAGAGGCATTAGGTCCTTTTTTTGGAGGGAACTGCCAATGCCTCCCTTAGGTCTTGTCTACCTGGAAAGTTTTAACAGTTATGCAGAGATAATATAACATTATAGTAAAACCACTATAGTTCATTGATATAAGCCTCCAGGTGGACTCTTGGAATAAGTGGGATTATTTTTGTTTGTTTATCTTAAACCCTTCCCAAAGTGACAAACTAAATTGAAAAAAGGCACTCATATAAAAAATAGTGTGTGAATATGGGGAGTTATACTGGTACAACTGTAGCACTTTAAATGCACACCCAACCTTATGGTGGTATAACTTTCCCATGTAGACAAGACTTTAGAGAAGGTGAGGGCCAGTTCCTCCTAAAATGGTGATAATTAGATCTTTGCTTAAGAAATAATCTTTTTACTTTGGGAATCCTGTTAATTATCACCCAATCTCTAATCTCCCTTCTTTGGAAAAATGTGTGGAGAAAGTGGTAGCAAAACAACCCTGACAATGACAATATCTGAAGTCCATAGAGTTCCTTGTCCCTGATCAATCCAGTTTTAGACCTGCCTATGGCATCAATACTGTACTGATTTTGTTGATCAATCATCTCCTTCTGGTGATGGATGAGGATTGAGTGAGCATATTGATTTTTTTTCTCCTTTTTAAGATCTGTTTGATGGCTTTGTTGCCAGATTGCCAGTGGTCACAGAGAGTCATTGACATAATTGCAAATCCAGTGCAAGAAAGAATGGGTACAAAACAAAATTGATTAACCATAGCACCTTTCTCAGGGTTCTTTGAATTTTGATTGCTTAAATAAAGAAAAAAAGACTCCAGGGTTTAATTTAATTTTATTGAGTTTTATTAACTATCCTTAACAGCAACTAGTCATCTAGTCTATAAGAAGGCAAAAATTATACTGGACTATAATTTTACTAACATAAACCAGAAAATTGGTTGATGCAATAACTATCCAGGTTTTCAGACTCAAATAAACACAATCACAATAGAAAATTACACTTACTTAACCACTATCCTGGGAAGGTGACTTTCTTTAGTTTTTTTACTAGGTCGCTCAGAATAGGTCCTCATTTGTGTCAATTGGTTATCAGTTCCATGGTTGCTAACACATCAGAGAAAAACAATTAAAAACTAAAGCATACAACAATTTGGTCAATTACTTATATGCCCTTTTATTAAGGTTTCCTTCCCAATGAATCTATAGTAGTCAACCCTAAATCTACTTCATTATGAATTATATTAGCTAGATGATCTGATTAACTCTCCTAACTATCGAACATGAACTGGTATATTTATAAAAAGTTGCACAGACTGAGAAGAGTTCAAGAGTCTTGCACACTTGGTTGTTTTATGTCTAGAATTTGAAAGACAGTATGAAACCATTAACTATGGTAGACACATAGTGTTTCACAATGTTAGTTAACCATGGTAACTAGTTCACATTCAAAGATACTTTACAACAATCTGTTACCAAAAAAAAAAAGAAAAAGAAAAAAAAAGAAGACACATACTGTAACTCTGTGACAATCTTTAAAGAACTTTCACAAGTATGTACATTTCCTTACTAATTAGCTACCCAATTTCCAGATGTAGTCAACTGACTGATTTATCATCCAGGAGAAAGTCTCTGTGTTACTTATGATCAGATCTGTGTTCAGCATCAACTTTCAGCTCAGCTACCATTCACAGAAGGGATTGACACTGCAACACATTTGGAGTGAAGGATGGACATGACTAGTCTTTTCCTGGTGTGCTAGCAGACAACCCAAATTGCTGGAAAATAGAAAGAGACAGTTAAAGGTGCCTATATAAGATAGGTACTGGATGTCACCAGGAAGACTCCCAGATGGGTGGCCCAGGACCTCAGTCTTTTCCCTTCCAGGTGTCTTCTGCTTTCAGGAAACAATGTGCTGAAGCAGCTGGGCCCTTTTATCCCATTTCTATAGGGTGGTCCAACATGGTTCCTCTTCTTAGAGATGCTGGTGTGGACTAATCAGATAATGACTCACACTCCTTCCAAAGATTTGAAATGTCCAATCAAAATGAGAATTATCCTCTCTCACCATCCAATCAGGGAATGAGGCATCCAGGGCTGGCTCCAGGCACCAGCCCAGCAAACAGCTGCTTGGGGCAGCCAAAGGGAACGGGCAGCACGTCTGGGTCTTCAGCAGCAATTCGGCGGCGGGTCCCTCACTCCTTCTCGGAGCGAGGGACCAGCTGCCAAATTGCCACCAAAGATTGAAGCGGCAGCAGTAGAGCTACAGATCGCGATCACGGCTTTCTTTTTTTTTTTCTTCCTGCTTGGGGCAGCAAAAACCCTGGAGCCGGCCCTGGAGGCATCACACTTGAGTTCTTCCAAGTGAGACTGGAATTGTCCAGTCTTATTGTATCGGCTTGTATAAGACAAGATAGGCCATAGCTATTGATACAATCATCTTGGGACACACGCTGAACCCTGGCTGGTTTGCTCTGGTTAGGAACTTACCTCTCTAAATCACTTTATGACCCTCTGTGGTGCATCCCTTGGCCAACTTTGCATGCCATGCTTGCTCAAGTTGCAGTTTCTCCACTAAAAGAACAGAAGTGATTGTGGCACCTTAGGCCTGGTCCACACTACGCTGTTAAACCGATTTTAACAGCGTTAAATTGATTTAACGCTGCACCCGTCCACACTACATTGCTCTTTATATTGATTTAAAGGGCTCTTTAAATCGATTTCTGCACTCCTACAAAACGAGAAGAGTAACGCTAAAATCGATATTACTATATCGATTTAGGGTTAGTGTGGACGCAAATCGACGTTATTGGCCTCATTCTTTTACTGTAGCTACCCACAGTGCACCGCTCCAGAAATCGATGCTAGCCTCAGACCACGGACGCACACCACCGAATTAATGTGCCTAGTGTGGACGCGCACAATCGACTTTATAATATCTGTTTTATAAAATCGGTTTAAGCTAATTCAAATTTATCCTGTAGTGTAGACGTACCCTTGGAGACTAACAAATTTATTTCAGCATAAGCTTTCGTGGCTACAGCTCACTTCTTTGGATGCATAGAATGGAATACACAGACAGAAGATATTTATACATACAGAGAAGATGAAAAAGTGGAAGTACCCATACCAACTCTAAGAGGCCAATCAATTGAGATGAGCTAACATCAGCAGGAGAAAAAAAGCCTTTGAAGTGATAATCGAGATGACCCATAGAAGGTGTGAGGAGAACTTAACATGGGGAAATAGATTCAGTTAGAGTAATGACCCAACCATTCCCAGTCTCTGTTTAAACCTAGGTTAATTGTATCTAATTTGCATATTAATTCGAGTTCAGCAGTCTCTCTTTGGAGTTTGTTTTTGAAGTTTTTTTGTTGCAAAATTGCACCTTCAAGTCTGTCACTGAGCGGTTAGAGAGGTTGAAGTATTCTCCCACTGGTTTTTGAATGTTATGATTCCTGATGTCAGATTTGTGTCCATTTATTCTCTTGCGTACAGACTGTCCAGTTTGGCCAATGTACATGGCAGAGGGGCATTGTTGGCACATGATGGCATATATCACATTGGTAGATGTGCAGGTAAACGAGCCCCTGATGGCATGGCTGATGTGATTAGGTCCTATGATGGTATTACTTGAATAGATATGTGGACAGAGCTGGCATCAGGCTTTGTTGCAAGGATAGGTTCCTGGGTTAGTGTTTATGTTGTATGGTGTGCAGTTGCTGGTGAGTATTTGCTTCAGGTTGGGAGGTTGTCTGTAAGCGAGGACTGGCCTGTCTCCCAAGATCTGTGAGAGTGAGGGATCATCTTTCAGGATAGGTTGTAGATCTTTGATGATGCGCTGAAGAGGTTTTAGTTGGGGGCTGAAGGTGACGGCTAGTGGCGTTCTGTTACTTTCTTCGTTGGGCCTGTCCTGTAGTAGGTGGCTTCTGGGTACTCTTCTGGCTCTGTCAATCTGTTTTTTCACTTCAGCAGCTGGGTATTGCAGTTTTAAGAATGCTTGATAGAGATCTTGTAGGTGTTTATCTCTGTCTGAGGGATTGGAGCAAATGCGGTTGTATCTTAGAGCTTGGCTGTAGACAATGGATTGTGTGGTGTGTCCTGGATAGAAGCTGGAGCCATGTAGATAAGTATACTGGTCCGTGGGTTTCCGGTATAGGGAGGTGTTTATGTGACCATTGCTTATTAGCACAGTAGTGTCTAGGAAATGGACCGCTTGTGTGGATTGGTCTAGATTGAAGTTGAGGGTGGGATGGAAATTGTTAAAATCATGGTGGAATTCCTTGAGGGCTTCTTTTCCATGGGTCCAGATGATGAAGATGTCATCAATGTAGCGCAAGTAGAGTAGGAGTGTTAGGGGATGAGAGCTAAGGAAGTGTTGTTCTAAGTCAGCCATAAAGATGTTGGCATACTGAGGGGCCATGTGGGTACCCATAGCAGTGCCGCTGACTTGAAGGTATATATTGTCCCCAAATGTGAAAAGTTGTGGATGAGGATAAAGTCACAAAGTTCAGCCACCAGGTTAGCCGTGATATTATCGGGGATACTATTCCTGATGGCTTGTAGTCCATCTTTGTGTGGAATGTTGGTGTAGAGGGCTTCTACATCTATAGTGGCCAGGATGGTGTTTTCTGGAAGATCACCGATGGATTGTAGTTTCCTCAGGAAGTCAGTGGTGTCTCGAAGACAGCTGGGAGTGCTGGTAGCATAGGGCCTGAGGAAAGAGTCCATATAGCCAGACAATCCTGCTGTTAAGGTACCAATGCTTGAGATGATGGGGCGTCCAGGATTTCCAGATTTATGGATCTTGAGTAGCAAATAGAATATACCTGGCCAGGGTTCTAGGCATGTGTCTGTACAGATCTGTTCCTGTGCTTTCTCAGGTTGTTTCTCGAGCAGATGGTGTAGTTTCTTTTGGTAATCATCAGTGGGATCAGAGGATAATGGCCTGTAAAATGTGGAGTTAGGGAGCTGCCTAGCAGCCTCTTGTTCATATTCCAATTTATTCATGATGACGACAGCACCTCCTTTGTCAGCCTTTTTGATTCTGATGTCAGAGTTGTCCTTGAGGCTGTTGATGGCATTGTGTTCAGCACGGCTTAGGTTATGGGACAAGTGATGCTGCTTTTCCACAATTTCAGCCCATGCACGTTGACGGAAGCAATCTATGTAGAAGTCCAGTCTGTTGTTTCGACCTTCAGGAGAAGTCCATGCAGAATCCTTCTTATTGTAGTGTTGGTAGGAAGGATTCTGTGGGTTAGTAAGTTGTTCAGAGGTGTGTTGGAAGCATTCTTTGAGTCAGAGATGGTGAAAGTAGGATTCTAGGTCATCGCAGGACTGTATCAAGTTCGTGAGTCTGGAAGGACAAAAGGACAGGCCCCGAGATAGGACAGATTCTTCTGCTGGGCTAAGAGAATAGCTGGAAAGATGAACAATATTGTTAGGTGGGTTAAGGGCGCTACTGTTGTGGCTCCTTGTGACATGTAGCAGTTTAGTTCTCCACTGCAACTCTGCTTGTTGCTGACATGTCCAGATTAAAGTTAATAAGTTTATACAAAGTCCTGACACATTCTTTTATGCTCTTTAAGCTTGTTTTAACAGTTCATTATAGAAAGTCACTTTCAGAACTGTTGTTCTCTAGCAGGCAAAAACAGCAGTATAAATCTTCCATTTCTGTTCTCCTTGTTTTAACAACAATAGTCAGACCTTGGAATGTACGGCTGAGCTGAGTCTGTTCATTATTGATCAAACAGCTAAAGTTCTGTTTATTCCACTCTGCAATGAAGTGTCCTTATAAAACACTATTTGATTTCAGTCCCTTTTATTTACTGCCTCTTTCTGCTCAAGTGTATTTTACTCACTCAATAGCATAATCATATTTGATTGCAAATGTTAGCCTTACATCTTTATTTTATCACTAAACTAAAAGAAATCAATATGAGCATGTGCCCCTTCTTCACCTAACATGATTGCCCAGGAAATAAACCCTGTCTTTAAAGTTTACAGTATTTTGCCCAAAGCCGTATTACTTATTAGTCAACTTCACTTTACATATATACATTTATTTAATCACAATAGTGTATTCAATCTGGTTCCCTCTTTTTCCCCCCCACTGTGGGAACTTAATATAGCATCTTAATATTTGATTGTGAATTCTTGATTCATTTAATTCATTAATTCACAGATAGGGACAAAGGGAAATCTTTTCAGCTGGACCAGTGGTACACTCTTGTGAAAAGCTGCAGAAATTCTGAGTTTCCTCAGATTGTTTGGATGGTCTGAAGAATCTTACTATTAGACTTTGATTTTTTTTATTCTCTCAGACCTCTGTCCTATCATTTCTAAAAAAGACCGATGTCTGGGCAATTCTTAAATAGTAATAATTCATAATTTTGGGACTTAGTCATTATACCTGTTTGGGGCAAATGGAATTACTTCTGAGTTGCTCCATTCTTTGTTCTCTCAAAGGACCCAGAAGGTAGCCCTGAGAGATTGTTCATCTGCCCCAAGGCCATTTTCATGTGGAATGCCACAGGATTCTATTTGGTCATCTCATCAGTTTGTCAACACGTTTGTGATATTGTTAAAATATGGGAGAGCTCAGCTTCGCCTCCTCTGGTAAAGAAGAGAAAGAGTTTGCCCCTCCTTTCACTAACTTGAAGTAGCCGTGCACCTCTCCTCTTTGTCTGGCATGATGAGAGCTCCTCTTCCTGTTTCAATCTACTGTAACCGCAGCTGTTTGAGGAGTTGGTGAGGCAGTATGGCATGCGCTATCTTCAATAGCCAAATGACAGCTAATTCAATGTCTTTTTTTCATCAGAGTCAGAGAGTACGGTTTAATGTTTTCTCCAATATCTAGCTGTGAGTGGGACAAGTTGATAGTGAGAGCAAGCTGATATTCAGCACAGATAATGTGGAGGTTATGCTTACTGGCTGCAGAAAAGAAGAAGAAGAAATAGTGAGATCAGCTCCATCAGTTCAGGGGCTTGCCTGCCATTTTTTACTCATGTTCACAAATGATAAGTTTTGTTCACTCCTCAACTGCTTCTAGGGATCCAGATAACAGCACTTTCCAAGAGTGGCATTTTTCCATCTGCAGTTGGCCTGGTATTTTGGATGTAGACCCTGTAACAGTAATCCATGTAATCAGTTGTTAGCTGCACATGTGTTTTCTCTCTGTGTGCTGTCTAGGGTGACAAAATGTCCCGATTTTATAGGGACAGTCCTGATTTTGGGGCCTTTTTCTTATATAGGCACCTATTACCCCCTAGTCCCTGTTCTGATTTTTTACACTTGCTGTCTGGTCACCCTAGTGCTGTCCCAGCTCTGAGCAGATAGGGAACACAGCAGACTTAGATTTAACTGCCCAATAGGACCACAGACTCGGTTCCATAGTGAAGGCGTTCGGCCAGATTTATTGACAATGAAGCATGGACCTAATGCCCTGGCTCAATGGTTACAGGTACACTAACGCTTGTATGCTCATTGAAATGGACTCTGTTCAGTGAATGGTGGGACTTTTCATTCCCCCTTAGGCCACACAAAGACATGCCCTCTGCGATGCCTCTTTTATACACTGGTATAGCCAAGTTACACATTGCCCCTTTGACATAGTTAATTACCATTCTTTACTTTGTACATGTTGGTTTGATTGAAACATCTTTATCCATCATGCTGTCATCCTGACCTTATCTTTAGGAGAGGAGAGTCCCTATTATCTTCAGGGAGTGTGTTTATACCATGCTTGGTATTGGTGTGTTCTGGTACTACCCTTCTGTAAGGTGTTTACATGAGTGTCCTATGCCTAGCACTTCTTTGGAGTGTTCGTGTTTTTGCAACACCAGCTTTGATCTTGACAAGTTCACGTATTGGGCAGTGAACCTGCAGGCAGGCATCTGCTTTTTTGAAGGGCTTGACTCTGTTTGGGCTTTAGACCTTATGTCTCATGCTTTCTCTTGCTACTACAATCCATATTTTTGTCACCTTCAGACTGGATTACTGCAGTGTATACATTGAGTTACAATCATAGGCGGTGCATGGCTCCAGCATTTAGGGAGGCTGGCATGAGTATCAGAAGCTCCCCTGGTGCCCAGACCATGGCTCTGCCCCCAGGCCCACCCTCCACTCAGTTTCCTCCTCCCGAGATCCTAAGCACACTCCACCCCCACTCTGCCCCAGGCCCTACCAATGCTCCACCCCTGCTTTGCCCCAGGCCCCACCCAAGCTCGGCCCCAGGCCCCACACCCACTCGCCTCACCTCTCTGCTTGGCTCCCCCGTCCATTGAGCTACTCTCCTCTGCTGTGGGGACCTCAGGAGAAGGGAGGTGAAAGAGAGAAGCAACTCAGCAGGGGGGGGGCTTTGGGGGGATGGGGTGGAGGAGAGGAGTGACTCAGTGAGCAGCAGGGGCCTCAGGATAGGGGGATAGAGGAGAGGAGTGACTCAGCAAGTGGTGGGTGGTGGCAACCTTGGGGGAAGGGGCGGAAAAGGATGGGAAGGGGCAGAATGAGGGCAGGCCTCAGGGGAACAGACAGAGTGGGGAAGGGCAGAGGAACAGTGCAGGCAGTGCCACGGGGGAAGAGCCGTAGTATGGCCTTGGGGCGGAGTGCAGGTGGGACCATAACCCAGGCATCCACACTCTCAAAGGCAGCATGGACTGTTTGGGAGGCTTAGCCTATTATACCCACTGCCCATGGTTACAATTAAAAAACTTTAACTATTATAAAATATATTGGCTCACTTGTTCAGTAGTGCTTCTCATAGACAGTATACAGTAGAACCTTAGAGTTACAAACACCTTGGGAATGGAGGTAAACTAGAGAATATAGCTTTTAGAAAATCTTATTGCTGATTTAAATACTGACAGTGATGGATAAACGATCATCATACCTCCTGGTAAGCTGTTCCAATGGTTAGTTACCCTCACTGTTAAAAATTTGCACTGTATTTCCAGTCTGAATTTATCTAGTTTCAGCTTCCAGACATTAGATTGTGTTATATCTTTGTCTGCTAGATTGAAGAGCCCATTATTAAATATTTGTTCCCCATGGAGGTACTCATAGCTGGTAATCAAAACACCGCTTCACCTTTGTTAAACTAAAGAGTTGGCTGAAGTTCACTGTGATTCTCCCCAACAAGCAGGTATGACTGAATCCAGCAGCTGTGCTTTGCTTTCTTTCCAAGGGCAATGAAAGGTGTATGCCAGCAGTTATAAGTTCCAACACAGCTCTTTTCTAAGCAGCACATTTATTCATGATAAAAACATACAGAGAAAACACACAAAAGCCAGTTAAAAGGTTTTCCACACAGGGGGATGTGCAAGAGGTTAGGGCTATCTGTGCAGAAGCTCTGTACCTCAGCACTGGATCTGTGCTCCTGGAGGATCCTCAGATCCACGGCAGAGCAGCATGGAAGTGTGGAATTCCAGTGTGATGAATTTGGAGCTGCCCTGTGATAATGTATGAATGCAATATGTTGGCCTGGTTAAAGGGATGTTTTCTGTTTGAATATCTGTGTTTTAACTCACTACGGGTTTGGTCAGGCAGGCAGGAAGGGGGAGATGGCTCCAGATAGCCATCCATCAACAGATACTTTAGAGTCATTACTGGACAATGCCAAGCCAATGGCTCTGAGGACTCTGGTCTGATCACCTTCTTCCTGCCTGTGCTCCAGACCAACACTAGTTAGTTAACCCCGTACTCAGACCAACATAACATATTCGTCAATTATCACAAGGCAGCTCCAAATCCATCACACCAATTTCTCTTCTGACACATAAAAGGCCAGAAATAGCTTTTCCTAGCAGGGCAAGTAACACTGTTAGTGTACCAGATTCACTTTAAGAAACTCAGGAATTATCTGGGCAGGATGGAAGAGAGCGGAGCACAGCTTCTGCTGTTATATATCTGTAATCTCATAGGGTTACCATATGTCCGGGGTTCCTGGACAGAGACTCTTTTTTTAAGCCTGCTTTCTCTGTCCGGGTGGGGTTTTCAAACAACATGAAATGTCTGGGGTGACAAAGGATTCTTTTGTAGAGCAGACAAGAGGCAGCTCAGAAAGAACCCCCATTTGGTTGCTTCGCGATTGGTCCTGCCTTGCATCTGCAGCTGATTGGTCCATTCTCCTGCAAGACACATCCTTCTCCCCCCTCCCCCCCCCCCCGGCTCTGGGGAAGCGATCCTGCAGGGAGGTGGTGAGTGACAGCTGTCACTGCATCTTGGGCTTGTGCCAGCCGCTCTGCCACCATGACAGGGAGCAACACTTCCCCCCATCTCCAATGAGTACCCTCACCACAGCTACCCCCTCTGGCACCCCAACTGTATCCTTCCCAGCTCCCCCTTCTCCCTCCAGTTCCCCCAACTGTAACCCCCCCTGCCCAGTTTCCCTTCCAGTCCCCACCTCCACCCCCAAGTGCCCTCTTTTTGAGAACCTGAATTATGCGAACCCAAGGAATTACATAGAAAGGGGTATAAACGCTGCTTCTGTGGATGCTAAATTCAGTAATAGTTGAATGCTTAATTCCCCGCCTGCCTATGTATCTCTCTTGCCCTTCTCTCTTCCTCTGGTAGGGAATCCTAATTAGTTTCCTTTTAGAACCAGCTCTGTGTTTAAAGAGACTGAAGTAGAGCCATGCTCCTGTTGTTACATATTTCTGAAGAGGTGCAACAGCAACAACTTGGTGGGCACCATTTTCTTCAGGCCATCAGAAGTCTCCCATCCAATGCACTGAGACTCCATCAACTCTTAGGTCAACTTAATTTTGTAGTCTAGACTTGCCCTAAGTTCCCTCAACATACAGCCACCACAATAATCGAACTGGTTTTAAACATCCACACTACAGTCTTTGTGTCAGCAGTGCGTGTCCTCCCCAGGAGCTCTTACATTGATTTAACTGCCATTATTGGGCACTGCAGAAAAGGTTTCTGAGAGGGAGCAACAGCTGATGTAAGTCAGTGGCTCTCAACCTTTCCAGACTACTGTACTCCTTTCTGGAGTCCAATTGGTCTTGTGTACTCCCACCTTTCAACTCACTTAAAAACTACTTGCTTGCAAAATCAGACAAAAATACAAAAGTGTCACAGCACACAATTACTGACAAATTGCTTAGTTTCTCATTTTTACCATATAATTACAAAATCAGTGTATAGTATACAGAGCAGTATAAACAGTCATTGTCCGTACAAAATTTTAGTTTGTACTGACTTTGCTAGTGCTTTTTACGTAGCCCATTGTAAAACTAGGCAAGTATCTAGATGAGTTGATGTACCCTCGGAAGACCTCTTCCTACCCCCAGAGATATGCTTAGGTGCTGGAACTAGGAGTGCTACCACATCCCCTGGCTTGAAGTGGTTTCCATTATATACAGGATTTCCAGTTTGGTTCAATGGTTCTCAGCATCCCCACTATAAAAATTGTTCCAGCACCTCTGGGGGTATGCGGACCCCTGATTGAGAACCACTGATGTAAGCAATCCAGTGTCTACACTGACACTGACTTGACCTAACTACATTGACTTAAGCACAGTGGATTTCACGGAGGTGGAGTTATTAAGTCGGAGTAGTGGGCAAGTTATATCATTTTAGTGTAGATGCTTACAGTTAGGTCGAAGTATTGCAGTGTAGACCAGGCCTTATTCCTTCTATCCACCTCCTATTGGGAAGCCTAGGGTTGGGTGGGCTCTGAAGCCCTAGCAGTAATGTTTATACAACTATTTTTAGCACTGTAGTGTGAATTGGTCTGTCATCTTGAGCTCTGTGGATATGTCTACACTGCAGTTATAAACCCAAGGCTTGCCTGTATCTGCTGGCTCAGTCTCGCGGGGCTTGGGCTGCACGGCTGTTGCACTGCACTGCAGACTTCTGGCTTTGGGCTGCAGCCTGAGCTCTGGGACCCTCCAACTTGCAGAGTCCTAGAGCCTGCGCTACAGCCTGAGACTGAAAGTCTACACTGCAATTAAACTGTTCCACTGCCTGAGCCCCACAAGCACAAGTCAGCCGGCACAGGCCAGTCATGGGTGTCTAATTGCAGTGTAGACGTACCCTGAGACCACTGCCATAGGCTGCCACTTGCTGTGTGGACATACCCTAAGTGCATCGCTACACTTGCGAGTTACAGTGCAATAAAGGAGCCCTGAGTGCCCTCGCTCACATCCCATCCACACTGGCATGGCATGTAGAACGCTCTGACTCCGCAGCTACAGCACTCCTGGTACTCCACCTCAGCAAGAGGTATAACGTTTGATGCGCCTTGGCTACAACACACGGGCGTCAGTGTGAACGAGGTGTTGGGTTACTGTGCTCTGATCGGCCTCTGGAAACGTCCCATAATCCCCTTAAGTCAAGTGGCCACTCTTGTCATTGTTTTGAACCCCTGTAGGAATGCAGAAATGCTCTTTCAAAACTCCGTTTCTGACAATCAGCATGCAGGCCGTTACTGTGGAATGCTGTCTGTGAAAGAGAGAGGTGTGGGGGAGGAGGGGGTCTGCTGCTGTCTGAACTTACAAGACAGAATGCTGACATGCTCTCAGACCCTCAAAACCTCACTCTCTCTCCTCCCACATACACACAACACACTTCCTGTCTTACTCCACTATCACCACCCCCATTTGAAAAGCACGTTGCAGTCACTTGCATGCTGGGATAGCTGCCCATAATGCACCCACTCCCAATGCTGCTGCAAGTGCTGCAAATGTGGCCATGTCAGTGCGCAAGCAGCTGTCAGTGTGGACAGACAGCAGTGCTTTCCCTATTGTGCTCTCTGAAGGTGGGTTTAACTCACAGCGCTCTACATTTGCAAGTGTAGCCATGCCCTAAGACGCTGGCTTAGGGAAGAAGGGATGAATAGGTTCTCAGCTTACAGTGCTGCAGCAACACAGTTGCACTGGTGCAGCTGCACTGCTGTAGCATTTATTGAAGACACTACCTACGCCAACAGGAGAGCTTCTCCCGAGAGGCAGTCACTGTGTTGACAGGAGAAGCCCTCAGGTCGAGATAGTGCTGTCTCTGCCTGGAGTTCTCTCAGTATAATAGCACATCCCAGATTTTCCACACCCAAGTGACATAGTTATACTGACATATGTTGGTAGTATAGACCAAGCCTTGGAAACTGCAGCAAGCAGTGTGCCTCTCCCAGTCCAGATGTAACTGAGTTGAATGGAACTTACAAAAACTTGCAAGGAAAAAATAAAGTTTTTAGGAGAGGACAAATATTATTCATCAATTTTCCTGAACATAAAAACTGTTTCCTTCTGTAATAAGGGTACATGAGGGACCAGACCTCAGCTAGTGTAATTGACATAGCCCACTGAAGTAAATAGAACTACACCAATTTACTCCACTGGAGGATCTGGTCAAATGTTCCTATTTATAGTTTTTTATAGCTATTGTTTTGTTTCCTTAGTTTGCAGTGAAGAATGTTTGAAATAGTATGAAATGTATCACTTCATTTCTGAACTTCTCTCTGATTATTCACAGACAAGACTGATAAGGCATTTGATATGGTTCCACATGGGGAATTATTAGCTAAGTTGGAAAAGATGGGGATCAATATGAAAATTGAAAGGTGGATAAGGAACTGGTTCATACTGAAAGGTGACTTGTCAGGCTGGAGGGAGGTTACTAGTGGAGTTCCTCAAGGATCGGTTTTGGGACCAGTCTTATTTAATTTTCTTATTACTGACCTTGGCACAAAAAGCGGGAACGTGCTAACAAAGTATGTGGATGACACAAAGCTGGGAGGTATTTACAGAGAAGGACCAGGATATCATACAGGAAGATCTGGATGATCTTGTAAACTGGAATAATAGTAATAGGATGAAATTTAATAGTGAAAAGTGCAAGGTCATGCATTTAGGGATTAATAACAAGAACTATTGTTATAAGCTGGGGAGGCATCAGTTGGAAGTAACAGAGGAGAAGGACCTCGGAGTATTGGTTGATCACAGGATGACTATGAGCCACCAAAGTGATATGATTCCTCCGGGGCAGATTGGCAGAGGCCCTGGAGGTTTTTCACCTTCCTCTGCAGAGTGGGGCATGGGTCACTTGCTGGAGGATTCTCTGCAGCTTGAGGTCTTCAAACCACAATTTGAAGACTTCAATAACTCAGACATAGATTAAGGATTTGTTATAGAAGTGGATGGGTAGGATTCTGTGGCCTGCTTTGTGCAGGAGGTCAGACTAGATGATCATAATGGTCCCTTCTGACCTTAAAGTCTATGAGTCTATGGCCATTAAAAAAGCTAATGCGGTCTTGGGATGCATCAGGTGAGGTATTTCCAGTAGAGATAAGGAAGTGTTAGTACCGTTCTACAAGGTAGTGGTGAGACCTCATCTGGAATATTGTGTGCAGTTCTGGTCTCCCATGTTTAAGAAGGATGAATTCAAACTGGAACAGGTTCAGAGAAGGGCTACTAGGATGATCCGAGGAATGGAAAACCTGTCATATGAAAGGAGACTCAAAGAGCTTGGCTTGTTTAGCCTAACCAGAAGAGCTTGGCTTGTTTAGCCTAACCAAAAGAAAGCTGAGGGGAGATCTGATTGCTCTCTATAAATATATCAGAAGAGTAAATACCAAGGAGGGAGAGGAATCATTTAAGCTCAGTACCAATGTAGATACAAGAACAAATGGATATAAACTGGCTATCAGGAAGTTTAGACTTGAAATTAGGTGAAGGTTTCTAACCATCAGAGGAGTGAAGTTCTGCCTTTCAAGGGGAGTAGTGGGGGCAAAAGACATATCTGGCTTCAAGACTAAGGTTGATAAATTTATGGAAGGGATGGTATAATGAGATAGCCTAATTTTGGCAATTAATTTGTCTTCGACTACTAATGGCTTGTGACGGGATGTTAGATGGGGTGGGATCTGAGTTACTGCAGAGAATTCTTTCCTGAGTGCTGGCTGGGAGTCTTGCCCACATGCTCAGAGTTTAGCTGATTGCCATATTTGGGATTGGGAAGGAATTTTCCTCCAGGGCAGATTGGCAGAAGCCCTGGGGGGTTTTCGCCTTCCTCTGCAGCATGGGGCATGGGTCACTTGCTGGAAGATTCTCTGCACCTTGAAGTCTTTAAACCATGATTTGAGGACTTCAATGGCTCAGGCACAGATTTGATACAGAAGTTGGTGGGTGAGATTCTACGGCCTGCATTGTGCAGGAGGTCAGACTAGATGATCATAATGGTCCCTTTTGACCTTAAAGTCTATGATTCTATGATTCTATGATAACCCAGGATGGATTAATGTAAAGATTAACCTGTGATAATATGGTACTTTCTTACAACTGATATAGATGTGTCAGGGAGACAACCTCTTGACCTGAGGGAATAATATAAACAGAACAGGAGTGTAGTAAAAGCACTCTTAAATTATCTCCTAGAAAAAAAAAACAATACATTTTTCAACTAGAACAAGCCAGCTATGACAAAATTATGTAAATATATACAGTCAGTTGCCTATAAGATTCTAGAAGACAAAAATAGAAAGGGACTATTAAATCATTGACTGTAGCCCATCCTTTAGACACAGCCAGGGCAGAATTATTTTGTATAATAAATTTTCTAGTAATTTGTCTAGATGACCATGTTAAGCATCTCTCAAGCTAAGGGAAAATTTCACCATAGTTTAAGGAAAGTTTCTGAGGAGTTTGGGGGAAGAAAAATCACATGGTGCCAAAGAGAGACAATCCTTAAAACAAAGAGAAAATGTCTCTACACATCAACTGTTGTCAGGAAAAATGTGACAGACAGAGACAAGGAAAGAGAAATTCCTTAGTGACATTACAATCTACTAAAATCTTAGTTATTCAAAGTTCTGTACAAACAGCCACCACAAATATCTCAAGCTAGATGTCAGTGATATTACAGTAATTCCCTAGTCAAACTTCAGTCCTGTGACAATCATGTTGTGGTACATTATACATAAAAGAAATGATGTTAACAAGCAGCATTCCAGTTGCATCAGAAAAATAGTAGTGAATCAGGCAGCCTTTATAAAAAATAAGTTCCTGAGTTCTAAAAATTAAAAACACTTAGAAATATATCAGCATTACTAAAAGATTAGAATAATAGTAAAAGGGGAATGAATGATATACTTTTTATCAGACACAATGGCTTTGGGTTGCTTCCCATCCTAATTTTTTCAGGAGAGTCTTAATTTTGAAGGAATTATCCCATGACCTGCATTCTGATTAAAATATTCTGACATTTACTGTTAGCTGGTGTAACATAATGTTTATCTGTAGTTTTGTTGCAATGTAACAACAGAATGTTATCTTGCAACAACCTTGTTCTACAGGACAAACAAACACATAATCTGATTTGCTGACTTCAAAAAGTCAATTTAACATTGTGGATTCAACATTTAATTCTAGAATACCACCTTTTACAAGTGTGATGCTGACAGACCACTCAGTTTGGAGCCAGACTATTTCACTTGTGTATGAATATGAAAGAAATGGTAAGTGTATTAGTATGCATGGACCAATTCATTTGTTTTAGTTTAGTTCAAAGGGTATATTAATAGCATTGTCTTCACTTATCTATAAACCTGTTGACTGCTATCGCATTACATTATGTATATCCCTGTAATTAAATAATTCTAGATCAAAGTGTGTATATATTAAGGCATTACAACTTCATGAATATTTCATGGGGCCTAATTGGGAGAGGAGACAGAGGCACAAATAGGCAAAGTGACTGGCCCAAGGTCACATACCAGGTCAATGGTAGAACTGGAAAGAGAACCCACATATCCTGCATCCCAATCTAGTACCACAATCACTGGACTGTGCAGCCTCTAATACCCCAGTTCTTTTATCAGTTTGAAATAGCTCAAACTCAACTGTGGTTTAGAGTGAACAGAACTGAACAGGAAGTGGCCAATCACATCCAGTGCCGAGTTTATAATGGCGCCAATGTTGCCATGGAGCCGGGCTCATGCTCAGAAGAGGCCCGAACCTGCTCTGCTTGCACTGTGCCCAGAGACCCTCCCAGCCTGCTGGCTCCTCCCACACACATCACTTACTCCTCTTGGCCTGCCTGCTGGCCAGCCAAGAACTCCTTTCCAGCCCTTGGCCAGACCCCAGTGCATCTCCGGCTCTAGGCAGTTTCTGCTTCCCACCACCTGTGGGGCCCTACCTGTCTCCCCAGAGCTGAGCCATCTGGGACTGGTGCAGAAGCCTGGCCAGTCTTGACAGTCGAGGCGGGGTGGGGGAGGGACAGGTAGGGGCTGGGCCCCTCCAGGCAAGCGGGTCCTGAGAAAGGTTGGCTAGGGCAGGCCCAGGCCTGGTTGATTGTGCCACTCCCTAGGGGCGGGAGCAATTCCCCATCCCGGGACCAGCCCTAGCTACGATGCCAGCTCAGCCCGGCAGACATCGTCGCCTCCCAGCAAGACGAGTGAGTGCATCCAGGAGGCAGGGAGTGGGGGAGTCTCTGGGTGGTCTGGGGCGGGGGTGCTGGGTTGTGAAGGGGTGGGAAGAATCTGTGTGTGTTGAGGCACTAGGGAGTGGGGGCTCTGTGGGGGATGCTGGGCAGTTGTGGTGGGGCTATGGGCAGCGGTGGTGTTGTGCAGGGTGCTGTGCATTTGTGGGAGGGTCTCGGGGATGACGCTGGCCATAGGGAGTCGGGCGGGGGTGTTGGGTGGGGAGGCTGTGTGGCACGGCATAGGCCCACTCCTGACAGGAAGGGGCATACTGGCAGCACAGGGCCAGGCAGGACACTGTGCGTCTGGCAAAAAATAGTGCCCTTGCACTGAGCTTGGCGGAGCAGGGCCGCCCCTGCCATACCTTGGCCAGCCCCTCGTTCTGGGGACCGATTTCTCCATGCCATGCTCTATTGCCCCGTTGGGGGCCCACACATATATTTGGCGCCAGGCCCACAAAAGGTTCACATCACAGAAGAGAGAATCTCATCAAATTCAGAATGGCCTGAAATATGTACACTGGTAATAGATCCCACAGATTGGGAGCCACTGATATAACTTCATGCACTAATTAGGGTGACCAGATGTCCTTATTTTATAGGGACAGTCCCAATTTTTGGGTCTTTTTCTTATATAGTCTCCTATTACTCCCCCACCCCCCGTCCTGATTTTCAGCACTTGCAGTCTGGTCACCCTAGCACTAATGGAGATATTTGGGTGAAGGGGAACAAGTTCAGTGGTGGAACCTAAATTCTACAATTGTGCTGTGAACCCCAGGCACAACTGAGAGTCACAACAAGAGTGCAATTCACCCCTATACAGAGAGCCAACGCATGTGCGATACATCACTTAAGTCCCATTTCATTTCACCTAATAGGGAATAGAGGACAATTTAAAAAATCATTACCATTCATATCTATGTGATCCAAAAAACTTCACATATTAAAAACAAAGGTAAGCTAAAAAATAAATCCAGTTGTCCTAGGAAAAAGTTAGCTATTTAAATTGCCAGACTGGATCATACCTGAGGTCCAACTAGTTCATTATGCAGTCACTGACAGGGGCCAGCACTAGATGCTTCAGAGGAAATAGCAAGCGACCTGGGAGTAGGTAGTTATGGGAAAATCTGACCCCAGGGAAAGTTTTCTTCTCCAGTGGTCACAGGTTGGCTTATGCTCTGATGCTGACTTCCTTACCCTCATTAAAGATTCCCATGTGAGCAGATTGAAAAAATATTTTGGCTTTGTGGAAAAAATAATTTTTTGGCAAAATATTTTTTCAACAACTTTTTTGCATAAACTTTCCACTAAAAAATAAAATGCAATAACAAAACCCTCTTTGGACCAGCCCTGGTTCTTATATGTGGCTTTCTCCACTCTAGGAGAGAAGAGAAGCCAGTTAGCACAAACAGGGCTTTTTTCATACTCTGACCTTGTAAACTAACTCTTTTCTATTGTGGCTGTTTTTGTAGCGATCACATTCTTGTATGGCTGAACTGTCTTTTTTCTTATTTGACATTTTTATGTTAAAAATATTTTGGCACTGACACAATATATCACACAAGTATTATCTGCACATGATATAGGGCAAATGTGCCAGAATAAATTGAGTTGCAGAGTGTAATAACTGTGTTCATGTGTGTGGGGGGGGCATTGTATTAATTTAGATGGAAAAAATGGAGCAAAGATGTTAACCTAACCCACTCTCTGTCCAACATTAAACAGTGTTAAACAAGGTTCAGGGTTTGGTATAGAGACCTCAGCCTACCTAGTACCATGGCAAACACAGCATTAAACATCCTTTAAAAGAAGAAAAAACAGTGTAAGTATTTGAAATGTAAAGCACTCAATAAGGCTTTCATTTTAACAACATCCCTTGGTTCCTTTCCCTTTAGCTGGAGAGAGTTTTAGAAGGAAAAACCCCTTGTTTGACAGTCTCTTAGATGATAACAAAGATGGTAATAACTGTCCTTTTGGGAAAAAGAGAGGAAGTTAGTTGACATGGGCTGGAGCTGCTGTTGTTACTCTGGTTGTTAAAATCCATTCTCATTTCATTTCTGGTAGTGTTTGGGATTCAGCTGTAGCTGATTATGGTGGCAATGTTATTTGAGTCCCTCCCTCTCTAGTTCAGTCTGGTCAGGTCTTCTCTCAGGATGAGGGTGATGAAGGCCTGGAGTCCAGGAACCAAGGGTGGTAGCCAGGATGGTAAAGCTCACTCCAGTTGTGTACATCTGTTCTTCTCCATTTCCCACCCCCACCCCCTCTTTTTTTTAAAAAAGGACCCACAAAGGGCCTGGTCAGTGGACTAGCCCATCCCCTCATTATTTTGTCCACCAATTAGGACTAGTGTAAGACATACCAATTTTGGTTCATTAATTTCTGGTTCCATATCTTCTGTTTTTAACCAAGCATAATTTTAACATAGTCCTTGAGTTATATGAGTAGGCCTTTTCGTTTAAACTAATTCAATTTTTCTCTCTCCCTTCAAAATGTATTGTTATAGGTTATTGTGACATTTTATGAATTTTTTCATACTTTTTACAGTTGAGCTTACAGTGGGTAATTTTGTAGGCCCAATTACTACAAGAGGGACCCCATCAAACGTAGGACTGATCTCGTATTTTCTAATAATTCTGTATAGGATATTTTGTTTCCAGGTTCCTCATTATAGACTAATCTCTCAAACATCAGATTAGATGCAGGTTGAAAGAATGTCCACAGCATCTCATATGTTAGAGTTTCACTTCCTAATATGATACTGAGTCACCATTTCCTTACAAAAAAATTACTAGACTGGGGGAAAATATTTTAGTATGTATAAGAGTTAGTAATGAGCATTCCTTAGGAATAAAATATATTTCTATAAAGTAAATTCTCTCCTATTTAACTGTACCAATGCTAGATAATAACATAAGTCAGGCCCATACTAGAGCAGAGAATGATGGGAGTCACACAGAGTGAGGCTGTATCATGGCATGAAGTGAGTCATCTTCCAGCATGGCATAAAGGTGATTCAGATCATAACCCTTCTTTCTTGCAAGGCCATACTTTATGCATGTACAAGTAATGAGGGTTAGTAGGGTGATTAAAGATGCTGTGACACTTTTTACAGGAATAAAGGTGTTAACCCTAATGTCTTGATTATACTCCATATTCTTTCTTCCTAAACATTATGTGATCATGTAATTAAAGAGTGTAACATGACACATATTCATCACGGGAAGAATTAAAGATTGCGTAACAGGCTCAGAACTGCACAGGCAACTGTGATTCAGGTGATTCCTAACTTTTAAGGGCTTTCCTGTGTAACCTTAAAAATGTCTTTTAATGCAGTTTTTTATATTATAAGCTGTGATGGTAGCATCACCTATTATTAAGTTTGCCTGAGGCTTCCCATTATAAGACCTTGTTGTCAGTTGCTTATAACTTTGCCAAACTTTAACCGTTCAGGTTGAAATTTTTGCATGCCGGATCTCAGCTTCAAGCTGATTTTTTTCCCCCCAAAGTTTCATCCAAAATGATTTTGCCATCTCCAAAAGAATGGCTAGAGAAAAATGTGTTGTTTTTGACCATGTCAATAAACTCTGACCACCTTTGTTTGAAAATCTCTAAAAAACTCTCCATGCTTTGGAGAAGAGACTTGACATTTGGCAGCCGGCGGTCTTTGAGTCAGAATATACCTGTTACTGTCCCTATAAAAATCTGTCTAAATTTGACCAAGGGATAAGCCTTTGAAAAAGTCACCAGTTTTACATAGTCCCTAAGTTTTAGCAGCTTAATCCCCAGAAGAGTCTGTCTACACAGGGCATGCTCCAGCCTGGGTCTCTGAAGGATTTTCCATGCTATTGCAGATCTGAGCTGCTGTGGTCCACGCCAAGGTCAGGCACGCATAATGAGAGCAGGAAGCTTGTCTCGCCTAGGCTCTCAGTAACACCACTGCTGGGCCTAGGTGGCATGGAGGAGGGAGCTGCTTGATTCAAATGCAGAGGGTACAAGAGCTGGACTTGGGGGCGGGGGGATATGGGGAATAGATTGGGACAATGAGCTGGGGAAGGAGGTAACTAGGTATTTGAGGTGAGTGGGGAGGAAAACTGGGACTAGGAGCTGGGGTGGAGGGAGAAACTGGAACTAGCTGAGCTAAAAAAGTGGGATTAGGAATGAGTGAGGCAAATAGGGGTTGGGTGGAGACTGGGAGACAGTAGATGAGAGGAGGACTGAGATTGGATGAGGGAGTCAGGGGGAGACTGGGACTGGATGGACAAGAAGACTAGGACTGAGAACCAGTGGGGCTGCAGGATGGAGGTGAAAAGGCAGGGGTGACAGAGATGACAAGGAGCCAAGGTGTAGTGGGAAAACAGACTGGCTGGGCAAAAATTGGGACAAGTTGCTGGGGGTTGGGGGTGGCAGAGAGACATTAAAATTGGACAAGGATCCCAGGGAGGGAGATTGGAGCTGGAAACTAGTGGGGACAGGGAACTTGGGTGAGGAAGGGCAACTGGCGGCCAGAGGGGGGAAAAGAGATAGATCAGATGAGGAGCCAGGAGGGGTGGAACTGGAGCTGGCTGGGCAATGAGACTGGGACTAAGTTAAGAAGGCTGAGGAATGGAGACTGGGACTAGCTAGGTTAGGACTGGGACAAGGAACTAGAGGTTTTGTAAGCATAGATGGGACCACTGTGATCATTATGACTTCCTGTGTAACATAGGCCATGGAACTTCCCTGAATACATTCCTATTTGAACTAGAGAAGATAGCTTTTAGAAAAACTCAATGCTGATTTAAATATTGACAGTGATGGATAAATGATCATCATACCTCTTGGTAAGTTGTTCCAATGGTTAGTTACCCTCACTGTTAAAAATTTGCACTGTATTTCCAGTCTGAATTTATCTAGCTTCAACTTCCAGCCATTGGATCTTATTACATCTTTCTCTGCTAGATTAAAGAGCCCATTATTCAATTTTTGTTTCCCATCTAAGAATGTGATCAAGTCACCCCTTAACCTTCTCTTTGTTAAGTTCAGTAGACTGAGCTCTTTGAGTCTATCACTACACAGCACACTTTCCAATCCTTTAATTATTCTTGTGGCTCTTCTTTGAACCCTCTCCAACTTATCAACATCCTTCTTGAATTGTGGGCACCAGAACTGGACACAGTATTCCAGTAGCAGTCACATCAGTGCTAAATATAGAGGGAACATAACTGCATATAATAAACTTATAACTGTGTACAATAAAAATACATTGTTACTAACAAGTCACTTGCCAGCTGCCACCATGATCACTTGTCTTGTACATTGTAGATTGTAAACTCTTTGGGACAGCCACCGTCTTCCTGAATGTCTGTATAGCATCTAGAACATTTTCTAAGCTACTTATAAAATAAGACCAATTTCTGGGGGCTGGCCAGGAATAAGTTGAAGATCTCATGATGCTTTTCAAAAGAAAAAGGGGATCAACTTTTGGTGTCCTGGCCAAAATTCCCTCTCTCAATGAAACCATGTACTAACGTCCCAGATTGTGTGGGAGCTATTGCTGAGCATGTAAAGGCTGATACATATGCCTATATGCACTTATGAGTAGGGTGACCAGATGACCCAATTTTATAGGGACAGTCCTGATATTTGGGGCTTTGTCTTATATAGGCACCTATAACCCTGTCCCGATTTTTCATCTGGTCATCTTACTTATGAGGAAGGGTCATCTCAGATATTTGTTTCAATTAAGTCATTGATTTCATAGGTCTACGGCTTGTGCTACAATATTATTCCCAAGAAATGACTGATAGGACATAAGCAAGAGTATGGAAATGTCACACAGGACTATTAAAAGATACCTTGTTCATGCTATGCATATAAAACCTCATTCCTCTTTAAAATTTTATCAAGCTCCAGATATAGCTAAGAACACAATAAGGGAGATGATAAAATCTGTAGTCACAGATCTTCTTATTTCCTTTGTGGCTTGTCACCAACCAACCTCTCTAGTCCTACAGACTTTCCCCTTTGCTCCACTGTGACTGTAGCAAGCACTTGGCAACATACACTTGGCAGCATCTTTTGGCAAACCGGCTCCCTCAAGTATTTGACAGAATGCTCCGGACTGAATACATTTAACTCCATTCTACTTCACTGAGGTAAGAGCTTAATTTTCCTTCTCTTCAGAAAGGCTCACAACAACTCACTCCCATAATAGCTGGTAAATCAAATTGTCTTAAATAAAGCACATTTTCTTTAACAATGAAAGCAGAGAGCTAATTGAAGTATATACAGGTTGATTTTCTAGTAACTATAAGCAAAGAAACATTGATTCTCATAACTTATCCACATTGTACATACATAATATTTTCTATTAGCTAGACTGTTCAAACTTAATATACTGTGGGTAGAATTCTCCTCTCATTTATTCCTTTGCAATGAAGGTGTGTGAACAACAGTATATTATGGCACTGATCTTCCACAGTGGGAATGCGTTATAGCATCAGGTGGTTACAAATCAAACAAAAGTCCATTTACTTCATAGTTTAACTAGAACACTATTGCTGTTCAAAGCCAACCGATGATCAGGTCTCTCAGGTGAGGAGCAAACAATCACAGCCCATACGGCATATCATATGATGCAGCAGTTTTTGTACTGTACTAGCGGTGGTAATATTAAGTAAGAACTGGGTGGCCTAGCTGCTGGTGAAGTGTGCTCAGACTGAGCTGATATGCACACATCTTGTAGTTTCTTCTTCTCTGAATTCTGTCACTTGCCCCATAGGTGGCTGGAACATCTGCTGTCCATTCACATTCTCTCTCCTTTCTAATACTTGCTCCTGTTGTGTCTTCTACATTTAGCCTCTGCAAGTCCTTGACTCAGTTTAGTTGATGACTGTCTGACTTGTTCACCCAGCATTCCCCATAGTCATCAGAGTGAGGGATGTACGTGTTTGAAGTGAACACAGTGGTGGCTGGCAGCTAGAGTAAACTGTAGACTCAAGAATGTGAGTGGCAAGGTCAGTCAAGCAGGATTAATATTATGGATTCTGGCTCCTGTCCTAAAATATCAAAACCAACCCTGCTCTCGGTCTGGCTTTGAGCAGAGTACAAGAGTTGGGTTGGTGTTGAGATTTCCATACATTTCTCAACATCCACAAATGTGTGCTTTGAAGGGCACAGAAAATCTACTCTATATCCGGAGTAAGATGAAGCCATCTGTGGAACTTGGGGAGTGTGGTCTGAAAAAGCATCAGTAGTGAGGGGAAAAAAAGGAAAAAAAAGGTTGTTTTTAAAAGTTAGCAAGTTCTATATAGGGTTAAAAACATTCTTTTAAAAAGTTAGGGGTGGGTAGGAAGCGGGAAGCTTTGGGCTGAGATGAGCAAGAGATGAAAGTGAGGGGAACAGCAATAAGAAGCAACTTTGCTCGTGCTCTCACATTTTATCTTGGTTCCAGATAGAAATGGGTGAGCTCAAAGGAGGGGAAGAGGTCAGCTGTGAACCTAAACTGGAGGAACAAAAGAATTTTCAAGGAGATTGTGGCCCTGCTGTGGGGGAGGAAGGATAAGCATACCAGCCCTTTAATTTTTGTAGTGTGAGCAGCTAGTAATTGGACCAACAAATGCCTGGCAGCTCAACAACAGCTGGTAATCTGCCTGGCAACAGGGCTGGCAATTTGCTAGCACCCGGTGATCTGCCCAGCAACAGGCTTGAGAGATTCATGTACATCAGCTGATCAATGCATATCTGTTATCTTACTAATCAGATCAGTGTTAAATGTAAAATAAATAAATAAAAAAGTGTTATTAGGCAAGACACACAGTGGAATGTGAACCTGGAACATAATTATGGACCTGATTTGGCAAAGCACTTAACTGTAAGTTAAAGTTTCATAGACGCCAATGGGAATTAAATTCCTGTTTAAAGCTAAGCACATGTTTAAGTGCTTTGCTGAATCATGGTCTGTATACCTGGTATAATGCATAATGCTATCTGTGATAACAAACACTATAGTTAAGGTTGCATAGAAACTTCCCTGTTTTCTCTTGCTTATATTTATAAAAAATTCTCTCTTAGGGCTGAAACTTTACAAATTTAGGCTGAACCCAAGGATGAGTTTTCTTTTCCAATTTAAGGAAAATCTAAGGTCATCACTGAGTTATTGAGAAAGGAAAAAATGTATACAGCTTTTCAGAATGAAAAAAAGAATAGTTTTGTTTTGTTGTTGTTTTTTTCCCCTCTTTCTTCCCACCACTAATTTAAGAACAGCTAAGTTATAGCACCTAATATGTGGCTAGTCCTCTTTGAGGGATAGTATAATAAAGGATATTACTCTATTCTACAGCGATGGTCCAAAACACTAACTCTTACAATAATAATGCTATAGTGTCTGTGGTGATGACTGTAGGATAATGTATTTATTTGTTTAAAACAAGCTACATTTGAAAACAAAGTTATTAGTTTTCAGAACATGTTCAATAGGCAACTACTAAGATATTTATAGGGTTGGCAGAATATGTTTTTTAAAATCTTTTTGATCGATATTATTTATTTACTGCATTTTTTCCTATTTTTACTGATTTTCACAGTTGATTATGAGTTTTAAACTTTTCTGAAATTTTATCTATTTAAATGATCACAGTTTTGGGAAATGATGGAGGGTCAGAGAATAATAATATAATGACAATAGGTGATGAGATTCCAACAGTCTAAGTTTTATTATCATTAAAACACAAATTGTCAACATCATATGTCAAAATATACAAAGTAAATACCCTTAAATCAAACTTTAATAATTTCTCAAACAGCATTTTACTTACCTTGCCTATCTGTAAATTTTGATTATTTATCAATGGAAATATTTTGTAGTCAGTTTTTCAATGTACAATGAAATAGATATTTATTGACATTTACCTATACAAATCTAATCCTTCCAAGCCTAGATATATGGCAGAGTTTAAAGAAGCCCTGAGTACAGAGTGACAGCAATAAGGGAAGAGAGAGATACACATTTTCTAGACAAGAAGAGAAATCTCCTCTTAGACTGCTGAGGCAATTTGCATTAGGGAACCTGAAAATGTCTTACTGTGTATATCTACACTGCAATTAGACACAGGTGGCTGGCCTGTACCAGCTGACTTGGGCTCGTTGGGCTTGGGTTTCAGGGCTCTTTAATTGTGGTGTAAGCATTCCAACTGGGGCTGCAGACAACCTCTGGGACCCTCCCACCTCACTGCAGCCCAAGCCTGGACATCTATACCACACTTAGATTGTAAGCCTGAGCCTCTTAGCCAGAGTCAACTGACCTGGCCACCCATGGGTTGTTAATTGCAGTGTAGACATACTCACTGAAAATCACAGCAAAGCTCTCCCTCAAAACTATGTGACATCAGGGACAGAAGAAAATCACACAGATCATGTGATTTTAAGGTCTATGTGATTTTTGCAACATACCACAACTTTCTGCAAATCCTAAACTTCTATAGTTTCTATATTTTCTATTGTAGAAAGTCTGATTTGGGGAATTTGTCATACACAATTTATGAATTCTGTTTGAGATTATGAACTGTCTGTATCAGATTGCAAACTCCATTTTAATTGTAAGACTGGTCTTTGCCTTTCTGCTGTCTTTTTACCTCCATCTTGCACTAAAATTACAAGGGCTAACAATAGACTGTTGTTAAATGTTTATGATTGTCCATTCAAATGGAGCATTCTTGGATAAATTGATGGCTTCCACCCATGGCACAAGAGTTTTTCTGGTCTGAACGCTAGGGGACTAGTAACTGAGCTACAGATTGCGTGGTGGAAGACTTTAATCATCTGAGGAGATTGTTCATAAGTCTCTTGACAAAGGGGGATGGAGCGTATAAAAGGGAGGGTCTCTCATTGACCACTTGAGAAGAAGTGACAGAAAGAAAAAAAGAAGAAAAAGGGGGGGAATACAACAGACAGACTCACTCTTTCCATTTTTCAGAGGGGAAGTCAAGTGTGGGAGGGCAAGGAGGAGAGAAAAAGCTCCTTAGAAAATGGATTTAAGGCCAAGGGAATACTCAAGAGTGGTGAAGAAATTGTTGACAGGGAAATGCATATAGGTGTGTTGATTATTTTGTCTAGAACTGTATATTCCTTGTGTTAACTACAGTCAAAAGTGGCTGTTTAGAAACTTTTGCAGAGCCTATCTCTGTGTCTGTTTTCTTCCCCTATCCTGTGTCCCTGAAGAGTTAAACTAGAAACCCAGAGTGTCCACAATGTTGGAGTTCAAGAAGCGGGTGTGCTTAAGCTACTGAGGTATCTGGGACCAGCAAGTAGTTCTCCTGGGGCTGGAGGGCAGCTGAGGGGGTAACAAAGAGAGTCTACCAACGTAGTGTTTCAGAGAGTATGTCTACACTGCACATTGAGCTCAGGATCTGACCTGGGTGTGTGCCTAAGCCACCCTTCCATCCACATTGCAAATCAGCCTGAATCAGGACAACAAGTACTCAGGACTCTGGTCCTAGTACTGTGTTAGGGAACCTGAGTCCCACTGCAACACAGATGCAAGCCCTCTCATTTTGCAGTGTGGACACAGCTGCACACCTGAGTCAGAAGGGCTGTGTCATGCAGTATGGATGTGTTAGCATGGCTGTGAGACCTGGGTCCAGCAAGTGCAAACTCAGGTTTACAATGCAGTATGGACACTCAAGCACTGGCTTGTAAACTCCAAGTCCACAAGCTGGGTCCCACAGACCTAGGGTTAGTGCGCAGTGTAGACATACCTAGAGAGGCCAAGGGGAGAGACAGTGCTGCAGCCAACTGAGACCCAGGAAAGCTTAAGAACCCTTGCGTCTAGAGATTCAACTATGGAGTCAGGTGAGTGTCTGTTCAGCAGAGGGAACTTTTTCAGGGCTGTGTGTGACAGTCTGAAGAGAGTGGTTTCCCAATGTAGCTGTATATGCTGCTGCCTGTTTAACCCACCCTTGCAGAAAACTGTCTGCACTGCAGGCAAACAGTCGCAGAAAAGGTTTCAACTCATCCTCCATTACTCCATTCACATAAGAGAGGATATAACTAATGTGCTTAGAAGGGCCATTTAAAATGATTAAAAACTAGTATTTCCCCCCCTACTCGCCCACATCTTTTCTTAGAAGACCAAAAATAACATTTATTTCCCCAAAAAATTAAATGGAAAAACATACATTTATATCAGGTTAAAGCTATACATTCAAATAAAGAAGAGAAGACATGCAAAATAACATACCTCATAGTAACAATAGCTATGCACATTGCATATGCAAAATATTTTTGGTGATTAGCTATTCTGTTATTTTTATATCTAAATATTTGGTATCTGCAATGTGGATGAAATATGTATGAGATACCCTCATTATTGCATTTCCTGGCTTGTTTATTTAAGTCTGAGATCTTAATATTGCATTAATATAATATTTGGAGTGTCACATGCTTAAGAAAAAATTCCCCAAAACTTTCTTCAATTTCAATTGTGTCACAAAATATTTGAATGGAACAGGGTCCTCATATTCCCACAAAATTAGATAAGGATTATTTGGGCCAATGAAGGCCTACGGTAAACAGAAGTAGTGGAGCTACACTGCTGTTGAGGGAGTTGCACCAACTTAGGGTTTAATCTGCTCTTTGTATGGAGCCCAAGTTCCCCAGAATTTGACCCCTCAATTTGTCCTGATCTGCTCTGCAGGCATGAATGGTATAATAGCATCTGCTTTAGCAGTGCACTGATGTGTGCCAGCAGGTCCCACGTACTGTATATAGCTTAAGAAAAATGAACAGGACTTGTGTTTTCCTCTGCCATAATTTTCAGATGGGCCCCAACTCAGAAGCCACAAAGACTTGCCTAGCAACTAGCAAGTTGTTTCAACTCCAGCAGCAGAGCTGTGCATAAGTGTACTAGGGAGCAGACCTGCATGCATGAGCTAGGCAAAAAGCCTAAGAAAAATTTCCATATAAATATATATGCAAATTTACACATACTCTCATAAAGTAGGCACCTCATGGCACAACTCTCCCCAAACCAATCTCTACCACCCATATTCTTCAGTCTTCTCACACTATGTTTCATCTACACATCCTCTCTATCAAGTATCTTTTATTCTTCTTCTTTTTCTTCCCCACCAAATATCCACTATTGTTCCCCCATTCATTCTCTCTTCTCCTCCTTCCCTATCCATTATGTCACACACAAGCTTCTCTTTTTGTTCCAAGTCAACTTCTTAGAATTTGCTGCTGCTGTTGCAATGCTACCTCTTACCTTACCCAACCTGCTGCTTAGCTTTCTCTCCCTGGACTTCCTCTGTGTTTCTCTCCTTGGAGGATAGGGGCAAGAAGCTAAGGATAGGAACAACATTAATTAAATGACAAGGGACGAGAGAGGAAGGGAGTCGGAGCCACTGTCCTCATCCTTCTTTGTAGTCAGCCAAAACCTAGAGACTCCACCAGGGAGGCTGGCGAGCTGTAGCCAGTGTCAGAAGGACAGGGGTTAGGCAAGTCTGTAGTGGGACCTACAGCAGTGCATAACTGAGGGAAACATACTCAACACATGTGCCTAGACACATTACTTGGTGTCATGGCGGCAATCACCACACTGCTTCTATGGGTCAGAAACACACATGACAATTGGTAATGGGACTTCAGGATGGCAATGCCCATCAACACAATAATGAGTCATTCAGTTGTACTTAACTGTCTAGTTTCTAAATTGTGTAAACTCTCTTGGGCATGGACTAGGCCTTCTTGTGTGTTTGTACAGCACTGACTAAATCTGGGGCACTACCAGAAACACACACATAGTTTTCCAACAAAGCAGCTAACTGTTTCCCTGGATTATTATTATTACTACTAATTATTTGTATTAGTATAGCACCTAGAGCCCTCATCATAGATCAGGACCCAAGTGTGCTAGGTGCTGTAAAAACACAAGACAAAAAGATGGTTTCTGCACCAAGAGGTAACAGTCCAGCTCTCCACCTTCTCTCAATAATGCCTCCTTCCTGAGCCCACAACCTGCATCAAAGGGCTTGTCTGGAACCAGAGGAAACCTGGGCTTGTCTACACAGCACCAACAGTGCACAGCAAGGATGTGTGATTTATAGAATGCTCAAACGTACAGCGCTTCAACTGCCTAATGTAGGTTCTGCTATCATGGTGTAAGAGGTAGCTAGTTCGCGAGACTCAGTTAGCATGAACTAGGTATCTCCTGGAGTATGTCAGCAGAGTCTACACAGGGCAGTAGGAGCACAGTACATTTGAGCACTCCATAAATCACACGCCCCTGGTGTGCACAGCAGGTACCATGTAGACAAGGCCTTTGATGCAGGTTGTGAATACCACATTCCTTCCCCCGAAGTCTAGCTCCAATTCCTCATCCAGTATACTGTGTAATCCACAAACAGAGGGTTCTGATTGGTTGCCACTGGTCCTTTCTAGCTGTATGTCTAGGATATGCTAGTTGCTTTTGTCGGCTCATGCTCTTCTTGACATGGAGGTTCTAAAATTACATGAATCTGTGGTGGGTATAGAGAATTGCCCCTTGGTGGCCTGGGTCTGCTGCAGGGGAAGACTAGCTCAAAGCCTGGTTGCTTCACAAGGGAACATCACTGTAGTGGAATCATTTTAGTGATCTCTTAGAAAAGAACTCATTGAAGAGGAAACACACACTGAAAGACACTGAATAAAGGAGACGCCCAAACTGAAGAAAAGGGAATGGGGGGGGAAACGTAAGTAGCCTTGGAAGAGAAAGAAGGAAGGGAAAAAAATCCCAGGAGATAGAGTAAGTTGTCAATTATTATTTTAAAGAACATTTTTGTCAAAATATGACAAAGCTCAGTTATTATTTATATATTTGTACACACATGACTGAATCCTCAGCCTCAGTGTAGCTATACTGATTTATACCAGGTGAGTATCTGGCTCATCGTGGCAAGTATGGTTGAGATGTGGTATCTTGCCTTCGGTGACCCAACTGGTGAGTAGCACCAAAGATGGTTCCTCTGTACTCCCTCTCTGGCAGGGAAGTGGCAGCAGCACTCCTTCATTCAAATGCACAGGGCCAGCTCCCTTCACTCATCCAGTGGAGGAGCAACACCCCGGGCCATCTTTAAGTCCTACAGTGGCATAAGCAGCTTACACTCCTTTATAAGCTTTAAGTGCCTAAGTCTTCAAAGCTGCTTAAAGCCATTAAAGCTGTTTAAGCAGCTTAAGACACTTGAGACTGTTGGCATGTTGTTTGGGGTTGTAGCATAATGTCCTAGCCAGTGAACCAGCCAGTCCACCCCTGAGTTAATAGGTTTGAACAGAGAAATTGCTACGCTGGATCTGACCTTTGTAAACTCAACCTGGCTAAGTTTTGTTTGTTTATTTTTTAACTTCTCTTTTCACTCTATGGAATTACAGCTGTCCCTGAGAACCAGACAGGTTTGGCTGTTTGCCATGGAGTTCCTGCAGCCCTTTAGTCATCTATGAATGCCAGGGAGTAACTTTGCAGACTTCAGTGAATCTGAACTCATAGCTATTACTGTCTGTCACAGGTCCAGATGACCATCCCAATTTCTGGTCACTCATTGGATTGCTGTTTGGGGACCCAGCCACTGAGTCCCCGCGTGTTTTAAGATCCCAGAATCTGAATGCAGTTGAGGCACTGTTGCTGCCTTTGGGCCCCTGGGAACACTCTCTGGCATCCCCTCCTGAAAGCTGCAACCACGTGTCCCCTTGCCCAGCCAGCCTCTTGAACCCATGCTGACCCTTCCTACTCTCCCCACAGCTTAAACACATCTCTCCCAGACTTCTACCTCAAGATATGAGCCTTCCGGTTTACCACTTGAAATGAGCACGATAGGAGTAACATATAACACACAGACACTTAGCACAGAATTCTACAGCACTTTCGCTCTTTCTTTAATAGCACAAGAATTACACAGGTCTATACAAAAATAATGAACCCGCCATGCATTTCCCTGCCTTGGTTTCCTCACCACTCCAGAACATTCTTTGAGGTGGAATCATGGTTGTCTGGGGCCGTCCAGTTTCCTCTGCTGCAGTGCATGCCTTGAGTTCTGAAATGTGGTACCTTCTCCACCCCTCTCCCCAAGCTTGCCTTCTTTGACCTTGGCTTGTCTGTCCCCTTCCCCCTTCTGCCCAAACTTCATGCATGTCTGAATCTTCCCCTTGTGAGTCTTTTTATAACCTTCTCTTTGGTCACCTCTCTCTCTTTGTCCAGCTTGGGAGATTTCCACTCACTCTACTTCCTCCTCCCTTCAGACCACTGGAGGAAGTATCTTCTCCTAGGGTCCAGCAAACTCACTGTCCAGAAGTGCTTCACCCAAAACAGGTGGTCTTTGAGTTCTAAAGACCCACCATTGTACCTGGTCTGGGAGATGCATACTTAAGGCTCGTCAGCAATAGTGGATGTAGAGATAGAGGTTAATCCCAGGAAGAAGAGCTCTGTATAGCTTGAAAGCTTGTCTCTCTCACCAATAGAAGTTAGTCCAGTAAAAGATATGACCTCACCTACCTTGTCTCACACAGATAAAGGCACATTCACGATACAGCAATTTTCATAGCAACAACTTCATAACATCAATGAGAATTCATAAGTTGTATTCATAAGTTCCCCAAATCGCCACACTATCACATTCAACCACTTGCATAAAACGTCAAACCAGTAATCCATCTAGTTGAAAAGATATTATTAGTACACCTCTCATTTGATATTTAAAAGTCATGGATATCTTTAAAAGAACATGAAAACTATGAAAGTCATGGCCAAATTTAGAAGGCACTTTTAGATAACGGATTAAAACCAGAGCTTTGCATTTGAATACATGAATTTTGGGCAAGTTCTTCATGTATTTTAGATATTGTAATCTGGAATCACTGTGCTTCCTGCATGTTAACTAGTGAAAGTAAAGGCATCAAGTAGATGGTCTGCTATCTCTCTTCAAGTCTCTGCTTTGCATAAGCTTGGAAAATTGGTCTTATACTTCTGAGGCCTGGTCTACACTAGGTGTGCATTGCTGGTATAGTGATACCAGTATGGTATACCAGCAAAGCAGTCCTAGTATGGATGCATCTTATATTGTGCTTTATATTCCAGCCCCACTGTGGGAAATGAGTTATACCTGCAGAAGTGTAGTGTCACAGACCCTGAGTGAACTCCCCCTTGCTGGACTCTCACCAGGCTGCTAGGCTTGGATCCAAAGCTAGGATCTGATGTGTTTCTGAGCTCCCCTGGGTTCAGCAGGCCTCATCCACTCTCTCTTTCTTTGGCCTTTAGGCTTACTTCCTGGACACAGACTCTCTGTCTGGTATCACTTCTCAGGAGCGAGACCCCAAAGTACAGCTGCCTTATGCTCCAGGATCAGTGTTGATTCCCCAAGATGCCCCAGTAGCTCAAGTACATTGTCCCAGAACTTTGTCCTTGTGAGTACTCCGGTTTATAGTTTAACCCTTTGGGAACACGTGATAGTTGAAGCAAGAAAACATAGACCTTGCCAGAGGAATTCTAAACCTATCACACTTTACTCATAGACAACACAAGAGATATTCAGATCTATGCAAAATAAGAAACACCTGCATGCAATTCCCTGCTTCACTTTACTCACCATTCTAAGAGTCCTTTGGGATTCAGTCAGTGTCTGTTCAGGAAGTCCAGGATTCTGCTGTATCCCCTCTCCTTTCTTCCTTACTCCAACTCAGTTTTGCCTTCTTTTTCTGGTCATTGAGAGACAGCTACTCAGGGCAGACCATGACATTTTATAACTTCCAATGGTGTCTGTCAGGTGACCTCTCTGATCTGCTTCAAGTGCCCATCAGGTGACCAAAATCTCCCATCAGGTGATTTGTTGTTTAGTTACCAGCCCCCCTGGGAGAAGTGGATTTCCTTCAGTGGTAGTCAGCCCTTTATCTGATGGCGCTTCCATTTGAATGGAAGGTCACCAAGGTTTAATAACCCTCCATTGTTAGCCCTCTGCTAGGAGCAAGAATTTCTCTTGATACCTCCAATGTGTTTCAAGCTCAATATGAAGGCTACAGAGCCAACGTGAAAGCACAGAACAGATTTACAATCAACATGGTTTTAAAAAAAAATGGAGGTTGCAGACTGATACAGATAATATGCAGACATATATTAATTAAGGTTGTCAAATGATTAAAAAAATGAATCGCAATTAACCACGCTGTTTATACCATTTATTTAAATATTTTTCAGTGTTTTCTACATTTTCAAATATATTGATTTCAGTTACAATGCAGAATAGAATGTGTACAATGCTTACTTTCTACTTATTTTTATTACAAGTATTTGCACTGTAAAAAACAAAATAAATTGTATTTTTCAATTCACCTAATACAAGTACTGTAGTCCAATCTCTTTATCATGAAAGTTGAACTTACAAATGTAGAATTACGTACAAAACCCCCCTGCATTCAAAAATAAAACAATGTAAAACTTTAGAGCCTACAAGCCCAATCAGTCCTACTTCTTGTTCAGCCAATCGCTCAGACAAACAAGTTTGTTTACATTTGCAAAAGATAATGCTGCTTGCTTCCTGTTTACAATGTCATCAGAAAGTGAAAACAAGCGTTTGCATGGTACTGTTGTAGCCGGCATGACAAGATATTTACATGCCAGATGTGCTAAAGATTCATATGTCCCTTGATGCTTCAACCACTATTCCAGAGGACATGTGACCATGCTGATGACGGGTTCTGCTCAATAATGATCCAAAGAAGTGCAGACCAACACATTTTCATTTTCATTATCTTAGTCAGATGCCACCAGCAGAAGGTTGATTTTCTTTTTTGGTGGTGTAGGTTCTGTAGTTTCCTCATCAGAGTGTTGCTCTTTTAAGACATCTGAAAATATGCTCCATACCTCATTCCTCTCAGATTTTGAAAGGCACTTCAGAGTCTTAAACCCTGGGTTGAGTGCTGTAGCTATCTTTAAAAAAATTCACATTGATATCTTCTTTGCATTTTGTCAAATTTGCAGTGAAAGCATTCTTAAAACTAACAATATGCTGGGTCATCATCCAAGACTGCTATAATATGGAATATATGACAGAATGTGGGTGAAACAGAGCAGGAGACATACAATTCTCCCCCAAGGAGTTCAGTCACAAATTTAATTAAAGAATTATTTTTTTGACGAGCATCATCAGCCTGGAAGCATATCCTCTGGAAAGATGGCTGAAGCATGAAGAGATATGAATCTTTAGTGCATCTGGAATGTAAATATTTTGCAACACCAGCTACAACAGTGCCCTGTGAACGCCTATTCTCACTTTCAGGTGCATTGTAATTAAGACGTGAGCAGCATTATCTCCCATAAATGTTTTGCCAGTATATCTGTGTCAATACTAGGTGCTCTTGCTGGAACATCTATGTTGGTCAGGGATCACAGCTCTTCATCATCCTGATTGACATAGCTATGATGGCATAAGTTTGTAATGTAAACCTGGATGTAATTTCAACACTTCACTGAAATAAATTTGATCTTGCTGCAGCAGATCCCCTCTGATGCACTTGTTGCTCTCTTGGAGTCCCTTATTAGGAGTACAATACTCTAATCTGGTGTCCAAATCTTTGTTTCAGTTAAGTTTGCTGGTTTCATTGCTCTCTGAGTTCTGGTGGTAGGGGACAACTAAGCAGCACATAACAATATGAAGAAAGCCCTAGCAAAGTCAGTTTTGCTGGATATACTATAAGGCAGTGTTTTATTAGGGAAAAAGGTGTGTTCTCAACTCGAAGTAAAATCAAGTGAAGACAAGGCAGACTGTAGTTGTCACATGAATTTGCAGATCAAGTTAAAGACTAGGGTTTTAATATGACCTACTAACTCATGTGACAACTACAATCTGCCTTTTCTTCACTAGGATTTTATTTTGAGTTAGCTAAAGCGAGTTAAGAGACACGCCTTTTTTCTTAGTGAAGACAAGGCCTAAGAGTTAAATGTTAAATTGAAATAATTGCTCCTGAACACAGAGATTTAATAGCATTTCTTCCGCCTTATTCAACCTTGTACTTGTTTTAGTAGCTGTGCCTTCAATTTGTTACAAATGGCACTGTTCCCTATCATGTTGTATACTTCAGTCCCCACATGGAGAGCCCATTTATTGAATCCACTGTCTTCAACCACAAAGCTCTTTTCATCTATGATACAGATACTTTACCAGGGCAGAGACCTGACTCCTTGCTGTCTTGAAAGATCTACTTTCTTCAGTCATTACAAAGTAATAAGTCAGAGGTTCTCAACCTTTTTCTTTCTGACAGCACCCCCCACTCCCCCAACATGCTAGAAAACATCCAAGGCCCACCTATGCCACATAACTGGTTTTCTGCATATAAAAGCTAGGGCTGGCGTTAGGGGGTAGCAAGCAGGGCAATTGCCTGGGGCCCCATGCCACAGGACCCCCCACAAAGCTACATTGCTCAGGCTTCAGCTTCAATCCCAGGTAACGGGGCTCAGGGGCTGGGCTTCAGCCCCATGCGGTGGGGCTTCGGCTTTCTGCCTTGGGCCCCAGTGAGTATAACGCTGGCCCTGCTTGGAGGCCCCCCTGAAACCTGCTTGAGTCCCCTAGGGGGGCTCCAGACCCCTGGCTGAGAACTACTATAATGAGTGATCCAAGTCTGTGGATCACATCCTGGTCCCTGCTGGATAAGAGTCTGCATCACAAACACTAATTACAATTGTGTACAATTAGGAGTTTTAGATAGAGGTTCAGAAATGGAATAGTAAAGGGTGTTACAGTTTAAAATGGAGGTGCACAGGCAAGTCGTGTGAGGGGGCTTACACATTGTTTTCTGCACTATGCCCAGTTGCTTTCATGAGCTATACATTCACCCCACACATTAGACTATACTGAAATAACACAGTAGGAAGTATTTCTTAACAGTGAGACTTCTTAGACTGTGGAATTATTATGGAAATGTTGGAAGCCCCATTGCTTTAATCATTTAAACTAAAGAAGGCAAAGCACTAGAAAACAGGGAACAACTCTGCATGGTAAGAAGGATGAATAAGATGAGCTAATAGATTTTTACATGTCTAAAATGTCTGTGAACAAAATAATGCAGTAAAAACTGCAAATATCAATGGGTAGTTCTAAGTTAGCTCAAGTTTCTACATCCTGGGATTCCCAGGACATAACATTACCATTTAAACTAGGGCTAGGTCTACACTACAAACATTTGTCAGCATAGCTAGGTTGGTTAGGGATGTGTAAGAGGTGTGATCTCTGATTGACATAACTGTGCCTAGTGTAGGCACAGTTATACCAGCAAAAATTCACTGGGATAGCTTATTTTGCTTGGGGAGGCTAGAATAAGCTTTACCTGCAAAAGCTCAATTTTGTCAGTATAAACTGCAGTCACCCCAGGAGCACTTTGCTGGTAAGTATTAAAAGGGGCTTACCATCAAACAAATGTTGTCCTCTGACCTGTCAGGCCCTGCCCATCTGTCACCCTAAGACCTGCCATCTGGGGTATTACTTCCAGGGTAAAGACAGATACATGACTCAAAGCAAGGGGTGGCCTATGACCCCTCTAAAAACTCCTCCCATCGTCCTCTACCAATAGGGATGGGTTTTGCCCCCACAGACCACCCCAAGAGGAGATTTGACCAATTGGGAGAAGTTCTGGGGTGGGGTGAGCCATGTGACCCCTCTAAGAACTCCTCCCATCTCCCTCTACCAATTGGGGTGGGTTTCAGCCCCCTTAGGCTGTCCCAGAAGGGAAATGTGTACCAATCAGAATAGGAGTAAGGCATAGGTCTAAGCCGGAATCCCCCGATCTGTGGACCTTGCTGGTTGGCCGGCTGGCAGAACCAGGCCCCTAAGTCCCAGTAATGCACAGAAGAGGCCATCTTATTCCAAGATGGCGTGTTTCAGAAATCGTGGAAACATTGAGAGGAAACATGGACTCTTTCACTACCTCTGTGAAAACTTCAGAATTTGTTTTAGCTCCAAGGGACTTCAACTGCCTGCAGAGAAAGCACTACATCAGTGATAGACAGTTCCAAGGAGGACGAGAGAGCGGCTGAGGGGAGACCTTTGGCCCAGCTGTTGATGGATACGCTGGCACCCGACCCCAAAACCCAACTGTTTGTGAGGCAGACCGATGAGCTGCATGGAACCAGTAGGAACTGAGCCGGGGTTGTGTTAATCTTAAAAAAAAATAGGTGTGGGGCTTACAGTTGTTTCTTTTCTGAAAATCTCTTGACAGCTCAATGGTACCTTTCTAGAGGTTGTGGAGACCGTTGCATCAGACAGTGAAGATGAATTGAGCCCATCTTATTTTTGCTCAATGCCAGTACAAATTGCTGATGAGGACGCTGAGGATGACAGCTATATGGATTTAAGGAGAACCCTTGGCATAGAACTAACAGAGCCAGTGGCATGTCGTGAGCGTAAAAAAAATAATGCAATCTATTGTATGTGTTGCTGTTTATACTGTCCTTAATCACTGCCTTAGGGAGAAGCTTTTCAAAGAATGTGAGGGCTGTGTCATAGATGCACCAGACCAATGGCACCATGACTGTGTGACTTGGACTTCAGAGGATATAAACTGCAAGCTCTGGGACCTGTGTGCTCAGGGGCGGCTCCAGGCCCCAGCACGCCAAGCGCGTGCTTGGGGCAGCAAGCTGCAGGGGGTGCTCTGCCGGTGCCGCGAGGGCAGCAGGCAGGCTGCCTTTGGCGGCTTGCCTGCGGAGGGTCCGCTGGTCCCACGGCTTTGGTGGACCAGCGGACCCTCCACAGGCAAACCGCCGGAGGCAGCCTGTCTGCCGTGCTTGGGACGGCAAAATCCCTAGAGCCGCCCCTGTGTGCGCTGACCTGTGTTTGGAAAGTTTATTAAACGCTGTTGTTGCCATAGGTTATGTTTTGCAATGTCTGTACCTAACCCAAGAAAATTTAGCGCAAGGGGTGAGCTTGGTAAATGCTGTGCAAAGTGCTTGACACCCGACAGTGTTTTAAAGAAAATGACCAAACCAGAGGATACCTGATTAGCGTGTTATATTGATCATCTGGTCTGCACAAACAATTACCAAACCCTGCTTAAGAAAAAGGCTATTTGTAAGAAATCTAATAGGATTAAGTTAGAGAATGGTGAGGGGACAATCATGCGATATAAAACTTGGTTGCTGTAAATAAAAGTATCTATTGAAAAAGGCTTTGGGACTATCTGTGTTTCTGTTAGGTCTGTGTGACCCTTAAGATAAAAGTTTGGATGGAGCATTTTGGTTTCTTTTTCAGGGGCTGTATGTCTTTTAAATAATAATAATAATAAAAAACCCAGTAGTTTGTGAGAACCCAGCTGAATTCGTGTCTTTGTGTAAACTCCTGAGGTTTTATTTAAACTGTCCAATAGCGTCTATGAACTCCTAGGGTTATGTTTAAACTGTCCAATAGCATTCCACAAACTCCTGAGGCTTTATTTTATTTAATATTAATCAGAGCTCACCACCTACCCACCTTCCCTACTGTGCGTGTACACCAATCAAACTTAATTACTGATCACTAATATGTTTAACTCTGATGGAAACAAGGGTGGATAATCATATCTAGACCTACACCTACAGACTCAAGGCAATAGAGTCAGAAGGGGTGTGGTTAAACCATTCAGTTCAACAGGGTGAGTCAGCTCTATTGTACTCAAACACTTGCTTCAAACATCCCTGTTTTATACACAATATAGGAGCTTTTTTGGCTTTAATCACATTTTTGTTTTTCTCAGGATTCTACTACACACATTTCAGGTTTTTACTGTAAATAGGCTCTTTACACAAAGACACGAGAGCTGGGTTCTCAAAAACTATTTACTCATAGACTCATAGACTCAGACTCATAGGTCAGAAGGGACCAATATGATCATCTAGTCTGACTCCTGCACAAGGCAGGCCACAGAACCCCACCCATCCAATTTTATAACAACCCCTAACCCAGGACCGAGTTATTGAAATCCTCAAAATTGGTTTGAAGACCTGAAGCTGCAGAGAATCCACCAGCAAGCGACCCGTGCCCCACGCTGCAGGGGAAGGCGAAAAACCTCCAGGGCCTCTGCCAATCCGCCCTGGAGGAAAATTCCTTCCCGACCCCAAATATGGCGATCAGCTAAACCCTGAGCATGTGGGCAAGACACACCAGCCAGCAGCCAAGTTGTTTAAAAGACATACAACTCCTTGAAAACAAACCAAGATGAAAACAAACCAAGATGCTCCATCAAAACATTTATCTTATTTAAGGGCCACACAGACCTATACTCTGGTATAATATACTGGAAAAACCAACAGTGTAGTACATAAAATATGTTAAGTGGAAATTAGGCTTGGGCCTAAACTTAGCCTAAGTGTAGAGGAGTATGGGAAATTGAGATTGCTAATGTGGAAGTTACAGATAAGTGGGAGACAGTAAGCTGGGAAAATTGAAGTTAACAAGGACATGACCCAAGCTTATGTTGCCATTACAGTATGGTTATAACTGGTTTAAGCAAGGTTTTTAAAGAGTGTTTTTGAGAATTGTGAAAGCATTTAATTAAATGCTATCTATATTGATAGTATGTGAAGGACATTGGTGTAGATGTCAATTTAAATACAGTAATGTGTAATGTAAAGAGGCAATAAGGAGTTATTAGAAATATAATTATGGTAAGGGGTACTTTAATGTTAATTAGCATGATAATGGATTATAAAAGGAGTAGTTTTGTTAATTTGAGGAGAGCTCCAACTAACGTCAGCAGCGTACCATTAGGTTTCAGGATTATAAGGCTGTACTTCACTCTGTTGTCAATGGCTTTATCATCCATTGATACATTATTTCATCTTTCAGTGTAAGTAGAACTGCAGTATTGGGTAAGTGGTCATGGCACACCTGTTTGCGTAACTAATCATTTTCCTTTTAAATAATGTTTCATTTTATAATTCAAAGTGTCACCTAGTGGTCCTCTACTAAATAATTTTTCTGTAACCAACCTAGAGGCTCAAATCTGTAAACTAAAGCTTTGTCTACACTAGTACTTTCGTTGGCAAAACTTTTGTCGGTCAAGGGTGTGAATGCCCACCCCCCCCCCAGCAACATACGTTTCACTGACAAAAGCACCGGTGTGGACAGCGCTATGTTGGTGGCAGATGCTCTCTTGCCAAGATAGCTACTGCCACTAGTTAGGGATGGTTTTATTAGGCTAGCAGGTGAGCTCTCTCCTGCTGGCATAGAGTGGCTACATAGGAGACAGTGTAAACATAGCCTTAGTTAGGTTTTTATTGCACCCTAATCTTTAAAAATGTAATATCAATTAAGTGCATTTCAACATAATGGTCACAAAATGTAACAACTGGCAAAGTATTCCTTTGCCCTGGCCTAGTTCTCACCTTTGTAACATATATACTAGCTTTAAATCAGTGTCATCAGGAGGAGAGGGATAACCTTATTCAAAGCTTATAAAATTTGCTATGAGAAATGTCTGTTGCTGGAGGAAAAACAATGAGTCCAGTGTTACAGGGGCAAATCCAGTGTTTAAATAAACAATCGTTTACAGATAATTCCAGGACACAGTAGAGAAAACATGGATAAGAGTAAAAAGGTTAAAGGTATATTACTGGAGCTGTTTTTGTGATAGTGACTAGGAACTGATTTTGGACTTGTCTGAGAGCACTAGAATATTATGTTTTCCCTCTCTGAGACCATATATGCAACCTAAGCAAGAAGGAGAAGGCTTCTTCATCAACAGATATGGAATCCATGTAAACACAGCTGTCAACTCAACCTAAATTTGCAAGCATCCCTTTCAAAATAAACTCCTGATCTCTGTATGTGGAGTTGGAGTTTCCTCATCCAGATTTTGGCTGCAGGTCACTACAACCACTGAGCAGCATTTAGAGTTTGGATGCAGCCCAGTGTTTTAATTGGCCAGCAGCCAAGAAAGTACTTAGATAAAGGCTGGGGAGAGAGTTGGGATAGTGCATGGTAAAGGTGACCTGAGTGGGAGCATGAGGCATTGCGGATCTCACACCCAGGTCTACAGGCAGTGCTCAGATTGCAGCCACACCCCACTAGCTCACCAGTACCAGTAGGGAGCGTGGGCTGTGGACCCTAAATCACCATAGGCACGGCCCATGCGGCTCCCAAATGGAGGAGATGTCCAGTCTCTCCAATTGGCTCAGACTCACCAGAAGAAGGCACTAGGTGAGTTGTTGGCTGGATGTTACATTTTGCAATTTGTTCAAACAGGAACAAGAGTTTGGATAATTCTCGAAGTTATTCAAGTTATTTTTTATTTTCCAGATATGTCTTTGAACAATGCCACTCAGATGAGAGAGAAAATATCTGAAAAATTTCCTGGCCATTGGCCTGAGATGTGTCATCCAGTTTCAGGTCCTTACACCTTTGGGACACGACATCCAATAACTGGAAAGTTCACAAGTGAGTTTAAAATTTGGATTTGGTTTCAGCATATTTATGTTTTCTTTGATGTGGACCAACTCTAAGAATTTAACCAAATCTTATTTATTTTTAGAGCTAAATTCTACAGACAGACAAGAGCTATAAGGTTTGAGCCTGATCAATGCATCTTGAAATGTCAACAGTGTCTTTATTGTATTCTAGGCATAGGTTAAGCAGGTGCTGATCTGGAAATCAGACAGTAGTGTTGGAACTCACTTCTCCATTAATGCGCCTGCCGGAATGGCATTTGCAACATAGGAATTGCCATAATGGATCAGACCCAATGTCCATCTAGTCCAGTATCCTGTCTTGGACAGTGGCCAGTTTCAGATGCCTCACAGAAAGATGTAAGAACCTCACAGTAGTCAGACATTGATTACGTTTTAGCGTTTCTTTCTAAAGTTCTTAGCCAGGACATAATTAAGAATTTTAAATATTTCAGTACTTAAGTACTTTGTTTAACATTAATGGGTCAGATTATCTTTTCAGCTGCAGCAGCTCAATTCTGTTATTTCATTGGAATTCCACTTTTTTATTAAATACATATCTAACCACTATGGCTATTAATGGCTTATTGATAGCAAGCTGAAATATTGGCTAGATATAAAATTAATGCTCTATTTGCTCTTTAAACCCTTCTCAGATTATGCTAAATTAGAAAGGTAAAAGCACTGAGCTGCCTGAATGCCATCTTCTTTGATCCTTTGCATTTGTTTTCTTCTTTCTCTGGAGAAGTGGATGCAGACATATAATTTAAATCACTGCACCACTAATCTGTTTATATTATATTCTGATATAATATAATCAGTTGGATTCTGCTAAGAATATAAAATTCTATGTGGAAGATGTGTAAGCATGAGGAAGTGTTATGATTTTTGTTTCAATATATATTGATGAGTAATTGGGTGCTTTTTAATTTCATTCAGGTCAAAACCCAATTTTTGCTTCTGATATGTGAAAAAGGAAAACATTTATTAAAATACAGACATTGAAATTAAAGCGCCACAATTAGTCTCCCATTTTTCTTCTGCACGTTTTATTTGTCCATTTGTGGACTTGAAAGAATGCTTGTTTTACAGCAGTGTCAATATACAAATTTTATCTCGAGTTAATTGGTGTAATTTTCCAAGCCCTGCTCCTTTTTCAGATCTCTTCATTCCTCCTCTTGCCATAGTCTGCCTTTGCACAGCCTGTTCCCTCATCAAAATGCTTTTGTGTCTGCTCATAGCCCTGTACCTACAGCATATTCCCTCTCAGATCATGGTATTGTGTATTGCCTCAGCTACCTCTTCTGTATGCACTGCCCATCTCTACACAAAGGCCTATGCTCTCTCTGTACCCCTTTCTCTCTCATCTTTTGTTGAAGGCTGCATTCATAGCCAAAGTATCCTTTACCCAGCCTTTTATGTGATATGCTTTAAACCCTTTCATTCCTTTGATGAACATTCTCAGCTACCCATTCTTTCCCTTACAGGGAGCTGGATCTTCTTCAAAGTTATTATGCAGCAAGAAGACACTAGGCCTCATTATTTGAATGTCTTTTTGATTTCACATGTCATTTAAATGAATTGAATATATGTGTAACCAATGACTGCCCATTATAGTAGCTACACTGATCAGTGCTTTTCAGTGGGGAAGAGAAATTAAAACCACTATGAGTAAACAAGCAAGAATCAGGCTTTGTGCTGCTTTCTTTGAATTAATATTAGATGACAAATCCCATACTAATACCGCATAGATACTTCTATAGCTACCAAGAGTTCATCATGATTTACAATATTACAATAAAAGGAAAAGAACTGAATGATTCAATTATAATTTTAAAGCTTTCTTGTTTTTATGAAAATCATATTATTTGCAGAGGAATGTACCAGAAAAAGTGGTTCAGTGACAGATTTTTTAGTATTATAAAGCCCCTTTAGAATTATTATTGGGGAAAGAGAAAGTAAGGCACAGGGTGCCTTTAATTACAAACATTTTTTTGAGTGGTCTAAAAACTAGCCCTTACACAATATTTTTTGCATTACAAAACCACTACAACAATTTGTCTCCACTGAGGGTGAGAGGTGGTGGTGGTGTTGAATATTTGAACAGCAGGGTATCTGGCTGGGATAGAAACAACAGCAATAAAGCTAGTAAGGGGAAGTTTACACAACATCTGCTTAGGCCTTGGCTACGCTGGCACTTTACACGCTGCAACTTTCGCACTCAGGGGTGTGAAAAAACACCCCCCTGAGCGCTGCAAGATACAGCGCTGTAAAGCCTCAGTGTAATCAGTGCCGCAGCGCTGGGAGCACGGCTCCCAGCGCTCCAAGCTACACCCGTAAGGGATGTGGTTTACGTGCAGCGCTGGGAGAGCTCTCTCCCAGCGCTGGCGCTCCGACCACACTCACACTTCAAAGCGCTGCCGTGGCAGCGCTCCCGCAGCGCTGCCGCGGCAGCGCTTTGAAATTTCAAGTGTAGCCATAGCCTCAGTCTATGCCTAGCTACAGCCCACTATAATTAATCTTGCACTTTATAGAGCAAAAATATGTGTGGGGGGTTTATAGATTTTCTACTATAAACTTATTTTCTGCAAAATAAATGACAGGCTTACAGATTACCAGCCCATTAAAACAGAAGTAAGAAACGTTAAATGGGTCTGATTTAAACACACACAGGCAAACTCTGATCACAGTTACTTGGGTGTAGCTCCCATTGACCTTAGTGGGAGCTGCACTTCCACCCACTTAACTAAGTGCAAAATTTGGCCCATAAATAAGGAAAAAATTCAGAATAAGGCTGAAACTGACTTCAGCTAAGCCTGTTAGAATTAAAACTTCTAGAAATACATTTGAGATTCATTCTACTAAATTCTCCTAGCCTTCCAGAGGCAACAACAGATCCCAAGGTACCATTTGAAGACTTTGTTTAGACATCTTAACATATTAATTAATAACAGCATTTTATTCTTACTTTTGAATTGCCGTGAGGCTTCAGAATTTGATGTAGGCCTTTACGCCCAAATCCTGCCCCAAAGCAATGCTCCCTTTACACAGCTCAGGCAGAGCAAAGGGAGCAGTAACTCTCAGCCTCCTTCTGGCAGGGGAATCTCTCAGCATGAGAGACTTTCAGTGGGCTTAGAGGCAGAGTAAAGCATGCTTCTTTGCTACATCCTTGCAGGTAGGGTAGGGTGACCAGACATCCTGATTTTATTGGGACTGTCCTGATATTTGCTTGTTTGTCCCACTTGCTTGCTGTTTTTATGAAAATCATTACATTATTTGCAGAGGAATGTACCAGAAAAAGTGGTTCAGTGACAGATTTTTTAGTATTATAAAGCCCCTTTTAGAATTATTATTGGGGATAGAGAAAGTAAGGCACAGGGTGCCTTTAATTAAAAAAATATTTTTTTGGGTGGTCTAAAAACTAGCCCTTACACAACGTGTGTGCGTGTGTGTGCGCACGTGTGTATAAGGAATATGTAGTAATAGGAATTAGTCAAACAACGTTGTTTACTTTTGTCTTTTGCTTTATTATTATATTTACAATAAATGTGGCATCTTTGCCTTATCCCTCTTAATAAGATCCTGCTGGTTTTTATTATATTGGTATAACATTATGATGGGTTTGGGGTACAAGAAGGGGCTCTGGGCTGGGGGTGTGGAGTGCAGGAGGGGGCATGGGCTCCATCTGAGGGTGCAGGCTCTGGGGTGGAGTTGAGGATGAAGGGTTTTGGCTGCGGGAGGGGACTCCGGGCTGGGGCAGAGGGGGGGAGTGTGGGGTCCCTGCGGCGCTTACTGCGTCTCCAAGGAAGCGGCTGCCAGGTCCCTGTGGCCTCTAGGCGCATATGCAACCAGGCAGCTCTGCACAGTGCATGTTGCCTTCATGCCCCCCCCCCCAGCTCCCATTGGTTGCAGTTCCTGGCCAATGGGAGCTGCGGAGCTGGTGCTGGGGGTGGGGGCACTGCACAGAGCCTCCCTGGTGGCTGTTTCCAGGAGCAGCATGGAGCCAGGGTAGGTAGGGAGACTGCCTTATCTCCACATCCCCACTGTGCCGCTGACCAGACTTTTAACGGTCTGGTCGGTGATGCCAACCAGAGTTGCCACAGTCCTTTTTTGACCAGATGTTGCAGTCGAAAAACAGACACCTAGTAACCCTACTTGCAGCCCCAAGAATAGGGTGTGTGTCTGAAGCAATCTGTGCTATGGCAATCCCTGGCTGGCAGATGACCTGTGGGGCTGTAGTCAGCTGCTGTATCATAGTCTAAGGACAATTTACAACTGGTCCAGGGTTAGGGTGCCATAAACAGCTCTTTTTTACCTGTGCAGATGCAGTCAGCAGAAACTGGGTGAAGCTGAGGATCTGCCCCTTAGTGTTTAATCCTTTGAATATTCTTTGTGTGTAACAATTACTTTTTTTAGGGTGGTGTTATGAGCTGGGTGAAACTTTGTTATTGGCTGATTTAAACCTCAGTGAGGTTGATGGGTGTGACTATATCCTTCAATTAGCATAACTAAGGATGAGTTAATCACAACCTCTTACCTAAAACAAAAGAGGTAGGTGAACCAGACCTGGAGTTTTAGACTGGGCAGGGCCGCCCAGGGGATTCAGGGGGCCTGCAGTCTTCGGCAGCGGGGGGCCCCTGCCGCTGAAGACCCAGCACTTCGGCAGAGCGTCCCGGGGTGGAAGGGCCTCCCGCCTCGGGTCTTTGGGGCACTTCTCCAGAGGCCCGAAAAACTCTCATGGGGGCCCTTGCGGGGCCCAGGGCAAATTGCCCCACTTGCCCCCCCTCTGGGCGGCCCTCAGACTGGGTGGATACAGGGGCTTTTGTTGAGCATGATTTTGGGTAAAGCATATGTGCAGTGGAGCCCACAGCTGTGCAGCCTCTCCATCATGATGGGTGCAGCCAAAATTGAGTCAGTGACATTGTGAGTGTGGGGATCGCAGTGCCACTTACATTTGGCCTCTTGTGACAATTGGTCTGTATAATTTTTGCCTACGTGCAAATTAACCATAAAAATAGGTCAAATTGTTTTTAATAATGAGTGTTATAAATAGGTGCAAGAAAACTACACCAGGAGACTAAATTAGTCCAGACAAAAAGGCCAACCTGACATAATTCAAGGACTATTTTGAAATCATGCACAGTAAAAACAGAAGATGTGGAACTGTAAATTAATTAAACAAAACTGGTGTGTTGGAAATTAGGCCTAATTGGTGAACAAAATAATGGGGGGATAGGTTGTTCCACCCATCACTCCCTTGTTGGGTCCTTAAAGAAAGCGATTTCTGGCAGAAAATATAGAAGAAATGGAGGGGTGGGAGAACAGATGGAGGCTACTCTAGCACGCTCCACCATCATACCTGCCACCCTCACCATCTCCTGAGAGACAGGACCCCTGGCCTTCACCATCCAAATCCTGAGAGATGTCCTGACCAGACTGTGCCAGAGAGAGGGACCTCAGATAACACTGTTACCCCTATCAGCTGCTGCTAAATCCCAACCAACATCAGGGATGAAACAGGATCAGACTTTAATAGCAGCAATGGCTCCAGCTCATCTCAACTAACTTCTTCTCTTTCCCCTCCAAAAGACAGTTCATCTTTAATGCCATCTAAGAAACTGTCAAACAAAGGGGTTTTTTACCTTCTAAAACTGTCTCCAGATAAAGGGAAAGGGACCATGGGACGAACACCTTCTTAATCCTTTACATTGCAAATACTTTACCTATTTTTCCTTCTTTTCTGTATCTTTACTAAAAAGTTAAAAATGGTTTTTAATGATGTGTGCGCCATGGTACTAAGCAGGCTAAAGTCTCTGTATACCAAACCCCACACCTAGTTTAACACTGTTTAATATTAAACAGCAACTGTTAGCACCTTTAGTCCATGTATTCCATTGAAATTAATACAAGACCCACCATACCCCTACACGGTGGGGCTGCAATCACTGTACACCATGCAAAGCCACTCAGTTTTGGTCCTGCCACTCTCCATCATGATAGGAAGGATCCAGGGGTCAAACCTAAGTGGGTGGTGGGGTGGCCAGCACTGTTCCTTCTCACTATGGGGCCAGCTCTTGAACCTGGCACTGACTGGCCTCACCCCACTTTCAGCAGCCTGTGTCCCCTCTGCTCTGAATGCAGGACTTGCTCAGCGACAGCATCAAAACCTGCTACGAGTATGGAGAGCTGCGGTGAGTGCCTGCAGGGAGGGTCTGATCAGAAGAGAGGCTGTGGGAAGACCTGGTGGGGCAGACACAAAGGGAGTTGTCCCGGATGTAGACGCCATGCTAAGTTAAAGTGAAAGAGGTTCAGTTGTGCATACCATCCGAAAAATTTCTGGAGGAGCCCCAGAAAGTGTGTGTGAGGGAAGGGAGATCAAGAAAGCCAAGCAGCAGTCTGCGAGCATGGTGTATGACCCTGGAAAATGAGAGAGAGAGATTTGGGTCTGGTGTTGGCTACAGAGGATTGGGGCTGTAAGCTATTATTCTTTTGTTTCTGGTTCCTTCTGCATTTGGAGAAGCAGGACCTTGTACATCCCTTGTAAGTAAACAAGACTGCATCAAAGGAAATACCAGACCCAATCATCAGTTTCTACTCCCTTACTGGGACATCTTCAGGGCCTTGAACTTTGACTAGCTGCTTGAGTCAAAAAGGGTATTGATAATTAATTATTTGAAGGCTGTTGATTAATTGCAGTTCACTCACGCAATTAACTCGAGAAAATTAATCGTGGTTAAAAAAATTAATCAGGATTAATTGCATTTTTAATCACACTGTTAAACAATAGAGTACCAATTGGCAGGTGGTAGTGAGGTGCCTCACAGCGGTGGGCACCCCTGGGAAGCATCACACCACCCCCGTGTTATATTTTCTATCATATTATCTTGTTTCTTAAGTTCCCTGATCCCACTTTCAAACTGCCTCAACACCTTATGGGTAGTCATTGTTTGTCCTTTTTTGGACAATGCACACATCTTGCAGTTAATATTACTAAAATATCTGCTACAGCAATTTCAAAATAAGCTAAACCTAAATACTACTCAGTAAAATTCCACCTTCTATACTTAGCTTAACTGTAAAGCATCATGGAAGTCTTGCTTCCAGGCAAGCCTTAAAAATCTTGCTTGGCCTATCTTAAGTGTCAACAAGGGGCAACAGTAGTATTAATAAGAACACATATGTGTTTGAGATAAGGTGATCAGACAGCAAGTGTGAAAAATTGGGATGGGGGTGGGGGGTAATAGGACCTTATATAAGAAAAAGGCCCCAAAATTGAGACTGTCCCTATAAAATCGGGACATCTGGTCACCCTAGTTTGAGATGCCACTTCCTTATGAAGACTGAGGAACTCCTGAAATCTGCATGTCACTGAAACCAATTACGCTAAGACTCAGTATGGCTGATAGCATCCTCCCCTGTGGGCTAGAAAATTATGAGTTCAGGTGTCAGACCAAGCCCAGTGCTGTAGCCACTGCAGTAGTGGAAGGAGTCAGATGTTTAACTGAAATTCTTTCTGCTTATTTTGGCTACAGGCCCCTTGGCACTTTCTAAAATGACCTGTGAGTACCTCCCCCCCCAGCAGCTCCCATTGCCTGGCAATGGGGAACCACAGGGACATGGTGCTGGCTGCTTCCGGGAGTGGTGCGGCACCAGCGCAGGCAGGCAGGGAGCCTGCCCTGGCACATGCCGCTACCACTCCAGAACCACTCCAGGTAAGCGGGGCCAGGTCGGAGCCCACACCCCAAACTCCTCCTACACCCCAACTCCCTCCCCTGAGCTCCCCTGCTGCCCCCTGCCTGCACCCCGCACCCTTCCTGCCCAACCCTCTGCCCTGAGCCCCTGCTGCACCTTGCACCCCTCCTGCACCCTGACCCCCTGCCCTGAGCCCCCTCCTGTACCCCAATCCCCAGCCCTGAGCCCCCTCCTGCACTCCACACCCCCTCCTGCAACCCCAACCCCTTTTCCTGAGCCCCCTCATACACCTCACACCCCTCCTGCACCCCAACCCCCTTCCCCGAGCCCTCTCATACACTCCATACCCCTCCTTCACCCCAACCCCCTTTTCTGAGCCCCTTCCTGCACACTGCACTCTTTCCCACACCCCGCACTCCCTCCTGCACCCCAACCTCCTGCCCCAGCCCTACATTCATGGCCCTGCATGCAATTTCTCCACCCAGACGTGGCCCTCGGGCCAAAAAGTTTGCCCATCGCCAACCTAGGGTCTGATACTCCTAAGCGTGCTCCCTGGGTCACTTCTTACCCTTGTTGCAGTCCCTCTGATGACATCATGGGTTGGATTAGGGATCCCTCCTGTGTTCCCCTCTGATCTGTCTCTGGAGTCTCTTCTGCTGGAAACAGTGAGTTTTCAACTTTGGCTTCTGCGGTCGAAGGGTTTCTAGTGGCTTGGCTATGGGGTTCAGTCCCGGCAGCTTGGAGGCCTGGCAGTTTCTTGGCAGGAGGCTGCTGCACTCAACTGCTCTCCTCCTCTATCAGCCCAGACTGAGCTAAGCTGCTCCCTTTTGAATGCTCCCGCCACTGGGAGCATGCCCAGCAGAGAGAGGGCATGGTTTAATGCATCCAGAGAAGCTCCTTAACCCTCGCCTTGCCAGTGTGGGCTTGATATATCCTGTCACATTTGGTTAGATGTGAGCTGCATCTCTGAACATAGGGTGACTGTTTGCTTACAATATCAGCACACCACCAGTGTTTCATTCAGCAGTACTTTGGGATGTTTGGTGTATAGAAGGAGCTATACAAAACCATGTTCTATTATAAAAGTGTATGGAGATATTCTTTCATACCTTGTATTACTTATGCTTTCGACTGTGCCAATTCTCCAAGCCACAACACGATCATTTCACATTAACTCTCTGTGGAAGTATATGCTGTTCACCCTAAAAAATAATCACTTTTCTACAGCTTCAGCCAATGTTCTGCCATTTCTGTCTTCACATGAGATGAAGGATAATCACTGGTGCCATCGTAAGATAATAGACTGTAAGTAGGTCTTTGTTTCAGGCATAAAAGAATGAATTTTAAACGTTTGGATTAATAAAGAAATTGGAACTCAGGGGCAGGAGGCAGTGTTATAGATTTTAAAACATCAGGAGCATGATTAGCATTGTGGCATCAAAATGAAAGAATGCAATAAAATAAATAATTGTATTCTCTAATTCTCGGAGCAATGAAAATGATTTTGTCAGCAGGGGAGGTTTGTTTGTTTTTTCTTTGAAGCTTAAATGTGTATATTCTCTCATTATTGCTTTATTTTAAAAGCTTTGCCATAAGGGTGCACATACCATACAATTTAGTTCACGTGGTGTTGTATGAATGATTGTCTTGCTTCTGCACTAAGATGTTCATACCAACATTAGAAGAGTTGGGAATCAATTTAAAATTTCAACAGGGATAACTAGTTGCTATATGAGTTTCAAGGAAAACAGAAGGATATAAAAATGTGACCAGTGATCTTTGTAAAGGTGCAGGGGCATGGGGTACATTTGCATTACTGCAAAAAAAATTACTAAAAGCAAGTAAAAAATCATGCAATTTGCAATTTGAGAATTTGTGAAAAAACAAATTTAAAACTCCTCCCCTTTTCTCCCTGGGTTACTCAGGAGCAGGCAGCACTCCTCTGTGTGCCCGGGGCACCTGGTGCGGTTAGCTGACAGTAAAGGAAATCCTGAGTATCCCAGTGGCGATGGTGGAAAGGTGGGAATCCTCTATCCACCCCTCTACTGCAGACCTTTTACTTGTAAAGGAAATTAAAATTGGCTGTGCCTCCACCTTGTACACCTTCAATGGCGTCCCCTAGGAGCCTCTAGAAATAAATCTAAACTAATCTGTGCAATGGGTCTAACTCAAAAATACCATTTATAAACAAGCTATGTTTAGATTAAAGTTAACGCACCTTTACTTAACATTTTAAGAAAACATGATATAACAGCCGGATTAAATGTCACCAATAATTTAAACCAGCAGGGGGCAGTTCAATAAATCAATTAACAAATGTAGTTTACTGTAATAAATGAAACTTATGTAACTTGCATTTACACTGCCACCATTTACCTCCCCCTGGAATGTACATTCCTCTGGATTTCAGAGTTCTAAATGCTTGCATGGGTGCATTTGAAGATCTTGAAGCTGGAGGCAGCACTCTGTTGATCTAGTGAATCAGTCCAGCCAAGCTGCACAACCCTCTGAAGACTGGAGTTGTCTTAACCAAATGTCAGCAGCCCTAGGATCTGGTTCAATGAGAAGACCACTCTGCCTCTTCTCAGGCCATGGCTACACTAGAGAGTTGCAGCGCTGGTGAGGGGGTTACAGCGCTGCAACTAAGGATGTTGCAAAGCACGGCCAGCGCTGCAACTCCCTGGTTGCAGCGCTGGCTGTACACCCAGTCGAGCCTCGGGTGTAGTGATTCCAGCGCTGATGATCCAGCACTGGTCAGCAAGTGTGGACCCCACCAGCGCTTTTATTGACCTCCGGGGTATAAGGAGGTATCCCAGAATTCCTGTCCACAACAAACCGGAAGAAAGGGAGAGCTCGGAGTTCAGCCAAACTGCTTATTTAAAAAACAAACACAGCTCCTGTTTGCTGAGCGAGCGGAGGCAGGCAGGCGAATTACTCTGGAATGTTCACAGCTGTTTGCTTGAAGAGAGAAACAGCATGCTCACACGGCAGAGGGGGAGGGGGAAGTCCGTGTTGAGCAGTTGCTTAGCTGGTCTGATGGGTATTTAGAATTACATAATTTGCATTTAGTGAATGAGAGAGGAGTGGGGGAAGGGGGTCAGAACTTTTAAAATGATTGAAGGTAGGCACTGTGTGTCTTCCAGTCCTTAGAACTTGCAAGGCAGGGAGCTGAGAACAGTGTCAGCTCCAAAAATCCACTCTCTGTCTCCCCCACGCTCCCTGTCACACTCCACCCCACCCCCCTCTTTTGAAAAGCACGATGCAGCCACTTGAATGCTGGGATAGCTGCCCACAATGCACCACTCCCAACAGCGCTGCAAATGTGGCCACACTGCAGCGCTGGTAGCTGTCAGTGTGGCCACACTGCAGCTCTGGCCCTACACAGCTGTACGAACACAGCTGTAACTCCCAGCGCTGCAGAACTGTAAGTATAGCCATGGCCTCAGACTCAGACAACCCCTGAAAGTCTCTTTGCTTCCTCCGTCCCTTGGAAGTACTTTCCCAAACAAGGGTGATGGTTACTCATGCTGCCCTCTACCAGCCCCAGCTCAGTCAATCCTACATACAGCAACAGTCTCTGCCCTGGCTCCAGTGAAGTCACCACAGAGGCTCCCTGCTTGATCAAAGCCCCAACAGGCTCTCAGTGGCAGCTGCTGGCTTCCTAGCAGCAGTTAACAGCAACTCCTGCTATGGAGAGAACTCCACACAAGCAAGCTCAGCTCCTCTCCCAAAATAGAGCCCTCTGCATGCTCTCCCTGGAAGAGGAAGTCTCTCTGTCTCTTCCCCCAAGGCATCCTGGGAGTTGTGGTCTCTAATGCATTCAGCAGCGTCTAGGGACACCCCTTTCTGCATCAATTTCGCATGGGACATGTGACCCTGTATGGAATATGGGAGACACTTTATGATATTGCTGATACCAATATTATAGAATTGCAAGGAATTGGATTAGCTATGCCATGTAAGGTGTCAGTGAAAATGGTAAATCATAGCAAGTATGATAATCTTGTTTATAGGTTTGTATCACCTTTTTATTGTGAGTTATAGATAAGTATGGTATATCTGTATTTCAAAACTTGTGCTGTGTTTCTGGGTGATACCCCCAGACAGAATGTCATCAGCACTAAGCCTGCTTGATGGCCCATCAAGGGAAATCAGCTATACAATTAACCCACTGAAAACAGGCTGGGGCTCCATCTTATGAGTCAGCAAGGCATGTAGGGGCATGCCTATGGACAGAACTCTAAGGCTTTTCCATGCCATGTGCTGTGAAGCTTGTGTCTGGGACGAAAGAAGTAGAGTCCACATGGCAAAGGATATGAAAAGGCAGCTGCATCATCTCCATTTTGTCTTCATTCCTGTTTCTGGCCTCTGGAGTAACTTTTCTACAAATTAAGCTCTGAACAAATGTCTGAATGACTCATCCAAGCTGTGGATGTATTCCAGAGGGACTTTCAAGCCAGCAAACTCACCAATACTCCTAAGAACCTGATGTATGAACTTTGAAGTCTCTGTATGTATCTGGTAGCTTTACCATTTAAGAACTCTCTTGTGTGTGAGTTTTTTAAAAAAAAAATAAACCATTAGTTTTAGACACTAAAGGATTAGCTGGTAGTGTGGTATTTTGAGTAAGATCCAAACCAATATTGATCTGGTAACATGCCTGACCCTTTCGGGTCGGAAGAAAATGTTGTATACTGAGCAGAGTTTTTAAATAACTTCTCACTATACTGGATCTATGTGCTGATTGGGAGCCAGAGAATTGGAATGCAATAAAGGGGAGGAAGGTGTGATTTCTTTTTTCAGTTTCTTGATAACCAGTGTGGTGTCAGAAGCATAGTTTATGACTGGTTGGTGAGTTTAACCTCAGTGTTAATCACCAGTTTGGGAAGTGCTCTCGCTTTTGCAGACTGCCCTGACTATGGCATTTTCAGTGAGGACTGCCCCAGGCACCCCAGGTCACATTCTCTAAGGCTTGATTGCAGCACACAAAATCCTCCCAGCTGGAACACACCCAGTTAAGTTCAGAGACCCCTCTAGTAAAGGGTGCTTATACCAACCAACCAACAAAACCTGCCCCCCATCACACACTATACATGCATAAAGAGTAGCAAGATCTTGGGGTTATTAAACTTTGCAAAAAAAACCAACCACCACCAACCATCACCAGAAGCACTGACAAAGAAAGTAGTCAGGGAAAATAGAAACAACTGGAACAACTAGGATAAAATAACAAATTTGTAGAAGGAGCAGAAGGCAAAAAGAACAAATAAGAGAACATTTGTAACAGATATCTAGAAGTTATAACCAAAACAGAGCCAAAGGCTCAGTTCTGCTGTCTTTAAAGTCAACACCAAAACTCCCATTGCACTTTTAAAATACATTTGACATTTCTCCTATGCATAAACAATGAATATTTAAAATATTATTTAATAGTCAATGAAGAGTCAGCTGAAGAGCCCCTTGTGTTGTAGCTTTATTCCAACCCCCGCATTTCTCAGTCACAACACAATAGGCCAAATTCACTTGGTGAATAGTAAACAAAGACCAGCCCACTGAAGTCAAGGAGTTGTGTCTGCTATGCTAGCACTGGATTTAACCCTACAACAGTTTTACTATCTCTGAAATTGTGATGTACTGTGTATTGATCACGTTACACGCTTGTCATTGCAAATTAAAAAAAGAAGAGGTGATTTTTTTTTCTGTCTTGAATTGTAATTTGATTGCAATTTAGATTTTCTCCTGGTTTTTCCCTTTAATAGCTCCCAGAGGCTTCTAAATTCAGCAACTCAGATTTCGTTGGAAAGAGAACAAGCAATTTGAGTTTCCATATATAGTAAGTCACTCCGCTGGTATTACATTAAAGCCTAATTTAGACTGAACTTGTCCTTCTCTCAGTTGACTAATTGCGCTTATATGGTCTTTTATGCCGGAATACTACAGAATATTAAATTACAGATGGTTACATCTTATATTGGCAAACGTAAATTATTTTGCAGTGGTTATTATACATCTTAAAGATCTTATCTGTACAGGGTATGAGAAGACCCAGGGAAGAATGAAGCAGAGGCCAAGAATTAAGGGAGAAGTCTAAAGGAAACTAGACTGCTCAAGAAATGGGATTTAGTTCTTTTATTATAAAGAGGGCTAGGAGTTATAGGCCAGGGAGAGAAAATGGACCTAAAGAGTCAGGAAGCCAATTAGGCACAGAGAAGCAGTTCCAGATGGTGAGGGCAGCACAGGAGAAGACTCTAACTGCCAGCAGTGGAAAGACAGGCAGGAGAAACATGATATTTTAATGATTTTTATTGAATTACATATACAAAACTACATTAAAAGATTGCAAAGTCAAGTATGCAAAACGTAGGAAAATGCCTATAGTGGCAACCTTAATTTGTCCCCCTTGTGTGTATGTATTATAACAGTTTTTAATGACAGGATCACATTCCCTTATTCCTCACCCCACTCCATTTTCTCACACTGTCTCAGTCAGTGCATAGGATGCACAGTGCTCATTTGATGAGCAGCTATTCAATATTTAGTTTTATCATAATCCATATATAGCTGCATGCATCATTTACTGAACAGTATTAAAACCCTGCTCTGAATACAGAATTATTAATTTACTCATAAGATATTCTGTGGAGCTCATCTCTGTAGCATCTCATTGCTTCATGAACATTAATGAATTTGTATTCACAAAACCCTGTAAGAAAAGGTGGCATTACTTCCATTTTACAGATGGGAAACTGAGATATGGAGAAATTAATATCAAAAGTGTACATTAATCTCGGTGCCTAATGTGAGATGCCCTGGATGTGGTTTTTCAGCGTGCTTAGCATTATATAGCACTTAATTAGTTCAGAGTACAGCTCTTATTGACTTCAGCTGCAGAGGTCAGTGCTCAGCACTTCTAAAAATCAGGCCCCAGGTATCTCAAGTTGGGCACCTAGAAAGCGATGAACACAAAGTCAGTGACCCCCATTTGGTTTAAATGACATGCCTACTCTAGCATAGGAACTCTGTGGCAGAAGCTGTGATCATATGGGAATGTGTCTGTACAGTTTATGAATTCTTGTTGATATTGTCAAGTTGTATCATGAACGCCTATATATGTGCAAGAGACAAGGTGGGTGAGGTAATATCTGTTATTGGACCAACTTCTGTTGGTGAGAGAGACAAGGTTTGAAGCTTACACAGAAGAACAGCCTTTGTAAATTCAAAAGTTTGTCTCTCTCACCAATAGGAGTTGGTCCAATAAAAAGATATTACCTCACCCACCTTCTCTCTCTAATATCCTGGGACCCGCATGGCTTCGACTACACTGGTTGTATGTATCTATATATTGGGTCCACCATTGCTGATAGGTCCTGTAGCAGGGACTCACCAGACAGAGGTGATAGGAAATACTTAGAATTAATGATGGTTCTTAGCCCTCATAAGGACTATAGCTCAAGCCTTGGAAATTCAGTCTATCTTACAGGGGAGGGGGTAAGGTAGGAGCAGTGGAAACTTACCAGGAGTAGGACAAAAGAGACCAGGAGTGGTTTAAATAAAAAAACACACAGAAACAGGAAGAGCCAGAAAAGAAGACGAAGTGTGGGGTGGTTGGGTAAGGGTCTTCATAAGCGAGAAAGTGAAATGAGACATCATGTAATAGCCTGCACAAGCCAGGGGACATAAGAACATGAGAACGGCCTTAGTGGGTCAAACTAATGGTCCATCTAGCCCAGTATCCTGTTTTCCAACAGTGGGCAACACCAAGTGCTTCAGAGGGAATGAATAGAACAGGTAATCATCAAGTGATCCATCCCGTTACCCATTCCCAGCTTCTGGCAGAGGCTAGGGACTCTTCAGAGCATGGTTTCACCTCCCTGCCCATCCTGGATAATAGCCATTGATGGATTTATCCTCCATGAATTTATCTAGTTCTTTTTTGAACTTTGTTATAGTCTTGGCCTTCACAACCTCCTCCGGCAAAGAGTTCCAGAGGTTGACTGTGTGTTGTGTGAAGAAATATTTCCTTTTGTTAATTTAAAACCTGCTGCCTATTAATTTAATTTGGTGACCCCTAGTTCTTGTGTTATGAGAAGGAGTAAATAACACTTCCTTATTTATATTCTCCACGCCAGCCATGATTTTATAGATCTCTCTCACATCCCCCATTAGTCTTTTTCAAGTGGAAAAGTCCCAGTTCTATTAATCTCTCCTCATACGGAAGCTGTTCCATACTGTCGTGGAAAATGACCACCACCCTGTTGAGTTGATCAGACAGCCTGAGGCTCCTTTATTGATTAATCAGAGAATACATGCATATGCACAGAGAGACGACAGGTCCCCTAGCAAGGGGCAAGTCGCTCTGCCTTACAGCAGTGATACCTGTGCTTATAAAGCTGAAAACCGCAAATTATCATATGAGCTTATACATCCGATGATATCTTATTTGGCTAATACAATGACATCTTTTAAACATCTGCTAAAAACAATTGCTATTAATATATTATTTATGAGCTAATTGCAAGTCTGCTCTCTTTCTACTTCCCTATAGAAAGTTTTGTAAGTGTTAGGTCATTGACACCTGGTGTTTTTCTCCTACTTGCGGTTAAGCTATTACATGTTGCTTGAGCCTTTTTGAGGAACTTGTACCCAAAAATACCTATTGGTGTACCTTTGGTCAAATGATCATGAGTTATATTTTACGCCCATAAAGCAACTTAATAAACTATAATAAACTAAAAGCTGTTATAATTTAACAGATTTTCTGGTTCCTCTTTATCCAATTCTAGTTCCTCTTTTTGGGGCCCTGACCACATCTTTTTGCCTCAGCGTGCCCTTTGTACAGAAAAACAAGTTTAGCAGGAGTTAAAACTCTTGCTTCTAGCTAAGGGCCTACTCTTACTTTATTCTCAGAAAAAACCCTGGGGCCTTGGGTAAGGTGGGGTCGGGGGGTTTCCCTATCAATACCCCTCATCATTTGTATTGCCCTTTTCTGTACCTTTTCCAATTCCAATATCTTTTTTGAGATGGGGCGACCACATCTGCACACAATATTCAAGATATGGACTTACCATGAATTTATATAGCGGTAATATGATATTTTTTGTCTTATGACCTATCCCTTTCCTAAGGATTCCCAACATTCTGGTAGCTTTTTTGTCTGCCACTGCACACTGAGTGGATGTTTTCAGAGAATTATCCACAACTCCAGGATCTCTTTCTTGAGTGGTAACAGCTTATTTAGACCTTATCATTTTATATGTATAGCTGGGATTATGATTTCCAATATACATTACTTTGCATTTATCAACATTGAATTTCATCTCCCACTTTGTTGCTCAGCCACCCAGTTTTGTGAGATCCCTTCGTAACTCTTCACAGTTTGCTTTGGACTTAACTATCTTGAGTAGTTTTTGTGTCATCTGCAAATTTTACCACCTCTCTTTTTACCCCCTTTTCAAGATCATTTATGAATATGTTGAATAGTACTGGTGCCAGTACAGACCCCTGGGAGACACCACCATTTACTTCTTTCCATGTTGAAGACTGAGCATTTATTCCTACCCTTTGTTTCCTATCTTTTAACCAGTTACCAATCCATGAGAGCACCTTCCCTCTTATCCCATAACAGCTTACTTAGCTTAAGAGACTTTGGTGAGGGACTTTATCAAAGGCTTTCTGAAAATCTAAGTACACTATATCCACTGGATCACCCTTGTCCATATGCCTGTTGACCCATCAAAGAATTCTAGTAGATTGGTGAGTCATGGTTTCCCTTTAAGAAACCATGCTGACTCTTCCCCAACAAATTGTGTTCATCTATGTGTCTGATAATTCTGTCCTTTACTATAGTTTCAACCAATTTGCCTGGTACTGAAGTTAGGCTTATCAGCCTTTAGTTGCCAGGATCTCCTCTGGAGCCTTTTTTTAAAAATTGCACATTAGCTATCCTCTAGTTGTCTGGTACAGAAGCTGAGTTAAATGGTAGGTTACATACCACAGTTAGTAGTTCTGCAATTTCCCATTTGAGTTCCTTTACAACTCTTTGGTGAATACTATCTGTTCCTAGTGACTTATTACTGTTTAATTTATCAATTTGTTTCAAAACTTCCTCTAATGACACACTGCCTCCCTGCACCCAGATGGTTCCACAAGGATTTACAAGCAAAGAATGAGCTAGAAAGTGAGGGATATTGCAGTGTCATGTGATTATTGTTTTGTATTATCTGCATTCTCCCATGCTCTACAAGATTTAATAAAAAAAGAGCTGTGCAAAGTGTGTGTGTGTGTTTTGACTGCTTCACAACTGCAGCGTCCCCTGAAAGAGTTAAACTGTAAGCCTACCCAGGAGAATGAAAGAGCATATTGTCTGACCATGACTTCTATCCTTTCATAGGGGCTGCATCATAACAAGGTCACAGAACAATAAAAAGTATCATTTAGTTTTATTTATTATTTTGCTGGTCTGTTCAGGAGCTCTAGCAAGCTACAGCCCAAGCGAAGAGACATTATGGTAAGATTAACATCATAAAATCAAATAATTATTTGTAAATTTCATTAATTTTTCCCCATGGTAGAGGGTGGGTTTCCTATGAAGGAACCTGTTACTTGCTTCAGTTTTATTATCCTTTCAGGCAGGACAAGCTTTCAAAGACACTAACCTCCTAGGAGTCTGAGTGGAAGCAAAAACTTCATTTCCATGCTAGTGGAGGAAAGTCATCCATCTATGCTAAGGAGATTTTTCCACATCTGGTGACTGACCAACACACCTACAAATGGAAGGGTACTCACGCCTACAGAGGCAACCATAATAATTTTGCACTGCCCTGGAATTTAACCAGCTGCCTAGAGTTCCTACTCCATGTGAAGTCAGCATGCATTACTAGCCAGGTGTGACAGGGTATTATAATAAATAATAATAAGTGGAGATATACCTATCTCCTAGAACTGGAAGGGACCTTGAAAGGTCATTGAGTCCAACCCCCTGCCTTCACTAGCAGGACCAAGTACTGATTTTTGCCCCAGATCCTTAAGTGGCCCCCTCAAAGATTGAGCTCACAACCCTGGGTTTAGCAGGCCAATGCTCAAACCACCGAGCTCTCCCTGGTCACTGTGGCTGTTGCAGCACTGGGAAGGTTACAGGCTTAATTGAAATTAGTTAACTGGTTTCTGTTGGGGATTACTGGGTGAGAGTTGCTGGGCTAATGAAGCAATTGCTCAGTAATTGGGAGGATATATTTGGGAGCAACTGGGAGAAAAGCAAGGCTCGGGGGACGGAGCCAGGGAGCAGAGAAAAAGCTGTGTAGAAGTCTCTTCTTGCTGTATATCTGTAGTTCCTTTTGTTATGCTTGGAAACTGAAGATTAAAAGCACACATGGTGAAAGGGAAATTGCCTCTGTGTGTTTGCAGCTAGGAGACCACAAGAACAAGCCAGGCAGCAGTATTCGGGATGGGGGGGAAGGGACACTCTGTGACACCAGGAATGAAGGAAAATTTGTGGCAAAATCAGTAAGACGCTGATGTAGGATGGAGTGCATTACAGCCCCTTTACAACTAGCCTGCAATCCTGTGCAGACCAGACTGGCACTGACATCCTGGCACTAAATGCATCCACACTGCAATTTGGACTGGTAAAATAGGCAGCCCACAACACATCAGCAGTGTTCAGAGAACATTCTGGTGTGGACGAGTTATCAACAGAACTATACATGCAGAAATAGGAATCAAAGCTTGATAAAGCAAATACCTTTGTTAGAGGGACTGGGGTAAGTGTTTAATTAGTCAAAAGTTAATGCTGACTGCTTGTTTATTCCCATCCCCCTTGTCCTGGAATCCATACTGATCCCACATGGTGTTGGGCCTGGTGGTGGCCAAGGGGATGACATGGCTTTCATCTTCAATGGAAGCCCCTTGCATGTAATAATAATTGTATTGGTCATAATCTGGAAAATCCTCCCATTCTTAATACCAATCACCAAAAAGAAATAAACACATATATGGAAGTTTTAACAAACCGGGCTCTGGAGCTTGTTGTGCTTTTGTCTCATCTGTGAGCCACTCCCCAAGGCCATCCCCAGACAGATCCACTGAATATGGACCCAGAATATGCTGTAGTTGGTCCAATCACATAGCCTGATCCGGGCCCTGTGACAGCAACAGGTCTGCTCTGGTAATTGCAGGCTCTTCTCAGGGCTGTCTCTGGGATTACTAATATGCCACCCCCGCTCAGGAGACTGTCATGCTGCATTGTGAGTCTTGTGCTTGGTGTACTTCTCAGCATCTGCTCAAATTTCTTGTAGCAAGGGTAGGTAGCTGGGGAGTTCCCTGCTGTATGATTTTCATTCCTCACGTGCAGTAGGCAGTCTTGAGGTGCTTGACTCACTCTCAGAACTGACTTCTGGTCTGGTGGATCACCAATACCACCAGCCTCTTGGATACATCTATGTACTATTGCTAAAGTCATGGATCTTGCTCTTTGCACACCCATGTTAACCAGAATCTTGGTTTGTCCTTCTAGCCAGCTAGCAGTGTGTCAGCTGCAGGGCATTTTCTCAGTCAAAATTTTCCAGGAAGCTAGGTTTGACTGTGCTTACAATCGAGCAGCCCCTGTGGAAAAGGAAGCATTTAACACTGAGCAGCTGCATTTGAACCAGGAGGTTGCTTCTGGTTCCTAGGAGTAGGGAGTTTGGTTGGAGAAAAGTCAGGCTACACAGATCCAGGGGACTATGGGATAGCACAGGCAGACTCTCTGAAAAGGAGCCTGGCAACCTTGCTTTCTCCTATGTCCATACTGCAAAGGAAGTGGGCTTGGATGTGCCTTACAGCAAAATGCAGGCTCAGATCCAGGCCCCTCGACAAGTCAGCAGGCCAGGGTTCTGAGCGAGTTCTTGTGCATGTCAGATGGCTTTGGGTATGAACAGTGTGTGTGTGTGTGTGTGGCTTTTGGTCTTAAACATGAGACAGAACCTGGGTTTATTATGCAGTGTAGACATACCCATGGAGTGCACATATCAGACTTGACATTTTTGTCTCATCCCAGTAAGGGGCACAAAATGTCTGTCATGGTTGTGCATTAATATATGAAGCCCTTCTGGGTAGGGACTGTCTCTGTTCTGTGTTTGTACAGTTACACAGTGGGGTCAATACAAATAATTGTCTGGCACCACAGACCTCTCATTTGAGCAAAGCTCACACAAAGTATCAGAAATAAACACCAGGCTCACCAAGCAGTTCATTCTAGGCCAAAATGTGTTCAGAACAGGCCTCCGGTATGGTTTACCTACACATTTAATCCACTTTAAAGCAGGTTAATCCAACTCTTCTTCCATTGTAAACCATATGTAAGTAAATCACGTCTTTGCAGGCTGTTTAATATTAAAAATGTTGCATGGAATCATCAGGCTGGTGACCCTGAAGCTTCAAGCACTGAGAAAGGTGAGCCTCTGCATCTGAATTGCTCTTAGAAGCAAAGAGGGAGGGAATTCTGAGACATTTAGCTGCCAAGTTCAGGAACTGGAAAGATGTCAGACCTGATCTTATAATCCTGACTCAAACCAAGCCCCCTTTTGAAGTCACTGTGACTTTGGCCTGAGTAGGGACTGCAGCAACACATCCTAAGAATTATTAACTTTATGGCTGGATTATACACATGGTTTTTGAGGTTTTTTGTGATTGATTTAACGATATCAAGTCAGAACCTAATATAAACTGATGCAACCCCCAGTCTGAATGCAGTTATAGAGATATAAAAGTTTTAAATATATTCTTTAAACTGTACCTGATACAGTTTAATGGGAGCAAAACCTGTGTAGCCAAGCCCTTAGACCAGGATTTTTCTGACTCTTGCATTGTGTGCACCATTTCATTAAGACTGGGACTTTCTCACGGACCCTCTTCCCCAATGTCCCAACTGCTACATTCTAAAAATATTTATTTCTAAGGGCCATTAGGAAGGAATCTGCAGACTACAGAACACAGTTTGAGCACCATTGCCGTAAACTTTATACCACCATGATGTAATGACTTAGGCCATGATTCTCAGTTACACTAAAACAGAGCTGGCTGAAATTTGAATATTTCAAAAGTTTTTGTTCCTATTTGGAACAAAAATTAGATATTTCAAAATCTCCCACAAAAGGGAAATTATGATTAATTATTTGTTTTGGGGAAAAATGGTTTTGGTTAGATTTCCACTCCCCCTCCCAACCCCCCCAAATGAAACAGCTCTCTGCCCCTGACTTCTGGCCACTCCCAGGGCTGCCCCCCACTCCTGGGGAGTCAGGAGTCCCTCCCCCACTGCAGAGTGGGGAGCCTAGTAGAAATGCTGAGAGCTCCAGCTTGAGCCAGGGTTCACAGGGCTTCCAGGCTCCCCTCTGAGTCCCAACTAGAGCATGGTATGGTTCCCACAGACCCTGGAAACCCAGCATCCCTGACAAAGGGAAATATTATAGGGAAGGTAAGATGAATACTAGATTCAAGAAAAAAGTACTTCAACGTATGTTATTCATATACCAAAAACCAAGGTTTACCAAAGCTAGTGTAGAAGACTGTAATTCAGTCTCAGATTTTTAGTGACACACAGTAATTAAATCATTTGAATTTCTTTTTTTGTGGTTACTTACCTCAAAGGACCTTGCGTAAACTGAATAATTCATGTTTGTGAAGTGCTCTGAAGATTAAAAATACTTTAAGTGCTAAGTATAATAATGATGTCACAAGAATTACAGCTCTACTATGCAATGGAATTACAGCCTCATTTCCCACTGAAATCCATATCCCTTATTTAACCCTTCCTAGTAATTTGATCAAATGATCTGTAAAACATTTTAGTAACCTGTAACAAATGACTACTAGACGACATCGGTGCATCATAAAATATTAAAAACAATGCACTGTGGTTATTACTGTTTGCAGAGCCATTAATAATCAAGCGTATGGAGATTTATTTATAAAGGTTGTAGACATGTTCTTTAAGCCCATGCAATGAAATGTGAAATGATCAAATAAAGTAGATGAACCCTTAGTAGTTGATGGTGTAATTGGACTGTTGAAATAACTATGCATATGTGAAAGAGGGCATGGATACTGTCTTGTCCCCAGCTCATCAGATTAGCTGTAGCTCATATTCCTCCCCTGTTTGCACAGGTACACAGGATTACAGAGCGAGGCAGGATGAATTTACAGGCTAATGAGGTTCCCCGGCAAGAAACGCAATGAGAAGTGCCTACTTGGGAGTGATGTTGGGGATGCTTCGGAATAACTCCACACCCAAGTTCAGATCATGTACACCTACAGGCCAGAGGAAGGTAACATAATATGGGGGTTTCTGGCTTTGTTTTCCTGCAACATATAGCCAATTTTCTTGGTTTCGCTTGTAACTCGGCATTATGAGACCCTCAGGCCATTTATTTTATGAGGCTCTTGGATAAATCCATTGTTAATATTTGTGTACTGGTTACAGCAAGTCCTAACTTTTATAGGTGGTGCTGGCTTTAATTAAGGTTTCTGACAATTCGCATTATAAGACCCTGTTTTCAGTTGCTTATAGTTTTACCAGACATTAACCACTTGGGCTGAAATCTTCCAGGCAAGGGTGTCTGCCTCAGACTCCTCCACACTCCACAGCTAAGATGCCATTTCTCAGAATGAAGTTGGGGGAAATATGATATTTTCCCCATGATACAAAAATCTTACAAAAGTTTGAGAAGCTCTAGTACTTCCATACTTAGGAGCAGGGGCTTGATATTTGCCAGGGATGAGAGTGCTGCAGGAGCTAAGCAGAACTTTCCCTGCAATTTCCAGCAGCCAGCTCTCAACACTCCTGTCAGCAAGTATTATCTAGAATATCAGGGTTGGAAGGGACCTCAGGAGGTCATCTAGTCCAACCCCCTGCTCAAAGCAGGACCAATCCCCACACAGATTTTTACCCCAGTTCCCTAATTGGCCCCTTCAAGGATTGAACTCATAACCCTTGGTTTAGCAAGCCAGTGCTCAAACCACTGAGCTATAGTTTTGAAACCCACTGGCAAAATGGGACCCACATGGAAGATGACAAGTAAACCTTCTACTGCTGTCAATTATTCCATTATTTCAAGTGGCAGAATTCTGTGCTGTGCATTTAAAGATTCTAACTCTGCTGATGAAGCACATGGGAGTCAATATGGTTCCACATTATGGAATTTCTATTATTTTTAGTGAGCTTTTTAAAAAAAAAAAACAGAACAAAAACCTCCCAAAACCTTGAAAGCTATATTTAAACAAATTAATTACAAGAACTTTAGGGTTGCAAAAATCAAGCACTGAAAAGCTAGGAATGTTTATACGCCCTTAATTAAGCCCCCTTGCATGCATGCATTTATGATACAGTATTTAATTACATGATCACATACTACTTTTTCCCCTACAGGCCTCACTCAGTGCACAAGGTGAACTATGCTCTGGAAATTAATTGGGGTAGGGTAGTGAATGAGGCTGCGTATTGCTTCTGCCTCATTTGTTGCAGAAGTAGAAGAGTGTGTTTAGTGAATGAAGCAGGGGACTGCAGAAAGAGAAATTATGTTCTTCTTGCTTAGGAAGTTGTGTGCCATCCATAGAAACTTGCTCTATCCTTGCCTCTAACTCAGATCCTACTGAGTGCCCCTGTCCTGGCCACCTACTAGGGTTGCTACGAGGGGACTCCAAGTCTCTGTGCTCTGGATCCCTTTGGATATGTTAAGCTTGTAGAACCTCAGCAAGATGCAGCACTGGAACCTTCCTTGGCCTCTCTGGCACATTTCCTGGGCACTGACTTTCAGTCTGCTACCCCATCAGCTCTTCATGACACCTGTTCTAGGCCTCCAGGACCACTGCTGACCCCTGAGATACCCCAGTAATTTAAACACACCTCTAATCCAGAACTCCACCCCAAAGATAGAGACTAGGAAACTGAGGAAATGGACACTCAACCGACAAGGGAAAAGGAAAAGAATCAGGGACAAAATGCAGCAGGACATTTTGGCCAAGGCAGATGAAAAGCTGGATTTTCACACAGAGAGAGAGAGTTGCAGAGGGAGGAGGATGCAACCTAGCATGAGGAAAGAATGGGTGCACACAGTTCCAGGAACATGACCAGAAGTTGAGTGAAGAGGACAGAGAGCAGAAGGAACACTGAGAAGCTGCTCACACTCATGACCCCCATGTTAAAGGCTCTAATACCAGCTCTACTGCCAGCTGAAGCTCCAGCTACTGTCCAACCTCCATGTTCTCAGTTCCCGTCACAGTACCATGTCTTGCAGCCTATGCAAGCAGTGGACAGTTCTGGGATTGCTTGACCCATGACCCAAGCAATGAACTGTTCATGGAATAGTCAAAATTTACCCAGTGCAACAGTCCAGTGAGGCCCACACCTGCAAATGCTTCAGAAGGAAGAAGAAAAGTAGAGGGGACACACAGTTCTACTACCCATAAGATTGTAGTATTTGCACTATATATAGTTTGGCAGTTTTGCACTTTTGTTGCTTGGGTTGTTTATTCTGCATTTTTTATTTTTGCTTGAATGTCTTTTGCCTCTTTCTGGCAGCTGGTCTGCCTATACATTTTGTTAGTTGTTATTTAGTTAAACACTTTATTTGAAACATGTTTTTTCCAAACAAGAACAAGTCCTAAGGTTAATTCAGGCTTTATTAAATTAATTAAAAAATAAAACTCCATTACAGCACTATAATAATCTGTATATATAGCTACTTGAAACAGTTCTATTAAATTCTAAAGCTGCATTGGCCCCAGAAATTGTGGGATAATTTAAGTGTGAGAAAACTATACTATTTCATTTCCCCATATCTATAGCACCCTGCAAATCCATTACATGGGTTCACAAGGCACTCTGATTTCCCTTGTGCGTGGGATGCTGCCCTAGTAACAATAGATGCACTTTCTAGTTGCATGTAACCATCTTGCCATGCAGCAGTGTCTTGAGTCCGCTCTTGGCAAAATGACTTTGCTTTTCTCCAAATGTTGTGCATGGCACAGCAGGCCACAGTAATATGGATGGCACTGGTAACATTGGCATCCAAATGGTTCTGAAGGCAGCACAATCTTGACTTCAAGCTGCCAAACATGCATTCCACTACCATGCTACAGCTCCTGAGCGTGTAGTTGAACTTCGTTTTCCAGGGTACGGTTTCATAAGCCACAGCAGAAGGGGGTGCGGAAGGCTCCCTAGAACTGAGGGGCAGAGACTCCATTTATACCAATCTCCTTTGGATGAAATAACATTCCCGTTTGTCCATGAGTTAAAATCCTGATCTCCGAACCACCCCGACTCCATGCATTCTGCCAGTATATCCCACATTGGTATCTATGAGTTACCTGCTTCTGTGGTCCCCCAAGGCCTGCATAATAAAGTAGCAGTACTCTTTGCCCTTTATGTACTCATTTACTCCTTGTGCAGGACAAGTTCTGGGCACAAGAGTTCCATCCCAGTTTAGGAAGCCCATTGTCTGAAAGTGGCAATTATTTCAACAACATTGCTAGGCCAGCCACCTTTGGATAAGCAACAGTCCTGATGGCCTCACAAAACCACCACCACCACAACACCCACAGTTGAGTTATGAACACCAAACTGGTTAGCCACAGATCTCTAGCAGTCTAGGTTGCCAGCTCCCTGGTGGCTAGAATGACTCACTTCTGGATCGGTATGATTTCCCTCCTGCATGTGTCCTGGCACTGGAAAGTCAGTGCAAGCTATTTGCACAGGTCCAGGAATATCTGTTTCCTCATGTGTTACCTCTGGACCCACCACTGGTCATTCTGGTCTCCATGATGATATGATCCCACCTGTTTGTGCCTGTGGCCCTGCTCCAGAAGTGACAGTCTACATATGGGTAATCTGCTGTGGTGGTCGCAAGGAGCATCTCTATCAGTTAGGCTGCAGATGAAATATTTTTGCCTCTCTCTGAGAGCTGATTTCTATATGACAGATACTACCACCAGAATGTCCACCAATTCTCTGCATGAATTCGAAAACAGCTGTGAAACTGCAAGCGGGAGAAGGTCTTCCATTGGAGCTGGCCTCATAGCCTGTCTCCAGTAACTGGAGCATGCAGACCCAAAATGACTCTTCTGAATGTGTCGGGTGGCTAAGGGCACATCACGTGAAGTGCTGCAGGATGGATAAACAAGTTTTCCCACACACACCATGAACCAAGCCTTAGAGTGGCTACAGCTACTGAGGGCCCTAAAAGCCCTGGGATATGCCCTCCAGAAGTCAGTCAGTCTGACTCGTGTCCTGCACATCCAAGTATGGGTGTGCTGGTACAGGTATGAGGAATGCATACCAATGCAGTGTGGATGCTCAAGCACAAGCTTGGGGGGAAAAAAAACAGTTTTGCAAGCATGGGTCACACAGACCAGGGTTTACTGTGCAGTGGAGATACAGTAATGAGACATATATAGGACTCCAGATCTGTAGAGTTTTATATTCATGATCTGTCACAGTCTGTCAGGCTTGGGGAGAGTGCTGCAGGGCGTGGTGGACTAATTCACACATTAATATTAAATTTTTTTGTATAGGGGATGGAGTTTCTCAAAGGCCGATGAGCCAAAGACTTGGCACTGAGGCAGTTTATCAAATGACCAAGGACAAGACAGGATACTGCACCTTTTGCAAATAGAACTGCACAATTACATGCAAATGAAAGTTGTGGGAGTGTGATGAGAGGAAACTGAGTGTGAAGTCTGTGTACAATCTATAATAATAAATGTAGCTTCTATCTTGCAGTCTCTCTCTCAGTGAGGAACCCACATTTTAAAAATCCGAGATCGACATAAATAGCCAAATATAATGCTCCCTTGCACCAAAACCCCCTTCACATGTAAAGCTCTGAGCCATAATTGTAAGATTTTTAAAATACAATAATAAGGAACTCATTTTTACAGAAGCCTGTGAACTTGAAAATCTAACAAAGAAGGGACACAGGCTGGTGATTTTCTGAGTACAAGGACGTGGCGGAAGAGAAGGCTAAATTCAACAGAGCAAGAGCCCTAGTCAAAAGATTGGTTTAGACTATTTCATTTCCTTCCCTGCTCAAGAGGAAGGCAAGAAAGATCTTCTCTCTGATTAAATTTTGACCCTCCTGGCCCTCTCTCCAGACTCAGAAAGCAGCTTTGGGATTTGGCTGCCACTGCTGTTAGCAGGTTGCAGTATGGACACACCTGCTTTGCTTGCATTTAGCACTCCCATCCTGCTCCTATGATTCCAGTGCACAGAGATCCTGACTCCAAGCAAATCACTTCACTGGACCTGAGGATTCCTTACTTAAACCCATGAATCGTCAACATTCAGCAGAGAAGTGTGATTTTGTTTTCTATCTGAGGCACTATCCCGCCTGACTCCTGTTACAACCCCACTCCTTCTGAGCTGATTGTTCTTTGTTTCATCCCCATCCAATTTCCTAGAGTCTGAGTTTATAGTTGTCATAAACAGATAAGAAAAGTTAATAGCACAGAAGTACTTTATATCTCTTTGACTGTAAAGGGTTAACAAGTTCAGTAAGCCTGGCTGTCACCTGACCAGAGGACCAATCAGAGGACAGGATACTTTCAAATCTTGAGGGAGGGAAGTTTTTGTGCTGTGCTGTTAGTTTTTGGTTGTTGTTCACTCTGGGGGCTCAGAGGGAGCAGATGTGCAACCAGGTTTCTCTCCAATCCAGCCTCTTATAAGTTCAGACTAGTGAGTACTAAGTAGATAAAGTGAGTTAGACTTATGGTTGTTTTCTTTATTTGCAAATGTGTATTTGGTTGGAAGAAGTTCAAATGTGTATTTGGCTGGAAGGAGTTCAAATTGGTATTTTGCTGAAAAGATTTTAATTTGTACTTGTATACTTAGGCTGGGAGGGCATTCCCAGTGTCTATCGCTGAAAAACCCTGTACCTATTTCATTTTTTTTTAAATTTACAAAGAAAGAAAAAACAGTAAAAATTTTCTTTAATTAAAAGCTTTTCTTGTTTAAGAACCTGATTGTTTTTTTATTCTGGTGAGACCCCGGGGGACTGGGTCTGGATTCACCAGGGAATTGGTGGGGAGAAAGGAGGGAAGAGGGAGAGAGAGGCTGATTTCTCTCTGTGTAAGGATTACTCAGGAAGAGTCTGGGAGGGGGAGAGAGAAGGAGGGAGGAAGGTGAATTGTCCTCTCTGTTTTGTGATTCAAAGAGTTTGAATCACAGTGATCTTCCAGGGTAACCCAGGGAGGGGAAGCCTGGGAGAGGGAACAGTGGGGGAAAGGGTTTACTTTCCTTGTGTTAAGATCCAGAGGGTCTGGGTCTTGGGGGTCCCCGGGCAAGGTTTTGTGGGGACCAGAGTGTACCAGGCACTGGAATTCCTGGTTGGTAGCAGCGCTACAGGTTCTAAGCTGGTAATTGAGCTTAGAGGAATTCATGCTGGTACCCCATCTTTTGGACACTAAGGTTCAGAGTGGGGAATTGTACCATGACAATAGTAAATCCAGAAATAGGCAATTCAATTGCCCTAAATATAAACTCATAAGAGATATGAGATTGTCAAGGTTCCTTCCCCATTCTGAACTTTAGGGTACAGATGTGGGGACCTGCATGGACACTTCTAAGCTTAATTACTAGCTTAGATCTGGTATCACTACCACCATCCAGAATTTTCAGTGTTTGGATCACTCCCTGTCCCCCTAAAACTTTCCCCTCCCTGGGGAGCCTTGAGGGACTTCACCAATTCCCTGGTGAACACAGATCCAAACCCCTTGGATCTTAAAACAAGGAGAAATTAACCATTCCCCCTCCCTTCCCCCCACCAATCCCTGGTGAGTCCAGATCCAATTCCTTTGGATCTAAAAACAAGGAAAAATCAATCAGCTCTTAAGAAAAAAAGGCTTTTAATTAAAGAAAAGAAAGGTAAAAATCATCTCTGTAAATCAAGATGGAAAATACTTTACAGGGTAATCAGATTCATATAGCCCAGAGGAACCCCTCTAGCCTTAGGTTCAAAGTTACAGCAAACAGGTAAAATTCTCTCAGCAAAAAGGAACATTTACAAGTTGAGAAAACAAAAATAAGACTAACACGCCTTGCCTGGCTGTTACTTACAAGTTTGAAACATGAGAGACTGGTTCAGAAAGATTTGGAGAGCCTGGATTGACGTCTGGTCCCTCTTAGTCCCAAGAGCGAACAACACCCAAAACAAAGAGCACAAACAAAAGACTTCCCCTCACCAAGATTTGAAAGTATCTTGTCCCCTTATTGGTCCTCTGGTCAGGTGTCAGCCAGGTTTACTGAGCTTCTTAACCCTTTACAGGTAAAAGAGGCATTAACCCTTAACTATCTGTTTATGACAGAGATCTAAACAACATAGTGAAGATTTCAGTTTAATGATGAATCTTTTCAATTCCCCAACTGTAAAGAAATCTGATCTCCTAAAATGCTATCCAAGAAATAATTATTATTGCTGGTGATGATTCACCAAGTCACTGAGACTGTCAGTATGAGACGATCCGTTGCTTTTTCAATAATATTAATTCAGTTTTTTTCTTTAGTTTTTACTTTTTAAATGAATTGAAATAAATGTTATACCAGCAATGTAAATGGGCATAACTATTAGACAATGGCGTTCACACTGTAACCAACACAGACAAGGCTCTAGCGGGCAAAATGTAAGCAGAACAATTCTGCCAAAAAACCCTTCTTTGAAAATGGTCCAGTTATGTTAGCCATATCTTATTCTTTCTTCTCTATCCATCATGGATTTGTTCCTAAGTTTAGATACTAGTCTCCTTCCTCCCACGCCCCATTTTGTTGTTGTGAATAGTGCATGCCCTCCGGTGATAGTACACTATTTTCTGTGTACAGTTAAAGGGAATCCAGTCATACCCCACACAAGTGTTTCGGGGTGTGGGGGAAGTGAATGAAAAGGCCATCCCCTTGTAAGCCTCCTGCACTTAGGTCCTATTTCCATTTGGATAAGTGTTATGTATTTTTTTAAAATTGATCCTTGGTCAATTTTGACCCCTTCATTTCTTTTTCTATCTTTTACCTTTCATGGTCTGCCTTAACTGCTCCCTTTTTCCCTCCTGCCCCGAGGGTGGTGAGGGGGTACCCAGATATGCCATTCCTAGATTTGGAACTAACAATGGCCCAAGCAATGACACTGTCTAGGTGCCTGATAAAGAGATATTTGGCCTAAATACTCTTTATGGTTAATATTATAAGTTGTTCTTGTCATAAACAGATTGTTAAGGTTTAATGTCTCTCCTACCTGTAAAGGGTTACAAGCAGGGAACTGGACACCTGACCAGAAGACCAATCAGAAGACAAGATACTTTTAAATTTGGGTGGAGGGAAGCTTTTGTGTGTGTTCTTTGTCCGTTGTGTGTTCTTCTCTTGGAGGGTCTGAGAGAGACCAGACATTACTACAGGCTTTCTAAGTTTCTTTTCAAATAGTAAGTAAAAACAGGCGTTTTAGGCTTTATGATTGTTTTACTCTATTTGCAATTGTGGATCTGGCTGGTTAACTTTTATATGTGTAGTTGCTGGGAATATTTTGATTTGTATTGGTACTGGAGGGAAAGTCTCTTTCTGGTGTCTGTAAGCTATAGGACCCTGTAATATTTACATCTTGAAGTTACAGAGATAATTCTTTACTTTTTCCTTTCTTTTATTAAAAGATTTCTTTTTAGACAACCTGATTTATTTTTTTTTCTTGTTTCCCTTGTTTTATTCCAGGGGATTGGGATAACTCACCAGGACGGGTGGGGGAGACGGGAGGGGGGAGAGATAGAATCTCTCTCTGTTTTCCTTGAATCTGTTTGCCTCTTTGTGGAAGGGAAGGGAGATGCTTTTCTCTATGGTGATTTAAGAGGTTGGATCAGTATCTCTCAGGATAGCCCAGGGAGGGAAATTCTGGGAGGGGGAAAGGTGGGGGAATGGTTTATTTCTCCTTGTTTTAAGAACCCAAGGGATCTGGGTTCTTGGGGTCCCCAGGGAAGGTTGGGGAGGTCAGAGTGCCCCAAAACACTATATTTTTGGGTGGTGGCAGTGCTATCAGATCTAAGCTGGTAATTAAGCTTAGAGGATTCAGGTGCTAGTATCTCATTTTCTGAACTCTAAGGTTCAGATCTGAGAGGGAATGCTATGACATGAGGGGGTACCCAGATGTGCCATTCCTAGATTTGGAACTAACAATGGCCCAGCAATGACGCTGTCTAGGTGCCTGATAAAGAGATTTTTGGCCTAAGTACTCTTTATGGTTAATATTACAAGTTGTATTTCCTAGAACATAAAAGAGGTGAATCAAAAAGAACGATCATCCATCTAAAAAACAAAGAAACCCACCTTAATGACTTGGAGGCAGAGAAATTTAGGAGAGCGTGGATGGGGAAGGAGAGTTTAACAATTTCTCCTCCGCAGCCAAAGGTGTAGCAATATTGCATCACAAAAGATTCAATTTACAAGTTTTAGCTACAAATAAAGATAAGGCAGTTAGATTTTTGCTGATGAAAGCTAAGATCTCCAACTCTATTTATACCCTAATTAATATATATGGACCCAATAAAAATTGTCCAAGTTTTTTTAAATAAGTTTTTCTCCCACTAGAATCAATTGTCATAGAAGGAGATTTTAATGAGGCACTGGGTCCTTTTTTAGACAAGTCAGGCTGGCCTGAGTGTACACCATTACATGTTAGCAACATTATACCAGATTATAGGGAAGAATTAGGGTTAAAAAATGTATGGCAATCGCAGATCCATACAATAAAGGATTTTACTTTTCTTCTCCTCCCTACATTCCACATATTCATGAAGAGATTTCTACGAATCTGGTGGACTCTGTGCTTAACAATGAAATCAAATCTATCGTGAGCTTTGATCATGTACTAGTGATACAACAATTTTCCCCTCCTGAGAGGAATTTGACTGGTAAATGATGGATACTGAACTCCTCTTCTTTGAAAGATAAACACTTTCAGAACTATATCACAGAAGAAATTCATTTTTTCTTCTAAATCAGTGACACACCAGGGACATCCCGATCCATCCTATGTGATAAACTAAAGGTTTTATTAGGAGCAGGATCATTTCCCACTCAAGGGACAGAAAAGGAGCTAGTGAGGCCTCTATCTCAAGCAGGGCTGGCTTCAGGGTTTTTGCCACCCCAAGCAGCAAAAAGAGAAAAGAAAAAAAAAGCCACGATCACAATCTTTGGCACCACCACTGCCGCTTCAGTCTTCGGTGGCAATTCGTCGGCTGGTCCTACGCTCTGAGAGGGACTGAGGGACCCGCCGCCGAAGAGCCGGATGTGCTGCCCCTCTCCGTTGCCCACCCCAAGCAACTGCTTGCTGGGCTGGTGCCTGGAGCCAGCCCTGATCTCAAGGATAACTTGAAACTCTGTATAGCATGCAATCCTATCATGTGGCCAGGCTGTATTAGGAAAGGGATTTTGACCATCAGTCAAGTTATAGAAAAGGATAATTTCCTCCTTTTTACAATATTAAAAGAAAGGTTCAATCTAGAGACTAAAACGGAGTGGTAATATATCCAACATAAGCATGCTATCTCCCATCTGTTTGGTTGATGCCTATGCTACCCCTGACAAGGGTGACCAGATAGCAAGTGTGAAAAATCAGGACACCGTTTTTTCCCCAGGGCCGGGGTGAGGGTATAGTTGCATATATCAGACAAAGACCCTAATATCAGGATGGTCCCAATAATATCAGGATGTCTTATCACCCTACCCTTGATCCATCTGAAGTGCTTTCATTTCTCCAAATATTACCCAGATTGCCAAGACCTATGGCAACACTATATCCATACTTGGCCAGCAAATTTGAATTAAACCTGGGTTTCCTAAAAAAGAGAAGGAAGGAGGAACTAAGCCAATTATTCTCTTCTAACCAATGGAAACAAATTTTAGACAGTGCAATGAACTGTTCCTTGGACTTCCATTTAGGATTAATCCCGCAGAAAGTCATGTGGAGGATGCATCGGACCCCTCTCCAACTGTTCCAGACAGGTGCTGCTAATCAGACAAATGTTGGTGCTGTGATTCAGCAGGTGCCAACTTAACTCATGCTCTGGGACTGCTCCTATACCCATATGTTTTGGGCAGAACTTAAATTGAAGAATTAATTTTTTCCTATCAAATAAAATTGTGTTATACACTAAACCATATCATTTTAAATCTAATGGATGTTAATTGGAAGCTGAATAAATCTGAAAAACTTTCGCTGAGCAGAGAACTAAATAATTATTAAAAGACTAGTACTTCAAAAAATGGAAAGCCAAAAAGTGACCAACAATTGAAGTCTGGAGCATACCTATTGTAAGTTTGGCCACCGTGGAAAGAATAGTATACTGTTACACCCAAGAAAAATTCTCAGAGATATGGGATATTTTCCTGAAAGTATCTGAATGACCTTATTAAATGCATGTGCCCCCCTGCTTGCCTCTTTCTCCTCTCTATCCACCTCATTCCCTCCCCATTTCTATCCCTTCCTCCAAATTTTGCTTCTTTATCTAAATTTTTCTTTAAACTAGTTAGATTTTTATAAATAAATTTTGTTTGTAAATTGTGCAATTCAAATTGATTTAGTATTTTAACCATTCATATTAAATATTTCAACTATAGCTAAAGTTAGGTAGCAAATGGTTAATGTATTAAGAGATGTTTATGTATTAGGAAAAGTTTATGTATAGTTTGTTATTTTATATATATATTTAAAAAATAAAAAGTTAATAGAAAAAGATGTTTTCTTTAACCATAAATTCTGGTAAAGATTCTCAGTCTAATTAAAGGTAGTACTTGACTGGTAGCTGCAAGGATGCAGAGGTGTGTTTTGATCTTAGTTGCATATTGTGAAAGGTTTGATTTGATTCAATAACAAGAGATGTCATAGTTAAACTGAGTCAACTTTTTAAATCAAAGATTATTAGTCAAAGCTTAAATACTGCATAGTACAGAAAGGAAGGCCAATACATTACCAACCCATCTGGGATGCAGCAGTGCAGCTGGTTAACTGCCTCAAAACCTGAGCTTCACTCTATTCCAATAGATACTAGGGATGTTTACATTATTTCAAAACATACCCAGCATATGATTCTTATTTTCTTTACCATGTTTTTAAAGACTTTTTGCTAGACGTGCACAGATCCTGCACATAAACAGGACAGAGACTGCAATCAGTTTCTAATTTTGTGTTGACCATAGTATTCAAGAAATCAGCACAACTTTAGACACATACTGTATCAGCTACAGCTTGGTACAGAAGGCAAATTAGTTAAGCACCAACAAAATTGTTCATCTTGTCCTGTCCCTCTGGAACGTCTTAGTACCTAGCACTGAAATTACTACTCTTTACATTTCGCACCTGGTCAAATAGTTAAACATAAGTAAAAAGCATTTTGAGATGAGCTTAACGTGAATTAAATTCACAGTTATACAAAATCCGTATGTGATACTATATATAATATTGATATTATGTATATTAATACAGTATTGTATGGATATTGGCTAACACTATAAAGTTTATAGACTCTCTCTTATCTGGCTCCATATATATATCTCCAAAAAACAGATGTCTGTAGTAGCCAGGCATAGCACAAATACCTGGAGTCTTGAGTGTATTTTGCAAGCTTTGTTGTACCCTCCAACAGTATAAAGAGCTAGTATTATGCAAAAGTTACAGTATCTAACTATAGGATCATTCTAGAGTTATACAATTCAGCATGAATATAAAGAATTCTAAATATAATGTACTTTACTATTGGCTACATTCTCATTTTGGTTACCCTTTTCCAATCACACTTATAGCTACAGCAACAAACCGTTCCCATGTTTTGATCAATACATTTTTCTTGTGAGAGCTGAATGCATCTGTTTTCTCATAAATTGCTTAATTGCTAATTACATTTCTGGTTAATAGTTCTGATTGTGAGAGCTAGTTTCCCAGTGTAACTGTTTACAAGAATCGGCTTCACAAACCTGGAACAAGTTCGATTGCTTATCTGGTAATTGCCCTGCAGCATTCAGCAGTGTATGACTTGCTTTGGTCAACAATATTAATATGACATCCAGTAGCAGGCTTTAGGGCAACATGCTAATACTAATGCACTATCTGGATTGCCTTGGGGGCAGGCCAATGCTGCTCCACACAGCCCCGCCCAACACGCCCCAACTCCTTATGCCCAGCACCTCCCGGACCCACTATGCTCAGTGTCCCCCCCACAATCCCCCCATCACAAATGCACAGCGCTCTGCACACAACCACCCCTGGCCAGCACCCCCACCCACATCCCCACCACAACTGCCCAGCACCCCCATACAGAATCCTCACTCCCTAGCACCCCAGCATACACAGATCTCCCCCACCACCCAGCTGCTGACTTCTCCACAGCCCTCCCACCACAATTACAGTGTCCCACAACCAGGGCCGGCGCTACCATTTAGGCAGCCTAGGTAATCGCCTAGGGCTCCAGAATAAATGGTGGACGCCGTTTTGCCGGAGGGGGTGGCTGGCTGGTGGCTCCGGTGGAGCTGCCGCAGTGGTGCCTGCGGAGGGTCCGGTACTCCGCGGCTCTGGTGGAGCTGCTGCAGTCATGCCTGCAGACGGTCGCCTGCTCGCGCGGCTCCGGTGGACCGCCCGCAGCCACCAGTGTGGCAGCTCCACTGGAGCCGCGGAGCACCGGACCCTCCGCAGGCACCACTGCGGCAGCTCCATCGGAGCTGCGGGACCAGCGCGTGGGGCGGCAAAATTGCCGTCCGCCTAGGGCGCTCAACCCCCTGGCTCTGGTCCTGCCCACAACCCTGACCCCTCCACACACCCAGTGCCCAGAGCCCAGCACCTGAAACACAGACCTCCCCCACTGCCTAGCACTCCAAAACACACAGACTTCCCCACAGTGCCTCCTGGCCCCTCTCAGCCCAGCACCGCACTCTGCACTCACTGGCCCTGCTGAGCAGGCACAGAGCAGGGATCCCCTCTCTCAGCACACAGTGCTAGGGGGCAGAATCACTGAAGCTCGGGTGCACAGAGCGATTCCATCTCCCGGGGCCCCAGCCAGCCCTGCCCAGTTGGCGCTGGTGCCTGTGGTGGAGAGGAGGTTTTTCCTTGTGGGGGGACAACTGCTGACTTCTCCAGCCCACTGCTTCAGCAGAGTGTCAGGGAGAGGTGGGCAGGGCCGTCCTTATGCATACGCAGCATAGATGGCTGCGTAGGGCACCCAAAAATTTGGAGCACTCCTTAGTGTCCACCCTTCCTCCTCTTTCTATCCCTGTTCTGACCCTTTCTGCAGGCTCCCACTGCAGCCAGCTGCTGTAGCCTAGTGAGTCTTCCTCTGGAGGGGATCTAGTACTTAAAAGTGAAAAAGGCTTTTAGCCTGCCAGACCTATTACCATAACACTGAAACTGTTAAAGAGCCATTGAAGTGGCAATTATGCCATTTTACAGGCAATTTCCAACTTCAAGGTATATACTGTCAGCTTCTGAATTTACTGAGTGCTAGTCTACACTGGCAACGTTAAAGTGTTGCTGCGGCACTGCTGCCACGGCAGCGCTTTAACTTGGCTTGCGTAGTTGCAGCGCAGTGCTGGGATAGAGCTCGCCCAGTGCTCTAAAAAAAACACCTCCACTAGGGGCGCAGCTCCCAAGGGTCGTGCACTGTCTACACTGACACTTGACAGCGCTGAAACTTGCTGTGCTCAGGGGTGTGGTTTTTCACACCCCTGAGCGAGAAAGTTGCAGCGTTGTAAAGTGCCAGTGTAGACAAGCCCTGCCAAAACCAATTGTGCATTACTGTAATATTTACTCAGAACATGTTAGTCTACAGGACCTTAATTTAAAATTTGCTTTAAAAATATTTCATTCGTGTGTTGCTGAAGATTATAAAATCACACCTCTAAAAAAACTTGCATAGATTTTTAGATGCACAGTCTGAGTATTCATCCTTAGTTTTCTATGTTTCAATCTTCAGACATATAGTTTTTTAAATAAATCCTTCAAAAGACCATCCTTTTCTAAAATACACATGCGAGCCCGGGCTGCCAACTGGCATAGGGGCACTAGTTTAATAATACTGCATAGGGCCCCATAAATCCTAAGGATGGCCCTGGAGGCAGGCCCTGCTCCCAGGGAGCCCAAAGTGGACTGTCACTGGCCCAGAGCAGCAGTGGCTGAGGGCTCCTTTCCGCCCCCGACACTGGCATGTAGTCAGCAGCTGCATGGAGAGGAGCCCTCAAACAATTGGCCAGCCATTGGCCAAGAGGAGCGAGCAGTGGACAGAGGGGAGGGGCAGGGATGGAAATAAGCCATGGGCCAGCTGGCCGAGAGGATCGAGCAGTAGTGGGGATGGACCAGGGGAAGGAAAGGAGCCAGTGGCTTGGGGCGCAGTGCAAGAGGAGCAGGCCGGGCTCCCTTTTGTGTGTGGGCCCGGCGCTATGCTGCCACTGGCACCATTGCAAACCTGGTACTGTCTGGCACAAGGAACAAACAGCAGCGTAAATGATTCAGGAAGGGAAGGACTCTTGCCTTAAAGATTCTTGGCTGTACTGGCAGAGCCAACAACCCTCAAGGCAAGATGTGTTTCTAGAGCAACCACCATGCCAAATCTCAGCAGAAAACTTCAGCGCGTATCTTACTGTGCAATTTGCCCTTGTATTTTAATTGAAGTTTGAGGAATGAAAAATAATTTTTTTAAAGGAGCCAACATTTCTGAGGAACTAAATCAAAGCACAAACAAGTCAGACTTCCCGGGAATGGAACCCATGCCAAACCAACAGAGAGCTAGCTATGTCTGTCACTAGTCTTCAGCTCTAGCGCTGAAGAAGCAGGTGAGGTGGCAGAGACCCAGTGACACTCTCACTTTTGGAATTGGGTAAACGTGCCCAGGATGCAAAGATCATGGGACCTTCACTCTCTCTGTTGACTGCCATTTTCATAGGCCTCTGGCCACACATACCAATGGCAAACTATTACACGGATGTACTGTTGCCTCCAAAAGTTTAGAAACCATACACGGAAATAAAAAATGGTTGCTGTATTTTTAGTACTATCTGCTATATTGGCCTTTCTGGGTTATTTATTGCCATACCTCATTTTGAGGGACATTTCCCCAGTTTGGTTCTAAAGTTACCCAAGTGCCTCCCAAGTTTGGTGTCCCTTTACTTTTAATGTTGAAAATGATGCACACCAGAAATAAAGTGTCATGAAAGGAAGGTTATAGAAAGAGTTGTTTACACTACAGGAAGCACGACACTCCAACAGCATTTTAAGCTACTTGCATGAATAATCTTTGTCTCTCTCATTTTGGGTCTTTGTCACACATTGATTTCCACATTTGAGCCTTGGCAGGTTGAGGGGAATGTTTATTGGTACTTGTGCCAGGCTGCGCAGGTGACAAAGAAGGGTTTCTTTGCCTCCACCAGAGTATCTGCAATGTTTCAATGAGTGGCCTATCCTTACTTGTTTTCAAAAGAGGACAGATCTTTGAGAAATGGAAACCTTTCAAAACTGTCTGCTAAGTGGCTCATGGAAATTGCAGTAAAGCAATAGACTGTGTGGTTAAAGCAAAATATTGAAGAGAGACACCAGTAAACAAAAAAATGGAAGGAGTGATAATGGAACCGATTAAACAGGATGTCGAGTTTTGACAGATGTAAAAGAGCTTAAGGGACTTAATTTTAATATTATGGCAGTAGGGAGGTTTTGAATGGAAGATTTTCCTGTCAGAAGCCACACCCGAAGCACCAGGTGCTGCAATTAAAACTTGTTCAAGACTATTTGGAAAAGGGTGAAGTGTTTTGGAACAGAGCTTTATGGCTTGATTAAGCTCAAATTAACGTAGAGCACTCTACCACAAACTGATAAGAGTGGAGGAGAAAACAAGTCTAGTAGAAGGATGTCTGGCTCCTGCAGCTTAGATTCTTAACAAGATAATTTCTGGGGAGCTGGGTTGGCTGTATACCTTCTAAAGTCATTGTTAAGCTATGATTCATCATCAAAATCATGTGTGGTACACTGTAAGAACAGATATTAGCAGGGCCAGCTTTAGGAAATGCGGGGCCCAATTCGAACACTTTCGGCGGGGCCCTGGCAGGGATGACTTAAAAAGAAAAAAGTGTAAAAAAAAGCCTTCCATTTCTTCCATGTATTATTTACTTTCCATAACTATATAAATAATAAAATTGTATATTATGCACACTGCATCATATATGCTGTTGATTGGTTATTAATGACCGCCGTTTCACATGTGTGGGCCCCCTCTACTCCCTGGAGGTGTGCACATGTGTGGGTCCCCGCTGCTTCCTGCCCCCCTCATTGAAGCAGGTGTGCAGGTTACAGGCCTGGGAACTGCAGGGCAGCAGTGGACATGGGGCTGGTTCGAGGCAGGGCAGGAGCTGACTGGAGGTAGGGTCTGGCTGCAGGCAGGGCAAGGGGTCCGGGGCTGGCTGGAGACAGGGGAGTGTGGGGCGGGCTGGCTTCAGGCAGGGCCACAAGGGGGTGCAGCAGGGGTTGGCAGGGCTGGAGACAGGAGTATGGGACTGGCTGGCTTCAGGCAGGGGGGTGCAGCAGGGGTTGGCTGGAGACAGGGCAGGGTGGGCAATGCAGGGCTGGTGCGGACAGGGGTGTGTGGCGGGTTGGCTGGAGACAGGACAGGGGGTTTGGTAGGGGCTGGCTGAGGACAGGGGGTGCAGAGCTGGCTGCAGGCAGCAGGGGGCGGGGCTGGTGCGGGCAGGGCAGAGGGTGCAGCAGAGGCAGCTGGAGCCCTGGCCCTTTAAAAAGCCCCCAAACCCCCTGCTATCCAAGGGCTCTGGGGGCTATTTAAAGGGCCTGGGGCTCCCCTGCTTCTACCCCACCCCGGACCTTTTAAATAGCCGTGGGAGCCCTGGGGAATGCATGGGGGCGGCGGGGCTCCAACGGCTATTTAAAGGACCGGGGTGGCAGAGGCAGCTGGAGCCCTGGCCCTTTAAATAGCCCCCAGAGCCCCCTGCTACCCCAGGGCTCTGGGGGCTATTTAAAGGGCCCGGAGCTCCAGCCGGGGCCGTGGGGCTTGTCGCACTCCGGCCAGAGCTCCAGCCAGGAGAGCGGGGCCGCGGGGCTTGCGGTGCTCCGGCCAGAGCTCCAGCCGGGGCCATGGGGCTTGTCGTGCTCCGGCCAGAGCTCCAGCCGGGGCTGCGGGGCTTGCGGCGCTCCGGCCAGAGCTCCAGCTGAGAGAGCGGGGCTGTGGGGCAGCTGCGCTCCCGCCGGCGCTTTGGTCAGGGAAGTGGGGCCATGGAAGACCCCGGAGCAGACCGCAGCCGGAGTAAGTAAAAAGTTTAAAAGGCGCCTAAAGCGCGGGGCCCTCTTAGGCGCGGGGCCCGATTCCCAGGAATAGGGCGAATCGGCCTAAAGCCGGCCCTGGATATTAGCATATAAAAGCATTCCTATTGTGAAGCATAGTTAAGACTTTGTATTATTCAATTACATGAATAAAATACTAATCAAAATATGCGTTGGCCATAGTTGGGCTTCAGCAATGGGTGGCTGGCATTGAGCACAACAGCACCAGTGCTCCCAATCAGAGACAAGCAGAGCCGTGATTGCATCGGTTGCACTTACCGCCACTTGAAACCAGGAAGTTACCATTTACTGAGCACAGACAGTGAACCTAGTGCTGCCCAGAGAGAGGATGACACTATCCCTTGGCCAAGGAACTTTAAACGCAAGTTCTCACTCCTGTAAACACTTGCTCGTGTGCTTAGGATTATGTGCATGGATAGTCCCACAACACAACTATCCATGCTCATAAAAGTAAGCATGTTAGCAACTGTTTTCAGGAGTGAGGACTTGCATTTAAAGTTCCTTGGCCAAGGTATAGTGTCTTCCTCTCTCTGTACGGCACTAGATGTGCTCTGTAAATAAGTTCCAAAAGATTCTATAACTGTTGGAATTATTGTTATTAATACAGGTTACCACCACACCACCAGTTTAACCAGACATTCCTTTACTAAATCCAAAAGGCCAAATGGTATTTAAACAGCTGATCCAAAAGTGCCTTAAATCAATCACACCCATACTGTAAAATGCAGTTATGAGCTTTGATCAGATACATACAACAGGACTAGACCCAAGATGCTCAAACTCATGTTGACACTGGCTCCAACTGTACAGGCGAGTCCTAGCAAGAAACCCTTTAATATTTCACCCTTTTATAACTTATCCATCGGGTTCTACATGACTATAGTCACTGCTGCTTGAGTACATTACTTTGCTAAAAAAAACCTTAGAACCATTTTTGATATTGGGGCTTTTTCTTCAAAGATTTTCCTCCTACCTTATCAGCCGCATTTCAGGTCTACTGTTCCAATTAAGCCACATTCCAAGCCTAGTATTTCAATTAAGCATACCTTCTTTCAAGGCCTTCCCATGACTGTTAAACGCCTGCACTTTATACAATTTGTAAAAGCATATATATTCTTTAACCAAGCTAATTTAACCCTTTATATACTCATCTAATCCTACAACAACAAATCCTCCATTAACTTCCTCTTCAAAGTCTTACAGGTGAAACAAAGGAAGGATAATTTCACAGTTAAGGAATTGGACTAGAACTGAGAAGATCTGGGTTTAATTCCTGGCTCTAATCACCAGACTTCCCATGTGACCTTTGGTAAGCCCGTCTCTGCAATGTACATAATATTTCCTTTTCTCCATCCATTGTCTTGCCTATAGTCCCCAGTTCTGCAAAGGTGTATGTTCATGCTTAAGTTTATGTACTGCGAATAGTGCTAGTCACTTTAAACTATATAATTGACTTCAATTACTCAATGCAGAAAAATCAGTTTTATAGTCTGAAGTGAATGGTTATACTCACAATGCATAAGATTAAGCACAAGCCTACATCTTCGGAGGACTGGGGCCTTTGATGATAGGCTCTTCCAGGCAAGCACTGTCTATTACTATATATCTTACATGCATACTTCTTAGAACAATTGGACCTTGATTGCTGTAGAAGTTTCTTGGTTCAAATCATGTAGAAAATGTTACATAAAATGTTTCAAAAGAGAAGGGGAAATAATGTCATTCAAATGTCTCAAGAACAATATCAAAGAATTGAAGTATTAAAAATTATGCTTCAAAATTACAAACATAAGCACATATGTGTTTTACAGGAGTGGAGCGCAATTCAATGAGTTTTTGGGGGTTTTTTTGCTTCTTTTAGATGATATAAACAGTTTGTGGATTTAAAAAAAGACAAATTGCATCAAAAATTTGGCATTTAAAAAAAAAATATATATATATATATAAACCAATGCAATGTAATTAAAGAATATCTCTGTTACTTAAATACTTTCTAAATGTACAGTTCCTAAGAACAGCAGAACTCCTTGAGATTAATAGCAGCTACTGCAACAGACCTAAAATAAGAATAGCTTTAGTTCTAGAAGGCTCTGCATTTACCAGGTTTCTACCTTATCATACAATAGGATTTAACATTCAGTCACTCTTTCTGGAATGATATTAAGATTCAGATGCTAAGTGTGGCAATTGACTGAGGAGGTTCACTGTATTCCAAGCAGCTCACTGCACCTGTTCATAGCTGATTGCCTCATTATCATTTTGCACAGCAGGAGAGGAGCTAGATAAATTCTACTTAGAAGAACATTGAAAATTCACTGGCTTATTAAAGCCCCTCTCATCTGCAGTCCAGCATGCTGTTTCATGGAGGCTATGGTGCTGTGCCTTGTTAGAGGGGAGCTTTACTGCTGTGTACAGCATTGTATCTGCAACGAACAGTATGCGGTGATGCAGCTAATAGTAGCATGGCATCCCAGATACAGCAGGGAAAGAAGAAGCCAGGCTGATGATAAATATTTTTGTCAGATGGGTAGAGTGATGGAGTGAAACCATGGAATATAATGTGTGGATAGGAGGGAGCAGACAGAGCCACCTATCCATTGTATGAGGAGAACACACTATTTGTCATGTTCAGATAAATAATAAAATGCCTATGCCAGGTGGACTGCATGCTTCTGGTGCAGTGAACCGCGGCCAGTGGGAGCTGTGATCAGCCGAACCTGCAGACGGGGCAGGTAAACAAACCGGCCTGGCCCACCAAGGGCTTTCGCTGCGCAAGCGGCGGAACAAGTTTGGGAACCACTGATCTAGTCCAACTTCCTGTATAACGCAAGCTAGAGAACCTGATTTCCATACACAAACTATCTTCTATCAAACAAACTGAATATATTATCTGTAGAATATTCTTGAGTTGAAAGATCATCTGTGCATGCTAACAAGCTGCTCCATTTTACAATGGAGGTTTTAAATTTTAAGCTGGTGCAGCCTTTTATGTGTACCAGTTAGGCTCTGGAGCAAATTCTAATTTGTTACTTTCCCTGCAGAAGCGGCAGAACAAGTTTGGGAACCACTGGACTAGATGATCACAATGGTTCCTTTTGGTTTCTAAATCTAAAATACCACAATTTCCTGGCAAGCAAGGGCTAGAAACACTGTAAAGGCAGGGTGAATGTAGCACAGAAGGGGTGGGGCCTCGCGTGGAAAGGGAGGGGCTGGAAGTCAGTCTCCATCCATACTGCCCGGTCCATGCTGCCTGGGGCTCTGGCAGCTATTTAAAAGGGCCGGGAGCCCTGGGCCCTTGTAAATCACTGAACCCCAGATCAGCTGCCCCCTTTACCTCTGCAGCCCTGCTGATAGGGTCCCTACTGGCAGCACCATCGATGGGGAGCAGCGCAAAAGGGGCAGCAACATTAAAGCGCTGCCATGGGCAGTGCTTTAACATCAGCTGCGTTCAGGCCAGTACTGGCAGCCACTTCTTACTGGTGCGCCATAATGGCCTGCTTTCACCCCTATGTAAAGGCAAACTGCTCAGACCCTCATGGGCTGGAGGGAGTTCCTTACACTGTTCTTGAGGACTCCCTCTAGTTAACAGAGGGAGTAACTTTGAGCTATGTCTGGCTAGCCTCCCTGGAAGTAAACCTGTTGCAGTCAGAGCTAGGTGAATGCAAAAACTATTGAGCAGCTATTCAAGTATTGCAGATTATCTCTGCCAGTATTTGAAACTCTTTAATTTACGATTATTTTCCCATAAACATCCTTCCAGGCCAAATCTGTTCAAGAGAATATTTGCAGAGAGGTAAAGTTTTGCAAATAGTTATTCAAATACATCTTTTCCTGACTATACTCACCTGAAGTGTCTGTATAATGGGAATGGGAGTCATCCACTCACAGACTGGTAACATGACATGCATGACCAATCATATCCTGTGAGTAGCAAGTTATGAACAGCAAATACTCAGTGCAATGGATGTGATGAATAATTTGCAAGGGATCCATGGGCTGGAATATATTTGCATAAACATGCAAAGAATAATTTTGAATAACAAATTTGCACAATATTAAGTCAGCTTACAGATAATTTGCAAATATGCCACCCTTTCTTTACACAGAGCCACCTTCTCCTACTAGTTTCACTGCTCCACAATCACTTACTTCTCTCACACACACACATTGCCCCCACCAACAAGCATGTAGCTGAAACTCCTCTCCTTCTAATAGCAAGCCAGATGCTCCAGGCACAACTTCCCTTTCCCCACCAGCCATGAATACTGAGAACAATAGTCAACATGAATAAAGGGGATAGAATCCAGGTTCTTCCCTTACAACAGCTTCCCAATAGCTTTTAGAGCTCTTCTGTCAGGTGTATTTGATCTTGAGACTATGAAAAATGAGTGCCAAGACCTTTCTGGCTCCATTCTCTATCAATATGGCAGCATACTTTGGACCTCTAGGCACTACAGTGAGTGGTATCACAGACGTGTTTAACAACAAATCTTTCTCACAAGTATTCCTCAGCTCCTGCACTAGGTATTTGAAGGATGATAAATGGAAAGTTTATAGTGAGGGCAGAAGTTCTCTAGTCTTACTAAGAATGTTGAAAAGGTCAAAGAGGTGGCTGGTTTGGGAAGCACAATCACTAGATTTCTACTGACTGTAGTAGACTGGGCTTCTGTGCAGTCAAGAGTAGTAGTGGACTAATAAACTGGACTAACTGCAGTAGACTGTAGTAGTGGACTTCTACTGTGCAAATGGTGAGTAGTGCTTAAACTGTTCCCTTTTTAAGTTAGAGGTTTCACCAAAGATGCAACAAAAACTTGTGTTCTTCTCTGAGAACCTTACCAGTGAAGTCTAAGATTTCTACTGAAACAAAAAAACCAACCAAACCAACAGCAAAAACCAAAAAGGAGATCCTGTTTGTTCAGGGTAGACATGAAATATGCTCTGCCCTGAGTTTATAGAGGTAGAGACCACACATAATCCTTAACTTCCGATTTCCTGTTCCTCATCACAGTGAGAGCCTTATTTAAACATAATTGGTTTGCTTATTTTTAACTGAATTCCTCATTTCACAGAAGGTTATAAAATGTGAATTGCTACTTGGCAGGCGTCTTTTGTGTGGCTTTAAATCTCGCCTAAATAAGGGCCTGATCCAAAGCTCCCTGAAAGCAATGGGAGTCTTTCTATTGACTGGAATGGGCGTTGAATCAGGCCCTGAATAAGTTAAACCTTGTACAAATATATATTTAGATACTTTTTACTATGCGCTCAGTGAACTGAAAAGGCTCCTATCTGCAGCAACTGCTTTGTGAAGGTGAATATCTTAGCTGCTTTGAAAAGCAGCTGATGCTTTCTGGAAAAGCTTTGAAAGACATTCTATTTAGAAACAATTGCATCAATGTGTCATATATAGAGTGTATTTCTCTCTTCTCTCTATTTTAATAGTTACTCGTATCATTACAATTAATGCCATTACAATGGGTTTCTATGGAGATTATAAGAATTCTGCAAACAGAAGATTATGATTGACTTCATGTGGCATATAAGCAGCAGGAACTAACAGAGACCTCGTTTTCATGCAAATATCTCATAATTAGAAGAAAAGGGAAGAGAAAAGGAAAAAAGCAACATAACCACAATTGTTGCTAAATAGAATGTTTTCTGGTATATTGCAGGAGAGGATATTTTGTCTGGATTTTTTTTCAAGATATCAAAAGTTATAGGCCTCATTCCTTATCAAATGTAAGTTTCTGAAATCAGCCCTTGATTTGGGAAACTATAATGTTTTTTCCACCTGCGTAATTTAAAAGTTGCCAGGGAGATTGAGTGGTTCAGAGAATTGTTCAGGGGATGTACTACAGAGCATCTGTCCTCAACAAGCTTGACTAAGCACTATCACAATCAGAACCTCACTTAGCATTACCTAAGATACAGTACCAGCTACCCTAAATAAAAACTGATTTTACTGGCACATAAAGGAGACAGAAAGGAAATCACAGAAAAGGAATAAGTAAAGGAGACTTTTGGCTAGTGAGATACTATAAAAAGCTCTAGAAGCGAGGCTGACACCTTCAAATTATCATGGTTGAAGATTGCTGAAAAGTTTACCAGGCAAGGTCTGGTCAGTTTCACAGGTTTGAGCAAAGCATCTGTGTAACCACAGTGCTTGCCTGCCTTCCTTCATAGCCCTGCCTGGCTTGTCAGCTCAAGCTAAAGAATACGATTAACCTCCCACTCCAAATATACATGGATATGTATACAATATGGGCCTGACTTTCAGAAGTTCTGAGTACTCACAGGTCCAGCTGAACTCAATAGGAGCTGTAGGTTCTCAGTCCCTCTCTTGTTGCTGTTTTAATGATCAGCTGCAGATTTTGGGACTTTGCAATGGGTCAGTTTCCTTCCCATGGGAAGAGAAATTGGTGACACAGACTACACACGTGTCATTTATTTATTTACACAATATACACAACTCTTGTTTACCTTCAACAGAGGTAGCCAAAACTGCATACAGGAATTCCCCTTGCCAAAGCCCCAGCCAAGACACCACTGAGACAAATTTTATTGCCTCAAAACAGCTAGATCTCTTCTCTTTCACCTTGGTTTCAGTCTCTTTGTTTTCAGTCTTCTGCTACTCTTCCATTCTGGGCCCTGGGCTTATTACCTGGCAAATTCCTGAGTTCAAACTCACTTGTCCATGGCCACAAGAAGCTTGTTTCCTTAATAGTAAGCATGTACTGTTTCAAGGGAGCCTGGTTATTAGTCCATTGCAACACAAAGGAACCTCTAACCGGTATGACTATCTCCAGCATCCACTGGATCCAGATCTTTTGCTAGACCCCTCTCAGACCAATCTCCTTTTGGTCAGCAAACTCAGTAGGAAGTTCCCAACCACTTCAATCCACATCCACATTGGTTTAAATAAAACAATAAAGCACGTATATTAACTATAGAAAGGTAGATTGTAAGTGATTATAAATAATGAAGCATAAAGAGTCAGAAATGGCTACAAAGAAAATGAAAGATAAGACGCAAACTGATACCTAACTGAACAAACTAAACATACTTAAAACCCAAAGGTTTTTCTCACCATAAGCTTACAGCAGACTGATTGGATCGCTTCAGCCAGGACCTCCCGCCAGTTCAATGATGCTTCCTTTGATTTCCAAACGTTACTGATGTCATGAGTAGAGATGAGGGGGGAGAGAGGTGATTTGGGATCCTCTGTTTCTCAGTCTTATACTCCTCTCTCATCTTTCAGGATTATCTCCAGCTGGGGTTCAGGTGATGGTTAGTCTGTTCTCTTGGAAAACCCCCAGCTGTTCCATTGCCAATATATAAAGTTCTCACTTACACTCTTTCTCCTGCCAAAAAATGGCAGCTTAATCAGGGGATATTCCACGATAGTCCATTTGATTAGGCTGATACCTAGCCGGGACATCAGCGTGTTCTTTATCTCTGAAAAACTGGTTTGGGCCTGCTTTTCTCACTTTGGAACATGTCACAGCAATGTTATACAGTAGCTTATAATTTACATACAATATTGCCACACATATTTTATTACAACAATAATGTTCAGAGAATTATGAGTTTTCAAATTATACTTCACAAGGCATACTTTGTACAAAATTTATCATAGTTTTGTAAAAAGGATGAAAATAGGAGTACAGTCTGTCAAACTGTGCTATTCTCATGAATGTTGAAAATGCAGGATGCATGATTATCCTGTATTTGCAAATCTTCTGGAAGTACAACTAGAGGGGACATGAGAATTTCTTCAAGGTCAATTTACTGAGTGACATAGCAAAAAACACTTCAAGGGTTTTGGTGGTCTTCATGTGGCAGTTGCAGACAGTAGAGTGGTGCTTTTGGACCCTAGAAATGAGTACTGACTGGTGAGCTTTCATCATAATGCAGGTTTGGGATGAGGAGCAGTGGCTGCAGAACTTTCAGATGTGAAAGGTCACATTTCTGGATCTGTGCGCTGAGCTCACTTCAGCCATCCCATGCAGGGACACCATAATGAGAGCTGATGGAGATAGTAGAGTATCAGTGGCAATCATATTCTGGAAGCTTGCAACTCCAGATCACTACAGTCAGTGGAAAATCATTTTGGAGTTGGAAGATCTACAAAGGGGGCTGATGTCCTTCAAATGTGTAGGGATATCAGTCATTTGCTACTTAAGATTTTGAATCTTGGCAACGTGCAGGACAGAGTGGATGGGGCACTAGAACTGCAGTGGGATGAGAGAGAGCATGTATTTCCCTATTTTGGCATCAACCTACCTTGCCCCAGAGTCCTTCTACAGAAAGGGCTATTTTTATATGGTTATGTACATGGGCAGCAGTTATAATAGGCAAGGGGAGGCTTTGCGTCCTCTAGTGTAGCTGTCTCTGCTGCCCGACACCTTGGCTGTGATGCCCCCTCCCCCTCAACTCTTCCCCTCCTTGCTCTGACCCTACCCCGAGGTTCCCATGGCTTCTGTCTGGGGCAAGTCTTCCTCCTCTCCTCTCCTCCACTCCACCCCACCCCTTTCAGAGGTCCCCGCAGCTGCCAGCTGGGCCCCTCCTCCTCATCCCCTATCCATGTGGGCACAGGGTGTGTGTGGATGTGAGCAGGGAGTCAGACTCAGTGGCAGATGGGGGGAGGTAAGCAGAGGGGATCCCAGAGTAACTTCACACAATGAAAAACCCTCCCAGAGACCTAGTAGCAGAGATCACGGACACTGTTAAAGAGCCATTGCAATGGGTAATAAAGCCATTTAACAGACATTTGCCAACACCCAGCAAGCCCTTGGGCTCATTCAGCTGGATTTTATATTGTAGGAAAATGTGTTATTGGGGTTAAAAACAGTTTCCAAATGATGCCCCTTCAGTTATCCTCTGTACCCAGCAGAAGGAACTGCTAACCTGGCTCAAGGAGGAGCTGACACAGCAAGTGAGTTTATTTCTTGATCTAGCCATTTTATTCAAACCCAATTTAAGTAAAGGAGCCTGGCAGGGAATTCTCTGTAAGAAATATTATTAAACTACTGCCTTAATGCAGGCTGCCAATGACAAATACTTTTCACACGAAGCGACTAGGCTCCAGTTTGGCAGAGAGAGCCTGGCTTTTTGTCTCTCTCTATACAGTATACACCAAACTCCCTGCCATGCAGAGGATAATCCAGCTGGCAGTTGAGCTACACCCGTTGCCTGTTCAGTACCCTGGGGGAATATTATTAGCACTTTAAGGTGAAAAGGGGAGGTGGTGTTACAGGGCATGGAGGGAGATGGGCAGCAGCAAGGAGCGGAGGCAAGCAGTGAGCCAGATGCACAGCCGGTGTGTGTGGGGGGCGGGAGGGTGAGGAGGCAAGCAGCAGGTGGGTAAGCAGCAGGTGAGTAGAGGGGAGGTGGTAAGCAGAGGAGAGAACCTCACAGGGCGGTGAAGAGGTGTGTGGTAAGTCAGCAGTGGGTGGGGGTGAGGCCTGGGGCAGAGCAGGGGTGCAGTGTGGGCAGGGCTGTGAGCTAGCCTCCCCACGGAGAAGTTACGTAACCATGGGCAATGAATAAAAGCATTGGAGAATCACTCGAGACACTTCACTGATCTCAGTGTGGGCTGGCCATGGAACGTACATGATGCTTGCATCTTTAAGAACACAGAACTGTTCAGCAAGCTGCAAGCAGGGACATTCTTTCCCAAGGGGTCGCTTACAACTGGTGAAACGCCAATACTGATTCTGGGGGACCCAGCCTACCCCTTACTACCTTAGCTCATGAAGCCACACATTGGCTATCTAGACAGCACCAAAGAAAGATTCAACTTGAAGCTCAGTAGCTGCAGCATGACTGTTGAATGTGAAGAGACACTGGAGTTATTTTCTCATTGAGATCCAGTCTAGTGAGTTAAATATCCCCATGGTTATAGCTGCCTGTTGTGCCCTGCATAATACCTGTGAGGCAAAAAGTGGACACTGGTAGGGAAGGCAGAAGTGGAGTGAACATCTGCTGACTTTGAACAGCCAGACAGAAGGGCCATTTGAAGAGGGCAGCGTGGAGCTATGCAGTTGAGGGAGGCTTTGCAAGAGCACTTTACCAGTCAGCCACGTGAGTGTTCTATGCTGGACGGTTCTCTAGGCCTTGTACAACAAGAACTACACACTTTTTAAGTATGACTAGGTGTTTTGCTGTACATTTACAAGTACTGTGCCTTGAGCAGCAAAAACAGTGAAGAAAACTAACTTGCAAAGCAACACACAGATGAATGGAACAGAACTTTAAAATTGGAAAGGCAGCAAATGTTTTTGTCTGTTTCAGTGTAGTCCGTTCAAATGTAGTCTGTTGTAGCTACACATACACTAACCACAGTTAGTGAAAATCACAGTTGCTGTACGTGAAGCGGTGGTTTTCCTTGCTGAAAATTGGTGTGGAGTAGTAGTGAAAAGAATCTGGCCCCTGATGCCAGCTGGTATGCTGGGGACTGCTACTATTGAGTTCTCCGAGGACTGCAAAGGGTGGGGAGTCAAGGATTTTTGGAGCTGTAGGTCAAACATGGTCTGCAGCATTTGGGTTTGCAGCCTGAGAAGATCCATTATGAGCTGGGGCATTTCCCTCTCCTTTTCTCCTGTCTGCTCTTTGCTTCTCCAAGCTGTCAGCCATGTTGGCCCTCCAGGCCCTTTGTTCATGGTCTGATGCAGTACTGCATATGTCCTTCCTCCCCACCTCTGCCCAAGTCCTCTTCTTTCTCCTCATCAGGGGCAGGCATTCTGTGGCTGTAGAGGGGGGAGGGGGCACCTCAAGGCCACGACAGCAGCAGCTGATGATAAAAACAGACAGATGTATCACTGGCTTTACAGGCACCATGGAAAGGGAAAGAAGTTTCAAAACTCCCTTTCCTTAGTCCTATAACAACTTTTAATAAGTGCTCACTGACACTTCAGCTTGGGAGCACCTCTTCACAGTCTGTTGTAATGTTCCTTTTTTACCTCCAAGTGGTTTTGATTGTTTGCAGTTGTCTTTGATGGCTTTCCATTGACTGTTCTGTGATGGGATAATGGTAGACAATTGAGCCTTGTATTACATCAGCAGCTAGCCAGGGAGGGGACGCAACTCCTTCCTGCATGAATAAGCCATCACCGAGATATGTTATCTACTGGTGACTCCTTTTAATCTTAAGGGCATAAACTTCAGTATAGTTACATTATTTCTTAAATATTACCCACACACACATCATGCCCTGGTTATGAATTTCAATAAATTGCAAGCTTTCAAACGAGACCTTACCCGTTACCCTTTATGGACAAATATCCTCTAAGCAATTTATTTGTGTAGTGAATTTGTCATGCTGAGAGAAAAGAGTTGTTTGTAAAGAATAGGGAACCCTTTGACAAGAGACCTATGCATCATAGAGGGGAAAGATTTACTGTTGCATGAAGCTATAAATCTTCAGTCCCTATTCCATAGTGTCAAGGGTTTCACTCACCACTGAGGCACCTCCTTCTGGCCATCACAGGGATTAGCTCTGCTAGCACGTGCACCCTCTCCTGGTGGTGCCTCGCCCATCGACACCGTCACCTGCAGACCCGCCTCAGCGTGCTCTTCATGACTCCGGCCGTGTCACCATTTGTGTTTTCCCCCTTCTGGGGGAGAGGGGCATATCTCAGTTCTAGAGTCTAGCTACTTGTCTAGGGGCAAGGGGGTGGGGGAAGAGACCTGGAACCACCCTTACTCCAGGTCCCAGCCCAGGGACCCTGTAGCTGGTGCCTCATCTTAACTTCTCACTAGTGCTGCTTCAATTGCCTGGGCCACTTCTCAGGGCCTTGAGCCTACAAGTCCCAGCTGCCAGCCAGGAGCTCTCTCCCTAGCTCCCCTGGTCCCTGCTAGCAGTTGCCCTGTCCAAGGTGCTACCTTCCTGCAGCCCTCTAGGAACCCAGTGCTCTCCCTTGGGCTCCCTGCAGCAAATGATAGTGTCTGACCCTAAAACTCTTTTTATATGGGTCTAATGGGCCCTGACTGGCTGCTCCTTGCAGCCCGTCACCTATATTGACACTATTTTCCACAGGAGGTGCTGGTTTTAGCTGATATCTCACAGAAATTAAGGTCAACCCCAAAAAAAAAATTTGTTGCAAATTTCCCAAAGGAAAATTCCACTGAAATTTGTCTTTTCTCACAGAAAATTTCAACTTTGTCAAAACCCCCATTTTCTGACAGGGAAATTTCATTTCAATTGTTTCAGCCAGCTTTACTTCTGATACAAACAATACTTTTTGGCCTTTGTTTTCCACAGCTCTTAGAATAATTTGCAAAAAACCCCTCCAATATACCAAATTAAAATTTAAAACTATCAAGTAAACTGAAGCTGAACATCTAAACGAGAATTCTATCAACCATCAGCTGAATCCCTGTAGCCAGAAAGTTATTGTTTTTATTATAGAGAATGTCCATGCCTACCAGCTAGTGATATTTTTAGTCGGGAACAGTAATGTTACTATTATTAAGACTAGCCATCTTTACTTTCAAAGGTGAGCAATTTTCCCTAGTCCCTCTTCCTTATTGAGGACAGAGTGATATCAAGCATTTGGCTCTAATTCTAGCCATAACATGAATGTATTGCATGGTATGAATTGTATCTGTGAAGTTCCTCCATGTTACAATACCGTTCTGTCCAGAATGACAAAAATCCAGGCCCAATCTCCAAAACCCTTACTATCATTCATAGTTCCTTCTCATCTCAGAAGGATATTTGAAATATTTTACAAAAAACAAATAAGAGACTTGAAACATTCCACAGAAGAATACTTAGCTAATATAAACTTAACTCAATCTCTCTTCCACTGTAAGGGCGGGTAAGTAAAATTTATAATACATAGTTTACAAAGCTACAATTTCCACAACCCCTTTTTCACTTGAGTTGTTCCCATTCATGTGAGTAACCCGCAATATAGAAGTGTCATAGCATTCCTTCTCAGATCTGAACCTTAAAGTTCAGAAAATGAGATACTAGCACCTGAATCCTCTAAGTTAATTACCAACTTAGATCTGATAGCACTGCCACCACCCAAAAATATAGTGTTTTGGGGCACTCTGACCTCCCCAACCTTCCCTGGAGACCCCAAGACCCCAGATCCCTTGGGTTCTTAAAACAAGGAGAAATAAACCATTCCCCCCACCTTTCCCCCTCTCCCTGGGCTATCCTGAGAGATACTGATCCAACCTCTAAATCACCATACAGAGAAGCATCTCCCTTCCCTTCCACAAAAAGGCAAACAGATTCAAGGAAAACAGAGAGAGATTCTGTCTCTCCTCCCTCCCATCTCCCCCACCCGTCCTGGTGAGTTATCCCAATCCCCTGGAATAAAACAAGGGGAAAAAAATCAATCAGGTTATCTAAAAAAGAAATCTTTTAATAAAAGAGAGGAAAAAGTAAAGAATTATCTCTGTAAATTCAAGATGTAAATATTACAGGGTCCTATAGCTTACAGACCCCCTAAAGAGACTTTCCCCCCAGTACCAATACAAATCAAAATATTCCCAGCAACTACACATATAAAAGTTAACCAGCCAGATCCACAATTTCAAATAGAGTAAAACAATCAAAAAAGCCTAAATCGTCTATTTTTACTTACTATTTGAAAAGAAACTTAGAGAGCCTGTAGTAATGTCTGGTCTCTCTCAGACCCTCCGAGAGAAGAACACACAATGGACAAAGAACACACACAAAAGCTTCCCTCCACCCAAATTTAAAAGTATCTTGTCTTCTGATTGGTCTTCTGGTCAGGTGTCCAGTTCCCTGCTTGTAACCCTTTACAGGTAGAAGGGACATTAACCCTTAACAATCTGTTTATGACACGCCCCCCAAATCGCAGACAGTGGGGAACCTCGCTGGCGGCGATTTCTTCCTAGAACTCTAAAATAAACAGATTAATACAACACATGCACCTTTACATATACTACTAAGTATATAACTAACAGACTTCTACATTTTAAGAACACTTTTTAATTACTGGATTCTGGGAAACTTTCATGAGAGAGTGAATCAGCTACTTTGTTAGAAGCTCCTGAAATGTGTTGAATTTCAAAATCAAAATCTTGGAGAGCTAAACTCCATTGAAGCAGTTTTTTATTGTTTCCCTTGGCAGTATGAAGCCACTTTAGCGCAGCATGGTCAGTTTGTAGCTGGAACCGCCATCCCCAAATGTATGGGTGTCCCTTTTCCAGGGCATATATAATGGCATAGCGTTCCTTTTCACTGACTGACCAGTGACTTTCCCTCTTAGACAGTTTCTTGCTGAGAAACATGACAGGATAGAAGTTGAGATCCGGTCCCTCCTGCATGAGAACTGCTCCTATACCACGCTCAGATGCATCTAGGAATGGCTTGTCAAAGTCCGGGGCCCTGAGCACAGGGTCAGACATGAGTGTCACCTTAAGCTGGGTAAAGGCCTTCTGACACTCATTAGTCCACTTGACTGCATTCGGCTGGGTCTTTTTGGTCAGGTTGGTCAGTGGGGCAGCGATTTGGCTGTAGTGTGGTACAAATCGTCTGTAGTACCCGGCCAAGCCTAAGAAGGATTGGACCTGTTTCTTTGACTTTGGGACAGGCCACTTTTGGATAGCATCCACCTTGGTCTGTAGGGGGTTTATGGTTCCTCGACCCACCTGGTGCCCCAGGTAAGTCACTCTGTTTTGGCCTATTTGACACTTTTTGGCCTTAACAGTTAGTCCGGCCTGCCTGATGCGCTCAAAGACCTTTTCCAGGTGTGCTAGGTGTTCGGGCCAGGAGTCAGAAAAGATGGCCACATCATTGAGGTAGGCAACTGCATATTTGCCCAGTCCTGCTAATAGACCATCTACCAGCCTCTGGAAGGTGGCGGGTGCATTTCGCAGCCTGAAAAGAAGTACATTAAATTCATACACCCCTGCATGGGTGATGAATGCTGACCTTTCCTTGGCAGGTTCATCTAGCAGTACTTGCCAGTACCCCTTGGTTAAGTCTATTGTAGATATGAATTGGGCTCGTCCCAACTTCTCCAATAGCTCATCGGTGCGTGGCATTGGATAGTTGTCTGGATGAGTTACCGCATTTAGCTTACGGTAGTCCACGCAAAAGCGTATTTCCACATCTGGTTTGGGTACCAGAACCACTGGAGATGCCCATGCACTGGTAGATGAGTGGATTATACCCATTTGTAATATGTTCTGGATCTCCCGTTCTATAGCAGCTTGGGCATGAGGAGACACCCGGTAGGGTGGGGTTCTAATTGGGTGAGCATTACCTGTGTCAATGGAGTGGTATGCCCGTTCAGTCCATCCTGGGGTGGCTGAGAACAATGGGGCAAAGCTAGTGCACAGCTCCTTGATTTGTTGCTGCTGCAGACATTTCAGGGTGGTTGAGAGGTTCATCTCTTCCACGCCACCGTCTTTTTTCCCTTCGTAGTAGACACCGTCAGGCCACTCAGCGTCATCTCTTCCCTGGACTGTAAACTGACAAATCTGTAAGTCTCTGGAATAAAAGGGCTTGAGAGAATTAACATGGTACACTCTGGGCTTTAGGGAGGAATTGGGAAAGGCTATGAGGTAGCTAACAGCTCCTAGGTGCTCTTGGACCGTGAATGGCCCTTCCCATGATGCTTCCATCTTATAGGCCTGTTGCGCCTTCAAGACCATAACCTGGTCTCCTACCATGAAGGAACGGTCTCTGGTATGTCTGTCATACCAGGCCTTTTGCTCTTTTTGAGCATCCTTTAGGTTTTCTTTAGCAAGGGCTAAAGAGTGTTGGAGGGTGTTTTGTAGGTTGCTTACAAAGTCCAGAATGTTAGTCCCTGGAGATGGCGTAAACCCCTCCCTTGCTGCTTCACTAACTGTAATGGCCCCTTAACCTTGTGACCATACACAAGTTCAAACGGTGAAAACCCTAAACTGGGATGTGGTACAGCCCTGTAGGCAAACAGCAACTGCTGCAACACTAAGTCCCAATTATTGGAGTGTTCATTGAGGAATTTACGTATCATTACCCCCAAAGCTCCATTAAACCTTTCGACCAGGCCATTGGTTTGATGGTGGTAAGGGGTGGCAACCAAGTGATTCACCCCATGAGTTTCCCACAGTTCTTTCATGGTTCCTGCCAGGAAATTAGATCCTGAATTTGTAAGGATGCCGGAGGGCCAACCTACCCTGGCAAAAATGTCTGTTAGGGCCTGGCACACAGCGTTAGCCCTGGTGTTGCCTAGAGCTACTGCTTCTGGCCATCGGGTAGCAAAGTCCACGAAAGTCAGTATGTACTGCTTTCCTCTGGGTGCCTTTTTTGGGAAAGAACCCAGAATATCCACAGCTACTCGCTGAAATGGGACCTCAATTATGGGGAGTGGCTGGAGAGGGGCCTTGACCTGGTCTTGGGGCTTTCCCACTCTTTGGCACACCCCACAAGACCGGACATACTTGGCAACGTCCTTGCCCGTCCCCTCCCAGTGGAAGGACGTCCCCAACCGGTCTTTGATTCTGTTTACCCCAGCATGGCCACTGGGATGATCATGGGCTAAGCTTAAGAGCTTTTCCAGGTACTTAGTTGGAACCACCAACTGTTTTTGCGGATGCCAGTCTTCCTGGTGTCCACCAGAAAGAGTTTCCTTGTACAAAAATCCTTGTTCTACAACAAACTGGGATCGATTAGAAGAGCTGAGAGGCGGTGGGGTGGTCTGTGCCACCGCCCAAGCTTTCTGAAGGCTGTCATCTGCTTCCTGCTCAGTCTGGAACTGTTTCCTTGAAGCTGGAGACACCAGTTCTTCCTTAGACTGTGGACTTGGGCTTGGTCCCTCTGGAAGTGATGTAGGTGATGGGGTTGTTTCCGTTGCTGGTGAACCACTCTCCGCTGGTGCACCAGGGGGTATTTCAGGCTCTGGCTGAGCCTCTTGGGTGTGGCTGTCCGCTGCTTCTGCCAGTTCAGGCTCGCTGGTGCCCTCTGGCATTGGAGTTGAAGATGGATTTGCAAGCACTGTCATCAGTGCTGGCAATGGTTCTGGTGCTGGCTGCTTTTCCAGTTCCTGGTCTGGGACTGGAAGCACAGTGGCTGTTTCCGTTCTTGGCATGGGATCCAGGTCCACTACCTCTGTCTGGGTCTCTTGTAACACAGACGGGGCGTCTGTGGACGGCTCAGGAACAGGAATGGGTCTGGAAGCTTGCCTGGTTTGGCTGCGGGTAACCATTGCCACTTTCCTGGCTCGCTTCACCTGGTTGGCCAAGTCTTCCCCCAGTAGCATGGGGATGGAATAATTGTCATAAACTGCAAAAGTCCACATTCCTGACCAGCCTTTGTACTGGACAGGCAGTTCAGCTGTAGGCAAGTCTACAGCTTGTGACATGAAGGGGTAAATTGTCACTTGGGCCTTTGGGTTGATGAATTTGGGGTCGACGAAGGATTGGTGGATAGCTGACACTTGTGCCCCCGTGTCTCTCCATGTGGTAACCTTCTTTCTGCCCACTCTCAAAATTTCCCTTCGCTCCAAGGGTATTTGAGAGGCATCTGGGCTGGGGATTTTTGGTGTGATGGTGGTGAACTGCACTCGGTTGGGGTTCTTTGGGCAGTTGGTTGGGGTTCTTTGGGCAGTTGGCCTTGATATGTCCCAGTTCATTACACTTAAAGCATCTTCCAGCTGACTGGTCACTGGGTCGAGGTGGGTTACTGGAGACTGGTGAGATGGAAGAATAGGGCATCTGTGGCTTTCCTTGGGTTGTAGGTGGGGTCTTTGGCTGCCCTCGGTTGTAGGGTTTATTGTCGGTGTGCCCTCTGGGGTATTCGTTCCCCTTGACACTAGCTTTTTTCTTTTCTGCCACTTCCATCCATTTGGCTCCAATCTCCCCCGCCTCGATTACCGTTTTGGGTTTCCTATCTAGGATGTACCTCTCTATTTCCTCAGGAATACCATCCCAGAACTGCTCCATTTGGATCAGGAGATGCAGCTCGTCCATATTGTTAACCTTTGTTCCTGATATCCAGGCTTCATAATTCTTTGCAATGTGGTAGGCGTGTCGGGGGAATGACACATCTGGTTTCCATTTTTGGTTTCTGAACCGCCGACGAGCATGTTCAGGTTTTATCCCCATTCTGTATCTGGCCTTGGTTTGAAAAAGTTTATAATCATTCATTTTCTCCTTAGGCATTTCAGCCGCCACCTCTGCTAAGGGTCCACTGAGCAGTGGCCTCAATTCTACCAAGTACTGGTCTTCAGAGATGCTGTACCCAAGGCAGGCTCTTTCAAAATTTTCTAAGAAGGCCTCAGTGTCATCACCTGCCTTGTAGGTGGGAAATTTCTTGTGCTGCGGAAAAATTATTGGCGAAGGGTTGTTAGGATTGGCTGTGTTCTGGTGCTTAGCCTTTTCTAATTCCAGGGCCTGCTGGTAGGTCTCCCTCTGGAGTTCCAGCTGTCTTTGGTGGTCTGCATCTTTGGCTGCTTGCTCTCTTTTGTAGGCTGCCTCTCTCTCTCTTTCTCTCAGCTCCATCTCTTGTAGTTTTTTCCCCATGTCTCGCCTGTGGTCTGCCTCTTCGATTTGTACCTCTGCGTCTACTTTTGTCCTGCAAGTCATGTTTCCTGCTTTCTTGTGCTGAGGCGCCCTCTGGTGTTTACTGCCTGAATTGCTGGTTCTCTATTGGCTTCCTGGGGTTGCTTAGCAACAGAGTCCTTTTTAACTTACTAGCCTCTCCCAAAAGAGTTAAAAAGCAAAAGAAAACTCTCATTCATTTACAAATGTGTCCTGGCTGGAGTGTGTTGCTGACCACTTAAGGCTGCTTTGTTTAACAAACAACCGTCGTTAAACCTTAATAGCCCTCCCTATGCACGGAGCTAGAATGGAGCAAGGGAGAAAAAAAATTCTCCGGCTGCAGTTTAAAAAATATAAACCCCTTCCCTCTGCTTATAACCAGCTATCAGAGAAGCAAATTAATAATCTTACTGGCTTTTGGATTCTTATCTATCCCACCACTGCCACCATGTCATAGCATTGCTTCTCAGATCTGAACCTTAGAGTTCAGAAAATGAGATATTAGCACCTGAATCTTCTAAGCTTAATTACCAGCTTAGATCTGATAGCACTGCCACCACCCAAAAATATAGTGTTTTGGGGCACTCCCCAACTTTCCCTGGGGACCCCAAGACCCCAGATCCCTTGGGTTCTTAAAACAAGGAGAAATAAACCATTCCCCCCACCTTTCCCCCTCTCAGAATTTCCCTACCTGGGCTATCCTGAGAGATACTGATCCAACCTCTTAAATCACCATACAGAAAAGTATCTCCCTTCCCTTCCACAAAGAGGCAAACAGATTCAAGGAAAACAGAGAGAGATTCTGTCTCTCCCCCCTTCCGTCTCCCCCACCCATCCTGGTGAGTTATCCCAATCCCCTGGAATAAAACAAGGGAAACAAGGGGAAAAAATCAATCAGGTGCTCTAAAAAAGAAATCTTTTAATAAAAGAAAGGAAAAAGTAAAGAATTATCTCTGTAACTTCAAGATGTAAATATTACAGGGTCCTATAGCTTACAGACACCAGAAAGAGACTTTCCCCCCAGTACCAATACAAATCAAAATATTTCCAGCAACTACACATATAAAACTTAACCAGCCAGATTCACAATTGCAAATAGAGTAAAACAATCAAAAAAGCCTAAACCGCCTGTTTTTACTTACTATTTGAAAAGAAACTTAGAGAGCCTGTAGTAATGTCTGGTCTCTCTCAGACCCTCCGAGAGAAGAACACACAACGGACAAAGAAAACACACAAAAGCTTCCCTCCACCCAAATTTAAAAGTATCTTGTCTTCTGATTGGTCTTCTGGTCAGGTGTCCAGTTCCCTGCTTGTAACCCTTTACAGGTAGAAGGGACATTAACCCTTAACAATCTGTTTATGACAAGAAGAGTCACATCTTATTGTATCTATGTTCCCCTTAATATAGGGACTGCAGTTAAACTCAATTGCTCAGATGTGTTTTCTTTTATGTGTGTGTAAAATGATCTCATAAGCATAGGGGTGATTTTGTTTTAACACACATATGCCATTCTCATATATAACCATCCAGTTCAGGTGCTTACCTTTAGATTAGAGGAAACATAAATTTAGAAATTTCTACACATGCTATAAGTTTTACCTAGCCCTGACTTCTCTTCCACTGTAAGTTTATATAAGCTAAATATTCTTCTGCTTCTGTCATAAATACTTGAGGGAGGTGTCAGATATCCACAGTGAAAAGTTTCAAGATTTGTATTTATTTATTTTTTGGTTAGACTATTAAGTTTCCCTTCTTCATCCAACTAGCTCAGTGGTTCTCAAACTTTTGTACTGGTAACCCCTTTCATATAGCAAGCCTCTGAGTGCGACCCCCCTTATAAATTAAAAACACTTTTTAATATATTTAACACCATTATAAATGCTGGAGGCAAAGCGGGGTTTACGGTGGAGGCTGACAGTTCGCAACCCCCCCATGTAATAACCTCACAACCCTCTGGGGGGGTCCCAACCCACAGTTTGAGAATCCCTGAACTAGGCATTAATTACAGTCGGAGCTTCTGCTTGCTCAAGTTGCCAAGCATAGAAGTTATCTGCTTTGTTCTCCTATTCACACACGCTTGTTTTATGAATCTGTAATGCTTTCCCTGCCATTTTAAGTACTAACTGTCTCTACCGTTCACCAGTCTTATTTGAAATAATGACTTCAAGGGCACTACATACCATGTCTAGACCATGCACAAGCCTCTGTAGGATTGGGCCCTTTGGCCAGAAACCACTGAGAATTTTTACATTTCATCACATATTAACCATTTTTAGTAAATTTTTACAGGACTGAAATTAAATTTTTAGTAAGCTACTATAGATATTACTGAGGTATTAGTGGATCCTTCTGATGAGAAGACACCACTAATCAGTTTTCCTTTTTGACCATCAGCTGACTTCCCCCCTCACTTATATATGTCTTCTTTGGAAAAAAATAGTATCAAAAGCCTTTCTGTGTAATTGGCTCATCCTGGCTCTTTTTTTCCCGGTTTATTTTTTCTTCTTCGGTTTCATGACCAGTTTTTTTAGGACTGTGTGTTACCCAGTTTCAGATTTCTCCACTCTGAAATTATACTTAGATTAAGTATAATTTTATAGTATTTTGATATAAATTAAACTTTTGATTCCTACCTATGAATGCTCTCTTTGTATTAAAATATTCTCCTTTGTTTAAAAAAAAAAAGTATTTACCCTCTTCTTCACCCTGCTTTTTCTTAAGTTATCCTTTTTCTGTAACTTATTGTTTCTTCCTTTGCCTATCTAGTTATGCAAACTAGTTTTGCAACCCAGAACCACCATTAAGTCTCTTTTTAACCTTTTAATCTGTGTCTTACAGTAAAGCTACCAAACTAGTGTTTTACTCTATTTGGGTTTACCCCTGTTCTCTGAGAAATCAATGGGAGATTTTATCTTTCCCTGGTAGCAAAATCAGGCCCTGTATATTGTAACAGGGCTGGCCCCTTTTCTGTCCTGAGATCCCTCACAAACAGCCTTGGATGCATTTTGGGTGGTTATCACCTCTATGAGTTTTATTTATTACCTTCACCAAAACACTATCACAATCCTAGGCAGCAAGTCTATTTACAGCTTTTCCTAATTCCTGTCTCTATAGACTGTCTCTCACCACCTGAGACCTGTCTTCTTCTGGGCTCTGCTAATCTTCCCTCCTTTACACTTCTTTCCTTTGCTTTTTAACTAGCCTCTCCATGGTGGGATAATTAACTCCTTAGCTTATCAGCCCCCACTCTGCGTAGGCAATTAAATACTTCCCTCCCCATCAGGCCTTTCCTGGTGGAGTTAATTAATGCTTAAATGATCAGAGTGCTGGGTTGACAGCACTCTGTCACACATGTTTATCAGAAGCAAACTACTGTGTTTATTGCACTGAATTGGGTACTTCTTTCAGAAGAGAGTTTAAGCACAGGAGATTTCTTAATAGTGACTCACTATATTTTACCCTCCTTTTGTATACTAATCCATTATGTCCCAGCATTAATCATTCATTGTTGCAAAAGATCTACATCCAGAAGAATAAAGTTTAAATGAGTTAGCTTTTATCCTCTAGGCAGAACAGGATCCTACATGAAGAATTTTAACAAACAGAACTTTTCCCCAGCTGCCTCTGGATCCTCCAGTCCTGCTGCCTGATTCTAAGGAGTATGAAGTGATCACTTCTGCATCCCCCTAATCTGCTCCCATTGTGCAGGCAGGGAGGGGAAGGAGGAAAATAGAGGGGGAAATAGGTCCCATTTCAGCAAAGCACTTCAGCTCAATCATAGAATCATAGAATATCAGGGTTGGAAGAGACTGCAGGAGGTCATCTAGTCCAACCCCCTGCTCAAAGCAGGACCAACACCAACTAAGTCAAGCTTAATTTTAAACACATGCCTAAAGTTAAGCATGTGAGTGGTCCCACTGAAGTCAAAGGACTACTCACATGCTTCAAGGAAAGCATGGGCTGAAATGCTTTGCTCGACTGGGCCAAAGTGGTTTGTTTTCACCAGTGAGAAATATCACAAATGAAGCTTCACAGAACATGGCAGCTCTGAGTCTCAATATTTATTATCAAATGTAAGTAAGAGAGGAAGTCTGGTCCAGTGGTTGGGGCATCAGCCTAGGACTCAGGAGACACAGAGCTTCAATTCCCTGCTGTGACACAGGCTTTCTGGGTAACCTTGGAGAAGTCACAAAATCTCTCTCTGGGCCTTGGGTCACCATCTCCAAGTTAGGGGTAATAACACTGTCCTATGGCACAGGGTATTGTGAGGATAAATGCCATTCAGATTGTGAAGTGCTCAGATATGATGCTAAGGAAGTAGGGGCACATAATGACTGAGAACATATGGTACTGTTCAGCATCCTCCATCATTCTGAAATTTTGATGACATCTGTGCTTAATTGGAAGTAAAAGAGTAGCTTGAATCTCTTTCAGGATATTTGCCACTTCTCTGAATCACTTCCTTCTCTTACTAATCTCTTTGGGAATATGTAGAAGGAATTTTGCCCCCTTGGGTGAATTTTCCATGATTCCTACCTCGTGCTAAAAAGTTTTCTTTGTTTCTGATAACTCACCATTTTCATGACGACAGTATGTGGTCTGTTTTCAGAGAAAGGTGTTTATGTGCTCTTGCCACCTTCCATATGTACATAAAGGCATTTCCCCCCATTATCTTAGTAATTAGCTTGGTTACAAATCCAGTCGTCCTTTGGAAAGCCTGTTTTACAGTGAGAAAACAAAGAAGTTCAGGGTATGTCTACCAAGCAAAAAAACCAAGACCTGTGGCAGCAAGTCTCAGAGCCTGGGGCAACTGACTCAGGCCCTGGCTCACATGCTCACGTTACAGGGCTAAGAATAGCAGCATCGACATTCAGGTTTGGGCTGAAGCATGGGTTGTGTAACCTGGAGAGGGGGCAGGGTCTCAGATCCTGGCCTGCAGGCCAAGCCCAGGTGTCTACACTGCTATTTTTAGCCTTCCAAGCCTGAATCAGTTGACCCAAGCTCTGAGACTTTTTGCTGTGGGTCTTTCCTGTCCCCCCCACAGCTTAGACATACCCTCAGTCTATTTGACTTAACAAGAGAAAATTAAGAGGCGATTGATAAAGGTTTATACGTACCTCCACAAGAAGATTTCTGATAGTAGAAGGCTCTTTATCCAAAAGAAAAAAAAAAAGGCACAATGGGATCTAATGGTTGAAAGCTGCAACTAGACAAATTCAGATTAGAAATAAGGCACATATTTTTAACTCTGAGGATAATTAGTAGAGCTCGTTTACCAGTGTCAGACAAGTTACCTAGTGATATGGTGGATTCCCCATCACTTGCTGTCTTTAATTGAAGAATGAATATTGTTATAAGATGTGCCCTGGCTCAACCAGTCTTGTTGTAGGAACCACTAGGTAAAATTCTACAGCCTGTGTTATGCAGGAAGCAAGACTCGTTCCTTTTGGCTTAAATAGGTAGGATTTTTTGCCTTAATGTTCATCTGTAGCACCTATGATTTTTAAGCTGAAGCATTTTCAAGATTTAAAATATTATTATCTGCTTATTTTAATCTTTTCCAGGTCACTTGATGGGCTCCTCAATCTCTGTCATTTTAGAAGTGCAGTTTTCTAATTTAGAGCCTTACATTTTAACAGACTGCTGCAGCTCTGGCCTGATCTGTAGCATTCTCACATACGAACAACATCTGAGTCCCTTGAGATCTCTCTGAGGTCAAGTCAGCAGCAGTCATTACTGACTGCTGTATGCTCAGAGGGGAGTTCATAGCCTTGTGGAAATAAATTATTTTCTGTCTTGGAGTCATGTTTGTCGTTTCTTCCTTTCCTGGCAAATTCTCTGGTCTTCCTTATGGACATTTAAATGAAACATCTTCGAGGCCTGGAGATGTTTTGGTTTTTCTAAAGCGTAAATGAAAAAGTGTGAAGTGAGGCCCTGACAGCACATCTCTTGACATGACAAGGGGCCCTCTATCTCCCTTACAGTCCTGCTCCCAGAAAAACAGATTTTTGAATGTGAATCACAATAGACAATAACAGCTGCAGATAAGTTATTCTACTTTATAGACAGATGTTAACAATGAATGCCGTGGAGCAACCCTATTAAAAATGTGTGGTGTTGGGGGCAGGGGACCAGGAGTGAAAAATTATTAGTCTTACAGCCACATTCTTTAGGACATAAAAGTTGGTGTGCATATGTGTGTGTGGAGATGGGGGGAGATACCAGGAAACGTTCCCCAGTCTCCCCTGGTAGCTCCCCCTTCACATTAATGGCATTATTTCCACTATTTAGAATCCAGGTCAGTGCAATGGGATGCTCACAGAGAGCTCTTTGACATTTCTAGCACTGGTTTAAAATAGTTTGTAGTATTTGCAGTGTTGACCAAACTGAATCAGAGTCCCATAATGCTCTATAGCTTGGCCAAGTTTTACTGTAGAGAAACTATTGTAATCTTTGTGTAACCTCTGTTCTATGTACGTGGGGAATCTGTCAGGGGTAAGGCCCAGTTGAGGTTTGCAAAAGTAGTACACCATCATCATGTTCCTATTACGCCTCTGGTGGTTAGGGCAGTGACTAAGTCCCTCCTCCACTCCCGTGTTTCTGGCAAATCTTTCAATGGTTCCCCAGCTGTGCTCCAGGGTTTTCAGCTCGGCTTCCACAGCGCTTCACTGTGTTGTTTTTGGGTGGCCTCGTTTTCACTTGCCTTCAGGTGTCCATCTTATTGCTACTCTGGTGATGGAATCAGTTTCCATCCAAAGACATGACTGATCCATCTCCAGCGCCTCCTGGCAATGATGGTGCTCAGATCCTCTTGGCTGCACTATGTCAATAGATCTTTTGGCCCAGGATTGTTCTGGGCCAAAAGATACAGAGGATTTTTCTGAGGTAGGTTGTATGGAATGAAGACAGTTTGGACATGTCATACTTTCTCATTCTGCAGCATTCTGCACTATAAAGTAGTGTTGAAAGTACACAGCTCTGATAAATCTTGAGTTTGGTTTTTGTGTTGTATTTTGATGATTTCCAGACTGTATTTAAGCTCCTGAAGGTGTTCCTGGCTTTACTGATTTTGTTCCGGATGTCCTGGCTTGTTCCACCATCCTGGCTGATGGTGCTGCCCAAGTATGTGAATGTTTCTACATTGGTGAGACCATAATCCTCTATCCGTACAGGTGAGGGCACGGCGATACACCGGCGCAAGATGATTATTTTTGACTGAACTTGATACAAAATGCCTCTGTGTCTTGTAAAACATGTATGGAAAAAGTCTGTAAGGTCTGTGTTAGTGAATATCACATACAATATTAATATTATACACAAATATCAATATTGTTTATAATATCACATATGTTTTTATAACTTGTGACAGACTCAGGCCAGTGTGGTACAGGAGTCTGGTAGAGGGCAAATATACTGGTCACTGGATGAGTAGTTTTCTGTTTCCTGAGTGACCAGAGCAGGGGCTGCACTAGAGTAACCAGGAACCTGCTAGAACCAATTAAGGCAGACAGGCTGATTAGAACACCTGCAGCCAATCAAGGCAGACTAATCAGGGCACCTGGGTTTAAAAAAGAGCTCACTCCATTCAGGGAGGGGGAGCCAGAGGAGAGGAAGTGTGTGAGAGAAGCTGGGAGCAAGAGGCGCAAGGAGCTGAGAGTGAGAGGCTGTGCTGCTGGAGGACTAAGGAGTACAAGCGTTATCAGACACCAGGAGGATAAAGAAGGTGTTTGGAGGAGGCCATGGGGAAGTAGCCCAGGGAGGTGTAGCTGTCATGCAGCTGTTACAGGAGGCACTATAGACAGCTGCAATCCACAGGGCCCTGGGCTGGAACCCAGAGTAGAGGGCGGGCCTGGGTTCCCCTCACTCCTCCCAACTCCTGATCAGACACAGGAGGAGTTGTCCCAGACTGTGGGGAAGATCACTGAGGTGAGCAAATCTGCCAATAAGTGCAGGACCCACCAAGGTAGAGGAGGAACTTTGTCACAAACTATAAATTGTGTTCATGCTAAGGTCTTCTCCGGGTGCCTTTTACTTATGTTAAGCTGTTTAACTAGAGGGAAAAGTGAAGTGTTGTAATATCAGTGCTAGTTACCAACATACCAAAAAGACCAGATAAGATAAATGATCTTGTTGATGCTTAACCCACATACGCTCTGTGCCAAGCTCCCTTGAGAAGATATCTCTAAGTTTGCTAACTTCTGGAACGTTATATTCAAAACAAGACAAGACACATAAAATTGCTGTGTAAATCTTGGGTAATGCATGGAGTGTCCTATTTTGTTGTAAACAACTAGGATATATAAACAGGTGTTTTTTGCAATCACTTTGGAACAGAAGTGAAGATGCAAATCTGCTCCCCAGACAGTGACCTTTACCTTTCTATGTGACTAATAAAACTGATTGAGCCTGGGTTATCTGATGTCTTATCAATAAAATATGACGCCTAACAGCAGTTTAGGCATTATCTGCCATTTTCACATGGATGGCAGGAAATTTCAGCATCTAATGATGCCTCTGTCCTCCTCCCGACCTGCACTTAAAATCCTGTACATCTTTTCCTGAGACAACATAAAGACCCTACCACAGAAAAAGTTGTGTGACTATATCTTGATACAAGAAGTCATTCCTACTTTTTTTTGCTTCAGCTAGTAGTTCTAATGACAAACTAAATAGTAATGGACACATCAAGTATCTCTGCTTGTTCCTCAAGCAACTTGTTTGTGCTACAGCCTCTGGATAACTATAGATTATGGATGTAGATTTTTGATAACTAGAACATATTAAACATGGGTGTGGGTTATGGACTGTATAGAGACATTTCACACCATCAGACACCTTGTCTGACTCAAATGCTATAGCTGTACAGTTCCAACTTCTGTCTTGGATTGCCATCACTTATGCAACAATTGCCTCAAGTTTATCAGAAGCTGATCTCTGTGGGAGAGTCTAACCTAGTCCTTATTACTTAAATTTCCAGAGGGAGATTTTCAGTTAGGTGTCTAAATGACTTTAAACATTTTATTTAGCTTGTTAAGGAAACATTTTCATAACAATCCAAGTTCAATAATGAAACTGGTTAATAATGCTGACACAAGGAAGACTCTTTCTTGAGCTTCTAGATAAAAGAGATAATAAATTGTTCTTATTTTACAGTGTGACAGACACAGACCGATTGGGTGCAGGAGTCTGGTAGAAGGAAAATGCACTGGACATGGGATGAATAAAAACAATGAGAAGTCCTTGTGGCACTGTGGAGACTAACAAATGTATTTGGGCATAAGCTTTCTTGGGCTAAACCCCCCTTCATCATATGCACAGAGTGAAAAATACAGTAAGCAGTATATATATACACAGCAAATGAAAAGATAGGAGTTGCCTTACCAAGTGGGGGGTCAGTGCTAACGAGGCCAATTAAATTAAGGTTGAGGTGGCCTATTCTCAACAGTTGACAAGAAGGGATGAAAATCAGGAGAGGAAACATTACTTTTGTAGTGCTAACGAGGCCAATACAATCAAGGCAGATGTCGGCCATTTCCAATGGTTGACAAGAAGGTCTGAGTATCAGCAGAGGGAAAATTACTTTTTGTAGTGACTCAGCCACTCGCAGTCTTTATTCAGACCTAATTTGATGGTGTCCCGTTTGCAAATTAATTCCAGTTCTGCAGTTTCTCACTGAAGTCTGTTTTTGAAGGTTTTTTGTTGAAGAATTGCCACTTATAGGTCTGTTATTGAGTGTTCAGGGACATTGAAGTGCTCTTCTAGTGGTTTTTGAATGTTACAATTCTTGATGGCTGTTTTGTGTCCATTTATTCTTTTGTGTAGAGATTGTCCGGTTTGGTCAATGTACATGGCAAAGGGGCATTGCTGGCACATGATGGCATATATCACATTGGTAGATGTGCAGGTGAATGAGCCCCTGATGGTGTGGCTGATGTGTTGGGTCCTGTGATGGTTTCGCTAGAGTAGATATTGGGAAAGAGTAGGTAACAGGGTTTGTTACAGGGATTGGTTCCTGGGTTAGTGTTTCTGTGGTGTGGTGTGTAGTTTCTGGTGAGTATTTGCTTCAGGTTGGGATGCTGTCTGTAAGCGAGGACTGGCCTGCCTCCCAAGGTCTGTGAGAGTGAAGGATCCTCTTCCAGGATAGGTTGTAAATAGTTGATGATGTATTGGAAAGGTTTTAGCTGGGGGCTGTACATGATGGGCCAGTGGTGTTCTATTACTTTCCTTGTTGGGACTGTCCTTTAGTAGGTGACTTCTGGGTACCTTTCTGGCTCTGTCAATCTGTTTCCTCACTTCTCCAGGTGAGTACTGTAGTTTTAAGAATTCTTGATAAAGATATTGTAGGTGTTTGTCTGTCTGAGGGATTGGAGCAAATGCAGTTGTATCTTAGGGCTTGGCTGTAGACAATGGATTGTGTGTTGTATCCTGGATGGAAGCTGGAGGCATATAGGTAAGCCTAGCAGGCAGTAGGTTTCTGGTATAGGGTGGTGTTTATGTAACCATCACTTATTTGCACTGTAGTGTCCAGGAAGTGGATCTTTTTTGTGGACTGAGTCAGGCGGAGTTTATGGTAGAGTAGAAATTGTTGGAAATCCTAGTGGAATTCCTCAAGGGCCTCCTTCCCATGGGTCCAGATGATGAAGATATCATCAATGTAGTGCAAGCAGAGTAGGGGTACTAGTGGACAAGAGCTGAGGAATCGTTGTTCTAAGTCAGCCATAAAAATGTTGGCATACTGTGGAGCCGTGCAGGTATCCATAGCAGTGTCACTGACTAGTTTTCTGTTTCCTGAGTGACCAGGGCAGGAGCTACCCCGGAGCAGTCAGGAAGGTGCTAGAAGCAATTAAATCAGGCAGACTTCATAAGACACCTGGAACCAATTAAGAACTGATTAGAAGCAATCAAAGGAAACAGGCTAATCAAATCACGTGAAGCCAATTTAGAACCAGCTGGAAATAGTTTAAAAGGCAGCCCCTTCAGAGAGGCCACCTGGTAGGAGCTGGGAGTAGGAAGGTGTGTTGTGGAAAGACTGGAAGAAAGAAGGTGTGCAGTAAAAGGGCCGGGAGAACAAGCATCCTCAGGTCCCAAGGAGGGTGCTAGGAGGGGCTGTTTGGGAAAAGAGCCCAGGGAAGGGCTATAGCTCCGGTAGTATAGGAAAACTACCTGTTGCTGCTGCCAGTTAAGGTCCCTGGGCTGGAACCCAGAGAAGAGGGTGGACCTGGGTTCCCCTCAACCTTCCCCACACCGCAAATGCTCCCTTAGTAGGAAGACAGAGACTAAAGAGGGTTCTTACACCAAACCTGTTGACTGGCTGCTGATGAAGGTGACTCAGTAAGCTGTAACTCTTGCCTCTAGGAGGGAAGAAAGGCTATACTGGGTGTCACGGCAAACCATTGAGGCAAACTCTAACCGCCTAGAGGTGCAGGACCCCCCGAGGCAATGCCGGTGCTCTGCCACACCAGCAAAACCTCAGTATTCATAATTATTTGGTTAAATGAACCCAGTAATTAAGGGGAAATGATATCATTAGATTCCATATATAGTTCTTCTGAGAAGTCATCCTCTCCAATGAATATTTCCATTCTAATTTTTAATAATCACTAATATCTCCTTAGCAGAAAAAAATAAAAATTATTTCTCTCTACTTCAAAAAGTTTTGGAAGCTTCTAAGCAGGAATGAAGATATTAAAGAGACACTTCTCTCCTGCTCGTCTCAGAGATAAAACAGATGGATGTATGCTGATTTTTGTAGAATTGAAAAATTCCACATCAGCGTTAATAAAATATTGTATTAAAAATTGCAACCCAAGGCCCTAATCCATTCAACAGCTAAGCAGGTTGGTAAAGTGACCCACCTGAGTGGTCCTATTGAAGTGGATCTCTCAGATGAATCAAGTTACACACCAATGTAAGTCTCTTTGATTTCTGATGTCTTTGAGCTAAAATCAACCAGTGCAGTGCCCTTATTTTCAATGATGTTATATTAGTGTAACACAGCAAAAGGTATCATTTCATTTGTCATTTTTATCATGTGGCTCAGCACTTTTTAAAATCAAATCACTTATTTAGGTGCCTAAATATGGACTTCAAAGCTGGGAGCTTAACATGAGGCTCTTATGTTCTTGGCCTTGATTTCTCCCTTATTCATCTCATGCCCAGCCAAACTCACTTTGTTCTTAAAAAAGCAGCAATATTTAAAAAAAACTGCCATATCACAGTATCTAGACTGACTTGTAATACAAAAACAAAGCAGGCAAAAAGTGATTGAATAATGTAATTCCCTTTCACTAGGCTTCAAATAGTATTACCATTTCCTTCAACACAGTCTGTTTTTTTGCACATTAGCTAGGCAGCATGGTATGTTTCTTTATCTATACTCCTTAGAATATTCTAATGAATCAGTTTGCTGGCAAGAATGGTTAGGAAGCAGAGAAGGTTAGCAAATATTGGAAAATATTTATGGAATATGAATTTTTAATTTGTAAATGTGATAATTTGCATCAGAAATCTGCTCCAGGAATTATTAGTAAGGCTTTTGTCACAATCAGGGTCACAGTCAGGGAACAAAAACACATCCTGTGGGTTGTTTGTACAACCCAAACTCAGATTTTGAATGTTCAGTACAAACTGCTTGGGAAAGAAAAAACGTAGTTGAAGAACAACAATTAAATTCAAGAATATTATGATCTCACAGACAATTCAGTAACAGAGAAAACAAGGCAAAATCAGTTAAAGAAGTTATTCTTATGCATTATTCATGCATCTCTGTTTGACAGTATATGAATATAGCTGCATTCAGAACCAAGATGTTTTTATATAGCTCTTTCCCTATGATATACTAGGTAACACGCATTATGTTGTGAACAGACACTCGTACTCTCCAAAATAGAGAATGGAATGGGATCAGAAGGGTGCATAGTTTTAAACTATTCTTATCCAGGTTGACTGAAGCTTCTTGATGTCTTATGTAGAATTTCTTCTTTGTAGGTAGAAGCAAAGGCATATGAGGAGGCGCTGTTGTGTAAATGTGAGCGTAAGATTTAGTGAACAAGGCAGATTTCTGTATTATGTTGCATGAAAATTGTGTACCTCAGTTTACCTGCTTAATATTATTCTGGCTCACGGTATGGAATTAAATCAAAGAACACTGTAAGGGGTGGGGATAAGGGAATAAGCAGGAAATGAAAAGCAAACTGGAGAAAAGTATCTTCAGGGAGCATATCAAGCATCCTTAAGTGAACAATGGGTGAGCTAGTCATTGGGAAATACCTACCTGCCTATCACCAGTCAGGTTAAGAGGCCTATTTTTCCAAGGCCAGAACCTAAGATCAAAAGAACACAAATCCATTAAAAAAAACCCAGTCTAGAAAGGGAAAGGGGTGGGGAGCGACGGCCACAGTAACATGGGGGCAGATGCTGTGACAGAGAGAGAGAGAAGGAACCGGCAAGAGCAGAGAGTCAGTCTCTTTCTGCTCAGATATAGACAAAGCCTGCAGCAAGCTGTGGGACAAAGGCAGAGCCTCTGTGGGATGTGCCTGAGGCAGCTGGGTTCATTGGTCGTATTAATTTAGATGGATAAATGGGTCAAAGGTGTTAACAGAACCCAATCACTGGCCACAGGATTTGGTATGCAGAGACCTCAGCCTGTTTAATACCAGGGCAAACCCACCATTAAACATTCTTTTAACCTTTTCTTGGAGAAGGAAAAACAGTTAAAGCTTTTGAACTGTGAAGAATTAAATAAGGCTTTCATTGTAACAACATTCCTTGTTCCCTTTCCCAGGGCAGAGTTTTTAAAAGGAACCCCCTTCCCCTGTTGTTTGACAGTCACTTAGATTGCCATCTTTGACACTATGGCTGTCCTTTTTGGGGAAAAGAGATGTTAGTTGAGCTGGGCTGGAGCTGTTCTTATTGCTGCTGTTAAAGTCATTTCATGCAGGTGGTGTTTGAGATTCAACTGGAGCTAACAGAGGTGGTGGTATTATTTGGGCCTCTCTCTCTCTCTGGCCCAATCTGTTCAGGGCATCTCTCATAAGGATGACAAAGGCCTGGGGCTACAGGATATAGTGGGGGTAACAGCCATGATAGTGAAGCTTGCTCCAGTAGTCCATTTTGGTACTCTGTCTCCTTCTGTAGGGACCCACAAAAGGAATGGTGGGCAGAATAGATCTTATTTTGTCCACCAATTAGGCCTAGTATCTGACATACCAATTTGGGTTCACTGATTTCTAATTCCACACTCTTCTTGTTTATCAGGCATTATTTTAAACATATTCTTTGAATTATATCAGTGGGCCTTTTTGTTTGGACTCTAATTCATTCCTTCGGCCTTTCTTTTGTACCTTTTCCCATCAGCGTTTCTCATTATAGATCAGGGGTCGGCAACCTATGGCATGCGTGCCAGAGGTGGCACACAAGCTGATTTTTTATTGCATGCGGGGTGGGCTGAGCTGCTCAGCCTGCCACCGCTCTGGGGGTTCCCACTGCTGGCCCCTTGCCAGCTGAGGTCCCGCTGCCGGTCCCACTCAGCGCCCGCTGCCGGCCTGGGGCAACCCCAGGCTGGCAGTGGGCTGAGACCCCAGCTGGCAGGAGCCAGTGGCTGAAACCCCAGAGCGGTGAGGCTGAGTCGCTCAGCCTGCCCCCCCCCTGGGGTTCCTGCTGCTGGCCCCTTGCCAGCTGGGGTCCCCCACACCGCAGCCCCACTCAGCACCCACTGCTGGCCTGGGGGATGGAACCCTAGGCTGGCAGTGGGCTGAGACCCCAGATGGCAGGAGCCAGTGGCCGAAACTCCAGAGCGAGGCGGCTGAGCCGATTAGCCTGCCCCCCCTGGGGTTCCTGCTGCTGGCCCCTTGCCAGCTGGGGTCCTGCCACCAGTCCCACTCAGCGCCTGCTGCTGGCCTGGGTGAAGGAATCCCAGGCTGGTAGTGGGCTGAGACCCCAGCTGGCAGGAGCCTGCCGCTGAAACCCCAGAGGGGGGTTGGCGGAGATGCTCAGCCCACCCCTGAAACCTCAGAGTTGGGCAGGCTGACCTGCTCAGCCCGCTGCTGCTCTGGGGTTCCGGCTGCTGGCCCCTTGCCAGCCGGGATCCCCACAGCCCCACTCACCTTGCTTCCGGCTGGAGTTCCAGAGCAGGCCCCCTGCCAGACAGGGTCCAGACTTCCAGCCCTGCTCAGCCCTTCCAGCCGCCAGCTCCACTCACCTCAGCTGCTGATCTGGGGTTCCAGACGCTGACCTCCTGCCAGCCAGTTATCAACTGATAACTCAGAAGCCTGTGTGCAGCTTAAAGTATCCAAATACATGCCACCAGACATTGGAAAACTCAGCAAGGAAAAGCAAGGGCAGGAATCACACCAAACTAATAAGATCAGCATTTTAATTTAATTTTAAATAAAGCTTCTGAAACATTTTGAAAACCTTGTTAACTTTACATATAACAGTAGTTTGGTTATATATTATAGACTTATAGAGAAACCTTCTAAAAAACGTTACAATTTATTACCGGCACGCAAAGCCTTAAATTAGAGTGTAAACATGAAGACTCAGCACACCACTGCTGAAAGGTTGCTGACCACTGTTATAGATTATTGTAACCTCTTATGAACTTTCACATCCTTTTTGTAGTTGACTTCACAATTACAGTACATTTGTAGGCCCAATTATTACAACACACCTAAGCTTTGAGAAAGATTACAATTAGCAGTAGGCAAGACCCAGATGTACAGATTTTGGGTGTTTTTTAACCCTTTATTCTGCTTTGGACAAATGGATGTGTCTATGTAGAAGGCACTGGTTTGTGTCATTTAACCAGCCACTGGTCACAAGCACCCAGAGGGGAGTGTCTCAATGGTACCAGTTGCAGTTGGATCTCTTTCGTAGGAGGGCTGCCATCCCAGGGGTTCAGTCTAAGACTGCAAGAGATATGGGGTTCACCTGGAAGAGGGGGGGAGGTAACATAATCTGTCACCCGAGGGGAGCACTCATGAGGGACTGCAAGGAGATATAATGCACCGCTCAAATCTGTAACTAGGGGGGCATGATGGGAACAGGTATAGCCTAGTGATTCAGTCTAAAGTGGGGTGAACCATGCAGTTCCAGACTATAGAAAGAATGTAGGTAGAGACCTGTCATTGGAAAGAGAGGCTGAGAGAGAGAGATCACAGATGCAGCTCCCCCCCAAGCCATCACATAAGAAATAATGAACGATGTGCAACTTACTAACTGCATGGAATCTTTATGAGCCCATGAGACACTGTTCTCATGGGAAACACGCTGGTTGAACAGTACATACCATATTTCATTCATGTTCAGGGTGTTAAATGAAGGCTGGATATTTGAAGTGAAAGGCATAAGAAAGTTGATAACATGATTTATTTTGTCTGTGAGAAGGACATGAATTTCTTTTAAAAAATGCACGTGAGGTGAGAAATTAATCTCAGTTGACTTTGGTTTCTGCTATCATGAGAATTAAGAAATTGGGTGTGGGAGAAAAGAATTTAGGGATTAAGAGGAGCTATTCCAAAGAGCGGATAGTTTCTCTGACATAGGAAAGAGCATGAAAAGAAGATGGATCACTGAAGATGGCGAATAGTGAGGAGGCAATGGCAAATGTGTATATATGTGGGGGGCTGAGGGGAGGATCCATGAGATGATTTGTGAAAACGTGAAGAGAATAGGAAGAAAGACGAATGCAAATCCTGCAGAGGATACCTCCTAAATTCATGTCTAGAGATTATTTCTCATGGATGATTGACTGGATAACAGCTAATGTGGAAAACACATGGGGGACAAGAGACTGTAGCATAGAATGTGACAAGTGAAGATATTGTTGCCTGGAGTGGTAGGAGATTTTTTGGGGAGTTGTAGGGCAGTTTCCCATTTGGAGCAGAAAAGAGTGACATTCAGCTAGGTATTTTCTCAAGCTAGTCTGTTTTTTTTACAAAATGGCCATTAGTCCTGTGTTTTGAAGCAGGGATTGTAACAAATAGGAATCAGGCAACCCCCCCCATGGAGAAACAATGGCCCCAGCATCACTGCCTTTCCCTAAGAGTCAGCCTGTCCCTGGGACCCATCCAGACCCAAGTGGCATAAGTCTTCTGCATAGGAATGAATTTTACTCTGTCCTTGTATCTCAGTAGGGGAACTAATATTTTCATCAGGAACTTTTTGGCCGCACACTTTATGTACTAGTATAATTATTTTGGGCATGGATGTGATTTTATACCAAAGTACTGTAGTTAAATCAGTACAGCTGCCTTAGTGCGGACACAGCTACACTGGTATCAAGGTGCCTTAGAGCATATAACTTATCCCCAAAAATTCACAGGAATAAACTATACCAGAATAAGCCCGTGTGTACTGGCATAACTGCATCCATACAAAGGGAGTTGCACTGCTTTAACTCTACTGGTATTGTTAGAGGTGTAGAATTTTTGTGTGTAGGCAAGCCTGAGTGTAGGAGTAGGTACTGACACATTTCTTAAGGTACTTGCCCTGGCACTTCTGGTGCAGATCTGAATTGGGGAGGCACAAGAACATGCTAAAAGCAGCTTTCAAAGGAACAGGAACATTGTTCTGTGAGATTCACAGATTGTACTAACAAGTATCCAACTTCCCTGCTGTTAGGGCCATGTCCAGTGACATTATCAAGCAAAAACTGGCATGCAGAGCTCAGCTCAAGGATAGAAAAGATGCTAACATGGACATTTGAAACCTGCAGGAAACTATTTTACTCTGGGGGGAAATGAGAAGCCATGTTAATATTTTCCAGCATTTCAAATGTGCAAATTAATTGAAAATTTGTTTCCTCAAGGTGAAAAATCTCAGGATGGCATTTATTTGACCAGACATTGTGGGGACTCTTATAAGTAAGAGGCCTCTGGGATATAGTTTGAATAATACCTATTCTGACATTAAATCATTTAATCAAGGAAACAAAAACATCACAAACAATAATTGACTTGGTGACTGATTATTACTTTAATGAACTGATTTGGAACTAAAATCCCCGACAGAGTTTGCTCAGTCTTTACAGGGTGGAAGAGACCTCAGGAGGTCGTCTAGTCCAATCCCCTGCTTAAGGCAGGACCAACACTAACTAAATCATCCCAGCCAAGGCTTTGTTGAGCCGGGCCTTAAAAACCTCTAAGGATGGAGATTCCCCAACCACAATGGGAACAAACAGCAGGCAGTTTTCTTGTTCAGAAGTCCCCAAGTTTGCCACTCCAGCAAACACTGTGCCCAAGAATCTGTCTCTGCTTCTTCTCAATTCATCTCTCACAATTCATATCTCCCTTTCTGCTTCTAACACCCACAGCCTATAAACCCAAACCGGTTTTCACTCAGTGAATCCCTCAACCCACACAATTTAGGTCTGATCAGGCCTTGCCTTGTGGCCCAATACCTTAGGCAGGAGTCTTTATTGTCTCCAGGGGACTCACTACAAAGGAGTTGAACTGTTCCTTCCATTGAGCATGAAAGAGTGCATGGGATATCCATTAGCTTTAAAATGATATGCGTTTGTCTTTCGATCGGACTCATTTGATGGTGAACATAACACCTTCTAGCATAACAATATATTAAATATATTATTTTCTAATGAACCTCTCTTTATAAATCTGATTTGTACCATTTTACATCAATACAATTACAAAAAAAATTCCCCAGCAGGTGGGTTTCTACTGGACACTTTATCCATATGTGGGGCAAATTGCAGATAAATGGGGCTAGGATGAGACTAAATTCATTTTCTTAATGACTTAACACCAGCCATTGACCCCAAGACTTCAGAGGTCAAAGGCCAACATAATAATCCACCCAGCCTCTCAATAATGGAGGGATTTCTAGATCTGTTCCAATTAATAACCTCAAAAAGAAGAGAATGAGCCCCATTCTAATTACTATAAGCATAGAACCTTGGCAGACAACTGTGCCAACAACTCTAAACCCCCTTTGTGCAAAAGGGGCTTAAGTATCTGGCTGTGGGTATTCTAATGGCTAAGCACTCAGTTTCCTCTCATCACACTCCCACAACTTTCATTTGCATGTAATTATGCAGTTCTATTTGCAAAAGGTGCAGTATCCTGTCTTGTCCTTGGTCATTTGATAAACTACCTCAGTGCCAAGTCTTTGGCCCATCGGCCTTTGAGAAACTCCATCCCCTTCTGTTGCATGCTATAGTGGTCTCGGTTCTCTTCCCAGTGGACAAGTGCCCATATTTCAAAGACCACTGCAACAGATGGCACTAGTTGGACACCATGTTAGCAGTCTTAGCCACAAGGCCAAGGGTGTACTGGGGCACGGAAAATTAACTACCCTTTCAAGCCTAGAGTGGTGGTCCCTCCAGGTCAGGGTTGAGCCATACTGATATTGTGAAGCACTGCCACTGGCTAACCTTCAAATAGATGCAGCATAAAGAAAGGGCTTAAGTCTCCAGGCCCCTCCATCCAGCACACCAGAATGAAATTCATGTGAAGACTAATGGCCTGATGTTCAGAGGGGCTGTGGGTGCTCAGCACTTCTGAATATCAGCCCTTAGGGCATTGCGAACAATGGACAGAACCGTGTTTGCCAGTCACTTTCCATCTATGAGAAGATGATGAGAGGAGCCATTCAGCAACAAAATCAGAGATAAATTCCTGCAGTGTGGGGTATTACAGGAGTGTCACTCAGCTTGGAATACCTCTATCTTACCTGTCCAGAAACCTGACCGCAGTTATCGATTGGTGCAGGACTTAAGAGCAGTCAACGAGCGGGTTAAGACTCTACACCCCCTCGTCCCCAACCCATACACGCTGCTAGCCTCCGAGGGGGGACAGTATTCATGTTTCTCAGTTCTTGATTTAAAGGACGCCTTCTTCACGATTCCGGTGGACCCCCAGTCCCAGGAAATTTTCTCCTTCGAATGGGAAGACGCAAACAAGAATAAAAGGCAGCTGTGTTGGACGGTGCTGGCACAAGGATTTAAGAACTCCCTCACTCTCTTCGTCCAAGCTTTATCTCGGGACTTGGAAGAATGGGAAAATGAGAACAAAGTCCTTCTCCTGCAGTACGTTGATGATTTATTAATAGCAGCAGTGGGACTAGAAGTATGTCTCAAGGCAACCGTAAGTCTTTTAAACTTTCTTGGGCTGCGGGGGTATCGCGTGTCAAGAAATAAAGCCCAAATTGCCCTCCCTGAAGTACGTTACCTAGGCTTCCAGATCAGACAAGGGGAACGCCAGCTCTCAAGGGAGAGACTTGAGGCCATCTGTCAGGTCTCTACTCCCCGAAATCGCAAGCAGCTTAGAGCATTCCTGGGAATGGCAGGATTTTGCCGAATGTGGATTCCAGATTTCGGACTGCTAGCTAAGCCCCTGTATGAATGTGTTAAGGGGACCGATCAGAAACCATTTTACTGGACAACAGAGGCAAATAATGCCTTTACCTTAATAAAAAGAAAACTGATGGAAGCCCCAGCTCTGGATCTGCCCGATCTTTCTAAGCCGTTTCAATTGTATGTACATGAAAGAAAAGGGGTAGCCCTGGGACTACTTACACAGTTATTGGGCTCTCGTAAACGTCCAGCGGCTTATTTCTCCAAACAATTGGATCAGGTTGCTAAGGGGTGGTCGGCATGCTTAGGGGCAGTTGCAGCTACAGCTCTGGTGTTAGAGGAAGCAGAAAAACTGACTTTGGGGGGGGGGGGGGCTGTGCGAGTGTACACTCCTTATATGGTCCAAGCCCTACTGGACACAAAGGGAGGTCTCTGGCTCACCCAAGCTCGGGAAGCCCGGTATCAGACTAAGCTCTTAGAGAACCCCAAAGTTACCGTGCAGGCTTGTCCCTCCCTTAACCCTGCCACCCTGCTGCCAGAAACAGAGGGCCAAGAACATGACTTCTTGGAGGTTATCGATGCCCAGTATTCCAGCCGTCAGGATTTAAAGGATCAACCTCTCCCTAACGCAGACTATGAGTGGTACACGGATGGCAGTAGCACTGTTGTAAATGGACTAAGAAGGGCTGGCTATGCTGTTGTGTCTCTCCATGAAACTATGGAGGCAAAAAGCCTGCCCCCCGGGACCTCAGCCCAGCTAGGTGAATTAGTGGCTTTAACTCGTGCGCTTGAATTGTCAAAAGGAAAAAGAGTTAATATCTTCACGGACTCTAAATATGCTTTTGGTGTGCTGCATGCCCACGCAGGTCTGTGGAAACAAAGGGGATTACTGACGGCTCAGGGTTCTCCAGTCAAGCACGGGTTACAAATTCTTCGGCTTTTGGAAGCCGTACAGCTCCCTTTAGAGGTAGCAGTAATGCACTGCAAGGCTCATCAAAAGGAGGATCACAGTATTTACCGAGGCAACACTAGAGCGGATAGAGAAGCCAAGCGGGCGGCCACTTTAGAACCGGGACTAGCCAAGGGTATTCATCTCCACACCTTGATTCCATCACTAGGGGACCTCCCTACCCCGCAGTATACGAGTGAGGAGTTAGAGTGGGCTGAATCTCTTGGGCTTCAGGAGGAAAAAGGATGGTTCCGTTCCACGGAGGGAAAGGTCCTGTTACCAAGGTGTATGATGCGACCAGTATTACAAAAACTACACCAGACCTCTCATGCGGGCAGGGAAGCCTTGAACCAGCTCACACAAAAGTACTTCATCACCTCAGGACTTTGGCCCCTAGTGTTCCAGATATCTGAGGAGTGCCTTACTTGCCAGAAAAATAATCCTTAACCAGGGAATCCAGTTATACCAGCTACCCTAGAACCCACTCCGGGCCCCGGGCTAGTGTGGCAAATTGACTTCACTGAACTTCCTCGAGCCCAGGGGTATAGTACCTCCTTGTCCTGGTGGATCGTTTCAGTGGGTGGCCTGAAGCTTTTCCCTGCCGAAATAACACTGCTAAGACTGTGGTTCTTAAACTTGTTAAAGAGATTTTTCCTAGATTTGGCCTGCCTCGATGGATGGAGTCTGACCAGGGAACACACTTCACCTCAAAGATTGTCCAGAATGTCTCAGATATCCTCCAGCTCAACTAGAAACTTCACACCCCTTGGAGGCCACAGGCCAGTGGAGTGGTAGAACTGGTCTGAGCCCCTTCGAGATTATGTTTGGAAGGGCATGGCCTATGAATGGTACCCCAATCCTGCTAGGGGAATGGGAGGTTGGGTGTGAATATTTGTCTCAGTATATGTGTTCTCTGTCTGCTGTTTTATGTTCTCTTCACAGGTACGTTAGGGACTCTCAGCCACTCCCTTTAGATGCACCTGTCCATTCCCTACAGCCTGGTGACTTTGTCCTCATCCAGGACGAACCCCTCCAGGAAAAGTGGAAAGGACCCTACCTCGGCTTACTGGTTTCCCACACAGCGGCTAAAGTAGAGGAACACAAGAGCTGGATTCACTACACCCAACTAAAAGCTGTACCTCCACCGCAGAATCTGGACCCCAAGCAGTGGACTGTTCAGCCTATCAGAATCGGAACATCGAAAAATTTGGGACTCAAATTATTATTTAAACGCAAATAACTCTAATTTGGCCATGTTTTTAATACTTGTATGGGTATTTATTATTTCTGGACAGCTGGCCCCTTCACCCTTTCGCTCCCCGGAAAATAACTGGTGGGCCCTTTTAGCTATCACAGCCTCTAATTCCTCCCACTTTTATGTAGGGAGCGGTTACACTTTAGGGTCTGTATTTACTACTTGTTTTGTGGGAGTGGCTATGCCTTTGCAAGATATTCGTAACTATACTGAGCTTGCTGGTTTCAATGTCAAGTTGACAGCCCAGCAGCTGTCTCAGTTTGGCTCTATCTCAAACCCTAAGCCTTATACAAACCAGCATCGCCTTCAAATTAGGCTAATGGCCGTGTCCTCAAATGTTACTTCCTGTTTTACTATTGTAGGAGCTCAAAAGGTTGGTACAAATTTAACCAACCATGAGATGAATTGTTCTGTTTCTCCAACCCCGACTTCTTATTTTTATGCACACTTATACCTTCTCCGTGGATGGTTTTTGCTCTGCAGACTAACTGCATTTACCTATGTCCCAGCTAACAGTTCGGGGGGCCCCTGCTCTTTAGGACGATTAACCATGGGAGTTGTCCCTGGCCATGCTCTAGTTTTAGAAATGCCTGGACCGACCCGAGCCCGGAGGGCTCGGCATGGCCTGCCTCTGGACGAAACGTGATTCTAAGGTAAATCTGGTGTCTAAATCTCAGGCCATAGCCCTTGCTACTTCATTGGTCGGAGTCCCAGGCCTGGCCTTAGATGCAGAGCTCCAGCTTGCTAAAGTGGCCTGTGCCCTCGCCAAGTCCATTAACCTAACTTCCACTTTAATCTCTGACTTGGCCTCGGAACTCTTGGGGGTCCGAGAAGGGGTGCTCCAAAATCGCGCTGCAATAGACTACCTCCTCTGTGAGGAATTTAAGGGCCTCTGTTGCTTTAACCTTTCTGATCACAGCCAAAGTATAGAAAATAGACTGGCTAAGTTGTGTGACATTGTCACTCACATAACGCAAAATAGTAACTATGATTGGTGGGGTTCCTGGGGTTTTGGTAATTGCTTTGGGTGGCTTAAAAGCATTTTTACCTCCCTGCTAGTGGTCCTAGTGATTGGTTTGCTCTTCTGCTGTGGTCTGCAGATAGGGGTGCCTTGCTGTAAAAGTTTTCTTTCTGCCCTCTGCCAGCCAACAGAAATGTACCCCCTTAGGGCGGTCTCGCTGCCAGCATCGGGTGGCCTACCTTTCAACCTTATTCTAAGCAATGCGTATGAGAAAACTCAACAAAAGACATTCAAGTATTCTCAAAGGAGGGATTTTTTGGGGGGGAAAGCTCCAAGTAACTGGCAATATGGAGTGGGGTCAAAAGTTTACATTCTCAGGCCTGCTATCGCCCTCGGATTGCCCCTCAGACTAATCAATATGTTCCTTTGAAGCCAGCATGAGTACATGTAATCATTTATCATTTTCTTTTGTTCTTTTGTTTATGGTATAAGATGTAATCGATCAAAAGGGGGGGTCGGTAGTGTGGGTAGAGGATACAGTTAATTAAAGGATCCGGTAGTTAATGAATTGTAAATGATGAATTGTAGCATCTGTAAGCATCTCTGTAAACAAGTAGTGTATATAAGACATGGCAAAGGATAACGGTGTGTGCAGGATTTGAGATTGGTATCTCCCTGTGCCTTATTTGATTTCAAATAAAGAGACTTGCTTCTCCACTCCGGTGTGGTCATTGGGGATACGCACACCGGGCAAACGAACCCCAACTGTTGCCCCCTGCAACATAATGATATAATTTCCCCTTAATTACTGGGTTCATTTAACCAAATAATTATGAATACTGATGTTTTGCTGGTGTGGCAGAGCACCGGCATTGCCTCGGGGGGTCCTGCACCTCTAGGCGGTTAGAGTTTGCCTCAGAGGTTTGCCGTGACATTCACTGTAGCCTTTCTTCCCTCCTAGAGGCAAGAGTTACAGCTTACTGAGTCACCTTCATCGGCAGCCAGTCAACAGGTTTGGTGTAAGAACCCTCTTTAGTCTCTGTCTTTCTACTCAGGGAGCATTCGGGGTGTGGGGAAGGTTGAGGGGAACCCAGGTCCACCCTCTTCTCTGGGTTCCAGCCCAGGGACCCTAACTGGCAGCAGCAACAGGTAATTTTCCTATACTACCGGAGCTATGGCCCTTCCCTGGGCTCTTTTCCCAAATAGCCCCTCCTAGCACCCTCCTTGGGACCTGAGGATGCTTGTTCTCCCAGCCCTTTTACTGCACACCTTCTTTCTCCCAGTCTTTCCACAACACACCTTCCTACTCCCAGCTCCTACCAGGTGGCCTCTCTGAAGGGGCTGCCTTTTAAACTATTTCCAGCTGGTTCTAAATTGGCTTCACGTGATTTGATTAGCCTGTTTCCTTTGATTGCTTCTAATCAGTTCTTAATTGGTTCCAGGTGTCTTATAAAGTCTGCCTGATTTAATTGCTTCTAGCACCTTCCTGACTGCTCCAAGCTAGCCCCTGCCCTGGTCACTCAGGAAACAGAAAACTAGTCAGTGACACTGCTATGGATACCTGCATGGCCCCACAGTATGCCAACATTTTTATGGCTGACTTAGAACACCGATTCCTCAGCTCTTGTCCACTAGTACTCCTACTCTGCTTGCACTACATTGATGATATCTTCATCATCTGGACCCATGGGAAGGAGGCCCTTGAGGAATTCCACTAGGATTTCCAACAATTTCTACTCTACCATAAACTCCGCCTGACTCAGTCCACAAAAGAGATCCACTTCCTGGACACTACAGTGCAAATAAGTGATGGTTACATAAACACCACCCTATACCAGAAACCTACTGCCTGCTAGGCTTACCTATATGCCTCCAGCTTCCATCCAGGACACAACACACAATCCATTGTCTACAGCCAAGCCCTAAGATACAACTGCATTTGCTCCAATCCCTCAGACAGACAAACACCTACAATATCTTTATCAAGAATTCTTAAAACACCGTACTCACCTGGAGAAGTGAGGAAACAGATTGACAGAGCCAGAAAGGTACCCAGAAGTCACCTACTAAAGGACAGTCCCAACAAGGAAAGTAACAGAACACCACTGGCCCATCATGTACAGCCCCCAGCTAAAACCTTTCCAACACATCATCAACTATTTACAACCTATCCTGGAAAAGGATCCCTCACTCTCACAGACCTTGGGAGGGAGGCCAGTCCTCGCTTACAGACAACATCCCAACCTGAAGGAAATACTCACCAGAAACTACACACCACACCACAGAAACACTAACCCAGGAACCAATCCCTGTAACAAACCCTGTTACCTACTCTTTCCCAATATCTACTCTAGCGAAACCATCACAGGACCCAACACATCAGCCACACCATCAGGGGCTCATTCACCTGCACATCTACCAATGTGATATATGCCATCATGTGCCAGCAATGCCCCTTTGCCATGTACATTGACCAAACCGGACAGTCTCTACACAAAAGAATAAATGGACACAAAACAGCCATCAAGAATTGTAACATTCAAAAACCACTAGGAGAGCACTTCAATGTCCCTGAACACTCAATAACAGACTTATAAGCTGCAATTCTTCAACAAAAAAACTTCAAAAACAGACTTCAACGAGAAACTGCAGAACTGGAATTAATTTGCAAACTGGACACTATCAAATTAGGCCTGAATAAAGACTATTTTAATGGCTAAGCAACATTTTCCTTGTGCCAGAGCACCACTTTGCTACAAGGAGGTACCTTGAATTCAGTTGGTGACCTCAAGAGCAAAACATTTGGGGGGTGGGGGGAAAGCATGTAGCAAATACAAATGGCGTGAGGAAATCATTTTTGCATTAAAATCAAAACATTTTTTGCTCTTCTCCGAGTTGCTTTGCAAAGCCTTATTTTAGCAGGTAGAAAGCAAAAACATTTGACACGGGTTCACAGACCTTGACTATTGCTGGAGTAGATATTTGCTTTATTTCACAATTCTAACCTGCATGCCACGATAAACAGAGCTATCTATCTTGGTGATACTTTAGGTACTACCTGATTGGTGCTGTGGAAAAATAGTTATAAAGCAACTTTTGACCCAGGTCAAACTTCATTACAGCAGGAAATCATTGGAGCACAAATGATCAGATTATTCACAAATGCTTAGATTTCAGCTTTTCAGAAGTTTATGGAGATGGATTTAATTTGCACCATGCAAATTATACAATGGGTTTCCATTTGTACTTTCCCTGAACCTCCACACCCATAATCTCTCTATTTCTTCCTAGAAATGCTGATCCAAAAAGAATCCTTTCAATAAACAAAGGACCTGTTGTCAGAAGATCTGGCTTCTTGTTCCGTAGACTGTGCCATAGACTTCCTGAGTGATTTTAGGCAAGTGACTTAACTTCATTATTTGTAATGGAGATATTAATACTAGTTTACCTCATAGAAATGCTGTGAGGCTAAATCAATTAATGCTTAAAGGTTAGAACTGGTGAAAGTTTTAATGTCTTTTTAAAGTGAAAAAATTAAAAATGATATTTTTGAAAAATGTCATGACTTTTTAATCAACATTTTATTGATCTCATCAACACTTTTCCAAATGAAGATCAAAATGTTTCACTGAAACAACAATCTTTGGTAGATAAAAAGTGTGAAATTTTTCAAGGGAAAAAAGGGCCAAATTTGAATCCCACCAAATGGAAACAATTACAATATTTGTGATTTTTTTTATAAAGAATTTTTAGATACTCTGATGAAATGGACTTATGTAATAAAAGGTATTAACTCAATATAATCACCTTTTTCCTTAGTAATTTTTTAAAACTTGTCTCAAACACACTAAATCTTGAAATAGAAGTGGGTGGCTCTGGAGATTATTCTGAGATTACTTTCAACTGTAAATTATTGGTTTGAATATATATGAGATTATAGGCAAGGATGGTAGCCCCACCTATTATTAGGGTTGCCCAACATGTCCTATTATAAAACCTTGTTTTCAATTGCTTATAACTTTGCCAACCTTTCAGGCTGAAATTTTCCATGCTAGGTGTCTGCCTCACAAGTTCTTTAATTTCAGCCACAATAGTTCAGTCATTTCCAAGAACGAGGCTTGGAAAGAACACATTGTTTTGCCCATATTAAACAATTCTAGTGCACTTTTCTAGCACCCACATACTTTAAAGTAGGGAGCTGAAATTTGGCAGGAAGGTGGTCTTTGTGTCAGGCATGTGCCTTTTGCCTTCCCCATGAAAACCTGCCCAAATTTGGCTGTTGTAAGTCTGAAAAATGTAATTTGTATATGTTCAATAGAGACTTCTTTCATTTTAGCAACTTGAAATCTCCAAAGATTCTTTCCTTACTGTGCATGCTCCATCCACTCACAGCTGCAATGTATAACCAGACTGCACATGCCATCTCCACAGAGCAACTTAACATGCTTGAGCCAGGGCTACAGCATTAACCCAGATTTTCCCTGTAATGGCTGCTCTAGACTGGGGTGGGCCAACGTCCTGAATCTCCTGTGCTCTCAGTGACCCTCTCCCACTCCTCCTGGCATTCAGGAGCATGGACGAGGAAGCCATAAGATTTGAATGCGGAGGGGAGTAGATTGGGATAAGCAGTCTGGGACTGAATGGGCAAGGAGGCTGTGAGTTGAAAGATGGGGAGGAAGGAAGGTTGGGACTGGAAGTGAGAGGAGAATTGGATGCTAGGACTGCTTTGGCAAGGAGACTGGGAGCAGGTGAGGAAAACAGGGGTAGTGGATTCAGAACAAGTTGCTGATGGGGGGCAACACTAAGGCTTTGTCAAAAAAAACCCACAAACAACTGTAGTATAGACAAAACAGTGCAGGTATAGGCATCGGAACACAACTTCTGGTGACAAAACTGTCCTGTTCCGCTGACAAAATAAAACCAAACTCAATGAGAGACGTAGGGCTTTTTACGGCAAAGGTTTATTGTCAGTGTAGACACTGCGCTTGGTTTTGTCACTGTAAATGACCTCCAGGTGATGTCCCACAAGGCCCAACCTGACTGCTCTCATCAGCAGTTTGAACCCTGCTGCCCTGCAGCCAGATCAGCCACCATACGCCTGTCCCCCTTTCAAGGCTTAGGCATTTTTGAAATTTCACTTATTTGCTTGGTGTGGAGAGCTCACATTGCATCTTCCCAGATGACCATGGCAGTTTCACACACAGCAAACACTCTCCCACTTGGACCAATGCGGAGCTGTGTGATCTGCTCAGTATATGGAGAGAGGAGGCTGTCTAGTTCCAGCTGCCCTCAAGCACAGGAATTTTGATACCTATGGACAGGTTTCTTGTGGATTGTGTGAAAAGGGCTGCAATCAGGATATGGTGTAGTGTAGAGAGAAGATAAAAGAGCTGAGGTAGGCATACCAGCATGTAAGGGAGGCAAACCATCACTCTGGTGCTGCATCAAAGACACGCCACTTCTATAAGGCGCTGGATGCTATCCTCAGCAGACACTCCACCACCACCAAGAGCCCTGTGGATAGTTCAATGGGAATGGAGGCAGCAGAAAGTGGACTAAACTCAGAGGATGAAATTGTGGACAAGAAGGTTGAGTAGGAGGACAAAGGGGAGCCCATGGCTGGGTCACCAGGTGGGGTGGCAAGTTAGGAATTCTCCACTCTGGAGGTGTCTAGCCAGTCCTAGCAGTCCCCCTCTGCTGAGCAAGAAGCAGGAGAGAAGACCCCCGATAAGTGATTTTTTTGAGTTGATGCTGCTCAGTTATATGATGTCCAGCTTTCCTTTGCTTTGTGGAGTGCAGAAGTGGGTGAAGGGATAGAAATGTACAAGGCTAGCTGTGTTTCTGTGTGCTGCACATTCCCCTGTGTGCTGCACATTCTCCACAAAGATCTCTAGGAAACTTTCCTGGAGGTACTTGGCAACCACTTGTGCTGGGACCAAAGCAGCATACAGGTGAGCAGCGTAGGGACTGGGTCTGAAGCTGCACTCATGCAGTAGATGCATCCTTGCTTACCCTCAGGAGTGAGCTTTCTGCTTAAATGACCCCCGCCTGTGGAGGATGGTGGGAGAATTTACAATATTGTTCCTAATTGCCTGCACTGCAACCCTTGAATCAGCACCAACACTCTTTACCTCAGCTTGAGTGCCCTCCTCCCCGAGCCTGGGCTGAATGCACCATGCTTAGGGTGTTCACCAAAATGTGTGCATGCCAAGGGTCAATGAGGAAGTGCTTGGTATGTGTCATGGGGTGACAACTCACTGGTGCGGCGCCTCCTGCTGGTCGTTATGGGAATTAGCTCTTCCACCTGGAGCATCTTCTGTAGGCCGGTGTCTCGCCTGTCACTGGCCCCCATGTCCCTCCCAGACCCCAGTACCCCTCTATGTCAGGGTTCTGCCCCCAGCAGTAACCCACAATCCAGGTCTCCCCACCCAGGAACCCCCAACCCTCTATCCCCACCTTGCCTCAGTGGCTACTGCCAGTCACCATCTAGCCCCCACTCACTGGGGTAGACTGAAGTCTGTCATGGCCACTCATCATTGGCAAGGGGGATTGGACCAGCTGCCTCTGCCTATCTCTGGGCTACCCCTCTGCAGCCCCAGCACCTTTTGTCAGCTTTTGACAAGGCCTGCAGCCTGGGGTTTTACTAGGCTGGAGCTCCCCAGCTCCCTCTGCCCTTTCTTAGCACTGCTCCACCCTAGGTATCCTTCTCAGCAGCCCCTGCTCTTTAGGACGATTAACCATGGGGGTTGTCCCTGGCCATGCTCTAGTTTTAGAAATGCCTGGACCTACCCGAGCCCGGAGGGCTCGGCATGGCCTGCCTCTGGACGAAACATGTGATTCTAAGGTAAATCTGGTGTCTAAATCTCAGGCCATAGCCCTTGCTACTTTATTGGTCGGAGTCCCAGGCAGCCCCAGTTCCTTCTCAGCAGCTTCCCAGGCAGCCAGGTCCTCCTCTCTCCAGCAAGAGAGAAGCTCTCCCTGAGCTTCTGGCTCACAGCTCTTTTATAGGGCCAGCTGTGGTGTGATTGAGGCATGGCCCCAGCTGTGGCTGTTTCTCCAATCAGCCCAGCTTTTCCCCACCACAGCCCTCTCCCAGGGCTGTTTTAAGCCCTTCAGGGCAGGAGCCGGGTGACCACCCCGCTACAGTATGCTACAAGAGGTGTATTTTACTGTAATGATTCTGTGTGATGCATGAACTCACAATCATGCTTCTGTTGTTTCTTGTGCTTCTGCAGATGTAGTCTTCAGGGGAACCCGCTACACGCTGGAGGAGCACCTCTGCTAGATAAATGACCAAAATGGAGCAAGGAGGACAAGCTCTAGGAGGTGCTGCAATCCCCTGATGCAGAAAAAAGGAAACTCAGGGAGTGGAGAGAAAGGGAAAGGTGGGACAGTAAAGGAAAATCGGAAGATTGTTCAAAAGGGCACAGAGTGGATAATAAAAGTAATGAAGGAAACAGAGATGCTGAAGTCCCTAATCACTCTGCAACTGAATAGGTGTGTGCTCACACCCCTGCCCCTCCACAGCCCATGCAGAACAGTTTTCCGAGCCTTCCCCAAACTCTTCCTAAGCATTCCCTTCAACTTTCCAGAACTTCTTGATTTCCTGTTCACTCCATGCCTTTGGACAGCTTCCAAAAAGATAGCTGGACTTACGCATAGCTATGACAATCTGCCCTTCACTGGTACCTTCCTTCCCACCAAGCCTTTGCTTGCGTGTTAATTGGTGTTTAATAAAACCAAAGTAACTGAAAGATAGCTAGTCTTTATTTGTGTCCTACAAATTGTGAAAGCAGCTGGCAGTAAAAATATACAGACAGTTTAATCATTTGATTACTGAAAACCTAGTCCAGGAATCATCACAAGTGCTTCCAAACAAAACTTGATTTAATGAAGCTTGGCAGATTGCTGCATAGAAACATATATCACTGGTTTTCATTCTCAAAATGTTGCCTCAAGCTCCCTGATTCACATTGCTCCCCATTGTGACCCTCTAATAGCCTTGGTATCAGGATGCTCAACATCAGCAGCCAGGCAATCTGCCTCAGCACTCCACCCCTGAGCAAATTGCACCCTTAGCTTCACAAACATTATGCAATGAACAACACACTGCTATGACCATGGGAATATTTTCCTCATTGAGGTCTAACCTGCTATAAAGGCATCAGCAGAGCATCTTTAATCTGCCAAATGCATATTAAACAGTCATCCTGCATGTACTCAGCCTATTGTTGAACTGCTCCTTACTGCTGTCCAGGTTTCCTCTGGCAGGTTTTATGAGTCATGGAAGTAAGGGGTACACTGAGTCTCCCAAGATCACTTCCTGGGATTTCAACATCCCCCACTGGAATCTTTTGGTCTGGAAAGGAAGTCCCCACTTGCAGCTTTCTGTACAGGTCGGTGTTCCTGAAGATGTGTGCATCATGCACCTTCCCAGACCACCCCGCGTTGATGTCAGTGAAACACCTTCAGTGATCCACTAGTGCCTGCAACACGATGCAGAAGTACTCCTTCCTATTGATGTACTCCATCGCAAGGTGGTCTGATGCCAAAATTGGGATATGCGTGCCATCTATTGCTCCTCTGCAGTTAGGGAAATCCATTTCCGCAAAGCTATCCACACATTGCCATAGAGTCACAGTCCTTCACAGCAGGATGCGAATAATGGGCCTGCACACTTGTGTTAATGCAGCCCCAACAATCAACTTCCTGACTCCGAACTGATCTGTGACTGACCAGTACCAGCCAGAAGTTTCCAGCTTCCACACCGTGATTGCCACACGCTTCTCCACCAAGAGGGCAGCTCTCATTTTGATGTCCATATGCCGCAAAGCAGGAGCAAGCCTCACACAAAATTCCAGGAAGGTGGCTTTAAGCATCCGAAAGTTCTGAAGCCACTGGTCATCATCTCAGATGTGCATAAAGATGCAATTCCACCACTCTGTTTGTGTTGTCAGATGCTACTGGTGTGGTGCTCTGCTCTGTTCAATGTTAATATCAATCGGCTGCGTGCGTGTGTTCCCTTTGTGGGCTGCCCCAGCTCTGAGCAGATAGCTGACACTGCAGACCCCGGGAGAATCACCAGTGACCACAGACTCCTCTAGTAAGGTACGAAGGCACGTCAGCCAGGTTTATTGTCAAATGAAGCACATTAATAGTTCCCTCTAGACTTTACTCTACAGGACATACTACGAATATGTGCCCCCTGGCAATGGACTCAGCTCAGTCTGTGGCGGGACTTTCCATTGCCCCCTAGGCTGGACAAAGACATCCACTCAGAAGTGCATTCTTATACAGAGGTACAAACAAGTTACACATCACTCCTGACGTATAGAGGTGCAACCCCTCTACATAGCAAGGTACAACCCCTCTACGTAGTAAGGTGCTGCCTCTCACTTTGTATGTGTTGGTTCGAATTAAACAACTCTATCCATCATATTACCCTTTTGGCCCTGTCATTGGGATGGGTCAGCTTGTTCCTTGATAACTGTGTGGAGTGTACAAGTATGCAAATGTGCCGATATCTGGTATCCAGTACCTTTTAGGTATGTCTATTTTTGCAGCATCAGCCCTTTCCTTGCCAGCTTCTGAGAGCAGGGCCTGCCTCTGGCTCCCAGCTTAACAGCTTTATGTTAGCAAAGTCTTGACCATTACTTTAGTTCAGGGCTCAGGCCTCATACCAGGCCTCTGATACCAAGGTTTATATTTCAGGGCCTCCTCTTATTACAATGAGCCCAAAAGCAATGGTTCACTGTTGTGCAGCTGCTCTGTGAAGGTAATCTGGTGTTGCTTCTATCCAAGGCACACAGCTGGTCCAGCAACTCTGACTCCTGTTCAGATAGGAACCTTGTAATTAACTGCACTGCCATCTGCAATTTGTAAATGACATTTAACAGAACAGTAGAGAGCAGTGCAGGATCCATCCTTTCACACAGAGATGGCACACAGTAAACAAGGGCTGTTGAAAAATGCCACAAACTGCAGTTGGAAGCCCATAGAATGCTGGGACTGGAAAACAATGCATCATGGGACATTGAGCCTGCACCCATGATGCGCTGTGATCCACTCTGCCAACCCACAAGCCCTAGCGGCAGAAGGTGGCGAGTAACACTGTGGGATAGCTACCCACAGCGCACTGCTCTAACTGTTAATACTAGAGCACCAAGTGTGGACATGCTCTGCCGACAGAAGGAGTATATTGTGAACATACAACAGTGATGTTGTTATAGCGATTTTTGGTCATTGACATAACGTTTGTTGACAAAAGTCTGTAGCGTAGACAAGGCCTAAGATCAATTGAAGAGGAGTGGGAGACTGTTGTCTGTAGGACCTCTGTCTCATCTGTTGCAGTACACTATAGACCACAGGCAACCTTAATTCCAGGCATTTCCTAACTTGCGAGTTCCTGAATTTGTAACCTTAATAACATTCTTTTAACATATAGTTGTTGTTTTGTTTGTTGTGAATAATATAAAAAAGTGAACTACCATTATTTCATTTAAGGTTGTCTGGTGCCCTGTACGAAATGCATTGGTTGTCTCAATCTACTCCTTATGGGACAGATGACCACTTCACAGAAGCGACAAGCACAAATGGTAGTAACCCATCCGTCTAAGGTACTTATATGGCTCCCATCACCAGAACATCTGAGCACCTCACAATCTGTAACATATGTATTCTCACAGCACCTCTATAAGATATGGCGGTGCTATTATTCTCAATTTACAGATGATGACCAAGACCCAGAGAGACTAAGAACTTGTCTACACTTAAAAGCTACTGTAGCACTTTAGCGAAGAGCTACCTACTGCGATGGGAGAGGTTCCCCTGTCTGCGTTAGGTAATCCCCTCCCTGAAAGGTAGCAGCTAGGCTATGGAAGAATTCTCCCATCGACACATCTCTATCTATACTGAGATTAGTTTGGATTAACTGCAGCATTCAGGATTGTAGATTTTTCACACCCCTGAGTGATGTAGTTAAATAAACTTAATTTTCTAGTGTTGACCAGGCCACTGTGACTTGGATGTTTGTGGCAGAGCAGGTAATTGAACTACAGTCTCCCAAGTCCCAGGCTAGCACTCTAACAACTAGACCATCCTTCATCACTGTAACTAGCACCCTTGTGGCCAGTCTAAGCTTAGAGGCCAATGATAGATGGGTATGGAGACCAAACTATCGTCCTTTCCCTTAAAGATGAAAGGAGAGGAATGAAGCACAATGTGGGGAAATAAACTGTGCAGCCCTGTTCTGTAGGTAACCAGAGGGCTGTTTCACTCTCTGAGGTTTTTTTTATGGATAATAATTTCACTTAAAAAAGTTAAATCATGACAGGGACTGGCTGTCTCCTGAGATGTCACCATATCCCAGAATAAAATACTGTTATCCTTTTTGGCCTGAGCAGTTAGCTAATATTGTAGGGTTTTTTCTGTTAGAGAAATTACTGATAGGAGGCAAGTATATTCTCTGAGTTTTTTTACACAAACTATACACAAAAGCTGATTCCCTGAACACAGTAGAAATCAATAGCAGGTGGTTTCCTCACTCAGAAATCACCAAGTCTGCCCCTCCAGCGAGCTCTGTGTCCAAGAGGTCCTCTTTCTTCCTTTCAGGGTTTGTCTATACTATGAAGACTATACCAGCATAGCTATGTCAGCATAGCCCCATAGTATAGATGCATTCTACACTAACAGAAGGTGTTCTAATATCAGTTTAGGAACACCACCTCTCCTAATGACATTAAAGGCCTGTCTACACTTGAAATGCTATAGGGGCACAGCCGTAGGTGTCGACACCATGGGTGCTCTAGAGGCAGAACAGAAGCGAAAATTAGCAGGTGCTCAGCACCCACTGGCAGCCAAGCTCCCCCTGCCTCGCCTCCTTCCCCACTCCCAAGTGCACTGCGTCCCCACTCCTTCCCCTCCCTCTCAACGCTTCCTGGCCCCTTGCTGCCTAACAGCTATTTGGCGGCGCTTAGGACTTTCCCGGAGGAAGGGGGAGGAGTGGGGACATGGTGCGCTCAGGGGAGGAGATGGAGAAGGGGTGGGGACTTGGAGGAAGCAAGTGGAATGGGGTGGGGTGAGGGCGGTGCAGGGGTGGGAAGAGGTGGGACGGGGAGGGGACAGGGGCAGGGTAGGGGGTCAAACACTCTCTGGGCAGAGGAGAAGTCATCGCCTATGGGCACAGCTGTAGCTATACTGCTGTAGCACTTCAGTGTAAACATTACCTATGCCAATTAGTGTTGCCAGGTGCCCTGATTTCAACCAGAAAGTCAAAAAGGGGACCTGGCAATGTCGGGTCAGCTGTACTGACTGGACACCAAAAGACTGGTTACCATGGGTGTGGTACGGGGAGGTGAGGTGCCGGGTCATCAACCCCGCACCAGCCCCTGCCTCCTACCTGCATCACATGGGCAGGCAGGCAGCAGGCACATCAGGCTGCTGCTCCAGAGCAGAAGGAGCCAAGTAGGAATCGGGAAGGAAATGGAGAGGATCCATCTATGAGGAAGGGGGAGGGGAGAGATCAGCAAGTGACAGGAGAAGGGCAGGGAGATGAGCAAGTGTGGGGTGGGGCCAGAGGTGAAAGTAAGCAGGTCCGGTCCGGTGTACCGGCAAGAGCCAGTACGCTTTGCTGGACCGCACCGGCTTCTATGACGAGGATTGAAAGGGCTCTGGGCTGCCCGTGGCTGTGGGCAGCCCAGAGCCCTTTGAATCCTGGCTGCAGCTGGGATTTAAAGGACTCAGAGCTCCCCGCCACTGCAGGCAGCCCAGAGCCCTTTAAATTCCAGCTTTGGCTCCGGCAGCTGGGCTGGGGCCAGGTTTAAAAGGGCTCAGGGCTCCCCTCAGTGGCAGGAGCTCTGAACCCTTTAAATCCCTGCTCCAGCCACGCAAAGCTTGGGATTCCCCCCCGGGCAGCTGGAGCCCCAGGCCCTTTAATTTGCCCCTGAGCCCTGGGGGGCTCCCAGCCACCTCTTCAGCTGGGAACCCCTGGTTGATTTAAAAGCCCTGGGTCTCCAGCCACAGCTGGTGCCCAGAGCCTTTAAATCTTGAGAGGCCACGCCTCTTCTGGATGAGGCCACGCCTCCTCAGGACTCCGGCAGTACCGGTAAGTCCTGTAAGTTACTTTCACCCCTGGATTCTCCTATTGGTGTAGGTAATCCTTCTCCCCGAGATGCAGTAGCTAGGCTGACGAAAGAATTCTTCTGTTGACTTAGCACTGTCTACACTGGGAGGTTAGGTCAGCTTAACTACATTGCTCAGGGGTGTGGATGTAGATGTGTCAACCTAACTTTTTAGTGTAGACCAGGTCTAACTACATCAATCAAAGCATTCTTCCATCCATATAGTTGTGTCTACACTTGGGATTATGTTGGCATAGCTACACTGGTCAGGGATGTAGTTTTTTCACATCCCTGATATAACTTTCAAGTGAAAACCAGGCCTTAAGGTCTCACTCATAACTGCTTCTTCAGGATTTCTAATGCCTTCTGTTCTGCCTCTAGAGCACACAGACTGCAAAACCAATAGCCTAGAATCTAGCCGCTGCATTTGCAGTCAGGGAAACCCCTCAGCCCAGAGGGCTTATCTCTGATTTGCCATCTGCCTTGGGGACTTCCTCCTTTTCTGTAGCAGTTGTTTTCTATGTAAAGCAGCTTGATTGCCCCTTCTGTTGAGCTTGAAGAAGAATGCCTGGCACACCCATAGGCTTTCATTTGGTCTAAGATTGTCTTTAGATCAAAGACTCACATGAATGCAACCATTAGCACCTGTCATCATAACAATTCTGAGAGACAACAAAATAAAGCCAGGAATCCAGGTTACAGTATCCCAACTGTAGAATATTTTTGAAAGCAGAGTCAAGTACAGAAATGTTAAAAAATTATGGAAATTGCAGGCTGTATTCAAGCAGGATGGATGTGTTCTGAATATTAAAAACAAAATGAAACCTCAAACTAATTTTGAAGTATTATGGCTAGTGCAAATCTCCAAAGAGATTAATTTAAGTATCTACAGATAAAAACATTCCTTATAATGAGGGAAACAGAACAGCCCCTGCTCTTTAGATATGGGGAAAAAATTCAGGGCCTGATCCCTGCATCCATTAGAGTCAATGGAAAGATTAGGAGGGTGAAGCAGTATCTTTTATTGGACCAAATTTTCTTGGTGAAAAAGAGGTGCTTTTGAGCTTACACAGAGCTCTTCAGACCTGAAGATCCAATCAAAGATATTATCTTACCCATCTTGTCTCTCTAATATCCTGGCACCAACATGGCTACAACGCTGCATAGAATAATGGACTGAGGGTATGGCTACATTTGGAATTTCAAAGCACTGCCGCAGCAGCGCTGCGGGAGAGCTGCCGCGGCAGCGCTTTGAAGTGTGAGTGTAGTCAGAGCGGCAGCGCTGGGAGAGAGCTCTCCCAGCGCTGCATGTAAACCACATCCCTTACGGGTGTAGCGTGCAGCGCTGGGAGCCGCGATCCCAGTGCTGCTGCCCTGATTACACTGACGCTTTACAGCGCTGTATCTTGCAGCGCTCAGGGGGGTGTTGTTTCACACCCTAGTTGCAGCGCTGTAAAGTGTGAGTGTAGCCAAGCCCTGAGATGCCTGCTAGCTAACAAGGTGCCGACATATATAAATCGGCTATTAAGAATTAAATCACAAGTGGAAATACTACCTGAATTAAACATAAATGAGGTTAGGAACGACTTGATTTGGAGGTCAGGCTAGATTATCATAATAGTCCCTTCTGGCTTTAAAAATCTATGACTTGTTGGATTTATAAACAATTGACCTACATGCAGAGAAATCATGTGTATAATCACCAGATTCCCATCCTGGAGAGAAACTGATTGGAGATTAGTGACAGTCTTTCAGGTATTGTTCTTAAGAATATTACAGGCCATGAAGACATAAAGGTGGCCCACACTGTGGCCAAATGCCATGCTCCTGGAATTAGGCATAGCCAGGGGCGACTCTAGGCATTTCGCCGCCCCAAGCACGGCAGACAGGTTGTGTTCGGTGGCTTGCCTGCGGGAGGTCCACTGGTCCCGCGGCTTCAGCAGACCTCCCGCAGCCGTGCCTGCGGGAGGTCCGGACCCGGGGGACCAGCAGACCTCCCGCACGCATGCTGCTGAAGGCACCCTGTCTGCCGCCCCCGCAGTGCCGGCAGAGCACCCCACGTGGCTTGCTGCCCCAAGCACGCGCTTGGCATGCTGGGGCCTGGAGCTGCCCCTGGGCACAGCTATATAGAAGGCAATGGAGCTGCACTCACTTACACCATCAAGAATTTGTCCTCTGATTTTTTAACTTTTCCAGGATCCTTGTAAGTAGGCATAATCAGCAAATTAAGATTACTACTGCCTACACAATGTGTCGAAGTACATTTCAGTTTCAGGTAGAAGAATATGCTATAAGAAATATCAGATTTTATATCCCTGATTTCTTTATTAGATAATTCTATATTATTGAAACTATAAATTAACATCTAAGAACACTATTCATAGTGAGGATTCAAGACTCAGAGGGTGACAGACTCAAATTATGCACTTACAATTTCTATTTTCTTTTCTAATTTCTTCTTTTAAGGGGAGAACTTCTCCTCCATCCCTGTGCACGTCATCTCCAAACAATATTACAATCAAAGATTCTCTAAATTATTCTTCTCTAACAGGTGTGGCCAAGAATTTCAAGAATGACTAATGATTTTGGGTGCTCATGACTCTGAAAAAGCTTGATTTTCAAAGGGCAAGTGTGCTGCTCTTTGAAAATCAGTCACCTTTCTGGAGTCTCAAGTTGGGCCCCTCCTCCAAAATAGATGCTCCTAAAATCACTAGCTGCTTTTGAAACTCCTGGATGGGGTTTTCAGAAGTGCCTAAGGCCCACATCCTTAAAGGTATTTAGACACCTATCTCCCAAAATGGGAACTAGGTAACTAAAATACCTTTGAGTGATTTAGGAGCACAAGTCAATGTGTGCTTCTAAATCATATAAGCACTCTTGAAAATTCCACTTTCTGACTTGTCATGCCTGGTGACTTGTGAGGCCTCCATTACCCTGTCTGTTCTAGTGACATTCAAGTCAGCCTACTGATCTATCTGATTTGTCCTAAACAGAATATATTCAATAAAAAATGCAAATGCATAAAATAGTTAACATATAATTATGCATTTTCCCTAAGGAATTAGCATTGAGAAAGCAAACAGTTGTCTTGTGAAACACATTCAAAGCATACTATGCATATTTATAGCAAACAACAAAATAACTTACCTGTAATGTTGTTCTCTGAAAATACATCTCCAGGGATCATTACTCCTGGATCCAGGCTCTTAGCACAGCACCAGGAGGAAAGGCTTCTCAATCTAATGCTGAGCCATTACATGCCACACAGGAGTCTTGAATGACCCCTTTGCACAATGTCTGGGCTCCACTTCAAGGTTCTACAGTCAGCGGCTTTATATGCAGGAAGAGAATGTTCCCAAATAAAAAGTCAATCAAAATAAATGCAGAAGTTACAGAATCCTCCAAATGTGGGTCCCTCTCCAGCAAAGTACTTAAGCACATGCCCAACTTCAGCCATATGTTTAGTCCCATTGACATTCTCCCTGTATTAGGGTTGCCAATTCTCTCTAGCCAGAGTCAATGAGACAACTCATGTGCACAATGTTAAACATAGACTTAGATGTTTTCCTGCATCGGGTGGGAGATGAGGGAAAAGTGAGTAACTGGTAATTCACTGAGAAGCATATTGTCAGTAATCAATGAGGTTTAGGTGCCTAACATGCTTAGATGCTCCCCACAGACCAGGACACACCAACTCAAAGTGACATCAAACCCTGCCAGAACCACAAATACAAAACCTGCGGACATATCTCAACTGCTGCAATAATCGACACCTCCCACAACACACCTTGCAACATCCATGGATCCTACACATGCTGATCACAACATGTGGTGTACCTCATCTAGTGCACTAAATGCTCCAATAACAACTCTGTCTGGTTTCACCCACAATCACTACGCTCTTGAATTCACTCTCACAGGAAAATGATAAAACAGAAAAACACTATAAACAGACTCCAACGTGAAGCTGCAGAACTGGAATTAATTTGCAAACTAGATACCATCAAATTAGAACTTAATTTCCCCAATACTAATTTCTCCCTATTATTACTCACACTTTTTTGCCAACTGTCTGTAATGAGCCACTCTCTTACCACTTTAAAAGTTATTTTTCCTCTCTTGGTATCCTGCTGTTAATTGATTTATCTTGTTAGACCTCCCTAACACTTGGTAAAGCACCCCCATCCTTTCATATATTTATACCTGCTCCTGATTTTTTTACTTCATACACCTGATGAAGTGGTTTCTAGCCCACAAAAGCTTATGCCCAAATAAATTTGTTAGTCTAAGGTGCCACAAGGACTCCTAATTTTTTTTGCTGATACAGACTAGCATGGCTACCACTGAAACTTTTCACAAAGTGATCACTCTTTAGCTGACCTATCAGAGCTCATCCTGAAAAAAATCTGTGACAAATACCCCCACAAGTGCCACCTGGAACTGAGCCCTCTGTCTCACCAGTCTGGGTTCCCTCTTGCACTGTGACCTTGTGACAAGCTGCAAAGCCCTCCAAGTTTGTACTCACACCAAAAGCCACACGCAGGGACCACACCCAGCTGTATTCATGAATGCTCTGGTCAACCACTTATGAACTCACAATAGAGAGGCTACAAAATACTCCCAGCTCCCCAGCCCAAAATACCAGAGCTGTACTGTCCTGCCCTGGTCAAAACCCAACCAGTATGTCTTTATTACCCAGTTTGTCACTTCTACAAAGGAAAGTGGACATGCACCAATTCTTGTTCATGAGTTGAAATTTATCACCTTTGCACTTCAGACACAGTGTTTTAGGTTCAATATAAAATAGATTGATTAACTATACAAATATAGCTTTTAAGTGCTTATAAGTGATAGCTAACAGAGCAAAGTACATTACCATAAGAAATAACAAAACAAAACCGTAATCTAGGTTTAACATATTAGTTAGGATTTGAGTCAAGCCATGTCTCACCCAGTTAGATATTACAAGCTGTATGGGGAGATGTCAGCAAACCAGTAAAGTGCCTGAAACCACTATGGCTTATTGCTAAAAGCAGCCAAGGCAGCAAGCTGTAAATTGGCCATGTCACAGCCTCAGCTTGACCAAGGCAGGAGGGAAGGGGGTTTTGGGTGACACAGAAAGGGCAGCTTGACCCACGTCCTTCCTGATAAGAATTGTGTTGAAGTTGCTGATACATGCATTTTAGAAGTGCAGGATGTGCCTCAGGAATGTCTATTGGGGCCTCAAGTCTGCAAACTCTGGAAAAATCCACACTTGGTTAATCAATAATCAGAAGGAACCTCTTGCTTGACCATTGAAACTGCTTGCTTGACAAGTTTTCTTTAAGGGACATGTCATTCTATTACTAATGTATAAATAAGGGGAAAAAGTTTGAGGTAGTTGGACTCTTCTGGACTCTCCCTCTGGATACATCTAGTGGTCCCCACCGGCAGATGGAAGATTTGGCCACCGGAAGCCCGCTGCTGTGCCACTCGAGAGCCACACTCAGCTTTGGTAATTACCAAGGGTTGGGGGTGTTTCACTACCTGTTGTGGAAATGTGGAAGTGCTTGAGACGAAGTAGTTTAGCATTAAATGAAAGCACTCTTGTGTTGTCCTGTTTGCGACAGCCATCTATCAGTCAGATGGCCGTGTCTCCCCTGATTTACTTCCTGACACCACCTCGCACAGAGTAAAAGTTACGAAGAACTTTGGGTTGAAAGAACCCCGGGTAACATAAGCAGGTTAGCTTTTCATACACAGGTAGGCTTCCTTGTTTCCTGCCTGGGACTAGCACTCCACCCCCTCTCCCATCTCCCCACCCCCAGTTCAGTCTTTTTCCTCTGGTACTTTTCAGGTGTGTTGTTACAGGGAGAGTGAGGTCCAGTCATGATGTCATTTCCCTCTTATATCTTCTTCCAACTTTCTGGAAAGCTCTTTTGCTGTGACCTGGATCAAACAGTTCCCATTGTGTAGTGCTATATCTGAGAGGTTTCTATTGTACACACTTCCTGGGATAATTCTTGAGCTTGTGTGCATTTCCTCAATAGGACATTAACATTGTTTGGCCTTTTTATTGTCAACTCTGAAAGGCTGCTTGTGGGGGTTCTCAACCTCACAACATATTTCAGTAGCACATACGCAGCCAAACTTCATAACTTCACATACAATGATAGCACATACAATCCAGCAAGATTATTTAGTCAATCAAGACTTTTAGAATGCTACATCACAAGGCATACTTTGTACAAATCATATCCTAATTATGTGACAGTGGTGAATATAGGGATGTCAGGATGTCACAGAAACCTCCACAACACTTTCAAAAGATGAGCCTGCGAACTTAAATTCTTAACTTTGCTAGACTCTAAAAATCACGGACTGAACAGACACACTGGGTTTATAGTTTATTACAATAATCTGTAACCCACTACACCTTGAATGGTCCCTTAGAATGTGTGTTAACTACTTATGCTAAACAATCTGTTCCACCTTGTATTTAGCTGTGACCCTCTGAGCCCTGGTCTACACTACAGAGCTAGGTTGAGGTAAGTTAGTTTATGTCAACCTAACTCTGTAAGTGCCTACACTAAAATATAGCTCCCACTGATGTAACTCATCAACTACACCAACATAATAACTTCACCTCCATGAGAGGCATGGCACTTCAGCTGATGTAGTTATATCGACACAGTGTCAGGGTAGACACTGCATTGCTTACATCACCTGTTGCTGCCTTTCAGAAATGGTCCCACAATCATCAGAGTGGTAGCCATGTTAGTCTGTATCCACAAAAATAATGAGGAGTCCGGTGGCACCTTAAAGAATAACAGATTTATTTGGGCATAAGCTTTCGTGGGTAAAAAACCCACTTCTTCAGATGCATGGAGTGAAAATTACAGATACAGGCATAAATATACTGGCACATGAAGAGAAGGGAGTTACCTCACAAGTGGAGAACCAGTGTTGACAAGGCCAATTCAGTCAGGGTGGATCTGGTCCACTCCCAATAACTGATGAGGAGGTGTCAATACCAAGAGAGGGAAAATTGCTTTTGTAGCGAGCCAGCCACTCCCAGTCCTTATTCAAGCCCAAATTAATGGTGTTAAGTTTCCAAATGAATTGTAACTCTGCAGTTTCTCTTTGAAGTCTATTTTTGGAAGTTTTTTTTTGTCGAAGGATGGCTACTTTTAAATCTGTTATTGAATGTTCAGGGAGATTGAAGTGTTCTCCTACTGGCTTTTGTATGTTACCATTCCTCATGTCTGATTTGTGTCCATTTATTCTTCTACATAGAGAATGTCCTGTTTGGCCAATGTACATAGCAGAGGGGCATTGCTGGCACATGATGACATATTATCACATTGATAGATATGCCTGTATCTGTAATTTTCACTCCATGCATCTGAAGATGTGGGGGTTTTTTACCCGTGAAAGTTTATGCCCAAATAAATCTGTTAGTCTTTAAGGCGTCACCAGACTCCTTGTCATCCCACAATGTTCCACACTGGCAATTAAATTGGTGTAAGAGCTCCTGGTAAGAACATGCATTGCCAACATAAAGACTGTTGCGTGGATGTGTAAAAAACCAATTCAATTACTGCAGTGGCTGTATAGCAACGTAACTTAGGTCAACTTAATTTTGTAATGTAGACTTGCCCTGAGTATCTTTCCCAGGAAGAGCTCTGTGTAGCTCAAAAGCTTGTCTATCTCACCAACAGAAGTTGGTCCAAGAAAAGATATTGCCTCATCCACCATGTCTCTCTCATATCTTGGGATCAACTTGACTTAAGAAAGCATTTGAGTCCGAGCTTCTGTACCAGCCACAGGGCTGTCTACTGCCCATTGAGTGGGTCAAAACGAATCAATGATTGCATTTCATAAGAATACTATGGAGTTTTTTGTGGCATTATATTTTGTGAAAATTCAATGGGTAACTTGGAAGTTAACTTATGTCACCATAGTAATGAAATTGGCCATCGTACTCAGAAAACGAATGTGGTACTATGGTATGTGTAAGCAACTTTTCAGTTCACAGCGTACTATCATTTATTCTCTGGCTTTCTCACAGCTGCGGACTCTTAGAATTAACATGCTTAGCACAGCCTACTGGAATATAAATTGGGCTGCCACTCCACTGGGAATGGTAGCGTCACAGATTGTATGATTTCCTATTTACATTAAGAGGTTGCAAAGGCAGCTAACATTTTCCCATCCCTTCCTATCCTCAAGCCTGAAACATTCAACTGCTGATTGGGTTTCTCATAATAGGAGGCAGAGACAATCATTAAGGAAAGGATCCAATGCAGTGTTCCCAATTTGGCAAGCAGGAAATGCAACATCAGGAATTTATACCCAGTGTTGGAAAACCCTTTTAGAACATTACTTACATGGAGGCCCCATCCCCTGAATCCTGTTACAGGCTCAACATTTCATTTATCAGAAAAGCAGCTCTACCGATCAATGCAAAATCTAGCTGACTTCCAAAAGACATGAACTTTGATCATCAAATCTCTCTAGGACAACCTCACCATACATGTCAGCCAGGTCCACTCCTGACTATGTATGCCACTAAAACCTCCACAAAAATTCTCCTGAGAGATGAGATGGGATGGTAACACCAGAGTCCTGGCCAAATTCCATTAAGGTAATTATATTCTACCTCTCTAAATTTGTCCTGTTATTTCAACTTTGTATGGTATTCTTTTGTCTCTTCCTTCCAGTCCTAAACTGTGTCTTTTTAAAACAGCTGTAAAGTTTCAACTCTGGGTAGCTCATTCTCAGTTGTGAGAGAAATGATTCCTTCAAATTCCTTACCTACTTTAGAGATGTGGTATAAAATGTAATTACAGTAGCTAACGTTAGAGCCTATTAGAAAAGATTAAAGTATACAGCAAGAGTACCAAGTATTATTATTGTTTAAAATATGGATGGACTGTGACTCTGAACATATTAAAGAAATATTGCCATATCCTGTTCCTACTTTCTCTGTTCCTATATGTTCTTACACACTTTCCTACTCATAATATGTACTTAAAAGCTTGAAAATATTTCCTTCCCAAGGTGATTTTTTTTTCCATTTGACATTCCCCATCATCACAAACATTTCTTATGAAGCACAACCTAGTATACATTTTCCAGTTGATGTCCTCCTGGCTTTCATAAGCATTGGCCTTTAGGCATTACTGTAATATAAATATTTTTGTTTGGTTTGTACAGTGTATAGCATAATGGGTTTCTGTCCATGACAGTACCTCTCAAGTGTTACAGAAACACAAATAATAAATGTGCTAAATACAGCCAGCTGAAATTTTGTCAACAAAATATTGTTGACAAAAAACAGCTTCTTGTCCAAAATTGAAATGTGTCCCTTTCTCAGTAACATAATGGAAACCAGAGCCAAAATTATTTTTACAGAATAATATTGTTTTCTGTCAATGTTCTCAGTTTTCTGTTTTAAAAAAAAAAGTTGTTTGGGGGATTTTGAAAACTAACTTCCTAAAAACCTTAATGTTTTTTAAAATTGAGAACTGTTTTTGAAAAACTGAAAAAAAAATCTGTTTTTTTTTTAAACAAACCAACCAAAATTGTGGTGAATTTTGACAAAACGCTACTTTTCCCAAAATTTTCCATGCAAAGGATTGGCATTTTTTGCCCACTTAAATAAATAAATGAATAAATAATATTGGTGAAATGTTCAATGTCAGTGTGGGCCTCTGCTCTTCAGAAGCCACTCAAAACATGCATGCAGTAAGTTTATTTTTTCCTTAAACAAAAATATTTGGTGACACTAAAATGACTATTTTTTGGTCACTGGCAATCAGCAGGATAATGTCAACTAAATTATAACAGTCTATGAGCCAGTCATATTTTGGCCCTAGACTAGTTGAGATTCTCACTTCAGAACTGTTATTCAGTTTTTGTAGCTTTGGAGCCTAGTTTTTCTGAACCAAGACAAAGCAATTCCTTCCAGTGGAACAGAATATTCAGATTATTCTCCTCTTCGCTGAGAGAAGTGAAAGGGCATCATTGTGGATCATGAAGAAAATAGTACTCTGTTAGCACTGACAACAATAATACTGAGAAGGAATTTGGGAGTTCTGTTTATGCATATTAAATTTCAAACAAATGGTTCTTTGGGAGCTTGAGTGTTTTGTATGGAGCTGAGCTAACTTTCCTGAGCCTAACAGTTGCCATCCAGAAAAAAAAATCCTATCTCCATGGAAACACTTGAGGTGGACCAAGCACGGATTAATCAAAATACAATGAATCCTTTTTTGCAAGGTAGTGGGGAAAAAATTCCAGTTTAAAGTGAGCACTGCATTGCCTTCCCCCCATTCACACTGGAAAGCATGGGAAATTCACCATACATGTGACACACACTTTAATTAGTATGGTAGTAAGTTAGGTTCTTTTTTACATCTGTAATTAACATGCGGTTATGAACTTACATTCTGTCAAGGGTATTTTTTAAAGTTAAAGAAAGAGAAGAGACCAAATTAAAACTCTCACAGTGTCGCTTTTATTCACCACTGACTTTCCTATCAAATTAGCTCAGTTTCAGCTGATAATTGATAAAAGGATGCTTGTGAATTGTTAGCATTGCAAGCTAATTCTGGGTCTACAACGTTAACTGTGGTTTCTTAGTTTCACATGATAAAATATCATTCCCAGCTATCACATCACCAGAAGAGAAGGTTCTATAATCAGAACGTGCTTGGTAGTTCTGCTGATGCCCGAAGATGTAATCTGTTCAAAAGAGAACCCCTGTTAGACAATGTTCTGTGTAAAGGGCCCATCCAAACAGACTACAGTTCTGCTCCAGCTTTGTAAGACCACTTCTGTTAAGACATTTTTTTTTGGTCCCTCAAGTTACCACTATAGACAGATTTTACTGTAATTCAGCTCACATTTTTGTGACAACATCAATGTCACTGCACTATGTTAATGAAAATCCATTTTTAAATCAGTAAACTGAAAAGAAAATTCTCTGAAGCCATGACCCAGAAGGGCAGCAACATGTTGATTGCAGTGTAAACAGTTAGGCCATTGTTAATTTTTTTATGAAAATCCTACTCAGTCAACAACACAGTGCTAATTTTATAGCAGAAAGCTATACAGGCTACATGAAGGTGAGGCTCTATTCTGAAAAATGACTGAAAATGGTATTAGAGAGACAGGGTGGGTGAGGTAATATCTTTTACTGGAACAACTATTGTTGGGGAGAGAGAGGAGCTTAGGAGCCACACACAGAGCTCTTCTTCAGCTCTGGGAAAGGTACTCTCAGCATCACAGCTAAATGTAAGGCGGAACAGATTGTTTAGCATAAATAGTTAGCACATATTGTAAGGGACCATTCAAGGTAGAGTGGCCCATTAACACTAATGCATATAACAATGGTGTTGGGAGGGTTCCATGTTTGTGTTTTAGGAAAGCTCAGTATCAAATATGCTTAGCTAAGTACTTTTATTTCTTAATGACATTCAGCCTGGGATCTGAGAATCAAGCTGGGTTTTCCTTCTCATGCATCATGACCAATAATAAAGATTCCGATGATGTCAAATTGCCATGCCAGTAATGCCTGTGCAAAACCGCTGTCTGCAGTAGATTTGCACCAATGTTACTTTGTAAAGAATTCTTAGGGCTTGTCAACACTGGCAATGCTACAGTGGCACAGCTGCAGCTGTGTTGTTGTGGAACTTCAATGTAGACACTACCTATGCCAATGAGAGGTGTTTTTCCACTGGAGTAGATAATCCAGCTCCCCAAGAGGCAATAGCTAGGTGGATGGAAGAATTCTTCTGTTGACCTCACACTCTCCACACCAGGCGTTAGGTTGGCTGTGGGTTTTTTACACCCCTGCGTGACATATTGGGGTCAACCTAATTTTTTAGTGTAGACCAGGCCTTAGATTGGAATGTGGAATGCAATTCTATTGCTGGACAAGAAGGAATAGAATCCTAGTCACTCCCTTAGTCATTGGCACCTGTAATTTTAACAGGATTAAAATGCAACAAAACCTCATTTTTGTCATTCAAGCTAGCAGACATAACTCTGAATACACAAAGACCTGTTGAGTAAGATAATGCTATTGTTTTACACAGTCACTTACCATAACAGAAACACAGTGAGCAACAGGATACACAAGTTCAATTATGATTTGTATTACAGTAACACCCACAATATGCTAGGTGTTGTCCCAACAGGGAAGACATGGTCCCTTCCAAGCCAGCTTGCAGACTAAGGCAGTCACATCATGCAAAGAGTGGGAATAAGGGACAAAGTTTTAGTAGAAGTAAAGCAAAAAAAGTCACTTTATTATTTCTGTCTGTGCTCTTTTGTTATTAACTGTTAGCAAGTTCTGGAAAAATAGGCCACAGGCGTTTCAATTTTCCACTGCAGATCCACCAGCCACAGAATCCGGCTGAGGTATGAGAGAATCTTATGAGCTACAGTAATTATTAATGATGTGGACACATAGAAACATATTCACTGTATGGGGATAACAAAGGGGTTTCCTCCTTCAGTAGAAAGTTAGATGAAAATTACTCATCACTACACAAGAAATTTCCCTACACTTTAAAATCAAAATATACAGAATTTTTCCCTACAGCAATTTTTCTAAATCTAACGGTTGATTTCTACTCTTTTTTTTTTATGCTACTCAGTATATTGTTGACAATTGTTTGAGGGCTACATTATATAGTCCTAAAATACCATATTAAGAGGCTGGAGAAAAAAAATCTGCCAAAACCAAAAACGTTTACATCCTTTGGGTTAGAAGTGCCATCTAGTGGTTCTTTTAGTCTCTGCACCACAACAGGGCAGATTTCACTAATCCTAAACCAACCCAACAGATTCAGCTCTAGTCCTAAAACTCCAATAAATGTAATTCGACATCCTCTTGAACTATTGGTTTAGCAAGCAAGATTTTCCTCATGGTCAAGTTAAGTTTACACAGTATCAGGGAGGACGTATTACTTCTTGTTCAGTCCTCACTGAGGACTGAAATAATGGCTTACCCCGTTCTTTATTAGGCCCAGGCCTATATCCAGATAGCTACGTCTCCTCTTCTCTTTTTCTTGAGATTGGAAATGCTCAACTCTATTAACCTGTCCTCACAGTTAATAAAACCATCCACACAGTAAAGGAATGAGTGGTATCTTAGTGCCACTAATAGTAATGGACAATGAAGCCTTTTATTCAGAGAAATACGTACATTAGGAATTCACATGTGACACATACAGAAGTAAACAATCAGAATCCAGTCTGCCTAAAAATATGCTTGATATTACACTGGCCTGCAAAAATTCTTTAAAACTGCTAGATGAGCCACTGGTAACTAGCCTGCTCCCAAGTCCCAACCATGAGGATTCCTACCCTCCCCCCCTCCAACATCATTGTAGACTAGGCCTTAAATTGGACACTGAAAAGTTGAGTTTTCCACCAGAAGGGATGCTTTACCAAAAAAATAGTGGCTTTAAGCTGCACAGGGACCAAATCTTGCCCCATGTTTAGGGCCCTACCAAATTCATGGCCATGAAAAACATATCATAGACTATGAAATCTGGTCTTTTGTATGCTTATACCCTATACTCTACAGATTTCATGGGGGTGTGTGCAGGGAGGAGACCAACATATCTCAAATTTGGGGTCCTGACCAAAAAGGGAGTTTCAGGGGGGTCACAAGGTTATTTTAGGCGGTCATAGCATTGCCACTCTTACTTCTGTGCTGCCTTTACAGCTGGGCAGCTAGAAAGTGGCGGTTGTTGGCCGGCCAACCAGCTCTGAAGGCAGTGCCCCGCCAACAGAAGTGCAGAAGTAAGGATGGCAATACCACACCATGCCATCCTTTACTTCTCAGCTGCTGCCTTCAGAGCTGGGCGGCCGGAGAGTGGCAGCTGCTGACTGAGGGCCCAGTTCTGCAGGCACCAGTGCAGAAGTAAGGGTGGCAATACCATACCAGGTCATCCTTACTTCTGTGCTGCTGCTGGCAGCGGCTGTGCCTGCAGAGCTGGGATCCTGGCAAGTAGCCGCTGCTCTCTAGCTGCTCAGTTCTGAAGTCAGCGCTACCACCAGCAGCAGTGCAGAAGTAAGGATAGCAGTGCCACAACCCCCCCTACAATAACCTTGCGACCCCTCCCACTCCAACACTCCTTTTTGAGTCAGGACCCCTACAATTAAAACACCTTGACATTTCAGATTTAAATAGCTGGAATCATGAAATTTACAAATTTTAAATGTCTATGACTATGAAATTGACCAAAATGGACCCTGAATTTAGTAGGGCCCTACCTATGTTGCTCAAATGTACTAGAGAAAGAGGAAGAGAGAGCATTTTCACCCCCTCATCCACAGCGCGCACACGCAGCAACGAGGCAAGATTCCTTGTTAGATCTCTTCTGCTCATTCCTCCTCAATAAGTACTGTAGTTTGGACCTGTAGCCCTTTCCCCATTCACCCTGCATGCTCATGTTGAAGAACAGGAAACCAAAGTTACCTGTCCTAGACAAGCTCAGCTTTTTATACAGGTCTGTCACATCTTACGCACATTTGACATGCGCGATTTCAGCTTTACGAGGTAGGCAAAAAAAAAAAAGGAGAGAGAAAAATAACAATTTTAATACTGTACTTGTAGTGCAGGCGATTCCGCCCACCATTACACTCAATGTAATTTTGACTATACATGATTTTCACTTTACGCACTGACTGCGGAACGTAACCCCAGCGTAAGATGCAACAGACCTGTAATTCAGAGTTCCTGAAGCCCAGAAGGCTGTGCATATGATTACTCTAGTAAAGATGACAGCACATGAGCAAAGCTATTTAAGATGTGAAATGGACACACAACTCTGAAGTGTCCCTCGTTTTTAGGGATTTCACTCATTTTAGTCCCAAAGTTACCTGCATTCCACACAAATTTGGTGTTTTCTCACTTCTCCTCTTGAATGTTATTTACTAGAGCTGGTCACAAATGCCAATTATTTTTCCAATGGAAATGTTGTCAAATATTTGTTTTTTCCCCCCAAAGTTCCCACATGCATTTTTCATTTTTTTTTCAACTGAAGAAAGATTCAGTTTTCAAAAAACAATTTCAGTAAAATATTTTAGTTGTTGGTAAGCATTTTTTGTTTTCAGAAAACAAAGACATAAGGCTTTTATTGAAAAGCAAAACAAAACGTTTTTTCTTAAATACCAACACTGAAAATTGCAATGAAATTCCCTGCAGATATGTACAGTCTGGTAAAAAAAAAAATGTTTTGACAATTTTTTTTAAACAGCTCTATTAGTTACATCAGAAATAAAGAATCAGGACACTGAGGTTATAGAGAGATTATAGCTGAGGGTATCAGTCTCACAACATTTTATATTCCTCTGTGTATAACATTTATAACTTTGTCACACACTATGTCCCAAATCTGGACCTTGGTATATTGAAAAATACGGGCCTCGCCCTGGCTCACCAGCAGCTGGCAAAGAAAGGACAACGTAGTGAGACTTCTGTGCTCCAAGGCTGGGTGGCTGTTGAGATGGGGTATAATAATAATAATAATAATAATACATAGCTGTAATCTTAATTATATCATATAATACTTACACCTATCTCTTCATAAGTAGATTTCAAAGAGCTTTACAAAAGGTCAGCATCATTAACTCTATTTTTAGGTGGGGAAACACAGGCACAGAGGAGAGATGTGACTTGCCCACAGTCACAAAACAGATAAGGGGTTGAGACAGAAAAAGAACCCTAGTCTCCCCAGTCCTAAGGTATGTCTACACTACGGGATTATTCTGATTTTACATAAACCAGTTATGTAAAACAGATTGTATAAAGTTGAGTGCACGCGGCCACACTAAGCACATTAATTCGGTGGTGTGTGTCCATGTACCGAGTCTAGTGTCAATTTCCAGAGCGTTGCACTGTGGGTAGCTATCCCATAGTTTTCCCATAGTTCCCGCAGTCTCCCCCGCCCATTGGAATTCTGGGTTGAGATCCCAGTGCATGATGGTGCAAAAACAGCATCGTGGGTGATTCTGAGTAAATGTCGTCACTCATTCCTTCCTCCGTGAAAGCAACGGCAGACAATCATTTCGCGCCCTTTTCCCCTGGATTGCCCTGGCAGATGCCATAGCATGGCAACCATGGAGCCCGTTTTGCCTTTTGTCACTGTATGTATACTGGATGCCGCTGACAGAGGCGGTACTGCAGTGCTACACAGCAGCATTCATTTGCCATTGCAAGGTAGCAGAGATGGTTATCAGTTGTTCTGTAACGTCTGCTGCTGTCATGGGTGCTCCTGGCTGGTCTTAGCTGAGGTCGGCCAGGGGCGCAAAGACAAAAATGGGAATGACACCCTGAGTCAATCCCTCCTTTATGGTTTATCTAAAAATAGAGTCAGCCTTGCCTAGAATATGGGGCAAGTGTACTAGAGAACCAGTGTATCAGAGAACCAGAGAGCACAGCCGCTCTGTGTCAGATCCCGCAGAAATGACGAGCTGCATACCATTCTAGGGGGTGCCCCTGCAACAACTCCACCCGTTCATTCCCTTCTCCCCCAACCTTTCTGGGCTACCATGGCAGTGTCCCCCATTTGTGTGATGAAGTAATAATAATGCAAGAAGAAGAAACACTGACTTTTTAGTGAGATAAAATGAGGGGGAGGCAGCCTGCAGCTGCTATGATAGTCCAGGCAGGACATTAAACGGTGGGGGGGAGAGGAGCCCAGCATCCCACTGCTACGATAGTCCAGGCAGTACAGAATCATTTCTTTAGACATGAAAGGGGGGGGGGGGGCTGATGGAGCTCAGCCCCCAGTTGCTATGATGAGGACGGTTACCAGACGTTCTGTACCATCTACCTGGAATGACTGGGAGTCATTCCTATTTTTACCCATGCGCGCCCGGCCGACCTCACCTGAGGCCAGCCAGGAGCACTCACGGGTGATAATGACGGGATAACAGTCATATTGTACCATCTGCCACCGGGGAGGGGAGGGGAGAGGATGCTGCTATTCATTGCCGCAGCATCGCGTCTACCAGCAGCATGCAGTAGACATAGGGTGCCATATAAAAAAGTCAATAAATGATTTTTTTCCCTTTTCTTTCACGGGAGGGGTGGGGTGGTAAATCGACGACATATACCCTGAAACACCCCGGACAACGTGTTTGACCCTACAGGCATTGGGAGCTCAGCCAAGAATGCAAATGCTTTTCAGAGACTGCAGGGGCTGTGGGATAGCTGGAGTCCTCAGTACCCCCTCCCTCCCTCCATCCATGAGCGCCCATTTGATTCTTTGACTTTCCGTTACACTTGTCACACAGCACTGTGCTGTGGCCTCTGTCTATCATAGCCTGGAAATTTTTTCAAATGCTTGCTCATTTCATCTTCTGTAACGGAGCTGTGATAGAACAGATTTGTCTCCCCATACAGCAGTCAGATCCAGGTTCTCCCGTACAGCCCATGCTGGAGCTCTTTTTGGATTTGGGACTGCATCGCCACCCGTGCTGATCAGAACTCCATGCTGGGCAAACAGGAAATGAAATTCAAAAGTTCGCAGGGCTTTTCCAGTTTACCTGGCCAGTGCATCCGAGTTCGGATTGCTGTCCAGAGCAGTCACAATGGTGCACTGTGGGATACCGCCCGGAGGCCAATACCGTCGATTTGCAGCCACACTAACCCTAATCTGATATGGTAATACCAATTTCAGCGCTACTCCTCTCGTCGGGGAGGAGTACAGAAACCGGTTTAAAGAGCCTTTTATATCGATATAAAGGGCCTCATGTGTGGACGGGTGCAGCGTTAAATCAGTTTAACGCTGCTAAAATCGGTTTCAAAGCATAATGTAGACCAGGCCGTAGTCTAGTGCTGTATCCACTAGATCACATTGCCTCTTAAGGGGCTTTTCTCAGATATTGGCAAGGCAAGAAATCCAAACTGGAGCAGTTAGGCTATAAGGAAAGGGGAGAGGGTGACAGAGACATGCACAGCAAAAAATCTAGAAAAGGGCAACTAAAATGATAAGGGGTTTGGAGAGGGTCCCATACGAGGAAAGATTAAAGAGGCTAGGCCTCTTCAGCTTGGAAAAGAGGAGACTAAGGGGGGATATGATAGAGGTATATAAAATCATGAGTGATGTGGAGAAAGTGGATAAGGAAAAATTATTTACTTATTTCCATAATATAAGAACTAGGCGTCACCAAATGAAATTAATAGGCAGCAGGTTTAAAACAAATAAAAGGAAGTTCTTCTTCACACAGCGCACAGTCAACTTGTGGAACTCCTTACCGGAAGAGGTTGTGAAGGCTAGGACTATAACAGCGTTTAAAAGAGAATTGGGTAAATTCACGGTGGTTAAGTCCATTAACGGCTATTAGCTAGGATGGGTAAGGAATGGTGTCCCTAGCCTCTGTTTGTCAGAGGGTGGAGATGGATGGCAGGAGAGAGATCACTTGATCATTGCCTGTTAGGTTCACTCCCCCTGGGGCATCTGGCATTGGCCACTGTTGGTAGACAGATACTGGACTAGATGGACCTTTGGTCTGACCCAGTACCATCATTCTTATGTTCTTATAAAACTTTGTTAAAAACTTTTAACAAAATTTACAAAAACAAAACAGGTGAAACAAATACTTTTTAGAACTTGTTCTTTTAAGCACACAGATTCTGGAGGCCAGGTAAATGTTTTACCAGTAAAACCAGTGCAGTTAGCAAGATATTTTCTTCAGGATTTATGCCTCGTTCCCCACACAAACATACATCATTTTAATTAAAAGGTGGTATTTTTTTTAAACTAATTGGGTTAATGTGATGCAAGTGTGTGGGCTTGTCTACACACAAGAGTTGCACTAGTGGAATTTAGCTTAGTTTAAAAACAAATTTAGGGCAAGTCTTCATATACAATGCTACAGTGGCACGGCTGCACCACTGTAGCGCTTTAGTGAAGATGCTGACTGGAAAGCTTCTTACTGGTGTAGTTAATCCATCTCTCTGAGAGGTGGTAGCTATGTCAACATAGCACTGTTTACATATAGCTGTCTATGTATAACTGTGTCGCTCAGGGGTGTGGATTTTTCACACCCCTGAGCAATGCAGTTATACCGCTATAGGTCTGTAGTGTATACCTGGCCATTACTTGGGATCCGAGCTTCAACTTTTATGTTTTACTTGTTTATTGTGTTGAAAGGGAGCATGGCACAGATATTTCTTGTCGTCAACTGTCTGTAATGGGCCACTCTCTTACCACTTCAAAAAGTTATTTCTCCTCCCTTGGTATCATAGGCGTGTGCAGCACATTTCATTAGGGTGTGCAACCAGGGAATTTTATTTATTTATTTATTTTAAAGGCAAACATCATAAAGGTTCAGGTGCGGGAGGGAGTGTGGGAGGGGATGTGGTGTGCAGGAAGGGGCTCAGGGCAAGGGATTGGGGCAGAAGAGGGGTGCAGAGTGCAGGAAGGGGCTCAGGGCAGGAGGTTGCAGGGTGCAGCAGGGGGCTCAGGGCAGGGAGTTGGGGTGCAGGGTGTGGCAGGGGGCTCAGGGCAGGGGATTGGGGTGCAAGGTGCAGGCAGGGGGCTTAGAGCACAGGGTTGGGGTACAGGAAGGGTGAAGGGTGTGACAGGGGGCTCAGGGCAGAGAATTGGAGTGCATGGGAGTGCAAGGTGCAGCAGGGGGCTCAGGGCAGGGAGTTGGGGTACAGGGTGCAGGCAGGGGGCTCAGGGCAGGGGGCTGGGGTGTGAGATGCAGGCAGGGGGCTCAAGGCAGGGGGTTGGGGTGCAGGAGGGGTGCAGGGTGTGTTAGGGGGCTCAGGGCAGGAGGTTGGGGTGCAAGGGACAGGTAGGGGGCTTAGGGCAGGGGCTGGGGTACAAGAAGGGTGAAGGGTGCGACAGGGGGCTCAGGGCAGGAAGTTGGAGTGCATGGGGTGCAAGGTGCAGCAGGGGGCTCAGGGCAGGGAGCTGGGGTGCGAGGTGCAGGCAGGGGGGTTAGGACAGGGGGTTGCAGTACAGGAAAGGTGAAGGATGTGACAGGGGGCTCAGGGCAGGAAGTTGGAGTGCATGGGGTGCAAGGTGCAGCAGGGGGCTCAGGGCAGGGAGCTGGGGTGCGAGGTGCAGGCAGGGGGGTTAGGACAGGGGGTTGCAGTACAGGAAAGGTGAAGGATTTGACAGGGGGCTCAGGGCAGGTAGCTGGAATGCATGGGGTGCCAGGTGCAGCAGGGGACTCAGGGCAGGTGGTTGGGGTGCAGGAGGAATGAGGAGTGCAGGCAAGGGGCTTAGAGCAGGGAGTTGGGGTGTAGGAGGGGTGCAGCAGGGGCTCTGGACAAGGAGTTGGGGTGTAGGAGAGGTGCGAGGTGCAGGCAGGGGGCTCAGGTCAGGGAGTTGGGGGGCAGGGTGCAGAAAGAGGTTCAGGGCAGGGGGTTGTGGTGCAGAAGGGGTGCAGCAGGGACTCAGGACAGGGAGTTGGGATGCAGGAGGGGTGCGAGGGGAAGACAGGGGGCTCAGGTCAGGGAGTTGGGGGGCAGGGTGCAGGAGGAGGGTAAGGGCACAGGGTTGTGGTGCAGGAGGGGTGCAGCAGGGACTCAGAACAGGGAGTTGGGGTGCAGGAGGAGTGTGAGGTGCAGGCAGGAGGCTCAGGACAGGGAGTTGGGGGGCAGGGTGCAGGAGGGGGCTCAGAACAGGGAGTTGGGGTGCAGGAGGGCTGCGAGTGCAGGCAGGGGGCTCAGGTCAGGGAGTTGGGGGCAGGGTACAGGGGGGTTCAGGGCAGGGGTGTGTGGTGTAGGAGGGGTGCAGCAGGAGACTCCGGACAGGGAGCTGGGGTGCAAGCTGCGGGCAGGGGGCTCAGGTCAGGAAGTTGGGGTGCAGGAGGAGTGTGAGGGGGGCTCAGGACAGGGAGTTGAGGGTGCAGGAGGGGTGTGAAGTGCAGGCAGCGGGCTAGGAGCAGGGTGCAGGAGGGGTTCAGGCTCTGACCTGGCACCACTTACCTGTAGCAGCGCGCTCACTCCCTGCCTCCCGGCCCCGGCCCCACACCGTGTTTCTCAGCACGTCCCTGCCTGGCCCATGGTGGGGGGACAGAGCTCCGCCCACTGCCCTTGCCACGCCTCCAGGTACTTCCCATGATGCTCCCATTAGCTGCGGTTCCCGTTTCTGGCCAATGGGAGCTGCGGGGGGCGGTGCCTGGAGCAATGTACCGAGTCCTCTACCCTCCCCCGCTTCCCCTGTCGGTCTCAAGTATGTGGTGCCAGCTGGTTCTGAGAGTGGTGTGAGGCCTGGGGCACCACAGGGGGGAAATCCCGTGGGCCGAACCCAAAGCCCTGAGAGGCTGAGGCTGGTCCACAGGCAGTAGGGTGTGCCTGGGCACACCCCATACACACGCCTATGCTTGGTATCCTGCTGTTAATTGATTTATCTCCTTATACTGACCTCACACTTGGTGAAGCACCCCACATAAGACGGTTACTCACCTTTGTAACTGTTGTTCTTCGAGATGTGTTGCTCACATCCATTCCAGTTAGGTGTGCGCGCCGCGCGTGCACGTTCGTCGGAAACTTTTTACCCTAGCAACTCCAGTGGGCCGGCAGGTCGCCCCCTGGAGTGGCGCCGCCATGGCGCCCAATATATATCCCTGCCGGCCCGCCCGCTCCTCAGTTCCTTCTTGCCGGCGACTCCGACAGTGGGGAAGGAGGGCGGGTGTGGAATGGATGTGAGCAACACATCTCGAAGAACAACAGTTACAAAGGTGAGTAACCGTCTTTTCTTCTTCGAGTGATTGCTCACATCCATTCCAGTTAGGTGACTCCCAAGCCATACCTAGGCGGTGGGGTCGGAGTGAGAAGTCGCGGCATGGAGCACTGCAGTTCCGAAGGCCGCATCCTCTCTCGACTGCTGGACCAGGGCGTAGTGGGAAGCAAAGGTGTGGACCGATGACCAGGTCGCTGCCCGACAGATTTCCTGGATGGGCACACGGGCCAGGAAAGCCAGCGACGACGCCTGCGCCCTGGTAGAATGCGCAGTCACACAGCCCGTAGGGACATGGGCCAAGTCATAACAGGTCCTGATACAGGACGTAACCCACGAGGATAACCTCTGGGAGGAGATAGGAAGCCCTTTCATACGGTCCGCTACCGCCACGAAAAGCTGGGGGGATTTGCGGAAGGGTTTGGTCCTCTCTATGTAGAACGCGAGAGCTCTACGGACATCCAGCGAGTGGAGCTGCTGCTCCCTGCCTGAGGAGTGAGGTTTTGGGAAAAAAACCGGGAGGAAAATCTCTTGGTTGACGTGGAAGGCTGAGACCACCTTGGGTAGAAAGGCAGGGTGTGGTCTAAGCTGCACCTTGTCTTTGTGGAAGACCGTGTATGGGGGGTCCACCACAAGGGCTCGGAGTTCCGACACCCGTCTAGCTGAGGTGATAGCTACTAGAAAGGCAGCCTTCCAAGAGAGGTAAAGCAGGGAGCAAGTAGCTAACGGCTCAAAGGGGGGCCCCATGAGCCGGAACAACACCAGGTTAAGATCCCAGGTTGGAGCAGGGGGACGGACGTTAGGGAATAACCGTTCCAGCCCCTTAAGGAATCTCGACACCGTCGGGTGAGAAAAAACGGAGCGACCGTCCGCACCCGGGTGAAAGGTGGAGATAGCTGCCAGATGGACTCGCAACGACGATAAGGCCAGACCATGTTCTTTGAGGGACCAAACATAATCTAAGATTTCGGATACCGAAACTTCCATAGGGCGGAGATTTCTCTCTACGCACCAACAGGAGAAGCGTTTCCATTTTGCCGAATATGTGGCTCTTGTGGATGGTTTCCTGCTGCTCAAGAGCACCTCTCTCACAGGCGTGGAGCAGCGCAGCTCGGAACCAGTTAGCCACGCAGGAGCCACGCCGCTAGGTGCAGCGACTGCAGGTCTGGGTGACAGAGGGACCCGTGGTCCTGGGTAATCAGGTCCGGATGAAGGGGCAGGGGAACTGGGTCGGCTACGGCCAAGTCTAGCAGCATGGTGTACCAGTGCTGTCTGGGCCATGCCGGGGCCACCATGATCACACGAGCCCTGTCTCTGCGCACCTTCAGGAGGACCTTGTGAACCAGAGGGAATGGAGGAAACGCATAGTACAGGTGGGTCGACCACTGGATGAGGAAGGCATCCGCTATCGACCCCGGCTCCCTGCCCTGAAAGGAGCAGAACGCTTGGCACTTCCTGTTCCCCTTGGACGCAAAGAGGTCCACCCGGGGATAACCCCACCTCCGGAAAATGGAGAGAGCGACGTCCGGTCGAAGGGACCACTCGTGTGACAGGAAGGATCTGCTCAATCGATCCGCCAGCGTGTTCCGTACTCCGGGAAGGAAGGAAGCCCTGAGGTGAATGGAGTGGGCTACGCAAAAGTCCCAGAGTCGTATCGCCTCGAGGCACAGGGAGGAGGACCTGGTGCCGCCCTGCTTGTTGATATAATACATGGTCGTCGTGTTGTCCGTGAACACGGCTACACAACGACCCTGAAGCTGATGACAAAACGTTTGGCAAGCAAGGCGGACCGCTCTCAACTCCCTCATGTTGATATGTAGCCCCACCTCCTCCTGGGACCATAGGCCCTGCGTCCGCAGGGTCCCTAGGTGGGCCCCCCAGCCTAGATCTGAGGCATCCGTTGTCAGGGATACCGAGGGCTGAGACGGGTGAAAGGGAAGACCCGCACACAATACGGACTGGTCCACCCACCAGCCGAGGGAATCTAAGACCTTCTGGGGGACTGTGATTAACATGTCTAGCGGTTGCCTTGGTCTGTAATGACTGATAAGCCACAGCTGGAGAGGCCTCATGCGGAGCCGAGCGTAGTCGGTCACAAAAGTGCACGCCGCCATGTGGCCTAACAGGGTTAGACATGTCCTCACTGACGTCAACGGGGCTGACCGCAAGCGTTGAACGATCGCCGCCATGGTCTGGAACCGCTGCCGAGGCAGCGAGGCCCTGCCCACAGTGGCGTCCAGGACGGCCCCGATAAATTCCACCTTCTGAGTGGGCCTCAGGGTGGACTTGTCTGTGTTTATCAAGAGGCCCAGACTCGCAAACATGCCGGTGATCACGCGGACATGGCTGTACACCTGCTGTTCCGACGTGCCCCGAATCAACCAATCGTCCAGATAAGGGAACACGTGGACACGGTTGCGCCGAAGATGCGCCACGACAACTGCCATGCATTTTGTAAACACCCTCGGGGCCGTGGACAGGCCAAACGGGAGGACCGCAAATTGATAATGACGAGCCCCCACAACGAAGCGGAGGAAGCGTCTGTGGCGTGGCCAAATGGCAACGTGGAAATACGCGTCCTGCATGTCGAGGGCGGCGTACCAGTCTCCCGGATCCAGGGATGGAATAATGGTCCCCAGGGATACCATGCGGAACTTCAACTTCACGAGGTATTTGTTGAGTTCTCGCAGGTCGAGGATAGGCCTGAGGCCCCCCTTGGCCTTGGGGATCAGAAAATAGCGGGAATAAAACCCCTTGCCTTTCTCGTTTTCGGGAACCGCCTCTATAGCTCCTTTGCTGAGGAGCGTCCGCACCTCCTGCCGAAGGAATTGCTCGTGAGAGGGGTCCCTGAAGAGGGACGAGGAAGGAGGGCGGGAAGGAGGGAACGAAACAAACTGCAGGCGGTACCCCGTCTGCACCACGCTCAAGACCCAGCGGTCCGATGTTATTTGGGACCACGCCGGGAGGAAAAACGAAAGGCGGTTGGAAAACGGAGGGGAAGGATCCGTAGGGGAAACTGTTACTGCGCCCTCGAGCGCACCTTCAAAATGAAGGCTTAGGACCAGGCGGGGGTTTTGAGGAGCCTTGGTTCTGCCCCCCTTGGTTCCCCGACTGCCTGCGCCTCCCGTTCCTGCCGCGGCGCCTGTAAGGGTCCTGCCGCTGGCGGAACTGGGAAAACGGCCGACGGTGCTGCTGTTGCTGCGGCCTAAAGGGTCTACGCTGTGTCACGGGGGTGTGCATCCCGAGGGACCGCGCAATGACCCGGTTGTCCTTTAAACTCTTAAGTCTGGGGTCTGTCTTATCGGAAAACAGGCCCTGGCCTTCGAAAGGAAGGTCCTGTATCGTGTGCTGGAGCTCTGGCGGAAGGCCGGAAACCTGCAGCCAGGAGATGCGACGCATCGTAACTCCTGACGCGAGGGTACGGGCAGCCGAGTCCGCAGCGTCCAAGGAGGCTTGCAAGGCCGTGCGCGCGACCTTCTTGCCTTCGTCCAAGATGGCCGTGAACTCTTGGCGAGCATCCTGTGGCAGCAGCTCCTTAAATTTGTCCACTGCCACCCAGGAGTTAAAGGCGTATCTGCTCAGCAGGGCCTGTTGGTTAGAGACCCTGAGCTGCAGCGCCCCAGCCGAATACACCTTACGGCCAAGGAGGTCCATCCGCCTGGCTTCTCTGGATTTGGGGGCCGGAGCCTCCTGGCCGTGACGCTCCCTATCGTTCACCGATTGCACTACCAGTGAACCGGGAGTCGGGTGAACATGTAAATATTCGTACCCCTTAGAAGGGGCCATGTACTTCCTCTCGACTCCTTTCGCTGTCGGAGGGATGGAGGCCGGGGACTGCCAGATAGTATTGGCATTGGCCTGAATGGTCCGTATAAACGGCAGGGCGACCCTGGTGGGAGCATCGGAAGAGAGGATGGTAACAATTGGGTCCTCTATCTCCGAGACCTCCTCTGCCTGCAGACTCAGGTTTTGAGCCAATCGCCTGAGGAGGTCCTGGTGGGCCCTGAGATCCAGCGGGGGGGGACTGTTGGAGGAGGTACCCGCCACCGCCTCATCCGGGGAGGAGGATGATGAGACCCCAGGCACAATAGTGTCCAACTGAGGGTCTTCCTCAGCCCTCGCCTCTGTCTCCGGAGCCGCAGCGGAGTCCTGCTGTTTGGACCCTTCGTCCCCTTCCGGGGAGGGAGGGGGGCGAGACAAAGAGGCTTCAGGGGCCCTACGCTCCGCAGTCGCCGGCCTAGCAGGGAGCTGCTGGGGGCCCTGGGCCTGATGGTACGCCCAGGGTGTCCAGAATCCCCACTGTGGGGGGCCTTGGTCCTGCAGCGGCGGATCAGCAAACAGCGCCGCCTGCCGGTCGGTGCCCAGCGCATAGCCGCTGTCCGTCTGGGAGGACACGGACGGCTGCCTGGAGGGCCACGGCGGGGCCGACCCTGGATGGTACGGGTCTGCGCGGGCCGGCACGGAGGATCGTCTCGGTGCCGGGGACCGGTGCCGGGAGTCATAACGGTGCCGGGACCGGGACCGGGATCTGTCACGGTGCCGGGCGCTACTTCGGGACCGGGATCTGTCATGGTGCCGGGCGCTGCTTCGGGACCGGGATCTGTCACGGTGCCGGGCGCTGCTTCGGGACCGGGATCTGTCACGGTGCCGGGCGCCGCTTCGGTGCCGGGACCTACTACCAGCTCGGTGCCGGGAGATCGACCGGGACCGGGACCTGCCACCAGCTCGGTGCCGGGAGGTCGAGCGAGATCGGGACCGGGACCTGCCACCAGCTCGGTGCCGGGAGGTCGACCGGTGCGGCGAGTAGCGTCGGGACCTGCTCCTGGAGTCGCGGTGCCGGTGTCGACTGGAGCCTGACCGCGACCGTCTCGATGCCGACCGGTGCCGCGAGTGCGACCGGTACCGCTGAGGGGAGCGGTGCCGGGACTGCGAGCGGCGTCGGGATCTGGAGCGCCCAAGACGTCGGGGCCTGGATGGCGAACGACTGTCCGTGGGCGGTGCCGACATCATGGGCTTGCCTCTGGACGTGACCCGCACCGGAGGAACCGGGGGTGGCAGCCGAGTAGGCTCCGTCAGGGCAATAAGGTCCCGAGCCGAGGCGAAGGTCTCCGGTGTGGATGGGACCATTATCTCAACCCCAGATCTCATGGGGGAGCTCGGCGGCACCGGACTCAACAGACCCGCCGGGCCCGGAGTCAACGGTGCTGACGGTGCCGGCGGCGCCGCGGCCGATGTCGAGGCCGGGCGTTCAAGCCGGGTCTGCCTGGCCGGAGTATTAGACTTCGACGGCCTAGGCACTGATTCCGGTGCCGGAGAAGGTCGGTGCCGAGGAGTCTTCTCGGTGCCGGAGCGATCCGGTGCCGGTGCCGAAACCACGGTCTGCGACGACGGGTCAAGTGCCGCCTCCATTAGGAGAGTTCGGAGCCTCTGATCCCTCTCCTTTTTTGTCCTCGGCTTAAAAGCCTTACAGATGCGGCACTTGTCAGATCTGTGCGATTCCCCGAGGCACTTCAGGCACGCTTCGTGGGGATCGCTGGTAGGCATGGGCTTCTTGCAGGCCGCACACTGCTTGAAGCCTGGCGAAACAGGCATGAGCCTGGCGCCCGGTGCCGGGAAGGGCTAAGCCCCCCGGCCAGGAACTACTTAACAGCTATTTACTAAACTATCTACTTAACAATACTAATTAACAACTATCTATAGAACTAGAGATAAGCGATAAACAAGCGATAGAAACTAGGAGAGCTAGGGACGTGGAGGACAGCTATGCCGCGCTCCACAGTTCCAACGACCGACACGGCGGTAAGAAGGAACTGAGGAGCGGGCGGGCCGGCAGGGATATATATTGGGCGCCATGGCGGCGCCACTCCAGGGGGCGACCTGCCGGCCCACTGGAGTTGCTAGGGTAAAAAGTTTCCGACGAACGTGCACGCGCGGCGCGCACACCTAACTGGAATGGATGTGAGCAATCACTCGAAGAAGAACCTCTCATGTATTTATACCTGCTGCTGTATCTTTTACTTCATACATCCAGTGAAGTGGGTTCTAGCCCACGAAAGCTTATGCCGAATAAATTTGTTAGTTTATAAGGTGCCACAAGTACTCCTCGTTTTTTGGTTTTGTGTTTTTTTTTAACAGATATTAGAGCACTGAAGTAGGAGTTAGGACTCCTGAATTGGGTTCCTGAATCTGACAGAGGGAAAGTCACCTCCTCTCTTTGTGTCTGTTTCCCCATCTGTAAATTGTGCGTATTTAACTACCCCATAGGGAGCTGTGGAGGTTCATTAGCATTTGCAAAATTACACTGGGTGAGAGCTTCAGATGGAAGGTGCTTAGAAGTAGTAAATAACAGCTTGATTCAGATGATTCACGTCACTGTATTTCAGACCCAGCTATTAACATTAGAAAGGTTGGTGGGTGCAATTGTCCTCTGAAAAGGGACATGCTGCGTTGCATAGCTCCCATTGTTCCTGTGCTTTGCTCTGGGGCTTTCCAAACAAACCTGTTTTCCCTCCCCGCAGGTTGTGAAAGGCTACTTTACTGCTTCAGATAAATTCAGGCTAAACTGTGCTCCCTTAAGCACTGCAGAACTAATTAGATCTAAGGAGGAGGAAGCAGTTTTTTCTTCTGGCTCATCCATCACCAGCAAAATTGCTATCAGAGTATCAATGCAGTAGCACAATTTCCCTGGGCCATTGACTGCCAGCCACCACTGTGGAGCCCTCTTTGTGTTCTACTTTCTACCTTCCTCTGAGCATCTATGTGAGAGGAGGGAGAAGCTCAGCTGGAGCTTACCCCTTGCTTCCTGGGCCCAGAGCGTGTGCCTGTGCCTTTTCCCAAGCGTGCTTTCTGTCTCCAGCAGCAGCTTCTTTCTTTTTTCTCTCCCACTTTCCTGATTCTATCTTCCCCTTTCTTGGGAGACAACTGAGATTCATCATTCGCCTACAGCAGAAGTTGGTTTCGGCCCCATCATACATAACACAGCAGAGAGAGAGAGATGTTTAAAACAAACCACCTTCTTTTCCTTTCCATTAAGTATCATGAACATGCCTGGAACTATATTATCACAGCTCCCCCAGCTCAATGGCCCATGTCCCATCTATGCGTGCCCCCCCCCCCATCCCTTATGTTACCAAGCTTCGCGTTTACAAAGTATTACAGTGGAATCTTCCCTGCAGCTTCCTGGTGCAAGCCTAAACTCACCGGGGACTTATTGCTCACATTCATCTTCCTGTCCCTGAACATATGATATCACAAGGTGGGGATGGGTCAGCTCTAGTGTGCTACCAGAGATCATAAGGCTGCCAGATTCTGTAAAGGGATTAGCAGGCATTGTTTCCATCTTCTGGTGCTTTGTGAAAGCTGAGTGCAACTTGTAGAGGTAGAGTGGGATGGATCTGTCATAGCTTTATTTGACTGCACACAGCAGTAGCGCTCTAACAACTAAGTCTCCCAGAGGGGCTCTGACAGATGAGAATTTTCAACAGAGTTTACTAAGAAATCTGGATGCCAAACCTTCCCCATGCAACTGCACTGCAGGCCTCTGGATTCAGGGCAGCTGTACTGGTATTCTGTTTAGGCAGCAGAATTTGGGGCAAAAGCCAGTTAGTTTCAGAAAGAAATAGCTTTAGCCCAAAGTCCCATGAAGGTGCTTATATAGCCACCATCAGCATAGGAGCTGAACACCTCCCAAGTATTCAAAAATAGAAACAACTGCCTCTCTCTTCCATCCCTGCTTCCCAGTCTCTTGGAGAAGTACGGTATCTTGGATTAGTTTATGTGGTGGAGTTGGGTGAGTGTGTTATATATCACTGTGTATGTATATGAAGATTTTATACCTAGGGAATTGGAGGGTATGATCAGAGTTACAATATTGTCAGCCTGGGGCATTCAAACATCATGAGATTTGCTTAAGAAAAAATCAAAAGATTTATAAACAAAAACATAGGCTCTCTTTTGATTTGCCTTCTGATTACTGAACCTTTAGGGTGCATCTGGGTCACATTTTCAAGCTTTTCTTTGAAACCGTGAGCCCCCATGCCCCAGTGAGTCACAGCTGAGGATGCCATATTCAGGACAGACTACCGAGAAACAGGGCAGACTTGCCCCAATTCAGTGGCTATTCTATCATTATACTCTACTAAGCCAGTAACAAAGTGAACTTCTGTAGCACTGCACTGGTTACCAAGAAGCCAAACCCATGATCTCTTTAGGCATTCCAGCCCTTGGCTCACCACCCAGACACTGAATTTTACGATGAGTGGTTACTGAAAACCAATTTCATCATATATAAAGTCCTTCCAAACCCAAGAGACCAGCCACTTAGCCAGGTCATTATATAACTCAGATCTTACCCAATAATCATGCTGATGCCAATCCTTTAGTAACTAAACACTGATAGGGAACCCCCCCCCCGACCCCACCTTACCCAAGGCCCCAGGCTTTTTTCTGAGAATAAAGTAAGAGTAAGCCCTTAGCTAGAAGCAAGAGTTTTAACTCCTGCTAAACTTGTTTTTCTGTACAAAGGGCACGCTGAGGCAAAAAAAATGTGGTCAGGGCCCCAAAAAGAGGAACTAGAATTGGATAAAGGGGAACCAGAAAATCTGTTAAGTTATAACAGCTTTTAGTTTATTATGGTTTATTAAGTTGCTTGTGTGGGCGTAAAATATAACTCATGATCATTTGATCAAAGGTACACCAATAGGTATTTTTGGACCCAAGTTCCTCAAAAAGGCCTGAGCTACGTGCAATAGCGTAACCACAAGTAGGTGGAAAACCAGGTGTCGTCCTGACGATCGCGAAACCTGTAAAATGGGGAAGTAACAAAGGAGCAGGCTTGCAAATTAGCTCATAACCGGTATATTAATAGCAATTGTTTTTAGAAGATGGTTAGAAGATGTTATTGTATTAACCAAATAAGGTATCATCGGATGTATGAGTTCATATGATAATTTGCGGTTTTCGGCTTTATAAACCCAGGTATCACTGCTGTAAGGTAGAGCGACTTACCCCTTGCTAGGGGATTTGTCGTCTCTCCGTGTGTACACATGTATCTCTGATTAATCAATAAAGAGGAGCCTCAGGCTGTCTGATCAACTCAACACGGTGGTGGTCATTTTCCACGACAATTTGGTGCATTGGCCGGGAACCCACGAGAGGGCTTCTCCTGGATCGGAGGACCGCAGGCAGTTTCCTTCCAACCCCAGGGCCCAATTAAAAGGTAAGAGACCTTTTGAAATCTCTACCGGGGCTTGGCAGAGGACTGGTCTGTAGGCTCCGATTTGGGGTAAGTCACAAGTTGGGTTCGAATTTATAGCCATCAGACAGACCTGACGCCCTTTCTCTGAGGTTTCCAGGTTGCATAAGTCTCAAAGGTATAAAGTCTTTCCAAAGACTCCTAAGGTTTCAAAGGTATCGCCGGCAGCCCACGGACCACGCTCCTTTCGGTCCGGAGAGTCCTGATCCGCTCTTGGGCTAGCGCGCCCTGGGAGTTGATCGGGGGTCCCCATTCCTACCAGGTCTGGCAGGGATCCGGGTTTTAAAGTTTTTCGCCTTGACGCCTGTGTCAAGAAAGTGCCTGTGTCTGTGTGTGTGAGGGCCAAGCGGCCAGTGTGAGTGACAGCTGTGTGAGTGACAGCTGTGGGAAGACGCCCCGAGCCTCCTGCGAAGCGAAAGCTCGTGACCGGGAGTGTCTCGAAAGCAAGCCCCGCAGCTGAGCTTTGTGTATGTGTGTGGAGAGATTGTGAAGCTTCCCAGCTGGCAGGCCTTGGTAAGTGGCTAGCCTGTTGGGTGCTTGTGTGTTTCCCCGTCCCTTTTCCCTTCCCTTCCATGACCTATGACCCTGTGACCGCTCCTCGAGCACTGTCCTTTCAGGACCGCAGGGTCCCTTTTCTGCCCACTGGAGCCATAAGCTCCCTTCCCTTCTCGGAGAGGAGGGAAGCCCCCAGGAAACCGTGCCGCTGGGTCCGTAGCTTCAGAAGCATCGTTGGCTTAAGGCTGGTGCTCTGGGCTGACGACAGGCATGCGGGGACCACGGGTTCTCCGGGAGAAAGCCCGTCCCATCATTTACCTCCTTCCTTGTAGGTACCTGCTGTATGGCGGGTCGGCGAAAGCCTACTCCTATTTCCCCTGCCCAGGGAAGGTAATGAGGCCATTGGTGTTAGAACCGTGGTAATCCTGATAAGCGTTCCCTTGTGTGAGTGGCTTGAGAGAAGTGTTTGTCTGCAGTAAGAATGGAGTCTGGTCCAAAAGGCACTCCTGCTGCTTATATGTATGTGCACCGTGGCCCGTCGACATGTAAATATTTGCAAAAGTGGAATTGGTATACCAGAGATGACCCAAAACTGCAATTTCCTGCAGAGGGCAGTTTTGATCTTGACAGGATCGTGCACCTCTGGGGTGCCCTTCTTGCCAATTCTGTAGGACAGGGACAGTTTGATGCTTATTTTGAATGGCATGATGAAATGGGTAAAAGACGTCAGGAATCCCAAGTTAGGGGTCTAAAAGATACCCAAGAAAAATAAGAACTGACTTAGTTAACGAGGTTCTCACCGTATGCCCAAAGAAAACAGATTGGGCAAAAATAAACGCCTGTAAGCAAAATAAGGGAGAAAATCTGGCAGATTTTATGGAGCATATTAAGCAAGTGTTTGAAAGGTATTCGGAGATTAAAAATGCAGAACATGCAGCTACGCAGGCAATAGTGGCTGCCTCTGTGCAAGAACTCTTGCCAAAGGTGGGAGAACAGTTAAGAATTAATATAGAAAGAAAAAAGGATGAAACAGAGTCTCATCTTATGGCCTTACAAATCCAGACTATACAAGATTTCCAGAATATGCAAGGTTCCACTGGGAAAGGGCCCACACGGAGACCAAAACAGGCAGTAACTAAAGCCCAACCCTATACTGGAAATAACCCCCTGACTAACCCTAACCCCTCGGCCTGCTTTTTATGTGGGCAAAAGGGACATTGGAAAGCCAATTGCCCAAAAGTCCAGTGCAAATACTGTAAAAAGGAGGGACACCTTATCAAAAACTGCCCTATGCGACCCCCTAGGCAGTACCCACGGCAGGAGGGAGTGCCTCTTCCTGCTCCACCGCCCCCTAATAAATGGTGTCCCTACCCCCTGCTTGGTTGACACTGGAGCTTCTAGCTCTACTCTAAGGGCACAAGATTTCTCCACTGTGCCCCTTTCTTCCAAAGTTGTGACTGCAGTAGGAGTGGGAAATGCTCCCATTCCCCACTCTGTACAGTTTTTGTTGTTTTTTGGTCTCTCTAACCGACATGCATTTCTCCTTAGTCCGTGTTCTCCCGTCAACCCATTAGGAAAAAATGTTGTTGTGTGAATTAAATTGTACAATCTGTTGTACCCAAATGGTGTGTATCTAAATATGCCTGATCCCGCTCACAATAAGGCCCTGGCAGCTTTTTAAAGGAACACTCTAAGAAAAAGACTGACCCCAGCCCTTCCTCGTTGCAACAGGAACTGTTGGTTAAGGTCTTTCCCTCCCTGTGGGCATTGTGAGCCAATCATGCTGACCAGGTTGGGCACATTGGATCTGCCCAGCTGGCTGAAATTTGCCTGAACCCAGCAAGACCACTTCCCAAAAATATAGTTAAATCCCTCCTCTCAAACTATACCGAGGAAGGAATTTTATTGTGTTGTTTATGCTGTTGTTCTCCCTATTTTATTTATTGTTTGTAGCCCTGTTATTATTCTCTTTTGTAGTGCACCGATGCTGAGGGGTTGTTGTTGCCTCAGGGAAAGATTGTGTTAAGTCCAGACATGAAAAATAAAAAATATTGATCGTTGAACAGGATGCCTCTGGATGTGGTGTGTGTATGTGCATGGATGTGCTTGGATAGATAAAAGGGGATTTGGTCAGGAGGCCCGCTCTCCTTGCCAAATTGGTAGTGAAACAATGCCTGTGCCCATAAAAAAAAAATAATAATAATGCAGCAAGAAAAAAGGATCGGGCCCAAACAAACGGCAACAGCGGTTTAAGGAAGTAAGAGAAAAAAAAAAGTTAAAAGTTAACTCTGTAGTTATTAGAAAAAAATTAAGCAGTAAAACTAAGTACAAATGTTAAAAGAAGGTGTTATAAAAATAAAAATCTTGGTTTCTTTAGAATGTCTGTAAATAATCAGCACTCTTGGTGTGTATAATTTTTGTTTTATAATAATTGGTGTTGTTTTGGGTTGTAAAAAATATATATATACTTTTGCCAGAACACAAAACTAAACAAGAAAACAATCCAAAGTTGTGGCTGCAACAGGGCAGTCAAGGCCAGGAGAATGGTAAAAAATTTTGAATCTGTTTTGGTAACAAATAGCAGATAGAAACCATTAAAACTTGACCTGCCTACAAAACAAATACAGAAAAACATGGGGAGTAATTTGAATAATTCCTCAGTTTTGCCTGCAATCAGCAAGGATATTTGTAAAGAAAAAAATATTTTAAGCAAAATAATTTTATTTAAATGTTTAAATGTTGTAATTGCAAGATTTGACCGTAAATAAGGTCACAGACCCCATCCCTTGGACATTAAAGGCTAATAAGACTTTCACTCAGGTTAAGCATGTTCTGGCCTAAGCATTGGCACTGGGCCTCCCTGATTATAAGAAACCCTTTACTCTCTATTGTCATAAAAAAAGAAGGAGAAGGACGGTTGGGACGAAATGGGTGTTCTCCACATCTTGTGGTGCACTCCAGATGGTCATCTGGTTGCGCCTCGAGCTATGTTCCCCTACCTTGCTCGCATGGCCCATGGTTTGGCCCGTGTGAGAAAAGGAGAGATGATTGCATCAGGGGTGTGGCATTGGTATGCCTCAAAATTTTTAATCATGGCTCAACAATATTGTAATCCTTGCCCTATTTGTCTGGCACACAACAGTGGAAAACCAGTCCAGACTAGACCTGCAGCTCACCCCACTCCATGAGGACCCTTTGTAAATATTCAGATTGACTTTATAAACATGCCAAAATGCTGTTCTTATCAGTATGTGTTAGTTTTAGTAATATATTTCCTTATAAAAAGGCTTATGCCAAAACGGTTGTGAAGCTTTGGCATACTTGTAAATAGCAACAGTGAATGTAAACCTAATTTTACTGGACAAATTATAACTAAGTTATGTGCAGCTTCACAGATCTAGTATGGCCAAATGCACTTACAAGGCCACTTCCAACGCACTCAGCCCTTATAAAATTTCTATCAAGGCACCCAATGCAACTATCAACAGTGCCCTGCTGGCTTTGGCTCAGGTGGACATTTATTTAATAAATGACACAATGCGTAATTATCGCCAGGCACTAATAAAATGTGTTAAGTCTTTTTAAATACAGTAGCTCTGCTGCTTGCTGAAACCAGAAGACTGGATGTACATGGAGGTCCACCAGCGAGGAACTGCCCTGGCTCCATGCTGAAAGACCCTTATCAAATCCTGTTAATTACCAACACTGCTGTGAAGTGCCAAGAATTGACTACTTGCCCATGTTCCTCACTGTGATGACTCTCTGACTAATAATTGGTCTATCTTTCCTTCTGGCATTGTTGCTCTTTCTGGACGGCAGGAGTGAAGGACAAGGTAAAAGAACTGGTAACTTCTCCTTTATTTGCTGACAGACCCACTGAGCCTTTGAACTTTGCTAAGAAAACAACCTCTCCACCTGAGGACATAATAAAGCCTCTAAGCAAGCAAGGTGATTGTGCTAGTAACCTCTCCCTTGCTGCCTCACTGCTGGACAGCTAAGTGAATTAAGACTACGAAATCTTGAAGAATAGCTTGCGGAAGCTAGCCAAAACTACCTGAAAATGAGACTTTTAATGTTCCTTAACCTTTCCTTTTTAATGAACTTGGAATGGGGATGGAAAAGTAATATTTTCTAAATATTTCTCCAATTAGTAGCCTTACTTGTAAGCTCACTGCTGACACCACTAGTAAATAACCAAACATATACCCACAGGACTTGTCTAACCACGGGAATATTTTTCTACTTAAAGGCTATTTCAGTAACCAACAACATAGCCTGTACCCTGTTATAGTATTTTCTCTCCCATATAACGAACCTAAAGCCTCCTGAAAAAGTATCCAAGTGTATGACCAGCAGTTGTGGTATGGTTCTTCTAGGAAAAAGAAACCCAATTGCTCCTGAGGGGCTACCCTTGAGTTGGTATAGACTTGGGGTGCATCCTCCTACCAAAGGAGGGATTTAACTGGCTCCTTGTGGGACGGGGCAAATAGTGCCGCTCCTGTCTGGAATATTTACAAAAATCAACAGCATGATGAAAATTGGGCCAATTGGCCCAGGACATAGGCTTATCTCCGGGGCACAAGTAAGCAGTATCTGGGCTGGAGTGGACGAATTACATGTTGTCTCCACCCCTTAGTTCTTTAACCCAAGATTTACTGCTAAAATGCTCTTAAGCATCGCTGAAACAGGCATGGCAATGTGAGATAAAATGGATATTGGGATTTATTCCCAGTTCAGGTGATTGCCGTACAGGTTAGGTCCCCTGGCCATGCCAGGCTATTCCAGAACTACTAGACGAATCCCATCCTTCCCTTGCTCCCCCCACGGCCTCCCCTTTAGTTAAGCCTCCCATAGTGACCCCATCCCTCAATATCTCAGAAAATCATGCCCGTTCTGAGCCCCAATCTGACCCATATTTACCCAAAACCTCGACTGTTATACAATGGCCCAGACCCTCCTCTTCTGGTGATTTATTCTCTTATTGCGCATCCAAGTTATTTTTCTCATTGCATAGCTATGTATACCAACGGTATGTTAAATGGAATGCGTTTGGTATGGTGTATCTTAGTTACCGTAATATAACCTCTTATGTTACTTATACAGGAGAACCTGACCAAGCTGAAATTTACATAGACACGTGGGACACTGACCATGATATAGACCTCGTGTTAGTCCCAGGCACTTGTTGGCCACTTACTGAAAAGGGTCCAGAATGTTTTGTAGCCACCCGTGCCACCCGAACTAATGTTACAGTTGAAAGGATCTGCCTAACCACTGTAGGATTTCTTTGTGTCCAGGATCTTCCCCTCACTGTAAATATCACTTGTACTCTACTTCAATACACCCCTTTCCATTCAATTAACACTTCCCTGGCTAAGGAGGGCACTCAGGTTCAGAACCAACAGTTATGGTATGAGCCTACAGAAAAACCTCACTTATCAGGATTTAAATGGACAATCCTAAATGCCTTTTTATAGCCTTTCCCTATGTGCATGGAATTTTACTGTCTCAAAGCCCACAGCCCAGGGTCATAGAAAATTACTGGCCCAAGATGGAGTCTAGGGTCACGAGAGCATATCACATGCCCTTATATGCTTTGATGACTCATAGAGGCAGCCATTGCACATATTCTTTCTGAGGCATCCATAGGAAAGGCTTACTGGCTGGGATAGATAATTTCAATGGCCAGTTGTGAGTTGAGAGGCCTCAATGGGCCATCAACACATAGCTATCTGGCCCTAATGTAAATTCTATCCAGTGAGTGTTACCCAGGAATACAACACATGTGTAAAATACCAGTATATAGCCAATATTTATAACTTCAGATACAAAGATGATACATGCATATAAAAAAGATAATCACACTTAGCAATTTAGAACTTTTCCATTGACACCTTCCATTACATACTTAGTACAAGATTTGTTGCAATTATATAACAGTGGCACTGTAAATTATATAAATGGTCATATTCAATCATACAGCATCACACCATGTGGGCTAGAATTTAAAAGAAAAAGAAAGAAAGAAAGAAAAATTCACAAAACCACTTGACTTCAAGGGGTGGGAGTTAAAAAAACCACCACCAACAATTTATCTCAAGACTCATGATAACATTGTGAGAATTTGCAACACTGTGTTTACCACATTGCTTGAAATCTTTTCAGGTAATAATCAGTGTGCTGCCTATCCTGATTCTGTCTATACAAACACCATCTTGTGGCTGCCAGATAAAGTTGCAGTGCTAATTTATGGAAAGACTGTTTGGGATATATATTTTTTCCATCATGGGTGTTTCACTTGTCAAAACAGTCCTTGAAGTTTGAGGTTTCAGTTTCATGGAATGAGTTTGATGCTCCTGAGCCTAATAAAATACAAGTTCTGCTGCAACTTCAAATTGCCTGCTTTAGATTTCACTCTGAAAGCCTTAGGGGAAGAAACCACATGAGTAAGAGTGTGACACCTGGTCAGACTCCTTTGATAAACTCCAACTTGCTAGGTGGCCAAAGTTTTTTTACTTTGATTTACAGTACAGACTGCACATGACTGCAATCCACCTGTGATACAGTGTGGACTGGTTAGATGTTGTTAGCGCAACTATTTCCAATTGAATTGGATGGGCTAGCCAGTGGCTGGCAACCTGCAGTTTATTTGCACTGATCATCTGCAGGCACGGCTGCCCGCGGCTCCCAGTGGCCATGGTTCGCCATTCCTAGGGTGACCAGATGTCCTGGTTGGAGCACCCATGGCGAAAAATTGCAGCCAAGCTTCCCCCTCCTCACCTCCCTCTCCCCTCCTCCCCTGAGTGTGCCACATCCCCGCTCCTCCCCCCCTCCAGCGCTTCCCACCACCTAACAGCTGTTTGGCGGCACTTAGCGGTTTCCAGGAGGGAGAGGGAGGAGCAGGTATGTGGCACGCTCAGGGGAGGAGGAGGAGAAGAGGCAGGGCAGTAGTGGGGACTTGGGAGAAAGAAGTGGAATGGGGGCAGAATGAGGTGGATGTTTGGGTGGGAAGAGGCAGAGGGTGGGAGAGCACCCACCCCAAAGAAAGGAAGTCGGCACATTAGAGGTGAGTGGTGGGCAGGGAGAGTGAAGAAGTGAGCAAGCGAGCGGACGGCGGGTGGGGGTGGTGAGGAGGCGAGCAGTGGGTGGGGGACTGAGAAGGGATGCAGCAAGCCAGCAGGGGACTGAGGACTGAGGAAGGGCATGGTGAGGGGGAGGCGAACGGGGAGGGGGCAGGACCTGGGCCAGAGTGGGGGCAGAGCCTGGGAGGAGTAGGGGTGGACTGTGGGTGGAACTGAAAGCACCCCAATGTGTACCGATATTTTAGTGTTGTGATCTAGTCACCATAGCTGTTCCTGGCCAATGGAAGCTGGGGGAAGCAGCAGCCAGCATGGCCCTGTGGCCCGCACTGCTTCCTGCAGCTCTCCTTGGCTGGGAACGGCGAACTGCGGCCACTGGGAACTGTGGACGGCCATGCCTGTGGATGATCAATGTAAACAAAGTGTCTCGTGGCCCACCAATGGATTACCCTGACAGGCCGCGTGCGGCTTATGGGCTGCAGGTTGCCCACCACTAGGCTAGACACTGCAAGGACTACAGGTCCATGATGTTTGGCACCCTCTGGAGGAGGACACTTTGAACTTTGCTCCAGGATCCTGTATCTGGGCTGAAGTGGAAAATCAGGAGATCCTACAGGGGTTGCATTGACAGGCTGGGAGGCGGAAGGGCAGGGTTGGCTAAGGGAAACTGGAGGAGAGAAAGGAAGCTGAGCCTAGAGCTCTGTGGTGCTGCCTTGACAAGACTGAATATCTAGTGGGACTGGAGCTAGAGGCAGTTGCCCTTGTTGGGAGCTGGAGAGGCACTGCTGTCAAGCTGCCCTTACTGAGGCCACATGATTTGTGCAGGCCAGGCTGCACTTGCAGGCCTGCTAATCCCAAGCTTCAGCACATTGACTCCTTCTCAGCAGCCAGCCACTGAAAGCTGCAGCCAGAATGTGCTGGTTGCACCTGCACTGGTGGATTCTGAGCTGTGCCCATAGACAGCTGTGGAAAGTGCGAGCACCCAGTGATTGTTCTCCTTGCTTGGGGTGACCCTGTCTGTCCCCTTGGTGGGCTGGTGGGCAAGTCTTGGGCTAGTCATCGCGGGCTAGCCAAGGTGAAGACCATCAAGCTTGTAAGAAAACCTTAGTGCTGGTGGCTTTCTTTGATAATGAGGATTGTTACCAGCTACCGCAGTGTCAGTCTGAACCTGCTCTATATATGCCATCATGCACCAGCAATGCCCCTCTGCCATGTACATTGGCCAGACTGGACAGTCTGTACGCAAAAGAATAAATGGACACAAATCAGCCACCAAGAATTATAACATTCAAAAACCACTAGGAGAACACTTCAACCTCCCTGGACACTCAATAACAGACTTAATAGTGGCAATTCTTCAACAAAAAAACTTCAAAAAGAGACTTCAATGAGAAACTGAAGAACCGGAATTAATTTGCAAACTGGACACCATCAAATTAAGCCTGAATAGAGACTGGGAGTGGCTGGGCCACTACAAAGAGCAATTTTCCCTCTGCTGATACTTAGACCTTCTGTTGGGAATTGGCGACGTCCACCTTGATTGAATTGGCCTCGTTAGCACTACAAAAAGTAATTTTCCCTCTGTTGATATTCACCCCTTCTAGTCAACTGTTGAGACTAGGCCACTTCCACCTTGATTGAATTGGCCTCGTTAGCACTGACCCCAACCTGGTGAGGCAACTCTCCCTTATTCCTGGCCTGATGACTCATGGTTGCTCAGAGTGGGGAAAACTCCCACCTTTGTAATTTTCCAAACTTGGGACTTTCTTTTCAGAGCCAATGTCTTTCATTAACTTTAATAGTCCACCATTGTCTCTTTTTGGCTGGACTGATGGGTCCTTACTGGAGCGAATGTCATGTAAACAGCTCGCTTGGGAGATGCTCCTTCCTGCCTTCTTGCTTCACCTACCCCATTTTGAGATGATTCTGCAGTTGCACCACAGCTGCAATTACAATATTTTATATATACCCACATACATTCATAACCATAACCTGGATATACATCTCCTAATGACCAGTATATTCAGGACATTACATGCGTTCATAAAAGACCTTACTAGACATATTTTCATACACAGTAACATATACAAACAGTTGATTCAACTGCTTATTCTTTGGGGTGCAGGTCCCCTATTCTCCTTTGGGGTGTTTGGACCCTGTTTGTCCCAAAGTTCTCTAGCACAGAGGAGGAAGCCATTGTAATGTCTATAGTGCAGGAGAGCTTATCTGCAGTGAAACCTAAAGGCTCAGAAACCAGAAAGCAAATAAAAGGAAACCAAAATGCATTTTTAAAAACCCTCATAATTTTGGGGGGTCCTTTTCAAACTATTCTGTGCAACCTAGACTGCTAAAGACTTACTTTTTTTTAAATGAAAGCTAAGAGTCTCTTGCAATCCAAAACGTCGGTTAGTCTATAAGGTGCCACAGGATTCTTTGCTGCTCTTGCAATCTCTTGATTCCAGGAGCTGGAGCTTTAAGTAATGCACCAAAAATCACCAGAATTGGCAACACTGCAGTCTTAGGTCTCAGACTGTCTATTCAGTTCTACAGAGTTCCCCAAATCTAGAAAAGTATGTACCCCCTTCACCTGCAACCTCTTAAATCCATTACCTAATCAGAGAGAAGCCTACTGGAGACTGGGGCCCTAGTATACTAGGCACAGTACAAACGCATAAGAGATGATGCCAACTCCAAATAGTTCATTATCTCATTATTTACTGTTTATACTGTATGTAGCACCCAAAGCCACAACCAGTGTGGGTCCCATTGTGCTAGGCCCTGTACAAACAAATAGCAAATGGCAGTCACTGTCCAAGAGCTGACAATCTGAAAGTCAATCTGTAACAGGTAGATGAGACAAACAAGTATGCTAAGTTGTTGTGTAGAAAAAACAGGGTAACAGACAAACCCGGAAATCCACAAACCCAGAAATCCTGGACGCTCCATCATCTCAGGCACTGGCACTCTCACTGAAGGACTGTCTGGATATGTGGACAATCTACTCAGACCCTATGCCACTAGCACTCCCAGCTATCTCCGTGACACCACTGATTTCCTGAGGAAAATACAATGCATTGGTGACCTTCCAGAAAACACCATCCTAGCCACCATGGATGTAGAGGCTCTCTGCACAAACATCCCACACACAGATGGAATACAAGCTGTCAGGAACAGTATCCCTGATGATGCCACAGCACAACTGGTTGCTGAGCTCTGTGCCTTTATCCTCACACACAACTATTTCAAATTTGATGACAATATATATCTCCAGATCAGTGGCACCGCTATGGGCACCCGCATGGCCCCACAATATGCCAATATTTTTATGGCTTTCTTGGAACAACACTTCCTCAGCTCTCGTCCACTCACGCCCCTTCTCTACCTAAGCTACATTGATGACATCTTCATCATCTGGACCCACGGGAAGGAGACTCTGAAAAAATTCCACCACGATTTCAACAGCTTCCACTCCACCATCAACCTCAGCCTGGACCAATCTACATGGGAGGTCCACTTCCTAGACACCACTGTGCAAATAAGTAATGGTCACATTAACACCACCCTATACCGAAAACCTACCGACCGCTATGCCTACCTTCATGCCTCCAGCTTCCATCCCGGGCATACCATATGATCCATTGTCTACAGCCAAGCACTGAGGTACAACCGCATCTGCTCTAACCCCTCAGACAGAGACCAACACCTACAAAATCTCCACCAAGCATTCTCAAAACTACAATACCCGCACGAGGAAATAAGGAAACAGATCAACAGAGCCAGACGTGTACCCAGAAGCGTCCTACTGCAACACAAACCCAAGAAAGAAACCAACAGGACTCCACTGGCCATCACATACAGTCCCCAGCTAAAACCCCTCCAATGCATCATCAGGGATCTACAACCCATCCTGGACAATGATCCCACACTTTCACAGGCTTTGGGTGGCAGGCCAGTCATCGCCCATAGACAACCCGCCAACCTGAAGCATATTCTCACCAGTAACTGCACACCGCACCATAGTAACTCTAGCTCAGGAACCAATCCATGCAACAAACCTTGATGCCAACTCTGCCCACATATCTACACCAGCGACACCATCACAGGACCTAATCAGATCAGCCACACCATCACCGGTTCATTCACTTGCACGTCCACCAATGCAATATACGCCATCATATGCCAGCAATGCCCCTCTGCTATGTACATCTGCCAAACTGGACAGTCTCTACGGAAAAGGATAAATGGACACAAATCAGATATTAGGAATGGCAATATACAAAAACCTGTAGGAGAACACTTCAACCTCCCTGGCCACACAATAGCAGATCTTAAGGTGGCCATCCTGCAGCAAAAAAACTTCAGGACCAGACTTCAAAGAGAAACTGCTGAGCTTCAGTTCATCTGCAAATTTGACACCATCAGCTCAGGATTAAACAAAGACTGTGACTGGCTTGCCAACTACAAAACCAGTTTCTCCTCCCTTGGTTTTCACACCTCAGCTGCTAGAAGAGGGCCTCATCCTCCCTGATTGAACTAACCTCGTTATCTCTAGCTTGCTTCTTGCTTGCATATATATATATATATATATATATATATATCTGCCCCTTGAAATTTCCACTACATGCATCCGATGAAGTGGGTATTCACCCACGAAAGCTCATGCTCCAAAACGTCTGTTAGTTTATAAGGTGCCACAGGATTCTTTGCTGCTTTTACAGATGTAATAAGGTCTGCATGATTCTCAGTTATTCAACAGTAGGCACCACAACATGCTAGCTGCTAAACCATTCCCATATTTCAATTTCCTATATGCATTACAGCAGAGATGGGTTTTGAGGCAGGACTTGAGGAGAACAAGATGGTGGCTTTGCAGATTTTTACTGTGTGCTTTCCCCCTTTTTTGGTAGGAAAAAAGGAAGAGAAGTGGGGAACTAAAGAAAACCTCAGTAATGATTTTGACTTGAAAAATTAAAAAAAAATTTTAATTTATTTTGGAAAATTAAAATTTCACAAAAAATCATAAATGAGAAAATGGTTTGCATTATTAAAACAATTCCATAGGAAATAATTCTCATTTTTTGATCAGCCCTTCTCTACTTTTGTTTTTTGTTTGTGATTCAAATTATTTGGCTAATAATAACAGGAGATGTACCTATCTGACCAAGTACTGATTTTTGCCCCAGATCCCTAAGTGGCTCCCCTCAAGGGCTGAGCTCACAATCTTGGGTTCAGCAGGCCAATGCTCAAACCACTGAGCTAGCCCTCCCTGGGGTTTGGAGGGGGCAGTTGGAAAGGAGGAGTTAATTAGGAGCAAGGGAGTACAAAAGGCAAAAGAAGGAAGAGAGCGACCTTGCACAGGAAGGAAAGGGAAGGGAAGGGAAGGTGAGAGAGAAGAGGAGTGTGAAGCTGGAGAAGAGCATGAAGAGCAAAGAGCATGGGTGAGGCACATTGGGAGAAAGGGAAGGAACTCAGAGGAACCAGACAATCAACAAATCGAAAGCCAGTCTGACATCACCAGAACACAAGAGCTCAGGTAAACTATCTAGTTTCTGGAGCTTTTTACACCCCTGGAAGTTCTTATTTTTCCCTCCTCTGAGTCCACATGGCTGGATGAGGGAGCCACATGGAGTTTGGTATCTCAGAAACTCCTCCAAATTCAGCAGCTGTGGAACAAGAACTGAAGAGGGTGAATAAATCCATAGTTATTGTAACTCTCTCTTCTCTCCAGATGACCTAGATGCAGGCAACTGTTCACCTCCTGACTGGGTGCCTGATGTTCTTGAGGATAACGAAGATCCTGGGGAGGTCCCAGCAGTGGTGTTGGATAGCTGGGAATCTTCTATCCACCCATCTGTAGCAGCTCTCTTCTCATGGGAAGAATGACAGTTGGCAGTGTCTCCACCAGTTATGCCCTGTTTACCACTGTTAGGGTACCTTGGCAGCTTCCAGGAACAACTCTGGCCTAAACCATGCAATAGGCCTAGCAGATAAGAATAAATTATAATCGTTGTAAGGAAAATATTCTTCTGCTGCTGCTTTCATGTGGAAAAAGCAACATTTTACAAGTGAATAGAAAGGTTTGAAATCTGTTTGAGGACATCAGGAGATGCAGAATGGACCTTTGCTATGCTTCCTGGAAATGAAAAGATGGGGCACTTATTCACAATGTGTTTGATGGTTTGGAGGTCTCTGCATTTACACATGGTGGAGAATCCTTGATTTTCCATTTGTTCATCAGGTGCACGCATCTTCCATGTAAGATCTTAATACTGGTAATGGTTGTCCACTGTCTTTGGTGGAGAAAGAAACCAGATGGTTTGACAAAGGGCTCATCAGGGAAAGCATTAAACTACTTTTGGTATTTGCAGCTCAAACTCATGAAAAACTGTCAACAGCTTTCCATCGTAGCAATTTTGAAGCTAAGAGGATGTTGAATGTAAACTTCTTAGTGATGATCCTAACCCCTCCAACTAGGAGTCACCATCGATTTAAAGCCTTACCTACCAACAATATCTGAAGCAGGTGAGCTATAAAACGAAGAGTCACATTGTCACATTCTGGCCGGGGCAGTCCAGACCAGTGAGGGGTTGTGTCATTGCCTCCCCTGTAACTTTGAGCGCCTCACAATGCTTTACTGCTGTAGCTCCCAACCTGGGCTGCTCACAAATAGCCTAACGGTATGCAGGCACACCCTGAGTGTCTAGTGTGCTAGATAGCTCTGGTTCAGCAACTCTGACCCCAGCAGCCAGTGTACAGCCCTGCAGCCCCTCTCTGATTTCCACCAGACTCGGTTACTGATTGCCAGGTGACCCCAGCACATTTCCAGTCTGGAATTTTCCCCAAACACTGTGCTCTGCAATGTCCAGCTTTCTCTGGGCCAGTTCAGAGAAATAAAAAGGCTCATTTGCTCCTTTAAAGATACAAAAACACGTCACAGCTTATTAACTTAATGGGAAGCAAATACAAAAACCCCAGCACTGAGCTGGTTTGTGGTAAAAATGAAATAAATTTATTAACAAAAGATACATCAGATTAAGTGAGTTCAGGTATAAGGAATGAAGGTAGAAAGAGTCACAAGTAAAACAAAACAAAACACGCTTCTAAACGTCTAACACTTAATCTAGCAAGATACAAGCTTTGTTCAAGATCATTTCTCTCACCATCATTCTTTCCAGCAGTAGCTGACTTTCTTTCAGTCAGGATTTTCCACAAAAGCACAAGATGCTGCCTTCCCTTGTCTTCTCAGATGGAAGATCCTTGCCGAAGCAGGTTTCTCACCTATATTCAGTTTCAGAGACTTCAAACCCCCAACTTAGTTGAAGGACCCTCTTTCTCAGCTTGCAGGGGCTCTGTTCTGTTGTGTCTGTCTAGAAATGGATGCCAAGGATGGCTTCTGTCCTAGCGTATATCTCCCAAAGTCCAATGAACTTGGGTGACCGCATGCTGTTTTCCTCTTCCTGTGGGCTTTTATAATACAGTAATATTGTATACAACCAGTTGTTTCAATTGCTTCTCACTTGAGGTTCAACCCCGTCTTTATAGACCAGTAAACCTTTGAAATGGATTCATCTGAAAAGTAAAACCCAAACCAAGCTTCTCTCTTCTGCTGGGTGTAGATGCCAAGCTGTCTTCTCTCCCACTTGTCAGTGTGAGATTTGCCTTCAATGCAGAGTTTTGTGCCATTGGAGTCACTCCCATGCCATCCAACAGCCACTTTCCTTTTCAGCTGGGGGTTATACCCAGAGCCACTTTCCCCTCTCTTCGAGACAGCAGTAGGCTAGAAAAGGAGGAGACTTTCTTTCCTCCAAGCAAGTGTTGAGAGAGGGAGGGCAGAGGAGTCATTTCAGCAAATAGAGGCTGAAAGCCATGAAATAACCCAAGTACCAGGTGTTACAATACATTGTGAAATCTGCCCAGGAAAGGGGCTTAACTTTTCTTAGGGAATGAGTGGCTAATCCCACCCACTGTCCAAAAAGAGAAGCAGCTTCTAAAAACCAAGGTCACTGTCCAGCAAGTACCAGGGTATTTTGTTACCCCATTCCAAGTTTGCCCAGGCAATGCAAGAGTCCTTGCATTTTCATGAGTGTGTCATTGGGGCTGGATTTTTACACTGCTTTCACACTCAACTAAGCAGACACTAGTTGGCATTGTTGCTTCATTGAAAACGCTGATGAAAAGAGCTGTGTGATGAACAGCAGCAGCAACAATGCCCCAAAGCCGGACCATCAACAAAACAGAAGGAACTGGTTATAAGAGAGCATATATATTAAGTAACTAATATATTAACTAGTAATTAACTGTACTCAGACAGTGATGCTGGCTAACTGTATTGGTCCAGCTACATTTAATCAAGGACTATCCTGGGCCAGGAGCATTGCCTTCAATAGTGTGTGCAGCCTATGTGCTCTTTGTTATGCCCAGCCTAAATTTTATAATTATCACCAGGTCATTGACAGTCGTGATCAGGGCCGGCTACAGGTACCAGGATTCCAAGCTGGTGCTTGGGGCAGCAATTATCAAGGGGTGGCAGTCCCTGTTGTTTTGCCCCAAGCAGTGCACCGAATTGCCGCCGCGGGGGCGAGGGCAGTCTGTGTGCCCTTAGGGCAGCATGTGCGTTTCCGCGGTGGCAGCATTTCGACAGCAGCTTCTATATTTAGCTGTCCTTGATGGCTTCAGCTAAACATAGAAGCTGCCACCTAAACGCACCTGCCGCCCTAAGGGCACACGGATTGCCTCTGCAGCGGCAGCAATTCAATGCACTTCTTCGGGGGGCGAAAACTGTAGAGCCGGTCCTGGTCGTGATCCATCTGAGCTCCAGCAATAAGATGTGCTTCCTTCTTCATGGTCTGCAACGCTGCCCTGAGAGAGTTAAAATGATCATGGCCCAAATATTCAAAACAGTAAGATTACTTAAAACTGCCTAAAAGGGAATCCAAAATGAGGTGTTTTCTTCTACACTAGTGAGACTTGGGAGGATTGCTTTTTCACTACTGTCTGAAGCAATGGTAATTGTTGTGCATGAGAGAGGCTGAGAACAGATGCTGGGAGACTATAATGGAAATGCAGCCCAGGCAGAACTTGTGACATGGAAACAAAGACATTTGATTTTGGAAATATTACAGTGAGGCAAGAGGAAAACTAAAACCCTGTGACTTTGCCACTCTGTAGCTTTTCAAAAGTTGAGGAAGTTTTGAAAAATTAGGGTGGAAAAAGGAAAAGCCCTCCTCTGCCCCCACAAAATAACCCAACAAAGTACCCACACAACAACCCTGGATAATATTCAGAGTATCACACTCACTGGCAAAAAGTGAAAAAGTGGGGTAGGGGATGGAAGAAATATAGAATTTGAAATATTGAAACTATTTTAAAAATAGTTTGCAAAAAAATAGAAAAAAAATTCATGATTGTTCCACTTTGAACCCTGTGAAATGGGAACAACTTCAAAACTTCACATTTTTTGAGCCAGCATTGCTTAGGGGCTTTTACGACAGCAGTAAGCAAACTTGCTCTCACCCAGAGATCTCCACTAGTGCCATAGCACTGGCATGGTTGCCCTGCTGCAGGTTGTGGCTGTAGGACAGGTAGTGATTGTTCTAATGCAGATGTCCCTGAGAAGGGCTGAGGGAAGCTTGGGTTGAACAGAAACAATGGTGAGTGGGCTTTTCTGGGTGGTTGCTTGTTTTGTGGAGAAAACTCTTTCTAGAAAAGAAGAACGATTGAGAAATAGCGAAGAGTCATTCATTGAAGGAGATGGCTCAGTTGAGTGGGGCTCTGAAGAGAAAACTGGCAAAGCAGTCAAAGCAGAAGCTATCTCTTTTATTAAAAAAAGCAAGAACAAGAGAGAGCTTTGTCTAAATATTGTGCCACAGAAAATATGGCAACAGATTTAGCAGCAGCAAAATACTTTCCTGCTGTGTTTGCAGCAACAACTAGAGAACATACCAGGGGGTCATCTACACATTGCACAGGGGTTAATAGCCTGAAAAATAAGCAATTAGTTCCTTTATATTGAGGGAATATGATAAATTCCTTGCAATGGATTGGGGGAGGGGTGTGGGATGGAGTTCTCATTTCTGACTCTTCTCATGAACTCCAAAGTGGGAAGGGAAAACCGTTCCCTTCTGCAGTCCGATAAGAGAGTTTCTCCACCAATTGTTAGCTAATCCTAGAAGAACATTACGCTAAGATTTTTCCTGCGTGCATGTATTCACTCAGACTAAACCCACCACTAATATGAAGGCAGTCAATGATTGTAAAATATTTACCAAGGAAAATCCTTGCACATCTTAAAACGAAACAGAAAGATACTAAATATTCATTTCCCCCTCTTTCTGATATTTATTTACTGTAGTGATTATATTACTCTATCTAGTTATGTACAAAGACCTCCTCACAGTGGTGTATAGGCATGGGGATTACAGGCTTAAGGGTCCCACCTACGCACCATGGAGAGATGGCATATGGCTGGAACAGGCCAGACAGAGCATGGCTTTAGACAATCTAGGACAAAAATCTGTGAGTCCCAAATTGTACACTGAAGTCTCTTTAATACACTGTCTAAACTGAGGATGTAAAACACATGGTGAAGTATAAATTACTTCAAATATGGTTTATGGGCAAGATCTACAAAGTTAGGGCTACTCACTACTCTTTAGTCCACAACAGATCTTCCACTGACATTAATGGGACATTCATGAAGTGACTGAGGGCTGAATTTGGCTCCTTGTGGTAACTAAAGTTTTAGTTAGTAATGTCACTTTCAGATTACTTCAGTGGGAAAAAGTGACAAGGAACTTTTAGGCCCACTGTTATCTCTGTTCTTGGTTTGCTAGATGATTTTCACATGCCATTGCAGTAACAGTGGAAATTACGTGCACCTAATTATTTGAAAGTCAAGTTCATAAGGTGCCATCACTAGACTTAAGGGTTAATATATCACTGAAAACAATGTGGGCAGATCACATCACAACTTGGAATAGCTTTGTTTGCAGACTCTGGAAGGTCACATCAGGTTTTACACTGATTGCTCTTCATTTACATTTGGAACGTTTTCTTCACTCCCCTCCTGGCTAGAAACTGATGGCCAGATCCTCAACTGGTGTTAGGGAGTATAGTTCCATAGATTTCAATGGAGCTATGCCAATTTACACCAACTGGAAAGCTGGCCCTTACCTTTTAAAATACAAAAACTTGCATTCTGCAGAACCTGGATTTGTGCTGGGGGTTAGATAAATACAATTAGACAGCAAGATCTGACCCCACTGGTTTAGATATTTCTTTGCAAAATTGCTCTTTTCAGGTCTGTGAAATGCTTCTTCAGTTTTATTCAGGTCACTCTTATTGCATTCATTGCAATCCACCTCTTATTGCATTCAAAGCAGATGACTGATGGATGCTGTGCTAAACATTTGGTGAAGGGGGTAGAAGTTGATCCCAACCCCCATACACCATTGACTTCACTGGTAGGTCTTCTGTAAAACAATTACCACTGTCTGCTTTTATGTGGAGTTCAGATTGCTTAGGTACTCAAAGGTGTTAGCCTGTTTTTCTGAAAGCCATCCCTTTTTGAAAAACAGAATCCGGCTTCTGAGATCAGAATTCAGGTCTTTTCTCGTGGCTCTCAAGAGAAGTGATAGAAACCTAGTCACTTGCATCATTTAAATCTAGAGTGGATAAATTAGTGGAGATATTTACAGTTAGAGAACAATTCTGCTGTAGTAAAATGTCCAGGGAATGGATGAAATGACCAAATACAATATTTTTTCATGCTCTCTAATTTCTATGATTAAAGTAGTTGATATTAACCTCTGTACTATTTAGCCTTCTAATTAACATTACCATGCTATTCCTTCTACTAATAGGGAATCTCGTGAATAACCTACTAATTACTTTGAAATAATTGTACATATTTTAATGACTACCATTGTAGGACAATCCGATATGCTGCTATTATCAGATATTCCATTCTTCAGTTTCATGCACGCTCATGTCTGTTCACCCTAAACTAAGAGGTGGCAGACTCACTGCTGTTCCTTACTTCTGCAGGATGTCGGACTGTTCCAAAGTCCAATCAAATGCTGTGAGAACAAGCTCCTTCCACCACCATATCTGGACTAACTCCTTCCTTCCACAGCTAGCGTCCAAACACTATCATGCATTAAGGTCTGGCTTGTTGATAGAACAAGAAACACCCGGGACACTAGTGTGTCCGTTTTAGGTGCCTGAAAACTATAATGGGATCACCTCAGTCTTCTATCTTCCAGTCTTTCCTCTGCTTAACCTATCCTAAGCCAGAGCTTTCTAAACCATGAATTAACTTTGTTTTTCATCTCTTTACTCTCTCCACAATCTGAATATTGTATTTTAAAGCCAGGCAAGATGTACACAATATAATAGGCGGGGTACACTTAGTCCTCTGATTTGAAATGTTTTACTTTGTTTTTCTTATTACTATACTTTACAGCAGTCATACTCAGACCTCAGTGGTTCAGGAGCCAAATCAGCAATCAACATTACCCAAAAGAGCCACAGTAGCATGAATGCATTGTTTAATTTACTATAGTACTATATATTCATATTTAAACAATATGACAGGGGAAATATTTAGTTTATCTATTATTCTCAGAGCAAAATGACTGACCAAGTATTATTATTTTATCAACTCCAATTGGTTAATATAGTAAAATCATTCTGATTTAATTATTAACCAATCTAAGTTATTAACCAATCACACCGTGTTTTAATATCATGTGCTGCAAGGGGCTGCAGGGGACACATTAAAGAGCCACTTGCAGTTCGAGATCCACAGTCTGAGTATTACTCCTTTACAGGAACAAACAATGAGACACTGAAACACTCCCCCCTGTGTCCATGATGCTGCATTAACAAATGCATAATGCACAGTAAACGTTTCTTCTGCTTCCCTCAGCTTGGGTCACATTAATAGAAGAATGTTCAGAATTGATAAGCAAACAATTCACTGCCAATTTCACCACTCATGTGACTTGCAATGAGTAGATGCCAGGCTTCCCTTACTGGACTTGAGACTTTGTGCTTGAATTAGAAGGGGATCCAAAAGGTACCAGATAAGAAGATGGACAAAACAAAATAATCAAACAAAACCTGAAGGACTTTGAAAACGAACATATGCAGGGGTGATACTTTAATAAGGGGTTTGTTTGTTTCAGTATTTAGTAATGAGATTCTCTTAGAAGAAAGAATTACATTCTCTCTTAGAAGGAAGCTAGTCACCAACACTTAAATGCTGAGGTTTTTAAAACAGTGCAGGAAATTTAGTCACACATTTTTCATTATAATGAATGTGAGATGTGTGTCTAAATCTCCTGCGCTACTTTGATACTCAAAGATTGGGGGCGGGGCAGGCAGAACAGATGTGGGGTTTGCAAGGGATTTGATGTCACTTTCATTTCTGCAGAATATGATAGACTCCCACTTTTTTTCAGCCCACTGGAAGCACTGACCATTATACCATCTAATCTGATGTCTTGATAATCACAGGCATTATATTTCACCCAGTTACTGCTGTAGCCTAGGTAAAAAAGTGGTAGAAAAAATAACCATTGTATTGACAGGTAAACATAACAAGGGTCTGGAAGTAGAGAAGAAAAACTGACCAAGTTACATTCCATGTAAAAGTCTAATGCAGAAAGACCGGAGAAGATACCCTCTTTAAATCTCTCCTTTGCTGTGTTGCCTGCAAATACTGTTAGACTGCTGGTGTGCTAACACTACTGTCTATCATGCTGACCAATATTATCTCTTTGTTTCTGTGTATTGCCACATTGGTCTCTCTCTCTCTTTCCACCTGTTGTCTTTTGTCCTGTCCTTAGATTGTAAACACTTTAGGACAGACATTGTCTTTTTACTATGTGCATACAGCACCTAGCACAATGGGGTTCTGCTGAAGGATGGTGACTCACAGGTGCTACACAATACAATACAAATATTGTCAGGGCAGGTGCAACCTTTTAGGTGACCTAGGCGGTTGCCTAGGGCACTGGGATTTGGGGGGTGCCATTTTCTTCAGCAGCAACTGCGGCGGCTGGATCTTCAGCCGTCCCGGTTGCCTCCAACATTTAGGCGGAGGGAGCTGGGCAGGGGATCACGGGGAGGGCCACCTGCAGCAAGTAAGGGGAGGGCAGCACGCAGGGGAACTCCCTGCCCCAGCTCACCCCTGCCCCGCCTCCTCCCTGAGCACGCCATGGCTGCTTCACTTCTCCCACCTCCCAGGCTTGTGGCACCAATCAGCTTAGGCGTTGCAAGTCTGGTAGGCGGGAGAAGTGAAGCAGCGATGGGGTGCTTGTGCTTGTGCTCGTGATCGTGCTCGTGCGTGGAGTAGAGGTGAGCTGGAGTGGGAGGTGGGGAGCTGCAGTGGGGGGGTGCCTCAGGACCGAGGGGGGGAGCTGCCATGGGGGAGGGAGCATCAAGGCAGGGGTGCAGAGAGGGGCGCAAGGTGGAAGTTTCGCCTAGGGCTTGAAACATCCTTGCACTGGCCCTGAATACTGTCATAAGAGAAGCAGAACAATGGAGAACTTCACCAGACTATGCTCACCAGGAAAAATCTGGCCATCTCTCCAGAAAGATACTGGTGAGCACCTAATATGAACAGATTTTACCTGATCTCCATGGCCAGAGGGCAACATAATTTTAGCTAAAGTACAAGACTGTTCATGGTATAAAATATGAACTTCAACAACATGATAGAGGGAAATATCTGTAGGAAAATTGGGCTTGTCTACATACAGAGTTGCACTGGATTAACTAAAGGAAGTGATTTTAAACCAATTTAGTCAAGGCAGTGTTTGGTTTAAATATACTGAACTTAGAGCAGTTTAAAGAAGCTTATTTCGGTTTAGCTTAAATCAAGCAGGAACAGGTTACGGTAACCGAAAATAAACTACTCCAACTAAAGTAAGTGTCCACACTAAATCACTTAAAAAAAAAAAACATACCAGAGTCAAACTGGTGCAAGTTTCTCATGCACACAAGCCCTTAAATTGAATGTGATCATTATCACACATAACACACGCACTCTCAGTTGCTTCCACACCCTCTGAAACAGTCATGATGCATGCAATTTTATCTTTTATCTTTTGATGACCTAGTTTTTTCCAGCAGCTATCAGGGTAAACTCCCCTCACTGCTCCACAATTATCCCTGTTCCTTAAGATTTAGATACTTGATAAGAGCTCCCTCTTCCTACCTGGACAGGAGCAAAGATTAGAAGTTTCACTTTTACTCCAGTAAGTTATAGTTCATTGAACTTGCACTTTGGAAACCTCCAGTTGCATTTTGATTGTACCACTAACACGTAGGTCAGGATATGGAGGTTTAAACCAAAGGTCCTTTCGCGTTCAGTGTCAAAGAGTAACTCTGCTTACCACGTGGCCGGGATTCATGAAAGGAATTTGTACCATTCGCCCCCCTCCAACTTGTACCACTTTGAAGCCTGAATCAATTTTCAGTATTTGAGCAGCAGCTCATGAAAGTTTGAGGGCATCATAATGCCTCGGGAAGAGTTCCTTGGGACAGAAAGAAGTGGGTTTTATAAAGCCCTACCATCTCCTTAAGCCTTCCAGCAGAAAACTCCTAGAGCAGAGTCACAGAATAATAGTAGAATATTCTGTCTTTGTTAAGGAGTGGGGGGAGAGGAAATATGAAGGCTTAACCTTAAACACTGACCCGAGTGTTTTCCTGAATAGGGATGGACTTGAAGTTAAGCACATACTTAAGTGCTTTGCTGAACTGGGGACAAAGAGGGGCAGAAGTAAACAGAAAGAAATACAGGTTGCAAAGAGCTTCTTAAATAAGTGACATCAGCTGGTAATATAATAAGAGATCCTTTCAATTGCTCCAGATTAGTGGAATCTCAATGATTGTTTCAAATTCCATTTTAATACCATAAAATAATTAGCAAACAAGCCTAAATTCTAGGGGAGTGAAATCCCTATCCAAATCTGGATCTGATTCTGAAAAGAATCCCTACATTTATAAATAACTGGCCAAGGCAAAACCTCAGTATCGGAACTTCTCCCTATGAATCCAAAAGTAGATTGTGTAGCTTGAGCCCATTTCTAATATTAGTTCACAATAAATATCAAGCAATCCAGGTTTTACTGCAGCTTCAATTTAAATACATTACAAAAATCTTAATAAAAAACATTTTTAAGCCTATGTAGACCTATATCAACACACAGGAGCTTTCTGGAGGGAAAATGAGGGCACCGTAATATGCCTCAGGGCTTTAGCACACTTCCTATGGCTCCTCTGAGAGCTCTGTCCTGGGATAATGAACAGCTGGGCCTGACAGCTGGGACATGTAGTATGCTGAAATAACTCATAAGGGAACTACTAGCATGCAAAGCTCTGCTGTTTGACTACTTCAGTTGAATGATGCTAGCTAATCAATAGTGGTGATCAGCAAATACGGGGAGTTGCAGTGCTTTGATTTATTCAGTTCAGTGACACAGTAGATGATGTTGTACACTTCTCAGAAAGTAGACTCTGCCTCCCAAAGTTCTCTAGCACAGAGTAATGTGTAATGTCTACAGTGCAGGCGAGCTTATCTGCAGGGAAATTTTTAGAAGGTTCTTTAGGGTGTCACTTGCCCTTATCATACACTGCAATGTATGTGCAGAAAGCTTAGGGTATGTTTACATTAGAAACACTACAGCGACACAGCTGCAGCGCTGCGGATACACTGCTGTAATGTAGACATGTACTACAGCAAAGGGAAGGGTTCTTCTATTGCTGTAGTAACTCCACCCAGTGCCGGATTAAGATATAAACTAACTAAGCTACATCTTAGGGCCTCACAATATGAAGGGTCTCTAAAGAAGAAAAAAAAACTGACTCCATTTCAAATTTTATCAAAATCAGTTATAAATAAAGAAGATATGGGAAGAAGAAGGTTCTCTCTAAATATAGACATTTTCGTTCAAATACAACAAAAATATATACATCTGGCTACACAAATACCCTTACCCTACCCTTGCCCTTCACTAATTGTTCATTATTGACAGGCGGGAGGCCAGGGCCGAGAAAAAAAATGATAATTGCACTTGTAAAATTAGTGTTTCTAGAAGTATGTCTGCTATCAGCTGCTACTGGTAAAATTCTGACCATGCCTTCGTAACGTATTAAATAAATAAATAAATAATCTGACTGATGATAAAATTGGGAAAATCGTGAGGTTGGAGACGGCTGTGTTGTGAAGCAATCCAGCCAAGCTCATACTCGTATGTTTGTGTGTTTTGTCTTCTTTTGATCTGTACATACCTACAATTAGGTATTTCAGTGTGCATGCCACTTTCTGCTTCATGCAGGGCCAGCGCTTCCATTGAGGCGAACTAGGCAATCGCCTAGGGCGCCAAGATTTTCGGGGGACAGCATTTTGCCGGGGGGGGGGCGGCAGACGGCTCCGGTGGACCTACCGCAGTCATGCCTGCAGAGGGTCCGTTGGTCCGCGGCTCCTATGGAGCTGCCGCAGGCATGCCTGCGGACGGTCTGCTGGTCCCGCGCGGCTCTGGTGGACCTCCCGCAGGCACAGCTGCAGCAGCTCCACTGGAGCCATGGACCAACGGACCCTCTGCAGAAATGGCTGCGGCAGGTCCACTGGAGCCGCTGGAGCGGTGCGTGGGGCGGCGAAGTGGCCGTGCGCCTAGGGCGCGAAAAACTCTAGCGCCAGTCCTGGCTTCATGCACTATCCATGCTTCACATGAGTTTGCAGGGGATCATCTTATGTACTTGCATTGAGTGGATCTTGACGAGCATAAATTTGTGTTGCCTTCCCTCTGTCAGTTTCGAGAACCTTCTTAGTAAATATCAGAGAGTGCTGATGAAAGGATAAATAGAGGGTTTTGGGAGAAGTGAAGGAAGAGACACATATATATATCAAAATATTCTGAATACCTGGTGACCAAGTTATTTCAAACTACGTGCATATATGATTTATAGGCTATTAAAGCCTATAATATTCATTATATTTGCTTGAATATAGTGAGAAAAACTAGCCTCTCTGAATGCTTGTCTGGAGATTACAAGTCTTTTTTCTGGTAAATTCTCTCTCTTTCTTTTGCACATATAACTTGTTGTCACTCTGTGTCCAAGCTGTTTACTCAAGATTAATTAATGGTCCTGGGGGAGTGCTGTGGGTCGGGCACCCTCCAGCAGTCATCGGACAGGGATGGGAGCTTACAGCCCTAGGCGCTCGTGTGGGGGGGGAGGGGGAAAGACTCGCTCAGAAGGTTGACCTGAGTCTCTGTGGGCCTCAGAGCTTCTACCTCTCACCTCTGACCCTTCAGCAGCCAGGTAGTCTTCCATGAGGGTGGCAGACTCTGAGAACAAGGTCGGGCAATGATGTTTCACCCACTCCCTCCCTCCGGAGGGGAGGATCTGTGAGAATTGCTTCACCACTACCACTTCAGCCACCTGAGCCCCTGTATGCTTCTCTGATCCTGTTAGCACTAACAGTAGTCCCGTAGCTTCTGAGCCATGGCCCTGGGGCAAGCTCCCAGTGGGTATCGCTCCCAACGGAAACGTCTGTAAGTTCCAGGGGACACGCCTGTCTGATCCAGGACAGCTGCTTTGACCTTCTGGTAATCTAAAGCATCCTGGAGGTCTAGACTGTGATCGAAAGCCTGCACGAAGCCAGACAAATATGGCACCAGGAAGCTGGCCCAGTGTTTCCCGATCAGTGCGCTACACTGGCAACCCTTTCAAAGGTAACCTGAAATGCCTCTGGATCATCACCAGGTCCCATCTTGTTCAGGCATAGGGGTAGTCCCATCAGGTCTCCTGAGGTTTCCACCCCGCCGGCATGGACATCTGGTGGGGTCGGTGGCCTCCATAATGTTGCCCCCTATTGTAGCAGGTGCTCCGGTTGGGCCTGGTGCCAGGCAGACACCTCTTGCAGTAGCTGTTGCTGCTGTTCCTGATGCTGGGCCAACTGCTGCTGCTGGTGAACTGCCATCTATTGCAAAGGCTGCACTTGATGCTGCTGGGCTGCCTGCTGTTGCTGGCTCTCCAGCAGCCATTTTAGGGCCTTCTCGGCCTCCATTCACATAGGTCACTAGAGGGCCCTCATGGCCAAAAGAAAGAATGGCCACAGAAAAAAAAAAAAGGGGGAAAGAAGAGGGGTGGCTGTAGCAGGCCTCTCTTTCAGTGGGCCTCCCCCAGGCCCAAACTGTTATCTGCATTCTGCACCAAGTTGTCATGGGTCAGGCCCACGGTTGTGCCTGTGCACCCCAGGCGTGGCTGCGGATTAGAGTGGTTGGAATCAATAGCTGCCCCCAGGCTCAGGGCCGTGTGGCCCAGCGGCCAGAGTCAGTCACTAGCAGGATGGGCCGCCACCTCAGGTGTGGTGGCAGCCAGGATAGGGGGACCCGGGTCCTCCTTCTCCACTGGGTCCCAACCCAGGACCCTTTTGGTGACAGGATTGCCTGCCACTAGCTCGGCGGGGATGCAGCCGAAACATGCTGAGCTGGCTTCCAGTTGTCCAACCAACTCCGCGCAAAGACTCCCTGGGTTACTTCCTACCAATTTCTCCACATCTCATGGCTTCCTAGTTCCCACAGTTCCTTCACTCTCAGTCACATCCAGCCCCTGAGGGTTGAGGGTTGCTGTCAGCTGGCTGGTCTCCACATCGTGAACTGCCCGCAGCCCTTCAGCAAGGGCCAACAGCACACTTCCTTCCCCTGCAGCAGTCCACCCAGACTGAGCCAGGCTGATCCCTCTTATACTGGTGTTGCACTTTGAGCATGCTCTGTAGAGCTATGGGGGTGTGGCTTCCTCAGCCCACATTGAGGGGTTAACCCTCGCAGTCCCAGTGCTGGGCAGGCATGCCCTGTCACAGGGAGACAAAGAATAGAGAAACAAATCCGAAGAGAGATGTCCGCCTAAAAAAAGACTAGGATTTCTGCTTGATGGGTTTCGAGTGCCCAAGATATTTTATTATAGGTAGTATGCTAAGTAAAAATTCTTATATAGATTTATAAATCACATACCATATGCATAATATATTGTATTTTTATAGTATGGCAAAAGAAAACCCCAACAATTCATTGTTTTGTAGCAAAAATTAAATCAGAATAAACATTTGTAAATATATTTTATGTATTGTCTGGATAAATTTTGTATTTCCCTAACAAAATTTATCAAATTTTTTTCATTTATTCATATGAAAAGAAGGATAATTTTCCTTATTCATGGTGTAAAAAAAATTATATATCCTCTCTTGTTTTCCTGTGAGAATACAGAGAAAAAGCACTACCTTTCAAAGAAATATCCTAGTAAAATAACACAGGTTTAATAAAATATTATTTGTTGTATAGATATATAAATCTCAATATTTATAATATAAAATTAAATTTTTACTGGTTTAATTAAAAGCTTTCTGCTACTAATTTTAGTACCAATAATAGGTAATTCAGCATAACCTTCGATAAAAACAAAACAAATCAATTTATTAGAAAAATACAGCTCACATACAATTTTCTGATGATTTGCTTATTACCTGGGTGTAATTCATATCTATACAAGTAATAGCTGAGCTTTAAGCTTGTGGGTTATCTGCATCCTATATCCTCTATTGCCTCTTGTATCCTCTATTGCCATTTTATATCCTCTAAGAATCTCATTGCGTATTTAGACAAGGAATTCCACAATTTAGATGCCCCAGTAGAGAAGAAAAATTTCCTCAGCACTCTTCTAGTAAATTGTATTATTTACTTTATTTTTAATTTTTTTTATATTGTATTGTTTACTTCTACTTTACTTACATATGCAATTAGTTCAAAGAATTTGTCTGAAATTTATTTCTGTCATGATGTCATCATTACAGAAAGGGCTGCTGAAAATGAAGATTATTATTCTATTTTTACAACTTCGCCTTTGTATATATGCAGATATAAAGCTTTTTTATATATATATATGTATCCAATGTCCTTTCTGTGAAAATAATAAATTCATTTTTTTTAATGCTATGGGGCCTCTTACACTTGACATATTTAGGGCCTCAGAAAGTCATAATCCGGCCCTTACTCCACCTCTCTGAGAGGTGGTAGCTAGGTTGACAAAAGAATTCTTCCATCAGCCTAGCACCATCTATACTGTGGCTTATTCAGCTTAACTACATCTCTCAGAGGTGTGACTTTTTATTAGGGGATAATCACTGGTCCCCAGCACTGCACTCAAGAGTTATGGAAAGTGTGCCTAGTTTGGTTCACATGAACCAAATCAAATAGGTGTACTGACTTCCACCTACCTGTGAGGCAGAAGAGATTAACAGACCTGGGTACAGTTTTTCAGGTGAACAGTTTATTTGACAAAAAATGAAGTTTCTGATCCACTGAAACTGTAAATTTGACATAAATCTGCCAAATAGCTTCAGAGAAAAATTTGGGGGAGGTGGGGCATGGCTTCACAAGGGGACTTAGGGTATGTCTGCCCTGCAAAGAAAAGCCTATAGCACCAAGTCTCAGAGCCTGGGTCAGTTGACTCAGACTTGCAGGGGTCAGGTTGCAGAGCTAAAAATAGTAGTGTAGACCTTCTCACTCAGGCTGTAGCTCAGGGTCTATAACCCAGCGAGTGGGGAGGGTTTCAGAGCCCAAGCAGGGAACATCTATGCTGCTATTTTTAGCTCTGCAGCCTGGGCTCTGAGGGCCTGAGTTAACTGAGATGGGTTCTAAGACTCTCTGCTGTGGGTTTTTCTTTACATTATAGATGTGACCATAGGTGCTATTCACAAAACCACTGGAAGTGGTGGTGGGTGTCTTATTGGGCCAGAGAGAGTTAGAATAACTCTAAAACAGGAGTAGGCAACCTATGGCACACGTGCCGAAGGCGGCATGTGAGCTGATTTTCATTGGCACTCACACTGCCTAGGTCCTGGCCCAGGAGGCTCTGCATTTTAATTTAATTTTAAATGAAGCTTCTTAAACATTTTAAAAACCTTATTACTTTACAGACACCAATATTTAGTTATATATTATAGACTTATAGAAAGATACCTTCTAAAAACATTAAAATGTATTACTGGCATGCGAAACCTTAAATTAGAGTGAATAAATGAAGACTCAGAGTATGTCTGCACTACGGGATTATTCCGATTTTACATAAGCCGTTTTTTAAAAACAGATTGTATAAAGTCTAGTGCACGCGGCCACACTAATCACATTAATTTGGCGGTGTGCATCCATGTACCAAGGCTAGTGTCAATTTCCGGAAGCGTGCACTGTGGGCAGCTATCCATAGTTCCCGCTGTCTCCCCGGTCCATTGGAATTCTGGGTTGAGATCCCAATGCAAGAGCAGTATCGTGGGTGATTCTGGGTAAATGTCATCACACAATCCTTCCTCTGTGAAAGCAACGGCAGACAATCATTTCGCGCCCTTTTCCCCTGGATTGCCCAGCAGACGTCATAGCATGGCAACCATGCAGCCCGTCTAGCCTTTTGTCACTGTCAACGTATGTCTACTGAATGCTGCTGACAGACATGGTACTTTAGTGCTACACAGCAGCATTCATTTGCCTTTGCAAGGTTAAAGAGACGGTTACCAGCTATAGCAGCATTTGCAACTGGAAATTGGCGATGACAGTTATCAGTCCTTTTGTACCGTCTGCTGCTGTCATAGGTGCTCCTGGCTGGCCTCGCTGAGGTCAGCCGGGGCGCATGGGCAAAAATAGGAATGACTCCCCAGGTCATTACCTTCTTTATGTTTTGTCTAAAAATAGAGTCAGTCCTGCCTAGAATATGGGGCAAGTCTACTAGAGTAACAGAGAGCACAGCCGCTCTAGGTCAGAGCCCCAGAGATCCCGCAGAAATGATGATGCCATTCTACGGGGTGCCCTTGCAACAACCCCACCCATTGCTATCCTCCTTCCCCAACCCTCCTGGGCTACCATGGAAGTGTCCCCCGCATTTGTGTGATGAAGTAATAAAGAATGCAGGAATAAGAAACACTGAGTTTTTAGTGAGATAAAATGGGGAGGCAGCCTCCCGCTGCTATGATTCATAGATTCATAGACTCTAGCACTGGAAGGGACCTCGAGAGGTCATCGAGTCCAGTCCCCTGCCCTCAGGGCAGGACCAAATACTGTCTAGACCATCCCTGATAGACATTTATCTAACCTATTCTTAAATATCTCCAGAGATGGAGATTCCACAACCTCCCTAGGCAATTTATTCCAGTGTTTAACTACCCTGACAGTTAGGAACTTTTTACTAATGTCCAACCTAAATCTCCCTTGCTGCAGTTTAAGCCCATTGCTTCTTGTTCTATCATTAGAGGCTGAGGTGAACAAGTTTTCTCCCTCCTCCCGATGACACCCTTTTAGATACCTGAAAACTGCTATCATGTCCCCCCTCAGTCTTCTCTTTTCCAAACTAAATAAACCCAATTCTTCAGCCTTCCTTCATAGGTCATGTTCTCAAGACCTTTAATCATTCTCGTTGCTCTTCTCTGGACCCTCTCCAATTTCTCCACATCTTTCTTGAAATGCGATGCCCAGAACTGGACACAATACTCCAGTTGAGGCCTAACCAGTGCAGAGTAGAGCAGAAGAATGACTTCTCGTGTCTTGTTTACAACACACCTGTTAATGCATCCCAGAATCACGTTTGCTTTTTTTGCAACAGTATCACACTGTTGACTCATATTAAGCTTGTGGTCCACTATGACCCCTAGATCTCTTTCTGCCATACTCCTTCCTAGACAGTCTCTTCCCATTCTGATTGTGGAAACTGATTGTTCCTTCCTAAGTGGAGCACTTTGCATTTTGTCTTTACTGAACTTCTCCGGTCTACCTCAGACCATTTTCTCCAGTTTGTCCAGATCATTTTAAATTTTGACCGTGTCCTCCAAAGCAGTTGCAATCCCTCCCAGTTTGGTATCATCTGCAAACTTAATAAGCGTACTTTCTATGCCAACATCTAAGTCGTTGATGAAGATATTGAACAGAACCAGTCCCAAAACAGACCCCTGCGGAACCCCACTTGCTATACCTTTCCAGCAGGATTGAGAGCCATTAATAACTACTCTCTGAGTACGGTTATCCAGCCAGTTATGCACCCACCTTATAGTAGCCCCATCTAAATTGTATTTGCCTGTTTTTCGATAAGGATATCGTGCGAGACTGTGTCAAATGCCTTACTAAAGTCTAGGTATACCACCATCCACCGCTTCTCCCTTATCCACAAGACTCGTTATCCTATCAAAGAAAGCTATCAGATTGGTTTGACACGATTTGTTCTTTACAAATCCATGCTGGTTATTCCCTATCACCTTACCACCTTTCAAGTGTTTGCAGATGATTGCTTTAATTACTTGCTCCATTATCTTCCCTGGCACAGAAGTTAAACTAACTGGTCTGTAGTTTCCTGGGTTGTTTTTATTTCCCTTTTTATAGATGGTGTCAATAACCTAGTCCCAGATTTCGACCTTAGCGTCCAAAATATGGGGGTAATCATGAAAACCTCCAAGCTTAGTTACTAGCTTGGACCTGGTACTGCTGCCACCACCCAAAAAATTAGAGTGTTTTGGGGCACTCTGGTCCCCCCAAAAACCTTCCCTGGGGACCCCAAGACCCAAATCCCTTGAGTCTCACAACAAATGGAAATAATCCTTTTTCCCTTCCCCCCTCCAGGTGCTCCTGGAGAGCTACACAGAAACAACCTCCATGAATCTAAGCAGAGGGACTCCACCCTCCCCGTTCCCAGTCCTGGAAAACAGAATTACTTCCCTCTTCACCCAGAGGGAATGCAAAGTCAGGCTAGTTAATGTAACACACACAGATTTCCCCCTGACTTCTTCCTCCCACCAATTCCCTGGTGAGCTGCAGACCCAATTCCCTGGAGTTCCTCACTAAAGAAAAACTCCAACAGGTCTTAAAAGAAAGCTTTATATAAAAAGAAAGAAAAATACATACAAATGGTCTCTCTGTATTAAGGTGACAAATACAGGGTCAATTGCTTAAAAGAAATATGAATAAACAGCCTTATTCAAAAAGAATACAATTTAAAGCACTCCAGCCACTATAGACATGTAAATACAAAAGAAAAAACCCACTTTGTACTCACAACTTGGAAACAGAAGATTAGAAAGCAGGAAATAGAAAAATCCTTCTCTAGCTGAGAGAGATTCAGGCAGAAGACCCAAGAACAAAGGACTTACACACAAAGTTCCCTCCACCCAGATTTGAAAAAGTCTTGTTCCTGATTGGTCCTCTAGTCAGTGGTTCAGATTACTTCTTTCCAGGTGAAAGAGACGTTAACCCTTAGCTATCTGTTTATGACAGATGGGTACTATATTTGCCCTTTTCCAGTCTTCTGGAATCTCTCCCGTCTCCCATGACTTTCCAAAGATAATAGCTAGAGGCTCAGATACCTCCTCTATTAACTCCTGAGTATTCTAGGATACATTTCATCAGGCCCTGGTGACTTGCAGGCATCTAACTTTTCTAAGTGATTTTAACTTGCTCTTTTTTATTTATCTTCTAAACCTACCCCCTTCCCATAAGCATTCACTATGTTAGACATTCCTTCAGGCTTCTCAGTGAAGACCAAAACAAAGAAGTATTTAAATTTCCTGTTACTGTTTCTCCCTCCTCACTGAGCAGTGGGCCTACCCTGTCCTTGGTCTTCCTCTTCCTTCTAATGTATTGATAAAAAGTCTTCTTGTTTCCCTTGATTCCCATAGCTAGTTTGAGCTCATTTTGTGCCTTTGCCTTTCTAATCTTGCCCCTGTATTCCTGTGTTGTTTGCCTATATTCATCCTTTGTAATCTGACCTAGTTTCCATTTTTTATATGACTCCTTTTTATTTTGTAGGTCATGCAAGATCTCGTGGTTAAGCCAAGGTGGTCTTTTGCCACATTTTCTATCTTTCCTACCCATCGGAATAGCTTGCTTTTGGGCCCTTAATAGCGTCCCTTTGAAAAACTGCCAACTCTCCTCAGTTGTTTTTCCCCGCAGTCTTGATTCCCATGGGACCTTACCTATCAGCTCTCTGAAGCTTACCAAAATCCGCCTTCCTGAAATCCATTGTCCTCTATTTTGCTGTACTCCCTTCTACCCTCCCTTAGAATTGCAAACTCTATGATTTCATGATCACTTTCACTCAAGCTTCCTTCCACTTTCAAACTCTCAACGAGTTCCTCCCTATTTGTTAAAATCAAGTCTATGAACAGCTTCCCCAGTAGCTTTTTCAACCTTCTGAAATAAAAAGTTGTCTGCAAAGCAGTCCAGGAACTTATTGGATAGATAGCTGTGCCTCGCGTGTGTTATTTTCCCAACATATGTCTGGATAGTTGAAGTCCCCCATCACCACATAATCTTGGGCTTTGGATGAATTGTGTTAGTTGTTTAAAAAAAAAAAGAGCCTTATCCACCTCCTCCACCTGGTTAGGTGGCCTGTAGTAGACTCTAGCAACGACACCACCCTTGTTTTTTTACCCCTTTTAGCCTGACCCAGAGACTCTCAACACTTCCGTCTCCTAGGTCCATCTCCACCTAAGTTCAGTGTGTACATTTTTAATATATAAGGCAACACCTCCTCCCTTTTCTCCTGTCTATCCTTCCTGAGCAAACTATACCCATCCACACCAACATTGTCCAATCGTGTATTATCCCACCAAGTTTCAGTGATGCCAACATGTCATAGTTGTATTTATTTATTTAGCACTTTCAGTTCGTCTGCTTATTACCCATACTTCTCGCATTTGGTATATAGCCATCTAAGATACTGGTTTGATCTTGCCTCCCAGTTTGCCCTGACCCTCCTTTCTCTCTGCCATATAGCCCACCTCCCTCTTGTTTCTGACCATCTCCCAGGTCTTCAAGTTCCCCACTTGCCTGTGGGCTTTGCTCACCTGACCCCGTCGAACTAGTTTAAAGCCCTCCTCCTAGGTTAGCCAGTCTGTGTACAAATAGGGCTTTTTCCCCTCCTCGAAAGGTGAACGCCATCTCTGCCTACAGTCCTTCCTCGAATAGCATCCCATGGTCGAGGAAGCCAAAGCCCTCCTGGCAACACCATCTTCGCAGCCAGGCATTCACCTCCATGATGCATCTGTCTCTGCCCGGCTCCTACCTTTGACAGGAAGAATCGAAGAGAATACCACCTGCACTCCAAAACCCCTTTCACCCGTACTCCCAGAACCCTGTAGTCACTCTTGATCCACTCAGCGTCACACCTCGCAGTATCATTTGTGCCCACATGGATGAGTAGCATGGGGTAGTAGTCAGAAGGCCGGATAATCCTTGACAATGCCTTGTAACATTTCGGATACGGGCCCCCGGCAGGCAGCATACCTCCCGAGATGAAATGTCAGGGCACCAGATGGGCGCTCTCCGTCCCCCTCAGCAGAGAGTCTCAGATCACCACTACCCTACGTTTCCTATTTCAGTGGGGGCAGCAGACCTCCCAGCCTTAGGGGTACGAGGCTGCTCCTCCTTTACTGTAGGGGGTGATTCCTTCTCTCCTGTATCAGAAGAGCATAACAGTTTACCTATTACCATGGTGGGAGGTTCGCAGCAGAGGTGAGCATTGCCCACTGCCAGAAGTAACCAGCTGCCAGTGTCCACCCTGAGCCATCTCCTCCTCCACCAGTGGTGGTGTCAGCAGTCCTGTGAACTGGGAACAGCTACCTCAGCTGTCTCCACATGGACACGGTCCAGGAATTGCTCTTGGATGCGGATGCTCCTCAACCTAGCCCCCCCTCCTGTAGCTCTCCCACCTGCTGCCGAGAGATTCCACCAGTAGGCACCTTTCACATTGGATGCCCCCACCCCCAGCCTGGATATCAGTAAGTGGAAATTGCAAGTTACAGTCTTTGCAAAACCACACCAGAATCTGGGTAGAAGCATCCATGCTCTGGTGCTGCTGTCTGGCTACAGCGCAGCTGGAGGAGACAGAAGCAGTGCTGCCACAGGTGTTGCGGGTCTTCCTAACCCATCGTAAGCCTCCCTCTGTCAAACTCCCTCTCAAACTCCCCTGTCTGCAGCTCCCTGTCCGCTCTGCTCTGCTTTAAAGAGAAAGGTTTTGGATGTAGTTTGGTTTATAGGTTTTCAAGGGACTAACGGGTCACGGATAGGACCGACAAGGGACCTCCACTCCCTTCCTACTCTCCCTTCCAAACTCCCTTGTGAAACTCCCTGTTAGCAGCCCCTGTTCGCAAAGCTCCCTGGTCGCTTGTGCGCGGTTTTATAAAGCCCTGGCCTGAATCTGGGTACAGAATCTTCATTAGACATGAAAGGGGGGGTGCTGATGGAGCTCAGCCCCCAGTTGCTATGATGAGGATGGTTTTCAATTCTTTTGCACTGTCTGCCGGGAATGACCAGGAGTCATTCCATTGTTGCCCAGGCGCCCCCGGCCAACCTCATCGAAGCCAGCCAGGAGCACTCATGGGATGATGAGGATGGTTTTCCACCATTTTGCACCGTCTGCCATCAGGAAAGGAAGGGGAGGGGATGCTGCTGCTCAGCGCCGCAGCACCGCGTCTACCAGCAGCATGCAGTAGACATACGGTGACATTGAAAAAAAGGCGAGAAAAGATTTTTTCCCCTTTTCTTTCATGGGGGGGGGGGTAAATTGATGAGATATACCCTAAACCACCTGGGACAATGTTTTTGACCCTTCAGGCATTGGGAGCTCAGCCAGAATGCAAATACTTTTCGGAGACTGCGGGGACTGTGGGATAGCTGGAGTCCTCAGTCCCCCTTCCCTCCCTCCATGAGGGTCCATTTGATTCTTTGGCTTTCCGTTACGCTTGTCACGCAGCACTGTGCTGAGTCCTGCTGTGGACTCTGTATCATAGCCTGGAGATTTTTTTCAAATGCTTTGGCATTTCGTCTTCTGTAACGGAACTCTGATAGAACAGATTTGTCTCCCCACACAGCGATCAGATCCAGTATCTCCCGTACGGTCCATGTTGGAGCTCTTTTTGGATTCTGGGACTGCATGGCCACCCGTGCTGATCAGAGCTCCACGCTGGACAAACAGGAAATGAAATTCAAAAGTTCGCAAAGTTTTTCCTGTCTACTTGGCCAGTGCATCCAAGTTCAGATTGCTTTCCAGAGCGGTCACAATGGTGAACTGTGGGATACTGCCCGAACATGGCAATACCAATTTCAGCACTAATCCTCTCGGGAGGAGTATAGAAATCGGTTTTAAGAGCCCTTTATATCGATATAAAGGGCTTCGTTGTGTGGACAGGTGGCAGGGTTAATTCAGTTTCATGCTGCTAAATTCAGTTTAAACGAGTAGTGTAGACCAGGCCTCAGCACACCACTTCTGAAAGGTTGATGACCTCCTGCTCTAGAGCCTGGTAGTTAAGGGTACTCATCTGGCAGAGTGGACACTTGAGTTCCAGCTCTTGCTCCAGTGACTATTTATGTATGTTATATACAAAGTGGAACAAGTTCTACAGGAGACACTGAGAAAGACCTACCCCACATTACTGTATAACCCACTGGTTAGGTGCTCACCACATTATTGGAGATGCATGTTAAAAACTCTACTCCAAATCAGAGAGAGCAGGGACTTGAACCTAGGTGGCAAACATCCTAGGTGAGTGTGCTAACTACAGGTCTATAGGGAGAGATATACCCACCTCATCTTCCTCTTCTTTTGTCAATGTTATTTCCAAATTTCCTTTCCTTTGTTTAAAAAAATGCCTAAAATGTTTTGCCAAGAAAATGAAACAATTTTAGTGTTGGGTCATTTCAAATGAAGGGTTTTTTGTATTTTTTTTCCTTCCAAATTTTTCACTTCAGCCAGCAAACGGAAAAAAAAAAATCTATTTGCACAACTCTTGATAAATCTGCTCCTGACCATAAAATTTGGACCTGAACTCTCCAGAAGGTTCATAAACCTTTCAGAAAGCTACCCTGAATTTTGATTTGTAATAAAGTATCAGAACTCAACTTGTCTGGTTTCAGATTTCACGGGGAGAGTTTTGCTCTAACACCAATATAAAAAGGAACTTTTGAAATAGCTTTTTGGCAAGTGTTTGTTTTCTAATAAAATGAAATTCAACAGGGTTTTTAAAGACCTACTGCACCAGCACCCAGTCACAGGGAGACATTTTAAAAAGTCATGGGAGCTGTTGTTTAACATTAGGCTCAGACAAATGGAACCAACCTTTTTTTAAAAAAAGCAACTTACAAAAAAATGAAATCCAGGAAAGCTTACTTATTCCCCTAAGGCAGACACCATCTATGGGGGAAGACAGTCAACTTGAGCACTTTTAGGTAAGTTCCAACCTATATTTAAGTGTGTATGAGGAGAAGATGGTCTTTCATTCTAAGGAAGTGGCTGGTTGAGTGTTAATATGCTAGATCCTGTTCCCCCTGAAGTTAGCAGTTAAATCCTCACTGACTTCAATGAGAGCAGTAGCAAGCCAGTAAGTAGCAATCAAAATCTTCTGTTTTTCCTGTTGTTTTTTTTAAAATCAGCCTTTTCACATAAACATGGCCACCTTCATGGAGTAGCTGCAGCCTTCCATCTCCCTAGAAATACTGCAATATTTGCAGATTCCTCTTACAATTCTTGTTTTGATCTGACTAGAAATAAAGTGTAAATTTTTACCCATGTGGGTAATCAATCATTGGGACAATTGACAAAGGGTTGTGGTGGCAATTTTTAAATCAAAATGGGATGTTTGTCTAAATCATATGCTGTAGTTCAGAGGTTCCCAAACTGTGGCATGTGCACCATTGCAGGTACATGGGTTTGTTGGAAGTAGCATGCCAGACGCTGTGAAAAAACAAAACCAAACATTTCAGTTTCACTCATTGCACTTACTGAGCATGCCAGGAAATGCCCCAGAAGTACGATGCTCTTTCCTGGCTTCTTCCAGCCATAACGGTGAACGTTCACTGACCATGCTGGCACAGTAGTTTTATTTAGCAGTGTGTTGTGTGCTATGGCTGTGCAGCTGGGCACTCAATTGCACAGTGTAAGATACTGAGGCGAACTTGCGAAGTCCATATCGCACTGCCAGAGCTACTCTCATTCCAGAAAATATGTGCATACAATAGGAGTGACCAACCTGAGCCTGAGAAGGAGCCAGAATTTACCAATGTACATTGCCAAAGAGCCACAGTAATACATCAGCCACCCCCTCGTCAGCTCCCCCGGCCCCAGCACCACCCCCACACCGGCAGCCCCACTGATCAGCACCTTCCCCTCCTTCCCTGCATCTCCTGATCAGCTGTTTTATGGCATGCAGGAGGCTCAGGGGGATGGGGAGGAGAAGTGGGAGGAACAAGGGCATGGCAGGCTCAGGGGAGGGGGCGGGAAGGGGTGGAGTGGAGGCAGAGCCTATGGCAGAGCCAGGGGTTGAGGAATGAGCACCTCCCAGCAAATTGGAAAGTTGGCGCCTGTAGCTCCAGCCCCGGAGTCAGTGCCTATACAAGGAGCCGCATATTAACTTCTGAAGAGCAACATGTGGCTCCGGAGCCACAGGTTGGCCACCCCAGCATACAAGGCTGGTTCAGAACAGCTGAAAAACCTGCAGCCACAAGGAGTCCGAAGATCCAAGGCCCATGTCCAGGATTGCTTTTACCTGCAGATGGCCACTAAAGCTGAGTGAGTGTTATGGCGCCTCAGTTTTCTTTTCATTCAGCCAATCATCAACTAGTGCCTTGTCTGGTAGTTGCTCACTATGACTCCAACTTGCTGGATGGATTGTTAAGAGTTTCTTCCCTTTCAGGGCAGTAAAGAGTCTAGCGAGTCTCTTTATACCAAAAGCAGCTGTGCAAGTTGATGGGGTTACAGTTCCTCCTGTTTGAGTTACACAGAGGGACTAGGCAGCAGTGTTCATTGTCTCATTTACATTTTACATTGTGCAAAAGGCTCCATGGCCAGACGATAAGGAACAATGAAACTGAAAGAATAAACCTTGGAGGAACACATCAGAAAACAACTTTATAGGATGATCATCTAATATTTTTATTTAACGCAAACATTTTCCTAAAATTAATAACAAAAGAAATCCATGACTTTGGGAAAACATCTTGATTCACAGTAAATTATGCCAAATTTGAAATGCGAGCTATAGATTAAATATAAGCAGAAGGTCAAACTAGGATCACAGTGGTCCCTTCTGGCCTTAGAAACTATTAATCTACTGTATCTGGTTATCTACATACACACTTGTTTCTTCTATACAAGTGTTCTTGATACTCTGGCTTCTGTTAAACCAGAGCAGACAGAAACATAAATCCATTATTATGTCAGAGTGCAATTTAGCACCTGTGATATTAATTACAATACACGTATTTATTATTAATGTTTTTTGATTTACCCAAGTATGATTGCTTATTCAGTGCACACCTTCAGTTTCATAAAGTTGTATTTTTGAATGTTATTTCTGGAACTAATTATTTTCACAACCACACAAAGTATATTCACTACATCACCCCTCCTTTTGGATAATTACCCAGTTCTTTGCTGTAGCTCATCAACTTTTCAGCTCCTGGATATATTAGTCAACCATATTATAGAAATGCTAGAAACGAGATAAAAAATAGGGACTATTGACACTGCGATGGTCGTTATTTTACAAATACAGAGAAAATGGCTGCATGTGGTTTTTTGAGAAACCATTCAAAATTGAGACCATAAATTATGCTAAGGAATTTTTTAAATCACTTATTGCTTTCAGTGTATTTATCCATCTGTTTTTCATTATATTTGCTATTGATGTTTCTTTGAGAAAGTAGAAATGGGAAAGAAAGAAGAATTCTGTGGTCAGTGAAAAGTAGAGCATACCAGAATGACACGATGAGAGAAGCAAAGCTGTTAATATAGAATGAATTTAGAAGATCTTAGCTCTCTATTGAAGGACTAAAGTAGTGCAGGGTGGATCCAGTTTTAAATATTTTCTGCTATAATGCAGAGCTCCACAGTTGTTGGCATTAGTTTCCTTGGGAGTTCCATGCCATCATAAGAGGAATTTCTCTGTGTCTCCAATGATATTTGTTACTCCAGTATTATGCAATAAGATGCACTTGTGTATAAAAAAACAAAACAGTTCACATTTTTGTAATCCAGCTGAGGAAAAAAGTCACTGATCTTCATTCATAATTATTTACGTGCATGGATCTTCAGCTATATACAGTATGTGGATTATTACATATGCCTCTAATGCATTTAAAACATACATATATATTATTGAAAATATTGAATAGTACTAGACCCAGAACTGACCACTGCAGGACTCACTAGATATACTCTCCCAGTTCAACAGCAAACCGCTGATAAATACTCTGAGTACAGTCTTTCAGGCATCTGCTCACTAACCATATAATAATTTCATGTACACCACATTTTCCTAGTTTGGGTATTAGAATGTCATGTGGGACTGTGTCAAAAGCCATATTAAAAATCACAAATACTAACTCTCTCCTATCGCCAGTAACCCTCTCAAAGAAGGAAATTAGATTGGGTTGGCATGATTTGTTCTTGACAAATCCATGCTGGTTATTTCTTGTAACCCTATTATCCCCCAGATGCTTACAAATTGATTAATAATTTGTTCCAATATCCTTCCAGGTATCAAAGTTCGGTTGACTATAATTCCCCAGGTTCTCTTTTTCATTAAGCATTAAACACCTCTGTTTTCTTGGTGTCATTAGTTATTAGTATCAGAGGGGTAGCCGTGTTAGTCTGGATCTGTAAAAGCAGCAAAGAGTCCTGTGGCACCTTATAGACTAACAGATGTTTTGGAGCATGAGCTTTCGTGGGTGAATACCCACTTCGTCGGATGCATCAGTGACTACTGCCCCTGTCTATAGGGTGCCACAGGACTCTTTGCTGCTATTAGTTATTAGCTCTCTATTTAACTCTGGAAATTGCCCTAGGAAGTTGTCTGGGCAACCACACAGACTTTGGCCTGCTGAGAGTCCAGACTTCACCTTATCTCCTGATTTCTGGTCTCTGATCCCAACCTGATTCCATCCCTGACTCTTGCCTCCTGATTCCAGCCTGGTACTACCTTGGACCTCCGGTCTCTGACCATGGCCTGACTCAGACTCTTGCTTACTGAACTCGGCTCTTGTGATTCCTCCAACTCCTGCCCAGTGACTACTACCCCTGACGTGCAGACCCCAGCCATCTATGACTGTTAGTCAGACTATCTATGCCCGGCTGTGCATAGGGCCCAGGCTTTACAAAACATGCAGGCTCTGAATAGCTGGTGAGACGAAGGCAGGTAGGAGATAAGGGAGTTAGCCGGTAGAGAAAGGCAGAGTTATTTTATTTCCCCCCTTTTCCTTAACTTGCAGGTACCCAACAAAGAAGAGCCCACAGTGGGAGGAAAACAACATGTTGCCAGCGCCACTTCCTCTGCCTGCTCCTGTGGTATGCCCATCAAACAGGCATCCTGACCCTGAAGGCTTCCACCCAGGCCCTGGTCTTGACTTACTGGGAATAAGGATTGCATGTTCCCACTCATGAAAACCAGACAGGGAGAACCACACAGAGTTAGAAGTGTCTGTTGGAGGAGTTCCTCAGACAACAGGCAAGAGAGCTGCAGGAGGAGGGGGCTCATCTGTATAACATGCAGGAGCATGAGGACTTCAATAGGATGCACATGGAAACATCTGGGTTGAAGGATGCTAGCTCATTACAGAGCATTACATTGGCATGAGAAGACAAAGCAAAATCTTCTGCTCTATGGGGAGAAGACTAGTTGCTAGTCATCTTGGCCAGTAGAGAGTGCTCCACCCATCACCCATGTCCCCCGTCCATCTCTGTCAAGGACCAGTAGGCTGTACTGGCAACAGGAGGTGAAGAACAAACTCCAGTTGCAGAGAAAGAGGGGTCATCTGTTTCCAAGACTTGGAGCCTCATGATCACTGCACACAAGAGGAGGAGACCTAGGATGCTTGTGCTTGGGGACTCCCTTTTGAAGAGCAATCGAGGCATCCGTCTGTCAACTTGATATGATGTCCCAGGAGATGTGCTGCCTACCTTGAGCCTGCATCCAAGAGGTCACAGAAAGGTTGCTGGGGCTCATCAGTCTGTCTGACCACTACTCCATGCTGCTCATCCACATGGTCACTACTGATACTGCCAGATATGACCTTGAGCAGCTCAATAGTGACTACAGGGCTCTGGGAAAGAAGGCGAAGGAGTCAGGGGCTCAGGTGGTGTTCTAGTCTGTTCTCCAAGTTGAAGGTAAGGGTCCAAGCAGGGACATGCACATCCTGGAGATTAATGCACGGCTGTGCAAACAGTATTGATGGAAGGGCTTCAGCTTCCTCAACCATGGGATGCTGGTCCAGGAAGGATGTGTTTTGAAAAGACATAGGGTCCACCTGACTACTTCTCATTGACCTCTTCTCACTGACTTAGGAACCTAGTGAGGAGGGCTTTAAACTAGGTTCAAAGGGGGAGGGGACAAAAAGCCCACAGTTAAGCCTAACAAGAGACAACCTTAACAGAAGGTTAGATTTTGGGAGGTGCTGGTGAGAGAAGGCAACATGGAAAATTACAATAGGTTCAAAAGAACAGCAAGAGGGAAATCAGCAGGGGAGTCTGCTCAGCATCGTAGATGTCTGTACACAGATGCAAGGGATATGAGGAATAAACAGGAAGAAATTGAACTTAACTGTCATCACAGAGACTTGGTGGGACAAATCTCATGACTGGAATATTGGCATAGAGGAGCATAGCTTGTTCAGAAGGGCAGGCAGGAAAAAAGGGAAGAAGAGGTTGCATTATATATCAACAATATATATACTTGTTCTGAGGTCCAGAGGAAGGTGAAAGGCAGACCAGTTTAGAATCTCTGGGTAAAGATAAAAGGGGAAAAATAGGGGTGACATTTAGTAGGGAACTACTGTAGACCACTAAATCAGAAAGACGCACTGGATGAGGCATTTCTAGAACAAACAACAGAAATATCCAAAACACAAGATGCGGTTGTAATGAGAGACTTTAATTACCCAGACAGACATCTGTTAGAAAAGTTGTATGACAACACACCACCACGTTTCCAATAAGTTCTTGGAATGCATTGGGGATAACTTTTTGTTCCAGAAAGGGAATGAAGCAACAAGGGAAACAGCCATTTTAGACTTGATTCTGACCAACAGGAAGTAGTTGGTTGCGAATTTGAAAGTGGAAGGCAATTTGGGTGAAAGTGACCATGAAATGTTAGATTTCATTATTCTAAGGAAAGGAAGAAAAGAGAGCAGCAGAATAAGGACAATGGATTTAAAAAAAAAAGCAAACTTTGAAAAATTCAAAACTGGCAGGTAAGGTGTGTTGGAAAAAGAAATCTAAGGGATAAAGAAGTTCAGGAGAGCTGGCTGTTTCTCAAAGAGACAATATTAAAGGCAAAACTGGCAAACTATCCTGATGCAAAGACAAGATAGGAAGAATAGTAAGGGGCCAATATAGCTTTATCAGGAAGTCTTTAATGACCTGAAAATCAAAAAGGAAACCTATAAAAAGTGGAGACGGACAAATTGCTAAGGAGGTGTACAAAAGGATAGCACATGTACATTGGGACAAAATCAGAAAGGTGAAGGCACAAAAAAGATACATCTAACATGGGACATAAAGGGCAATAAGAACATGTTCTTTAAACACATTAGGAACAAGGGAAAGATGAAGGAAAGTGTAGGTCCTTTACTCAGCATGGAAGGCAAACTTGTAACCAATGATATCAAGAAGGCTGAAGTGTTTTAATGCCTAGTTTGCTTCAGTCTTCACTAAAAGGGATCATGGTGACTAGATACTCAACACAATTAATAACAACAAGGGGGAAGGAATGCAAACCAAAATAGGGAAAGAACAGATTAAATATTTAGATAAGTTAGATGTATTCAAGTTGGCAGGGCCTGATGAAATTCATCCTAGGTACTTAATGAACTAGCTGAAGCAATCTCAGAATCATTATCTTTGAGAACTCCTGGAGCACGGGTGAGGTTCCAGAAGACTGGAGAAGGGCAAACATAGTACCTATGTTTAAAAGGAAGGGGGAAAGAGGACCTAGGGAATTATAGACTAGTCACCCTAACTTTGATACCTGGAAAGATACTGGAAGAAATTATTAAATCAATTTGTAAACACCTAGAGGATAATAGAGTTATAAGAAATAGCTAGCGTGGGTTTGTCAAAAACAAACCATGCCAAACCAACCTAATTTCCTCCTTGTTAGGATTACTGGTGTAGGGGCTGGAGGGATGCACATTTCCCTAGTTTGCATATTAGAATGTCATGTAGAACTGTGTCAAAAAGCCTTACTAAAACCAAGATACATCTTGGTTTTAGTAAGGCTTTTTGACACAGTTCTACATGACATTCTAATATGCAAACTAGGGAAATGTGGTCTAGATGAAATTACTATAAGATCAATGCATAACTCATTGAAAGACTATATTCAAAGAGTAGTTACCAATGGTTTGCTGTTGAACTGGGAGGATGTATCTAGTGATGTCTAACATTGGTCAATACTGGGTCCAGTACTATTCAATATTTTTACTAATGACTTGAATAATGGAGTGGGGAGTATGCTTACAAAATGTATAGATGACACCAAACTGGGAGTGGTTGTAAGCACTTTTGGAGGACAGGATTAGAATTCAAAACAAACTTGAGAAATTGGAGAATTGGTCTGAAATCAACAAAATAAAATTCAAGCTAGATAAGTGCAAAGTACTACAATTTGGAAGGAAAAATCAAATGTACAACTCCAAAATAGGAATAGCTGGCTAGGTGGTAGTACCTCTGAAAAAGATCTGGGGATTTTAGTGCATCACAAATTGAATACGAGTCAACAATGTGATGCAGTTGGTAAAAGGCTAATATCATTCTGGGATGTATTAACAGGAGTGTCGTACGTAAGACATGGGAAGTAACTGTCCTGATCTACTTGGCACCAGTAAGGCTGGCCTTAGCTAGAGTAGCGTGTCCAAGTCTGGGTGCCATGGACAATCTGGAGAGTCCAGAGGAGAGCAACCAAAGTGCTAAATGGTTTAGAAAACCTGACCTATGAAGAAAAATTAAAAACTGGACATGTTTAATCTTAAGAAAAGAAGACTGAGGAGGAACCTGATTACAGTCTTCAAAATGTTAGAGGTTGTTATAAAGAGGATAGTGATCAATTGTTCTCCATGTCCACTGAAGGTAGGACAAAAAATAATGGGCTTAATCTACAGTAAGGGAGATGTAGGTTAGATATTAGAAAAACTCTTACTATCAGGGTAGTTAAGCTCTGGAACAGGCTTCTAAGGGAGGTTGTGGAATCTCCATCGTTGGAAGTATTTAAGAACAAATTAAAAAAACACCTGTTAGGGATGATCTAAGTTTACTTGGTCTTGCCTCAGCACAGGGGGCTGGTCTTCGTGAGTTTGAGGTCCCTTCAAGGTCTACATTTCTGTGGTCCATGAATTAAGATCCATTTAACTGTTGGTGGATAAGAGAACCATGTCACAGTAGGCATAGCCAGAAGTTGCCCTACCCAGGCCATCTGGGTTGAGATTGGTCCCACTTCAAGATGTTGTTACAGACTGTGATGGGGTGTCCACTCCACATAGGACTGGAAGGAGTTAAGGAGTTCAGGTAGGCCTGTTAACTCCACAGGCTGCACCTGAAGGGAGAGCCAGGGAACTAATTGCAAGCAGGTTCAGCTGGGCAGTAATAGGTGGGGCCTATACAACCAGGTAGCTGGCACTAGAGAAGGGCTGCTGCTGGGAAACAACAGTCACTCCGTGGGAAGAGGGAGGAGTGTTTGGAGGCTGCAGAGACTTGTAAGCTGCAATCACTCTCTGGGAGGAGGACTGGAGCTGGTATGCTAGAGAAATCAGGGAAACCAGAAGTGTAGGAAGCAGTCCAGGGAAGGAACAGTGAAGGCTAAGAGAGGAAAGCCCAGAACTGCTGGGTGTAGGGTCCCTGGACTGGAATCCAAAGTAGTGGGCAGACTGGGGTTCCCCTACCAGCCACCAAAGGTGTGGCATAGACCAGCAGGGCTGTGAACAGGAAGACTGCCTGGGTCACCATGGGAGTGACAGAGAATTGAAGGACTATACCCCCGACAGTCCTTGTAACAGGTTACCAACCTTTGAGAGCTAATCTCCTGAGTGACAGAGAGGAGGCAGCAGACAAGCAGTGTGTGGAGCATCCCATGATACAGACTTTGTTGATGGGGTGACAAAGGGGCTGAGGACAAAGACCTGTTCCTGCTCTAGACAAAGACCCGATGAACCAAATGGTCAAAGCATGCAACAGAACATGAGGGGCAAGACTTTGCAAGAGGAACTGAGACAGTTGTGTGGGTGAATTGGAAAAGCCACAGTGGGCTACATCCCCAGAGTTTCACCTCCCCAACTAAGTCCAACTGATAGTGGGAAACCATTGGGGTCCTCTAATTTATGTCTTGAGCAACAAAATGAGTATGCCTTCTACAGCATTTATGAAGAAAGGGATAGCTCTTGTAGACTGAGAGGTAATAAGAACAGAATTGTCTACCCGACTGCCATACTTTGAACTATGAGACTTCCAGCAGGGGCTGGAGGTATACCCAGCTACCCATACCCTGCATATTCAGAAAAGAGTTACTGAGGCTGTCCCATGAGATACCAGTGATGGGACACCTGGCCATGAAAAAATGCTCACTTGTCTGTTGCCTTACTACTTTTGATGAGGATCCATAAGGATGTAAGAGGCTACTGTGCATCCTGTCTGACTGCCAATTAGTGGCCCCTAGCTGGGTAAAACCAGCCCCAGTTGCTTCCCTTCTGTTGGTTTGAATTATACTTCCATGAGTAGGAATAGACCTAAGAGGCCCAACAGAAAAATGTTCTGCTGCATATTAATACATTCTGGTCATGATAGACTATGCCACTCATTACCCAGAAGCCATTTCCTTTCAAACCACAGTCAGGGTGATAGCATTGGAATTTAAGATATATGTGAAGGTAGGACTACCTTGGGAGATTTTAGTTGACCAGGGTGTGAATTTTACCTTCAGACTGATGCAAAAAGTATGCAACTTACTGTGAACTAAGAACTTACACATCTCTGTGTGTCACCCCCAGACCAATGGCCTAGATGAGAGGTTCAATCAGACCCTAAAAGGAATGATCAAGCACTTCATTAAGGCTGGCCAGGTATTGAGTTAAGATTGAATTCTGTTTGTTTGTTAACCTTTGTTATAAAAATAAACCTCTTTGACTGACACAGGGTGTGTCAGCAGATGATTGGAGCTAGGGAGAGGCAGCAGCCCTTGGTGACATGGATCAATACCATTGTCAGGATTATTTTGGGTCTTAAAAAATCCTCTTCTTGTCCTTATCTCTGTGGAGAATAGATTTCACCTTGTGTCCCTTTGCTTCCCTTATCAATTTTCTACAATTTTTAGCTTCTGATTTACATTAATTACTATCAACTTCCCTTTTCTTGCATTTTTCTCAAGTCTTGCTACTGCTAGGGCCACAAAAAGTCTATCTCCTGTCCTAGTTGCAAGACTTGATAGCTTCCAGCTAGAGCTATTTGAAGAAACAGCATAAAGCTCGGGGGGGGGGGGGGGAAATATCAAATTTCTATCTTAAATGTCACCCCAGCTATGTTTACAGCTAGTAACAATTAAAACTACTATAACTGAAGTAAACTAGCAAAAACATATCCCTATTTAATCTTATTTGTGCTGTGTGTATTTGACAGCACTGTGCCTAGTCAGCTTTTCTGTTTTTCCTTTCTAAACAGCTAGGCCTTTGATCCTATGAGAGTGTTAGGTAATAAAGCAAGTCCTCACTCACCTCTCCAACACCCAAGCTCGTGCGGAGTTGGAATTTGGGCACACAATTCTGTCAGAGACCAGACACCAATGCGTTGATCAACGGGCTCACACTACCCCAAAAGCTTTAGAATAAGTGTGGCGCCTTTATTAGGGGTGAGCATCAATATTTGTACACAGAAGTAAACAAAGTGATTAATAAAAGATAATGGTCATGCATAATCAATCAAGATTTTACAGGAAGAGCAAGTTTAACAAGTAAATGCATAGAGATAAAGGCTAATGGCTACTTGAGGAAGGGGGTGTCATGAGTAGTTTGCAGGTCAGTGCTTTGTTCAAAAAAAGGTTCAGAAAGGATTATGCAGAGACGGCCAGTCTGGGTGTTTTTTGCTCCAAAGTTCACCAAAAGTTTAGACCAACATTCCTCCATTTGTAGCTTTGAGATAACTATTAATCAAAAAGCTACACCCTATTTCAAGATCTCAAGGGCCGCTTGGCAATTTCAGCCTGGGCCAATTCGAAGAGAGTAAGGCTTTTAGCTGAAGTGGGAAAAGAATAAACTGACTTACATGAGTTTATGAGGGAGGGGACACACTGAATACAGCAACACAGTATTATAAGGACTACCATGGCCCCAACAACACCCACCAAGAGGGTTTTAACCCACCCAAATCCGGGCAGCCAATTCCATAAGGCTCCCCACCAATCATAAGGTGGCTGGCCAGAGGAGTAGTTTTTAGCCATTTCCCTTAGGTGTTTGGTACGTTGAAAAGTGTCAGAGTAGGTGTCATTTACAAAAACACAGCATTCTTCATTTATGAGGGCGCAAGTTCCTCCCTGGGCTGCTAACATCATATCTAAAGCCATTCTGTTTTGCAAAGCCAACTGGCGCAGCTGGGACATTTCCCCGGCCTGATTCTCAAATAGGGTTGCAGTTTCATTGGTCAAAGATTCTAATAGTCCCTGTAGACGGATGATGGCACCCTTCAAGCTAGTGTGACCAGCCCACCGCTGCCAGGACAAACCATCACGGAGATTAATATCTCTGTCAGTTTCACGGATGTTACGAACGTGGGAAAAATGAGGGGGAGTGAGGGAGATCCGAGAAGTCGGTGCTAGCCATGCCAAATAACATGACCCTGCCCAATCAGGGGAGAGAAAATAATAAGCCTTGGGCCCGCACACCCAGTATGTTCCATATAATGCGTTTTGGGTATTCCATTTCTCAAAGTAGGAGGTAACCCACCACCCGTTGTACTACTGTTCCCCTGGTAACGCAGAGGGGTCGTTGTGTGAACTGCAGAGGCACAATTTGGTAGTGTTGTCCTCAAAGGGCAGTGTAGTACTGCTTGAGCAGTTGTAGAAGGCAATTGTGTATCCTTTAACAATTAGTTGGACACCCTCGAGATCTGAGCAGGGCTTTTTAAAAACTGACTCTGAAAACCTGCCCCTCCATGAAAAAGTTGAAAAGGTTGGATCGGGGTGAGGGATCCACATATGGGATAAGTGGGATGCGCAAGGCTTGAAAGCCAAGATTTTTACTAAAGGCGGTGCCATTAAAATATATGTTGCATTTACTTGTTCCCACAAAAGTTGACCCTTTTTCTTTAACAAAACACAGTGATCCTGTTTGATTGGTTACCCTGAGATATTTGTTAATTGGCACTTCTGTTTTGTCCCATGTAAGATTGGGTTGGACTGGATCTTTATTCTAGTCGGTGGCATCCAAGTCATATTAGCAGTGGTTAGGGGAATGGGTGTGAAGGGGAGTCCCTGTGCTGCATTTACTGGAAATTGAGTACATACCCAGCAATCACTTCTATTTCCTAAAATACGAGTTTTAACCTCGTGGGAATATCTAATAAAAGCATTATCTTCATAAGCAGAAAATAAACTGAAAAAGCATAAAAACATACAGTTGTCAGAATAAAGGGTCCTCTCATTTTTTCGAGTTAATTTAAGTCTAATGTCTGAGAGAGGTAAGCTGGTCCACTGGTCGAAGGCAGTGTCCTCAGTGGTGACAAGAGCTGCTGGTCCGTCACTGTGGTCCACTACGGCTGGCTGACGTGGGAGTGGTGGATCCAAGATTTGCGTCCTTCCAGGAACACTGCAGTCTGGGTTGTCAAAAGAACCTGGTGGGGTCCAGTAAACCTTGGCTGGAGGGTGTCGTCACGAACGAACTTTTTGGCCCAGACGAAGTCCCCTGGTTGGAACGGGTGGATTTGTTCCTCCAGCGGCACGGTCTGGGAAAACTGCGAGGCTTTCCAAAGGGTACGGAGGCGAGCCTGTAGGGAGAGAACTGACACGCAGTCATATGATCCCCTCCCAATAGTGAAACATCAGCACGTGGTAGAGCTCCCCGCCTTTGAAAGGGGGGTGTCCATAGAGCAGTTCAAAGGGGGATAATCCCAATGCGCGGGTTGGGCGAGTACGAAGGTTGAAACAGGACCAAGGGAAGTACCTGAGGCCACTTTAATCCTGTTTCCTGACAGTATTTAGCCAATGTAAAACTTAAGGTCCCTATTCATACGCTCAACTTTCCCGCTAGACTGGGGGTGGTAGGGTGTATGAAAGGAGTGTGAAATGCCCAGTCCTTGTTCTAAATGGCCAAGGACATGACCAGTAAAGTGAGGTCCGCGATCTGAGTCGAGCACAAGAGGGATGCCAAAACGGGGTACAATATCTCTAAGGAGAATCTTCGCCACTGTGGCAGCAGTACAATTAACAGTAGGAAAAGCTTCGACCCAGGAAGTCAGAGGGGCAAACCAAAACAAGGAGGTGCTTTTTCCCCAAAAGCCTTGGCATATCTGCAAAATCATTTGAAGATGTTGAAATGGAGCAGCAGGCGGAGGTCTTCACCCTTAATTTTGTTAAGAGGTGGAGCAGGTCCATTACGCTGACATGTGCTGCATGCTTTCACTATTGATAGGCAATAGGGTTGAATGCCTGGAGCATACCAAAAGCGAGCGATAGTGTCCACGAGGGCGTGCGTGCCGTAGTGACCCCCTTTATCATGGTGCCAGCGAACTGCCACGGGGTATGTAGAGCGAGGGAGGCAGGCTCGGCCATCTGGCATAAGCCAGGTCCCTTTGACCAGAGTGGCCCCGAGGCTTTCCCATGATTTTAGTTCAGCAGCGGGTACTGGTACGGGGTGCGGTGGAGTAAAGGAGGAGGTTGCAATAGCCAATGTGGGCATGGCTAAAGGTAAGGTGGCAGCCTTCTTGGCGGAGGCGTCAGCCAGGGCATTCCCACGGGTAACGGGACTGCTATCTTTAGTATGGGCCCGGCAGTGAACTACAGCCAGGACAGAGGGTTTTTGGAGGGCGTCCAAAAGCTTGTGGATGAGGGGGAGGTGCTGAATGGGTTTACCGGCAGCTGTCTGGAAACCTCGAAACTTCCAGAGGTGGATATGACAATGCACAACTCCAAAAGCATATTTGCTATCAGTAAAAATGGTAACGGTCTTACCAGCGGCCAACTGGCAAGCTCGGGCCAGGGCATAGAGTTCAGCGGCTTGGGCTCCCCAGTTGCCTGGCAGTGAGGCGGCCTCTTGAATGTCCCATTCAGAGGTGACAGCATAACCAGTGAAACGCTTGCCATCAACATAGAAGGAGCTTCCGTCCGAGAAGAGGATGCAATCGGGGTTGTCCAGTGGCACGTCAAACAGGTTGTCTCTTATCTGTAAGATGCTGTAAACTACTTCCACACAGTCGTGCTGGTCCTGGGGACTGGCAGGTCAGGAAGCAAGGTAGCTGGATTAAGGGGTCCACACCTTTCAAAATTAGGTTAGTGTCTTCTAAGAGTTCGGCCTCTAGCTGTTGCTGACGATGGGCCGAAAGACTTGGGTTGTGCCCCTACGCAGAAGGGCTGACAAGGCATGAGAGGTCCAAACCGTGGTAAATGACCCAGGGTTAGGCTCTTTGCCTTTGTGATCAGCAGGGCAGCTGCTGCCAGAGTCCGGGTGCAGGATGGGGTTCCCTGAGCGACAGGGTCGATTTGCTGAGAGTAAAAAGCAAGCGGGAAATGGTGGGGCCCCGCTCAGCTGGGTAAGGACACCACTAGCAATTCCGCCCCTCTCGTGGACAAAAAGGTGAAAGGTTTGCTGTAATTGGGGGGGCGGAGAGACATGGAGGAGGCCACACTGTCCTTGAGTAACTGAAAGGCTTGAATAGTGTCCGGGGACCACTGCAAAGGGTCAGGAGCAAGGTTAGCAGTGAGTCGGTGGAGCGGTTTGCTTAACTCCCCGCAGGACGGCAACCAGGGGCGACAGAAGCCAATTAATCCTAAGAAACCTCGAAGTTGTTTCTTGGTGTTCGGTAGAGGGCAGTTTTGAATAGTCTTTATGCGGGCTGGGTCCATCTGTCTTCCTTCTGGGGTTAACAGGAAGCCCAGATATCGGACCTTCTGTGAGACCCACTGAATCTTTTTAGGGTCTACCTTGTGGCCTCTGGTGTGTAGGTATAATAAAAGTGCCTTACCATCGATGCGGAGGGCAGCTTCTTCGCGATTACCTAATAGGATGTCATCTACGTATAGGACCAATGTGGATCCCTGCGGACTGGTGAAACCTTCCAAGTCGTGGCGGAGGCACTGGCTGAAAATCGTGGGGCTGTCTCTGTAGCCTTGAGAAAGTCGTTGCCAGACATAACTTTGTCCCTCCCAGGTGAAACCAAAGAGATACTGAGAGTCTGGGTGCACAGGAATGCTGAAAAAAGCTGATTTTAAGTCAATAACAGTGAACCACTCAGCATCCCAGGGGATTGGCTGATGATAGTAGCTGGGTCAGGAACTACTGCATGAAGAGGGACCACATACTGATTAACAACTCGTAGATCCTGTACAAAGCGCCAACGAACAGGGTCTCCGTCCTTTTTAGGAGGCTTTTTGACAGGCAGTATAGGGGTGTTACAGGGAGTGCGCTGAGGGCGGACTAGCTTTTGTGAACATGAATCCCTCGATAATGGGGCGGATGCCTCCCGGCTTCCAGCGACAGGGGGTATTGAGGGACTGACGGGGGGGTTAAGGAAGGCTTTACCTGAATCCTTACGGGCTCTGCCGAAAGGAGCAGGCCAACATCAGTGTCAGAAATTCCCCAGAGGGTTGAAGGCAAGTCAGTGAGGTCAGGGGAGAGAGAGAGGTGTTTCCCAATTACCCTGAGTAGGGGCCGAATCTCCTAATACTGTCATCAATAATCCTACCCCTTCAGAGTGCAGGTTAAAGTAGCCTCAAGCTTACAGAGTAAATCCCGGCCCATCAAAGGGATCGGACAAGCTGGGGAAAAAAGAAAACGGTGAGAAAAACATTTATCAGCATAAATAACATTCAAAGGCAAAGTGAGTCCCAGAGACTGTGGGTTGCCCTCCACCCCAGTCACAGTTTTAACCTCAGAGGATAGCCAGGGAGAGGGGGCATGATTTAAAAGAGAGAAAGTAGCCCCAGTATCAATGAGGAAAGAGACAGGCAGTCCCTGGACTGAAAGGGTTAAACGAGGCTCTTTGCTGGGAGGGGAGAAAGTGAGAAAGGAGCCGGCTAAAGACATTAAGGAAATAAGACCATCACATTGTTTGCCTTCGCCCCCGGGGTACCGTCATTGAGGAGGCTGAGTTGCTGCGGCTGCTGCTGTTTCCGTAGTTGATCCAGGCCTGGGGATGGGCTGAGCTGGTGGTGCAGGGGTGTATTCCTCACTTGTATAAGCATCTGCGGATGCAACCCAGACCCTCTGGGCGTCCCCAGGGGCATTCACGTTTAAAGTGACCAGGCTGTCCGCACTGAAAACAATTTCCTGATGGCTGGGGTCGCCAGGACCCTCTTCCCCGGGCACCCTGGAATCCCCTGCCACGGCCACGGCCCTTTGCCTCGAACACCACCGTGAAAGCTAAGCCATCAGCTTATATTCTTCCTTTTTCTCTTTCTTTTTACTACTTTCCCTTTCTTTCTCCCAGGCAAATCAGCTACTTCCAACACTGAAGTGACTGACTCACCTCCCCAACCAGGGCGAAACTTTAAGAAGTAATCCCTTACAGGGGGCACCGACTGATTCACAAAAAATGAAATAAGAGTAGGGTGGTCTGCTTCTCTCTCAGGATCCATCTGAGGTGAACATTCGGGCCCCTCCAATAGCCTCGACCAGAACTTTCTGGGCGGCTCATCAGATTCCTGCCGAATCTGCATGAACTTAGCCTGATTAGGCGAGCGGCGAGCCATTTCCTTGAGTCTCTCTAACAATCGCTCTCTATCTGTTCGCAGCTGAGTCAGCCTTAGCTGAGTCCAGTCTAGGGGATTCCAGCCAGCGGCCAGATCCCGCCTATTCATCCAAGTAAGATTAGCTGCATTGCTATCTCCCCATGTCCTTTCTGCCATCCACAATCTACTACGTTCTTCTCCGGTCAAAACTCTACTTAACAACTGATCCACATCCGTATAAGTAGGATTATAACTTAAAAACAATCTTTCTAGAAGTTCTATGATCTTTCGGGGATTTTCCCCAAAAGACCCTGACAACTGTCCCCACTCTTTCAAATCCCATTCTAGCCATCCTTTATATTCCACAATACTAGCATGTTGCAATCGTCCATCATTGCCCATATAAGGTTGATCGTGCACCTGTAAAGGCATCTCTCTAACTATACTTTTATTATTCGCAAGAGATTTGACGGAGACATCCTCTGGGCTATCCTCAGGGGGGGGGCATGCACCCTGCTGTACCTGCTTGGACCTAAGCCTAGTAACTACTCCTCCCGAGGTTTGCCCCTCCAATTCCTCCTCATCCTTCTGCACAAATTCCAATCTGGGATCCTGCAGATTCCCCTCTGCTACAAGGAGAGAGTCCCCCTGCGGAGGAATAGGGGCAGGTGCAGAGGGGACCAGCTGACGAGTCAAAACACGCCGTGGTCTACACCCTTCATCGAAATAACCTGGAGGGGGTTCACTCTCGGGAGAGTACCTGACTGCCATAATTTTTAAAGATTTCCACAGCTCTGCTGCTGTGTCCCAACAAAACCAGTAACATAACTGTCCCGGATGGTCTTTTTCGATCTGGCTCTTTACTCCTCTTAAGGCAGCCTGCTCGAAAGAGCCATACGAAGGCCACCTCATCTCCGAGTCGGCCAATACCGCGGTATACCCAGTCCAATTCCTTACACATAGTGTGTACAACTTCTTCCTAGACATTCCTGTCTGTACTGGGAGTTTCCCTTCGTTCCATAACTTATTTACAATCCCCAACGGACTCTCAAGAGGCACGCTAGTCCCTTGACCCATGGTGTCTGACAGGAGCCCTCCAACTGGCGTTTACCCTGCTGTCCAATACACGACCCCTCAATATTGAATTGGCTAGGAGAAATCTCCTGTGGCGCCTTGCCAATTCATATATGAGTGGTCTGACCACTGGACAGAGGTACCGCACCAGAAGGAATCCCGGACGAGCCCCCAAATTGTTAGGTAATAAAGCAAGTCCTCACTCACCTCTCCAACACCCAAGCTCGTGCGGAGTTGGAACTGGGCACACAATTCTGTCAGAGACCAGACACCAATGCGTTGATCAACGGGCTCACACTACCCCAAAAGCTTTAGAATAAGTGTGGCGCCTTTATTAGGGGTGAGCATCAATATTTATACACAGAAGTAAACAAAGTGATTAATAAAAGATAATGGTCATGCATAATCAATCAAGATTTTACAGGAAGAGCAAGTTTAACAAGTAAATGCATAGAGATAAAGGCTAATGGCTACTTGAAGAAGGGGGTGTCATGAGTAGTTTGCAGGTCAGTGCTTTGTTCAAAAAAAGGTTCAGAAAGGATTATGCAGAGACGGCCAGTCTGGGTGTTTTTTTGGCTCCAAAGTTCACCAAAAGTTTAGACCCAACAAGAGTGTACAACTTTAAGCACAAAGATTCCTATTAAATTAAGTGGAACTACTCATATTTGCATGATCAGGACATTAATTAGTCAGTTTCCCACGTTCTGAAGAGGCTCTTAGAGACATCAACATGGCAACAGCAAGAAAGCAGGTATACATATTTTTTGAAGATTTTTTTTAGAAATTTCAGGACTTAGTAGTTAAATGGTGCCCAACAAAAGCTGAACATTTTTATTTAAAAAAAAAAGTCACACTGACAATGTCTAAGTAATTCTGAAATTTTAAATAAAGGTTTAATATCTACCCTGAGGCCACCATCTTCCAATCCACTGCGATCTCTGAAAGATATTAAATTAACAAACTAAACTGGAAGAGTGAACTTTGTTCTTCCTTCTTCAAACAGACCCTCTATAAATGTTTATTAACCTAACTACACAAAATCTAATGAATTATCTCAGAAAAATAACTCACTTCAGTTCCCCTTTGTTATGTGATCTTAGGGAAATCACTTAATTTTGCCTCAGTTTCCTCATCTAAAATGGGAATACTACTACTTGATTGACAGAGGCATTGTGCAGGTTAATTCATTAACATGTGTGGAGTCTTCTAAGACTCTTGGATGGAAGGCATTTTCTAAGCCCCAACTACAATTCTACATCACAGCATAAGATAAGAGGACAGCTCTTCTCTACAGAGACAAGGTGGGAACAACATGGCTGCAAATAGGCTACAGTTCTTTACGAGGACAGTGGCACAGGAGAAGCAGCTACACCAGCTAGAAGCTACATTTATTCAGGAGGAAGGCAGAATATGGGCACTTCAGTTCAAAACACAGATATTTCATAAAACATTTTGAGGTTTCCCAATTTTTTAATATATGGACCCCTCTCCCCCAGGTCAGTGGCATTAGGGGAAAAGAAAAATGGTGGGGAAAGGAAGAGGAGAGAGATGTTTGGATTCGTGAGTGTTTCAGTGAAAAATCAGGAAAGCCATGTTCAATCAATCAATCAATCAATCAATCAATCAATCAAAAAAAAAAAAGTCTGAGTGAAAAAATTTGACCAGCTTTGGATACCAGAGTGAGGAGCGTATGAGAACCTGAATGGAATAGTAGATCCTGCCCCCACCTACAGCATATGGTCATAAAGCTTGCCAGTTTGAATAGACCTTTAAAGGCCCCTCCTTTGATGTCCCTGATGTTGAATACACTTCCCTGTGCTAAGGATTCCTTCTCTGGTCACTGAACCAGAAGTAGCACCCACCAAAGAAAGGAAGAGGCCATTAAGCAATGCACCTCCATCTGAACTGTTACACCAAAAGCTGTGTTGCCTGGCACATTAAAGCATGTGTGGGCACACTTTAATAATCCACTGATAAGACTATTAAGTCTGCCTATGGGTACTCAACTTTGAAGACTGCTCTTTTGCATTGCCATTTTCTCCTTGCTGAGAGCATTTCCTGTGTGGACTTCAGCGGCAGGGGGCACCAGTGAAACCTGCCTTTGAAATCTTTGAAGTAGCCACAGGAGATGCTTTTAGTAAGAGAAACCAGCAGGTTTTTAAAGTTTTCCCTTGGAGTTTACCTGCAAGGCTGTCTTTACAAGTCAGCAGATTTCCTCCACTGAGGCTGGCATTAGCCCAACTCATACGTACTTCAAAGGCAAGACTCTGGGGTGGTGGCTGAAGCTGAAAGCATAAGTGCTGGGATCAGTAGAAACTGGAGGCTTTAGGAAATTCATGATCTCAGAACCACCAGTGCTTTTAGAATTATAATATGCATTAATAGTATTAAGCAAAAGAGGGAGAACATTGCAAGTATTGTTTCTCTAGTATTTTTGCTGGGTATCTTGTGCTAGGCATTCTCCTTGTTGTTAGCTAACAAGTTCTGATGTACACCTACTGTGCTAATAACAGGACAGGTGGGAACTTGGGTTTACCCATTGAGTTAGGTTTTTGGTATGTTTGGTTTCTTGCTGGCTATAAGGAAGAGAAACAAGCCTGTTATCTGCCCCCTCAACATGCTAGGAGGCAGGGAAAAATTGAAAACATCAATTTATTCAGTGCAGGGATGTGGGGAATAATATATTAGAAATTAACTGAGAAGGCTAAAAAGCATAAGATACAATCAAGAGAATTATGTGATGGGATAGATATAGGGTGAACATAGGGTCATGACTCATGAAAAAAGAGTAGTGTAGTAAGTCAAGCCGGATCAAAGCTTCACACTGCCAGGGGAATTATCTTGTCGCCTTAACTGAGGCAAGTCCAGGTCAGATGATGCGTTTCACTCTCTCCTAGGAGTTCATGTTTGTAAAGGAGACTGATACACAGGAGTGCTGCTAAGAGTAGACCAGTCTATCTGATCAGGCACAGGGTGACAGAAGTAATTACCTTAGTCACATGACAGCAGTGTTCACAGTCAACAATCCAGAAGTTACTCATTTGATTTTTTTTTAAGACAACAGCAAGGAAGCATAATCAACTCAAGTTACTACAAGTTACTGTGTCTAAACTGTAATGGCTCTGAGCACGTAGTCACTTATTCTCAAACAGTTCCATCTGCAGGGGCTTGTTTAGCCATTGAGTTGAATCTGAAACCTGGAGTTACACATGATAATCCCGCTACTTTTCCATTGACAGTGTCTGGTGGGACATGTGTTATTGATGTCAGCACAGGGGCACTGACAGTTGCATTATGGAGGACCCCAAGAAAGACAGTGGCTAGTTGCCTTCTGTTTTATATGTAGGAAACTTATGACCTTGTAACAGGTTACCAACCACTTTGTTTAAAATCTTGTAATTTCTCTGTGACAGAGGCCCCATTGGTGGTTCATTATTGTATTTCAGCAACTCCTATCAGGCCTGACAAACTCACTACTCCTGACACATAGCTGTCATAGTATTTATATATAACAAATGTCATTTGTGGTATCAAAGCTGGTGACATGCTAGTCATGAATACCATTGTGAAATGTATGTATTAATGCTATCTGAGGTCTTATGACTATTTACTGATATTATGCTTTCAAGTCTGAAAACAATCAGGGAGAAATGTGGTTTCTTCCCGCGAGGAGTGGAGATAGTTATCTCCCTCACCTTTAATGTAAATTTGGCATTGTGTGTCAAATATAATGGGAATTATCTTTTCACGTAAATTAAGCAGGAAAAACAAATTAACTAGGGGGACATGAAAGCAGCATGATGCTGGCATATTGGAGAAGTTAGCCCTGTGTTTGCTTCTCTCCGAAAGGTCAGTTACAGAGTTCCCTCTCTGTGTTTGAGCCACAGACTGCTTTCCTGGGCAGACAGATGCTGAATCAGCCCCTTTATCCTGGGCATTCTTTCCCAAGAGATCAGCATGGGGACATTCATGTGTTAACATTACTTTCCATTTTCCTTCTCTGGAGCCCCACTCAGACACATCTCTCTCTGCTCTCTAGCATGGGGTCTGTGTGACCTCGCTCAACTGCAAAACTCTGGCAGTTAGCAACTGAACAGCCTTTCCAATAACTGGCACCCTCCCCCCGGCCATTAGCTTTGTGGTGCTGGAGCCAGTCTCAAACACCCCTCCACACACACACCCTTCCTGGAAGCCTGCTGCTTCTCCTTGCTGCAGTGAAGTCAGAGGGACCTTTACTCACTTCCTCAACAGATTCTAAGGTTTTATGATCTTTCTCAGGGATTTTAACAGCATCATTCCTTTTGCTGCGAATTACTTCAGAGACAGTTTTAGCACAATGGAGAAAATCATTTCCAACAAGCATGTCAGCAGGGAGATCTATTACCTCCACAACCAAGTGCTTTCCAGACCCTCCCACCCTGCATGAATTTTAGCACAAGGCACAGGAACCCTGGATCCACCCACTACTATAAGCTCTGCTGGGTCATCGGGTAACACATCAGCTTCTTGAATTACACTCTGTTTAAGCAAAGAAACGTGTTCCCATGTATTCCTGGTCATTCATTTTAACAGTCTCAACATGTACCTTATCTGGCTCTAGAGTGTCAACCCCTACAAAACCAATATTGTTAATTTCAGGTGCAGAACCGACTTCTACAAAACTCGCCAGGTAAACTGTAGGTGCCTCAGAGGCTCCTGCACCAGAGGTGTGTGGGCTAATAATTACTGAATTTACATGAGCAGGTTGGAGCTTGTTTTCCTTTAATTTAGGGCAGTGATTTTTCAGATGTTCAGTGGAGTTACACTTATAACACCTTTTAGTCTCCTCACCCCTTTCAGGAGAGAAACTACCCACAGAAGAGGATTTTGGAAAGGCGAATGTCTAGTATCCCAGCTTTGTACCTTCTTCCCAGGGGAAAAATGAGGACCCTCCTTCCCCTCAGGTTTAAAGGCCTCTTTCTGTGATTTATTCTCAATAGATAACTGGGTCTGCTCAGAGCAGCCATTTCTTCCACAGATGTCACAGTTTTAGCCCAGAGACACTGTTTTACATAATCTTGACATATACTCAATAAATGTTCCTGACCAATGAGATCAATCATTTGGCCCAAATTTTCAATATCTTTCCCCTTAACCCACTTCCATGTCAGGGCATTCATCCTCAAAGCTGTCCCTAGAGAATGGCGAATAATAGATGAGGTGTCAATTCCCAGAGAGGCAAAGCTGCTTCTAATGAGCCAGACACTCCCAGTCCCTATTCAAGCCCAAATTAATGGTGTCTGTTTCTGAAGTTTTTTTGTTTAAGGATAGCTACTTTTAAATCTGTTATAGAATGTCTAGGGAGATTGAAGTGTTCTCTTACTGGCTTTTGTATGTTTTGTAAGGGTAGTGGACATGCACCCGCCTTTGTAACCTGGGTATATTCCCCAAACTTCAAAAACACATTGGCTTAGATAAAACATTAGAATACATTTATTAGTTACAGAAACATAGGTTAAGTGATTTATAAGTGATATAGGCATAAAAGTTCAGAATTGGTTACATAAAGAATTAAAAGATAAAAATCAGTCTAATTCCTAAACTTTATCAAGCTAAGTCAAATATGAAATGAAAAGGTTTCTCTTACCCAAAAACTTACAGCAGTTTGTGCTAAATGGAAAGCTTTTCCAGTTCGGGTCACTCCTCTCAGTTCAAATGTTTCTTTGTCTTCCAAGAGACCTTGTTGCCTTCAGTGTAGATAGGAAGGAGGGTCAGCTGGTAATGTCACTGTCCCTTATTTTATACTCTTCCAAGTGCTGAAAAAATTCTTGCTGTGTCAGGTGGGATAAGCACCACCAGGGTGTATGTGCTCAAGCAAGTGTCTTTCATGTGAATTGTAAATATCTTGTTTATGACTCCCCTGCTGGCGATTGGCCAGTGATGGTTGCTTGATACCTGCCTAGGTGTTGGTCCCCTACCCCTTTGTTGCCACTGAAGAGCCAGTCTGTTGGCATTTCCAAGACTCACAACAGGTTTCAGTAACAAACATAGCGAAATCTCATAACTTCATATACAATGATACATATTTTTCAACAGGACAGTAATCTGTTAACTTTTGACTTTTCCAATGATACTTCACAAGGCATACGTTGTGCAAAACATAACAGTGGTGAATATGGGAGTTTTAGGGTTTTATTATGAGGTACAGTGAATCGGCAAGGAAAGAATGGCAGAGCTTCTGAGGAGATTGTTTTGGTGGCTAACAGATTGGAGCAAGAGGGAGCTGACACCCAGGTTAGCACCAGCAAGTCTCTCTCTCACTGAGCAAGGCAGGGTGTGTGGGGGGATAACAAGGTGACTCACAGTCCTGCATACCCCGAGGAAGTGTCACACTCTCCCAATGGAAATGGACTTAGCAACTCATAATTGTTATAATATTTCCTCTGTTCTAATTTCTGGTGGTGTAGTTCTTTGGTAACCAGTTTAGGGGACCTTCAACTTTGCTTTTGGTAGATTCTTTTAAGGGATTGCCCCACCACCTGAGGACTATCAAAGCACTATGTCCTTTACCTTTAAAGTTCTGGACGGTGCAGATCTGCTGATTCTGGGGAAGTCAATAGTACCCCAGAGGGAGATTGCACAATGCCCTACAGTGTGCCTAAGGAAAGAACCTTACATTGTACAGGCCCAAGTAGCAGAAAGGGCTGCCTGATATGAGAGAAGAAAGACACATTCGGTGACAAAGATTAATACTTCCATCACATGGCAAGGTTCCCTATGCATGGTCTCCAGTAGCTAGTTAAAAATTTGACCTCAGCTGGGGTTCAGAGGAAAAGTGCATGCCAACTTCAGAGCTTCAGCAGCCAGGGCAATACCTGTGCAATAGCAAAAGGAGATCTGGAGTAGAAACTGAAGGCATGGCTGGCAAAAGGGAGCGCTAACAGCAGGTGGAAGTCTTGGAAAAGACAGCTGGTTTGACTACTAGCAAGCTCTGCTAACCCTGAACTGGATTGTGCGGACAGGGCACAAAAGAGACATGGTGAAGTGGGAGGTACAGAAAGAAGCCACCTTCATTTCAGACACTTGGTAGGATAATAAAAGGGCTACTGCTGTTCAAAAGAGCCTTGATGTTTATAGGCGTTAGGAGTACCACCTCCCCGCTTTCTGTAACTAAAAGCCCTTCAAAGGCTGTTCATGCCCCTTTCCAGGCCTGAGTGATGATCTCTACAGGTACCTGAAGAAGTTAGAGCACAGCAGACCAGATAATCCTATTTAGAGAGTAGCATAGCCCAATAGATATAGAACTATAGTGGGAATCAAAACACCCGAGTTCTATTCCCAGCTCTCCCACTGACCTACTGTATGACATTGAGCAAGTGTTGTAGAGCGGAACATAGATGGTCTGGTCTAGTGGTCACAGCAGTAGCCAAGACCTTGAGCTCAGAAATTAAGACAGACTTGGGAGTCAAGCTTAGGGTGAGAGTCAGAAACAGGCATCAAGCCAAGAGTTGAAGCCAGGAATGGGGTGTGGAAGCAGAAATCTGCAACTAAGCAGGAGAGCAGGAACAAGGCAGGGTTCATGAGTCAGGCGAGAAGGCAGAGTCCAATGCAGCAGCCAACCAAGAACTCAGCTAGTTTCTCACACAACCCTTCTTCAGGCTCAGACTCACGATTTATGCAGCCAGAGCGGCCAGACGTCTCCAACTGGGAGCTTTGTGGGCAGTGCCTATGGTGAACTAGGATTCACCAGCCCACACTCCCTGCTGGTACCAGTGAGCTGCCAGCTGATGGATGCAGTCTGAAGATTGCCTACTGACCCAGGCTCAAGACCCATGATTCCTCACACCAAGGGCAAGTCACTTTGTTTCTTCCCCCCTCTTCCTCCCTTCTATTTTTTATTGGTGTTATAAGCTCTGCAGGGTGGAGACTGTCTTAGATGGTATCAGTACCTAGTATAATGTAGTGCTTCTGTTATTGCAATACAAATAAGCCAACAAGGAGATGAAAATGAAACTATGTGGTAAACACCTCCCATTAGGACAAGACTTTCCTACTCATGCTGCAGCAGAACTAGCTGTGACACTACTAGATCTGCAGTAACCCCTCTTCAGGCAGCATTGCCAAGCCTGCAGTCCCAGGGGGACCCTGGCTCCTATCATACTAGGCACAGTGTTACATTTACTGCTCATGATCTCGTACTGTGTGGCATGAGGTGGTAACTGCTTTGCAAGGAAGCAGATGGTCATTTTCTACATGCAGGATTTCTGTGAAATTCCTCCAATGTTGCTTTAGTGCAATGGTGCTCAAACTTTTGTACTGGTGACCCCTTTCACATAGCAAGTCTCTGGGTGCGACCCCCCTTATAAATTAAAATATGTTTTAAAATATTTAACACTATTATAAATGCTGGAGATAAAGAGGGGTTTGGATGGAGGATGACAGCTCACAACCCTCCATTTAATAATCTCGCAACCCCCTGAGGGGTCCCGACCCCCAGTTTGAGAACCCCTGCTTCAGTGCAACTCCCCTTCACTGCTAGCAACAGTGGGAGTGCAGCATGCACCATCAGCTAGTGTTTTTCAATGCTGCCTAAACCTGCTCAGAACAGGCTGGTCCATACTAGCGCTTCAGTGCTACGAACAGCAAAGAAAGAATTTCAATGACACCCTTTCCTCATAACCCTGGGTGGGGCACATTTCTGTTATGCAGGAGAAAGGAGGAGCAAACAAACTTTAATCCACTATTTCTCTAATTCCCTGCCTTCCCCCTGACACTAGTTGTGGACACATTTCCTATTTTCCCCTTCTATTTTGCCTGGATATCCAACAGAGACACTGCTCCATAGCTGAAAAAGTTGGGTCAGAGAAGATGGGCCTAAGAAGCGATCCAGGGTATGACTATACAGCGATCCAGGGGATGCCCATGCCCCGGGGACCCAGCTTGTGGGCTTTGTTACCAGTGCTTGAATGTCCACACTGCATTGTAAGCCTGGGCTTAATTGCTCGACCAGTGTGTCTCAGCTGTGCGAATGCATTCATACTGCACACATTCTGACTCAGGTCTGTGCTTGACCTCCATCTCCACTGCAAAAAATGACGGCTGGGACTAGAGTCTTCCCAAGACCTGGGTCCTGAGTATCTGCTGACCGAGTGTCTGAACAGAAGGGGGGCCTGAGACTGAAACCCAAGTCAGATCTTGGGCTTACTGTGCAGTGTAATTGTGACGGTCCTCAGGGCACCCAGGGTAGCAAGGCTCCTTCTTGGCACCTGCTTCCAGCATGAGGAAATCTTGCCTGTGTCAGCTGGGTGTTGGCTCCCTGACACAAGCAGTTAATCAGCCATGTAAGCACTCTCCTCTGGGCTATATCAGCCCTGCTGGTTGCAATGGATGCATCCCAGCCCCCAAGTCCCTTTAAAGAGTCCCCCTGTAATATCCAACCCTGGTCGAGGGATATCTAGAGAAATCCTAGATTTGCCATTCCGAAAGGAGGAGTGTACCCCACTTCACCAGTTTTACCTTAGCCCACTGCTGCTGTATCCTATACACCACTTGAGTTCAACTGTAATAAAACAAAAGGAAGTTTATTTAAAAAAGAACAGATTCAGACAGAAACAAGGGTGAGTGATGGAAACAAATGGTTACATACAAAACAAAATCATAACATATGAACTAGGACCTACACTTAAGTTACCTTTCCTATCTACTAAAGCAGATTCTCACCCCAAAGTTCAGTCTTTTGCAATGTTTGCTAGCCCCAAGGAGTCAGCACCCACACTTTCATAAAGCCCTCTTGCTGTTTGAAGGTACTTCCTCACTGAATGGAACCACAATGTCTCCCCCCTGTACTATACTGATGGAGTCTTGTCTTTATTCACATATAGCGCATGCCCCTCACTGTCAGTGTTCCTTTTCACTCTCAGATGATTTTGATGTTTAGAGTTTGTCCTTGACGGTTTTCCATTGACTTTTTTGGCTTGTAACAATGATAGACAACTGAACAACACCACACTTAATCAATCAGCCACAAAGGGGTGAAACTGCCTCCCAGTGGAATGGGCCATCACCCAGACACAGGATTCCTGGTACCTAATTTTCACTCTGGGACCATACAGGAATGATTTTCAATATAGTTACATTACTCCTTAAGCATTACTCATATACACTTCTAACAGTGATTATGACTATCAATAAGTTACATGTTTTCAGTAGAGACCTCACATGTTACCTTACTGTTAAATACCAGGAAAGCAGTGTTAAGTGTTGTGAGTTTGTCAGGTCTGAATCAAGATTTGCTTGTAATGAATGGTGAACCCTTTGCTAGTTGGCACCAATAGGCCTCTGACTAATGCAGTGTGCAGAGTAGACATTTTGACTGAAGTCTTGCAGACAGATGGCCAAATTAAAAGGCTTTGCAGGAGTCCCCAGAGTTACTAGAACCACCACTGATAGCAGCAGTCAGAAGCCAGGAGTGTAACAATTGCCCAGGACAGATTTGGGAGCCTTATGATTAGTCCCTAATCTTACTTTGGTTTAAAAGGGGATTTGAGCAGAACGGTGTGAAGTTTGGTAGTTTTGTTTCACGGGGGTTCAGAGCACATAGGTAGGTTGATCTTTCCACCTTGGTTCACCTGGTTGTGTCTCAGGCATGCAAGATTAATTTTGCATGACTTATATATAGAACCATAAGTTAGCCCAGGTTCACTTGAAACTGGGCCTGTGTGCATTGTGGCTGGGTTTGGGAACCTTAACAGACCCTTCAACTGGTCTGTGATTTTGATTGGTTACAAAACCAGAATTCACGCATGATATGTAGGCAAGTAATTTACATTGGTCTAGAGCTAAATGCCTGGTCTATGCTTAGAAGTTTTGGCAACATAGCGTCAGTTAGGTATGCAAAGGGGGAAAAAAAGTCACAACCTTAACTGACAGCTATGCCAGCAAAGCCCTAGTGTAGACACAGTTATAACCAGCAAATTTTGCCAGTTATAGCCTAAAAACACACACACACACAACCAGGAAACTGGCATAAGCCATACCACCTGCAAGATGACTCTTGCTGGTATAATATCTTCACTATGCTGGCAAACTATCTGCAGCATAGATCAGGCCAAAGACTGGGGTTATTCTCCCCATTTCTCAGGGGGCATTTGACACTGTGACTCTGGATAGTCAATACAGATAATGGAGGAATGTGGAGGAAGAGTGCAATGGATCAGGGAAGGTAACTCTTTCTTCTCAATTTGTTTCCAATTTTATTCATATGACAGTAGCTGGAGGCTCCAGTCAGAACCAAGAGGGCTCACCTGTGCTAGCTATTGTACAGACATGGTGCCTGATTCCACCCTCACACCAGTTTTACTCCGAAGTAACTCCACTGAGGTCAGTGGCATTGCCCGCAGTTTATACTGGTATAAGTAAAAGCAGGACAGTTCTTCAGGGGCCTTCAGACAGTGGTACAAACAGGAAGGATGAGGATAAGGGAACAGCAATGCAAACAAGATTAAATGTGTTAAGATTAAAGATAAATAGGTTCCTTGAATGAAGAGTCAGAACCTTTACAGGAAGGGATTTAGGTCGCTGTAACATCCCTCCAATGAAAGCTGAGTGACAATTAATCTCTGGTCTCAGTTTGATGGTGCTTCGATGCTGCTGAGGACCCAGTGAAATTTCATTATGGAGTGATTTCTAACAAGGAGTGGTCAGTTTCCTTCATGGCACATCCACTGTTTGAAATCCAGGTCCGGTCATGGTTGTTCAGGCACCTAAATCAGAAGCCCATAACAGACAAGCCCTCAGCAGCACACAATGAGCATTGAATAAGCATGCAGAGATGAGGTTCCATGTGGTTAAAGTCTGTGCTAGAGGCTGTCTAACAAGACCACACCTGAAGTTCAGTGTGGACCACCAATGTGAAGGAAGGTTGCTCCTTCCACAGTAACTTGATCGCTTTGTGGCAATGAGCCTCTGATGCTGGCAATCATGACAGTATGAGTGAATTCTTTGAAAAGACCTTAGACTCATGGTCACTCAGGTCTCACTGCATTTTCCAACTCCTTGCAAGACAGACATCCACCAACAGTACAATGTCCAGCATTTATCAGAGGATCCTTTGGAAGCTGTGAAATACACAGGCAATCAAGGATCACAGACATAACCTTGGTAACCTCTTAGATGACATGGAGATCACCTGGAGTGAAATACACAATGCTATATCATATGATGCTGCTGGAACAAATGGTCTTCAGATGATTGCACAAGAAACCTTGGCTTTCTGAAGAGGCCTTTGCTATACTAGCAAAAAGAGGCAGACACACACAAGCAAGGAGATAGCCAAAACATAGATGGTGGAGAGGCATTCTCTGGGCCATTGAAAAACGTGACAGAGATTTACATCAACTTCCTGGTTGATGAAGTGGAGGACAGGCCAAAGTAAAACAACTTGCATCCTGCCTAGAGTGCCATTATGTGCCAAGCTGGCAGCCATAAACAGCTTTCTAACATCCCCATCATGAAACTAGACAGATGTCCCTACTCACAGAGGGACAGAAAACACGTTATGAAAGTGTGCTGAACCATGCACCCTCTCACATGGCTGCAGACCCAGGGACAACACTGATCCTCCATTGCTCAGGAAAGTACAAAAGGCTGCCCAAAAGTTACTGACCAGACATGCTGCTAGACCCGATGGTATTCCACCCAAGCTGCTCAAAGGTGACTTGGAACCAGTGAGGATCAGCCTGCATCATCTTAAAAGTGTGGGTGTCAAGCAGAATGGAAAGACTGCATCATAGGGACCCTGAATGAGGGCAAAGGATCTCTCTTTGGGTGTGGCAACTACAGGCCAATCTCATTGTTACCAGTCCCTGGAAAGGTCTTCACCAATGTTCTGCTTGGTAGGATGCAGCCACTTCTTAAAAGACATCCACAGCAATCAGGTTGGGCAGTTGATAATGGATGCTGTCTTTACTCTCCAGCTTCTGACTGAACTGTACTGAGAATTTAACTGCCCACTTCACATTGCATATATCAGCATCAAACCAGCCTTTGATTTGGTCAACAGGTCAGCACTTTGGCTTGCACTGAAAGAAGTTGGAGTTCCAGATGTTTTGCTAAATCTGGTATGCAATCACTGGAACCAGTGAGAGAAGGCATATTGGTTCATAGCTTTTGCTACATTTCTATACAACCTCAGGCCTGCAGCAGGGATGCATTCTCACCCTAGCACTATTCTGTTGAGCTATCAATTGGATATTAGGACTTGTTGATCAAGAAGCATTCACTGACCAAGACTATGCATATGACGGTCTTGCTTTAGAATTTCTGCCCTGCCTTCCAAGGTCTCCAAGATGCTGCCCAGACTATGGGGTTAAATATCTCATTACAAAAGACTGGGGTCCAGAATTTCAGAGCCGGGCCACCAGAACCTCTGGTGCAGGTGGGATTGAGTACTGTGGAGACCATTGATGAGTTCATCTACTTATGCTGCCAGCAGAGTTGAAACAATCACAGCACATTGGATATTCTTTGACAAAGAGGTCTTGCTGCCTCCTGCATGTAGTCCATGTCTAGCTTATGGATGCAAATAGGTCTTTGTCCTGCGACAAAGTACAGGATCTGTCAAACCTATATTGCTATATGGATCAGAAACCTTGACCCTCTTACAGTCAGACTTGGACTGGCTAGAGGCCATATGCACTGGCCCTGCCAAACTCTGAGTGGTTTGACTGTGTGAACTGATATAACATTGCAGAGATCTGGCCTTCCTTCAGTCACTCATTATATTCAAAAGCAACACTGCATGCTCTTCAGCCCAGTCACCAGGATGAACAAACACACTCCAGCACACCATGTTCTCAAACTCTTCATTGACTCACAAAAAGGTGAGCACCCTGACTGTACCTGGCACCACCTGTGGGGCTACCCTAGACATGCATGGATTCTCAGGATTGAGCCAGATCTAGGAATTTTACTACATGATGCCACGTGCGACACCATCGAGCACAGTCACTCTGGCTATCACAACTGTTCTCTGTGTGTTTGATGATGACGCCCTCCAGAGGTTCGAAGGCCCTGTCTTCGGTACAACGGTATCAGTACAAACCCCCTCACAGGCAGGGGAAGCTGCTATAAATCACAACCCCAGGGGCTTTGCCTGTCTATGCGAGGGGTATGTTCTGGTGCAGCTACACTGATACTGTAATTAGGACACATCTCCAGTACAGCAATGGGATATTTTTAAATAAAATAATGATTGCAGTAAAACAAAGAGCAAGCTATTTAGATGTTTCTCTCCAAACAATATTCATTACTTTCACCACACAAATAACTGATCTATCTACTATACGGTTTTCACATAACAGTGGGAAGTTTGCAAAAAGGCCTGTTAGGAGGCCTATTGATATCACACTTCTTATGAAACGCTAGGCTGTTATCCCCCAGGGCAAGTTTCCTCACTGTGTAACAAACAATATGATCAAAGGGAGAAGAATGTATGCGCTCTCACATGAGTAAATCCTTAGCCATTAATTAAAGTATTAACATGTACAACGTAATAAATTGTTTGTCTCATCAAATCTCCTTGTGAGCTAGACTATTATATACAATGGTGATAACTAGACTCTGGGTGGAAAGAATTACAGCAGATAAACATCAAGTAAATAGGAAATATAAATCCTCCCTAAGGGGGGGAAAAAGCCACCCAGAATGTTTAATGACTCTATATTCAGTTTGTTTCTACATTGAAGATGGGCTGTAAGAAAATCCTCCTTCAATTAAAGATTTGCTGCATTCATAGTGCAGACATTGCTTCACAAAGATAGATGGTGGGTTACAGGATTTTTTTTTTAAAGACATGCATATTATATTTTTGTCATCATGTACAATTGATTTTTGCATTTATATGCTAGAATAAGCATATAAATAAGAATAAGCTAGTGAATATTAAGGGGCATACACAGAGGTGGCGTAGGCCGGCAGGGCCATCCCACTGCATCTGAGGGAGGTCACGCGTCCTCACAATTTGGGTCTGCTAAAGCCTTTTCCAAGCAGGGGAAAGGGGGGAATTAGCAGTTCTCAAGGTCCCATCCCTCAAGTGGGGCAGGCCACACACATTCTGGGCTGTGGAATGTAACCAGGGTGGGAGAGAGGTAGTGGTCTATCCGCCTAGCTGTTATGCAGGGCAGGATAGCCAACAACAGTCAAGGGTCTGGTCTGCAACCGGGCAGAGCAGCAGCTGTTTATTCACCCTGTCAGTAGGTAGGGCAGGGCAGCAAACAGCCAAGGCTCTGGCTTACAATCAGGCAGAGCTGCCGCTGTCTATTCACTCTGCCTTTAAACAGGCCAAGGCCACATGCAGTCTACGGGGCTCAGGTTTGGAGTGAGCGTGACCCAATCTATGGGGCTTAGGTCTCCTAGCCTATGGAGGGAGAGTACTGCCACACCAGGGGTGGAGATGCAGGGTAAGGGGGGCACAGGCCCGCCGAACTCCACCATGTCCCAACCCAGAGTCCTAACAACGGCAGAGCAGTCCGCTGCTGGGTCATCAGGGATAAGACGGTTACTCACCTTTGTAACTGTTGTTCTTCGAGATGTGTTGCTCATATCCATTCCAGTAGGTGTGCGCATGCCGCGTGCACGTTCGTCGGAGACTTTTGCCCTAGCAACACTCTGTGGGCCGGCAGGGCGCCCCCTGGAGTGGTGCCGCCATGGCGTCGGTTATATAACCCTGCCGGCCCGCCGCTCCTCAGTTCCTTCTTGCCGGCTACTCTGACAGTGGGGAAGGAGAGCGGGTGTGGAATGGATATGAGCAACACATCTCGAAGAACAACAGTTACAAAGGTGAGTAACCGTCTTTTCTTCCTCGAGTGCTTGCTCATATCCATTCCAGTAGGTGATTCCCAAGCCTTACCTAGGCGGTGGGGTCGGAGTGAGACGTTGTGGAGTGCAAGATCGCTGAGCCAAAGGCGGCATCGTCTCTTGATTGCGCAATGAGCGCATAGTGAGAAGTGAACGTATGCACTGACGACCAGGTAGCTGCGCGGCATATCTCCTGGATGGGAATGTGTGCCAGGAAGGCGGTCGACGAGGCTTGAGCCCGAGTAGAGTGGCCGGTGAGACGGCCAATCGGGACGTGGGCCAAGTCATAGCACGTCCGGATACAGGACGTTACCCAAGATGAGAGCCTCTGAGAAGATATAGGCATACCTTTCATACGCTCTGCCACCACTATAAATAACTGGGGCGAGCGCCTGAAGGGTTTTGTCCTCTGGATGTAAAAGGTGAGGGCTCAGCGGACATCCAGGGTGTGAAGCTGTTGGTCCCTGCTTGATGCGTGCGGCTTCGGGAAGAAGACCGGTAGAAAGATATCCTGATTAATGTGGAAGGCCGAGACCACCTTGGGGAGAAAAGCCGGGTGCGGGCGTAGCTGCACCTTATCTTTGTGGAATATCGTATACGGAGGGTCTGCCATTAAAGCACGGAGCTCCGAAACCCGCCTGGCCGATATGATAGCTACCAGGAAGGCTGTCTTCCAGGACAGGTACAGCAACGAGCAAGTGGCTAAGGGCTCAAAGGGTGGGGCTGTGAGCCGAGTCAGAACAAGGTTGAGATCCCAGGTAGGGGAAGGAGGCTTAACCAGTGGGTAGAGGTGCTCCAAGCCCTTAAGGAATCTCGAAACCATCGGGTGAGAGAATGTGGAACTGTTCGCCTCCCTTTGATGGAAGGTGGAGATGGCGGCTAAATGCACCCTTATTGATGAGAGTGCCAAACCTTGTTCCTTGAGGTACCACAAGTAGTCCAGGAAAATAGGGATCGAAACGGCCTCTGGAACTAGGGAACGTTGTATACACCAAAGAGAAAACCGCTTCCACTTGGCGACGTATGTCATCCTCGTGGAGGGTTTCCTGCTTCCCAAAAGGACCTGTTGAACCTGGGCAGAGCAGCGGAGCTCAGATTGGTTCAACCAGACAGTAGCCACGCTGTCGGGTGCAGGGACTGCAGGTCTGGATGGTGAAGCCTGCCGAAGTCCTGCGTTATAAGATCCGGGCAGAGTGGCAGTGGTATCGGGGTCGTTAGGGATAGGTCGAGTAGCATGGGATACCAGTGCTGCCTCGGCCATGCTGGAGCTATCAGTATCAGTCTGGCCCTGGCCCTGCGGAGCTTGAGCAGGACTCTGTGGACTAGGGGAAAGGGTGGAAAGGCATAGAGAAGATGTCCCTTCCAGGGGATCAGGAACGCATCTGAGAGAGAGCCCTAGGAGCAGCCCTGAAGGGAGCAGAACACCTGGCATTTCCTGTTCTCCCTGGAGGCAAATAGGTCTATTTGGGGAAAGCCCCACTTCTGGAATACAGAAAGAAGGATGTCTGGATGGATGGACCATTCGTGGGACAGAAAGGATCTGCTCAGGTGATCTGCGAGAGAGTTCTGGACTCCCGGAAGAAAGGAGGCTACGAGGTCTATAGAGTGGGCTATACAGAAGTCCTACAGTCGCATCACCTTTTGGCAAAGGGGAGAAGACCATGTGCCCCCCTGTTTGTTTATGTAATACATGGCCGTTGTGTTGTCCGTGAAAATCGCAACACAATGGCCCTGTAGATGGTGTTGGAAGGCCTGGCATGCCAAGCGGACCGCTCTCAGTTCACGAGCATTGATATGCAGAGTCAGCTCTTGCAAGGACCAAAAGCCCTGGGTGTGAAGGTGCCCTAAGTGTGCACCTCAGCCCAGGGATGAAGCGTCCGTCATTAGCGACACCGAAGGCTGTGGTGGGTGGAACAGGCGACCGGCACACACCAGGGAAGGTGTCAGCCACCAGTTGAGGGAGTCCAGGGTTTTTGTTGGGATTGTGACTATCATGTCCAGGGCATCCCTGCGTGGACGATAAACTGAGGCAAGCCAAGTCTGGAGAGGGCGCATGCGTAGTCTTGCGTGCTTTGTCACTAAAGTGCACGCCGCTATGTGGCCGAGTAGGGGGAGGATGGTACGGACAGAGGTTGTTGGGAAGGCTTGTAGCCTCTGGATGAGAGAGACTATAGCCTGGAACCTCTGTGGAGGTAGACTGGCCGTTGCAAGATTCGAGTCCAGCATGGTCCCGATGAATTCTATTCTCTGCGTAGGAAGCAGAATGGATTTGTCTAGGTTGAGGATCAGACCTAGATGGGAAAATAGGTCCTTGATGACGCTTACGTGTGCGGTAACCTGAGCCTCGGAGGTCCCTCGAATAAGCCAGTCATCGATATATGGGAAAACGTGAACTCGACGGCAATGGAGGTAGGTGGCGACTACTGCCATACACTTTGTGAATACTCGAGGGGCCGAGGAGAGGCCAAAGGGAAGGACCGTAAATCGGTAGTGATGACGGTTTATCATGAAGCGAAGGAACCTTCTGTGTGGGGGGTAAATCGCAATATGAAAATATGCGTCCCTCATGTCGAGAGCAGCATACCAATCTCCGGGATCCAAGGAGGGTATAATGTTTCCCAGGGATACCATGCAGAACTTGAACTTCGTGATGAACTTGTTCAGAGCTCGCAGGTCCAGGATGGGCCGGAGGCCGCCTTTTGCCTTGGGAATTAGGAAGTATCTGGAATAGAACCCTCTTCCCCTTAGGTCCTCTGGAACCTCCTCTATAGCTCCCAATGCAAGGAGCTTGGAAACCTCCTGCAGAAGGAATTGCTCGTGAGAGGGGTCCCTGAAAAGGGACGGGGAGGGAGGGTGGGAAGGAGGGGACTAAATAAACTGAAGACTGTAGCCACACTCCACTGTGCTGAGAACCCATTGGTCCGATGTTATCTGGGACCATGCAGGGAAGAATGCGGCAAGGCGGTTGGTGAACTGAAAAGGATCCTGGGAGGTAACTGGTACAGTGCTCCCGAGCGCACCCTCAAAAGTTTGGCTTCGGTCCCGCCGGTGGATTGGCGGGGCCGGAGTTATTAGCCCCTTGCGGGCCAGACTGGTGTCTGTGGGAGTTACGGCCTCTCTTTCTGGAGAAGTCCTGTCTTGGCCGAGGTGGGGGATAGTGGCGCTGAGGTTGAGGGCGGAAAGGTCACCTCTGGGTCTGCGGCGTATGCATGCCTAGGGAATGCATGATCACGCGGTTGTCCTTTAAACTTTGGAGGTGAGGATCTATATTTTGGGAAAAAAGGCCCTGACCATCAAATGGTAGGTCCTGTATAGTATATTGCAGCTCGGGTGGTAGACCGGACGCTTGTAACCACGATATGCGCCTCATAGCAATCCCTGAGGCGACAGTTCGAGCTGCCGAATCAGCGGCATCTAACGAAGCCTGGAAGGAGGTTCGTGCCACTTCTTTCCCTTCCTCCAGGAGAGCCGAGAACTCCTGGCAGGAATCCTGCGGGACTAGTTCGACAAAATTCCCAACCGACTCCCATGTATTATAATTGTATCTACTCAAGAGGGCTTGCTGATTCGCCACTCTGAGCTGGAGGCCCCCCGCGGAGTAGATCTTCCTTCCCAACAAGTCCATGCATCTGGCTTCCCTCGATTTAGGTGCAGGGGCTTGTTGGCCATGGCATTCTCGTTCGTTAATGGATTCGACCACTAACGAACAAGGGGGAGGGTGTACGTACAGGTACTCGTACCCCTTGGATGGAACCATATATTTGTGCTCGACCCCTTTGGCTGTAGGTGGAACGGATGCCAGGGTTTGCCAGATTGTATCTGCTCAAGCCTGTATGGTGCGAATAAAGGGGAGGGCCACCCTTGTCGGAGCCTCCGCTGACAGGATGGTGACCATTGGGTCTTCCACCTCAGGAACTTCTTCCATGGGTAGATTTACATTAAGAGCGACCCAGCGGAGGAGGTCCTGGTGCGACTGAAGGTCAATTGGGGGCGGTCCAGATGTGGTCGTCCCCGCTACTGCCTCATCTGGTGATGAAGAGGAAGAGACCCCGGGGACCACTGGGTCTTGAAGTGAGTCGTGGTCCTGTGGAACTGTCCTGGGGTGGGTCTTGCACGTCCGAGCCCAGCGCCGGGAGATTTTCTGTATCCGCTGGAGGGGGTCTGCTCTCCGTGGCCTCTGGCTCCCTATGTTCGGAGGGCCTCGAGCGCGGCGGTGGATGTGGGGCACCTTGGCTCTGATGGTAGGCCCAAGGAGTCCAAAAGGACCACTGTTGAGGGTCCTGCTGATTGTCCGAGTCCCCATACGATGCCGATCCGGCATGGGAGGAGACTGATGGTTGACCAGATGGCCATGGCGGGGCGGAGACCGTGAAGTGATGGTCCCTGCGTCCACTGGAACCATCCATACACGGTGCCGGGAAGCAGTGCCGCGAGCCTCGACGGTGCCGGGATTGCGACCGGGACCTGCGACCAGCGCGGTGCCGGGAGGTCGACCGGTGCAGGGAGCCGTGGTGCCGAGATCGGCTGCAGGAAGCCCGGTGCTGTGAATGATGACGGGACCTGGAACAGTGCCGGTAGTGTCCGGACGGCGACCGGGACCTCGAGCGGTACCGCGAGTACGACCGGTACGGGGACGGGGAACGGTACCGGGACTGCGAGTGGCCGCGGGATCGAGAATGATGGCGGGACCGTGAGCGTCTGCGGGACCTGGACCGGGACCGAGAGTGACGAAGTCCCATGGTACCGGGTGAAGAAGGTCTTACAAGGGCCGGCTTGCCTGTGGATTGAGGGACCCGCACTGGCGGTGCCGTGGGTCGAGGCAGCTCAGGCTCCATTAATGCGATCAGGTCCCGTGCCGCGGAGAATGCCTCCGGAGTGGAGGGCACGACAAGCTCAACCGCGGCCCGCGCCAGGGAGCTGGTAGGCACCGGACTCGACAGCTCGTCCGAGGCCGGAGTCAATGGTGCGGTGGAAGTCGACATCGCGGCAGACGGCAGTGCCGGGCGGTCCAGCCTGGCTAAGTGCTCTGACTGCGGTGCGGGCACGGCAGCCGCAGGAGGCTTGCGCTTCTTGCTCGGAGGTGACGTTGAGCAGTGTCGGGTAGAAGCAGGTGCCGGAGAAGGCCGGTGACTCGGAGTCTTCGCTGAGGTATGCTCTGGTGCCGATGAAGCGGTTGATCTGGGTGCCAATGCCGGTGCCGAGGAGTGGGGAGTCAGCGCTGCCTCCATCAGCAATTGCTTGAGGCGAACGTCCCGCTCTTTTTTCGTTCAGGGCTTGAAGGCTTTACAGATCCGGCACTTATCTGTCAAATGGGCCTCGCCCAAGCACTTAAGGCAGGCTTCGTGCGGGTCACCAGTGGGCATTGGCCGACGACAGACCACGCATGGTTTGAAGCCCGGTGAGCAGGGCATGGGCCCGGTACCGGGGTTGGGGAAGGGGCTAACCCCCAATCCCGTCGAACTATCTACACTACACAAACTCAGCTACTAAATAACACTAACTAACTACAATTAATCGAACTATATACAATCTAAGACAAAGACGAGTGAATCACTAGGGAGGTGGAGAACAGCAAGCTGCGCTCCACAGTTCCAACGACCGACACGGGCGATAAGAAGGAACTGAGGAGCGGCGGGCCGGCAAGGGTATATAACCGACGCCATGGCGGCGCCACTCCAGGGGGCGCCCTGCCGGCCCACTGAGTGTTGCTAGGGTAAAAGTCTCCAACGAACGTGCACGCAGCGCGCGCACACCTACTGGAATGGATATGAGCAAGCACTCGAAGAAGAACTGCCCCCAACACGCTGGCCTAATTTCAGGCTCACTCTCCACCTGACTATTGCCTGGTTCCCTTGACTAGCTTCCTTCTCTCCCCCTTGGCCGTACCTGGATCCAGGGTTCGTCCTCAATCTTCCCAGGGTACACTGCCAAGGATAGTGGTAGCCATTCCTCCACGTTGAGAGCATCAGGGTTCCCTGGAAGCGCACCCGGGGACAACAGTGGTTCTTCTTGGGACTCCACTCCTACAGTGAGGAAGAAGCATCTATCTCCTCCAGCAACTTCCTCCCAACTGAGCTGCTGTGCCCGCATTTTATCTTTCCCTTTCCTGTCCCGCTCCTCTGCTTCCGGCATGTGGGACATGGCCCTCCTAGCTCCACCCACCAGGTGGCTGGCAGTGTTCCTGCTGCGTCCACATCTGAGGGGGGCCATGCCTCTTTGCTAAAGGTGGATTAAGATTTATTGGGGCCCTGGGCACAAAGAACATTCCCTCCCCCCATTTAAAAGTGGGAGGCCATGCCCACCCACTTTTTAACAGGGATGTAGTCACCTCGGGCAGGTGCAGAGTGGCAGCAGCATGGGAGTAGTTTAGGAAATTGTAGTGGAGCTTTGCTGCTCCTCCCCCAAACTGCAAGCTTCAGGCCAGAAGCAAAAAGAGGAGTGGTGCCATATGTGATTTCTGCCTCAGGCCCAAAGCCCAAGTGTCAATGTGGGGAGCCTGTCACCAGGAGCAGGAAGGACCCAGCAAGGTTAGCTTGGCAGCAGCAGGACCCTGTGGGGGGGATTCCTGACAGCAGGAGCCAGGTGCAGGCACTGAGCAAGCCTTAGTGGAGTGTTACAGCTGCTGAGGCCAGGCCAGTAGAAATGGGAGCTGCACTGGAGGAGCACTCCCTGCACTGTTCCTCACTGCCTCTGACCTTCCTGGGGTTCCCCACCACCTCTCAGACCAGGGCAGCTGTTGGCTAACAACTATAGTAGCCGATCAAGAGCTTACTATCCAGAAGCTCTCCTTGTTCTTAATAGAAGCTGCTAGATACTGTGCTTCCTCAACACATGGACAACTTATTTAGATCCCCAATTGGCAACTGAGTTCCCTTGAAAAATCTAGCCTCATATGGCTACTTATCTGAGCTGTAGGTGAGAGGCTCCAGATCACATTACTAAACTTATCCAGAGTCCCTTTTTTCTAAATCATATTTCATAGGGTATTTATGCCATCTTAAAACACACTAGTAATTCTAGCTTCCAATGAGTAAATGTACCATCAGATTTTTGTTTGTTTTTAAACTATTTTAATAGTTTAGCTTTAGATTAAAAAACTGTAACTTTCAATCTGTTTGCTGATCAGAGGTGGAGGTTGAGATCACTCTGTGAAGACATAGGAAAAGTAGAGGAGAGAGGCAGTATACAAGCATACAATACTGTGTGTAATACAAACACTTTCTACTCCACGTATAAGAAACCCTTCTATGTGTTTTTGGCCCTACATGTGAGACTCCACTTGAATACCTGTTTCAGACCTGACAAACTCACCACACCTAACACTGATTTTTCTGGTATCTATCCATAGGGCAGCTTGCGAGGTCTGTACTGAAAGTGTATAACTTATCAATACATACATCTCTGTGACTGAGTATGAGTAATATTTAAGGAATAATGCACCTATATATTGAGAATCATGCCCTTATTGTTTTGGCATGAAAGTGATTCACTGGGAAATCATGTCTGGGTGCCGGCCCATTTAAGCAGCAGGCAGTTGTCACTCGTCACAGACTAACAGATTATGTAATGTATTGCCCAGTTATTCACCATCGACCAATCCAGGAAAGCTCCATGGAAAACCACCAAAGACGGACAATAAATCCTTGAAAGCAGTTGGGAGTGAAAAGAAACAGTGACAGCAAGAGGCTTGCCCTGTCTGAATAAAGACAAGACTCCATCAGGATATCACAGGGTGGAGAAAGACTCTCTGGCTGCATTCACTGAGGAGATACCTTGATTAGTGGGGATGCTTCATGAAAGACTGGGGCCTGGCTCCTTGGGGCCAGCAAACACTGCAAAAGACTGAATTTTGGTGTGAGAATCTGCTGTAGTAGATAGGAAAGGCAACGATGAGTGTAGGCTCTACTTCACATTTTTTGTATGTATCATTTTTTTCTCTCTCCCTTGTTTCTATTTGAATCTCTATTCTTCCTTAAAGTTTCTTTATTGTTTTACTATAATTGATCTCATGTGCTACAGGAATGGTAGTCTAAGGTACAACTGGTAAAGTGGGCTACACCTCTTCCCCTGGGAATGGAGCATCTGAGAGTTCTGTGCTGGATATCAGAGGGACATTTTGAAGGAACTTGGAGGCCAGAGAACATCTGTTCTCAGTCAGCAGGGCTGGCATAGTGAACAGGAGAGGGCTTGAGTGACTGCCTCCCTGAGAGCTAACACCCAGCTAGCACTGGCAAGAGTCCCTCATGCTGGAGTAAGGTAACAAAAAGGTGACTCTTAGCCTTAGGCGCCCTAATGGATGGATATCTGGGATATATCCATAAGCATTAACATAAACTGTTCTCTTAGTTGTCTGTCACTTCTCCAGTGTTTTAAGACTTGTGTTAAACAGACCAGAGCTCCTTGGCCACCTCTTTTAAAACTCTTAGATTCAAGTTATCTGGACCTGCTATTACTATTAGTCAAGCTTTAGTAACTGCTATTGAAAAAACATCCATTGACACTGTTGGAGTGAGATTATTTTGTCACATAATATTTCTGTTCTCTAGTTTGGAAAAAGATGTAAACATTTTCCTTTTCTGTGTTACTAATGACAATTCTACTATGTCCATCCATTAATGGAAAATACAATTGTTAGGATTCCTCTGGTTCTGGATATCTTCAATAAAAAGGAGTCTGGCTATAAAATAAAAAGGAGTGTTGGCTATAGATGTCACTTTGTGCCCTCTTGCTTCCCACATCAAACTTCTATGTTTCCTAGCTTCTGATTTACGTTTACTAATGTCAGCTTCCCCTTCTTTCTATTTGTTATATAGGTTTATCAGCTTTTGCTTCCCTTCTCACCCAGACAATTTTTTAACCCTTTTAAATCTTCTTCACCTAGCCTTCTTTTTCATCTCTTAGATTGTGCCTTTTGGGGCATTTAGCAGAATGTTTTTAAACACCTTGCTGTTATTCTTCACATTCTCTTCTTTCTCCCATTAATCTAGCTCAATTGTTTTCAGTTTTATGAAATTGGAGCCCTTTTCAAGCATCAAGTACATCTCACTGGTATGGACTTTATTCTGTTTGTTACATTTTGTTATATGCGTTCATGATCTCTTGCACTCAAAAAACCCACCAGTTTTTAGTTGAAATCAATTACTTGATCTGTCACAACACTGTCTAATATAAAATAACCCCCACCTGTATGCAACACTCTAAGTTAGGATATTGTCATCTAGATTTTTGTTTTTTTAAGTTGTAAGAATGTTTTGTTACAGGCAGCCTGAGAATCACCAGCATATGGTACAGTTTTCCTTACACACTATAGAGAAATGTCTTAAGGACTCCTGTTCTCTAATGTGATTTAGTGGCTTGTAGCTGACACTAACTAGCATCCCCATCTTATGCCTTCTCTGCTAGAACAGGGGCTCTCTAATTGTGGTAGGTATATCAGCTTGCTGAAAGAGGTATGCCAAAAACTCTTAAACCTTCAAACACATAGTGGTTTCGTGCACTGCAGCACACAAAAATACACCCTAGAAGCAAAATGCGCTCACCTGGCTTTATGCCATAATACTGGAGTGAAAATAAAGCTTTCCCACCATGCTAGCATAGTTTTATATATCAGTGTTCTGTGCTGTGGCTGTGCAGATGGGCACTGCACTCATTTAGCCCACTGCTGGCTTACTGCTAGGCCTAATATTCAGTTTGCGTTGAGTTACACAGCTCAACCTACCGAGGTGAAGTTGCCTTGCAAGCTCCCTTCAGCTGAAAAGATGAATGCATACATAGCTACTTGAGAGTGGCTCCAAACCTGCAGCCAGGAGGGATATAGCTACACTGCAGGTGAGACTCCTTTGATATCAGGGCTCCTGGAGTATGTCTAACCTGCAGCTGGTAGTGAACCTCTAGCACTGAGAGGCACGGCTTGCAAAGGCTATTGCCTATTATCTCTGCCCCCTTCAACTTTCCTGCAATCTAAAGTCCTGGCTACAGGACTAAGGAGCCTGTGGGTCCTCCCCTTAGGCTGTGGGGGAGGAAATCCTTTAGCAGTGGGCAGGCTTCCGCCCACCCTCTTCCCAGAAACCCAATAGATACAGGACTAAGAGGAGTTGCCCGGCTTCTCAGCAGAGGAGCAGCCAGCTGTCTGCAATTTGAGCCTCCTCCCAGCACAGCTAGCCCCTGTGCAGTATACCCAGAAACACAGGCATCAAGAGGGCCAGAGATGCCAAGGAGAAGAGGTTCCTGGAGCTGAAGTAGCCTGGTGCCCAGATAAAGCTCCCCACCTCCATTCCCTGCTTCCCTTTCCAGCCAAGACTAGCTTGTGATCAGCAATAATCCAGATACAAACTACCAGGAACTTTGAACTTAAAAGACAAGTAAAAGAGTCAAACCATTGACTATATCTCAGCTGCACTCCCCAAAATGGGATCACAATGCTATTTATGAGAAATGTATTGCTTCTTGTAAATGGAGTAATGCACAGGACATAATAGTTATGGCTGCTTCCTTGTTTGTTTTTGATGCATGTCCAGAAGCATGAAAGGTTTAAAAAGGATGTTATAAGTGAACCTTTCATTTTAGGCTTCCTGATAGTAAAACAAATGACTCATGTAGTCTGAAAAAATGTAAATTAGGCTTGTCAGGACCTGAAAAAAATGTGCACAAAAAGGAGAAGTTTGCATGTAGTACTACTGTTAGGTAATAAAGCAAGTCCTCACTTACCTCTCCAGCACCTGAGTTCGTGCGGAGTTGGTATGGGGCACACAATTCTGTCAGAGACCAGACACCAATGCGTTGATCAACGGCTCACACTATCCTTAGCTCTCAAAGCTTTAGATTAAGTGTGGCCCCTTTATTAGGGGTGAGCATCAATATTTATACACAGAAGTAAACAAAGTGATTAACAAAAGATAATGGTCATGCATAATCAATCAAGATTTTACAGGAAAAGCAAGTTTAACAAGTAAATGAATAGAGATAAAGGCTAATGGCTACTTGAGAAAGGGGGTGTCATGAGTAGTTTGCAGGTCAGTGCTTTGTTCGATAAAGGGTTCAGAAAGGATTATGCAGAGACGGCCAGTCTGGGTGTGTTTTGGCTCCCCAAAGTTCACCAAAAGTTTAGACCCAACACTACAAATATCAATTCTTTAAGAAGGTGGTAGGTACGTAGACTAATAATGGTTAGAAACGCCTGTGCTAGGATACTGATACAAATGATCTTGAATGCTTATGGATCAGAGTTGTCTGTGATTTGGAAACAGATAATGCCATATTTGACAGTGCCATTCTCCCCTCTGTGCACTCCTAAATAGGTTTAGCCAGTGACACTCGTATATGCTGCTTCAAATTGAACACCTGCTACAAAGCAAAGAAGTGGGGTGCTAGGATGTATTAACAGTGAAATAACCTACACCACAAAGATGGGGGTTGAGGAATAGTTCTGCTGGGTCTCCATTTCATTTGGATATTAGGCAAGACCCATAAAATGTTTCTACATGTGCAGATTTAAAAGTGGAGTGAAAACATCAAGACGTTAATTATAGGATAGAAAATAACTAGATGACGCACAAATGGAGCTGGGAAATCTATTTACACTGAGGGATAAGGGCATAACCTAGGAGAGAGTGTGTGTGTGTGTGTGTGTGTGTGTGTGTGTGTGTGTGTGTGTGTGTGTGTGTGTGGAGGGAGCGGGAGGGGTTAAAATTCAGAATAAATAAATGAAGAAAATCATCATGAGAAAGTTAGAGAAGTTAGGACTTATTCCCACAGTGGATGGACCATTCATCGATTCCCTGTGCTCTAAACTTTCTCCATTGCTATCAAAATGCATTAGTAGCATTTTTCCTTATTTCATGCCTCTAAAGCTATTTTGGGGTGGATGGCTGCAGTCATTTGTGATTGCAATATACTAACTCAAGCACCTACAGTGCCTAAAGTTAAGCTCTCAAATCTGTGTTTAGCCACCTAAATAAGTTGGCCTGTTTCTCTTCTCCTCTCCCTCTTCCCTAAAGTATCCAGCAGCTCTTATTGAAGTCAATGGAAGAGGTTGGATGCTCTGTCTCCCTTTGAAAAATCAGGCCCTTTAGGCAGCTAATCATAGATTTAAAGGCCTACTTAAATAAATAAATCTGTGCTATAATGTCTGGTGAGAAGGGTGTAATACTCTTCTGTGCTGAGAAGAAAGACTGAACCTTATTTCCATCCTGGTCCCAGCACTCGCTCCTTTTGTATTTAATCTATTGATTGGTGGATTGCAACTAAATGAGTCTAACACTTTTTTGCTTGATGCATGGACAGAACTGTGAAAAGGTGCTTAAATGAGTGTAATCAGGAGAAAGTTGTTGGGTTGTTTTTTTTTTAATGCCTGAATCAGGGAGGACAAAAAGCTTGTGTGAAGATTAGGTACAGAAAAAGGCACATGCTGAATGCATTTGAAATGGAAACTAAAATGACCAAGGGATCGCCTGAGGGTTTTGATGCATATGTAATTCCAATTGACTTCAAGAGTGCATACATGCAGCAGCTGAAGAAGTAAACCCTAAATGTGGAGTTTCTGAACAGCATTAATAGCAAGTAAGATTCAAAAGGAAATTCAATGTGCCTGTTTACCAATACAGGTTTAGCACAGACAGAAGTGATGGGAATGACTGAGGCTTCATGCTAGTAACTGGGGTATTAATAATCAAAGGGATAATCTCTACTACTACTATATAAAACAATGAACAGCTGGTGCTATTGATTGAAATGCTAACCTGAATGTTGCTCTTGTGAGTCTTTCACATGGGTGGGAGTTGCCCTTTCATTACTGGAAGAATAATGTAAAGACTGAAAAGCTCCCTCTTCCCCTTCCCCTCCCCCCCAAAAAAGACGACCTATGACTTTGGCCAGGGGAATAAATTAGCCAAGTCTGATCTAGAGGCAAACAATGACAAGGGGGGATGGGTACTGGATTTCCTCTCTTGAAAGGAAAGGAATGGACTGATGTAAACAAGGACTTTTAAACAAGTCTTCCATTAATAAAATAATGGGCCATAGTCCTGAAAGTGAAAGGACTAGCATAATCTGAACCCATCTGCTTAGAGCGGCAATAGAAAGAGGGAGGGAGAGCAGAAGAGACTGAAGGCAAATTTAGGAGAACAGCTCCTGCTCTAAATGGTTTGGGACACACACAAGCCGCTGGGGTGGTGAAGTTTGAGATAAAGGCTGATGGGTTTCTCCTGGTTTGACAGGACCAATGATATCTCCCCAAACCCTTATCTCCTCCTGGGACGAGCCCTGAAATGATTTGAGGAGTCAGCAAACAGACACATCTTGTTTTGCAATGGCAGACCGTTGCAAGCATAGCCACACAGACCCCTCCATACCACCTCCACCTTTCAATCTCCTCTCTCTGCTCCTTAACGCCGAGCACACCCTTGCTTTTAGCAGGTAAGTAAAGCCACGTGCAAAAGAAAAGTCGCCTGCTTCTGATGAAGATTAACTGGGACCATCTCTCAAATCTCTAATGTGCTTAATTGCTCCCCGCTGCCTAACGAGAGCCGGCAGTTAATATTTCACCCTCCTGTAAATTTGCTTTCGGAAGAATGGAAAGGTAACCCTGAGTTGGCCTGTCAGTCATGTCTTAGCCGATCGCACGCGTGTTGCTGGAACAGAGCAGATTAAGAAACAGAAGTTTTCGCTCTCTCTCTCTCTCGCCCTCTAGTGCCATAGCCTGGAGCACGCGACACACACAAAGTGGGCTCTTCTTGCTGCTTTCATTCAGTCTGTTAGAAAGTTGCAGTCAAGTGTTTTATCATCTGCATCATGAATCTAACGGCTGCAAACCACCGCATACTTCTGAGCGATGGGAACAGCATTCCCGTGATTGGCCTTGGCACCTATGCTGACCCCAGAAAAGTAAGTATCCGCTACCTTTCCTTTTTATAAACACGCTTACTGCGCAGAGCAGGCTGCCAGACTTCGTTCTGAGCACAAAGATCCAGGAGAACTGTTAAGTTGATACTTTCCTTTCAGAGGCACTACTGACGTACGCACGTGCCTTACAATGCCTTTCTGCAGCCATCCTGGAGGGTTCTTTAAATTTAAGATTGTTAGCAGTTCAGGCAAAGTGTGCCCAATCTACAAACATCTTCTGTGGTCCTCTCATTCAATTTACTGTGCAGTAAATTTAAAACCTCCATTTACCAATGGTGCTTTCACCTCCTGACAACAGGAAGGACTAACAATATTATAGCAAAGTTTGGACTTTTTGTTGCTAACTTCCAAATATTCATAACTCAGTATTTTACAGTAGGCAACCAGTGATTGAAATGCTAACTAAAGCAGTGGCTAACTCCTACCCCAAGTAATCTGTTCTCTTTAGGAATACTAAATAATCACTAGTATTGATACAGCATTTTACATCCTCAATACTTTACAGAGGTTCACTTGTTATCTGGGTTTACAGCTAGCTACACACCATGATAAAGGCATATTTAATTGAAACTTGGTAGGGCAGGCTGGTTGAGCTGGCATTTGTCTTACTGTAGTTCAGTGCTATATAGTTATAAGATATAACTTTAGATAATGTTTTCACCTCTTAGCTTTGAGATAGGTGTGTACTTGGCAAACAGTGCTTGGTCCTCCTACATATGTATTGTTGACAAATTCTGCCACATACAACTCTGACTTTATTAAGGTTGCACAAGCTGCTAATCAGGAAAGTTTTAAATTTATTGCTAGTCATCTTAGCAGCTGCAAACTGGCTTTAGCTTAGTCCTGAGTGACCAGAAACTCTGATTCCAGCTGAATCTGTTGAGGGACAGATGCTGGAGAGCAACCTATGCTTGCTGCACAGTCACTGGGAGACCATCTGCCTTTCCTAAACTCAGTAGCCGTCGAGTGGCCAGCAATTTCAGAGGCTGTGAGCTGGTCAGCAGATCTGCTGTGCTGAGCAAAAAGAAGAACTCAGTTTTCTTGTAGACCATCTTACAGCTGGCTTGGACACTTTCAAAGACGTATTCCTATGACTAAGACTGATTCCTACATAGTGATTCCTGTGGCTCCCTAAAGCTTTAAAAGTTCCAAAATAGTCTGTGTTCCTTGATGTGATGTCCTGGGTATATAGCCCATAGACCCTTTCCCACCTTTGCTGCATCACTGCCATGGAAGCATATGTGATATCTCTTCTGTTTCCACACTGGGCAGTGCAATATGAACAAATTGGCTGCCTCCCTCTCAAACTACAGATTTTTTTTTTAATGTGCTCTATGTGTCATTGTCCTGTGTGAAGCGAGATAAAAATTGTGGGCAGAACCCTGTGCCCTGTAGTAAAATATTGAAGTCAAAATGAACAACTAAGTGTGAGCCAAAACACACCTGCTGTGAAGGTGATTACTTGGCCAACAATGATCTTTTGTACGTTAGCATACACCAACAAATTAATACACCAAGGTAAGTATGATCAAAGAGAAAATCCCTTATGAATGAACATAGCATTGTTGCAGGCAGTACAAGAGTGATCTTCACTGAAGGCTTCAGATTGTCTGAGTTAAGACACTTACTGCTGTTGCAGAAGAATGGACACAGCAGTGCAGGGTTCTCACACCCAGATACTAGCCCTAGAAATGGGGGCAGTGAGGACTAAAGTCCTCCAGCAGCTTTACAATTCCATCAGATGAATATTCAGAAGGTAATTGATGGGTGGCTAATAGAAAGTTAAAGCTGGATTATTTTTGGCAAGTGAAACACGTTGTAGGAAAGCAGAATTACTCCCCCTAGTCTCCCAGTTTATGCAACAATCTGCCAAATATAACATCTTACTTCAGCCACTTCACACTATGCTTGGCACCAGTTGCTCTGGGCACCTAAAGTTAAGGGCTAGGATATCAGCCTTAGAACATCCTCCAGGTGCCTCAGACTCTGTAAACTGGATAGGAGTCGGGTGTGGGTGGCAAGGGGCGGTTGGACACATGATGGGCTAGGCATTTGAGAAAGGTCAGGTCACTTCTCCAGGGAGAGGTGGAGAAACTAGGCAGTGGAGAAGGGGGTGGTGCAAATGAGGGGCTAGGGGCCATGGCCCCAACACTTTTTTTTTTAACATCCTATTATTCGCCATAAAGGTAAGCAAAGGGGGAAGGGGCACCGTGGGGTCAGAGACCACGGTTTGGGCACTGGTGCCCCGATACACACACACACTTGTAGGGAGCTTCTGCTGCTCCTGGGTGGATGTTAATGAACATGCTAGGGAGAATTGCAGGAGTGTTTTGCATTGGTGACTGGCTACACTACAGAGTTTACCGCAGCACCAATGCAGCTGCAGCGCTGCTAGTGCAGAGGCTCGAAGCTGATGAGAGAGCTCTCTCCCACTATCACTGCTCACAGGGGCTGGAGTAACTATGTCAGGGAGTAGGGTAGAGGGCAGGACACCTGAGTGGGTAGTGGTTAAAGGTTCAGCAGTTTGGAGATGGGCAGCTCACTTGCTGGGAGAGTCTGGCATTTATCAGTTGGCAGGCTATATCCTGACTAACTTGCACTACAGACAAGCTGATTTGCCTGAAAGGTCTAGCTATCCTGCCTTCAGGACATGAGGAACAGCTCTGTGTAGCTCGAAAGCTGTTTCTCAACAGAAGTTGGTCCAATAAAAACTACTACCTCACCCATCTTTTCACTAATCTTCTGGGACCAACATTGCTACAACTACAACATGTACTACGCACATTTTACCAGGAACAGAGCTGGACAGTTAAGTAATCTGATAGTCTTATTGAAACCCTTTTCTAAGTAAAGGGGGATTTTCTCATCAACTGGATACAGACCAGGAGTACAAAAATAATTATTTTTATCCCTCCAGCAATGGCTTTGTGCCTTATCCTCCATAACCCATGGTCTGAAAATTCAGTATTGATTCAATATCAGCAGCCACACGTGCGGTGAAAGAATTCCTTTTCACTGGAGTATAGTCCTCTATGCCTTCATCTACACTACAGAATTACTTCAGTTTAACAACATCACACAGGGGTGGAAATAATCCACAACTGAGTGCTGTAGTTCAGTGATTTTCAAACTGCAGGGCGTAACCCAGTACTGGGTTACAGAATGCGTCACGGTGGCTCTGGTCAGTACCACTGACCAGGCCATTAAAAGTCCCATTGGCAGTGCTGCCTGGCTAAGGCAGGCACACCCTTACCTGTTCTGACGTCGCGCTGCGCCCTGGAAGCAGCACATGGAGCTCCCAGGTGGGGGGGGGCAGTATGGGGCTCTGCATGCTGTCCCTGCTCCGAGCACTGGCTCCACACTCCCATTGGCCAATTCCCAGCCAATAGGAGCTGGGGGGGGCAGTGCCTGCAGGCAAGAGCTCTGCAGAGCCACTTGCGCGCCTCCGCCTAGGAGCCGGACCTGCTGCTTGCTGCTTCTGGGGCACAGAGTGGTCCGTGGTGCCAGGACAGGCAGGAAGCCTGCCTCTGCACCCCTACTGCACTGCTGACTGGGAGTCACCCAAGGTAAGCCTGCACTGCAATCCCCTGCTCCAGCCCTGAACCCCCCCTGCACCCCAAATCCCTCATCCCTGGCCCTAGACCAGAACCTGCACCCCTAGCCCAGAGTCTTGACCCCCTCCTGCATCCCAACCCCCTACCCCAGCTCAGACCCCCCTCCCATATGCTGAACCCCTCATTCCCACCCAACAGCCCTCATCCCTGCACCCCAACCCTCTTCCCCAGCCCTGATCCTCTTCCATACCCCAAACCCCCTCATCCCCAGCTCTGTTGGGTCACTGTCATGAACAATTTTCTTCAGTTGGGTTGCCAGAAAAAAAGTTTGAAAACCACTGCAGTTATACCAACCTAAGCACCAGTATAAACATCACTCTGTTGGCAGAAGAGCTTCTCCCACTGACATAGCTACTGCCTCTTGCAGAGATGGAGTAACTAAAGGCTATGTCTACACTACACAGCTTTTAGCAACATGGCTGTGTCACTACAACCATGCTACTAAAAGTCACACAGTGTAGCCGCTGTTTCTCAGCTCACCTGCTGACAAAAAACTTCCACCCCCAATGAGCAGCGTTTGCATTGTTGGCTGGAAAGCGCTGTTCTCACTGGCACTTGTTGTCACCAAAACTTTATCTTTCAGGTTTGTGTTTTTTAACACCTCTGAAAGACAAACCTTTTGTCATTCAATTGCCAGTGTAGACATAGCCTAAGAATAGGATGAAAAGGTTTTCTTGTTAATGCTTTACTACTTTAATTGGTCCTCCTAGTCACTTTAGAGATGTGACCCGAGTGCAAAGGCCAGTGTTGACAGGTGACTTTGGCCATGGTAGTCTTAATTCATCTGTGGCTCAACCTTGATAATTACTGACCTGAGGTAAAGAACAAGGTAGCTGTTGGGTATTAAAAAGGTTAGTGTACTGGAGATTCCTAACGATTTTGAGGTCTCCTTGGAAACAATCAAGGTTGGGCCCTTGAAGTCAAGAGGCCCTTTTGTAGGGAGGAGAAGGGAAACTCTGCAGGGGTCACTAGTCAACTTCAGTCCTTTTCCCTTCAAAATAGGACAACTGTCTTTTTGCCACAATACCTCACATCCAGCATAATGAAAACCTCAGATGAGCTATCCCACTTCCAGATGCTTCTGGAAGCTGCCAAAGTGCAGCACACTTTTCTGCAAGGCTGGGTTAACAGGACAGCAGCCTATTGGCTCATAGAGGATATATTCACAATGCTTCAAAGAGTTTTTGTTCTATGGCAAGTTGCAGAGACTACAAATTGCAGATTCTGCAATATTTTATTTGCTCTGGTAAAATAACTGGGGCAGCTACAATAGTCCTTAGCACAGCTTTGGCTAAATCCTAGAAAAACAACCTAACAGGAATTTTAGAAATGCTAAATCTAATTATACATGCTAAGTTGCTATTGCAAGGAGAAATCCAACCTGGCGCTTCAGAGTATAAATTGATGGCCTGTTGCAGTAGAGAAGAAATCCACCCCATTTTCTCCTAGTCATATCATGGCACAAGAGGTAAGATGCATTATGGATTTTCCCCTACTTTCTTCAGAAGCATCTGGTACCAACCTCTGCCAGAAGCAGGATACCAGACTAGATGGAATAGCAGTCTGGTCCAGTGTGTGGCAATTCCCCAGATGGCTTCCCCATCAGAATGAATAGTGTACAGTACATGGGCTGCCAGCAGTGCTCTTCAGCCATCATTTCTGAGCTCTGTCAGCTTTTTGCAGGGATAATTTATCTGGATTTTGCTTCCTCGTTGATAGTTGCTAATGTTTCCTGGGGATAGCTGCCAGATTTTTCTGTATAGAAGCTGGTTATGTTCTGGTGATTGGTATTTTCCAAGAAAGAGGCACAGTCCAGTTTCTCGTCTGTAAGAGTAAGCAATTCTAAGAATGTTCCCCTGTGCTGTTTGCATCCTTAGTCCACAAAGTATATCTGGCTTTTCCTGTAACATCTCAAATACTTAAACCAAGTGTTTTTCTACTGTAAATTTCCAATTTTGGACACTTGTTCTCTTGCTACTTAATTCAAAAAACAGGCAAAGGGAAGTAGGCTCTGTTAGATAATAAGGCTTCCAGAAACTTTAATATGAAAATCTGTTTGCAACTTCCGGGCTTTTGCAAGGTACATCCCAACACTCAGTATCCCTAAGATTCCTAAACAGCAACTTGAAATCTTTAAATATACCAGTTCCAATCATAACTTATCCACAGCTTGCCTCTTCAGCATGCCGTAGTTAAAATGGAGTGCTTCTGGAGGATGGCCCTATTCTTCCCAGTACCCCAGTCCTCTCTTCATGGCCTAACTTTTTCCCCTGTGCATGTGCTCCTGCAAAAAAGCAATCTGGCACAGTCAGCAAAAAAATATTTCACTAGCTTAGGGGTTAGAGTAACAGAACCTTCCCCACCCCCTCCATCAGCTGGAAAGCTGAAGAGGTGGATTGCAGAATTACCTTCATATCACCAACTAGGAAGCTCTTCAGTGAGAAAGAAGGAAACAGGGTGAGAATTCTCCCCATTCCTGCAGCCGTAGGGGACTGCAGTGGCACCACAGATTGTAGATAACCAATAGCTGGAGGCCGTTATGAAAGACGGATACATTTGGTGTCAAGGGACAGGGTTCTGCTAAGAATCCAGAACTTTCCCTGAGTAGTACCCTCCCTCAGATCTCCATCTTCAGTTTGTCTCTGATTAGTAGGATTAGCCCTCTGGTTACTGAGTGGTTAAAATTTCCAAGCTAGCATTGAGAAGGGGAGAGAGATGGGATACATTAGAAGTATTCTGTGTAAGGACATTAGTGAGAGAGAACACAATAGAGAGAAGGAAGGGATGCTAACATGACAGGGAAAACAGACTGTCTGACAGGAAAGAAAGGAGAATAAAAGCAAGAAGCAAAAGTGGTAACAAGTGAGAACTATAGTAAGAAGGGCTATTTGAATACATTGGATGAGTACCAGTGGTGTTTGCCTTTTATGCACTATATATTATTCAAACAGCTTCTCAAATGCAGCTCAGCAAATACTTAGGCTAGAAAAAGGCTAGTGAATTTCATCTGTGCAACAATATATCCTTCTGTCCGGTTCTGAAAGCCTAGTATTAAGCAAACTTTTAAGACTGAACATTCTCTGGGCCAGGGAAGAGCTGTTTTAGACAAATCACTGGGACTGGAGGATACACACCCAAGAGTTCTGAAGGAACTCCAGAATGAAGTGACTGAGGTGCTAGCAATGTGCAAACTTCTTAAAATCTGTCCTGTTGGAGGAATGGAAAGCAGCAAATATTGTACAGATGTAAGTGCTTGGGTGAATCAGGTAATTAGGTGAGAAAATCCCTCAGCGAACTCAATAATCAGGGGGTAAGAGGTGGAGTATTGATCAATTAGCTAAACCCAGATTGGATGTGGTGAGTTATCAGCTTTTTGCCATGTCATAAAGACTTGTGCTACGTTAAATATGGGGCCTACTACTGATGTGGAAAATGGGATGCATGGAGGATAGAAGGACCAAAATTAAACTAGGTTAATGGGTAGCATGATTACTTGGCAATTCATCTGTTACCTACACTGGGAGGCATAACCTGAACTACTCATAATGAGTTCTAAATTACCTTCTGATAGGGAAGGAGATCCTTTCATTGAGTTGCCTACTCTTTGTATAGTAGGGATCACAAAAGGCAAACCTCTGTTTCAGGAGTCAAAGAGTGATATTATACAGCTTTCATCAGCTGCCACTGTCAGCTATGGATTCTGATTGCTGCATCTCCACAACTATAGTAATTCAGAGACTAAGGCTATGACTATACTAGTGATCTTACAGTGATCTTGCTGTAAGCTCTGTGCAGCCACTCTAAACTGACAAGAGAGAGCTCTCCTGTTGGCTTAATTACTCCAGCCCCCTGTGAGAGGCAATAGCTATGTCAGTAGGAGAAGCTCTCCTGCCAGCATAGCACTATCCACACCAGTGCTTAAGTCGATATAAGTGATGTTGCTAGGGGAGGGAAGAATTTGCTAATTCACACTTCTGGGCGACATAATTTATGTTGATTTAGGCTATTGCTACACTACATCTTAACTGTTCTTCTAGGGACATTACTTCCATGACAGGAGATATTGAAAAGATTAGGAATGCTTTCTTTAGAGACAAGACATGGTAGATATGTCTAAAACAAGACATGTTATTGAGTGGAGCTGTTTGAAAAAGAAAATTTCATTAGGGGAAAATCTCAACTATTTTCTGATCTAGAACAAAATTAAAATGTCTGGTTGTTTTTTGTTTCAAGCATAAACTGGATTTTTCTTCATTTCTACCAGTCAAAAAAACCCTTCACGTGACACTTTCCTGTGTGGGGAAAATCTGAAACTTGGCAAAACCACACTTTTTCTGAGAGTAACTTTCCTTGTGATACTTTGCCCAGCTCTAGTATAAAGTAGACGTTATCAGTTATGCTTATAAAAAGTCAACATAAGCTGACAAAAGGGGGGAGGCGTCACCAAACAAAACTGAAAGTCAACATAATTAAAAATTATAAATACTACTTGCCACAAGTGTCCTGTGGAACTCATGGACACAATGTGCCAAAGCCATAAAGCTTGATATTGCAGGATCCAAAAAAGGATTAGTCACATGGATAAGCTATACACCTCCACAGCTGTACTAGAATAAAAAACATAGTGGGGTTAGTAATTCACCTCTCTGGGGCTAAGACAACCTGTCTGGAAGCATGGTTGGCAGCAGAGCCAGTCTATGGACAAGCTAACAAGCACAGCTGGCCTGTAGTATGCTGCCTGATTAGTGGGAAGTCAATGGACCAGCTCTTAAGATCAGCAACAGCAGGAGTTCAGTGACGGTTCAAAGCATTTACCCATCACTGTATAGCTCCTGCTCCTAACTTGTTCCAGCCCAGCTCCTGTCTTAGACCATCACAATACACATTTCAAGATCTAGTGGTCCTACATGTGTCTATCACAACATGTGGTTTACCTCATCCAATGCATAAATGTCTCAACAACAACTATGTGCTTGAAACCAGAGAGACAATCACTACGCTTTCAAACTCGCACGGGAAAATGATAAAAGACAAAAACACCTTATCACCTTTGGGTGAATACTTCTCATAAAGCAATTATGCTATATCTGTCCCCTCAGTTCTCATCCTCAAAGGAAACCTGCACAACATTTTCAAAAGATGAGCCCGGGAGCTTAAATTCATAACTTTGCTAGCCACTAATCACGGTTTTAATAAGGACACTGGTTTATAGATGATGATAATGTGTAACCCACTATCCCTCCCCTTTTTGTCCTCTGGCTACAAGAGTGTTAACAGGCCACTTCACATTGAATGGCCCCTTAGAATATATGCTATCTGTTCCACCTTGTATTTAGCTGTGACATTGGAAGTACCTTTCCCAAGCCTGAAGAAGAGCTCTGTGTGGGGCTCAAATAATTGTCTCACTCACCAACAGAAACTGGTCCCATAAAAAATTACCTAATCCACCTTATCACTCTAGGAAACTCTCCATGTTAGGACTACTTGCACCTTCAACTGAAGCATCTAGCACTGACAGCTGTTCCAGCTAGGACACCATGCTGGCTGGAACATTGTTTCCTGGCCTCACCTGTCTCCTGGAGACTGGGTCTCCAGGGGTGGCAATCAAAATGGAGATTGTCATCCAAGCAAAGATGCATCTCTGACTCCATCCAAAAATTCCATAGCTGTTCCCAGTGCTTCCTGAAACCTGCAGTGCCAGATTCAATCTGAAGAAATACTAATGGTTTGATGCAGGAATACATTGAACTTCCTGAAACTTAATCATCACTCCAATTCACTAGGGCACCAGGAGCGGCATTCTGAAGTTGGCCCCTGAGGTGTCAAGGCCTCTGGATGTGCTGAAACTTGTCCCAGGCACTGACGCCAACCTGGTGTGTACTTGATAGAGCTGAAGGCCACCATCCGGCCAAAGAGTGCAAAGATGCCTGTTATGTTAGCAATATTAGACAAATATTGTCTAACAGTGTTGGGGAGCCTGATAAATCAAACTCTAAAAAAGAGATGGAAACTTAAATACTTCCCCAGAAAACATACCAAGCTGATAGGACTGAGATGCTTGAGCTACAAATGGAAATTTTAACTCTTAAGTAGATAAGATGCCTTCAAAGGACAACAATTACAGATATGCAGTCTTCACCTTATGGTTTCCTTAAAGCCTGGCCCTGCAGGTTTAGGTACCACACAAAGTACAGTATGTGTTTGAGTTTGCCATTGTTCCATGCTTGATGCACCTAAAACTTTTAAACGATCATAAACAGATCAAAATGTGGCAGGACAGTGACTTGGTCTCTTCAGCTTTGATGTCTTAGTTGATAGGATCTTCTTTACACTATGGCATGGCCCATGCTGCCAACTTGGAAAGGGCCTTGACAGGGCCTAAAAGTCCCTCTAGAAAGAAGGAAAGCATTTGAACAAGTGTTTGTCTCCTTGTTGGTGTACTTACTAAGTGAATGAAATTGCACTCCATTTGCCCAAAGAAATAAATTTGGCCTTTCAAGTTTCCCTCAGACTTTTAACCAACAAGGGTAAATTTAAGTCTCACTTCCGCATTTAAAAAAAACTTGAAGTTTTAATACTTCTGCTGAATCACGAAGTTACCTTTTTCTTGTACCTTCCTAGATATTCATGTGAGTCTTGGCATGTCGAGATCTCTGGATAAGGATATAAATAGGATAATGTACAGACATGGCATCAGTACCTTCCAAAAGGTGAAGTTAAACCATGTCACCACAAGGACTTATGAGTAGGGTTCCCTGGCAGTGTCCTCTATTTGGGAACTTGAAATATGATATCCATACCTGCTGTGAGTCCTTTGAGCCACCCTCCAATAAGCAAAGACCCTGGCAAGAGTGAGTCATAGTATCAAGCTACTTGCAGTGACCATCCTAGATGTGGTGACTGTGGTTGTACTTCTGCTTTCCATCCTGTACTCTCCCCCTAAGTGAACTTTTTGTTTGTCTTGGCTGATGTGCATCTTGAACTCCAAGCTGGTACATGGCAAAGAGCCGAGTTGCTCTGAAACAAACCCAAATTTACTGACACTTTTTTTTTTTAAAGGGTGAGTCAGCATGGCTGCTGACAGGCAATATGAGGCCCAAAGTACAGCAAAGGTTTAGCATGTTCTTCATTTGGAGATCTCAATCCCGTACAGTCTTTCTCTCCATTTTAATTTCTAGATTGCAGCAGTCAGGACTTTTGTTTTTTAATTAATCTAATGTAATATACATGTTCTTAGGCAGACTGTGAAGCCCCTGCCTCCTTGTGATATGCTAATCCAACAGGGCCCAATTCTACTCTCACCTTGCCCCCCAATCCCGGTGTAAAATGTAGCAACTCCAGTGGTGTTGAGCTGGTGAAAGTGAGGAGGATCAAGGTAATGTCTTAATTCCTCTTCCCCCTGCCTCAGTAAGTTGTCACAGGCAATTTGTGTCACAGATGTGCATTGCTGTGCAGGCAATTTCTGATCTGTTTCTACAGAGCAATGTTTCAACCAAAAACTTGCCCATGGGGTCCTGTCAAATGGGAGAGCTTTGATTTGACAGGACACTTCACAATGAGGTCACCTCAATCTAAAATGTTTAGTTTTGCTTTTTGGGAAAAAAAAACACCACTTTTCAATTTCTCCTTTTATTATTTTATTATTTTTGTTTTTTTTGCCACAGAGTGCTTTAAAATAAACCACGTCCAAGGGCTTTTCTACTTTCTACCCCTCTTCTATTTTCTGCTCTAACTCTTCAAAACGTGTCCAAAGTTGGCAAAGTAGTAGCAAAAGAAAAAACTAAATTCTGTCTCTGTCGCTTTCCAACTCTTGGAAAAATTAGGGTGGCAGAGGGGTGCACATGGAGAACTTTAGCATAAATCTATTTCATTCAGTGGTGAAAAGGAGACCTTAAAGTCTCTCCATAAATCTAAATTAATTTCTATTAGGGAGCACAGCAGTTCCGTCCTCGCCCTTTCCCAGGAGCCTAGCATGTGAACAGAGTTGTGGGAGTTGTAGACTAGGAGGTGAAATGTTGACTGGTGCTTCCCACTCCACTCCTTCAGATTTAGCACCGTCCCGTTGCTGCTCAGATGAGCACAAACAAAGTTGTTTCCATGTTTCCCTTTCTCTTGTCTCCATTAGACTCCCAAAGGTACCTGTGCTGAATCAGTGAAGATTGCCATTGATGCTGGTTACCGCCATTTTGATGGGGCCTTCGTGTACTACAACGAGCATGAAGTGGGACAGGCCATCTGGGAGAAGATTGCAGAAGGAAAAGTAAAACGAGAAGAAATCTTCTATTGTGGCAAAGTGAGAAGTTACATCAGACTACTTACTCTTAATCCTGTGATTTATTTTTGTGGGTGTTCTGATGGGCTGAACATGCAGTACATTTCCTTAATTTCAAGTTAAATCATCCAAATATTTCAGTACTTTTTCAAACCCAACCTCCTGAGGTTTTGCCCATCGTTCGCCTCTTGGAACTTGTACAGTGAGTCTTTCTTTGCATTGCACATGCACATTTTCCATTGCAGGCCTTCTCAAACACCACGGCTTGCATGAATTGTTTTAAAGAGACTTAATGAATTTACAGGGAAGGGAGGGAGTGGGAAAGGAGAGGAGAGGAAAATCTGGCAACTACATGGAAAAAAAGAAAAACGCTACCTATAATTTTAGGCTTAACTTTGACAGTCGTCTCATACAGCTGGATTTCCGAGAAACACTTCATATAAAAGCTAACTTTCATTGTGAGATTTATATCTGAAATTCAGTGATCAATGCAGAAAACTGTCTTGTGATGTAGTCTTGTGCTTAATTTCAAGAGGGGAAAGTCTCCTGAGAATGAGTCATGAGCTAGTCAAAGTTTAAAATCTTAAATCTGACACTTTTTTTTTTCTTTTTTCTTTTTTTTTTTTTTCAAATCATCCAAAGAAATGAAATGGAGAACTTCAGTTCAAAGTATTGATAAAGGGATTCAACTTTAACTTTAGGTCATTGGTACAAAAGTGGTACCAGTTCAGTTATGCGTGAAATAAGCTAGCAGGCTCAGGTCAGTTTCTTACAGGCAGATGTGCATGTTATAAAATCCCCCACCACACTTAACACAGTGCTCATGACATCTTCCTTTCTCTGTACAGTGAAACTTAAATGTGCACCACAAAACACTGGTTTAATAAATATTTCAGACATATAAAAAGTATGCATTCAGTGTTTTGTACTGAAGAATTGTAGCTGTTTACTTCCATAGCACCTTCCATTCTAGGAGCTAAGTACTCTGCAAACTAGCCCCTCGTTGGGGAGGATTACAGATATTGGTATTAAGAGCCCTTTATATAGATATTAAGAGCTTCGTTGTGTGGACAGGTGCAGGGTTAATTCGGTTTAACGCTGCTAAATTTGGTATAAACATGTAGTGTAGACCAGGCCTAGGAGTCTAAGCCACAGCTTCAGATGGTTTTAAGGCTTAAGTGAGTTCTCAAAGGTTAGAGAGCAAGTCAGTGGCAAAGCTGTGAACAGATTTCCAATCCAGTGCTTCAGCTATACCATGCTAGCTGCTTTCTGTCACAGATACAACTGGGTGGGAAACTGTTTTCCTGTCTTCGGGGGGTGGGGGAGATTTAAAACTTTCTCAAACTGGGGCAAAGTCAGTCATAAGTTTTTTACTAATCAAAAATCTAAACTTTGGATCAGGTCAATCAAAGTAGTTTGAACTGCGCACTCAATTTTTCAAGTGACTTGACATTTTTGAAATGAGAAGTTGTTTGAAAACAGGACCTGACAAGTTTGAAATGTCTCCATTTTTTAAAATGGGAATTCAGCAAAACTGACCCTTTCTTGCAAGAAGATTTTGGTTTCAACAAATTTGTTTTTCCAGCAAGAAATGCCATTTTGAAAATTTCCTACCCAAATCTAGAAGCAAAGTCTTCTAACACCCCGTCACCTGATCTCACCCCTAGACAGCCTTTCTACTAAATGCACTTTGTCAAACCATTGGCAAAACATCTTGTATTTATCCTTGAGTCAACATTCAGTTGGACAGAGTTTTTCATTAGGGAGGGTGGAACATGTGTTTCCCAGAAATGAGGTGGTGATCCTGATCCCATTTAGACTGTAGCTTTTGTTGAGAGAGAGGCATTCTGGTTCCAACCTTGGCTGCAGTAACATGCAATATGTGGGAATTCCTCTACTGCAGCTATCTTTCTATTCTCTTGTCTGGTCACTACTTAACAAGATAAAGATTTAACCTGAACCTTTGGGGTTAAATATATATTTCAGCTGATTTTTCCCTCCCTCTCCTTCCTGAACTCTGATCCTTTTTTTTTTCTTCCCTAAAGCACAAACCGAGTTAACACCAAATCTCTAGCATATAGGGTTGATCAGCCATTAATTCTTTGCATTATTAGAGACGCAGTGGTAAGCTCACCACTTATTACTACAACATGAGAAAAGGCTATGCTTCTTTCTGACCTGACCCCCAAAACAGCAAGCACTAGAAATTTCACAGGAGAACCTGGCTTTATTATGCAATTTCTCAACTGAAGGAGTTCAGGTAAGTCTTCAAACGATTTGATGATACAAATGTCACAGCACCCCATCAACTGTGATTAACAGCACTAAGCTCAGTTGTACCGGAATAATGACTTTGTAAAGTCATACACCATCTGCCAGCTGAAATCAGCATTCGTGCTTGGCTCCCGCTGCTAAGATGTTGATCGCAGACAAAGCATCCAAAGATTTCAGAGGCTTTCCATCAATTGCCAACAATCTTTGGCTTATGTACTAAGGCTTTCATGGTCATCTCTTTCACCCTAGAGGTTTTTCTTTTATTAAGTGAAAAAGTAATATTTCCAGGGGATATGGTGTTCTAGAATGCTACAGCTGCTTGGCAGCTTTCTGATAGGCTGAATGTTGACCCATAGATGCAGATGATAACTTTTACAAATTGTGAAAACCAGTTAGGAAACTCACCGAATATTTTTTGGGACTAGTAAAACTAAGGTAACAGGTTTCAGAGTAGCAGCCGTGTTAGTCTGTATCGGCAAAAATAATGAAGTGTCCTTGTGGCACCTTAGAGACTAAGAAATTTATTTGGACATAAGCTTTTGTGGGCTAGAACCCACTTCATCCATGCATCTGATAAGATAACAGGTTTCACAGCCACGACTGCAGCACCTTTCTTTGAAGCCTCTGCAGCTTTTTAAAACTGCTGTATTCATGGCACTTACTCAGTGATAGAGGGAGCCCTGTACAAATACCTAAGGTAGAAGAGCATTTGGAAAGAGTACATAGCTAGAACTAGCATTTTGTTTAATCTTGAAAATCCAATTTAAAAATACGGGGATGGCTCTCCTTGGTCATTATCCTTTTAAAAGGTAAGCTGTTTTCACATGTAAAACAATGAAGAGGATTCCCTACCCCCTACTGAAAGTGTTTGTGCCTTAGTCGCTCTCTTCTACATCTAGGGCCATCTTAAATGGTAATTCCTGGAAGCTGGCTCAGGTAGGCAATGACTAAAGCCATGGACCTCTGAATTGTTCAGCAGGTCAGCATGGCTCACGTTAGATAATGCAAATTATAAAATGCCTCCTGATATTTTAGGCTCTTATCTTGTGTTCAATGCACATTCTATTATGTGCAAACGAAAGATGCCTTCTTGGTGTGTTGTGTGTGCATGGATATTGGCATGGGCATGCTCTTAACACTCAATCAGCAAATGGTCCTTAAAAGTCTTTGCAAAGGCATGTGGATCTTTTGCAAGATAAAACACATTACAATTACCCTATAAGTAACTGTGTCTGCTAAAAATGACTTTAGCCTGAGCTCACTCACATAGCAACTGCAGGTTTTCCACTGAACATCCTGCAACCTAAAAATGGCCAGCTACATATTAAGAAGAAAGTTCCAAAATCAAGGCTCTCTACCAAAAAAATGCCCTGCTGCCTATGTTCAAAAATTCCCCATCTCGTTTTGGATTTCCCCCCAAAGCAGATTTAAGGCTATGTGCTGCACAAAGCATAGATACTCTGCTCAACTCAAGCTGCCCCTGTTAAGACAGGTGGCTACATTGGCAGGTGGCAGCTGAAATTTTGGTGTAGGCTTCAAGAATAGCCCTAAATAGAGCAAATTTCAGTTCTCCCAGATGGGAGAAGACGAAGGCCTGGAATATTGCATCAGAAAGGTCCGTCTTCAAGCTAATCAAATGATGGGTATCTTGGGTCACCACTGACACATGGAAATCTAAGAACACTGATGTTTTTAAAATCGTTGACATCTGGGAATAATCCCTCAATGGAGGAAGCAGACGTAATTAGGGACTATATAAATCATGTGGTGGTTTTTAGAAAATTCATGACCGTGTAAATGACAAAGTATTGAATTTCACAGTTTGCACAGAATGAACTTAACCAACATACTTTAGTCAATTTCATTTGTGCCTGCGACTTTTTTTTTTAAGACGCATCCATTCTGTTTTCCAGCTAGATGTTTTTCATATGCACGTACATAGCACTCAATTCCTCTGCATGTGCACAGCACAGTAAGCTAAGGTAATATTTAAAAGATCTTAGTATAGGGGCATTTTCATGATTTGTGCCCCCTATGAAATTATTTACACAAGGCCCTAGTTCAGTTTTCACTCGAACCACATCTGCTTCACGCCTACGGAACATCAGTGCAGCATTTATCTTTCAGTGAGGTTCTGAGCTTAAACAAAAAAAACTTCTCTAGATCATGCAGAGACTTAGTGGCTTTGGCCACATCAGAAAACCAAAGATTCCACTCAAACCTACCTAGTCCTTTCTTCATAATATCATTTGATCACATGACATAGCCTCAGCATGATAAAACTGACCACAGACATTGGAAATTTTCAACAAAAAAATCAGTATACGCTAGGGCTGTCAAGCTGTTAAAAATAATTGCAGGATTAATCGCACTGTTATTAATAGAATACCATTTATTTAAATATTTTTGGATGTTTTCTACATTTTCAAATATATTGATTTCAGTTACAACACACAATACAAAGTGTACAGTGCTCACTTTATATTTATTTTTGATTAAAAGTATTTGCACTGTAAAAACAAAAGAAATAGTATTTTTCAATTCACCTAATACAAGTACTGTAGTGCAATCTCTTTCTTGTGAAAGTTGAACTTACAAATGTAGAATTATGTTCAAAAAAACCTGCATTCAAAAACAAAACAATGTAAAATTTAAGAGCCTGCAAGTCCACTCAGTCCTGCTTCTTGTTCAGCCAATTACTCAATCAGGTTTGTTTACATTTGCAGGAGTTAATGCTGCCAGCTTCTTGTTTACGATGTCACCTGAAAGTGAGAACAGGAGTTCTTATGGCACTGTTGTAGCTAGCATCGCAAGATGCACTAAGATTCGTATGTCCCTTCATACTTCAACCACCATTTCAGGGGACATGCGTCCATGCTGCTCACGGGTTCTGCTTGATAACAATACAAAGCAGTGAGGACTGATGCATGTTCACTTTTGTTATCCGAGTCAGATGCCATCAGCAAAAGGTTGGTTTTCTTTTTTGGTGGTTTGGGTTCTGTAGTTTTTGCATTGGAATGTTGCTCTTCCAAGACTTCTGAAAGCTTGCGCCACACCTCATCCCTCTCAGATTTTGGAGGGCACTTCAGATTCTTAAACCTGGGGTCAAGTGCTGTAGCTATCTTTAGAATTCTCATATTGGTACCTTCTTTACTTTTTGTCAAATCTGCAGTGAGTGTTCTTAAAATGAACAACATGTACTGGGTCATTGTCCAAGACTGCTAGAACATGAAATACGTGGTACAATGCAGATAAAACAGCAGGGGACATACAGTTCTCCCCCAAGGAGTTCAGTCACAAATTTAATTAATGCTTTTTTTTTTACAAGTGTCATCATCCTCATGGAACCATGTCCTCTGGAATGGTGGCCAAAGCATGAAGGGACATACAAATCTTTAGCACATCTGGCACGTAAATACCTTGCAATGCCAACTACGAAAGTGCCATATGAACATCTGTTCTCACTTTCAGGTGATGTAAATAAGAAGCGGGCAGCATTATCTCCTGTAACTGTAAACACAGTTCCTTGTCTTAGTGATTGGCTGAACAAGTAGGACTGAGTGGATTTGTAGACTCTGAAGTTTTACATTTTGTTTTTGAGTGCAGTTATAACAAAAATAATCTACATTTGTAAGTTTCACTTTCACAACAAAGTTTGCCCTACAGTACTTTGTTTTGTTTATCATTTTTGTAGTGCAAATATTTGTAATAAAAATAATATACACTTTGATTTCAATTACAATACAGAGTACGGTATATATGAAAATGTAGAAAAACACCCAACATATTTAATACATTTCAGTGGTACTCTGTTTAATATGTGATTAAAACTGCAATTAATCACAATTAATTTTTTGAGTTAATCGTGTGAGATAACTGCGATTAATCGACAGCCCTAGTCTTTACCAAACTTGATCAGTCTGGAGAGTTCATTTTTGTTTCCAAAGTCACTTAGTGACCTCTACTTGAAGCAACAAATCTCTGCAATTTTGTCCATGTACAGACTTCAGAGCATGAATCCAAGTGCACAGCTCAAAAAAAAGTGTTTTTTTTGTAGATCCTCTTGCTAGAGAGGGAAAGGGGAGTCCTCCGGTGAGAATAAGCAAAGTTCAGAAGGTTCAGAGTCTGGCTGTGGCTTAGATAAGTATTTGAACTATTCTAACCATATGAGACCTCTCTGAAGCCTTCCCTCCCTTTAGCCAATCCTTTCCGATCACAGGACCCTTGCCAAACATCCAGCCAGATTCAGGAAGTAGAAAGTTGTTGTCTATATTTTAAGTATGTGGGTCTGTTTAAAATCTACTAGTTCAGGTCAGGACAGGTTTGAGTTATAGGTAAAGGTTCAGGTCAGTTCTCTATGCTGATCCATCCTAAGGGGGAAAAACAAGGATTCTCCTTTGTGTACATAAGTAATCCAATAATGCACTGATTTACATCCTGTGCTAAGCCAATGTAGTCTGTAATGCTGTCTAAAGGGGAGAAAGGTGGGGAAATCAAGTAACTGAATTTCTATTTATATCACTAGAACCAAGAGTGGTTTTTTTGTTTTGTTTTGTTCTCCTCCCCAGTTGTGGAATACATGTCACCCCCCGGAGCTGGTGCGTCCAACTTTAGAGAAAACACTCAAGATTCTGCAGTTGGATTACGTTGATCTCTATATTATTGAGCTGCCAATGGCATTCAAGGTAAAGAGAAAAGTAGCCCTAATGCTTATCACAGTATCTGTCTGTGTGAACCAAGTCCTCTGACTCAGGTAATTCTTCAAACTTACAGACCATTGTTTGTTTAAAAAAAAGGTTCTTTGGTGGCAATGTAATGCTTGACATTCTTTGGATGTGCATATTGCTCTTCATTGAAGAAGACAAAGCACAATAACATCAACTTTGTGAAGTGGAGAATCCTGGCCAAATCGAATAAGCATAACTTGTCAAGTGGAATAAAGTGGGCCTTCAGCACTGGTGCTAGGAGAGCTCCTTTAGCTGGGGTGAGAGTGGGGGATATTAGTCCTGAGGGCACTCTGTGCACAGAATTTTAATTTTTTGGTGCAATATTTTAAATTTCTGCAAAATTCTGGAAATTTTATTTGTCAAATACATGTGGAGGCTCCAGCATGGCATTGGGGAGCACAGGCCACTGGCTGCAGAGAGGTGGGAGATCACTGTGCAGCTATGCCCCCCAGTCTCTTGGGAGATGGACTCAGTGGTGAGGCTGCACCTAAACCTGACACAGTGCAATGACTGGGCCTGCCCCAGAAACACCCCAGGGCCCTGCCCCTCCATACCAGATGTGGGCAGGCAGGCTCAATACGGCAGGAACAAAGTGTGGAGGGACTTAGTGTAGAGGGATCCAGGTGTGGTCTGAGAGGGTTCTGTATGGGGCAATCTGGGGGTGGGTGGCTCAGTGGGGGATTCGGGTGCAGAAGAGATCTGGTGCAGGGGGAGTGGGGCTCATTAGTGGGGTTCTGAGTGTGGCTTGGTGGGATGGTCTGAGTCTGAGGAGGCCTGGATGCATGGGGGTTGGGCAGATGGGGGAGCAGCTCCTTATACAGGGATCCTGCAGCTGAGGAGCGATGGATGCAGGAAGCAGGGGAGTTTGCAGAGCTTCCTGTAGCCAGGGGAGAAATATGGAGGTGGGTCTGACCTGGCCCCAGATGCCATGCAAGAGAAGAGGAAGTCCCATCCTCCCCAGCCCAGACTGCCAGCTGAGCCAGGCACAGGATAGGATCCACCAGACAGGTTGTCTTCTGCCCCACAGTGACTTACCTCTCTGTTGGCTGCAGTGGCCACCCAAAACATATTGCTGGGGAGAGTCACATGACCATTCTTGTGGCTTCCCTTTACTTCTCCATCATAAAATAATTTTTCTGCAGGGAAGCAAAGAAATTTGTGGGGGACATACATTTTGTGCATGTACAGTGATGCAGAATTCCCCCAGAAGTAGGATATAGAAGTCTGTAACAGCCTCTGAAGCCATCTATGACCCTAGTGTACTATCCTCATTTTTGAGATAGAGCATTGGCTGGGTCATAGAGTCCAGTCTCTGGCAATTAAAGGCAACCATGTTGTTTAACCCCTTTTGTAAGCTCCATCTTAAAACCACTTAAGTTTCTTGTCCCCTATTGGAAGGTTGTTCTAGAACCAAACTCCTCTGATGGTTAGAAACCTTTTCATTTCCAATCTAAATTCACTTATGGTCAGATGGGAAGATTAACAGGAGTTAAGTGACTTACAAGGAAGCACTGAGTTAGTGGTAGACTTAGGGAATAAAACCGCTCTGACTCCCAGCCTTTTTTCCAACCACCAGACGGTCTCCATAGTATTTAAAGATATTATGGCAAACCATTTTCACAAAATCTTGCATATCTGCTCGTTTGTGGTAGTCAGCTAGACAGATCGCTTTAGGAGGACAGATCTAGCATCTAAATATGGCTTCTCTGAGGCAGAAATTTAAACAGTCATGACTTCTTGTTCCCTCATTCTGGGGATCACTGGTGTTTCGGGAACTGGTATCATTTCTTGCAGTGTTGCCAACTCTTGTAATTTTATGACCACTCTCATAAGATTTGGTGCTTTTTCCTGAAGCCCCAGCTCTTAAACAATCTCAGGGGCTGGAAGGATTATAAAAGGAAGTAACTAGCCTTCATGGTTTCAGAGAGAAGGTTGAAAACACAATGCAAGTGCTCCCCAGAGCCTTAAACCAGAAGGCAAATATAAAAAACCCAAAGAGAACTAAGCCATTCATAATTTCTTTTGAGGGGGGAGAGGAAGGCTGGCTCACTTTTAAATGTTCTGAGTGGACAACACTGCTTCCACCAAGAAAATAATCTACCTGAGTCTTTTGTTTCCTGACAGCTCTCACAGCTCATACCTTTCTGTGACTGGTGCATTCAAATGCCAGTACCTCTAGAGATCAAAAACCAGCACATGAAACTCACTCAGTTAGAGGCTCTACATTCCCTTCTCTCCTATGGAAGTGGCATCCTGTTCCTTACACAAGAGTAATTGGCCTCAGATGTTAAGGATTATATAAATAAAGCTCTAGTATGGAACCCTTTTAGGCGAACTTTAGAAAATAGTTCCCACCATCTGGAATTTCCGGTTTCCTTTTACTTCTGTTGCTTTCCTCCCCGAGTTCATTCTCCCATATGGTGAAGGTCAGTGTCTCACAAAATAAAGATATTGACAGCTGACTTTTAATAAATCTACTTTTGATTCCCTAAATCTTGCTGCATCAAGACACTTTCATTTGCTATTACAGTTGCAGTCCTGGAGCTCCACTCCTGCTTCCCTTTGGGATGGGAAAATCCTTTTCTTTCTAACACAATATGCAGTGCAGTATGGAGCAATGTCTGGACCAAATCTGGGAAGAATATCTTGGAACTGGAACAGTTGTTTTTACAAAAACCACACACGAGGCGGGATTTGTTGGGATAGCTTTCCGGCTCTCCACATGTGCAACATCTCGTTGGTCTAGGTGGTGGTTAATCTCCCCAAAGCATCTTCAGCTTTAACTTTATATTTGTGTGTTAATAGTACTCTATAAACTAGTACACAGATTTGTGTATTTTGTATAGCAACAATTGTGGCAGCACCCATTTGCCACAGAAAGTGGCACCACATTACAAAAAACTCATATTGTGCCCCAGACAGAGGCTTGCTAGTTGAAGGAGACTTCCTTTCTAGCAGCCAAAAATCTCACCTGCAAAATTAGCCTTTCATTAATATGTGAACATATTGACGCTTGAGGCAAAATTCACAATCCTTCCTTTTGTTTTAAAATTGTAAACTCATCTCTTCGCTGATTTTACTGATGCAAACTTTTTTCATATAGCTCTTTGGGAGGACTTTTGCTCTGAGATCAAAACAAAAAATTCACTCTGGAAGAGTTCTGAATATATCCAGAAAGGCTTGATATCTGGGTTCTTCTAGTGTCTCCATCACCATAGTATCTGAGAAAATAAATAGATCCCAAGAGAAAATAGATACATTGGCTTATTTTGATTAACTTTCTGCCTTCTTCCCTAGATGCAGTAGTGGCTTGGAGTTGTTAAATATGCATTTTTTCTCTTCCTTTGTTTTTGATTGCCAAGTCAAAGTGGGTTTGACACTTGGTTCTGAAGGCAGTGAGATCTAGAGACCTTATTTCTTCTGGAAACAAGTGTGCGGGTCTATTTAAGATGGACCAGTTGTAGATGGAAAAAAGCATTTATTGTAGTCATTGCTACATATCCTGCAGCCATAAGAAATCTAGGAGGACCCCACTCTATGGACTAACTTGACAAGCTGCGGGACTTGGTCTCTAAAGATCTAGTAACCATAATTGCTTCATTTTCCAAACTGTCTGCCTCTTCCCATCAGCATTGCCTCCATCTTGTCTGGTTCATATTCAGCCAGATCTTTCATCCAGGTGCTTTCTCTGGAATGCGGGTAGCTGTGAGATAGCCCTATTTGCAGCAGTGATAAAGGGAATGTAGAGATGGGTACCATCTGCCTACTATGGATTTTTTTAGACACTGGCATCTCAATTTCTCACAGCAGCTCCATGTAGTCCTTATTATAAAGGATTGGAGAAGGGATTAAACCTTGTGTAAATCCACAGGCGGGAACTCTAGATCTTGCTGTTTCTTGCGCCTTTCTTTTTCTTTGCTGTCTAGAATACTAACACTAGGAGAAAAGGAATTTGGAGGTGGTCTCAAGTTAAACATTCTCTTTCTATCTAATGAGAGATGGCCCTACAACTAAACTCCTGGATCCAGATCCAACCCAGTTGGCTAGAAGTCCATACCTGCTTTGCAATGACCCTTACCTTCATAATGACCCCTACAGAAGACGCCAAACTTTGGAGTAGGATGTTCCAGAATCCTGAAACGTTTTGGCTAGGATCTCATCTTCATAAAGAACTCCAAAGTCCCCTCTACTCTTCTCTCGTTCTCATGCAATTTGAGATGGAAAAGACCTAAAAGCCATCTTTCTTTTTCTTGACAATGCCAGGTTCTTCCAATAAGACATAGTAAGAAGTAATAATCATAACAGACCTGTCTCTTGGGACTTGCTTTAAGGAATGCTCTAATTTTTGAGGTGAGAAACCTACACTTAATTCCACATCATATTCCAGTCTCTGAAATGTGAGGAGGCTTTGTTGTACTAGGGTTCATTTTCACCCTAAAATGCCTTGCAGCTGCATGTGTTGAATGTGGTGGCGCCAGTCACTGAACACATTAGTCACAGCTGCATATTCCTGAGGAATTACCCTGTCGACACGTTACCCCGCACTTTTTGAACTATGGCCATCTGTGGTGTCTGGTAGATGATCTGACTTCAAAAAGCAGTTAAAGAAACAAAGTGAAATTAATATTAGATGAATGATTTGGCATTTTAAAATATACTGCCTGTAGTAGCAACAAATTAATCAGCAAATGGGAGAAAGTGGTGCCCTTATGTACTAGGCCTACAGATGCTTGCAGGCATCCTTAAAGTTCTCTCTGGGGTATCAAGGGGGATAGGAGACCTTGGGGCATGATCCTGAAAGATTCTTGGCACATCCTGCCAGATGTCCAATGCACATAACTCTCATTAGCATCACTGGGAGTTGGTCCCTCAAGATTATCTTGCAATATCAGATGTTTAACTTGTTCTTCAGTGTCCCTGAAGGGTAAATAGCACAAGCAAGCAGCCTTGGAGGGGAATTTGGACTTTTGCAGTAGTCTAGCCATGTGGAAAAGTTTGGCTGCCACAATGGAATATCTGGGAAATAGGGGATTAGTCTCTTGAAAGCCATATCCCCTTGCAACCTCCACGATCACATGGCATAACTCAAAATGGAACTTTTTAGTGCATAGCCATATGGGGGGAATATTTCAGGAAGTGCACTTAATGACTATAGCATTAAAGTGCTGGTAGATGAAGGGAGGATGTGGCAAACGCAACATGAATAACCTCTTAAATTTGGTGTGTTTAGAAAACCTCTGAATTTTTGTCCACTGATTAAATGGAGGGAGAGAGAGAGAGAGAGAGAGAGTGTGTGTGTGTGTGTGTGTGTGTGTGTGTAAAAACCTCTGTTCTGAGTAGTGAAAGCTGAAAACTGACTTTTTTTGTTCTTTCAGCCTGGAGATGCACTCTACCCTAGAGATGAAAATGGAAAATGTATCTACCATGAGACAAACTTATGTGCCACTTGGGAGGTAGGAATGTTACAGCTGCATATGTATTTAAATGCTGTCACATCTGGAAAAGTGGTTCCTCTGCACTCTGGCCTTGACAAGGCAATGTAGGTAAACTTGCTTTTCCACTGACCATGCACTGACTCCCTGGATAAACTGGACTTCTGTGCGCAGGGGTGTCTCATTCCACCAGCATTAAACTGAGGGTACATCTATGCAGCAAATGAAGGCGGGACTAGCACGGACAGGCATACCTGTGCTAGCTCATGCAGGTAACAAAAGTGAAGATGTCAGCTTGGGCTAGCAGCCCAGTATGAGCTTGCTGAGGACTGTGGGTGGCTGTCTTGGGTTGCTCGCCCATGCCAACATGTCTCTACTACCAGCGAAAATAAAGCTAGCGCACATGTCAACACGTGCTACAATCACACTTTATTTGTCATGTATATGTACCCCAAAAATGTTTTTAGAAACACCCTTTCATGCTCCCTGATCCAGACATTGCACTGGGGCTTCTGGAACTGTTCAACGAGTTTGTAGTGGGCTGTCAGAGATCACCACATTCACTGCAGTTGTAGCTTTTGAAGTCTTACTACTTGCAAAGAGATGGAGGAGAGAGTGGCCTTAGTGACATACCACTAGCGCCTTCCTGGTAACAAAAGATGTCTAGTTTCAAGATAGGATAGAAAATTATGTTGCCTCACAAAAAATAACTCTTCCTCTGTTCTGGGGTATAAGTTACCACAAGGGAATTCAACATTTATTTTCATTACCAGAACTTTAGAGCAGTGGCTCTCAACCTTTCCCGACTACTGTACACCTTTCAGGAGCCAAGTTTCACCTCACTTAAAATTGTATTTTAGGCTGATTTTTGTAAGAAAGTAGAAGTGTCACAGCAAACTATTACAGAAAAAGTACTTACTTTCTCATTTTTACCATATAATAAATAAATTGGAATATAAATATTGTACTTGCAATTCAATGTATAGTATATAGAGCAGTATGAACAAGTCGTATGTATGAAATTTTAGTTTGTACTGACTTTGCTAGTGCTTTTAATGTAGCTATGCTGTAAAACTAGACAAATATGTAGATGAGTCCCTGCACCCCCTGGAAGACCTCTGATACCCTCTGGGGTATGCATATCCCTGGTTGAGAAGCACTGCTTTAGAGGGTAGTAGAACTACAAAGGGGGGCTGACTCTTAAATTGTCAATGGGCTGTGCCTTTCAAGGTTCCCACCTTTTTAAATTTCTCAAACCTGCCCTTATGTAGAAGTAGAAACTTTTGGTTCAAGTAAAGGGGGCAGGGCTATGCACAACCCCTCCTTAGTCACTTCTAGATACCTAGGGTGACCAGACATCAAGTATGAAAAGTTAGGATGGGGGCAGGAGGTAATAGGAGCCTATATATGAAAAAGACCCAAAAATCAGGACTGTCCCTATAAAATAGGGACATCTGGTCACCCTATAGACACCACACTTTTTTTTTCTTACACCACAGGTAAAAGGGAGTCTGGATCTCAGTCGAGTCCTCACTTTTGCACATCCTAAGCCATGTGGCTTTTAACAACTTACTCAGCACAAGCAGCCATCTCTCCTCAAGAGATAGAATAGCCCAAGGTGCTACATGTCTGGATTAAACCTGCACTGGCAAAAGTGGTGTAGCGATGCCCTGTACTGGCTTAGCACAAGGTGCTGTTGGTCAGGGTTTGGACACAATGGCAACATTCTGACGTGGGCTCCCAGGACTGAAATAAGAGAGGGGTGTCTTCTAGGGAACTGAGCCGTGTACATAACTTCCAGAGTAGCTGCTCACAGTATGCTTGGCCCGAGCCAGTGTTGTTAGTTCCTCAGATTCACAAGTCAAATTCACTTAAACATGAAAAGAAAAACATCTGTCAAACATTGTCTGTTCAGTCACTGCAGCTTGTTACCCTCAATCTGTTTCTTATTGTAAGGCTATAGTGTTACATGACAGCCCCAGTAACAATAGGCAGGAAAAACTCAACTGCTGCCGCCGAGAAGGGGGTCATCGCTGCCCGTGAATATTAGGATCAGTCTATATACAGCCAGCTAAACTCTTCCCTGGAGTAATTTAATTGTTTCAGTGTGGCTTTAGCAGCCAGTATTGTGGCTATTCTTGTTACCTCAGCATTGAATGATGAAAATCATATGACAAGAAGAGGCCAGCCAGAGGCCATAAAATAAATGGAGTCTTTTGCTTCCCTAATTCCCCTATTCATTTAAATCAGAAAAGAATAATAAAGCTGACAAGCAGGACATCCAGTACCCAGATGTTGGAGACAAGAGTAGGGTCTACTGTAACTCTGCTTCATTGCATCACTGAACAGCCACTGCATTCATCGGAGGGGTTTGGGGAGAGAGGAGAAGACTCTCTAAGCAAAGATACTCTTCTCCCGTTAATGAAGCATGGCATCAGCTAAAAGCAGAGAGTCTTAAAGTATGCATAATGAAGAAATTATTGTATGTTTACCTTGTTCTTATAAGTTTCCTTCGCTGCATGGCTATATTTGTTTGAAATGCAAATCCTGTAATCCCCTCAGACCCACCTTCTCCTCCCCCTTCATTTTGCAATGAAGTCTTAATGCTGATTTTTGTGATGCACAATTTCATGGCAACATTTTGGTGTTACAGGCATAAAATTATGACTTAACTGTAGACTCTGGTGGCAGGAGAGCCTGGACTAACACTGGCACAGTAATTAAAAAAGTGACAGGGCAGGGAAGCTGTCTCTTGTTCAGATGTTGTCTCCCTTTCCCCACCCCTAAGCTGGAGCAATGTGGAAGTCCCTCTAAAATTTGAAATAAAACTCTGGAAGCGAACATGTGAAATTTATAAGTGCTGTATCTCAAATGGTTCTTCTGATTTGTTCCGTTTTCTGGGAAAATTCTACCCTAGTATGAAGTAACATTGAAATATGAGGTGCCTTGGTTTGGTCTTCTGAAAATCTATGGCTGCATGAGAATTGGGTTTAGAATGTGAAGAAAGCATCAATAGGAGTGCTAGTCCCTCCAAAGTAAAGGCCTTTCCTATAAGGCATGCACACTTAGCTTTCTAGACAGAGTCCTGAGTAGAGTCTATTTCACCTGGCTAATAATGCTGACTTTCCTTCCCTGGCAGGTTTCTATTGAGGCTTTCTTTCTCATGCTCTCCGTTGCTATCTTTGCAGGCTTTGGAAGCATGTAAAGATGCTGGCTTGGCAAAATCTATTGGCGTGTCCAACTTCAACCGCAGACAGCTGGAAATGATTCTGAACAAGCCAGGGCTCAAGCACAAACCTGTCAGCAATCAGGTATGATCCCAAGCAGAACCCTAATTCTACCTGAAACTGGCACTGTGGTACAGTGCTCAGAGGGACTACAAATACTTCTGCACATATGAGGACTTGTGTGCAGGTACAGATGACCTACTGCAGGTAGTAAGCTACCCACTATACCGCCAAATACTGAAGGCCAAACTTTCCTCCTTAGCGTGACTGATTTTTTCATTCTACATTCAATATATACATTTGCTGGGAACATCCATTTCCTTCTGGATCCCTCTCCGGTGCTTGAAAACCTGAGTTTGTCCCATGCTGAGTTTTAAGGGCTGCATGAACTCTTGTCACTGCAGACATGATCAAAAAGATTCAGCCATGTACCTCAAGTGATCCAAGAAAGTTCCCAACAGCCTGAGACATGCATGCCACTACCCAGAGGCTAACCAGCCATCAGTGAAGCAAGATGGCTACCTCATTTTAAACCATTAAAGCCCAACCCTATAGCATATGGGATATTGTGCTATTCTAAGCTTTGTGTCTGCTGTAAGGAACTATCTTTAAGAAACTACAACAAGCCAAAAAAGTTCTAAGGCACTCTTTTTTCTATGTCCTTTCCACAGGTCATTCTGTGGAGGTACTAGACCAAAGAACTAACTTAGCAATAAGACTATGTCATGTCCTCAGCTAAAGCTAAACTTGCCACTGAAGTCAATGGTCAAGTCTAAGTAAAACCATGACAATAGGGCCCATAACCATTTATATCTAAGTAGCTTGTCTGGATACAAGTCATTAGCATCGAGTGGTGGTTGGGGTGGCTTCTGATTTGGAGTTGGAGAGATGTCCAGTGACTGATATCATGACTAGTGCTAATGGATATCCTTGTTAGCAGCATCAGAAGAGAGGCCAAAGATTGCATGGGAAAGAGGAAATATCCTTTCACCCTCTGAAGTTGGCCTTGGGATGCTGGCAAGGTAGTGTTGGGGAAGTCTGCCACTGTCCTTGTACTTGTTCTTTGGCTACGCAGGAATTTCCTTGTCTCTACGGCTGTCATTCTAATCCCTTTTTTCCCCCCACTAGGATTAAAGTTCAAGTTAAAAACAAGTTATCAAACAAGCACCAAACACTGTAACTGCTTCTGGCTGAATTGTCTGACTCCATTCCCTCACACCCCTGCCCCCAAGACTACATCAATACGACCCTCTGTTGGCCTAATAAAGATGAAAGGAAGAAGGTTATAATTTTTTTTTTTTAAAAAAGGGGGCAATTCTTATAGTTTGTGTTTAACTTCAGGAACTTATTATAAGAGCAAGCTGCTTTATAACTCAGGAGAAGTTGAGCACATTGCCCGTAGTGAGTTTTTCTGGCTATGGTACACAATAGCTGCAGCCCGGAAAGGTAGAGGTTTGGAGAAGTCCATACCAAAATAAATAAAACCCCTCTTTTTTGTTTCCCTCAATTTTCTGTTGACGGCATAAGCTGTCACCAACTTTCTGGAGGCAAACGAAGACAGTGATCATTTTGGATACAAAGGGAAGAGACAAATACAATCAGCAGGTAGTCAAGATGCTCCTGCCTCCTAGCATAGATCTCTATTCAGATGGCTATACATAAATGTTGGGCAGAACATAAAGGCTGGTGAGTCGGGTCAACAGTTACCCTCATGCTCTCAATCTCTCTTCCATATCTCATTTGCCATCTATCCATTGGGGAGGAGGCAAATCTCCCCCCATGTAATTACAATCTTGAATTGCAAAGGTGTTAAACTGTCTGAATTGCTTCCCAAAAAGGAGGTCCACATTCCTCTTAGACTACTGTATACATTGATTTCCCCCACACACACCTTGCGTGGACACGCTCAAGGTCTGTCATCATTGTAGCTGGGTGAAACTTTTCAGCTGATATATCTTTAGCTGAAAAATGCAGATTTGGGGTCAACCAAAATATTAGAATTCATGTTGAATTTGCAGAATTGTTTAAATCAAACCTAAAAATTCCAAAAATCTGAACATCTTTTTGACACATTTGAAATGAAACATTTTTTCCCCAAATCAAAACTATTTTTCATTTAAAAACTCTAAAAGCTTAGAAAAATGAAGTGTTTTGTTTTGGGTCAACTTCTCAGTGAATCAAAAGTTTCAAAGTTTCTTTTGGGTTGATCTGGAACACACTCTTTTTTGTATGGCCAGTGAAGTGAAAAATCAATTATTTCTACAACGTCTGTCAAAGTCTCTCCCCTGGGAAGGTCAGGATGGCCTTCCACCAGCAGCCTGGCCTGGATTTGAATGATTAATCCAGAGGCTAGATGGTTCCATTTTCTTAAAACATCTTCCCCCACAATCTCTTATTCATGAGATTATGGTTGGTCAAACATGCAGAAAGAGATGTCAAGACGTTATTCAGTATCTGTCATTTAATTTAATTGCTCCTTCTGTTTCATTCATGTAGGTTGAATGCCACCCATATTTCACCCAACCCAAGCTCTTAGAGTTCTGTAGACAACATGACATTGTCATTGTTGGGTACAGTCCACTAGGAACCTCAAGGGATGAAACGTGGTAAGTCTTCATACTAGCCTCACTTGTGGGGTAAACACTACTACTAGAGGGTTGCATGTCTCCCCACAGAGATCCAGCAAAAAGTAATGGCTTTTCCCAAACCCTTGCTGTCCTCCAGTGGGGCAAGTATGAGCATTTGGATCTGGGCTTTTCCTCTTTTTGGAAACATGCTTCAGAGAAGCCAAAGTTTTTAATTTGGGATTTGGTTAAATCTACCCCACCATCCCTTTTTACTAAGCTGTAGCTTCTCAGCTCTAACTTGGGGATCCAAAATGTGATTCCCATTATTCCTCGGGCCAGCAGGCTATACAGGGTATGTCTACACTACAGCTGAGAGCAATCCTCACAGCCTGGGTAGACAGACTGAAGTTAGCGCACTAAAATTAGCGTTGTGGATATTCCAGCTCTGTCTCAAGATCACCCAACCTCCTGGGTCTGAGCTCAAGTGGCTTGCCCTAGTCTCCACTGGAGAGGCACTGTTTTTAGTGTGCTGGCTTGCTCCCAGCTGCAGTGTAGACATAGGCAGCACTGACTGACCCTCTGAACTAATCTCCTTGCCTTGCTCTGTCAATAAGGAATGCCAGTGAGTCAGCCCCATACAGTTGGCCAGAAGAGTGGTAACTGTAATATGGAGCTCTGAGGCTGAAATGAGTAGCTGCAAGGTGAGCAAACACTAGATCATTCAGAGCACCAAACAGAGCAGAGGACCTACCCAGTGGAAAACACATAGGACTCTTCCTAGAAGTCATGAGGAACATCTCTCCTCTCTTCACACCACTGATCCCATGATAACTTGATCTGGGCTGTTCAATACCTGACTCAGAAGCAGATCAGGATTATCAGGAAACAAAGGTACAATATCAGGTTTCCCAAAGGCTAGAGGATGCCTGTATGCTTTGAACCTGGTTAGAGGTGGACAACGTGTTAGATCACCCAGTTCATCTCTCTGCTCATGTAGGACTAATTCCCTTGGTATGCTTTCTAGAGTCCTGTCCTGTTTACTAGTAAAAATTCCAAGTGATGTTGCTTCTTGTGAGAAACTAACTGCCTTCCAAATCTTATTGCATTATTTAGTGTTTGGCTCATGTCCTACTGTAATATATTTGACAATCAAGCTTCCAAACACTTTCCATATTGAATAGGATGAGTGCTGGCTCATGATCTGTAAACTGCAGATCGAGAGTGGGCAGATGAACTTGCGTGTGTTACTTTCATAAATCTTATTAATTGACAGAGGCAGTGGGAAACAGTGCAAACATGGTGATAACTGATGCATTTAAAATTAATCTTCATTTCATAATAGATTGTCCGAATCAGTTTTTGCTTTGGATTTCTGTTTTCTGCCACTTTCTTTAAATACTCCAGAATCAAAATAAACCCACTTTTTTTTTTTTTAATTCAAGGGTAAATGTGTCTTCCCCTCCTTTACTGAAGGATCCTGTGCTGAATGCCATTGGGAAAAAATACAACAAGACGGCAGCACAGGTTGCTCTGCGTTTCAGCATCCAACGAGGGGTGGTGGTCATTCCCAAAAGCTTCCATCCACAGCGGATCAAAGAAAACTTCCAGGCAAGTTATAGATTCATCTCTGCTCCACTGATATTGCTGACCCCTGCTTAGAGTGTCTTCCCCTTCTCTCCTGAGGCAGAGAGGAGGCTTAACAACCCCATAAACGTTTTCTGTGTTGACTCTTACTCACCATCATTTCTATTACCTGGTAATGGTGCAATAGAGGGTATGAACAGGATACTGGACTCTTCTTCAGTGTCATTTAGACTTATTCTGAGTAGACTAAAACTCTAGCAGCCAGTCTATACTAGTGTTCCCACCTATAGTAGTGCAACGAGAGATCAAGTAAACACTGAATATAGATCAGCAGTTATTAGTTTTAGCTGTTTGAATGACACTAAACATGTGTACAACTTGTGTCCTCTATTTCCAGCCATGGTTTGTAGTTCTTTGACAGCCAGACCCAGAAGAGGAGCTGTTGTGTACCCTTCTGCCTACATGGTAGGAAGGTTTGCAACTTTTCCTAAATGTGTGTCTCCCTTATTGCGCTCCCTTTTCTAGGCATTGTCTCTCCCTTAAGAAACCAATGGTCCAAAAGAGTTAGCAGAATTGCCATTCTGTTCTTGAGACTGAGGAATCTAATAAACCCTCCCTAGAATTCGGCTTTCATGTTTAGTTAAAATGTGCAAAGACTTTTGCATTTGTTTCTGCAAACATAGAGATATAGGGCTGGAAGGGATCTCAAGAGGTTAAGTCCAGCCCTCTGTGCTAAGGCAGGACCAACTAAACCTGGACCATCCCTGACAAGTGTTTTGTCCAACCTGTTTTTAAAAACCTCCAGTGGTGGGGATTCCACAACCTCCCTTGGCAGCCTATTCCAGAGCTTAACTACCCATATGGTTAAGTTTTCCCTAATATCTAACTTAAATCTCCCTTGCTGCAGATTAATCCTAATGTCTTTTTTCCCTAGATTTTTGACTTCTCACTCACTGATAAAGAAATGAAGGACATTGAAGCCCTGAATAAAAACACCCGTTACGTGGAGTTGCTGATGTAAGTCCAAGCTGAATCCCAGCCCTATAGCAAGTGAATGGAGGCTCTTGAACAGTGCTGGGTTCTTAATATAAACCCTGCCATGCCAACACTTCCATTCACAGTCACGTCTACCTTACTTCAAGAGATTATCTCAAGGTGACAAAAGGGCATCTGAATTTCAAACCAAAGCAAAAGGGGGTTCAAGTCTAGTGGTTCAGAACATAAGATGACTTGTAAAACTTCAAAACTTGCAAGATTTGCATATGGTTCAGAGCCTGAACAGCCTCCTGGGTCAAGGGGCTTGTAGGTGGTGTTTGGCTCAGTTCCATCTCTGCTTTAAAACACTTTCCTCAAGTGGTGGTAGCTGTCCCAAACAGCTAAGGAGCACGTTATGGAGCTCACTCAGTAAAAGGAATTGCTCAACAATTGTCACTGTCTCACCACTCCTAGGAGTGGAGTACTGTCTCTGGACTCTGCTGCACCGCCATTGCTTTCCTCATATGAGCAGTGTCACAGTTCAAGGCAACAGCATCTGTATTTCCCCTCAGTGGTGCAGTAAGGGCATCCATTCTTAGGCTTCTAGCTCCCCACATGTTGTCTCTCTAGGGTGGAAACACGTGTTTTTGTCTCTCCCTTCTGACTGGGATATTTCTACCCTGAATAGTCCCCTGCCTTCTTTGTGATTATCCCCAACAAAATGCAGGCTGCCTAAGCAAGATGTTTTGCCTTCTCTTCAGAGATGGTACACGGTGCAGTTGCCCCAGTTCAGCTACCACCTAGCTATTTCTAAGAAGCACACTTAATTCTTACGCTAGTCAGCATGCACATCATTTCTTTACCTTATCAGCGGTCACCCCAACTTCACCATGGGCTCTGGTTGGTGATTTAGTCATTCAAACCCTACACAGGTTTTTCCTGTGGTCACAAATTCATCACAGCTTCAGCTTAGAACAAACACCCTCATGACATGGAATCATTCATTTAGGACTTTCAGGACACTGTGATTACCTAATCAGCCAGACAATGGTTTTCTGCCCAAGCCAAAACTTCAAAAGGGGCGTGAGTCACTGTCATTCCCTTCACTTGAAGTATATTTTCTAGGAAATCTTCTTAACATATGTTCTCCCAAGAAGTCCTGTTGACATTCCTAATGCTTCTCAGAGATTGCATTAATCACATCTCCTTGAGAAGTTGCATACAATTCCGCAATAACACATAAATAAGGCATTTTTAATACAATGGACCCCAAAGGCATTAATTTAATTCAATAAGATTTATCTTAATTCCATAAATCATCCACAATAGTGTTATCTGCCACAAGTGAATGCTGAAGCTGAATCTCAAATTCCTATCATGTGCACAGTACTGTCACTTGACATTTGCATAGTGCCTTTGATCCTGAAGCATCCTAAAGCACTTGACAGTGTCCACTTCTGAAGTGCTCTCACCTCTGAGGTGCAACACTATAGTGGCTTAACTGCATAGGGCGGCACAATACACCTGTTTAGCACCACAGGTAAAAAGGAACAATGTTTTAATCTGAAACTACCCAAGAAATGTAGGAAGGCTGAATATAATTATTCAAACTAGATTTGTCCAGGACATTAAAATTCACCCTACTCTTGCAAAGTGTTTTATCTTAATGAGAGGCGGCCAGGAGTTTAGTTTTTAAGGCTGAAGTTAACTAACTCGGGAACCACCAGCATCACCCCTACAGCCATGTGAAGTCACACTTTCCTCTGAATCCAAGCAGAAAGAAAGAATGTAGCTGTCTGAACCCCCCAAAAAAACACTTCCTGCAGTTCCCATCCAACTGCTGACCAGGCCTGACCATGTTTATCTTGAGAGCTCAAGCTCACCACCCAAGGCAGTATTGCTGCAGCTGCATGGTACACTTCTTTTAGGGCTCCACGTGGGCTGAGCATGAGACTATCCACATTCTAGTACAAAACCATGTCCAGCCTATGGTTGTACTGTATGTTGGCCCCTTTTCTGAACACTCACTGTGTAACCTAAAGCAACAAAGGCATTCATTTTGGTGTATCCCTCTTCACCTTCTTGGATTAGTTCTTTTGTCTCCTGATGACAGCGCTGGGACAAAAGCTTTGAAAATTCTAGGATTGCAGCATTTCTAGAACATTAATAGCTTTTTTTCATGCCTTTATCTATGATTAGAAAGTCCACCAGGAACAAATGGACCAGTTTACCTAGCTACCTAAAAGGTGATGGACTATACACAATAGGAAAGGTGAATTAGGTTGAAGATGCACTAAAATCTCAGCAAGGTGCTTGTAATCTATAATTATTGTTTTGTTTGTTTTTTATTCATTCAGTGAATCTGGGGAGATAGCCAAGTCATCAACTTGCAATATGTTTTTAATGATTGTCTTTCTCTATTTAAAAATTATCTAAAATTATCATGTACTTGATACTAGAAATTGTTCGGATTTCTTAGCTAAAATTCCTAACCTGCAGAGATTTTGAATTTATAATTCAGACTCTGCTTGTAAAAAGTGAATCTTGGCTGGAATTCATAAATATCTTCATGTAGGGAAGTTCGATGCCCATGGAGAAGGGGGAGAATGTTGAGAAGAGGGAGGACATTCAATTAAGTTTAAAGGTGGTAAATACAAAACTAATAAAGGAAATAGTCTTTCACATAACACATCATTAGCCTGTGGGCATTCATTGCCACAAGAAATCAATGAGGCCAAAAACTTAGCAAGACTCAAAAAGGGAGTGGACACTTTATATGGATAACTAAAATATAGAGATCTGTCATAATTATCAGCTTTTCGGTGGAGATGTTAGGCTTCACTGTTTAAGTCAAAGGCTTATCTCAAATTTTTAGAATACAATTCTTCCTAATTTGTGTGGGGCAGATGACGCCAGGTCTGCTTAAGAAGGTGTTAGAATGCTCTATTAAGCATCTGGACCAGCCCCCGTCAGGTGGGACGTTGTCTGCTCTGATCCAGCCTGTCAATTCCTGTGGGAAAAGGTCAAACAGTAACATGAAAATATACTTTTTACTTAATGTATTTGTGGGGAAATATTCCATTATTGCAGGTATGAATGAACGTTTTTGACCTTCCTGTGGTTTTTCCAGCTATAAACTAGAATGGAGTTGTGTACAAGTACATTTCATTTTGATAACATGAATAAGCCTTGGTTAATAATAAGATAATGCTAACTGCAGTAGAATTTTACACCAACATGTTTGACAAACAATGCAGTGTCTGAAATCTAAACTCTCTTCAGGAAAACTCCTGATTTTGTTTGTTTGTTTGTTTTTCCAGTGGAAAAGCTAAATATTTCAGGTCAGCTCATCTATGTCAGCGTGATGTACCATAGTGCCTCATGGGAGCTGAAGTTCAAGTGCCTCATCCTGCCACATTCTCCTCTGTGAGCTTGGCTTCTTGGCTGGACTACATCTCCCATGATGCACTGTCTCCACTTTCATTGAACCAGTAGCAGTGCAGCATGACCACAGTATATCATGAGATGTGGGGAGCCCAGCCTAGAAAAAAATGGAAACATGAGGCACTATGGCTTCTTGGGGACACAGATTAATGCAACCCAAGCTGTATCAAAACATCTTGATTTGGTTCAACAAACTAGTTTTTTCAATCTGGGAATGTCCATGTTTCATTTTGGTTGAAAATGTCCAAACAAAATATCTGGAACTTTCCATTCTGCAAATTTCATCCTTTTTTCAGAAGGAAAAAAGTCAATTATCACTTCCCATGGGACAAATTCCAGTTTTTATCCAGCTTTACTGGTAATACACTAATGGTGCCAGTAAATAACACAGCTCCCATGATGCACTCAACCAGTTGTTTTTACTGACAGGAAGTGCTGGCCTACATCTTCACTATAAACTACTTTATTTTAGAAACCACCTATAATATCTGGTTAGTTAGCCAGAAAAGACTGGAAGTGTATGTAACCTCCAGGTTTTCTGGGACTAAAGAGGGAAATGTGGAAGTGACCTTTGTACTTGCCTGCATTTGGCTCTGGGCACATGTCTGCATTTATGGCATTCCTAGATCTTCTTTACTTTTCCTAGACATTCGGAACTTTTATATGGAGTGCTTGCAATGGAGTCTGCAGTCAGATGGACATAAAACAATGGCACTAACAAACAGAACTTCCTCTTCACCTAATTAGGTTATTCAAAGGCTTCTTGTGACCACTCAAAAATGAATGCTTTTAAATAACTAACCAGGGTATCCACACCCGTGTTGAGTCACTGTAATTTAATTAAAGGGGACAGCCAGAAGTCGCTCTGATGCAAAAGACTCATGGAAAAAAGGCCAAGCCAGAGCAGACCCATCCATGCCAGCTCAAACAACTTGAGCTAAAGAAATGCATCTTTTTTCAGAGCTGCTGTTTCTGACCTTCCTCCAAGTTTAGCCAGTACTAGGACTCCAGCTGAGGAGCATTCTAGCCATATGACATCCATCAAACAGTGGCATTTTTTTACCCTGCAGAAGTAGGAAAACCTGCAGATTTACCCCTATTTTCTGAAACCTGTGTAGCATGTTTTGCATGAAGAGGATTTAACGTAGGTCTGAAGTCTCTAGCAACAAGGCAGGGAAAGCTTGCCCTAATATGCCCTACATTAATGTGCCTCGTATCTGACCTGGAAGGGACCACCTTTTTTTTTTTTTTTTCCCCCATTTCTGGTAAGTCTCTGGCTTCCTGAGTCTACCCACAAAGCTGTCACAGTGCCAGTGCTGACTTGTGTGGTATGAATACAAGTCCACACGGAACTTAACTAACACACACATCCTGCCTCATAACTCTTCATGTAGGTCAATGAACAGCTTTTGATCACTTTCACTTAGTAAGCTTCAAATGTTAGCTGAAGTCTTTACTAACTATTTTCTTTTCTTAATCCTATTTGGGTTACCTCTAGTAGCACATTATTACAGTAACAGGCAGAGACCTCAACCAGGTCTGGAGTCTGTTGTGCTAGGCACTGTATGAATAGTACAGGTGCCCAGTGTTGTCGTATGTAATAGCTTTTGTAATGAAGACGTTTTATCTGAATTCTCTTCGCAGGTGGCGTGACCATCCGGAGTATCCCTTCAATGATGAATATTGAAAATTAAACCATTGTGGCGTCTATTCAACTGAGTATTGTGGGGCTGGGTCCAAACACACCTAGTACTAAAGGCGGGGCTTTCACTGTAATGGAGACTTTCCAGAATATCAGAATTAAAATATGAATGAAGTTACATTTCATTTGTCTCTCCAAACTTTCCTTGTCACCCTTGCCAACAGTTGAAGGATAGTTTTGTTTAAGTTACTGATAGGCCCAAACCGTGTGAGCTGAACACCTTAATTTTTTATTTGGGGCAGGGTGGAATGGAAGAAGAGCAGGCAGGATCCAAAATGAATCCTGTTTCTGAATTTTAATGTGCAGTCTATATAAAACAAAGATCAGAACATTCCTGAATTGTAGAGTTCTTAAAAACTGGGTTGAAACTGCAGTGCAGGCCCATTGCTACCTCAAATTGAACACTGCATGTCAGCTCATCATCATGTTTGATCTTGCAATGAAGCCTTAGCATTGAATTTGTGACATCAGAGGAATTTCCACAGCAATAGACTGGTAGCACAAACGCAGCATTATCAAGATCTAGTGAAAAGGTCTAAAGGAGGTTTTACTTTTTGCATATGGTCTCTGCTGCTTGAGTGTAATGTAGAAACCACCACTTTAAAGAGCTGAAAGTGAGTATGTGTGTCTCTCTCTCGCTTTTTCTTTCTTTACATCAAGCTGAGCACATGCTGCTTCAGCCTTCTTGCAAATCCCAAAAATGATTATTCACCCAAGAAACTACTCATTTCAAAGCCCTGAAAAAACTCTTATTTGTAGTGTGCTTAATGGTGAATACAAATTCCTGACCCAGCCTTTCCTGCTCTAGTAAATGTGACTTTAGAAGAGATATTTTGTTAAATGTGTTGCCGACACAGAAGTGCCAGAGGCAAGCAACAGCAGTTCGTTGCCCAGAGTGCTTAGCGCCAATGAACACACCAGGGTGGAGAAGCAAACAGCCAAGTTTATTTGAGCTCAAATAAGGTGCAAGGGAGAAATAATCTCAAATCCTGCACCCTGAAAACAAGCAATTTCTTCCTTTTATATCCCAGTTGTTTACTACACAACTTTTTCTTCCTGACTAGCTAATCTCTTACTCCCCCCTCCTTTCCCATCCAGCTGCAGTATCTTTTCTCATTCAATCTTTTGTCTTCCCCCTTTCTTCCCCCTCTCCGCTGCTGAGACGTATACAGTATCTTAAAACGGCCTTGAGCATGCGTTAGCCTAGCTTCAATGTGTTACAGCAGAGAACTGGCTGTTACAACCGAAAACTAACGCTAACACTACATTTTTGCAGCTATTAGTACATTAGGTTACACAAAGTGTTTAACATGGAGGTACTTTGGTTCACATAGGCCTTAAGCAAGGGAGATTTCTACCTAGTGACACCAACAACTGTAATTGTCTTTTGTATTGTGCTTGGTGTGAGGCAGTACAAGATTTGTAATTTCAACAGTAGCAAACAGATGGACGAAAGGAATCTGGCTGGACATGGCATACATGTAGAAACTTCCTTGCATTTCCTCCAGAAGCAGAAAACATCTCAATTTGTGGAAGTTTGACTGATAACAGGGCCTGCAGTAAGGGAAGGTCCCAGCCTCTTTTGACTGGAGTTTTCAGGTTAAGTATTAGAAAAGCCACTCTCCAACCTCATACCCAAATACACTAAGAGGAAAAGTTGTCTTGGGTAGCTCAGACAATTGAAGTCCATTGTTGAGGGGAGTGGGGGATTTTTTTAGGCTTGTATTTTTCCTCAGATAGGAATATGGTCAGACAGGAGATAGACCATTATTGTCCTTTCCAAAAATTATTTATGTTGGCTTCCATGTACACAGCATATGTGGAACCTGAACAATGCTGCTAATGCAGATATCCCTCTATTGATTAGACTGGAATCACTCTGAAGTCTAGTGTGTGCAGGCACAGAAATGTTTCAGTGGAAACAGAATCTGTTCAACCCCTTCCCTAGTTCTTGTAATGTTGTCTTTAAAAGGAGATAGAGTGATGATCTTTCAAAACTGACAGTGTAAGCAAGACATTTTAAAATGGATGTGATGGTGCTAGAGTAATTTTGGATAGACTGGAGTGGTGAGAAGTGTTGCAAACAAACAAATTCATTGGTGAAGAAGAGGCTTTAAAGCTGAATTATCAGCCACAACTGACCTCCTAATGCTACTATGTCCATATGAGAGGGTGTCACAAGTGGCACCCCAATTCACTGTAGATACTAAAGACAAAGGACAATTCAGATCTCCTTCAAATTGTCCATTTAGGGTCAACAGATGCAAGCTAGGAAACGAATGTTCACCATTGTCAGTCTAAAGTGCCTCCTCCTCCTTCCAACTCCTTAGCTGCTGAAATGGTACTATGCTGATTCACAGCAGCTGAGGATATTACTGACGTTTTTAATATCTTAAATTCCAGGTTCAGAGAAATAGGCCTATTGCCATACAAGACAAACTGGGAGTTAGAGGGGTAAAGACACAGCTACCCTCTGCTCTGGTTAATAAACTCAAGCCTTGAATGGACATATGTCCTGTGCTGATTGCTAACTGTAGCACTGTGCACTACTTTCATACTGTAACCTGACCAAACTCAGGTTTGCACACACTAGCATTCAGGCCAGGTTTGGCACTATTGTTTTGGTAAATTAGAAGTTGATTTCTCAAATCTGTCCTTTAACACCATTCTCTGCAAAACCTGGATTCCAAACACCCCTCTGCATCTAGACAGTGCCTGAAGTTCTAAGAAATAAGCATCCCTTCACTTTCCCTTGTACAGAGGATATGCAGAAGCCTCTCCCCTCAGCAAGCCGTAATGATGTACCTATACTCATGCCATCTCTCAGTATGGAGGCAAAGAAATGGCTAGGACTGACTGAAAGCATCTCCACTCTATACTCTGCCATTAGAAGACTATCCCTTCATAGACTTCTCCTGGCCCATTTTGTTTTGCCTAGCTGAATGGGTGATGAAAAAGATTCCCTACTTCCCGGGGGGAGATTCTTCCATGGAGATTTTTGCTAATTATGAACTATTCCTGACATCGAGCCTAGATAATCCCTTTGCTCAGTTGTGACTATTGCTTCCCATTGTTCTACATGTTGCCCTAAGTCTATGAGATCTAGAGAAGGCAAAACAAACAGCCCTGGAGATGCGATCCTGAGCCATGCATTCCAGTTGCTGCTGGCATAAAGGAAAAAACAACAGAACATGGAATTCATTTGCCTGTAACCCATTTAAAAAGTGCAGTTTAATTCCCTGCCTGGTGTGAAATTGTTCCTCCTGAGCAGTGTCATGCAGCTCTGCTCCAAGTGGAAGGCCCACCCTGCCCAGGGGCTTAAGTGCCTGCTGTTCTAATAATAATTACGGTGAAAAGACAGACCTAAAAACCAGTAAAACTTGTTCGATTTTTACTGCACTCCATAAACTGACCCCTGCCAAAAACTCTTCCAGACTCAACACAAAATGAAACCCAGACCAAAGAGATGTCCCCTTTACACTTCCATGTGTTTGAAAAGGGGTTTTTATTGCCAATAGCGCACAAAGGACTGCCAGTCCAACAGTATAATCACTCTCTGCCTCTCAGCTACCTGAACGCATGATCAACTCTTCGCATTCAAAGTGAGCCATGCAGCTGAGGCAAGGTGGCTCAGGGGATTCGTAAGGAAACGTGAAGTTCTGCAACTCCAAGCATGTTAATACAGCAAAATCTAGTGGTGAGCAAGGCCAGCTCATCACTACAAAAATTTTATGTCTGAACATTTCAGCAATGGCATTAGCTGAAGGTGACTTAACAGGTGTCAGAGGCCATGCCAAAGAGTCAGTAACTACCATGATGCTGAATATTAACAAGTGTGTTCAGCCAAGGTACAACTCTTATGTAGATCAGACGTATGCAGTGGCCAGCATGAAAAAGGCCATTTTAGTGGACAAGTGTCCACATCAGAAAAACAGTCCCCACTGCTGGATTGGTATACCTGAGTATCAGCATAGGACACAACTTCCTGCTGCTGCTGCTATAAAGAGAATTTCGGGCTGTGAAGCTGAACCCTTTCATGAGTGTTGAAAACAAGCAAGCATATTAGAAAGGTCCTAAAAACAAAAATCTTATCAGTCCAGGAACAAGATCCATGAGTAGCTGAATGATATGTATGGGATCTGATGTCCAGCTTCATCTCCTGCCAGACATCCACCAGATCCTCTTTTTCTAAGTGATGCAACAACTTCGCACTTGCTCCTTCCAAATACTCTGTGTATATTTGATCAGTTCAAAGTAGGATTAAGCACCTCATTAAAATTCCCCCCTAGAATAATATCCCCTTCCCTAAAACATTTTAAACTGCCCCCCTCCCAAAAAAACCTGATCAAAAACAGGTTGCCCTTGATTGAGGGTATAGACATTGGGTAAGGTCGCAGGAGTGGCAGAAGTATGCTAAAAGTAGAGGGGCCAGAGGGGCCTGAACTGTGTCTCCTCCTCCCCTGCTATGCCACACTGCTCTCCCCACACCACCCCTTCTCTCTAAACCTCTGCCCTCACACCGCCCCTTCTCCGCGAGCACCCAGCTTGTTGCACTGCCTCTCCCCTCGACACTGCCCCCGCTTGCTCCTCTCTGTCCCCCACCCCCCATTGCTCACCCTTTATGGCCCAATAAAAAGTAGGAGGGCCATGACCCCCTATGCTCCCCCCCCACCTTATTCTGGCCCCTCTGGTAAGGTGAGAAGTTTACCATTCAAGGACATATATCTGCCTCCTAATTATGAGTTTGCTGAGACAACAAAAGGGATGTGTTTAGCAAACAGTATTGCCACTTCTCTTCTATTAGAGTCCTTCCAGAGTGACATTGATAACCAAGAAGTATTCAGGTATTCATCATCATCATTTTTCTTTGAGTGTGTTTCTTGTAAATAGATTATACTACAACAATCCTTTTTCAGTGAGCAGAATACCCCCTCCCTTTTTGTTAGATCATCCATCCCCTTAACATTCGCAGTCATGACATTAATAGACTCTCCCATGAGTATTAAGTCTGCTCTAACCCAGTATATTACCGTTTGTTAAAAGCAGAAAGCCTCTGCTCCCTGCCCCAGCCAAATGCGAGCTCTCCATTACATTTGTGCCTCTTTAAATAAGACATCTGGGAGTTATAATTTAGTCTGCTCATGCCCCTGCATATATTAGATTAAAAGATTGGAGTTCAGTGGAAAAACAAAGGGCCTGGCCGTTGAATGGAGCTTTGTTGTACGGTCCCCTTAGAATTCAAGACCAGGAAGAAATTTTCCAGAAGTGTATATAGAAGAAAATGATACAGAAGGGATCAAGAGAAGTGTTCTCTGGTATTCTGGAGACGCAGTAATGAGGCGGATCCCTGTAAAACATCATTCCACAAAAAGATGAGAGCTCTTTAAGAAGAGAGGGGTTGGTTAAAGTACGTTCTGCTTTGGAAGGGTGACATAAATCTTCTGGTATATAAGTAAATAATTGAGAGGAGAGAGAAGATTAAACTGTTACAAACAGGTAAGGCTGAGCTAACACTTAATGCTTAGATATAGTAAACAAAAATATTATGAAAAGGGCAATGAAGCTGAAAGGCTTTATAGCCAGAAAGTTAAACAAGAAATAGGACAAATCAGCCATCTCTCGTTAGAAAAAAAAAGGGACATTTAGTAACTGATTCAACAAACAGATCTCTGAAACATTTCTAACTGTTTCCATAGTTTATATGCTGCAGAACATCCAAATCCTGACCCCATAAACAGCTATTTGAGAAGTGTGAAACTACCTCAGCTCTCAGAGGATGATGTGGCAGCTCTTGAGGGGCAAAATTTCTGCAGAGGAAGTTGAAGATGTAATCAAGAAGTTAAAATCCAATCCAGCTCCATGTTTTCTAGCGTATATTATATAAAGCTCTAAAGCGAGTGTTGGTCCCTCTTTCACCGGAATAGTTTAATGGTGTATTGCAGGGCAACGAGTTTCCAGATTCATGCAAAGGGGCAAAAAATGTGGCCATTGCATCATTTAAGACCTACTTCTTGATCAGTGTGGATGCTAAAATTTACGCCAAGGTGCTAACAGACAGATTGAGTGTTATCTTTCCCAAATATGTTCACTGTGACCCGTATAGGTTCATTGCTGGTAGGCATCTATCTGATAATACCAGAAGAACTCTGAATTTGATTCATAATCTTTATTTCTGGCAATTCGTTCTGTGCACTACTGTGTTTGGATGCTCAGAAAACCTTCGAACAGCTGGAGTGGGAGTACCTCAGACAGACTTTGGTAAGGTTTGCTTTTGGAAATCAGTTTTATAGGGGAATAATGACTTTACGTACTCATTCTCAAGCATCTGCTTTGGTCTTCAATCCCCTCCTCCTAATATGTCAAGGGGTATGAGACAGGGTTGCCCATTATCCCCCTGTTGTTTGCTTTGGCAACGCAGCCATCTGCAATAAATGAGAGAAGCAGTCCCTCGGTAAAGGGCATCAGAATGTCTTCTGGCTTGAACACCACATAGCTTTGTATGCTGACATTGTCTTGTTATATTTCCATGAGCCAAAAGCCTCATTAAAAATTATAGAACAATTGACTCTCACATTTGGACAGGTATCAGGCTTCAAAATAAACTACTATAAATCTGCAATTTTAGGAAATAATATTCCCAAAAGGGTCAGAACAAACTAAAATAAATGTAAATGGGTACAGGAGTCTTTAAAATATTTAAGAATAAATATTGTAGAGAAACATAGGCATATTTTTAAGGCAAATTACCCTCTACTACAGAATAAAATAATAAAAAGACTCGGAGGAATGGAATAAATATGAGCTTTCTTGGCATGTCACGGTAGCCTTGGTAAAGATGAATGTCTCCTCAAAGTTTGTTATTTTTGTTTCAGTGCACCCCAGTTAGTAACCCCGACATGACCGTAAAAACACGGCAGAATGCACTTTTAAAATTCATATGGAAATATAGAAGACAAATGGTGAATTCTGAAGGTCCATCTAAGCCAGGACTAGCTTTCCCCAATTTGGCTTATTATTATGCATCACAATTAAAAGATGTGATCTGATGGGTTAACAAGAGACCATCCAAAGAGTAGCTAAAACTCAAACAAGTCTGGAGGCCAAATATTCATAGTACTTGTTGGATTAAAATGAAATTTAGGCCATCAAAAATAAAGAAAAGATCACCCCTTCATCCAGACGACCTAAGCAGCTTTGAACAAGTTTTCTAAATTCCTGTAGCCAAGGCGCTCTCCCTTAGCTATGTTCATTAATAAGCAGCAATTTATCCCTAGAAAATATCAAAGCGACTATTTTTTGTGGGTAAGAGGTGAAATTACTCAATTAGCACAGCTGTTGATGGGCCCCGATTTGAAATCCTACAAGGAGATGAGTAATAAAGGAAAGAATATAAAGATCCCATATTTTCAGTATTTACAAGTCAAACGTTTTACTGTGAAATCTGGATACGAGGCAGCTCTAGCTCGACCTTTACCCACATTTGAGGAGTTGACCCGTGAGCAAGCTGGAACAGAAGGTTTACTTTCTAAAATATATTATACAATTTTGATCAAAAAGAGTTGTTGATAGAAAAAAACAGCTGAAAAGATGGGAGAGGGTTTTGGACAAATAAATGGATCTGGGTGAGTAGATCTCTATGTAGGAAAGGGACATACAACTTCAATTTGCATAGCTCATAAGGAAAATGTTTATATATTACTGTATGGGTGGCTTTTGATTCCAGTTAAGATCATATTTTTGCTAATAGGGAGGTGATCTGTTGGAGGGGTGCAGAGTAAAGGGAACATACTTACACATGCAGTAGTTGTGCCTGTGAATTAGAAGAGTCTGGGAGAAAATTATTAAAGAGATTCATCTTATGATAAAATGCCAGCTTCCCAGAGATCCCCAGACCTGCTTACTGAATGCTCCAGTAAAGGAGCTACCTTTTAAAAAAATTAATTTGTCATTTTGTTTATTAGCATTTAGACTTTGTATTGCAAATTACTGGAAAAATGTAATCCCTCCTCCTGTGGAATTGTTGTATAGTAAAATACCTTGCAATGGAAAAGCTTTCACACCAAATACATACACAAAAGCAGCACCAAAAAGAGGACAGGTATTTAGATATTTGTTTACCTTTTTTTAGCGTACTCAGAGGAGGAGTGCTTCCCAGCTAATAAGCTAGAATCGTTAGCCAGGTTCTTTGAATATTACCCTGATCCTGAATAAGTAATGTACAATGAAATACATTATTATTTTATTGTAACTTGCCCTAATGAAAAGGTTTTAAAAAAAAGCAAGCATTGTTTCTAAAGCAGTTCATGAAACTCTCTAATATTGTCACTGCAAAGCAAACATTTGTGAGCTGCTCATTTAGCTGAAATCAATTCAAACCACAGGAGCCTAACTTTGAGAAGGATTTCCATTACAAATTCCACCTTAAGTTTTATGCATATACACAAAGCATCGGATAGATGGGAACTGTGTGTGTGAGGATAGTTATAAATTAGGACATTAGCAAAAGACTTATAAACAGAATAGCCTTTCATTTAATATTAATATTAACTGATGATACCAAAGCGACCTTAAAAGACTTTGCAAATGCATGAAATAGATGCTGTTCGTGCAGTAAGTATAGTCATTGTACATTCAACAGTTATTAGTATACAATCTTTGAAATTAGAACGGATATCTTTTAGAACCTATAACCTATTAGAACCTAAACCTCTCAACCCCTAGACTCTGAAATGAGGGAGAGTAATCCTCAAAATGAGGGACAACAATTTTTTTTACTGAACACTTCCTGTATTTAAAAAAAATGTACAAGCATGCAAATAACCTGGACAATAACTTGTCATGAAACTAAACAGGGATTCTGTGTACTCAACGCATACTGTATGTGGATTTCTCTCTGATTGCTCCTTTTTCCATTTTGGTGAAAGCTCTACAGTTTCCCGTTGCCCTTTCTGTCAGCGAGCCTCAAGGACCACATGACAACTTTAACAAATTGGACCAGGTATAGGATGCCCGCACAATGTCGGACACGTGAGAGGTATGCTACGTTATTATGAAAGGAAGGGCAGTCAACACACCAGTTACCATATTTTTCACTGTGATAAAGGCTGTACCTGCTGTTAGGATCAGAACTCCATTGTCCTGGATGCTATACAAATACCTGAAGACATGGACATCTTACAAATTAACTCGAACCAAGTGAGGGAAGCACATGTGACAAACAACAGGAGGGGAAGGAGGAAGATGGTAACAAAAATGTGATCATTTGGCTACCTGGGCAGGTATAGGCACAATTGGATGACTCCAAATCACTTGAAAGGTGGTGGTTGCTTTTTAAAAATTAATGGATAAAATCAGCAATCTCTGACTGCTGTTCAGTCCAGATAGTGTTTGAATGATTTCTTGTAGGCATCACAGCAAAAGTGTGTAGAAGAGGAATTTGATGGGATGAGAGAGTAGTGGCCTCACTACTTCAATTAACGGTTAAAAAATGTCTGAAAGCTATTTTCTCCTTTTCATTGCCCCATTCCTGCAGCTTCTATGGTCCTTTATTTCCCCTTAGACTGCTAATTAATTGCATCTTTTGTTCTTTTTCCAGTCATTTGAAAGGGCAGGTTCCGTTATCTATGAAATGCTGGTTAAGATGTCACGCTGCGTCCTTCCTTCCTTGAAATACTTTAAAATATATTCAGCGCTCCTATTCATACAACTATGCTTTTGTCATGATATAATTCCCCACTCTGAACCTTAGCATCCAAAAGATGGGGTACCAGCATGAATTCCTCTAAGCTCAATTACCAGCTTAGTACTTGTAGCGCTGCCACCAACCAGGAATTCCAGTGCCTGGTACACTCTGGTCCCCGTAAAACCTTGGCAGGGGACCCCCAAGACCCAATCTCTATGGATCTTAACACAAGGAAAGTAAACCCTTTCCCTCACTATTGTCTCTCCCAGACTTCCCTTCCCTGGGTTACCTTGGAAGATCATGGTGATTCAAACTCCTTGAATCTTAAAACAGAGAGGAAAATCCATCTTCCCCCGTCCTTCTCTCTCCCCCTCCCAGACTCTCCCTGAGAGAGAAAGTAATCCTAACACAGAGAGAAAATTAACCTCTCTCTCCCCCTTTCCTCCTTTCTCACCAATTCCCTGGTGGATCCAGACCCAGTCCCCTGGGGTCTTATCAGAATAAAAAAAACAATTAGGTTCTTAAACAAGAAAAGCTTTTAATTAAAGAAAGAAAAAACAGTAAAAATTATCTTTGTAAATTTAAGATGGAATATATTACAGGGTCTTTCAGCTATAGACACTGGGAATACCCTCCGAGCCTAGGTATACAAGTACAAAGTAAAATCCTTTCAGCAAAATACAAATTTGAACTTCTTCCAGCAAAATACACATTTGCAAATAAAGAAAACAAACATAAGCCTAACTCATCTTATCACCTAGTACTTACTATTCTGGACATATAAGAACCTGTATCAGGGAGATTGGAGAGAAACCTGGTTGCATGTCTGGTCACTCTCAGAACCCAGAGAGACCACCACCAAAATCTAACAGCACACACAAAAACTTCCCTCCCTCAAGATTTGAAAGTATCCTGTCCCCTGATTGGTCCTCTGGTCAGGTGACAGCCAGGCTCACTGATCTTGTTAACCCTTTACAGGCAAGAGAGATATGAAGTACTTTTGTTCTATTAACTCTTACTTATCTGTTTATGACAGCTTTGAAGGGAAATCTCCTCTCCCTGCCAGAAATAAAACTGGGGAGTGGAGAAAACTATGATTTTGAATGTCATGGATGGACCTACGCAAGTGCTGAACTCTCCAAATGTTTGGGTGTTCAGAACCAGGGAGCTGGAATCGGCTTGTTTCCCAAGAGCACCTTTAAGCAGGCTATCCTGTGTCTATATTTGTTTGTTTTTTTACTGGGTTATTTCCACACACTGGGTTTTGAAAAAGCAGAGACAGTTATGGACAACTGCCTGTATACTAAGTGATTAGTCAGCAAACCCCCAGGCCACCATTGGAACCTTCCCAAAAAAGCCAGAGCCTGGTGTGAGCAGCAGTACACAAAGGGGAAAACCTCGAAGAATACTTGTAGCAAGGAGACCAACAAAGGGGTTAAAACCTATTAGAAACAAAACCTAGTGTGATTCCTCACAGGACAAAACATGGGATTCAAATCCTAGCAGGCTATCCTTACAGGAAAAAGCTTGAGCTTGTCCCTGCCTGCAGGTATATGGGATCTTGGGGAGCAATTACCACACAGGTGCGGTGCCAATTAATTTCTTTATTAAAGGAAAAAGGAAGTGGTGGGAATTTAACAATGAAATACAATGGGTTGGGGTGTATAGGGTGTTTACAATAGACAATAATGGGGGGGTTCTTATTGAACAGTGTAGGGAGTTCTAACAGTGGGGTACAGTAAGTAGGGTTCAGCACAATGGGGTAAAGTACTGTTGGTGTCACTAGGCATAACCCTAGGTAACTCAGGAGGGTGGTAGACCACAAGTGTCAGTGAAGCCCTCCTGTTGTAGGCCTCAATGAACCAATGTTCCTCCATGTTAAACACTTTGTGCAACCTAGTGTAACCTAATATGTTAAGAGCTGTAAAATGTAATGTCAGCAGTTAGTTTTCTAATTGTAACAGCCAGTTCTCTGCTGTAACACACTGGACTCAAGGCCGCTTTTAGATACAGTATACATGTCTCAGCAGTGGAGAGGGGGGAGGAAGGGGGAAGACAAAAGACTGAGTGAGAAAAGATACTGCAGCTGGATAGGAAAGAATGGGGGAGTGAGAGATCAGCTAGACAGCAAGAAATAGTTCTCAGAAAGCAACTGGGATATAAAAGGAGGAAGCCGCTTGTGTAGGTGTGCTGGATCTGAGGCATGCTAAATCTCCCAGCACCGATTTGAGATCTCAAATAAACTTTGCTTGCTTCTCCACTCAGGTGTGTTTATTGGCGCTACTCACTCTGGGCAACGAACCACTGTTGCTTGCCTCCGGCACCCTCTGTGCCTGCAACAGTACAGTCAATAAGCGTATCAAAAAGAAATGCAAAATAAAATGGTAGCTTCTATATAAAATGGTCAACAATCTTAGACAGAATGTATTAAGTGGTTGGTAGCCTTATACACAATGTAACACAATGGTATCAATGCAAATACAAAGTATATTAGAAAAGTGGAAGCAACCAATGAGGTGTTATAATTACAAGTAAAATGTGAATATAAGTGAATTTGTGCAATGTAAGGGTATAAAAGAAAAGTAATGACTTAATTTGTGAGGCTAGGATAGCAGATAATCTGTCAAGGAACAGGAGGGGGGAGGGGAGTGAATGATTAGTGGCAACTGATGAGAGGAGAGTGCGGCTGGAAGCAGCGAGGGACTCTGAAGCCCTGCAGGGTAAGGACAATGGAGCAGCGTGATGGTGATCTTTGGTAGGGGAGGGGCAGCGGAGAAGTGTAAAGAAGGGCTGGAGAGAGGTTTAAGCAACAAGTGGACACCAGAAACAAAGGGAAAAAAAGCGGTAATGGGTTTGGGAAGTTTCACAGGGGGAGAAGCAGCAAGGGGTTTGGGAAGTTCGGAGGGTGATGCAGACGCGGGGGGGGGAAAGCAGCAAGGGGTTGGGAAGTTCGGAGAGAGTGCAGATGCAGGGGAAAAAGCAGCAAAGGGTTATAACAGGGAGACACGGAGGAGCACACAGGGGGGAGATTGGAGCGGGGGAAAAACAGACACGGGAAAGTTCAAGGAGAGATCGGGACAGCGGGGAGACGAATTCAAGCAGCAAAAACCTTATCTATCTTAGCCAACGACTAGGCAAAACAACAAATATCATAATTCTAAGCAAAACTATAACAAGTAACTATACGGAGCAACAAAACAGTAAACTATAACAAGGCAGGTGAACTTACAAGCTCTACAATCTTAACAAACTATGACTTATTAAACTAAAAAAACAAGACCTATGGTGCACCTTATGCTATGGGGAAGTCACAGAGGGCAGAGTGGTATGTGCCCAGGATACAGCTCCCAAGGAAGCCAAGGGATGGTGGCTGAAGCCAAGGGATACAGCTGAAAGCAGGGAGCCCCGAGGCAAAGCCCACAGGAGCAGAGCTTAGCAGCGGCACAAACTTATTTTTAGCAGCAAAGCGCCGCGGAGTTTAAGAGTGGTTTTAAGACACAGACCAAGGTTTAGCTTGAGTCTGTGTGCTGGGGAAACAGTGACAGCAGCTAAAGTAATAAAATAAAAGTAGGGAAAGTTTCACAGAGGGATTCTTACCAGTCCCCAAGGCAGCAGCAAAGGGGAGAAGCAGCAGCAACATCAGAAGAAGCAAGGAGGGCACCGTACAGTCTCAATAATCAGGAGATCTCTCAGGCAGCAATTCGTTCTTCATGGGGGGGTTCAAAAAACGGGGGTATGCTCAAAAAATAAAACAAGAGCAGAGAAAGGACCCCCCAGAACCCCTAGCTGATCAGACCAGGCAGCAATGCAGGAACCTTTCTGATGTTTCTTCCAAAAATGTCTGTTTTTAAAGGCAAACTTAGGCAGTTTCCCGCCAGTAATCCTGATAGGCTCCCTCTGTCACAGGGGAGGAGGCACAGGGAAAAAACTGCAGGTTAAGCACAGAAACATGTCTGGGCATAGCCCTGTGCAATAGGTGACTCAAAAGCACATGAGGCCTATGACTCATGCCCAGGATCTTAAAAACACAATAGGTCTTGCAGCTCTGGACATTGCCTGCCCTACACCAAGCCCAGGTTCAATGAGGTGATAACAGGATTAACCCTTTGAACAGGGCAGTGGTCCCATTTAGCACGCAGCACAAGTGGCCATCCCTTTGAGAAGGACAATGGCTCTTGTTAAACAACTCCAGGGGCCCTCCCTTTGAGAAAGGCAGTGACCCTGGTAAGCAACTTAACAGCCAGGGAAGGGCGTGTCAAAACCTAGTCCCAGATTTGGACATTAGCGTCCAAAATATGGGGGTTAGCATGAAAACCTCCAAGCTTAGTTATCAGCTTGGACCTGGTAAAGCTGCCACCACCCAAAAAATTAGAGTGTTTTGGGGCACTCTGGTCCCCACAAAAGCCTTCCCTGGGGACCCCAAGACCCAAATCCCTTGAGTCTCACAACAAAGGGAAATAAATCTTTTCCCTTCCCCCCTCCAGGTATTCCTGGAGAGATACACAGAAGCAAACTCCGTGAGTCTAAACAGAGGGACTCCACCCTCCCCGTTCCCAGTCCTGGAAAACAGAATTACTTCCCTCTTCACCCAGAGGGAATGCAAAGTGAGGCTAGTAAATCTAACACACACAGATTTCCCCCTGACTTCTTCCTCCCACCAATTCCCTGGTGAGTACAGACTCAATTCCCTGGAATTCCCCACTAAAGAAAAACTCCAACAGGTCTTAAAAAGAAAGCTTTATATAAAAAGAAAGAAAAATACATAAAAATGGTCTCTCTGTATTAAGGTGGCACATACAGGGTCAATTGCTTAAAAGAAATATGAATAAACAGCCTTATTCAAAAAGAATACAATTCAAAGCACTCCAGCAACTATACCTAGGTAAATACAAAAGAAAATATAGAAATCACTATCTGATCTTTGTACTCACAACTTGGAAACAGAAGATTAGAAAGCAGGAAATAGAAATCACTCCTCATAGCTGAGAGAGCATACAGGCAGACCAAAGACCCAAGAACAAAGGACTCACACACAAATTTCCCTCCACCCAGAGTTGAAAAAAATCCTGTTTCCTGATTGGTCCTCTGGTCAGGTGCTTCAGATACTTCTTTCCAGGTGAAAGAGACGTTAACCCTTAGCTATCTGTTTATGACAGGGCGGCCACAGGAGGAGAACAAAAACAAAATGGAGCATGGGGACAGCTGTAAGAAACAAAATGGAACAGACAGAGCTGAACTCCTATGAGGACAAACTGATCTATTCCTGACAGGACAAACTATTGTAGTTTGTTCCAGGACACCCTAGAAGAATCCTGGAAAGACAAACAAATAGGATGGAATCCCTCTGGACAAATCAAGGGGGTCAGGAATTTTGCTAATTGCCTTTTCTGTTATTCTCCCACTGCTATTATCAGCAGCTGTGTAACCCTTAAAATAGCCCTATCACTTCAAATTAAAACCTCAAGCTCAAACAGTAATTTCATAATAACTTTTGTTGAACTCCCATACAAAAAGTAGGGAGGTTGAAATGTAAACACATTTGATTTCCCAAATCTGTGTACACAAAAACTTAACATTTATGAAAGTGACAGGTAAATAGCACTGGTTTAAATCAGGGATAGTGTGGACAGGCACAGTGTCCCCTACACAACTGTCAGTGCACCATGAGCATGACATGAGACTCACTATTACCTAAGTCCTAGCCCCATACACATTCTGCCAATGCATTCAGCTCTGCTCAACAGTCCAGTCCTAAGGTCTTCCGTAGCAGAGATGCATAATTGTGCAGTGAATTGGTAATGAGTAGTGTGAGAGCCAACATACTCATTTCACTTATGATCTAAACCAGGATTGGCAGGTTGGCCTCTAGGAACAATACTGCAGCTATCACAGCCTCTATGCTAAGCTGATTCTCAGCAGTGCTTTGTTTCAGCTCTTCCCAATATTCTGTCAACCCCTGGAGCAGAATTCTAGTTCAACAGAAAGGGCTTTCAAATGTGCAAAAAAGAATCATTTTTAATTTTTCGGTGCCCAATGCCTAAAATTCCATGGGAGCCTTAACCAAAAATAACTCTGAGCAACACTCACAACGGGACAACACACCTCCCAAAGAGAAAACAGAGCTGAGCAGAGCAGAAAAGATATGCCCAGAGGGAACGCACATACTGCTTGACAAGACAGCTTAGTTTTGCTCCGCAGACTTCAAAGCTAACAGAACATCAAACCAATCAGAGACCATTGACCAAAGAGGATGCAAATCCTGCCTTGAGGCAAGTACACAACCCTTTACAAAGGATATGAAGTCTCCCATAAACCTAAAATCTCTCTCATACTGGCCACATGCATGAAGCAAGGGGTGTGTGTGCAAATACAGCATTTCTATGACATGGGATAGAATTTTGCTCTCTGTTATACTCCCCTAATTCAGAGTAACGCTATTGATTTCAGCAGAATTACTCAAGTTTACGCCAGCATAACAAAGCAGAATCAGGCCCATGTTTCCTGTCCCAAGGAATATACAGTTCAAGAATTCCCTCTCCCCAATTTAAAGCACTAGAGCTGTTGCAATGTGGTGCAATGTCATAATCCTAATTTTGGATAAATCATATTTAGAGTTTACATGCAGCAAGCTTTACATCTTCAAAGGGTTTTATTGGGGAGTTTGCACTCGAGCCGTATTGCCTGAGCTGCAAGAAAGAACACCAAAGCTGGTGTCCCCTCAGTTTAAAACAGAGGAGGCTGTTAATTATGGTACTGCCTTAAGACCAACCAAGACTGTGCTAGGAGCCCATGACTTTGGAGTTCACGTTTCCACTTAACTCAAAATAAACCCAATCTGCTGATCATCAACACATGTTGTACGGCCCTTCTCCACTTGGGCAGGTTTGGAGCAGTGACTGAAGATAGGGCTGGGCATACTCGGGGCTGGAGGGAGGAGGGGAGGCGGGAGAGGATCCACATCTCCTTTCCTAGGATGCTTTTCAACTTATTTTCGTTGTGTAAAATTGGCATTTTTAATTCACATCCAAGGTGCCTGGAGCTTTTGGATAAAGTACTTCTTAATATAGTTAAGAAATCTAAATAAAAATGCAGCATTCTCCACAACGCCCCACTGAGGTATTATCATCCCCGTTATACAGAACCAGAGAGGTTAGAGGTCGGATTTCCAGACACAATTTGGGAATTTAGGAGCACCAGTCCCATTCACTTTCTATGGCAAATATGTACCTAAGTCACTTAGGTGCTTTTGAAATCCCATCCTGACTGACTTGCCTAACACCATGGAGGGAATCTGTGGCAGTGCTGGGATTAGAATCCAGGATTTTCTGGCTCCCATGCTTTGGCTTAGACCAGATCTCTCTTAGGCCCTGTCTACATGGAGAGAATTTGCAACAGTGTATCTAGATGGTGCAACTCAGGGGCTCTCAAACTTCATTGCACTGCAACCCCCTTCTGTTAACAAAAATTACTGCATCACCCCAGGATGGGGGACTGAAACCGAAGCCTGCCCGAGCCCTACTGCCCCAGATAGGAGGCCCAAAGCCCCAAGCCAGGGGCCTATAACCTGAACCCTACCACCCAGCCCCGGATGGTGGGGTTTTGGCTTCAGCCCCTCGCGGTGGGGCTTGGTGTTCGGACCCGGGCCCAGGCATGTCTAACTCCAGCCTTGGCAACCCCATTAAAATGGGGTCGTGACCCACTTTGGGGTCCCGACACACAGTTTGAGAACCACTGGACTTAATCCAGTAACATACAGGGTAAAATGCACCAGCATAAACCCTACTTATTAATGGAACTACATATCTATATTAAAGGTTTGCAGCAATGTGATTACATTGATGTAGCTAGCTAAGATTTTGTGCCAGCTTGTAATGCAGATACTCCAATCAATGTAGTAACATGGTGTGAATTTCCTCAGTGCAGGTAGGGACTTAAACAGGGCTGAAAATTGCTGAATACGTTGCAAACAGGTGCCTCATATCTTGGCAAGCCACAACTGTTACATGATCCCTCCATTGGGCCTTCAAAGTTTTCCTCTGCTGTGGCACTTGCCTTTCCATCCCAGGGGCCATGTTTTCATTCTAGAATAGTCTGATGCCTCTGTACGTGTTAGAAATGTTTGATTTGTTTCATTTCAGAACCACAAGCAAGCCACAGCTGAGCCCTCTCTGGTTACCGCTCTCTAATTGTCACCAGTTACAGCAGCCAGTTTGCAAGTAACAAACTATTTTTAAAAATGGCCGATTAACGGCATGTGGAGCAAATGAGCCAGACTGTGCCTGCAGATGTTTCTGCTGGATGTGCCATCATTGGCAAGCTAGTAATTGCACACAAAATCTCAGCAAATGTGTGTATGTGTTCCAAATGTTCTGGAAACACAGTGTTTGCCCTGAAACTTTCATCCACCATTTCTTGTGTAATATTTTATATATTGCAAGTGACCGTGTAAATAGTCTTTACATCACAGGCTTAGCATTATCAAGTGGTGCAAAATACTAATATGTGGATTTGCATTTTGTTTCTTTGAGGTTTTAGGTTTTATTATTGTGAGAACATTAACCCTTAAAATAATGCTTAGCAGAATGCTTTTCCCCAACAAGTTACACTGAGATAGTACACAAACCTTACATATTCATCTGCAATTACCACTACTTCTCACAAACACCCCTCCCCACAACAGTCAACTGCTCAATCCTCCCACAATCCTCAGTGAATGATCCAATACACTTGAAAATTAACAATGCAAATCCTGGACTTGCCCCACAACTGGACTCCCTTAAGCCTCATTCTGATTCAACCCCAAGCCAGAAAACCACTTCCATCCATCCTACTTAAATTTTCTTGTGCCTTTTATGTTGCCATGGACCTGGATATCCACCCAATCAATCAATCAATCAATCTCTCTCTCTCTCTCTCTCTCTCTCTCTCTCTCTCTCTCTCACACACACACACACACACACACACACAGAGGCCCATTCCCTGCTATAGTGCATCTGCCAACTGTCTCCAACCTTTTGGTTTCCTCCTCATGACAAAGGACAATAAGTGCTTGACCTGACCTGACCTGACTCCCAGAACATCTATCCCCACCAGAGCTACTTCCCAGCTCTTACAAAATCTAAGATCAGTTAAAAGAGGTTGTTTGGACTAAATTTTTTCTCCCTGTAGTGTTTGTACCTCAGATATTGCTAGCGCAAGAGAGCTAGAAAGCTATGCTAATTATAGGCTATTGTGATACCATCTCTTTAAAATTAATCATGCATAATCACCAATGTAAGGGGCCTCTCACATGATGCAGATGCAGTCAGGGCCTGTGCTTAGAGTCTGCAGGACTTGTTATGCATCTAATAAAAGGAATGTTGTGGTTTCAACTTTATATCCCTGGTCTTTGTACTTCAAGAACTCGGAGTGAGGCTGCAACAGACTCATCAGGAAGAGATTCTTGGTTGCCTGGTTGTGTTAGAAAGCACAACACTAACTGGAAAGGAGAGACAACATAAGAAGGTGCCTTTTTAAAGTAAAACCACACCTTGAAGATGGAATCTCAGCCTGAAAGAGACACTGATAAGCTGGTCATTGGGCATAGGTCCAGTTTACCCCAGAGCACCCAAGGCCTGGGACATAGCTGAGAGAGAGAAGGCTCACATAAGGGTGACAAGAGTGGTGATAGGGAATGGGAGAATACAAATTGCAGAGCTGTTTAGAACAGAAAAGAGAAAAACACAGATGGGAATTGATTGAAGTGATTCAAATTATGATACAGGGAGAACTGATTCATCTCTCCTGTGTAACCTATTGCATGAGACAAGAACAAAGGAGCACTCCCACAACCTAATGGGCAGTGAAAGAAGAACAAAGCCATGAAAATGTTACTTTATGTTAAGGCGCCATCTGGAATTCATTGTTACAGAATGGCAGAGTGCCAAATGCTGTGACTGCAATTTTCAAAGTAGTGGATAAAGGTCACTAGTAACATTTGAGGCTCAGATAATATGGAAAATATATGGAGCTATGGAATTTTCTCCCATGCTAACCTCATGCATAGCATTATTCAATTACGTTGGTGGACAAATGAAGGGAGTTGGTCCCTCTTCTAAAGGAGCAAGTATTGCTGGGCACTTGATGAGGGCCCAGTGAAACCGGTGTGTGATGTTTTTAAAGTCAAAATACCATTTTAAAAGAAAAAAATTCTCAAAAATCTCTGTTTCTCCAAAACAAGAGCTGAAATATAAAAACATCTGTTTTCACCTGAGTGACCTAACATATATACATACTCATGTATGTTCAGATCATCTCTTCAATCTTCTGTGCTCTCATAGCTGGCAAGGTATTACACATTCTAAGAATGCGGCTCTCTTTACAGAACAGTGCTCTGCAAAGTGTTCCTAGAAAGATGCTGAAGTTCAGAACTCATTCCCAAAGGAGACCCACTGCATCCCACTCGCATACCCAGGTGCAGCAAAATCTGCCATATAACTCTGTCTGTTTGCAATTTACAGATGCCCAAGAATCAGGTCAGTACTCAGAAAATTACTGTTCAAGCCACTCAGCACTCAAGTTTGTAAAATTGTTATAATATGGTAGATAACATCACCTGGCTCAAAAAATCTAAGAGAACAGGCATAAGAGTTTGGATTCTAAGTCAATATTAGCCACTGCTTTTATTACATTGCTTGGCTGTGGATTGGGTAAGTGTTTTATGGGTTTATGCTTTTTCTACTCAGAAAGAAAAACCAAGGAGTGGATCAAAACAAAACAATGGCCATGATCTGTGCTTGTAAACACCCCTAGCCACAGTGAACTACTACACTATGGCTAAGTCTCATTAAGCTATAGCCTGTTCAAACTACACTCCTAATGAACGTCAGCCTTGTTACATCCTCAATCACAACTCCTGCTCCTACAAGCTGCTCCATGCAGACTGAGCCCTGTGGTCCTGTACGGGCCCATTGATTTAAATGGGACTGTACTCTGTGGATCCACTCATTCAAGACAGTTGGCTGGACCAAGAGCGGAGCATATTCATCAGTCATGGCCCCTGCTCACCCAAAAGACTCCTTTTCCAATTGTTTGGATGCTCTAGAAATAAATTCCAAATATGTCTACATTGTTTTAAAACCTACAGCTTCAGAGCCCAAGCCTGAGCATTTGCACTGCTGTTTTAGTGCCACAGTGCAAGCCCAAGTTGGTAGCACTGGTCTCTGAGATTCGCCTCCGCAAGTTTTAAAACACAGTGAGGGAGAACGCTTAGGGAACTGCACAGCTGGGACCAAGGGTTTTATCATGTAGAGAGGAAAGATGATCCAGCAGGTAGGGCGCTACCCTTGGAATTGTAGGTCTGGGTTTCAGGCCCTGCTTGGCCACAAGCTTCTTGCGTGACCTTGGACAAATCATTTAGGCCCAGAGCCATATCGATGGAAATTAGCTCTGGATCTTTATGGATCTGGACCTTATTCTTTCTGTGCCTCAGTTCCCTGACTTTAAAATGAGGATAGTTGTACTGCCCTACCTCCCAGGGCATTGTTAGGGTAAGTACATTAAAGATTGGGAGGTGCCTGGATACTACAGTAATGGGGGCCATATAAGTACCATAGCTAGATATGCCCTTTAGCTTTTTCTATTAAGAAATCCCATAGAAGTAAAATCCTACAAGTCGCTGGAGGAAATGCCCCTCCCTCTGCTCTCCAAACTCTGGGGCTGTTCTCTTCTCACATTTCAGTCTCTCTTGGCACTGAAAATCTCTTATCTTGTGCTGTGTGTGAAGCAAGGACCATGAAATGGATGGTGTGTGGAAGGCATTCACCTATCGCCTTTCCTCTTCTATTTAAATCTCTGCAGCATTATCTTTCCAGCCCTACCTCAGAGCAGAAAGGGACTCATTTCCCTTGTCCCTTGATCATCCAAGGTGAGGAGCTAACTGAAAAGGGGCATTGTGGTTGTATTTCTACACCTTCCCCCTCCCTAGCTCCAGAGATAGAGGCTCTTACCTGATAGAGTCACGGTGAAATAATAATAGGGTCCTCACCAGCTTGAGCCAAGGAGAAAGGCTGAATGGGTGAGTTAGTTCCTGATAATCTGCTATCCTTAGGCCAGAGCCAGCCCAGCTGCTGCTAATTTAAGCTGTCCCAGGTGCAGCTGTCATCAATTAGTGAGGAAATGAGGCTGTAAGGGTAACTGCTGCAGGAAACAGTCAGACATTTCTAAGAAGGGCTAAAGTGATAGCATGGTGGAGACAAGGCGGAGGAAAGCCTTGGAACTTTGTGAAACTACAACACGTGTATTTTGTTTTCCTTTTCTTTACTATAACTTTTTGATGTATGTATTTTCTGCCACTAGCTCTGAGTTTTCAGTTATTTTTGTCATTTGGCTGGTGATGACGACAACGGAAGTAAATAAATTAGCATGTTATTGTCAAGCTCCATTTGAAAGCAAATTCCACAACACCTTACTTTGCCATTCCATGTTTTCCAAATTGAAAAGATCCAAATGAATGGCAACCACAAAAGAGTCATATTTAGACATGTAAGGTGGCACAAACAATGAAGTGAAGTGAAATTAGTTTGAAAGCAAGAAACGGACACTTTTTTGCTAGTAACCTTGCAGTTTGTGAATATTAAGGGCTCCCTCTAGTGGGTTGCTCTGGCTTTGTTATAGATCTTTTTTTCCTTTTGATTTTACCTGCCAACTGCCTGAACTGGAGAGAATTTAGTGTTCTTACAAAGTAAAATTTTGCAAGTGAAAGCAAGAATCCAAATTGCAAAAGAAAACTTCTGCTACATAAAGAGTAGTGCACATTCTAAGTCCTCACTGGCGAAGGCCATAGGACAGAGTGGCAGGCTTGAATCTATGATACATGTCATACTGCTTAATTACTGAAGCCATCCTATTTACAAATAGCTGAACATAAGGTGGAAGGAGACAGAAACACATTAGTTTTCATAGAATCATGGAATATCAGGGTTGGAAGGCAGGGCCGTCCTTAGGATTTATGGGGCCCTAGGCAGTATTATTAAACTGGTGCCCCTATGCCGGATGGCAGCCCAAGCTCACAGCCTGGTGAGGGAGGGGGAGGAGGGACTTGACAGCAAAGGATAATGAGATGCCCAGCCTGCCTCATGGTGGTGAAGAGTCACAGTTCCCCGCAGAGACTTCCATGCACTCTCCCTCATGCAGAATGGACATGAAGAAAGTACCTAATTAAAAGCACTAAAATTTGGGAATAAAAAATGTCAGTCACAGTTTTTTTGATACGCCCTGAAGTTTGTCAGAGATTTATTTGCAAAAACTTCATAGTAAGGGTGAGTCAGCTGTCCTGCTGAATACAACATTACATATAATGGAATACATGATGCAGCTCTTCTCTGTTTTACATTTTCTTCATCAGTATTTCTAAGTTGAATTTATATTTTAAATGTACTCAAATCTTAAACCAGCATTCCAGATTACTACATATTAACTCACTGAAACAAAGACATTCTTTTAAATTAATCAGAGAGGTTTAGTGTGTTCATAACAATGTTCATTGCTTTTAGAAAAAGGGAACAGTAATTTACTTTGTGTGATCTCCATAACAAGAGACATGGTTATGAAATTTCATCAACTTAAAAAAAATATGTTTCCAAAGATTTTAGGTATAACAAGGATTTTGTCTTACTAAGGTACTGATTTTGCTGGAGGGTTCTTTTAAAACTAGTTTGTCAGATAGTCAGAAGTAAAGAAAGGGAACTCTTTGTCCAGCTATCTGGAAGGGAAGGACTGTTGTCCCTTTAAGGGCTCTCTTCAGTGGGGAGTGGGGGGAGAGGTGGTGAAGGGATGGACAGAAAGGACAGGAAGACTTGGAAGCACTTTTTTTTTTAACTATAGTAATTAAAATGTGTATTTCAGATAAGGGAGGTCTTTTGAAGGATTTATTTAAAAAACTATGTCTGAAGATCCACACATTTAAGGCTAAAGATGATTGTGCATCTAAAACTCTATGCAAGCATTTTTTAGAAATGTGATTTTATAATCTTCACCAGTTCACTAATTAAATATTTTTAAAGCAAATTTTAAACTAAGGTCCTGTAGACTGACATGTTCTGTGTAAATATTACATTAATGCACAACTGTTTTTGTCAGTAAAGCCAGAAACTGACAGTATAAAAATTTATTTGGGCATAAGCTTTTGTGGACATCTGATGAAATGGGTTCTAGTCCACAAAAGCTTATGCCCAAATAATTTGTTAGTCTTTGAGGTGACACAAGGACTCGTCCTTGTTTTTGCTGATACAGACTAACAGGACTACCACTCTGAAACCTGTCAGTATATACCTTGGGGTTGGCAAATGCCTGTTAAATGGCTTTATTACCCCTTGAATGTCTCTTTAACAGTTTCAATGTTGTGCTAATAGGTCTGGCAGGCTGGAGGTTTTTTCACTTTTAACTACTAGATTCCCTCCCAAGGAAGACTCACCAGGCTAGAGCAGCCATCTGTGGGAGCCTGCAGGAAGGGTCAGAACAGGGATAGGAAAACAAGAGGGTGGACACTAAGACCCAGTGGTGCCCCAAATTTTCAGGTGCCCTACGCAGCTGCCTATGTTGCCTATGCCTAAGGAAGGGACCTCAGGAGGTCATCTAGTCCAACCCCCAGCTCAAAGCAGGACCAATCCCCAACTAAATCATCCCAGCCAGGGCTTTGTCAAGCAGGGCCTTAAAAACCTCTAAGGAAGGAGATTCCACCACCTCCCCAGATAACCCACTCCAGTGCTCCACCACCCTCCTAGTGAAAAAGTTTTTCCTAATATCCAACCTAAACCACCCCCACTGCAGCTTGAGACCTTTACTCCTTGTTCTGTCATCTGCTACCACTGAAAACAACCTAAATCCATCCTCTTTGGAACCCTCTTTCAGGTAGTTGAAAGCAGCTATCAAATCCCCTCTCATTCTTCTCTTCTGCAGACTAAATAATCCCAGTTCCCTCAGCCTCTCCTCATAAATTATGTGCTCCAGCCCCCTAATCATTTTTGTTGCCATACGCTGGACTCTTTCCAATTTTTCCACATCTTTCTTGTAGTGTGAGGCCCAAAACTGACAGAATACTCCAGATGAGGCCTCACCAATGCCGAATAGAGGGGAATGATCACATCCCTCAATCTGCTGGCAACGCTCCTACTCATATAGCCCAAAATGCTGTTAGCCTTCTTGGCAACAAGGACACACTGTTGACTCATATCCAGCTTCTCATCCACTGTAACCCATAGGTCCTTTTCTGCAGAACTGCTGCCTAGCCACTCGGTCCCTAGACTGTAGCAATGCATGGGATTTTTCCATCCTAAGTTCAGGAGTCTGCATTTGTCCTTGTTAAACCTCATCAGATTTCTTTTGGCCCAATCCTCTAATTAGTCCAGGTCCATCTGTATCCTATCCCTACCCTCCATCTTATTTACCACTCCTCCCAGTTCAGTGTCATCTGCAAACTTGCTGAGGCTGCAATCCACCCCATCCTCCAGATCATTAACGAAGATATTGAACAAAACCAGCCCCAGGACCGACCCTCGGGGCACTCCGCTTGAAACCGGCTCCCAACTAGACATGGAGCCACTGATCATTACCCTTTGAGCCCGATGATCTAGCCAGCTTTCTATCTACCTTATAGATCATACTTCTTTAACTTGTTGGCAAGAATACCATGGGAGACCATATCAAAGCTTTGCTAAAGTCAAGGAATAACACGTCCACTGCTTTCCGCTCATCCCTAGAGCCAGTTTTCTCATCATAGAAGGCAATTAGGTTAGTCAGGCATGATTTGCCTTTGGTGAATCCATGCTGACTGTTCCTGATCACTTTTTTCTCCTCAAAGTGCTTCAAAATTGATTCCTTGAGGACCTGCTCCATGATTTTTCCAGGGACTGAGGTGAGGCTGACTGGCCTGTAGTTCCCCAGATCCTCCTTCTTCCCTTTTTTAAAGATGGGCACTACATTAGCCTTTTTCCAGTCATCCAGGACCTCCCCCAGTAGCCATGAGTTTTCAAAGATAATGGCCAATGGCTCTGCAATCACATCCACAAACTCCTTTAGTACCCTTGGATTCAGTGCTTCCGGCCCCATGTGCTCGTCCAGCTTTTCTAAATAGTCCTGAACCACTTCTTTCTCCACAGAGGGGGCTGGTCACCTCCTTCCCATGCTGTGCTGCCCAGTGCAGTAGTCTGGGAGCTGACCTTGTTCGTGAAGACAGAGGCAAAAAAAAAAGCATTGAGTACATTAACTTTTTCCACATCCTCTGTTACTAGGTTGCCTCCCCATTCAGTAAGGCGCTCACACTTTCCCAGACCTTCTTCTTGTTGCTAACATACCTGTAGAAATCCTTCTTGTTACTCTTAACATCTCTTGCTAGCTGCAACTCCAGTTGTGATTTGGCCTTCCTGATTTCACTCCTGCATGCCTGTGCAATATTTTTATACTCCTCCCTGGTCATTTGTCCAACCTTCCACTTGTAAGCTTCTTTTTTGTGTTTAAGATCAGCAAGGATTTCACTGGTAAACCAAGCTGGTTGCCTGCCATATTTACTATTCTTTCTACACATCGGGATGGTTTGTTCCTGCAACCTCAATAAGGATTCTTTAAAATACAGCCAGCTCCCCTGGACTCCTTTCTCCCTCATGTTATTCTCCCAGGGGATCCTGCCCATCAGTTCCCTGAGGGAGAGAAAGTCTGCTTTTCTGAAGTCCAGGGTCCGTATTCTGCTGCTGTCCTTTCTTCCTTTTGTCAGGATCCTGAACTCGACCATCTCATGGTCACTGCCTCCCTTGTTCCCATCCACTTTTGCTTCCCCTACTAATTCTTCCTCATTTGTGAGCAGCAGATCAAGAAGAGTTCTGCCCCCAGTTGGTTCCTCCAGCACTTGCACCAGGAAATTGTTCCCTATGTTTTCCAAAAACTTCCTGGTTTGCTCATTTGTATTACAGAAGCACTTAGAGACTCCAATCTGGACTGCATCTCTTTGTGCTAGACCTAGTTATGTTCATCCTAGGCTCTATGGCCTGGTCTACAGTACAGAGTTAGGTTGACATAAGGCAGCTTACGGTGACCTAATAATGTCAGCATCTGCACTACAGTATTCCTCCCACTACCATACCTCGCCTGCTACATCAACTTAATAACTCCACCTCCACGAGAGGTGTAGCACTTGAATCAATGTAGTTAAGTCAATGCAGTGACAATGTAGACACTGCATTGCTTACGTGGCCTACAGGAGGTGTCCCAAAATACCCCATGACCACTCTGGTCATCATTTTAAACTCCACTGCCCAGCAGCCAGGTACACAGGAACTAGTCCCTCCTCTGTTAAAGGACCACAGATTTTTGAATTTTCATTTTCTGTTTGATTGGTGTGGAGAGCTCACCTGGCAACTGCCCAGCTGAGAATGTTGGCTACACACTCCAAACATGTTTCTGCCTGGCATACAGAGGAGGTGGTAGATCTCCTGGGTCTTTGGGGAGCAGGTAGAAATGTGAACATCTATGAGAGATCATTCAGGGCGTGGGGGAGAAGGGCTACAAGAGGGACCTGCAGCAGTTTCGTGTGAAAATAAAGGAACTGCGACAAGGCATACCAGAACTCAAGGGAGTTAAGTAGTCATAGAGTCATAGATTTTAAGGTCAGAAGGGACCATTATGATCACCTAGTCTGACCTCCTGCACAACGAAGGCCACAGAATCTCACCCACCCACTCCTGTATGAAACCTCTGTCTGAGCCATTGAAGTCCTCAAATCATGGTTTAAAGACTTCAAGGTGCAGAGAATCTTCCAGCAAGTGATCAGTGCCCCACACTGCAGAGGAAGGCAAAAACCCCCCAGGACCTCTGCCAATCTGCTCTGGAGGAAAATTCCTTCCCGACCCCAAATATGGCGATCAGTTAAACCCTGAGCATGTGGACAAGACTCATCAGCCAGCACCCAGGAAATAATTCTCTGTAGTAACTCAGATCCCACCCCATCTAACATCACATCACAGGCCGTTGGGTATATTTACCACTAATAGTCAAAGATCAATTAATTGCCAAAATTAGGCTATCCCATCATATTGTCCCCTCCATAAACTTACCAAGCTTAGTCTTGAAGCCAGATAGGTCTTTTGCCCCCACTGCTCCCCTTGGAAGGCTGTTGGAGAACTTCACTCCTCTGATGGTTAGAAACCTTTGTTTAATTTCAAATCTAAACTTCCTGATGACCAGTTTATATCCAGTCATTCTGGTTTGGCACCACAGTCATACTGCTGTTAAAAGGAGCTGCATGCTATCCTCTGCAGTGACACCTCTCCCTCCCCCACCCCGCCCCAGCCAAAGGCCTTGTGACTACATTGGAGGAGGAGTCACCTGCCACAGCAGTATGGTGACCAGATGTCCCGATTTTATAGAGACAGTCCTGATTTTTGGGTCTTTTTCTTATATAGGCTCCTATTACCCCACCCATCCCAATTTTTTATATTTGCTGTCTGGTCACCCTACACAGCAGGCAGTCCTGAAGACAAGGTGTTGGACAACAAGAAGGAAGATGAGAATGGGGGATAGATGATGGGGGATCCATAGTTGCAGCGACCCAGGAGCTGTTTGTAACCGCAGTGCAGTCCAGCCAGTTGCAGCACTCCAGCACAATTGCACGAGTGAGCATGATGCCGGGAAAGGATCCTCTGGTAAGTATGCAGTTCGCACTGATTTTGCAGGGCCACAGCTTCTCATTTACTGTGGTTACAAAAAGTAGTGAAATAACCAGCAGGAGGTAGAGGGCCTATCTGCTTCTTATTGCCCGGCACTACCAGGCAGAGGGAGCCCTGCGAAACAGTTTATGTGCCGGATCGGGATGTCACGTGACTCCTCCACAGAGATCTCAAGGAAACTTTCCTGTATGTACTCTGCAATCTGTTGCTCAAGGGAAGGCAGCCTTATTTCTTCCACTGTGGTAGGACACTTTCTCTCACCACTCATCTATTAAGTCAGTAGGCATCATTGCAGCACACAGACTAGCAGCATACAGACCCAGTCTGCAGCCGGATACATGAGGCAGCTGTTCCCTTTCTGTCTTCGTTACCCTAAGGAGTGAAATATCAGCTAAAGTCACCACTGCCTGTGGAAAATGGTGCCAGTATTCAGTTCAATTGCCTGAACAGCAAACCCTAGTGTCTATGTGTCATCCCCCACCACACCAAGACTGTACTCACTGTGGATGGGACAACCAACACACTGAATGAATACCTGGCCAAAAAGCAAATGCATCAGTAAAGGGCAGTGATTTCAATATAGCAAGTTTTCCATACAGCTTTTCTATGCACTCACAATAGCACCTCTGTGCACTGTAGCTTTTGCAGCTGCAAATATGGCCTTCACCTTACCCTCCACACCAACGAGGAGGCTCAACCAGCTGGGAGTAGAAGCAAGCAAATGTGGGATGGCATGATTTCAGACATCATGCAAGCCTCTGGATCAGCAGACACAGAGCAGAGCATGAGGAGGATCTCACTCTTGCACAAAATGGACATGGACATTCAGGACAGGAGAAAAACTCAAGAGGAAGGTCATGATGTGCATCAGGAGATGATAGCACTTCTGTTGGAGCAACAGACATGCTGAGGTGTCCGGCTGACTATCAGGTGCAGCGCCTTTGAGGTCTCCTCCCTTTGCAGCTCGTCCAGAACTGCATTCCAGCCCCATCCTACTGCCCCCTCCCACACATACATATCACGTGGCATCAGGGGACGGTGCCCTATCCCGATCACTCAACCCCCGGGGGAAGGTTCAGGCAATCACAGCAGCACCTACACTGATGTGTGGCAAGCAAGGTCGGTGCATGTGATTTTAAATAAAAAAATAATGTGCTTTTCCCCCTCCCAAGTTTATTCCTCAGCATTTCTAAAGTTTACTTCAGTCATGCATGGATTTGTTTGTGCATGCGTGTGCAATTAAAGACCATTTTTGGAAACTTAATTCATCTTTATTAGTTCAAAGCATAGCGGGGAAGAAGGGGATAGGGCAATTGAGGCATTGAGAGGGGGAGGGATGTGAATGAGGTCACACAAGGAGTCAGAGTCAGAGCTGGGGATAGAACCCAGGAGCCCTGGATCTCAGCCCCTATCTCCTCTAACCAATAGCCCCCACTCCCCTCACATACAGCAGCCTGTGGGGTGGCCCCTGTGTGGCATGAGTTGCTGGGTCTGAGCCCTGTCCCTGGGGGGACCGTCACATCAAGCAGTCAATCCTTACCAGCAGTCCCAGTGGAGGGGTCAGGAGCTAAATGGTGTGTGGGGACCCCCCTTCTCACCTAGGGGAAAGTAGTTGGAGGCAGGTAGCTCCTGCTAGCTGCCTCACTGTGGGGGTGTGATATGCCCCTGGGTACAACCTAGACTGCAAAACCACTGAGTTCCCTTAAACTCTTGAGCCTGGGCTGTCTCTCCCAGTGCTTTGCTAGTGATAAGTGGCAAACCCCTCTAGGTGCTGTGATCACTCAGCCATCAACAGATGGAGGCACACACCAGCTGAGTTGCATGAATGCTCTCTAAGCCACATGAATTATATATAGGGAAGCTTTAACCTATTTCCCCAGCCCCCAAGCCTTGCACTGCAGGGTTAGCCCATCTTACACTGCACAAGACCTTCTCTTGCACAGTGCAAGCACATTAATTAGTTCACCACTTCATCAAAGGAAAGTGGACATGCACCAGCCTTTGTACTCTGAGCAGTTTCCCCCCAGGTAGGTGTTGAGATGGGGGAGGAGAGAGGCCAAAGGATGATGTAATCAACCTTCATTTATACTTTATCTCCAGGTGCTAGAAAGATCCATGCCGTGATATGGAGGTTAGGTAGCCCATTGTGTACATGCTCTGTCTCAGGAGACGCTGGGATAGTGGATTCTTCTTGATGGATCATCAATGCTTGTCTAGTCAAATTAGATGTAAATCTGTCTTGTCAGTCGCTCCTTTGTTGCCACTGGAAGGCTAGCTGTGGGCATTTCCCACTTAACACATATTTCAGTAACAAACGTATTAATACCTTATAACTTCACATACAATGACAGTACCTATAATCCAACAGGATAGTAGTGTTCAACAGGGCAAGACTTTTTAACTGATACCTCACAAGGCATGCATTGTACAAAACATATCATATCACTGTGGTGATGGAAGTTCCAGGGTGCTATTTTGACATACAGAGTGTCACAGGGGGTGCCTGGGAAGGTGCGATCCTGGGGCTGCTGCCTCCAACCCAGCAGGAGGAGACAAGCACTGAGTACCCAGAGGCAACAACTCAGCAACACTGAGCATCCTCAGTGTACACCCTCCCCCCAGCTCATGCTGCGTCGGGGCAGAGACTTGGCCAGCTTTGGCAAGGGTGCGGGGTCTGGGGGGGGGGATTTGGGAGTTATGACTCTTGGGTTCTTGCCCCGCTCTGGGAGAGGAGTGGGATGTAGGGACTAGCGTGGGGGTGTGTGTGATATTTTGAGATCACAGCACAAGGTGCATTTGCAAGGTTACGTTACTACACACACAGCACTTACAGGAGAGTGTCAAAAACACATTGGCTGGCACAACACAACACACATTTCTGAGGGTCATTTTTAAAACCATCTTTGAAAGCCTTCCTGAGCTATATAGCTTCCCATTAAGTGCTTATTATAGCCCTGGTATCTGGCTGCTCAAAATCAGCAGCCAGCTGATCCCCCTTCACACTGGCGGAAACTTCTCTCCCTTTGCTCCACAGATATTATGATGCACCCATCAGGCAGCTATAACCATGGGGATATTTTTTTCACTAAGGTCTAACCTAGTGAATAAACTGCACCAGTGCCCTTTGAGATGGCCAAAGGCACATTCAAGAGTCATTCTGCCCTGTTCAGCCTGTTGTTGAAGCACCCCCTGTTGCTGTGCAGGTGTCCAGCTTCATGAGCCCCGGGAGTAAAGGGTAGCCTGGGTCTCCCAGGCTGACTACGGGCATTTCAACATCTCCAATGGTAATTTTGTGGTCTGGAAACAAAGTCCCTGCCTGCAGCTTTCTGAACAGGAATGTGTTTTTAATGATGCATGTGCATGCACATTCCTGCATTGGTGTCGATAAAACATCCCTGGTGATACACCAGTGCTTGCAACACCATAGAAAAGTAGCCCTTTCTGTTTATGTACTCTGTGGCAAGGTGGGCTGGGACCAAGATAAGGATGTGCATGTCATCTACGACCCCACCGCAGTTAGGGAACCCCATTGCAGTAAAACCATCCAGTAGCTCCTGCACATTGCCCTGAGTCACAGTCCTTCTTAACCCTAATGTTCCTGCATACAGAGATCACAGCAGCGCCCATGGTGAATTTCCCGACTCCTAATTGATTCCTGACTGATCAGTAGTAGTCAGGCATTTCAAGCTGCCACGCAGCAATTGCCACTCACTTCTCCAATGTCAACACAGCTCTTATTCCAGGGCTAGGGAGCTCTGTACAAAATTCTAGGAAAGTGGCCTTGTGCATACGAATGTTTTGCAGCCACTGTTCGTCATCCCATACTTGCATAATGCTGTGATCCCACCAGTCACTGCTTGTTTCTTGGGACTAGAACTGGTGCTCCACTGTGTTCAGCTGCTCCACAACTGCCAGCAGCAACTGGGATTTTTTTTTCTTTCCATGGCTTCCAACAGAGCTTTATAAAAGGAATTGCCATATTCTGCCTGGCAGCTCCTCTGGTAGCTGTGGAACTACTGCAGGATCAGGCGCATGGTGTTCACAACGCTCACCACAATAGTGCAGAGCTGTGCCAAATCCATGCTTCTCTACAGGTGGCAGACATGTGGGTGATGTTAGGCTTTTGAAAACAGGCATGAAATATTATGGGCTGTAGCTGAAATTAGGGGAGGGAGAAAACTGCATCATGGGTTATTCACACCATGTTCCCAGTCATCCCTGAAAGAATGTTTTGTCCCCATGGGGCATTGCAAACCCTTCTCATAACACCTTGCACTAGATGGGGATGAGTTGCACTGTGGGATAGCTACCCACAGTGCACTGCTCTCTGGGTCAATGCAAACACTGCTACTGAGGAAGCACTCCACCAACACAAGTCGCATAGTCACAACTAAGTCAGGGTCAGTGCAAGGATGTTTCGCGCCCTAGGCAAAGCTTCCTCCTTGTGCCCTCCCCTGTCCCTGAGCCCCTGCCCTGAGGCACACCCTCTCCACGGCAGCTCCCCCATCTGCCCTGAGGGTTCTGCCCTGTGGCAGCTCCCCACCCCTCACCTTCCACCCTGAGACACCCCCCGTCGCCCCAGCTCACCCCTGCTTCGCCTCCACCCCGAGCACGCCATCGCTGCTTCACTTCTCCTGCCTTCCAGGCTTGCGGTGCCAATCAGCTTAGGTGCCGCAAGCCTGGGAGGTGGGAGAAGTGAAGCAGCCATGGCGTGCTCAGGGAGGAGGCGGGGCAGGGGTGAGCTGAGGCGGGGAGTTCCCCTGCACGCCCCTCCCCTTACTTGCTGCAGGCGGTCCTCCCCGCGCTCCTCTGCCCCAGCTCCCTCTGCCTAAATGCTGGCAGCAACTGGGGAGGCCGAAGATCCGGCCACCACGGTCACTGCCGAAGAAAATGGTGCCCCCCAAATCCCAGCACCCTAGGCGACCGCCTAGGTCACCTAAATGATTGCACCAGCTCTGAACTGACTTACTTACTGTGGTGGCTGCATGTCAACTTAAGTCGATTGAATTGTGTAGCATAGACATGCCCTATGTCATTTAGGCCCTGAGGTTGTGCTCTGTAGGAGTAGTATGGTTCCATGCAAAATATCCTCCATCCCAGCTCCAACTCCAATCAAGCAGGGTGGTGGGTAATGGGCTTGGTTAGTGCAATCGTTGGGATTTCTGAAGTCTCAGGACAGCACCCAGGTATATAGACTCTACTATAGAGACGTCCTGTATGACCTTACATAAGTTACTTGGTCACTGTCTGTGCCTCAGTTCCCCATCTGTAAAACAGGGACAATACTATTTCACGACCTCACAGGGACATTGTGAGGATAAACATGTTAAAGATTGGAAGGGGGGCCATATAAATGTCATAGTGCTCACAGCTTCCACATTTGCATACGCCTAATGGCCAGGAATTCCCACCTCTAACAGGGGTGGAACAGTACTATAATTCTAATACATAGACTGCACTAAAGGGACTGTACTTGCAACCCCTTATTCAGTTGATCAAGTTAATCTCCTCTAGCCCTTGCTCAGTCCCCATCCAAAACCCATTAACATAGGCTTTGTGTAAAGGGATGAATCTCACTGTACAGCATAGAGGGACTCATGATATTTAGACATTAATTTTGTCAGTCTGGAATGGCTATTTTGACTGTTCTTTACTTGGTCAGGTTTTGAAAACAATTCTGAGTAATTTTATCTTCTTTCTTTTAAAGTCCAGGGGTTGTTTAATGACAGATTGGAGCCATTTAAATGAAGGCAATTCAAAATTACTTGATTTTACACAAAATAACTCATTTTAAAATCAGATTGAGGCTTTGTAAAACTATTTAAAAATTTGTGCTATTGCCATTTTATATTCTATTTATAATGAATTAAATTATAAAGGCTTTTTTAAAAGTATGCTGCTAATGGTAAAGGAACACTGAATTTTACAAAAACACTATAAGGCAAAAGACAGTGAAAATTAAGGTCCAGATCCAGCAAACAGGCAGGTACATCACTTTACTCACAGGAATAGTTCCATTGACTATTTAGACTTTCAATAAAGTTGGTGAATATTTTATATACGTGGGCCAAAACTTTCAAAAGGAGCAGCTTAATCTTAAAATCCTAAAACTATATGTGGGCACCTAAGGGAGGGATTTTCAAAAGCAGCTAAGTGATTGAGAAGCACAAGAGCCCACTGACTTCAAATTGCAAATGCTGATGGAGCAGTAGAGCCTGATCAACTATTTCAGCTTTCTTAACTCGTGGAAGTTCAATCTACTGGAGGGTGATATTGGTTGCAAATATATCATGGGCTCTTTATCGGTTTTATGGCTGATTTCGCTGTTGTTTTCACAGTAAAGATACTGATGAGACCTTGCACTTGTCTTTCACAATACAGAAGAGCTTTCTAAGCATGAAACTTCTAAGTAGATTAAAAAAAATCTATGTAAAATCTGAAATTCTACTAACAATTAGGAATCAAATTGAAGGACTCTAAATTCAGCAAACTGGGGAAATGTGGTCTAAATTAAATTATTATGAAGTGGGTGCACAACTGGTTGAAAGACTGTACTCAGAGTACTTATCAGTGGTTCATAGTCAAATTGGGAAGAAATATCTAATAGTACCACAAGGGTCAGTCCTATGAATAGCAAGGAATATAATTTTTAGAACCAGTTTATCAGGGTCCCCATAGTGAAGGTTCTGGATTCAACATCTGAGACTCCATAGGAGCACTCATAGGAGGTAGGGGAGTCAATCTTATGACAAAGAGGAGGAAGCCCCTTTAGATTCTCTTTTTGATGCTTTTCCCAACCATTTATAAGCCTTAATATCCCTAAGAGGGGAGTCTGAGGAGGACAGGGACAACTTGGCAGGGGACTTCTGGTGAGTAATGGTGGGTTTATCGCCTGGGCTTTGGGATAGAAAAGGGCAGGAGGGAGGGGTCAATGAATGTGGAGCAATAGCAACTGGATCCCTCCTGGTAAGATCCCTGGGAGGGGAGAGCACGCTAAGATGGGTTGCGTTGGGTTGGGTTGATCTTTTATTGTAACTGAAAGTAATTGTACCTGAAAAATCTGCCTCTTTTATTACAAGAAATAATGGAAGTTCTTGGTAAGGAATCGGGGTACAGATTAAAGTACTGTAAGTCAGAGATACTATACCTTGTTTCCAAAAGATATTTGAACCATGACAAAGGCCCACTGAAAAAACAGTAGATAACTTAATTAGCTAGTTAGGCATTAATGTATCGGGGAACTGTTTAAATTAAATAATGATCAATTAATAACAATTATTTACAATTACTTAGACAGACATTACCACCATTGACACTTATTGATAAAATTCAAGTATTTAAAGCGAATATCCTCCTGCCCAGGGTCCTGTATCCTTTTTCTATGAATCCTTTTATACACCCAAAAATGTCTTCAATAAATTTTTAAAAGTTATCCGAAGATGCCTATGGTCAAATTAGAAACCAAGAATCCAAATGGAATGGCTGGAATGGCCCACTGAGATGGAAGGCCTAGTGCTACCAGATTTTAAGATATATTATAAAGTGGCACAAATCAGCCTGCTAGTGGAATGGATCTCTGCTGGAAAGAATCCATCGTAGATATAGACAGAAACAAACTGGTAAACCTAATCTCATTTAATTGTGTGCTAGATCCAAAATCTAAAATTCTAGCATCCATAAAACATAACCTTTTACCTAAAAGTGCACTTACTAACTAGGCATATTGGAGGCACTTGACTGAAGAAATATTGGAGATCACCATAATTATCAAAAATAAAAAATAGTGTTTTCATACCCATGCTGAGTAAGAAAGTATTTAGATGTTGGGGCAATTATCACTGTGATAAGTGGAAGAATTTCTTTAGAGATGGACAACCCTTAAAAGAAATAGATGAAAGTGATACACCTCTACCCCGCTATAATGTGACCCATTACAACACAGATTTGCATATAGTGTGGTAGCAGCGGGGCTCCAGCGGCGCTTTAAAGGGTCCAGGGCTCTGGCTGTTGTGGTGAGCCCTGGGCCCTTTAAATCACCACTGGACCCCTGCCTCCCCTACCCCGGGGTTGCGGCAGCAGGGCTCCACCAGTGATTTAAAGGGCCTGGGGCTCCCTGCAGCGGCTGGAGCCCAGAGCTCTTCAAATCACCGCTGGAGCCCTGCTGCCCCTACCCCGATATAATGGGGTTTCAGCTGTAACGCGGTAGGGATTTTTGGCTCCCCACAACCGCATTATAGCAGGGTAGAGGTGTATATGAAAAAATGCACAATACAAGTTGATACAGATTACTTACTTTATTGAAAATCACTTTCAGAGAAGAAGCAGGGTGACCATATTTTTCCAAAGAGAAAATGGGTCACCCCATGGGGCTGGCTCAAGGCCCCCCTCCCTCCCTAGGCAGGGACACCCAAGCCTGCCCTTCCTCCTACCCGCACGGGCTGGTCCAAGCCCCTCTTTCTCCCCCACACGTGGGGCTGGCCCAAGATCCGTCTCCCCCATGCCATCTATGGGGCTGGCCCAAGGCCCACTACTGCCTGCCTCTGCAGGGCCAGCCTGAGCCACTCTCCCGAGTCCTCCGTCCCATGCGAGACTGGCATTGCTGCTTCCCCCTGCACTTTCCTCTGCACCCCACTAGGGGTCGCACCCCACTTTTTAGGCAAAACTCCATTTGTCCAGTTTGCCAAAAAAGTCAAAATGCCTGGGACAGGGCTTAGAAAAGGGAGTGTCCCAGCCAAAACGGGATGTAGGGTCACCCTAAGCAGAAGGGAACCAATAAAGCATTAGAAAATTTCATACAATGGTTGATGGCCTCTTGAGGTCCCTTCCAGCTCTATCCTTTCTATGATTCTGTGATGAAATCATGAATTTAAAACACAATCTTTCAATGAAGTAAAAACTAAAGCAATGCAAACCATAATCTCATTACTAAATATAAGTAATATGGTGAATTTACATCTCCCACAGGGAATGTGCAAGGAAATCCAGTTTTATGTTATTTTCAATTGATTTGAAATGAAATGTTCCAGATGAATTCGAGAAAATGAAACATTCCAGTTCAGATTTGACACCCCCCCTCCCCAAAAAAAGAAAATATATCATTTTGATTTCCCCAACAGAAAAAGAGGGGTGTTTTTTTTTGGTTTGTTTGTTTTTTGTCTAAACTGACATTTTCCCATGGCCGATTTTGATTTTGCATTTTCTGATCGAGAATTCCCGACCAGCTCTATCTTAGAATTTGTGGAGCTAAAGAGTATTAAAAAAATCTGAAATTCAATAACAAAAGAAAACCACAACCAAAAAGAAATATAAATGCCACAGTTTAGGAACACAAAATTGCTGTTCATTACAGAATCACACAATCTGACTCTTCTATACATTGTATTATATATTCTGGATAAATCCAATGTTTCTTAAAGATGACAAAAAATAGAGACATCAGATACATTGTTCACATACTTGTCACAAAACTATTTGGATTGTTAGCTTTAGCAGAAGGATGAAGATAGCTGGAGTCTCCAGAAGTAATGTCTTCCACTAGAACTCTAACTACCAGCATGAGCTCGAATTTGGAGTCAGCCTGACAATAGTGACTAGAATAACTGGCATCTCTGGCAAAATAAATTCCTGAATAACAAAAAAACCCTACAAAACAATTAAGAATTAAACCACTCTTATTTTAGATGCTAACCCAACATTAAGGTTAAGAAACCAGCCTCTCAGAGGTTAGGGAACTTCTATTAGATAAAAAGCAACAAAGAGTCCTGTGGCACCTTATAGATTAACAGATGTACTGGAATTCACCCACGAAAGCTCATGCTCCAATACATCTGTTAGTCTATAAGGTGCCACAGGACTCTTTGTTGCTTTTTACAGATCCAGACTAACACAGTTACCCCTCTGACACTTGACTCCGTTAGATAAGGTTGCCCTGACAATACTTCAGCTAATTTGCACGTCATAAATTTTATGGTATATCTTATCAATAATACAATAAGCTTGTTAAGGAAAATAGAAAAAGCAAATAATTATTTCCAATTTGGCCAAGTTAGCATTGTCGGAGGGACCTTAACAAGGGTAGAATGACAAAGATACCTGGCAAATGGCTCATAATTTTGCTCGGTCCAAGGGCAAGCAATGATTATTTTAAGATATTTTAGCTCAAGAAACAGCAAAGAACATTCTAAGCTATTAGTAAGTTAGAAAGCGTAGGTGATAGCATGCATACTGTCTAGACTGACTTCTCCCTTCCTGTCTCCCCCTTCCCATTCTATGAGCCCTGTTATTTAATATTCATCTTGAGGGCTGATCCTGGTGCTTCTTGGGAGCAGTGTTGGGGTGGGTGGCTTGTGTGTAGGCAAGAAGTCCCAGTGAGTGATCCTACTGAACTTGCTACTTTGACCTAATTGGTAGGACCACTATTGAGAAAAGTTTACTCGTACAAAAACGTAAGTACAGGTTTGCAAAGTGTTTCCTAGCCCTGAGATGACACACAACATTGAACCTATCAGCATGAGTGTCCTCATTTTTATTTTTTACATGTTTTATTACTAGCTGTTAGTTACATAAGATTCCAATAATTTAATAAAAAACGTAATTTGTGCCTCAGTTGCAATTCACCCTTCCAGAACAGTGTGAGATGCTGCTGCTGTCATCAAAAGCAGTTCCTAATTCCACATTCAAGAACTACCACCACAGTCCTATTGGGTTTTAAATGTCCAATATGTTCTGAGCTAACTTCATTAGGCAGTTGTAGCTTCTTTTGAACATGAAAACTAGAAAAGTTTAGAGTGTCGTAATAGGAGAGGTGAATTGAGGTACCTGAACAGAGGAGGGGAGAACTGTGGGTCAAGGGGTGCATGGTGGAGCTTTCTAGAGAAAGTGGGACGTTTCAGTTTCTGGCTGATTTTCATGGAAACTGCTGATTTGACAGGAAAATGGCTGTTCCTTCATTAGCTCTCTGAAAACTATATTAAAAAGAGGATGTCAGTGAGATTTTTTTTTCTGGCTATATTGTAGATTAGAATGAGAAGGTCTTTACAACAGCAAGGAACAAAATTATCAGACACATAGATACACATGATATGCTGGAGAAGAATCAGAACAGCTTTTGTGAAGTAAAATAATGCCTCACTAATCTATCAGAATTCTTTGAGGGTATCAACATGCATGTTTGCAAGGGGGGCGGGGGAGGTGCTGTCCTTCAGAAACCCTCCTCAGAAAGCTGAAGGAAAATATTGATGGTTAAAGCAGTTTTGAGGAGAAAACCCTTGAGGCCAAACAAACAACTGGAGACATTTAGTTAAAGAAAATCTTTTAGAACCCCGTGAAAGCTCTGCTACAAAGGGAGCCCTGCAGGAGTGCAAGTAGAGTGGTAGGCTCCAGTACCGGCAAGAGATTTTTGGCAGGTACGAGGTACTGGAAAGACTTGTAGAGGCTAGCCCTCCCCTCCTCCTTCCCAGATGGGAAGGGTGTAGCTGCACTCTGCTTGTTAAAGGAGTAGAACACAGCTAGGGAGAGCATTAATTCTTTATATGGGTTTGACTACTATCCCATGCTACTCATCCATGTAGGCACAAATGATACTGCGAGGTGTGATGCTGAGCAGATCAAGAGTGACTACAGGGCTCTGGGAGTACGGGTTAAGGAGTTTGGAGCGCAGGTGGTATTCTCTTCAATTCTTCCTGTTGAAGGTAGGGGTCCGGGCAGAAACAGATGCATCGTGGAGGTGAATGCCTGGCTGCGAAGATGGTGTCGCCAGGAGGGCTTTGGCTTCCTCGACCATGGGATGCTATTTGAGGAAGGACTGCTAGGAACAGATGGCGTTCACCTTTCGAAGCGGGGAAAGGCCTTATTTGCGCACAGACTGGCTAACCTAGTAAGGAGGGCTTTAAACTAGGTTCGACGGGGACAGGTGAGCAAAGCCCACAGGTAAGTGGGGAACAAGACCTGGGAGATGGGTTGGAAACAGGAGGGAGCACGGGCTATAATGGCAGAGAGGAAGGAGGGTCAGGGCAAAGCTGGGAGGCGAGATCAAACCAGTATCTTAGATGCCTTTATACAAATGCAAGAAGTATGGGTAATAAGCAGGAAGAACTGGAAGTGCTAATAAATAAATACAACTATGACATTATTGGCATTACTGAAACTTGGTGGGATAATACACACGACTGGAATGTTGGTGTGGATGGGTATAGTTTGCTCAGGAAGGATAGACAGGGGAAAAAGGGAGGAGGTGTTGCCTTATATATTAAAAATGTACACACTTGGTCTGAGGTGGAGATGGACATAGGAGACAGAAGGGTGGAGAGTCTCTGGGTTAGGCTAAAAGGGGTAAAAAACACAGGTGATGTCATGCTGGGAGTCTACTACAGACCACCTAATCAGGCGGAAGAGGTGGATGAGGCTTTTTTTCAAACAATTAACAAAATCATCCAAAGCCCAAGATTTGGTGGTGATGGGGGACTTCAACTACCCAGATATATGTTGGGAAAATAACACCGCGGGGCACAGACAATCCAATAAGTTCCTGGACTGCATTGCAGACAACTTTTTATTTCAGAAAGTTGAAAAAGCTACTAGGGGGGAAGCTGTTCTAGACTTGATCTTAACTAATAGGGAGGAACTTGTTGAGAATTTGAAAGTAGAAGGAAGCTTGGGTGAAAGTGATCACGAACTCATAGAATTTGCAATTCTAAGGAAGGGTAGAAGGGAGTACAGCAGAATAGAGACCATGGATTTCAGGAAGGCGGATTTTGGTAAGCTCAGAGAGCTGATAGGCAAGGTCCCATGGGAATTAAGACTGAGGGGAAAAACAACTGAGGAAAGTTGGCAGTTTTTCAAAGGGACACTATTAAGGGCCCAAAAGCAAGTTATTCCGATGGTTAGGAAAGATAGAAAATGTGGCAAAAGACCACCTTGGCTTACCCTTGAGATCTTGCGTGACCTACAAAATAAAAAGGCGTCATATAAAAAATGGAAACTAGGTCAGATCACGAAGGATGAATATAGGCAAATAACACAGGAATGCAGAGGCAAGATTAGACAAGCAAAGGCACAAAATGAGCTCAAACTAGCTATGGGAATAAAGGGAAACAAGAAGACTTTTTATCAATACATTAGAAGCAAGAGGAAGACTAAGGACAGGGTAGGCCCACTGCTCAATGAGGAGGGGGGAACAGTAACGGGAGACTTGGAAATGGCAGAGATGCTTAATGACTTCTTTGTTTCGGTCTTCACTGAGAAGTCTGAAGGAATGTCTAGTATAGTGAATGCTTACGAGAAGAGGGTAGGTTTAGAAGAGAAAATAACGAAAGAGCAAGTAAAAAATCACTTAGAAAAGTTAGATGCCTGCAAGTCACCAGGGCCTGATGAAATGCATCCTAGAATACTCAAGGAGTTAATAGAAGAGGTATCTGAGCCTCTAGCTATTATCTTTGGGAAATCATGGGAGACGGGGGAGATTCCAGAAGACTGGAAGGGGGCAAATATAGTGCCCATCTATAAAAAGGGAAATAAAAACAACCCAGGTAACTACAGACCTGTTAGTTTAACTTCTGTGCCAGGGAAGATAATGGAGCAGGTAATCAAAGGCATCATCTGCAAACACTTGGAAGGTGGTAAGGTAATAGGGAATAGCCAGCATGGATTTGTAAAGAACAAATCGTGTCAAACCAATCTGATAGCGTTCTTTGATAGGATAACGAGCCTTGTGGATAAGGGAGAAGCGGTGGATGTGATATACCTAGACTTTAGTAAGGCATTTGATACGGTCTCGCATGATATTCTTATAGATAAGCTAGGAAAGTACAATTTAGATGGGGCTACTATAAGGTGGGTGCATAACTGGCTGGATAACCGTACTCAGAGAGTAGTTGTTAATGGCTCCCAATCCTGCTGGAAAGGTATAACAAGTGGGGTTCCGCAGGGGTCTGTTTTGGGGCCAGTTCTGTTCAATATCTTCATCAACGATTTAGATGTTGGCATAGAAAGTACGCTTATTAAGTTTGCGGATGATACCAAACTGGGAGGGATTGCAACTGCTTTGGAGGACAGGGTCAAAATTCAAAATGATCTGGACAAGTTGGAGAAATGGTCTGAGGTAAACAGGATGAAGTTCAATAAAGATAAATGCAAAGTGCTCCACTTAGGAAGGAACAATCAGTTTCACACATACAGAATGGGAAGAGACTGTCTAGGAAGAAGTATGGCAGAAAGAGATCTAGGGGTCATAGTGGACCACAAGCTTAATATGAGTCAACAGTGTGATACTGTTGCAAAAAAAGCAAACGTGATTCTGGGATGCATAAACAGGTGTGTTGTAAACAAGACACGAGAAGTCATTCTTCCGCTTTACTCTGCGCTGGTTAGGCCTCAACTGGAGTATTGTGTCCAGTTCTGGGCACCGCATTTCAAGAAAGATGTGGAGAAATTGGAGAGGGTCCAGAGAAGAGCAACAAGAATGATTAAAGGTCTTGAGAACATGACCTATGAAGGAAGGCTGAAGGAATTGGGTTTGTTTAGTTTGGAAAAGAGAAGACTGAGAGGGGACCTGATAGCAGTTTTCAGGTATCTAAAAGGGTCTCATCAGGAGGAGGGAGAAAACTTGTTCACCTTAGCCTCTAATGATAGAACAAGAAACAATGGGCTTAAACTGCAGCAAGGGAGATTTAGGTTGGACATTAGGAAAAAGTTCCTAACTGTCAGGGTAGTTAAACACTGGAATAGATTGCCTAGGGAAGTTGTGGAATCTCCATCGCTGGAGATATTTAAGAGTAGGTTAGATAAATGTCTATCAGGGATGGTCTAGACAGTATTTGGTCCTGCCATGAGGGCAGGGGACTGGACTCGATGACCTCTCGAGGTCCCTTCCAGTCCTAGAGTCTATGAGTCTATGAGTCTATGAGACAGCACAATACATACACTAACAAACTTAAACAAAGACTTTGTTTAAATTTGTTAGCATATGTATTGTGCTGTTAAGTTGGTCAGGAGTCCTCAAGAGGGGAGGGGTTGGGTGGACTGAAGGTATTTAAACAGTGGTTTTGATTTCTGCTCCAGACTCTGGACTATGAACATATACTAATGGGAGCATTCTACCCAAGGGACTGAGGACTTCAAGGTAGTCTGAAGCCTTCATATTTCCTTGATCCTTTGCAGATGGACTTATGAGTTGGATATGGTAAAAAGACCATTCTAGCCTCATTGACTGCTGATTTCTCCCTTGCAATGGACAAAGATCAGATGTCTGCTGACTTTCTCACACGAGTCAGCAGCCTTTGATAACTGTGGTATAAGCAACATAGCCCTTGCTTGAGTGGTTTTGTTCTTTACTCTCCAAATGTCAAAGCCTGTTCCCAGTTAACTCAATAGCAAAACTTCTTTTGATTTCAATGGGAACAGAATTTGGCACCGAGAAATCAGAGAATGCGATGTTGATCAATTGCTTATCTGTGCAGAGACAGTTCTCACGTACATTCTGCTAGGCTGATTTTGATTGCCCATCCTGTATGTAATGCTGAGGAAAATAATAAAAAAGTTGGGGCTGCAGTTTTATCAAGATGCACATGGCACACACAGTTCTATGCCTCTTTTCTATCAAACCCAAATGGCACAGCATCTTTGCTTTCCTAGTGCCTGGTGGACAGCAATACTTAGGCCTTGTCTACACTGCCACTATACAGCACTGAAACGTTCTTGCTCAGGGGTGTGAAAAAAACACACACACACACCTGAGCGATGCAAGTTTCAGAGCTGTATAGTGGAAGTGTAGACAGTGCACCAGCACTGGAAGCTGCATTCCCAACACTGCTAGCTACTCCCCTCGGGGGTGGGTGGTTAACAGCCACGTTAAAGAGCTACCGCGGTATCAGGAGACATAAGGGAGGCACTGGTAGTGTGTTAAGGGAAAGTGGGGTGATTGTCCTTCCTATCCTTTCATTTCAGAAGTTTTCAGTTTGGGGTGCTGCTGGATCCTCAATGACACCTGGAAGTACAGGTGGCACCAGGGGCCCAAAGCATCATTTTACAACTGTTAAACAGATGCAGTTATAAAATTTTAGACAAGTAAGGGGAGTGTCGGAGGGGATGGGGAGAGTGTGGGGGGCCGGGCTGGATGGGGAGGAATCACATGGAAGGTCATGTGAGGTCACATCCCCCCTTCCCCATGTCCCTCCCATGAGTGCAATACCAGCAAGAAATGATTTCTACATGCACCACTGGAGCCCCACCATGGGTGCACACTTGGAGGCAGAGAGTTCTGGGCGGAGTTCTGCCTGAGGGACAGGGCAAAGGTCAGGCTCCAAGCAAAGATCCAGTCTGCTTCTAGTCACCAAGGAGATGGGAAACACCCCACTGTGGAGGTTGCCTGACATAGAGGGAACTGAGAGTGAGGTAAAGTGCAACTAGCCTATTCCATACCCCCCCCTAGTGCACCCCTCCCCCCCTCAAATCCCAAGATCTATGTGAATCTCTCTTTTTCTGTCCAGTACAAGACTGCTATACACAAGACATTTTCATGTTCAAACTGTGTTAGGAAGTCACATGCGGAAATTATGATATTTTTTCATTTATGGCCTCTAGTCTCACTTCTAGTTCCAGTGAGCCAGGACAAACCATTTTAACCACACAATTCAATTATGAAAAAGTTCTATATGTCTTCAAACTGCAGAGTTTGATAAACCATGTAAACTGTTTCTCTCACACACACAATTACATGAACCCACGTGAAACCAAACAGGCAAGGGGTTGCAAAGCTTTGGTAAAACCCCTCACAGATCGATAGACCTGATAAAGGAAGCCAGAGCTACACATTCATAAAATAGGAAATGTAATCTTTACACATCACAGTTTATATTTAGCACTCAGGAGACATTTATCATTTGTAAAAAGCAACAAAGAGTCCTGTAGCACCGTATAGACTAACAGACGTATTGGAGCATAAGCTTTCATGGGTGAATACCCACTTTGTCAGATGCAGGTGACATAATTCATCATTTGGTGACTCACATTAACAATTATCAACACATATGGAGGGAACATATGGAGCCTCCAGCATTTTTTTTGACCATGCAAATAAAAATTAAAATTAAAATAAATTAAAATTATTTACATACCACTGAAAAATTTGCCAAAGGGATGGGTTCTGAATCCTCTGTAATCTGTAGATCTTAGAGTCTCATTGTCTGCCAAAAAAAAGTCTATGTTTTTTGCATATTCACTGATCTGCATGAATTAAAAATTGTAAAACACAACAGAAATCATGTGTGTCAAAAAAATTTGTTTGAATTAATAGAACACCCAACCTCATCATATCAGACAGAGTGCCACTCTGCAAAGGTAGGATCTGAATTCAAAGTTTCCCCAAGTTTGTGGGGGAGATGAAGTCAGATAAGAGATTACGGTTTGGAGATAAACCAGATGTGAAGTTTGGATCTGGGAAAGTTTGGATCCTTAGTCAGGTGTTTTCAGATCAAGGAGTTTGTTTTAAACCCATCACTACATAGGCCAAGTACAATAGTTGCGATAGTTTTGTTAAGAGGCTACTTACCAGTAACTAAGGTTCTCTGACAGTTGCCTCTATATATTGACATTCGTGGGTGTTGCCCCAGTACTTCATAGATTTCAAGCCCAGAAGGAACCATTATGATCTTCTAGTCTGACCTCCTGTATACCACAGTCTGTAGAACATCTCCAAAATAATTTCTAGAGCAGCTGTTTTAGAAAAATATATCCAGTCTTGATTTTAAAATGGTCAGTGATGGAGACTTCACCACAACCCTTGGTAAATTGTTCGAAAGGTTAATTACCCTCACTGTTATACGTACACACCTTATTTCTAGTCTGAATTTGTCTAGCTTCAACTTCCAGCCATTGGATCATGTTACACCATTCTCTGCTAAATTGAAGAGCCCATTATTAAATATTTGTTCCTAAGGTAGATATTTATAGACTGTCACTCCTAAAGCCTTCTCTTTGTTAAAATAAATATATTGAGCTCCTTGAGTCTAGTTCTATAAAGCATGTTTTCTAATCCTTAAATCATTTTCACGGCTCTTCTCTGAACTCCCTCCAATTTTTCAACATCTTTCTTGAATTGTGGGCACCAGAACTGGACACAGTATTCCAGCAGCTGTCACACCAGTGCCAAATACAGAGGTGAAATAACCTCTCTATTCCTACTCGAGATTCCCCTGTTTATGCATCCCAAGATTTCATTAGATCTTTTGGCCACAGTGTCACATTGGGAGCTCATGTGCAGCTGATTATCCACCACCCCCAAATCTTTTTCAGAGTCATTGCTTCCCAGGAGTGAGTCCCCCATCCTGTAAGTATAGTCTACATTCTTTGTTCCTATACATATATGTTTACATTTAGCCATGTAAAAATGCATGTTTGCTTGCTCCTAGTTGACCAAATTGCTCTGAATCAGTGACCTGTCCTTTTCATTATTTACAGCTCCCCTAATTTTTAAGTTGTCATCTGCAAACTACCAGTGATGATTTTATATTTCCTTCCAGGTCATTGATAAAAATGTTAAATAGCACAGGGTCAAGAGCCAATTCCTGTAGGACTTCACTGGAAACACACCCACTTGATGATGATTCTCCATTTACAAGTACTTTTTGAGATTAGTTGCCAGTTTTTAATCAATTTAATGTGTGCCACATTATTTTTATATTGGTCTAGATTTTTAATCAAATGTTATGTGGTACCAAGTCAAAAGCCTTACAGAAGTTTAAGTATGTTACATCAAACACATTACCTTTATCAGCCAAACTTGTAATCCCATCTAAAAAAGGTATCAAGTTAGTTTGATAGGATCTATTTTCCATAAATTCATGTTGATTTGTATCAATTACTTTATCCTCCTCTAATTCTTTATTCATGGAGTGGCTAACATGGGACTCAATTATCTTGCATGGGATCGATGTCAGGCTGATCAGCCTAAGATTATCTGGGTCATCCCATTTAACCATTTTAAAAATTAGCACAATATTAGCTTTCTTTCAGTCTTCTGGAACTTCCCCAGTACTCCAAGACGTATTGAAAATCAACATTAAAGGTCCAGCAAGCTCGTCACCCAGCTCTTTTAAAACTCCTGGATGCTGATTTAAAAATGTCTGATTTAGTAGTTTCTGCTTAACTTACAGAAACAGAAGTATTTGCTAAACACTTTTGCCTCTTCTACATTATTATTGATAATTCTACCATTTCCTCCTAGCCAAGGAGAGTGGGGCATGTTAGCCATAGTACACGTGCACCATGTTCAGAAAAGATTGTAAGTACTGGCCTCCCTGAATGAAAAATTGTGTGAGATTAAAACATAGAATTTCCATAAGCTACAAAGGAAAACAAATATGAAAGGATATGGGAGAAGCCAAATATTTTTTGAATGCAGCAAACAGACCTGGGGCTCTAAATAGTGGAGGTGTCATAGAAAAATCACCTAGAAATAGCCCAACATGTTTTTTTGGCCTTACTAATGAAACCCTGAGGGAAGACTAAGAACATAGCATATGGGTACATTTGGGAGGACTGAATGAATACCCGTGTGACATCTAAAGTGCTCTGTCTCCAAAAACAGACAGCTGCAGAGGGAGCTGCCTGGCTCAAAGTGTTGTAAAATCATTTCTTTCCTATATTCAATCCATTGGCTGGCATCATACAACCAACATCAGTATACTCTATTGTCATGATAGAATACATGTGCTGAGTGACAGATACCAAAGTGGTGCAGAAGTACAGGTAATCTTCTGGTGGCTTCCTAAACACTAGTATTAAGAACAAAAAATTCAGAGTTAATATTCAGAACTAGAGCTAGAACTATATCTGCTTTAAACTTTAGGAGACTGGTCAGTTGCCTGGGGATTAATTTCTAAGATTTTTAGAGAAACCACTATTTGGTGGGTGAGGGCACGGCCGCTGCTGAAGGCTCAGGATCATCTGTGCCACTGGGAGGCAGTACCAGATCAGAGTTTCTGCACTGAGTGAACCCCAACTTCCCTCTTCCTCCTGTGCAAGAAACCAAATCCCCACTGTAAACTATCACACTAATGCATGACCAACTTGAGTATCCAGCAGCCAAACACACTCACGCTATTAGGCAAATGTGTTCCTGCCTTGCCCATTCCAAGTTATGACTCCAAGCAACTAATATTCTTTCCTTTTTTCTTACTACTTTAGTACATTGCAATCTCTTGTTTAACACTCTCAAGAAATATGCTTTCTAGTTATAGTATACATTTATAATTGGCTTTGTTTTTAGAGGATATTATTTTATTATCTACTACTGTGTCTAAAAAAATTCCAAGAATGATTTTCAAGACTGGTCCCTAGTATCCAATGAACAACAAGGAGAGAAACCTTTCAATGTTATAGACCTTAAAATATTCTAATCTAAATTACAGGATAAAAATTGAAGTGCAAAAATATTCCAGTCTGATTAATTCTGTGAACAAAAAGACTTACAGAATGATTGAAGATTTCTTTTAGTTTCATGAGTTGACAAAATTCACTATTTCAATTCTTTTTTCCTTATTGTTTCTACTGTATCTGTGTCTGCATGTTCCATTCCTCAGAAGAGATAATCTAGGCAGACCATAACATATAAATTTTACTAACATCCGTGGCACTCAGATGAATTCCCGTGACCAAGTGTTAATTAGCCTTGACATTTGATTTTTGGCTCTCAGGCTAACCTCCAGATCTTCTCCCTTCCAGGCACCAGACTATGACATTTCTTATGAGCCTCCATTCTTTTAGCAGAGCCAGCAGCTGTTATTTCCCAGGACAGCTACTAACCCCGTGGAGTCATTAGTTACACACTCCATGCATTTCCCATACTAAAATAAAATATTGATATATAATTACTACATTTCACAGGAGGCTTTCACTGGAGTTGAAAGTGATTTTACCTATTTGACAGTCTCCTCTCCCTCTTCTGGATTTTTAGATTTACCATCTTCAGATACCTCTTCTTCAAGCCAATAAAAAGCTATTTTCAGTAATTATAGTATCAGCTTCGATTTCAGTGTCATTTAAGTTTTGTCACAGTATCTAGTCAATGTGCTGCTTCATTATCTCCCCCTGAGCCACTAAGCATTTGGGTCACTGGGTCTGATGTTAGCCTGTGAATACATTTCTCATGTCCCTTTTTCACAGAGAGCAACTGATTTTAAATTCAAAAGGTTAATTTATAAAAGGCTCAGTAGCACTCCAAGCAGTACCCTCCCTTCATGATCAGATCACTCAATGAGAGTCTGTTCTGATGAGATCTTCCACAGAGCTGGAGCTTCTATGGGCACTAACAAAAGGGAACTCTGTCTTTTTGCTTTGTGCAGAATCCATTAAATCCAATGCCATTATATGCTTCATAAATGAAAGTGTTATTTTTCTAATGCTTGCAGACTAAGTACTCAAACTAATGCCATTTAAGAAATAAAAGACTATAGACATTCCCTGGAGAAGAAAAAAGGCGAAAGGATAGCCTACTTGGGAAAATGAGGCTAGATTATACTTTAAGAAGAGAGTTTTAGGACATATGAGAAAAATCTAAGGTAGCCCACTTAGTGCAGAGCAAGGAGATGAAGGGCTGTGTTCCCCTCCATGACTCAGCCCAGCGATGTTTGCTTTGTTAAAGGCCTTGTGACACAGTGTAACATGGCAGGTATCCTGACCTAAGATTCCTCCCAAACAGCTTTGGACACCTTGTGATTTGTTCTCACCTCTGTGAGTATTATTTGTTACCTTCCCCCAAACACCATCACCATCACCATCTGGTGCACAGCAGCAAGTCTATTTGCTGTTTTTTCTAATCCTCAGCCCTTTCTCCAGGGAGAAGGTGAGCTCTCACCACCCTGAGACCTTTCTTCCTCTAGGCTATACTAACCTTCCCCCTATGCACTTCCTTCCTGTGCTTTTAACTAGCATCCCTAGCTGGGAAGAGGGTGTAGGGGGAATAATTAGCTCACCAAACCCCAATCTACTTAAGCAATTAAGTACTTTCCTCCTCCATCAGGCCTTTTCTGGTAGAACTAATTAATGCTTACGTGAGCAGAGCGGCTCTTAGCACTCTGTCACAGATGGGGAAATTTAGATAAACCTGAGTTCTAATGTTTGTTACGGAGCATCTGAAATATGTAGTTACACACCAATTACAGCCTCCCAGTCCCTGAGTCTGCAAACACTTCCATGCATGCTTAGCTTTACTACCATGAGTAGCCCCATTGAGATCATTACTCTAGATTGTAAAGTTAACCACGTGCATGTGTGTTTGTAGGATCAGGGCCTAAGGATCCGTTCTTGTAATTTATACATCCCTGTACCTTACCTGAGTAGCTCCACTGAAAGCAATAGGGCTGATCAATTATGCACACATGTGAGCAATTATGCACAGGTGTAACTTTACTTGCAGTGTTGGGCTCTAAGGTCCCAGTCCTATAACTATATTCACACAGGCAGACTCCTATGCCCACATTGATCCATTTTCAGTACCAGGAATTAGTGAAATTGGCAAATGCTGGAATAAGAGTTGTCTTAGATCAGATTTAATGTGTGAGTGTACTGGGTTTGGAGCAGGGATGTTTGCAGGTTTATTTTTGGACACTGATATTTTGGCTATTACATAAGGTCAGGCGCAGAGACTTTTAAAAAAACAATCATACATTTTATCAATTAAAAAAATCAGTTTTCCTAAGTTCTCCTTTCCCTCCTGGTTACATGGAAAGTGCCAACTCCTGTTCATAGCTGCCAAGTGGGGGTAGGTCTGTGTGTTATATTTTGTACACATCAGTTAATAAGCTATTTGCATCTGAACATAAAATTCAGCTTATGATCAATAGATGCTACTCCTAACAGCAGCAGAACATGGAACTTCACAAAATTTGGTTGCTAAGAGTCTGGTTACATGGACAACTTTAATTCTGGCATTTCCTAAAGTTGAAGTAATCTAAATAATATTGCATCTAATTTAACTTATCATTGGACTTCCCTATTTAAATAAACAAAAAAACCCTCTGCATTATTAACTATAGCTATTTATAAAAAAATATATAGATATAGATATATCAGAAGTGCATAGTTTAGGGAACCATCCTGCATTCTCAAAGATATAGAATAGGTCTTTTTCCATCTCTAGCCTCAGATGGAGACCAAAAGAACGCTTCTGTTATGAAAAGATTAAAAATAGTGTTCAGTAAGGGAATAGTCCTTCAGCCTTTGCAAGGGCATTACTGTACTATTATGAATCCAAATGCCGGAAAAAAGTGGGCGTGTGATTCAGAGATTAATAAGATAAGGATATTAAAGAGGTATACTTGCATCAAGCCAGTGTCAGTGTTAATTATGGGGTTTTACACCCTTCCTCACCATTTATGTCTTATACTTTCTGTAACACCCACAAGGAGATTACCAAGATTCCTGGGGCTCTGTCTGCTGACAGCTCAGGGGCGAGGTGCACTGTCCCTGGCAGGGCCTGCTCCAGCTTTTTTGCTGCCCCAAGCGGCGAAGTAAAAAAAACAACCCATCACCAAATTGCCGCAGAAGACTGAAGCGGAGCGATTGAGCTGCTGCCGAAGAGGATGAAAGGGACTGAAGGGTCCGCTGCCGAATTGCCACCATGGACCCAAACGTGCCACCTCACTAATGGAGGGTGTGCTACCCTTTTCTTGTTGGCCGCTCCAGGCACCTGCTTCCTTTGCTGGTGCCTGGAGCTGGCCCTGGTCCCTGGTAGGGAGGGGGAACCAAGGCATACTTGGAGTCTGCCCAGCAACCAATAGAGAGTGAGATGCCCCTCCCAGGGAGTTCAGGAAAGGGGAGAAGCCATTTCTGTGTCAGTCTGGAGCCAGCCAAGGCAAGGGCTGGCCTGGGTGTGTGGGGAGCTAGTAAGTCCCAGGCCTGCATGCAGGGTTTCCCCTGAGAACTGGCCTCTAGGGACCTGAAAGCAAGATCCGTCAGCTGGGCTTTTTCCTCTCCACTGATGATTCCCAGTTTGTAGAGTTGCTGGGAAACTCCCCCAGCCAGGCTGAGTTAGCCCTCCAGCTCCCTAGGTGAGACCAGTCACCACATGGTCAGCTCTGCTCTGGCTGCTAGTGCAGGGCTGCTGCCTGCTCTCTGTGTGGGTGGCTGGGTGGGTACTGGGCTAGGAGATGACAGTTTGGATTTTAGTACATTAGTGTAATCTGCACCTTAAGCCCTGCACCCCTTTGTGGTGAGGGGAAATCCTGATTCCTGCCTGAAGAGGATTCCTGCCAGCAGAGATCAGCCCCTCTGCAGTGACCAATGAGTTCAGAGTAATCTCTGAACCTGAGGATCATTCATGGAGTTTGTGAGTGCACCATCTGTTAGTCAGTTGGGGAATTTGTTTTGGGGACCCCCTACTCCCAGAACTGTGTCCTCAAGTAAGGGTTTGGGGATTTTATAATCTGCTGCATATTAAACTTGTGGAGGGATTTACCACCTTCTCCTACTTATGAGTCCTTTGGGCTGTACTGAACCCAGTCAGCCACACAGCTAAACCATTGCAGAGAAGAATTTTGTGGTCATAGGTCATCAAGGGCCCCAACAAAGTACATGTAAGATTAGTGTCCCATTGATACATTTGCTACATCAAGTCACATGACTGGGGAAAATCACAGGTATTAGCAGCGTGGGCACCAGTGACCCTAACAATAGTATCAGAGGGGTAGCCGTGTTAGTCTGGATCTGTAAAAAGCAACAGAGAGTCCTGTGGCACCTTGAAGACTAACAAGTGTATTGGAGCATAAACTTTTGTGGGTGAATACCCACTTTGTCAGACTTTTGTCAGAAATGGAAATTTCCAGAGTCAGATATAAATATGCAGGCAAGAATCAGTCTAGAGATAACGAAGTTAGTTCAGTCAGGGAGGGTGAGGCCCTCTTCTAGCAGTTGAAGTGTGAACACCAAGGGAGGATAAACTGCTTTTGTAGTTGGCAAGCCATTCACAGTCTTTGTTTAATCCTGAGCTGATGGTGTCAAATTTTCAGATGAACTGAAGCTCAGCAGTTTCTCTTTGAAGTCTGGTCCTGAAGTTTTTTTTTGCTGTAAGATGGCTACCTTTACATCTGCTATTGTGTGGCCAGGAAGGTTGAAGTGTTCTCCTACAGGTTTCTGTATATTGCCATTCCTAATATCTGACTTATGTCCATTTATCCTTTTACGTAGGAACTGTCCATTATGGCCGATGTACAAAACAGAGGGCCATTGCTGGCACATGGTGGCGTATATAACATTGGTGGACGTAGATCCCTGATGATGCGTTGGAGAGGTTTAAGCTGAGAACTGTATGTGATGGCCAGTGGAGTTCTCTTGGTTTCTTTCTTGGGCTTGTCTTTTAGCAGGAGGCTTCTGGGTACACATCTGACTCTGTTGATTTGTTTCCTTATTTCCTCATGCGGGTATCATAGTTTAGAGAATACTTGATGAAGATCTTGTAGGTGTTGGTCTCTGTCTGAGGGGTTGGAGCAAATGTGGTTGTACCTCAGCACTTGGCTGTAGACGATGGATCATGTGGTGTGTCTGGGGTGGAAGCTGGAGGCATGAAGGTAGGCATAGCGGTCGGTGGGTTTTATAGGGTGGTGTTAACGTGACCATCACTTATTTGTACTGTGGTGACTAGGAAGTGGACCTCCTGTGTAGATTGATCCAGGCTGAGGTTGGTGGGGTGGAAGCTGTTGAAATCGTGGTGGAATTCATCATCTGGACCAATGGGAAGGAGACTCTGGAAGAAGATGCCGTCAATGTAGTATAGATAGAGAAGAGGTATGAGTGGACGAGAGCTGGGGAAGCGCTGTTACAGGTCACCCATAAAAATGTTGGCATATTGTGGGGCCATGCGGATGCCCATGGTGGTGCCGCTGGTCTGGAGGTATATATTGTCACCAAATTTGAAATAATTGTGTGTGAGGATAAAGTCACAGAGCTCAGCAACAAATTGTGCTGTGTCATCATCAGGGATACTGTTCCTGACAGCTTGTATTCCATCTGTGTGTGGGATGTTTGTGTAGAGATCCTCCACATCCATGGTGGCTAGGATGGTGTTCTCTGGAAGATCACCAATGCATTGTAGTTTTCGCTGGAAATCAGTGATGTCACGGAGATAGCTGGGAGTGCTGGTGGCATAGGGTCTGAGTAGATTGTCCACATATCCGGATAGTCCATCAGTGAGAGTACCAATTCCAGAGATGATGGGGCGTCCAGGATTTCCAGGTTTGTGAATCTTGGGTAGTAGATAGAATAACCCCAGCTGGGGCTCTAAGGGTGTGTTGATTTGTTCCTGTGTTAGTGTAGGGAGTGTCCTGAGTAGATGGTGCAGTTTCTTAGTATATTCCTCAGTGGGATCTGTTTTACCCTGTTATGTTATATTTGTCTCCTGTTTAATATAATTGTTGTGTTGAATATATTGTATGTGTTTGTGTTCTTTCTTGGAAGTCTCCAGCTATCTGGCAAGTAAGTGGGGATTATCCTGTGGTTAAAATTTTCCTCCCAAGCTGCCCTGGTGACCCTGCCAGAAAGGAGTGAGGAGGGTAGAGGCACCACCAAATAAATTCATAGGAAAAAATAAAGAAGACCTGCTGAGTGGGTGGCGGGATCCAGAAGAACTCAGACCTGTCCATCAAAACCTGTAAGCAAATTGGCATTAAAGAAGATAATCAGGTGGAGAGGGGACGCTACATGTTCCACATGAGGTTTTTTTCACAATTGAAGAAGGTGCTCCTTTACTCCAGTTTGACACATTTCTGTGATGGTAAATACTATATTGCTGATGCTAGTATGACAATGATTTATAAATTTGTTAAAACTTTCTAAGTTACAGTACTTAAGAATACTGTAAAGAACACTTCATATACAGTGGATTCTGCTTAATAGCAACTATTGACAACTATTGACAACTTTTTGTTTAACAGCACTTGGCTGGGAACCAATCCTGTCCCATTGACTTTAATGTTAGTTTAGATATTGCTAATGGCATGCCACCTATTAACATTTTTTTTTGTGAGAGAGGCTCTAGCAGCACTGCAACAGGCAGTAACAAACCCCTAATCTATGTCTGAGTTGTTGAAGTCCTCAAATTGTGGTTTAAAGACCTCAAGGTGCAGAGAATCCTCCAGCAAGTGACCCATGCCCCACACTGCAGAGGAAGGTGAAACCCCCCAGGGCCTCTGCCAATCTGCCTTGGAGGAAAATTCCTTTCCGACCCCAAATATGGCGATCAGCTAAACCCTGAGCATGTGGGCAAGACTCACCAGCCAGCACCTGGGAAAGAATTCTCTGTAGTAACTCAGATCCCACCCCATCTGACATCCCATTGAGCATATTTATTGCTAATAGTCAAAGATCAATTAATTGCCAAAATTAGGCTATCCCAACATACCATCTCCTCCATAAACTTATCAAGCTTAGTCTTGGAGCCAGATATGTCTTTTGCCCCCACTGCTCCCCTTGGAAGGATGTTCCAGAACTTCACTCCTCTGATGGTTAGAAACCATATAATTTCAAGTCTAAACTTCCTGATGGCCAGTTTATATCCATTTGTTCTTGTGTCCACATTGGTACTGAGCTTAAATAATTCCTCTCCCTCCCTAATATTTATCCCTCTGATTATATTTAGAGATAACAATCATATCTCCCCTCAGCCTTCTTTTGGTTAGGCTAAACAAGCCAAGCTCTTTGAGTCTCCTTTCATATGACAGGTTTTCCATTCCTCGGATCATCCTAGTAGCCCTTCTCTGCACTTGTTCCAGTTTGAATTCATCCTTCTTAAACATGGGAGACCAGAACTGCACACAGTATTCCAGATGAGGTCTCACCAGAGCCTTGTATAATGGGACTAACACCTCCTTGTCTTGACTGGAAATACCTCACCTGATGCATCCCAAGGCCGCATTAAGCTTTTTTTAACAGCCATATCACATTGGCGGCTCATAGTCATCCTGTGATCAACCAATACTCTGAGGTCCTTCTCCTCCTCTGTTACTTCCAACTGATGCATCCCCAATTTATAACCAAAATTCTTGTTATAAATCTCTAAATGCATAACCTGGCACTTTTCGCTATCACTCCAGTTTACAAGGTCATCCAGATCTTCCTGTATGATATCCCAGTCCTTCTCTGTATTAGCAATACCTCCCAGCTTTGTGTCATTCGCAAACTTTATTAGCACATTCCCGCTTTTTGTGCCAAGATCAATAATAGAAAGATTAAATAAGATAGGTCCTAAAACCGATCCCTGAGGAACTCCACTAGCAACCTCCCTCCAGCCTGACAGTTCACCTTTCAGTATGATCCGTTGTGATCTCCCCTTTAACCAGTTCCTTATCCACCTTTCAATTTTCAAATTGGAAAAGATGGGGATCAATATAACTAATAATTCCCCATGTGGAACTGTATCAAATGCCTCACTGAAATCAAGGTAAATTGGATCCACGCATTTCCTTTGTCTAAGCAGAGGCTCACTATGCAGCCCGCAACTGGATTCAAAAGGCTCTGAGCTGCCCGCAGAGGTGGGGAGCCCAGATCCATTTAAATCTCAGCCGCGGCCGGGATTCAAAGGGCTCTGGGCTGCTCGCAGCGGTGGGGAGCTCAGAGCTCTTTAAATCCCAGCCGCAGCAGGGATTCAAAAGGCTCTGGGCTGCCCGCAGCAATGGGGAGCCCAGAGCCCTTTAAATCTCAGCTGCGGACAGGATTCATAGGGCTCTGGGCTTCCCGCAGCGGAGGGGAGCCCAGAGCCCTTTAAATCTCAGCCGCAGCCAGGATTCAAAAGGCTCTGCACTGCCCACAGCGGTGGGGAGTCCAGAGCCATTTAAATTTCAGCCGCGGCCGGGATTCATAGGGCTCTGGGATGCCTGCAGCGGTGGGGAGCCCAGAGCCATTTAAATCTCAGCCGCGGCTGGGATTCAAAGGGCTCTGGGCTGCTCGCAGCGGTGGGGAGTCCAGAGCTCTTTAAATCCCAGCCACAGCCAGGATTCAAAGGGCTCTGGGCTGCCCGCAGCCGCAGAGAGCCCAGAGACCTTTAAATCTCAGCCACCAGGGCTGGCTTTAGGCCAATTCAACCAATTCCCCTGAATCAGCCCGCGCCTAAGAGGACCACATGCCCAAGCCCCAGTACGGTGTACCAGCAAAAGCCAGTGTGCTGTAGCTGGGTGGCCCAGCTTCCCCAGGGGGGCAATTTAAAAGGCCTGTGGCTCCCAGGCCCTTTAATTTGCCACCAGAGCACCACTGCTGGAGCCCTGGGGTAGGCCTGTGGGGCTCTGGGGGCTATTTAAAAAGTCCAGGGTTCTCGTCGCTTCTACCGCCCCGGCCCTTTAAATAGCCACAGGAGCCCCACCACTTCCCCAGGGTTCCCGTGGCTATTTAAAGGGCTGGGGCGGTAGAAGAAGGGGAGCCCCGGGCCCTTTAAATACCCCCAGAGCCCTGGGGTAGCGGGAAGGGGTTTGTGTCTCCAGATGCCTTTGCTGCCCTGGTCCTTTAAATAGCCCCTGGAGCCCCATCACATCCCCAGGGCTCCTGCAGCTATTTACAGGGCTGGGCAATGGAAGCAGGGGAGCCCCAGGCCCTTTAAATAGCTCCTGAGCCACGGGCTGCTACTGCTACCCTGGTAGGGGAGGCAGGAGGAGGGGGCACTCACCATACAGGATGGGCTGTAACCCCTGTACCTGCACCAGTTGCCCACAGCCAACCCCTGCCACACTTCCTGCCCTGCCTGCACCAGTTCCTGTCTGCAGCCAGCCCTGCACCCCCTTCCCTGTCTCCAGCCAACCCCTGCTGCACCCCCATGCCTGAAGCCAGCCAGTCCTGCACTCCTTTGTCTCCAGCCCTGCCAACCTATGCCGCACCCCCCCGTGGCCCTGCCTGAAGCCAGCCAGCCCATCCCACACGCCATCTCCAGCCTGCCCCACACCCCTTGCCCAGCCTGCAGCCAGACCCTACCTCCAGCCACCTCCCCCCCACCTCCAGCCAGCCCCATGTCCACTGGTGCCTTGTAGTTCCCAGAGAAGTACATATTCAATGAGGTGGGCAGGGAGCAGCTGGGACCCACACGTGCACCCTAGCACACCCTCAGGGAGTGGCGGAGCTCATTTCTAGTTCAGACACATCTTTTTAAAAAAGAACTTTAGGTAGGGTTAACATACATCTGTACTTTCCCGGACATGTCAGGCTTTTTGGATCTTAAAGCGCCATCCAGGAGGAAAATACGGATGTATGGTAACCTTGTTAGTACAAAAAATACATACTGTGGCAGAACTTTTTATAGGGAACCGGTTGCTAAGAAATGAAAGGCTTTTTTTTTTTACATTTTTTTTCTTTCAGTCATCCCTGCTGGGGCCCTGCCAAAAATGTTTGAATTGGGCCCCGCACTTCCTAAAGCCGGCCCTGCCAGCTGCAGATGGGATTCAAAGGCTCTGGGCTCCCCACAGCTGTGGGGAGCCCAGAGCCATTTAAATCTCAGCCATGGCTGGGATTCAGAGGGCTCAGGGCTCCCCGCTGAGATTTAAAGGGCTTAGGGCTCCCCGCCACCATGGGCAGCCCAGAGCCCTTTGAATCCTGGTGGTGGCTCCAGCGGATGTGCTGGGGCTGGGATTTAAAGGGCTCGGTCTCCCCTCAGCAGCAGGAGCTCTGGGCCCTTTAAATCTCTGCCCCAGCCCCACAAAGCTCTGGGTTCCTGCAGCCGCCAGAGCCCCAGGCCCTTTAATTTGACCCTGAGGGCTCCCAGCCACCTCTTCAGCTGGGAGCCCCTGGTTGATTTAAAATCAAGTATCACCTCCCCACCCCCAACCTTCCTTTTTGGCCCACAGCTGTTTTGGTGGGGTGGCGCTGGGAAAGGAGGGTTTGTTTCTGCAGGGCTGGGCAGTGCTGGGGCGGAGTGTTTCTGCTGGGCCGGGGTGGGAGGGTTGGGTGTTTCCACGGGGCTGGGGGTTTTTGGCCCTCAGCTGTTTTCTTTGGAGTAATGTGGCCCTCGCTGCTTTACAAGTTGTGCAGGCCTGGCCTAAAAGATCTGTTACCTTCTCAAAATTAATCTTTCAGTAAGAGAATATTGAAACAGTATCAAATCAGGAGTCCCATGAGACCTTAGTCTATATAATCCTGTAAAGGAAAGTTTATATTTGATCATTTTAGAGTTATTCATGCAAAGTGTAGTGTGTATTTAGCTACCCTTTGACAAATAATTCTTTGCTAGACAGCTGAACTTCTCCCTATACAAGAGAAGATTGTGCAATCTGTGGACACATTTCTTTATACGATACCTTCTCTGATGACTAAGAGTGAAGATTTCAAGGAAATGACAATTCTGCTTCTATCCTTCAGACACGATCACCCCAAATATGACAATTCCAACCCTGGTGCATTGTCTTTTGCAAGTCCCTCAGTCCAAGGAGATACTAACCAACTTTTAATGATTGTTTCTGGCTATCATAGTGTAATATAAAGCCACTCCAGTATTATGATCCTTGTTCCAGAGTATAGAATGTGCCTTAAACATTTGCTCAGGGGATGCTGCAAGTTCTATACTTTGTGTTTTTTCTTATGGGTAAATCCAGGCCTAGTCCCTGGAACAAGGAGAGCAGAGACAACCTGTTGTGGAAAATAGCTGATGAAGGATTTCATCTGAAAGCGGAGATACTGGACTGTGGCATGCAGTGCTACATGTACGCCAGTAGATGCCAGCTGTAGCTGGGTGCTAATAGGTGCTAGTCTCAAGGGGGCAGGGAACAGCGATACTTCTCCAAAGTGCAGGTTGTGAAAATGGGGCATGACTAAACTGAGGCCTCTACACCTCTTCCAGCATTCCTATGCATTATGGGAAACAGGCTCCCTTCTTCTCCAGACCCCAGCTCCTCTCCCTTTTGTGCAAGAGTAACCCTTAGGGTTCTGTATTTTTAATGTATAGACAGTTAATATACCAAAGTGCCAATAATCCATGATGGGACTGGCTACTTCTGTTTTGTTGCATTTCAAAAATTGTTTCATAACACAGGCACACAAAGACAGTAGTTCCAATAAATATATTTTTAAAATAATAAATATGTAAAATCATTTGACTGTCTCAGTGTAGGAAAGTGATATTGCTGTCCATTACAAGATCACACAGCTGTACCCTTCTGCATATTCTATTATATATTCTGGGTAAATCTGGTGCTTCTCAAAGATGACAAAAATGGAGGGATTCACTGGGCTGTCCACACAGCTGTCATAAAAGCTGTTCGAATTGTTAGGTCTGAGTGGAGGGCGAAGGTAGTTATTGCTTCCTTGAACAAAGTCTCCAACTAGCACTCGAGCTACGATCATGGTCTTGGAACCGGAGCCAGTCTGACAATATTGATGGGAATAATGAGCATCTCTGGCAAAGTAGCTTCCTAAGAACAAGAAAAAGCCAAGATAAGAATTATTTCTGTAGGCTTTATTTTATGATTGTATCTACTGCTGCCATAACAGTTGATGCTCTAGCTTATAGCATTTCAACAAGTGCCCTTAACACTGTATGTACCTCCAGGTAACTATAGATATCTCCTAAATCATATTCATAATGTAGGAGTATGATTTAAGGTCAATATGTAATCATGCTTTAAGACATCCTCGATCACCCATAGGAGTAAGTTAGTTAACTAACTAGTGCAACTATTTTGGCTTTTTAATGCGTGTTCTACTTCATGGACTGCATCATGCGCATAGTTAAGTCAACATTGGGGCTTGTCTACACATAGAAGTTGAACCACTTTAACTATACTAGTATACTTAAACCAGCACCAGCCCCTAGCATGGTTGCACTTAGAGTACAACTGTACCTTATTCCAATATAGTTTATTTCTGTACTAGAAGAGGAACAAACTGTACCAGTATAAGATACTAGTAAATTGTGTTAATCAGGGGTGTGACTTTTTCCCCCTCAAATACCAGTAGAACTCCTAGTATGGACGCATGTAAATAGGTATAATACTATCTTATATAACTGTGTCCACACTAAGGGCTGGGCTGTTATTTTGGAAATGAAGTCACACCCCTGACTGACCTAGTTATGCCACTAAATCAGTATAGACCAGACCTTAGCTGGTCAGGAAGTAGTTTTCTCCCCTCTGGGAAAACCTTTTTGTTTGTTTGTTTTAATCTGAAAAGCAAAAGCAAAACTTTGGCATGGCCTATACTTAAAAATGTGTACTAGCACATCTGTGTTGGTCAGGGATGTGAAAAAAACAACCACCCCCATCTTGTAACATAGCTATGCTGACAAAATCCTCAGTGTAGATGCAACTGTGCTGACAAGAGTCTTTCTGCTGGCATCGCTAACCTTGCACAGGGAGGTGGTGTTCCAGTACCAGCAAAAAAACACTGTTCGTGGATGGTGTGTCTACACTAAAGGTGCAGCTACATTGGTAGAGTCAACATAGGCTCCATTAGCATAGACACAGCCTCAGAGAAAAGAAGTCATTTTCTGCAAGAAGTTCTCGTTTTGTCAAAACCCCAATTTTCCAGAGAGAAAAAGCAAAAAATTTTGACCAGCCCCAGTCAATATCCAAGTTCCTATTGACTACAGTAGGAGGAGGAGGCAGCCTTTTCAACAGCCTCTAAAGCAATGTTTCTCAGCGTTTTTGATACCAAGGACTGATTTGCTGCATTCCTAAACTGTATCAGGGAGATCTCCGGGACTGGCACCGGTCCACGGACCATTCATGGAGAAACACTACTCTAAAGCACATGGTTGCCTCAGGAGTGTTTGTCAAACTTCTATTTCTTTGGACTTAAGAAAAAGAGCTTCTGCAAGAGTTCTCAATCCATTTCTTTTACAAGCTAGCCAACAGTAGTTGGCTACAAATTCTGCAGTTAAAATTCCAACAATGGAATCTTGAGACATCATGAACCATGAAGACAAAGCTACAGTTTTAAAGTGATGCACAATAAAAACCTAGTAATAATGTTAAACTTAAGAAATGATGGATTCAAATCAGAAGTTTCCAACAGATAAGGTTGCTCTGAAATTATACAGAACCAGACAAACCCTTCTGCGGTTAACTATTCACTGAACCCCTACCTGAAAGAGAGGATCCTTTCAATATTTCTAAATACCAACACAGAAACTAGTCAAACAGACCAAATGTGTTGCTAGAAAGCAAGCACACATTCTACATGCCCTTTGATATGCCTGACTACCTTCCATTAATATTAGAACACAATCCCGTTAAAATCAGTGAGAGTTTTCAAACTGAGCAAAATAGCACAATTGAGTTCAGAAGGATAGAACAGATCTTTTAAATTTGAAACCATGTTGCTCTGCACTCAGAGTAATCATTTACATCTGTAAAAAGTAGATATAAAATGACAGTTCAATAGCCTTTGCGCTCACTCTGCATTGGTGTAAGTGGCCACTAAAGATGCAAGCAACAGAGAATCAGGCCCAGTCTGTAGGAAGTTGACTTCTGCAGTATTAATTGAGTCCATTTCATTACATTCCAGGGAGAGAGAAAGAGAGAGAGAGAGAGAGAGAGTGTGTTCATGGTGCATGTACACACACTACCTCTATACCTTTTCCGTATAATGTTCCATGGGTCCCACAGATTCTCCAGTCAAAGTTCTGCCCGCAGATGGCATGCAGATGGGATGTACTTGTTCCATGGAATAAGAGCCTCTCATCCACATCTCTTCCTCTGTTTGTCTTCCTCATCTGCTCCTTTTGCCTAGTGATAGAAATGTGTCAGCAGAAAGCAAAAAAACCCAAAACATTTATGCTAGGGCAAAATGAGATTTTCAATCTTCCTCTCTGCTTCAACCATATTCCAGTTAAACCTTAAACTTAGAGAGCGGAACAAAAGAAACACTGAAGGGTAAGTGGGTTTACCTTGGTTTTCCTCTTCCCACATTATGCAATAGATCCCTTATACCACGTGTTATGGCTCTACCTACCAGAAAGCAAGGAGGCCACCGGTCAAGACAATATAAGGCAAGGAGGCTGCCAGGTTCACTTCAGTCTAGAAACTTCTACAGCAAGAACAGAAGTATGAGAACACACTGAGTACAAAGAAAGAAATGCCACCATGGAAGAACGAACCTCAAGAGGATATAGGAGAGACCATGACACACAATTGCTGGTAAGAGCTCTTGTTGCAAGTCTCCTCATCCTTAGCCCAAGCTTCCTTATACTAAAGATATGTAGCAATAAGCTAAGAAGAGAGAGTTTCTTTAAAACCAGCATGTGTGAGCACACCATTACAGTGCAATTAAGATCCCCAATGTCAGGGTATTCTGAGGTAGGGTTTAAGCCCACCTGAAGCATTCCAGTCCTCTAAATCGGTCTCCTATTTTGAACTAAGAAATATGGCAATAAAGTAAAAAGGCCTGCAGGACTTCCTGACAAATGAAATGACCCATGGCACAAAAGGACTCAGAGCAACTTCTTAATACCAGATTTCTAGCTTTTTAAGTTTCCTAATGGAGGAGGGAAGGAATGCCACCACCAGTACCCTGACTGAACTAGTTACAATGGCATTTGAAACAAGAATAGCAAATTCAGGTCAGAACTCTCTTTCTGAACCCAAGACTTCATCTCACACACATTAGAGGAACCGTAACAGGGAACCTACTCAGCTGAATACAGCTTCTGTTCAGCTATGGCATATAGCATGGTGCTCACAGATCAACCTTTCTCAGCTCCGCTTCTAATGCCAATCTTCCTGGTATCCATTTAGTTCAGCTTCAGGGATACAGGATTCAATTAATAAAGAATTAGAGGAGGATAATATAACTAATACAAACCAACACAGGTTTATGGAAAATAAATCCTGTCAAACTAGATAGATTTTTTTTGAATGAAATTACAAGTTTGTTGATAAAAAGTAAAGCACTGTATAATAAATTTTTGTAAGGCATATTGCAAAAGATTTTGATTAAAAAACTAGAATGATACAAAACTAACATGGCAGATACTACATGGATTAAAAGCTGACTAACTGGGAGGTCTCAAGATGTAATTGTAAAGCACAGAATCATCAAGTAGGTGTATTTCTAGTGGGATCTCTCAAGGAAACTGATCACAGCCCTTTGCTAGTTAACATTTTTATCAGTAAGCTGGAAGAAAACAACATTATTTCTGATAAAGTTTGCAAATTAAGTTTGGGAGTGCTAAATGATGAAGAGGACGGATACAGAGCAATCTGGATAACTTGGTGAGCTGGGTGCAAGCAAATAATATGCATTTTAATTCAGCTAAATGTAAATGAATACATCTAGGAACAAAGAATGTAGGCCATACTTACAGAATGGGGACTCTATCCTGGAAAGCAGTGACTATGAAAAAGATTTGGGAGTCATGATGGACAATCAGCTAAACAGGAGTTCGAAGCTCAATGACATGGCCAAAAAAGTTAATGCAATCTTTGGCTAAATAAACCAGGGACCTCCAGTAGAGTAGAGAAGTTACGTTGCCTCTGTCTGGCATTGGAGTGACCACTGCTGGAAGACTGTATCCACTTCTGGTGTCCAGAATTCAAAAAGGATGTGGATTAATTGGAGGGGGTTCAGAGAAGAGCCACAAGAATGATTAAAAGATTAGAAAACATGCCCTTATAGTGATAGGTTCAAGGAGCTCAGTCTGCTTACTTTCCCAAGAGAAGCTTAAGGGGTGACTTGACTTTACTACAATCTATGAGTACCTACATGGGGGGAATTCAGTCTAATGGAGAAAGATATTACAGGATCCAACAGCTGGAAGTCAAAGCTAGACAAATTCATACTGGAGACGGGGTGTAAATTTAACGATGAGGGTGTTTAGCCTTTGGAACACTGTAGCAAGTGTTGTGGATTTTCCATCACTGGTCATTTTTAGATCAAGATTGGATTTTTTTAAAAAAACAAGATATGCTCTAGTTCAAATGGGATTATTTTTTTGCGGGGGGTAAACTATCACCTGAAGTTCTACAGAATGTCAGACTAGAGGATCACATGGTCCCTCCTGGGTAAAAAGTCCCTTTAGCTTGGAGTGGCGCACATTAAAGGAACAGTTGTATCACACACGCACAGCTTCACACTAGTGTAGCTACACTACACTACGTAGCTTTTAGTTAGTTACACTACGATAGCTCTGAAAATGCACTAGTCAACATAAATACACATGCAGGAAGACAGTCCCAATCCTGAAGAAATTCTAATACCCCACTCTATGGGCAAGTCTACGCTACAGTGCTACATTGGCGCAGCTGCACTGATGCAGCTCTGCTGCTGTAGAGTGTCTGGTGGAGAAGCGCTATGCCGATGGGAGAAGCATAAGCTATGTTGGCATGAGAGTGCCTCCTGCTGACATAGCGCCGGCGTGGACAGCATGAAACTTGTGTTGCTCAGTGGAGGAGGGAGGTCCACACCTAACATACATTGCTCAGGGATCGACTTAAGCAGTAGTCGAGACCTGCCCTATATCTTCTTTGAGTGGCAATCAAATGAGTGAGGAAAGTATAACTGTCTCACTTTAGTTATCTTCAGACTTTTCATCTGGCACATCAAGGGTTACCCGGTATTTTCCACATGACTTGCTAGTTAGAAACGCAATAGCCTCTCTTTTTGTCGTTCTTCTCATTCTCCATCCAGCTACTTGAAATCCTAACTTTCCTGCTTTCCTCTAACTTTTTCCGTCTGAAGTGCTCACTTCTGGAATCCTAACAAGTACTGATGAACGGGTACAATGCCATCTTCACTAAGTTCTCAGGTCCAATGAGCCAAGAAACTTGTCCCTGGAATGATAGTATAACATGCAATATTTCAGGAAGAGGGGTTTATTCTGGTGCGGGAGATGGGAGAATTAAAGAGGAAACAAAATGTCCAGGTTATAAGGGGAAGCAAGCAAGCTACAGCCACTCCCTCTCCCTCTCCCTCTCTCTCTCACACACACACACACACACACACACACACACACACCTCTCTTACAGGGATAGGGACAATAGACTAAAGAGCAAAGTGTGGCCTTGCTCCCAAATAGGAACACTGTTGCACACATGCTTTTGCAGTTGTGCTTTCTACACCCTCAATCACTCTTCCCCAAGAGCTGCAGGTTACTAACTGCTGTTCTCCAAATCTTCATTTTTTTCCTAATATAACTGTCACATTTGCTTTAATGTTCATGTGCAGGTTAATAAGCAGATCAAGAGCCTCTGAAACACTAGTGCAAACCTTGACTGTATCAAATCTTCCTTGAAAGCTCTGCAATTTCAGATTAGTGCTTTCCACAAAGATTTTCACATCATCCAACCCTGCTGTCATTAGGTTTTGCTGCTGGTAGATTTTGCCAGATCAATCTTGTCTTCCTGGTCCAGCCTCTGTGCCACCTTCTCCTCTTCATGGCTGCTGCTCTTTGATTCAGCCAGGGTACTCCAAGGAAACATCTCTTCGAGCAAAAGTGTTTGGACTTAGCACAAATTACTTCTCCTGTCTTAGGGTTCTGATGTTTAAAGGCCAAATTCTGCCCACAGATATACCCATGCAACCCCATCAGTGTACCTAAGTGCAGAGTGTTGTTGTTTTTTAAAGTTGAAACAACTTGTCCAGATTTATGCTGTGGCTTTCAGCAAGAAGGAGAGGAAGTGAGACAAAATGAGTCTAATCAATACTACGCTCCCTAGTGGCCTCTAAAATCAAACCTTAGTGTGATCTCTCTCTCTCTCTGGGCACTGGCTTGCTGACCACAAGGAAATTTCAAGATCAAATTAGGTTTCTTTGGGAAAGGCACATGGAGGGAGTCATAGTGTTTTCTATTAACCCCACTTCTAGTTCCACTGGGTTAGTACAAACCTATCTAGCCACAAGATTCAACCATAAAGTAACAGGCTCATAGGAGCATGATCCTTTTTATATCCTGCAAAGCCACGTAAACTGTATTCTGACAAGAAGATCTACAGACACATTTTAAATCAAGCTAGGAATGGTTTGCAAAGTTTCAGTAGAAAACCTCACCAACCCATAGCCTTAATAAAAGGGACCCAGAACTGCACATTCAAGAGAAATCGGCATACATGCTGGAACTAGAGGTGCTACTTCACCCCCTGGCTTGACATGGTTTCCATCATATCCAGGGTTTACAGTTAGTTCAATGGCCCTCAGCACCCCCACTATACAAATTGTTCCAGCACCCCTGGAAAAAACAGTCTTGAGCTACTTCAGTTATGGTGTTTAGGGAGGATAGTTTCTTCTTGGTTAGAGTTAGTGAGACTCATCAGCACATAATGAGAAAGAGAACAAATTCTAGAGTTATCAGAATTACTCTGCTGCACCCAGTTAGATTCATAGACTTTAAGGTCAAAAGAGACCACCATGATTATCTAGTTTGACCTTCTGCACATCGCAGGCCACAAAATCTCACCCACTCCTGAAATAGACCCCTAGCCTCTGGCTGAGTTACTGGAGTCGTCAAATCCTGGTTTAAAGACTTCCAGTTACAAAGAATTCACCATTTACACTAGTTTAAAACCTGCAAGTGACCCATGTCCCATGCTGCAGAGGAAGATTAAACCCCCCCCAGGTCTCTGCCATATTTTGGGTTGGGAAGGAAGTTTCTCCCAGGTCAGATTGGCAATCAGTTAGACCCTGAGTATGTGGGCAAGACCCACCAGGCAGATACCTGGGAGAGAATTATCTGTAGTAACTCAGAGCCCTCCCCATCTAGTGTCCTGTCTCCAGCAGTTGAGGATTTTTGCTACTGGCAGTCACCAATGGGCCACATGCCATCATTGGCAGTCCCATCATACCAGCCCCTCCATAAACTTATTGAGCTCAGTCTAGAAGACTGAGGTTTTTAATTAAATAAAATGGATACAAACCACTGGAAAACTTGCCAAAGTGATGGGTTCTGAATCCTCTGTAATCTGCAGATTCTATAATTTTTCATTGTCTTCTCAAATAGGTCCTTGACTTCCTTGTATTCACTGGTAGTATCACGCAGCTCCACCAACTAAAAACGATAAGCATAACAGAAATCAAGATGTTAACGTGTTTTCAATGAGCTCTCCCAGGCCTTTGACAAAGAAAGCACCCAATCACACTGCATTAGAGATGGAACTACCCTGCAACTACACTCACAATTCAAGCTGCGTGAATAGTTTTTTATTTGAACCAAAGAAATCAATTTTTTTATTTCATCAAATTGAAACCATTTTTTTCTCAAGTTTTGAATCAAAATGTTTGAATCTACTCAAAATGAATTTTCTTCGAGTTTTTCATTTAGTTCTAGTCATTTTTGAGTATGTTTCACCCACGTGTGCAAGTGTGTATTTTAAACTGGTCAAATTTCAAAAAAGCAAGCAAGCTGTACTATACTCCAAACTTTCCCAGAGCCCACACTTACTTAGAGGTCTTTTCACACTTGAAAAGTAATACTAACTGTACTGTAGCAAATTATTTTAAAATAGCTTTGTAACCGTAGTGGCAGACATTTTAATGAGGAAAGCTTTGTAAGTGTCTCTACAATATTTTTTTACATGACTTGATAATCTTCAGAATTCCTCTCACTATGAATTCTTCAGTGTGTTCATTTTTTAAAGAAAAATACTGCTGAGTATTAAAAAAAAAATCTGCATTGAGCTATGGAGCATCACGCTCTAAGTCATTAGTTGGAGTCCAGATCAAGTCAGTAGTGACCAAAAAGTCATTATGATCTGATGGCTGTTCAGTCATGTGCTCTTGTGGAATGAGCTGGTGGTCTTAATTCGCTTCCCAGTGACATGTCTGTGTCAAACATGTCAACTGTATATTTCCTGCTTTCACATGTCACTGGAAACACCACATGAACCTCATCTCTTGAGTTTGAGGGTTGAATTTTAAGTAGTTTACCTTCCACAAGAACTAGTATAGGAAAGATCTCTTCCTGAGTAGAGCTAACCAGTCAAAGAGTACCTTGTACCCTATTTCAGGCAGTGCCGACTGGTCCCAGTTTGGAGGAAACAGATGAAATGGATAAGTAGTTTCCAATTGGCTGTTTGCAAACAAAAGAAATGAACAGGAGTGAGCATACGGCACTTCCACACGGATTATCCTGCCCTGGAGCTTCAATCAGCTCTAAACGCTGTCTTGAAGACACAAGCCACATTAACTATTTTATCTTGATAACACTAGTTGCCAATTCATGCATATTACAGTGACCAGCTATAATAGGGACAAGAGGTAACTTGTTGCCAGAGAGAATAAAGGGTACTGTAAGAGTCAGGCAGCACAATTAAGAGGAGGTAGAATGGGTAAGAAAGCTGTTGAAACTTAATCTTAAGGACACTTCACATAATGCTTCCAGAGCGAGTTCCAATAGCTGCTTGAACCCCTGGGAAATTAGGATGTTACCCCTTTCTCTTCGCCTGGGCTATGCACACACAAAGTGGCGTGCCAGATCAGATTAGTGGTCTGTCTAGCCCACTATCCTGTACCAGACCCTTCAGAAGGAGGTACAAGAAACTGAAGTGGACAGTTACAGCATAACGAGTCTATAAGGAAAGTTTATTCTAACCTCCATCAAATAATTGTGAAACTCTCCTGATTCAGGGTGTTAAATAGTCCTTCCAAAATACAATTATTTTATGTTAGATAATATGACTGTGGCTATTCTTATCCATATAAATCCTTTTTTTAAATCCTGCTGAACTCTTGGCTACAAAGATATCCCGTGGCAGTGAGTTCCAAAAGCTGGTTGTTTTGTGTAAAGAGAAAAGAGGCACTGTAACACTGTAACACTTGTAAAAGCAGCAAAGAGTCTTGTGGCACCTTATAGACTAACAGACGTTTTGGAGCATGAGCTTTCGTGGGTGAATACCCACTTCATCAGATGCATGTAGACGAAGTGGGTATTCACCCACGAAAGCTCATGCTCCAAAACGTCTGTTAGTCTATAAGGTGCCATAGGACTCTTTGCTGCTTTTACAAATCCAGACTAACACGGCTACCCCTCTGATACTGTAACACTTGTTTTCCCAGCTGGGTCCGAAATTTGTTGAACCAAATCATGCTTTAAATTTCCTATTGCTAATTTTATTGAGCCATATGCTGGAACTTTCTCAAATTAACTGAAGTTCCTTAAATCCGAGCGTATGATTCACTGCACATCACAGCATCCCTGAGCCTCCAGGGAAAACATTCTCTGGCTTCCTCCTAGCTCTCCAGAGTGGCATTCCCCAGCTCCTAGTTTTTTGTATGAAGCAAATAATTTTATTCCTGTGGTCCCATACATTAAAGAACAAATAGATACTTGCTCAAGCAACAGAGAGATAGGGTTACCAATAGTAGCAAAGAGTACGCAACTGCTCCAGCTATCTGCAAGCCATCAGTCGCCACAGAGTACCATCAAAGCCTACATCCTGGAGGTGCTGGGGAACCTACGCTCACCATCACATCCACAACACAGCCTAGCGTTAACCCAAACTAGCGTATGCCAGAGGCTTCCCTATGAACTGACACTCTGTGTAGGGCACTGTTTGGCAATAAAATGAAAAAGTAAGTAGTGAACACACTCGCCAATACCTTCTCTCGCTCTTGTTTCCCCCGCCGAAGAATGCAAACTTTGGCCACCTACAGACTTTTCTCCGAGTTTGATAGTGCAAGTTTATCTGGACCATATCTTGAAAGAAAAAAAACACTTAACATGGCAGGAGTTAAAGAACCTTCACTACCCGGTAACTCTGTTTATTTAAATAAAGATATAGTACAGCTATGTATTGCTCCTACTCTGGCCTTCAATGCTTCACAGGTTGGGGTCACTCTTTCACCTGTTCTACTCCTACTTGAGGTCCCTTTTGTTATTCTGACCCATTTCCAGTTCTTCTGTCTCACTGTCATTAGGACTTTATGTTGGAAATCTGACTAGATGTAGTGCTATATCACCATCATCAGTTTTCCTGCAATTCCTCTTACCATCTGGGTTTCTGTTTATGGAATTATACAGACTAAAAGAGGAAGATGCATTAGGTCATCTAGCCAGTGCATTTTTCCTGGCCATACGGGATCGTTCCTTAAGGTTTGAACAAAAGGTTCCCCCTTGTTTGCTGTTTTTTTAATCCTGTACTGATCTCACAGATAAAGCATTATAACACCACTACCACCTTCGTAGTGAAACACAGACTATGCCACTTATGGTATTCTATGTGCACATCAGGGCCGGCTCCAGACCACAGCGCACCAAGCGCGTGCTTGGGGAGGCATGCTGTGGGGGGCGCTCTGCCGGTTGCTGGGAGAGCGGCAAGCGGCTTCAGTGGACCTCCCACAGGCATGCCTGCGGAGGGTCCGCTGGTCCCGCGGCTCCGGTGGAGCATCTGCAGGCACGCCTGCAGGAGGTCCACTGGAGCTGCTGGACCGGCGAGCGGCAGAGCACCCCCCACGGCGTGCCGCTGTGCTTGGGGCAGTGAAATTGCTAGAGCCGGCCCTGGTGCACATGCATTTTTTGGGAGCCACACTCCCTTTTTTATTCATGTGTCAGATACCAAGTACTTTTGAGACATTGGAAAGCCAGTTGAACTTTTAATTTATTTCACAATATTATATCTATGTCACAAACAAAAAGATCTCTGGATCTACTGTTCATTTTCACCTTAGTCCAAGCAACTGACTCCTACCCTGGCTGCATCCTTTATGCCTTCCCTCACCATAATCAGTCTGCAAGAATATCCACTGGTCTTTGCATCTTCACCATGTTTTAAGGTTCAGTTCTCCTCTTTTACTTTCCCCTTTGTTCTTGCATGAGAGTGGCTGTCCCAGAGTTCATAGAGAGTTCACTCACTAGTGTATTTATCAGCAGAGAGCATCTGGAGAGACTTTGTATGAAGGAAGCTATGTTTAAGTCAATCATGTTGTAATGTGTTAAACTTTAAACAAGCCGGTATCTTACCTTGAAAGTTTATCTCATACTGCCAAGAACCAGCTTGAAACAATACAATGCCTTTTCGGTCCGCTAGAAATGCTGCCTCCAGATCTGCAGAAGTCACCGTGGCAGCACAATAATTTGCATGCTATAGAATGAGAGCATGGGAGAATTCCACCCATTACAAATGGACCTTTGGTTTCAATAGTATTATATGCATGCAACAGAGCAGAGGTTAGCCTATAATCTATTCATTTTTTTTAAGTCAATGATAGTGTTAAATTAGGTCAGTTTGGCATGCTTCCTCCTACCACTGAGCAGAGCTAAATACTCTTCTTCCAATGACTATTAGTCTGGTTTAAGGTTGAGTTAGTGCACAAGAGATAGAAAGGATTTACTCAAGAGGAGCCAACTAGGACTCACTCGAAGAGGCACCAGCTGAAGATCTGTTACAGATTTTGATTGAAACGGTGCTTACAAAATGCCAACGCTATTCCTGAGAAACAGCATTAAACTCTCCCTTTCTTTGGTCCTGCACAGAGTTCCAATAGGATCAACTATAAATCCACTGTGACAGATTAGTGGATATAGCACAGCTATAGATCCACCATGTTCAGAGGAGATTGACAGCACTCTACAGAAAAAAGGGCAGTTGAGCTACTAGGATTTCCATAGAGCTACAGGGCAAAACAAAGGTGAAAGGATATGAGAAGGCAGGATCTTTTCTGAATGCAGTAACTGGAAATGGGGCTGTGTAACAGAAAATACTAGAGCAGGTCAAAAGATAATTTTCCAGAGGGAAGAAACCTTTCACAAAAATGGTTTGTTTATTTTCCTTAATTTTCTGCAGAAGTTTTTGACTTTTCAGCAAGATATCAAAACCTAAAATATTTTTATTCCAAGGGGCGTTGCTGTGCCTCCTGGGAGTTGTAGTTTGGGTGCCTTATACTCCCATTTTGTTCTATGGATTAGGCTGTCTGGTCAGACTACATCACTGGTGATGCCCTGTTCTCTCCTCTTTTGGTAGGGAGGAAGGAGCGCAACATAGGAGATGTAGTAGATCCAGAAAGCCCAGCCCACAGTGAGAATGGGAACACTCAAATGATAACTCCCAAGGTGCCATTTTGAATCGGAGTGCAGTATTTTGGTTTTCATGCTTTCGGCTGTCTGTGAAATATCTACATTTTCCTTGGAAACCCAATACCTTTCATGGCACAATTTGTTTAGCTGAAAAACAGTTTTTGACCAAAATTATATGACCAGCCCTAGACAAATACACCAATTTTTAGAGCTATTTCTCAGAAACTTCTACAGAGTATTAATGAAATATTGAGGAACAACTAAAACACAGAGGCACACCTGATAATACAGTAATACACCTGTGCACACAGAGAGCAGTGAGAGAATATCTGTGTGACATCTAGAATGGCTCAGAGCTGGCTGGCTCAGAGTGTTGGGTGTCAGTCGAACACAAGCTCACCTGTTTCCCATATTCAATCCACTGCCCAGATCCATCCAACCAGTACCAGATGTATTCCATTCTGACAATAGATTGCACATGCATGACAGATGGTGCAGAGAGATGTCAAAGTGGGGTAAAAGAGCAGATTGGCTTCAGGTAACTTCCTGAACTCTAATATTGAGAGAGAAATCTTAACTTAACACAAGCCTTAACAGAACTGTTCAGATGGTATCTTATCTTCTTTAAGCATTAGCACATTGGCCATTTTTGAGGTAGGAGCAAGGCTCATTGCATGCTTGGCAAGAGCTCTTTCAACAACAATAGCAGAATCTGTACAGTGCTTGAAAAAAAAAAAAAGGCTCTATTTAGACTGTGATGGATCTCTGTGGGAATCAGGTTGCAGACCTTTTCTGGGGTGCCCTGGATGAGTATACCAGTCAGTATATCCATGCAATGTAATGAGTATACTTATCCTCAGGAGTCCTCCTAAGGAAAAACTGGCTTAAGTCAAAGTACATCCCATAATAGTGGCTTGAGGATTCAGATCCAGTGATTTGTCCTCTCTCTCTCTCTCTCTCAAAGTGCCTGCTAAGCCAGTTAAGAATACAGGATTCCACAGAACAAAGGAAGTGTAATCTATGCATTTATAGGTCCAAAATGTATTTTGAGAGAAAGCCATTTTGGTGGAGGTAGGGGTGGTACAGGGAGGCAGGGTTAGGCTTAATCCCTTCCGTAAAGACCAGCTCTTCAGTTTGGATTTGAATCAGACTTCCATAAAGTTCATGTTTGGCTCCAGGGATTTTGTTTGGGTCCATATCTCGAGGCTAGTAGCAGAAGGCCAATGATGAGCAACATGGCTATCCATCAGCCAAATATTAATAATCCTACTATTTGGAGAATGTGGGGTTTTCTTTTGTTTTTTTTTTTAAACTTGACCATCTCAATTTTCGAATCCAAACAATATCCTCTCTGTACTTAGTTGCTTTGCTATCCCGTGTACAACTTTTGCTTATAACTAGTTGCACACACATTCAAGAAGTGCCTATCTGCTTAGAATGCAAGTTTACAAGAGGCTGTGGCTGAGATTTTTCAAAGCTGCCTAACAAGTCTGCATACCCAATTCCAGGAGGATTTGGGTTTCCATCTCTCTTAGTAGGCTTTGAAAATCCCACCAAACCTGCTTCTAGATCTGAAAAGAGCACCTTTCAAGACCCAAGTACCTGATTAACAAGAAGAAACCCAATCACTCAATTTAAAAAACATATTAAAAGAAAGCTCCCAGTCTAAGTTTATCTGAGTACAAAGATTAGAGCACAAAGGTCCAGTCTGAGTAATTCCAGGAACTAAAAGGCCTGTGAAATGATCAGAGTTCTCGTCTTTTGATTGCCTTGACAAAATCCTTTATTCAGATTCTTACCCCTGCATTGTTATTCCTCCTTAATCTATAGTAATATGTGCAAGGTCCATTCCTATAAAGACGAACCTTGTTTGTTCTCATTCAAACCGCACTGCAGTGGATTTGCTAGGCTTATATTAGCACCAGTTTCTTTTCCAAAGCCTTCCAGGGTGGCACTTGTGCCTGTTATTTGCACTTTCCAAAGTTGTGCCTGTCACTAAAGTTTCTCAGATCTTTAGTTTACTATAAGATCATGCCAAAATTGACAGTTTTAATTTTTTTTTTAGCTCATAAAAACAAGCTTTCATTTTGGAAGCACTTCAATGGATAGACATCCCTCACCTTGTAGTAGAGCCTAAAAGCAGCCAAATAAAGGGGTCTTCTTAAATCAGAAAGCCAAGTTCTCCCTTAAATATAGATGGTTTTTGTGCTATCATATACTGTGCACATCAAAAGCAATCTTACAGTACATTTCTTACTGACAGTAGAATTCAGATAGAGAAGTGAGAGGCAAGCAATTAAGGAAAATATAGTTTCTTAACAGACACATCATTATGTTACTCACTGCAAGCAGGCATTCTTCCCAAACTATATTTAAAACAAAATCCACATGCTGTCTAAACACACTCACTCCCCTTCTCCCTGGATTGGCTTTACTAACAAAGCCCAGAAAAAGCTATTTTCTCCAGACTTAAGTGTTCATAGGGTTCTTACCTAAGCACTATCCTGTCATAATCCTCTGCAGGCAGGGAGCCCCTCCCACCACTCTTATACACAGGTGGGGTAGTTAGTCACCTGCCTCTGAGTCAGAAGAACCCACTTAACCCCTTCTCAGCAGAATTAAGATCTTCAGCTTGGGAAAAATGTTTCAGAAAAACACTGTCATTGTGTTACACACAATCTAACTACACCTCTGCATGCTGTCACCTTTTCTCAAGTATTTCCCTTTCTGAGGTGCTAGGCTATCCTTTATATTTAAAGTAGTATTCCTTAGAAAACTGAAGCCAATAACATTTCATAAGAACATAAGAACGGCTGTACCGGGTCAGACAAAAGGTCCATCTAGCCCAGTATCTGTCTACTGACAGTGGCCAATGCCAGGTGCCCCAGAGGGAGTGAAGCTAACAGGTAATGATCAAGTGATCTCTCTCCTGCCATCCATCTCCATCCTCTAACAAACAGAGGCTAGGGACACCATTCCTTACCCATCCTGGGTAATAGCCATTTATGGACTTCACCACCATGAATTTATCCAGTTCTCTTTTAAACCCTGTTATAGTCCCAGCCTTCACAACCTCCTCAGGTAAGGAGTTCCACAAGTTGACTGTGCGCTGCGTGAAGAAGAACTTCCTTTTATTTCTTTTAAACCTGCTGCCTATTGTTTTCATTTGGTGACCCCTAGTTCTTGTATTATGGGAATAAGTAAATAACTTTTCCTTATCCACTTTCTCCACATCACTCATGATTTTATATACCTCTATCATATCCTCCTTAGTCTCCTCTTTTCCAAGCTGAAGAGTCCTACCCTCTTTAATCTTTCCTCATATGGGACCCTCTCCAAATCCCTAATCATTTTAGTTGCCCTTTTCTGAACCTTCTCTAGTGCCAGTATATCTTTTTTGAGGTGAGGAGACCACATTGTACACAGTATTCGAGATTTGGATTTATATAAGGGCAATAATATATTCTCAGTCTTATTCTCTATCCCCTTTTTAATGATTCCTAACATCCTGTTTGCTTTTTGACCACCTCCACACACTGCATGGACATCTTCAGAGAACTGTCCATGATGACTCTAAGATCTTTTTCCTGACTCGTTGTAGCTAAATTAGCCCCCATCATATTGTATGTATAGTTGGGGTTATTTTTTCCAATGTGCATTACTTTACATTTATCCACATTAAATTTCATTTGCCATTTTGTTGCCCAATCACTTAGCTTTGTGAGATTTTTGAAGTTCTTCACAGTCTGCTTTGGTCTTAACTATTTTGAGCAGTTTAGTATCATCTGCAAACTTTGCCACCTCACTGTTTACCCCTTTCTCCAGATCATTTATAAACAAATTGAATAGGATTGGTCTAGGACTGACCCTTGGGGAACATCACTAGTTACCCCTCTCCATTATCAGAATTTACCATTAATTCCTACCCTTCGTTCTCTGTCTTTTAACCAGTTCTCAGTCCATGAAAGGACATTCCCTTTTATCCCATGGCAGCTTAATTTACGGAACAGCCTTTGGTGAGGGACCTTGTCAAAGGCTTTCTGGAAATCTAAGTACACTATGTCCACCGGATCCCCCTTGTCCACGTTTGTTGACCCCTTCAAAGAACGCTAATAGATTAGTAAGACATGGTTTCCCTTTACAGAAACCATGTTGACTTTTGCTCAACAGTTTATGTTTTTCTATGTGTCTGACAATTTTATTCTTAAATATTGTTTCAACTAATTTGCCCGGTACTGACGTTAGACTTACCAGTCTGTAATTGCTGGGATCACCTCTAGAGCCCTTTTTAAATATTGGCGTTACATTAACTAACTTCCAGTCATTGGGTACCAAAGCCAATTTAAAGGACAGGTTACAAATCTTAGTTAATAGCTCCGCAACTTCATAATTGAGTTCTTTCAGAACTCTTGGGTGAATGCCATCTGGTCCCGGTGACTTGTTAATGTTGAGTTTATCAATTAATTCCAAAACCTCCTCTAGTGACACTTTAATCTGTGACAGTTCCTCAGATTTGTCACCTACAAAAGCCAGCTCGGGTTTGGGAATCTCCCTAACATCCTCAGCTGTGAAGACTGAAGCAAAGAATCCATTTAGTTTCTCCGCAATGACTTTATCATCTTTAAGCACTCCTTTTGTATCTTGATCGTCAAGGGGCCCCACTGGTTGTTTAGCAGGCTTCCTGCTTCTGATGTACTTAAAAAACATTTTGTTATTACCTTTGGAGTTTTTGGCTAGCCGTTCTTCAGACTCCTCTTTGGCTTTTCTTATTATACTCTTGCACTTAATTTGGCAGTGTTTATTTTCCTTTCTATTTGCCTCACTAGGATTTGACTTCTACTTTTTAAAGTCTTTTTATCTCTCACTGCTTCTTTTACGTGGTTGTTAAGCCACGGTGGCTCTTTTTTAGTTCTTTTACTGTGTTTCTTAATTGGGGGTATACATTGAAGTTGGGCCTCTATTGTGGTGTTTTTAAAAAGCACCCATGTAGCTTGCAGGGAATTCACTTTAGTCACTGTACCTTTTAACTTCTGTTTAACTAACCCCCTCAATTTTGCATATTTCCCCCTTTTGAAATTAAATGCCACAGTGTTTGGCTGTTGAGATGTTCTTCCCCCCACAGGGATGTTGAATACTATTGTATTATGGTCACTATTTCCAAGTGGTCCTGCTATAGTTACCTCTTGGACCAGCTCCTGCGCTCCACTCAGGGTTAAATTTAGAGTTGCCTCTCCCCTTGTGGGTTCCCATACCAGCTGCTCCATGAAGCAGTCATTTAAAGTATCGAGAAATTTTATCTCTGCATTTTGTCTTGAAGAGAAATGTTCCCAGTCAATATGGGGATAATTGAAATTCCCCACTATTATTGGGTTCTTAATTTTGATAGCCTCTCTAATTTCCCTAAGCATTTCATCATCACTATTACTGTCCTGGTCATGTGGTTGATAATAGATCCCTAATGTTATATTTTTATTAGAGCATGAAAATTCTATCCATAGAGATTCTATGGAACATGTGGATTCGCTTAAGATTTCTACTTTATTTGAATCTACATTTTCTTTCACATATAGTGCCACTCCCCCCCCCCCCCCGCACACCTGTTCTGTCCTTCCAATATATTTTGTATCCCGGAATGATTGTGTCTCATTGATTGCTCTCAGTCCATCAGGTTTCTGTGATGTCTATTATATCAATATCCTCATTTAATACTAGGCACTCTAGTTCACCCATCTTATTATTTAGACTTCTAGCATTTGTGCACAAGCACTTTAAAAACTTGTCACTGTTTATTTGTCTGCCCTTTTCTGATGTGTCAGATTCTTTTTTATGTGACTGTTTATCATCTGATCTGGCCCTTACATTATCCTCTTCCATCCTCTGCTCCTGACTATAACCTGGAAATTCTCTATCATTAGACTCTCCCCTAAGAGAAGTCTGTGTCCGATCCACATGCTCCTCTGCAGCAGTCGGCTTTCCCCCATCTCCTAGTTTAAAAACTGTTCTACAACCTTTTCAATGTTTAGTGCCAGCAGTCTGGTTCCACTTTGGTTTAGGTGGAGCCCATCTCTCCTGTATAGGCTCCTCCCATCCCAAAAGTTTCCCCAATTCCTAATGAACGTAAACCCCTCCTCTCTACACCATTGTCTCATCCAGGCATTGAGACTCTGAATCTCTGCCTGACTACCTGACCCTGCCCGTGGAACTGGGAGCATTTCTGAGACTGCCACCATAGAGGCCCTGGATTTCAGTCTTCCCTAGCAGCCTAAATTTGGCTTCCAGGACACCTCTCCTACCCTTCCCTATGTCATTGGTACCTACGTGTACCATGACCACCGGCTCCTCCCCAGCACTACACATAAGTCTGTCTAGATGCCTCGAGAGATCTGCAACCTTCGCACCAGGCAGGCAAGTCACCATACGGTTCTCCCGGTCATCAAAAACCCAGCTATCTATGTTTCTAATGATCGAATCTCTCATTACTAACACCTGCCTTTTCCTAGCAACTGGAGTTCGCTCCCCCGGAGAGCTAACCTCAGTGTGAGATGCAACCCCAGCACCATCTGGAAGGAGGGTCCCAACTATGGGAAGGTTTCCCTCTGCTCCCATTGACTGTTCTGGTTCCCTGGGCCTTTCATCCTCCTCAACAGCACAGAGGCTGTCTGACCGGAGGTGGGACAATTCTACAGTGTCCCAAAAAGCCTCGTCAACATACCTCTCTGCCTCCCTTAGCTCCTCCAGTTCTGCCACCCTGGCCTCCAAAGTCCGTACATGGTCTCTGAGGGCCAGGAGCTCCTTGCACGGACTGCACACATACGCCACCCGCCCACAGGGCAGGTAATCATACATGCTACACTCAGGGGCAGCTCTAGACATTTTGCCGCCCCAAGCACGGAGGGTCCGCCGAAGCCGCGGGACCAGTGGACCCTCCGCAGGCAAGCCCCCGAAGGCACCCTGCCTGCCACCCTAGCGGCGACTGGCAGAGCGGCCCCCACTGCTTGCCACCCCAGGCATGCGCTTGGAGCGCTGGTGCCTGGAGCTACCCCTGGCTACACTCAGTGCAATAAACCGGATAGGCCCCACTCTGCAGCTGGGCTTCTGCCTGCATTGTCTCCTAGTTTATGGAAGGGTTGTTTAAGGCAAGAAGTTTTAAATGTAGTTTGGTTTATAAGTTTTAAGGGGACTAAAGGGGAACAGGTAGAACCAACAAGGGACCCCTGGTTCCTTCCCACTCACCGGCCAAACTCCCTTGTGAAACTCCCTATTTCCAGCCCCTGGTTGCTTGTGCACGGCTTTATAAAGCCCTGGCCTGTGTGAATGCCCCTCCCCCTGATTAAGGCTCAGCCAATTACCAGAGGCTTCTAGCTTTCAAACCTTCCTTTGAAGCTCACAGCCTCCAACTGCCAGCCACAGCACACGGTCCTTCAAACAAACAAACAAACAAACAGAGTGACAAACACAAGCTCAACACACAGCAAGTAACCCCCAAACACAAACACACACACTACAGACAATCACTTACCCCACAGATGCTGTATTCGCTCCTCCTTCACCTGGAGAACTCCCTTGCGAAACTCCCTGTTAGCAGCCTGTTATAAACAGATAGTTAAGGGTTAATAGAACAGGAGTACTTCATGTCTCTTTTGCCTGTAAAGGGTTAACAAGTCCAGTGAGCCTGGCTGTCATCTGACCAGAAGACCAATCAGGGGACAGGATACTTTCAAATCTTGAGGGAGGGAAGTTGTGTGTGTGCTGTTAGTTCTTGGTGATTGTTCTCTCTGGGTTCTGAGAGTCACCAGATGTGCAACCAAGTTTCTCTCCAATCTCTCTGATACAGTCTCTTATGTGTCCAGAATAGTAAGTACTAGGTAGATAAGGCGAGTTAGGCTTATGTTTGTTTTCTTTATTTACAAATGTGTATTTGGCTGGAAGGAGTTCAAATTTGTATTTTGCTGAAAGGATTTTACTTTGTACTTGTATACTTAGGCTCGGAGGGTATTCCCAGTGTCTATAGCTGAAAGACCCTGTAACATATTCCATCTTAAATTTACAAAGATAATTTTTACTGTTTTTCCTTCTTTAATTAAAAGCTTTTCTTGTTTAAGAACCTGATTGTTTTTTTATTCTGGTGAGACCCCAGGGGACTGGGTCTGGATTCACCAGGGAATTGGTGGGGAGAAAGGAGGGAAGGGGGAGAGAGAGGTTAATTTCTCTCTGTGTTAGGATTACTTTCTCTCTCAGGGAGAGTCTAGGAGGGAGAGAGAGAAGGAGTGGGGAAGGTGGATTTTCCTCTCTGTTTTAAGAGTCAAGGAGTTTGAATCACAGTGATCTTCCAGGGTAACCCAGGGAGGGGAAGCCTGAGAGAGGCAACGATGAGGGAAAGGGTTTACTTTCCTTGCATTAAGATCCAGAGGCAGGGCCATCCTTAGGCATAGGCAACATAGGCAGCTGTGTACGGCACCTGAAAATTTGGGGCACCACTGGGTCTTAGTGTCCACCCTCTTGTTTTCCTATCCCTGTTCTGACCCTTCCTGCAGGCTCCCACAGATGGCTGCTCTAGCCTGGTGAGTCTTCCTTGGGAGGGAATCTAGTAGTTAAAAGTGAAAAAACCTCCAGCCTGCCAGACCTATTAGCACAACATTGAAACTGTTAAAGAGACATTCAAGGGGTAATAAAGCCATTTAACAGGCATTTGCCAACCCCAAGGTATATACTGACAGGTTTCAGAGTGGTAGTCCTGTTAGTCTGTATCAGCAAAAACAAGGACGAGTCCTTGTGTCACCTCAAAGACTAACAAATTATTTGGGCATAAGCTTTTGTGGACTAGAACCCATTTCATCAGATGTCCACGAAAGCTTATGCCCAAATACATTTTTATACTGTCAGTTTCTGACTTTACTGACAAAAACAGTTGTGCATTAATGTAATATTTACACAGAACATGTCAGTCTACAGGACCTTAGTTTAAAATTTGCTTTAAAAATATTTCATTAGTGAGCTGGTGAAGATTATAAAATCACATTTCTAAAAAATGCTTGCATAGAGTTTTAGATGCACAATCATCTTTAGCCTTAAATGTGTGGATCTTCAGACATAGTTTTTTAAATAAATCCTTCAAAAGACCTCCCTTATCTGAAATACACATTTTAATTACTATAGTTAAAAAAAAAAGTGCTTCCAAGTCTTCCTGTCCTTTCTGTCCATCCCTTCACCACCTCTCCCCCCACTCCCCACTGAAGAGAGCCCTTAAAGGGACGACAGTCCTTCCCTTCCAGATAGCTGGACAAAGAGTTCCCTTTCTTTACTTCTGACTATCCGACAAACTAGTTTTAAAAGAACCCTCCAGCAAAATCAGTACCTTAGTAAGACAAAATCCTTGTTATACCTAAAATCTTTGGAAACATATTTTTTTAAAGTTGGTGAAATTTCATAACCATGTCTTTTGTTATGGAGATCACACAAAGTAAATTACTGTTCCCTTTTTCTAAAAGCAATGAACATTGTTATGAACACACTAAACCTCTCTGATTAATTTAAAAGAATGTCTTTGTTTCAGTGAGTTAAATATGTAGTAATCTGGAATGCTGGCTTAAGATTTGAGTACATTTAAAATATAAATTCAACTTAGAAATACTGATGAAGAAAATGTAAAACAGAGAAGAGCTGCATCATGTATTCCATTATATGTAATGTTGTATTCAGCAGGACAGCTAACTCACCCTTACTATGAAGTTTTTGCAAATAAATCTCTGACAAACTTCAGGGCATATCAAAAAACCTGTGACTGACATTTTTTATTCCCAAATTTTAGTGCTTTTAATTAGGTACTTTCTTCATGTCCATTCTGTATGAGGGAGAGTGCATGGAAGTCTCTGCGGGGAACTGTGACTCTCCGCCACCACGAGGCTGGCTGGGCATCTCATTATCCTTTGCTGTCAAGTCCCTCCTCCCCCTCCCCCATCAGGCTGTGAGCTTGGGCTGCCATCCAGCATAGGGGCACCAGTTTAATAATACTGCCTAGGGCCCCATAAATCCTAAGGATGGCCCTGTCCAGAGGGTCTGGGTCTTGGGGGTCCCCGGGCAAGGTTTTGGGGGGACCAGAGTATACCAGGCACTGGAATTCCTGGTTGGTGGCAGCGCTACAAGTACTAAGCTGGTAATTGAGTTTAGAGGAATTCATGCTGGTACCCCATCTTTTGGACACTAAGGTTCAGAGTGGGGGTTTATACCATGACAGAGCCCCTGTTCGCAAAGCTCCCTTGCACTTACTGTCACATACAGTAACACATGTTAGAAGGAAGTGCAGATGGGACAGATGGCTTTGGCAGGTATGCTGATTCCAGTCTCCATGCATAAGTCAGTATTTTTACCTTTATTATTGGATTCCTGTATCTCCTACAATGTGCTCAAACTATAAAAAGAGGCTCGGACCCTGCTTGCTGTCTGTGGACTGCTTGCTGCCCTGCAAGGAGAGTGAGAGCAGACCAGGACTTTGTAGCATCTTCTGATTCTTTTAACACTTCCTTTGTTTCTGTTACTTGCCCCACCGATTTTGTGGCAAGTTGTCTTAACCATTTAACAGCAGTGGTTATAGTTTGCAATATTTTATATTTCAAGACTACAGTTTCTTCCCTAGCCTTACAAATTTCATTCCATGTTTCGTCCCTGCTTTTTTAACTTCATATTGACATCTTTTGCTAGCAACCCAGCAGGTCCACAAATTATCAAACTCTGTGGGGATTTGAAGGGAGGGGATAAGGGGGTTCCCTAGTTCGTGGTTTTCCGTCATGTTAAATCGTGATTCCTACAGCGGACAGCTCGTTTACTCACCAGATGAGCTGTCGAGGTCACCAATATTGTCAGACTTTAACAATGTGGTGCTCTGCTCTGTTCAATGTTGATAACAGTTGGCTGCATGCATGCATTCCCTCTATGTGCTACCCTGGTTCTGCACAGATAGCAGACATGGACACCACAGACCCTGAAAGAACCCGCAATGACCATAGACTCTGATAAGGTACAAAGGTACCTGGCCAGGTTTATTATCAAACGAAGCACAGTAATAGTTTCCTGCAGACTCTTCAGGATAGACTACGAATATGTGCCCCCTGCCAATGGACCGGCTCAGTCAGTGGCAGGACTCTCCACTGCCCCCCAGGCCAAACAAAGACAATACCTCAGGGGTACACTTTTATACACAGGTACAAACAAGTTACACATCACTCCCGATGTATTGAGGTACAACCCCTCTTCGTGTTAGGGTGCAGCCTCTCACCTTGTACATATTGGTTTGAACAAAACAATTCTATCAGATTACCCTTCTGCCCGTCTTTAGGATGGGTCAGCTTTTTCCTTGTTATCTATCTGGAATGTGCTCATGCTGGAGTGTTCTGGTACCATCCTGGCATGTGTTTGCATCACTTGTGCCCAGTACCCTGTAGATATGTGTGGTTTTGCAGCATTAGCCCTCTTCATACCAGATTCTGTGAGCAGGGCCTGCCTCTTGCTCACAGCTTAATTTTGCTTTATGTCAGCAAAGTCTTGACCATTACGTTAGTTCAGGACTTAAGTTTCATACCAGGTCTTTGATATAAGGATTTATGTTCCATGGCCTCATCCTACAACAACTGGATTCATAAAATATTTTTTAGAATTTGTTCTGTTGGCTTGATTTTGGTATCTTTTTCTTCCTGGGATGAATAGTTCCCTCAATGTGTTTTCTCTAAATTAAAATCTTTGTTTCTGCTTGTTTCGGTCTAACTCCGTCCTTCTGTTCTCTATTACAACTTTTCCCTCCTGGGGGTAGGTGTTGTCTTTTGAGTTCACTTTTGTTTCTCTTTTGCTGGGCTCAATCCACCTCATTAGGAGTTAGACTGAGTCAAGACCTCCAGAATTTAGCCTACCTTTATTATAGCTCTTTATCTAGTGTCCTGTGTATTTTTTATTCCTTTACCTTGAGGTTTAAGCCCACTTCACCCAGCTTTCCCCACTGCATCCCCCTTTCCTTCCAACACTGCCCTCTCCACAATAGTCTGGATCTCCCCAATATTTTGTCTCCATAAAGGGAAGAGAGGGGCTGAACAGGATGTAGCCGGTGGTTGTAAAGTTACTGGGACAGCAGTTATGAGTCCTTTTACTTCCCTTCCCTTGCTGTCTGCTCAACACGCCTCCCATCAGAGCACCAATTTAGATTTCCTTCCTGTACCTACCAAGGGAATCGCAGGGTAGGAAAGAGAGAGGATTCTAATCCAGGGATACCATAAATCATGGGAAACCTGAACATTCTGACTGTGGCTCTTAGCCAGAGTAAAGACGGGGCCAGCTTCGGCTTTAGGGAACACTCCCTCATTTGGCTCAGAGTGTTGAGACTACAACCACAATTACTTAACTTTCTTTTTTTTTCCCAAATATCATGGATTGCAAGTGAGATGCAAAATTGTCAGTACTAAGCCTGAAGCCCTCTGTGAATCCATGGAACAGGTACAACCAGCAACACCAGCAAGTTTCCCTAAAGACAGTATAATGATACAGAGACCCATTGGTGGTTCTCTGCCAGCGACTCTTGTCATGTCTGACCTACTACACCTCACATACTGTTGTCATAATCTGTATCTAAAAGGTGTCATTTAGGGTATCAGATACAAACAGGTAACACCATGGTCCAAACAATCATTGTATGATGTATGTAGGTGTGTGTCCAAGGAGTTATGGGCTAGAAATAGGAGCTTAAAATGTGTTTGGCAAGAAATGTATAAGCCCAGTCTGCCCTAGGCAGAGGAATGTACATTTGCTTGTATGACCTGCCTGGTCATCAGGCACAGACAATGAAGGCACATTTACATGCAAGATGAACAAAGCCATCAGGACAGCAAGTGGGGAAAGATGACCACAATCTCCACAGAGTGTGGAGACTGCCGCGTCTCCATCCTCCAAGATTCAAAGAAACTGAGCACTTTGGACGCCATACAGGATCCTGGCCAGAAAGGCTGCTCAGCGGTTGCTGGAAAAGAGAGTCACAACTTTTCAGAACAACAGACTCCAGCAGAGGTGAAAGTAAGCTGGTACGGCATACTGGTAAAAAGTGTCCACCGGTACCGGCCCCTACAGCTGACTTTAAAGTGCTGCCGTGGCAAAGGACCCTGCTTAAAGTGCTGCCACTTTAACATCATTGCCCCTTTTGCCACCCCCCTGCTGCCGATGGGGGCGAGGCCAGAAGGAGCAGCTGCCCCAAGGCCAGCGATTTAAAAGGTCCCAGGGCTCTGGCCGCTGCTGCCGCTACTGCTACCCGGAAGGACCAGGCAGCTTGGAAGGACTGGCTGCAGGGACACTGACACCCCCACCCCCGCCCCTTCCACCTGAGGCCCTGCCTTGTCCAGGGGCCAGAGCCGGCCCCTGTACCAGTAAATCTTTGGTGTTACTTTCACCGCTGGACTCTAGCTTGTTAAATCAGGTTTTAATCTTGTTTTTGTTTGCGTGTAATCCTTTGTATCTTTAATCCCTTTACTTGATATCACTTGAATCCATGCCTTTTTGACTAATAAACTTCCTTTATTTTTAATATAAACTAACAGTGCACAGTGATTGAAATAAGAGTGCTTGTTAAACCGCAGTTAAATTAATGAGCTACATAAGAACATAAGAACGGCCGTACCGGGTCAGACCAAAGGTCCATCAAGCCCAGTATCAGAGGGTAGCCGTGTTAGTTTGGATCTGTAAAAGCAGCAAAGAATCCTGTGGCACCTTATAGACTAACAGACGTTTTGGAGCATGAGCTTTCGTGGGTGAATACCCACTTCCTCAGATGCATGTAATGGAAATATCCAGGGGCAGGTATATATATGTGTGCTAGCAAGCAAGCTAGAGATAACGAGGTCAGTTCAATCAGGGAGGATGAGGCCCTGTTCTAGCAGTTGAGGTGTGAAAACCAAGAGAGGAGAAACTGGTTCTGTAATTGGCAAGCCATTCACAGTCTTTGTTCAATCCTGAGCTGATGGTGTCAAATTTGCAGATGAACTGAAGCTCAGCAGTTTCTCTTTGAAGTCTGGTCCTGAAGTTTTTTTGCTGCAGGATGGCCACCTTAAGGTCTGCTATAGTGTGGCCAGGGAGGTTGAAGTGCTCTCCTACAGGTTTTTGTATATTGCCATTCCTAATGTCTGATTTGTGTCCATTTATCCTTTTCCGTAGAGACTGTCCAGTTTGGCCGATGTACGTAGCAGAGGGGCATTGCTGGCATATGATGGCGTATATTACATTGGTGGATGTGCAGGTGAATGAACCAGTGATGGTGTGGCTGATCTGGTTAGGTCCTGTGATGGTGTCGCTGGTGTAGATATGTGGGCAGAGTTGGCATCGAGGTTTGTTGCATGGATTGGTTCCTGAGCTAGAGTTATTATGGTGTGGTGTGCAGTTACTGGTGAGAATATGTTTCAGGTTGGCAGGTTGTCTGTGGGCAAGGATTGGCCTGCCACCCAAGGCCTGTGAAAGTGTGGGATCATTGTCCAGGATGGGTTGTAGATCCTTGATGATGCGTTGGAGGGGTTTTAGCTGGGGGCTGTATGTGATGGCCAGTGGAGTCCTGTTGGTTTCTCTCTTGGGTTTGTCTTGCAGTAGGAGGCTTCTGGGTACACGTCTGGCTCTGTTGATCTGTTTCTTTATTTCCTCATGCGGGTATTGTAGTTTTGAGAATGCTTGGTGGAGATTTTGTAGGTGTTGGTCTCTGTCTGAGGGGTTAGAGCAGATGCGGTTGTACCTCAGTGCTTGGCTGTAGACAATGGATCGTGTGATGTGCCCGGGATGGAAGCTGGAGGCATGAAGGTAGGCATAGCGGTCGGTGGGTTTTCGATATAGGGTGGTGTTAATGTGACCATCACTTATTTGCACCGTGGTGTCAAGAAAGTGGACCTCCCGTGTAGATTGGTCCAGGCTGAGGTTGATGGTGGGGTGGAAGCTGTTGAAATCATGGTGGAATTTTTCCAGAGTCTCCTTCCCATGGGTCCAGATGATGAAGATGTCATCAATGTAGCGTAGATAGAGAAGGGGTGTGAGTGGACGAGAGCTGAGGAAGCGTTGTTCCAGGTCGGCCATGAAGATATTGGCATATTGTGGGGCCATGCGGGTGCCCATAGCAGTGCCACTGATCTGGAGATATATATTGTCATCAAATTTGAAATAGTTGTGTGTAAGTATAAAGGCACAGAGCTCAGCAGCCAGTTGTGCTGTGGCATCATCAGGGATGGTGTTCCTGACAGCTTGTATTCCATCTGTGTGTGGGATGTTTGTGTAGAGAGCCTCTACATCCATGGTGGCTAGGATGGTGTTTTCTGGGAGGTCACCAATGCATTGTAGTTTCCTCAGGAAATCAGTGGTGTCGCGGAGATAGCTGGGAGTGCTGGTGGCATAGGGTCTGAGTAGAGAGTCCATATATCCAGACAGTCCTTCAGTGAGAGTGCCAATGCCCGAGATGATGGGGCGTCCAGGATTTCCGGGTTTGTGGATCTTGGGTAGTAGATAGAATAACCCTGGTCGGGGCTCTAGGGGTATGTTGATTTCTTCTGGTGTTAGTGTAGGGAGTGTCCTGAGTAGATGCTGTAGTTTCTTAGTGTATTCCTCAGTGGGATCTGAGGGAAGTGGCCTGTTTCTCCTCTCTTGGTTTTAACACCTCAACTGCTAGAACAGGGCCTCATCCTCCCTGATTGAACTGACCTCGTTATCTCTAGCTTGCTTGCTAGCACACATATATATACCTGCCCCTGGATATTTCCATTACATGCATCTGAGGAAGTGGGTATTCACCCACGAGAGCTGAGGAAGCGTTGTTCCAGGTCGGCCATGAAGATATTGGCATATTGTGGGGCCATGCGGGTGCCCATAGCAGTGCCACTGATCTGGAGATATATATTGTCATCAAATTTGAAATAGTTGTGTGTAAGTATAAAGGCACAGAGCTCAGCAGCCAGTTGTGCTGTGGCATCATCAGGGATGGTGTTCCTGACAGCTTGTATTCCATCTGTGTGTGGGATGTTTGTGTAGAGAGCCTCTACATCCATGGTGGCTAGGATGGTGTTTTCTGGGAGGTCACCAATGCATTGTAGTTTCCTCAGGAAATCAGTGGTGTCGCGGAGATAGCTGGGAGTGCTGGTGGCATAGGGTCTGAGTAGAGAGTCCATATATCCAGATAGTCCTTCAGTGAGAGTGCCAATGCCCGAGATGATGGGACGTCCAGGATTTCCGGGTTTGTGGATCTTGGGTAGTAGATAGAATAACCCTGGTCGGGGCTCTAGGGGTATGTTGATTTCTTCTGGTGTTAGTGTAGGGAGTGTCCTGAGTAGATGCTGTAGTTTCTTAGTGTATTCCTCAGTGGGATCTGAGGGAAGTGGCCTGTTTCTCCTCTCTTGGTTTTCACACCTCAACTGCTAGAACAGGGCCTCATCCTCCCTGATTGAACTGACCTCGTTATCTCTAGCTTGCTTGCTAGCACACATATATATACCTGCCCCTGGATATTTCCATTACATGCATCTGAGGAAGTGGGTATTCACCCACGAAAGCTCATGCTCCAAAACGTCTGTTAGTCTATAAGGTGCCACAGGATTCTTTGCTGCTTTTACAGATCCAGACTAACACGGCTACCCTCTGATACTTGACACCATGCAAGGCACTGCATTTAGCCGTATGGAATGGAAATCCATCAACCTCATGAAGAAACTTGCACAAATACAGACAGATATCATCTTCCCTTCCAAATGCAAACGGATGGACATCATACCAAATGGACTAAAGGTAAAAAATCCACTGCTATCTACATACTACACGGACCACAGTGAGAGATTATGTCATACTCTATCAAAAAAACTGAGGAACCACCTGATCAGCATCCTATACAGCAAACAGGAAAACATCAAAAAAGAGCTCTCCAACCTGGAGACTCTCATTAATAACCAAACTTCTATACAAACGGACTTCACTAGAATAAGACAGGAGATCTACATTACTCACTTCACCTCTCTTCAAAGGAAAAAGGACTGTAAGCTGTCTAAACTCCTACCTGCCACATGGGGCCACAACAGTGGTACCCCTAACCCACCCAGCAATATCGTCAATCTATCCAACTACACACTCAGCCCAGAAGAAAAGTCTGTCCTATCTCGGGGACTCTCTTTCTGCCCTGCCACCCCCACCAACATGATACAGTTCTGTGGCGATCTGGAAGCCTACTTTCGCCGTCTCCGACTCAAAGAATACTTCCAGGACAACACTGAACAGTGCACTGATACACGGGTGCCCTCCCACCAACAGCACAAGAAAAAGAACTCCACATGGACTCCTCCTGAGGGTCGAAATGACAGCCTGGACCTATACATTGAATGCTTCCGCCAGCGTGCACAGGCAGAAATCGTGGAACAACAACATCGCTTGCCTCACAACCTAAGCCGTGCAGAACGCAATGCCATCCACAGCCTCAGAAACCACCCTGACATTATCATCAAAGAGGCTGATAAAGGAGGTGCCGTTGTCATCATGAACAGGTCTGACTATCAAAAGGAGGCAGCCAGACAACTCTCCAATACCAAATTCTACAGGCCACTTCCCTCAGATCCCACTGAGGAATACACTAAGAAACTACAGCATCTACTCAGGACACTCCCTACACTAACACCAGAAGAAATCAACATACCCCTAGAGCCCCGACCAGGGTTATTCTATCTACTACCCAAGATCCACAAACCTGGAAATCCTGGACGCCCCATCATCTCGGGCATTGGCACTCTCACTGAAGGACTGTCTGGATATATGGACTCTCTACTCAGACCCTATGCCACCAGCACTCCCAGCTATCTCCGCGACACCACTGATTTCCTGAGGAAACTACAATGCATTGGTGACCTCCCAGAAAACACCATCCTAGCCACCATGGATGTAGAGGCTCTCTACACAAACATCCCACACACAGATGGAATACAAGCTGTCAGGAACACCATCCCTGATGATGCCACAGCACAACTGGCTGCTGAGCTCTGTGCCTTTATACTTACACACAACTATTTCAAATTTGATGACAATATATATCTCCAGATCAGTGGCACTGCTATGGGCACCCGCATGGCCCCACAATATGCCAATATCTTCATGGCCGACCTGGAACAACGCTTCCTCAGCTCTCGTCCACTCACACCCCTTCTCTATCTACGCTACATTGATGACATCTTCATCATCTGGACCCATGGGAAGGAGACTCTGGAAAAATTCCACCATGATTTCAACAGCTTCCACCCCACCATCAACCTCAGCCTGGACCAATCTACACGGGAGGTCCACTTTCTTGACACCACGGTGCAAATAAGTGATGGTCACATTAACACCACCCTATATCGAAAACCCACCGACCGCTATGCCTACCTTCATGCCTCCAGCTTCCATCCCGGGCACATCAAACGATCCATTGTCTACAGCCAAGCACTGAGGTACAACCGCATCTGCTCTAACCCCTCAGACAGAGACCAACACCTACAAAATCTCCACCAAGCATTCTCAAAACTACAATACCCGCATGAGGAAATAAAGAAACAGATCAACAGAGCCAGACGTGTACCCAGAAGCCTCCTACTGCAAGACAAACCCAAGAGAGAAACCAACAGGACTCCACTGGCCATCACATACAGCCCCCAGCTAAAACCCCTCCAACGCATCATCAAGGATCTACAACCCATCCTGGACAATGATCCCACACTTTCACAGGCCTTGGGTGGCAGGCCAATCCTTGCCCACAGACAACCTGCCAACCTGAAACATATTCTCACCAGTAACTGCACACCACACCATAATAACTCTAGCTCAGGAACCAATCCATGCAACAAACCTCGATGCCAACTCTGCCCACATATCTACACCAGCGACACCATCACAGGACCTAACCAGATCAGCCACACCATCACTGGTTCATTCACCTGCACATCCACCAATGTAATATACGCCATCATATGCCAGCAATGCCCCTCTGCTATGTACATCGGCCAAACTGGACAGTCTCTACGGAAAAGGATAAATGGACACAAATCAGACATTAGGAATGGCAATATACAAAAACCTGTAGGAGAGCACTTCAACCTCCCTGGCCACACTATAGCAGACCTTAAGGTGGCCATCCTGCAGCAAAAAAACTTCAGGACCAGACTTCAAAGAGAAACTGCTGAGCTTCAGTTCATCTGCAAATTTGACACCATCAGCTCAGGATTGAACAAAGACTGTGAATGGCTTGCCAATTACAGAACCAGTTTCTCCTCTCTTGGTTTTCACACCTCAACTGCTAGAACAGGGCCTCATCCTCCCTGATTGAACTGACCTCGTTATCTCTAGCTTGCTTGCTAGCACACATATATATACCTGCCCCTGGATATTTCCATTACATGCATCTAGCCCAGTATCCTGTCTACCGACAGTGGCCAATGCCAGGTGCCCCAGAGGGAGTGAAGCTAACAGGTAATGATCAAGTGATCTCTCTCCTGCCATCCATCTCCATCCTCTGACAAACAGAGGCTAGGGACACCATTCCCTACCCATCCTGGGTAATAGCCGTTTATGGACTTAACCACCATGAATTTATCCAGTTCTCTTTTAAACGCTGTTATAGTCCCAGCCTTCACAACCTCCTCAGGTAAGGAGTTCCACAAGTTGACTGTACGCTGCAACCCCCTAATCATTTTAGTTGCCCTTTTCTAAACCTTTTCTAATGCCAATATATCTTTTCTGAGATGAGGAGACCACATCTGTACACAGTATTTGAGATGTGGGCGTACCATGGATTTATATAAGGGCAATAATATATTCTCAGTCTTATTCTCTATCCCATTTTTAATGATTCCTGCTGTTTAGTATCTCTTTAAAGGGGCAGCAAACTTCTGTGAGTAACCAGGACAGGGCTGGACACTGCAGGGCTGATGGTGTGGGGGAAATTCAGGACTGGGGGATGTTGGGGCTCACTCTGCAGAAAGTCACTGGGCAGTGGAAGCCAGGGTGTGACTTATATGCTTGTCTGCTGGCTGTTGGTGTCAGAGCTTTGAGTCATAGCAGCATAGCATTTAAGACATCCAGAGCTTCAGGGCAGGTGGTAATGCAGTCCTTCCTACGTTGGCTTGAAGCCCAAAGCATCACAATTACCTCCCAGAGTGCTACTGTCCTAACTTACAAAACCATCTGCTGTGGTGGCAGGATAATTGTGACACCGAGCCCCCTGTCTTCACATCCTACGCACTATTGCAATAATCTTGTACAAACTAAGCCTTGTGAGGTATTATTTAATAACTAATACCTCACTGAGCATTAATATTCTTGCATGATGTGTGTACACAATGGGTATTAAGAGTTATGGACATATGCTGGAATTATAACTAAAGCGTGTTGAAACCAGGCATGGTAAGTCTGCACTATACAATGGAACGTATCTTCCCCAACTGGGAGTTACCTGCAAAGTACTTTAAAAGGCAGAGAATATATTTACAAACCACATAAACAGACCCACCGAGCTAGCGAAGGGTGGAGGCAAATTTCACACTAACAAACAGAAGATGACAGCATAGAATCTACACCCAGCAGGAGAGAGAAGCTTGGTCTGGGTTTTACTTTTCAAAGCATACACTGCAAAGGTTTACTGGTCTATAAAGACTGGGGTGGGGGGGTTGATTCTCAAGTGATAAGCAATTGAAGCCACTGATTGTATAAAATTTACTGTATTATAAAAGTGTATAGAATATGGTCTTTTCTGAAACCTAACGATGCTAGTAATTAATATAATGATTAATTTTATGCATTAACACTACATAAGGAATTATGGCTACTCGTTAATATTAGGCCATATGCTCTATGGCAGGGGTCTCAAAGTCCCGGCCCATGGGCCAGCTGCAGCCCAAGAGCCTCCCCACTGCAGCCCGCAGAGGAGAGATGCTTTCAGCCACGCTGCCGGCAATGTCTACTGCAGGCACAGCCCCCCACAGCTTCCATTGGCTGGGGAAGAAGTACAGAGATACCATCACTAGTTGCCGGGCAGAGTCAGCCATGGAGGCAGCGTCACGTTTTTCCACCATGACCATAAAGTCGCATGACAGTTTTATTATTTCTAAGAAATTCAAAATAAAAAATACAATATAAACATTTTCTTTTCTGAACACCATCTTCAGTCACATTATTGGCCCATTGGGAGGATTTGAGGACTGGCCCTGGCCCTAAAGTAAATTGAGTTTGAGATCCCTGTTCAACGGCCAAACAGGGAACAACAGGCTCCCTCCCAGACAAGAGAGAAGGCAGCTATACCTGTCTCTTATGTAAATTAAGCATGGTTGAATCAAAACAATGGAAGCCCTGTTTACATACAAGGGGATGGGAAGCCCACAAGAAGGGAAGAACAGCATGTCATCTTGCTGCTTCTTGAAGCAAAGTCATTGAACTATGGAAGTCATAGCCAGGAAGAGAAGCCATCTTTGGTATCCATCACTAGACAGACATAAGAGAACAGAGCTTTTGCAAGCTGAGAATGATGGATTCTTCAACTGAGGGCGGGGATTGAAATCTCTGGGATCTGAATATAGGTGAGAAACCTGCTTAGGCAGAGATCTTTCACCTAGGAAGACAAGGGAAACCAGGTCCTTGTGCTTTTGTGGAAGATCTTGAGAGAAACCATCTCGAACAATACCTTTATCTTTCTAGATTAAGTTTTAGATGCATGTTTTCACATTTATTTGCTTGTAACCTTTTCCAACATTATTCCTTTTACTTGGCATCACTTCACTTGTGGCCTATTGTTAATTAGTTTGTTTAATTTTAACTATAAACCAACTCAGTGCAGTGTTAAAATGAAAGCATCTATTAACCCCCCGTTACGTTAATAAGCTGGAGCATTTGGGGCTTTTCAAGAAGAAACAGAGTCAAGACAAGAGGGGATATGGGGGGTCACAGCCCCACCTCCCCCTATTTCTGTCAGAGTTTGCCAGGCTGCTCAGTCACTGAGTGTAGCTGGAACTCCTCCCAGCACTGCTGCTACTGGAGCTGGCACGCTGCGCCCTGCAGGGAGAAGCAGGAACAACAGCTGAGAGCTGCAGGGAGGGACCGCTGCTTTCTGAGAGGGGAGACTGAGGGGAAGGGGGGCCTGCCTTTGTGGGGGGGGGGGTGGATGTTACTCGAGCTGTTCTGGAGGCAGCTGAACCTTTAAATTGTGTCCCCGCACTATCAGCAGGTCTGGGTCATCTGAGAACAAGTGAACCTTATTATTTCTCTGAACTGTCAAGGAGATGCACACAATACTGGGAAAATTCAGCACGGGGAGTGTGTTGCAGTCACTTTCTGGTTGTGACCAAGGCTGGTGGCAGCCAGAATGGGGCTGTACGACAGGCTGCTGGGGTCAGAGCTGCTGAACCAGCGCTGTCTAGCACACAGACACATAGGGTGTGACCTGCTTGCCTGAAGGCTGGTTGTGAGCAGCCCAGGTTGGAAGCTACAGCAGCAAAGCATTGTGAGACGCCCAAGGTTATAGAGCAGGCAGTGACCAACCCCTCAGTGGTCTAGATTTCACCCCCCAACCACCGCCACCTACCCCAAACTGAACTCTGTAACAGTATTTCAGTTCCCACACTCATTCCATTGTTGGTTTCTCTGCTAAAACTGGCTAAAAGGAGACCAACTCTCATGGAAATGTTTGTGATCTGGGCACTATATGCTAAAATCTGCATTGAAACCACCAATTGATTTTTAGGCTGTAGAAAGGTCATCAGATGGTATTGATTTGGTGATAGTACAGGCCTGGGTTGTGTTCACGGCAGCAACTTAGTAGAGGAGAAAGAATCGGCAGATTGTCATTGAGTTGTCTTCTACCACTAGTGTGACCAGACAACAGATGTGAAAAATCAGGACAAGGGGTGGGGGGTAATAGGACCCTATATAAGAAAAAGACTCAAAAATTGGGACTGTTCCTATAAAATTGGGACATCTGGTCACCCTATCTACCACCCCCAAATTTTACGATAAATGCTGACCCTATGAGTTACCTGGGCAAATATAGCTCATTCTAGGAAAATGTTTCCCCCTCTTGTGACTGAGCTATATAAAAGGTCAATGAGTCTTCTTCAGCTTGAGGACTTCAGGTTAGTAGAGATCCATGTTTTTAGTGGTAAAAGTCCCAAGTACAAACCACACCAACAGTTCAGTTATACATACCCACTCAGATACAAATAGGTTTTTCGCAATTAAGTTTGACTGAATTGACTGAAATAAAATTTGTTGTAAGTAAGCTGTTCAGACCAAACCAGTAACCACTGAGGTTTATTCAGCCCTAGTCTGACTTTCTGGGAATGTTAGTTTGTGTTATGAATGCATCTTGTGAGCACAGTTTGATAAAGCCAATATAAGGATCAAGTAAACTAGTTTACAAGGCATGTCAGCGTACAGACTTTTCTAGTTCATCTCCGTCTAACCTTTTCCAGTAACTCATGACCTTTCCCATAGAACTGCTCAATCACTTCCTTGTTTCCCAAACTCTAGCTTTTTATTTAATCCATGAGCTATGAAGTGTCAGATGCTGCAATGTTATTGTAGGTGAGTTGGTGCCAGGATATGAGAGAGACATGGTGAATGAGATAATATCTTTTATTGGACCAATTTCTGTTGGTGAGAGAGACAAGCTTTCGAGCCACACAGAGCTCTTCTTCAGGTGACAGGTCTGGGAAATCTACTCAGAGTGCCACAGCTAAATACAAGATAGGACAGATTGTTTAGCATAAGTAGTTAACACACGTTTCAAGGGACAAATCAAGGTGAAATGGCCAGTTAACACCCCTCTAGTCATAGGGAGGAAACGGGGGGGGGGGGAGAAGCAACTGGGAATTGGAGGAGGTTGTTAGTGGGTTACAGATTGTTGTAATAAGCTATAAATCCAATGTCCTTATTAAAACCATGATTTTTAGTGTCTAGCAAAGTTACGAATTTAAGCTCCCGGGCTCATGTTTTGAAAGTGTTGTGCAGGCTGCATTTGCGGCTGAGGACGGATAGGTCAGACATAGAGTGGTCACATTTAGTGCCCTGGATGAGGTACACCATACGTGTAGGACCAATAGATCTTGAAAGGTGCGTTGTGGGGGTGTTGATCATTGTAGCAGTGGAGTTATATTTGTAGATTTTGCATCCTTTGTTTGGGCAGGGTCTGGTGCTGCTTTGAGTTGGTGTGTCCTGGTCTATGGGGAAACCTGTGAGGAAGAGCTCTGTGGAAGCTTGAAAGCTTCTCTCTCACCCACAGAATTTGGTCCAATAAAAGATAGAAACACAAAGCTGGTGAGGTAATAAGATGCTGCAGCTTCATTTTCAAAAAGTGAAGCTATTGGCAAAAGATTCTCCTGAACTGAGACCAAGAGCAACAGTTAGATGCCAGGTCTCAATTCTAGCAATTTCTGACTCGATGGAAAAAATTTTTCATTCCTTGCCAGGAACAGCCCAACTCACTTTCTAAAACAAGCAAGTGGCCACAAATTGAAATCACTGAGCTCATCCAATACTGGTGTTAATTTTCTGTTGAACATTAAGTGATTTGATGCTTTTAATCAAAACAGAAGCCTCCATCCTGCCATAAGATTGATGGTGGTAGACCCTTGCACCTATGGATTTCTAGCGTCAAAAGTGCACATAGACTGCAACAGTTTTAAAATTTCCGGTGTATAAAACAGCTGCTTGAACTATTTTCTTTTGTAATGCAGCAGGTAAGGACTGATAACCTGCCTCATATGTTGTAGGAGAATTTCTGGAGCACTATCAGACTGTTAGCCATTGAATTGAAATGGGGTTTTCCTTTATTTAGCAACTAATTTATCATCGGTAAATGATGTTCCATAAGAAGAAACTTGACTTAAACACACAAGATGTGCCTATTTCACACACTCATTCATTTTTCCCTATAATGGAGAAAAGGTTTTATTTCATTCACTTAGGGATTCCTCTGTATTGGGGAGGTGGAACTGCTCTGTAGTAGTTTAGGAGTGTTGACCTGGTTACTGGGATAGTTACTGTATGAATGTTGGTTTAATTTAATAGCAGACTGTTGGAAAAACAGGCAGGAAGCAGAGCAATGGCTTAAAAGCCACCATCTACCAACACTTACAGGACAATACAAGAGTCATTCACTCTGAAGTTCTACCTCTGCCCCCATCCTGAAATCAGCAGACCTTCTTCATCAAGGAGGAGTCCAAATCTGTGTACACAAGAGAAGACCTGACTGGATTTAAAAAGAGACTCCCTCCATGGAGAGAGAGTTAATGAGAACCAGATTCAGACTGACACCCAGATGTCAGAGGTTAAGGGACACTGGGAAAGTGAGGCCTGCATAGGGTCCCTACCAAAGGATGGCAGGACTCTAAGTAAAATAGACATGCAGATAGACCTTTTGTTATTTTAAAATCCTCTCTGATGTCATGCTGTCTTCATACTGTAATACTTTGGTTTAAGAAAGCTGCCTGGTCACAAGCTCCTGAAGGGAAGACCCACAGGTACTGACCCCAGTCAATACACAGGGTGCTGTAGCCCAGGGTACATTCTAAGAGTGGTAGAATCACGCTGTTCCGCTCCAGGAGAGAGAAAGGTGTGAGGCCTGATACCGAAGGGATGCACTCAGAGACCAGATGGGTCAGAGGTGCAGCTAACCCTGCAACTGAGATAGTCTGTTCCAGTTCCACTTTAGCATGAAAACAGACAGACCTCAACAAAAGGAATGACTCTCAATCACATTTGAAAACTTTATTTAAAAAAGTCTTGATAGTACATTGAATAGGGTTTTGATTGATTATATTACAATTCTGTAAATGCTACTTTGGTTTTGATCTAAATATTTAGAGGCTTAACATGAAGTACTTAAAATCTTCACGTTCTGGCCTTCCCCTCTTCAGAGAGCTAGATGGACAATTCCTGATATACTGATTCTCATCTTTTAAAATTTGAGTCACACTTTTAAAAGTTGTTGTAAATAACTGATTACTGTGGCACCTGGACAGAATTTTGCAACATCAATATTACACTGTAAACCAAAAATATTAACTTAACAGAAACTTTGTTCAAATGAGCCTTTAGGTCCTGATTCACCAAAGCATCTGAGCATATGCTAACAATTAAAGCACATGCTTCAGTGCTCTACTGAATCAAGACTTTAATATCTGTGCATTCTTATTGCATTGAAGGATTGTTTGTTAAAATCCCTGCTCTCAACTCACCGACAACTTCTGGTTGAGATTCCTTTAAGATGCAGTTATATCCTGAAAGTGACGATATAAAAATTGCACCTTCTTATTCAGACCTGCTCCCTATGTGAATTCAGGGTCATGGGTGCTGGCTTTAGTGACAAGAGATTCTAGTATTTACTCCTCTTAGGCGCATTGGCTGTGAGGAACTCCAAGAAAGTGAGGTGTGTTCTAGTTTAACTCATGCATCATCTACAGGAATTGTTAACTAAACCTTTGCAGAGCCAAATTCTACTATGCTACTTGATTATACCTGTGCAACCTCACTTCTGTGGGGCTGCACAGATGTGAGGTCAGAATTTAGCCTGGAGAATCTTTACTACTAATGATGCTTAAGGAGGAGAAAAAAGGTCAACTTTCAGATTTTGGGCAGGGCTGGTACATCAAAAAATGAATAGGTTTTGTTCTTGTAAACCAAGCAAATTTGATTGGGAAATCACTGAGACATAGCAAGGCATTTTTGAGTCATTTTTCAAAGTAGAGCTGAACTCTAAGTCCCAAAGATCATTTTGTCCAATGGAAGGAGAATGGGAGTTCACCTACCACTCTGCTTCTCTTAAGTAGTTCTCTTATTGATTTTCCCGCTCTCCGATTTTACCTTAAAAGCATTTGACCATCCTCAGCACATCATTTCAGATCTCCATAACCTTCTATCTGAAAGCTGAACTTGTTTTCCATAGCTGTCAATTTAAATGATATTTGGATTGTGAAAGAGGCACTCTTCTTCACCTTGTCTTTTCTCAAGGTCTAGGAAGTCAAAAATCTTGTGCGTCACTGAGAGATGAACCAACCTACAAAATTTGAATCCTGATTTTGAACACATCCAAAAGTCAGCTGGTCAGATGTGAAGTTTGGGTTTAGAAAGATAGAAGCAGATGCAAAATCCAGATCATCAAAGCTTGGAGGTGTTTGGATCTAAGTTATTTGTTCTGGACATCTCTAGTTGCACCGCAGTCACTGCAAAAGTAAGAGTGCCTCCTGGTCTCTTAGCAGACCAAAAGGATCAGAAATGGGACTAGTGGCTTTCATTGGACAAGTCACTATGTGTCTTCTCCAATAAGATGTGGTCTTCAATAAGTCCTGATTTCCTGTCTGACTACTTCCAGCAGCACCTGAAGTTTGACTGTAAGATAATCTGCCACAAGAAAAAAGGGAGAGAGGAATGCTTAATTTGGTTTTTGAACTATGTTAAAACTGGTATTTGGGTTGAGTAGTTTGTGTGGAGAAACAATTTATTTCAATACAATTGAAACTATGTCTAATACAGCCCATTCTTTAGCAAAAGGTATCTCTGCTACCTTTCCTTCTGTGTCTTCTTAGACATTTTCAATGGTTGTTGACAGTACAGAACCCAGGGGCAATTTACTAATGCACCAAGTCTAAAGAAGTCAGGGTGCAGGATAAAACACAGATGTGATCAATGCTTTATCTGAGAGACAAACATTGTATTAAAAGTGGCAGAGCTACCCCTGAAACTTTGTGCTTGATACCACATGGGGAAATCCTCTCAAAATATATCTTATTTGTATTCCAGATCCATTGTCTGTACATACTTCCTAAGATTTTTCTAAAGACAGGATAAAACTTTTGGTGTTCCATGACCAACATGTATATTTTGCCTGTTTACAAGTATATCCGGGGAACTAGAGAAAACAAATACAGTGTTTCCCTTCTCTTCCTATCAATGCTTTCCCCAGGCTTTCAGCAGAAATCAGTATGTACAGCATCATTGGCATCTACCAAATTCGCAGGTGTGAAAATCACATCACGGATCGTGAAATCTCGTCTCCCCTATGAAATCTGGTCTCTGCCCACCCAGCTGTGAAGGCAGAGGAGAAAGTTGTGGCTGCTGCCCTGGTGCCCAACTCTGAAGGCAGTGCCACCCGCCAGCCACAGCAGAGAAGTGAGGGTGGCAATACCATCACCCCCCCAATAGGCGTGCGATCCCCTTTTGGGTCCAGGCCCCTAGTCTGAGAAACACTGCAGAGAAACGACACCATTTTCATGGGTTGGTCATGGCATAAATTGCAACACATCCAAGAAATTTGCTATTTATGCCATGGCCAACCCATGAAAATGGTGTGATTTCTCTGTGAGTTAAGTAGACCCCTTATCACAATACATTTTTATTAGAGACGGGGCCAAATTGCAACCCGAGAACCAAACCCCTGAAATTTGGTGACATTCAGATCTGGAGCCAATCACTGCAGCTTGGGTCATCCTCTTAATTTTAATTTCTATAGTTCCTTGTATTAAACCCAGACTTAGAATACACAGCCTCTCATAGGTGGTAATTTATGAATCCTGAGTAGAACCTAATGCTACATTATGTTTAAGGTTATCCCTTTTAACAAATTTATACTCACAGAATGTGGTACGGCAACAGTCAGGTATGGGCCTGCTGATCATCAAGAAGTAGACTGGAAAACCACTCAAAACCATGGCACAGCCAATGCTGACATACACTGGGTCTGAGCAGAAAGACATTCCCACTGCAAAGAGGCAGATGACGGTGAATGAGAGAGGAATGAAGAGGGGAACCTGGGGAAAAGAGCACAGACCTTTCTAATCATATATGACCATTGTAATTTGTCTTAATTTGTCCAAACACATTATGTGTTAGCTTGTACCCAAATATTTATCAATAGGTAGATTCCTGTGTCCAGAAGACAAGAAAGCTGGCCAGTTCAATCTTTCTGTACAGTCTGTCTCCAACAAGTGGGATGCATGATCTCTTTGATATTGTCAAATTTGCCATCTACTACATTACAGTAACACCACCAGCGCATACTCTCACCTCTCTTGAGGCATAGAAGCAGTCATTAGTGACTATCTCAGGAGTCGCCATATATAAAATTTAACACCTTATGCAGCCAGGAATTTAGCAGAAGGTAGAAATCAACCATGCCCCAAGCTTCTTTCTGAGTTTATTACGGACTGGTCTTAGCTCTCATCTGTTGCTCATGATTTTCCACCGGCAGTATCATGTGCTACCATGAGTAGCGTGTGCCCTTTCAAATAAATGATTTTCAATATGCTTATATAGCGGTGTAATTCATTTTCAGCAGTCTCTAGTTTGCCTCAAGGAAGGCCAAATAAGCTTGAGAGACTGTTTCATGCTAACAGCACCATACTTCAGTGTACAGTTTAGAGTAGCTACCACCGTAACTTAACTCTCTGGGAAGCCAAATGACCTGGGCTGTTTAAAGTTCAGGATAAATTAGCAGACCCTAATAGAACTACAAAGTGATTTTTTTGGACTGTGGATCCAATCTCACTCAGTTTCCATACAATCCAATTGAAAAAATGTGATCCTAATCTCTGGAGAAATCTGAGAGTTCACCTAAAAATAAAAATCTCCCTTCAAGCTCTTTTAGACTCTAGTCTTTTGTAGTCAAAGGTGATCTGCTGTTCATGCCATGACTGCTATAAATTAACAAACAACCCACAGACTAGTTCGGTTCTCTTTCCTAGTCTGTGTTCCTCAGGGTCAGCACACTTTAGCACAGATAGCAGTTAGTTAACTAAGTAATGAAAAAAGCCAAAGTAATCACCTAGGAAGAAATTAAACAACTGGTTGGGAGTTAGTAAAAGAAACTAACTAGCCTCCTGCATCTTCCATATGTTCTGAACCCCTAGTAATGGAGACCATGGTAGCCAAACCAACTCGGGATTCAAATTGCAGTTCAAGGATCTCATTCCCATGCAACTACCAATAGTACTGCTCCTCTGATCAGGGGTGGATGAAGCTTCTTGCTTTTGTTAGTTTTCTATTATTATTAAGCATAAAATATTACAGAAAAAATCAGCAATCATAATAACTATACAAATAAATGGAACAGTATCAACTGTAAGGATTTTCCTCTATGGCCACTAGAGAGCAGCATCTGTACGTATCATACTTAAACTGGTCTTTCCTCTTAGAAAGGCAGTTCCTCAGGCAGAAGAACTGTTATCTGTTCTATTCAATTTATCTCTTTTCAAACTCTCAGAAGTGGCTTAAAGCCCAAATTTAGACCCAATAGAATGAGGTAAAAAGCTTGGGAGGGGGGAAATCAGTATGTTGCTGATTTCTTTGTTAAACGCTCATACTTTATCAAATGATTCTAGTTCAAGAAAATATATTTTAAAAGGTGGTTCTGGGTGAATTTGTGGGTGCAGCCAGCATGCTGTCTGGGAAAGTTGAGGGTGTCTTTTAATACATTCCTTTAGCAGGGACTTGGAGTGGGGTGGCAGGCTGGGATGAAAAGAAAATTCTGGTTGGGGGTGCAGGCTCCGAGGTGGAGCTGGAAATGAGTTCAGGGTGCAGGAGGGAGTTCTCGACTGGTGGATGGGGTCGGGGGTGAAGGCTCTGGCTGGGGATGAGGCGTTTGGGGGGTAGGATGGGGCTCTAGGCTGGGACCGAGGGGTTCGGAGGTGGGGGGAATCAGGACTGGGGCAGCGTTTGGGGGCATGGGAGTGTGCTGGCTCCAGCTGAGGATGCAGGTTCTGGGGTGGGGCTGAGGGGTTTGGAGTACAGGAGGGTGCTCCACGCTGGGGTTAAGGGATTTGGAGGGCAGGCGGGAGTTCAGGGCTGGGGCAGGGGTTTGGGGCACAGGGGAGGCTCAGAGGTGCAGGCTCTGGGTGGCGCTTACCTCGAGCGGCTCCTGGAAGTAGTGACATATCCCATCTCCGGCTCCTATGCAGAGGCATGGCCAGGCAGTTCTGCGCACTGCCTGTCTGCAGGCACTGCCCCTGCAGCTTCCATTGGCTGCAGTTCCCGGCTAATGTGAGCTTCGGGGCCAGAGCTTAGGGCAGGGGCAGTGTGCAGAGCAGAGTTCCCTGGCTGCCCCTAAACGTAGGAGCTGGAGAAGGGCCATGTCGCTGCTTCCAGGAGCCACAGGGAGCGGCTCCTGACCCCACTCGCAGGTGGAGCACCAGAGCAGGGAAAGCCCCAGACCCTGCTTCCCAGCAGGAGTTCAAGGGCTGGATTAAAATGGCTGGTGGGCCAGATTCACCCTGTCGGCCAGTTTGCCCATCCCAATCTAGATAAAACCTCATCCATGCACTTAGAGCTCAGGAAACTGTCCATCCATGACACTCAACCTGGGGCTGGGGGGTAGACCTGACAAGAATGGCATGGGGCAGAGAAGAGAAGCATTGTGGGAGCCAGGAAAACTGCATAATCCAGAATCCACTTTGATTCCCCATTGCAAACATGATGCAGCAGGGAAAATGGTAGGCAAGTTGAAACCTACCTTCCCTTCCTGCTCCTAAGGTGGTCCCTAATATAGCTGGAAATAGGAAATGCTCGCACATACAGGACTATGGGCTCAGGATGCAGCCCAAACTTTGTTGCTCTCATCTGCCAGAGTATGTCTCTCCTGACCCCAAAGAGACGGACGATGCACCTGAGTTGAATGGGCTAGATCAAAATTTCGCCTTCTGTAAGCTGCTGTTGGTTGATTGCTGTGCATTTCTTACTCCTCTAAAGCCTGTATTAGTGGTGGCTGTACTTGAGAAAACTTACAGCACAATATTGGAGGTGGGATGGAAAAGCTGTTGGAGGACTACTCTGGGGAGAGGAAACTAGGGGCTGGGATAGAGGGGTCTTGCGGGGAGAAGATCTGGGAACAAACTAAGCTCAGGAGGAAGCTTTAGCTGAGGCTTGTGCTTTGTTGCAGCAAACCCCACTACCCTTCTTGTGTGCGTATCAGAAAGTGGGGTGGGGGCTGTCTAGTCTTATCAGGTCTCCTGACTCCCAGTCTGACCCCATACCCACTGGACTATACTACCTTCTTAATTAAACCTGACTGTTCACACCTGGGTAGAACACTGCTTTACTGAAGGCAGACAAAAGGTCCCATATACCGGGTTACCTCTCCTAAGTCTAAATGGAACTGAGGCAATGTGCTGCATGTTCTAGCTCTCAGTGAATGATGCAGAGAGAAGCCAGTTATAAAAACGATGGGCCTGGCTTTGAAACCAGTTATGTGTTACCTTGAATGGCCTGGGCAGCTCCGGGTGACGGTAACGATGGATGATGAGCCCCAGTGTGGCTAATCCTATGAAGAGCCATCGGGAAAAGCTGAAGAAATTCAGGAGGTGATAGATGTCTCCAACGCACACCATGGCGGTAACCAGTGGCAACTGGGGGTTGTAGAAATGAAACACATTCATTAAATCCTCATCCCAGCCTTTAGCAATTTAAACATGGCTGGGTCAGAAACTCACGTTTACAGTCAGCTGCAGTAAGATAAAGCTGGCACTCTCTGGTTAGGGACCGATTTTAATGCTGAGCTGAGACCACTATATTCTCTTTATATGAGGTTTCAGGTGAGAAAGCATGGTAGGTAAAAGGCTGCATTTTTAAATATAGGAGTTTTCACTGCTTCAATCAAAGAAGACACTGCTGGTGTTAGAAGGTACCTAACCATGGCCAGGCAAAATTGGTGAAACATTTTGCACAAAAATTCATTCCATGTGATTTCACTCCATCCCCGAAATGTCAGTGTTTGTAACATCTGAAGGACTCAATTATCGACAAAGAAAGCAGACAAAGCCTGGAAGAGACATTTTTGTGGGATATTTCTGAGAAATTGTTGTGGAAGGTGGAGGCAGCAACAACCCTCTTAGTTTAAGCCACACGTTAAATGGATTTTAAACTCAGGACAAGGAGCCAGGAAGTCTTGAGTTCAAATCCCACTTCTGTCACTAAGCAACTTTGATAATACTTTGCAATATGCAGTCAATGTAAACTTGTTTGCAGGTGTCAATGAATATCCACAGAAACCTGTCTGCAGTGTTCTCTCCTTTTTACTCTTTAGAGACCTGAGAGTAACTTGATTCTCTTTAAAATCTCACACACCTATCCAGACTCTGCATAGTGACATGTAAAATAAGAAGCCAATCAGAACTGCAGGACAGTAGAAATTCCCATTGTAAAATCGGATCTCCTCACCATTAACATGACGGCTGGAAGGGGAGTGTGCCTTCGGATGTGGATCATGGAGAAGAGAGGAGGCCATTGACCCTCCCTTGAAGCCACAAATAGGGTCCTGAGGGAAGACATGGAGCAGTACAAGAACCTGAGTTCAAGTCTCCTGCATCTGCACTAGAGAACTGAATCACTGGTAGTTGAATGAGTGACATAAAGCCAGCATAAGTACCGACAATACAGGCTGTCCACACTAACCATGCTCATTAGGGTGCAGTTTTGCCCCAAGTCCACACTTGTACTTGACTACATCCTTGTAGCTGCACCATCCTCTGCTAATCTATCCCACAGTTCCTGGCACAGCTTCCTGAAACAGTAGTTTGTGGGAGATTTTGAAAAACAAAGTCAAACTCCCTTTATTCTCTGGGAACTTCCCATAAGTCCCCAAGAAGTGGCCCCGTTTCCAAGTTCATTTCTCATGTTAGAGGCCAGGATGTTCTGGCACTGCCTTGGAGAACCAGCAATTCCCAGGATTGCTTGTGTGTCAACTAGCTGATGAGTGATATCTACTTGTGAGTTGTCAACAGATTTGGTGCCAGTGTTCTCCTCCTATTTATACTACGAATCAGTTAGCAAGATTTAAAAGAATCTGACCTTGAAAATGTAAAGATCCCCCCATTCATGGTTCCAAAGCAGGACAGGGCAACCAGGATGGGAATCACGGAGACAAGTCTTTGGAAAGCTTTTTGTGCAAAACTCTGGAGGAAAGACACGCTTCAGTTCAGAAACAACCTAGTAATCCCTGAATGGCATCAGAATTAATGGAAAGAGCTGGATGGCCTTCCATTGAAAGGCTTAAAAACAGAACTCCACTTACTCTCCCAAGTCTGTATTACCTATTCCTCTTCCCCCACTGCCATCTTGTCTCTATTTCTTATTCCATCTCCTCAGGCAAAGCTAAGAGATGTTCATAGACTCATAGACTTTAGGGTCAGAAGGGACCAACATGATCATCTAGTCTGACCTCCTGCACAAAGCAGGCCACAGAACCCTACCCATCCTCTTCTATAACAAACCCCTAACCTATGTCTGAGTTATTGAAGTCTTCAAATTGTGGTTTGAAGACCTCAAGCTGTTATTGCTTGGTGATACTCTTGAAAAGTGACAAAGCTGAAGGCCTTTCCGCTATAAAATCCATTATTATTGTCCATATCCTAGAAGCCTCCCCATCCCCACCCACTTAATGTAAATTGATCCCTCCAAAGAAAACTAATAATGGGCTTACAACTCACCACAGCCACAGCCTGGGAAGCCAGCACATCCTCTGCTGTCAAGACTGTATAATAGGAAACGTTGGTGAGCATGTACCCCACAATTACAGCGACCACAGACACTATCACAGCCAGTGGGTTATTTCTACAAAAGCAGGAGAGAGACAAAGCGCTAATGAACAAAGCTGTTGGGTTTTTTTTTAACTCACAGATCACTACTACCATGCCAGGCACTTAGAAGAACTAGCACTTATTTCTCTTTCCATTTAAAAGGCAGCTTATTTTGAAATAATGCTGTCTCCAGTGGCTGATCTTAAAGGCCCCTCTCCTATTCTTACCGTTCAGGTCGGACCAGTTCTTCTCGCACAAAGCTAGTTTGAAACCTGCAGAGCGAAAGAAGACAGGTTATGGCAGAGTTTAAATGATGGCTCAGGAGAAGCACCGTAGACTTAGGACTAGATGCTGCCATTCGTTAAAGGACCCTGACTGCACATACCAGCCTGAATACGCAAACATCCCAGCATAAAAAGCCAAGGGCAGCTTGTCCAAAGCCAGCGATTGACTACTGAAAGCATCCTGGAAATTTTCAGTGTGGCCTAAAAAAGAAAAGGAGAGAAACGCAGGGTTAGAGAGTACTGGAGACAGAGACTTCCCCTCTAGTGTTGCAAAAAAACATTTGCAGAAGAGGTTCAATTTCTCTCTATTTCTCATACAACCCCAGGATTTGTGGATGCAGGAGCTTCAATTATTTATAATGAATTTCAGATTTGTTTTGTTACTTTAATTCACAGAGCTCAGTTGCCTTGTTAGTGCACAATACAAGCTCTGCTGTAGAAGAGATTTTTGAAAGGGGAGTGATAGTGATTGGTTCCCTCTCTCTCACACAGTCTGCTCTGGAGAAAGCAGATCATAGAGCTGAGGAGGCCAAACATGGCCTGAGAGAGTCTGTACTTGTAGAAAACCTCTTTCTAGACCTGAAATGAACTCCCTGACCCCCAGCTCTGGATGTGTGCTCTACTTCGAGGTTTCGCAGCCAGCTAACGCTGCTCAAACTGTGCTACCCTGGCTCCTCAGCACAAGCACCGACCCCAGCCTCATGATGAGAACCACAAAACGAAGAGCTCTAGGAGGTAGCACAAAGAGTGGAGTTAGTGGTCCTTTGGAGCAACTTCATGAAAGCACACTTCCCTGCCTACACTGCCCTGCTCTCTCTCCACTGACTGCTGGAGAGGGAAGAAAAATTGAAGAGATGGTTGAGATGGACAGAAACAAAGGTGGTTTGGATGGGGATCCCATTTTATTAGGTGATTGAGAAAACAAAGCTCGTGGAATCAAAAGAAAGCTGAGGTTGAAGAAAACTAAGCAGCCTAGATATTAAAGAGCCTAGAAAGAAGGGACAGTGTTCTTTAAAACACCTAAGAAATGGTAACTACAATAGAAGGACAAAAAGAAAGGCAAGAAGGAAAGGAAGAGAGAAGATAGGACAAAATTCTCTGCTGGGATCAATTGAAAGGTGAGGGGTACAATGGAGAAAGCTGCCTATGTTTGGGGGAGGTTATGTATCTTCTAACATATTTGCTGATTAATAAATACATAATAAAACGATTTATTGCAGGGGTGGCCAACCTGTGGCTCCGGAGTCACATACGGCTCTTTAGAAGTTAATATGCAGCTCCTTGTATAGGCACCGACACTGGGGTTGGAGCTACAGTTGCCAACTTTTCAATGCTAACTGTTTAACCCCTGCCTCTGCCACAGGCCCTGCTCCCACTTCACTCCTTCCCCCAAGGCCCTGCCTGTCCCTCCCCCTTCCCCAAGCCTGCTGTGCCCTTGCTCTTCTCCTCACCCCCTAGAGCTTCCTGCATGAGGCACAGGGAGGGAGGGGATGCGCTGATTGGCAGGGCAGCTGGCAGGCAGGGTCGGGGAGCTGATGAGGGGGCGGCTGATGTATTATTCTCTCTCTTTGGCCATGTACATTAGCAAATTCTGGCTCCTTCTCAGGCACAGGTTGGCCACCCCTGATTTATTGTTTGTGATGATTTACAATCCCTATATAGTTACATTAAGTACAACCTGTAATTCTGAGGTCTCTGACCACACTTCTCAGACATCACTAGCGTGACTCCTTCTACCACAGGGGTGGTGCCAGGCATCCAGAGTGTCATTTGAGGGCATGCTGAGCAATAAATTGCTGAGGATTTTCTGGGTTCAGGTCAGAAGCACAGCCGGCCTGATTGGCTTTTTGCATGTCCCATGAAGCTAGTTCCAGATGACATCCAGAAATATGAACGTTCACCCCAATCCCCTTATTCTCTCAGTGGAAGATATAAAATGAGGACACAAGATTTATTATCCCAACTTTATACACTATGGAGGACTGGTCTACAAAGGAAAGGTATACCAATATAAGCTAAGGTGTGAATTTAAACCAATATAGTTTTATATATAACCAGTGTAACTCCCAATGTGCCCACTATTGTTCTGATATGAGTGCCCTTTTTCAGTTTAGCTTATGTGCTTTGGAAGGGGTTTAAGCTAAACAAAACAAAAAAAATGACACACATTTCAGAATATGAGCATCTACACTGGGAGCTATACCAGTGTAACTATATCTGTTAAACTAAGGGTATGTCTACACTAGGGGATTATTCCAATTTTACAGAAACCGATTTTTGGAAACAGATTGTATAAAGTCGAGTGCACGCAGCCACACTATCCCATAGTTCCCACAGTCTCCCCCACCCATTGGAATTCTGGGTTGAGATCCCAATGCGTGATGGGGCCAAAAATTTGTCCCGGGTGTTTATGGGTAACTCAATCCTCCCTCCGTGAAAGCAATGGCAGACAATCATTTCACGCCATTTTCCCTGGATTGCCTGAGTAGACGCCATAGCACAGCAACCATGGAGCCCGTTCAGCCAGTTTTCACTGTCACTGTATGTCTACTGGATGTTGCTAACAGACACTATGGGTATGGCTACACTTGCAGCTGTATAGCGCTGCTGCGGGAGCGCTCCCATGGCAGCACTTTGAAGTGCAAGTGTGGTCGCAGCGCCAGCGCTGGAAGAGAGCTCTCCCAGCGCTGCACGTACTCCACCTCCCCATGGGGATTAACGTGCAGCGCTGGGAGCCGCGTTTCCAGCGCTGGGGCAGTGTTTACATTGGCGCTTTACAGCTCTGTAACTTGCTGTGCTCAGGGGGGTGTTTTTTCACACCCCTGAGCGAGAAAGTTGCAGCTCTGTAAAGCGCCATAGTAGCCAAGGCCAGTACTGCAGCGCTACACAGCAGCATCCCCTTGCCTTTGCAAGTTAGCAAAGATGGTTACCAGTCATACTGTACCATCTGCTGCTTTGCAAGTTGACAGTGATGGTTACCAGTTATACTGTACCATCTGCTGCTGTCATGGGTGCTCCTGGCTGGCCTCGGTGAGGTTGGCTGGGGGCGCAGGGGCAAAAATGAGAATGACTCCCCAGGGCATTCCCTTCTTTATGTTTTGTCTGATGAAGAGTCGGTCCTGCCTAGACTATCAGGCAAGCTTACTAAAGAACCAGAGAGGCAAATGACTGTTCTGGGTCAGAGCCCCAGACATCCCGCAGAAATGATGAGCTGCATGCCATTCTAGGGGTGCACCTGCAACAACGTCACCCATTGCTTTCCTCCTCCCCAACCCCTCCTGGGCTACCGTGGCAGTGTCCCCCCATTTGTGTGATGAAGTAATAAAGAATGCATAAATAAGAAACAACACTGACTTTATTGCCTCTGCAAGCAGAGATCAAAGTGGGGAGAGGAGGGCAGCCTCCAGCTGCCATGATATTCCAGGCAGGAGTGAATCTCCATTAGACAAAACTTAAAGAAGAGAATGACCTGGGAGTCATTCCCATTTTTGCCCAGGCCCCCCCGGCCGACCTCACCAAGGCCAGCCAGGAGCACTCACAGGATAACAATGACGGATATCAGTCATACTGCACCGTCTGCTGTCCGGAAGGGAAGGGAAGGGAAGGGAAGGGAAGGGAAGGGAAGGGAAGGGGATGCTGCTCTGTAGCGCTGCAGCACCGCGTCTGCCAGCAGCATCCAGTGGACATACGGTGACATTGAAAAAAGGCGAGAAAGGATTTTTTTCCCTTTGTGGGGGTGTGGGGGATGACGATATATACCCTGAACCACCCGTGACAATATTTTTGACCCTTCAGGCTTTGCAAGCTCAGCCAAGAATTCAAATGGTTTTCGGAGAGTGCGGGAACTGTGGGATAGCTACAGTCGTCAGTCGCCCCTCCCTCTGTGAGCGTCCATTTGATTCTTTGGCTTTCTGAGAGCCTTGTCTCAGCTCCTTAAGTTTCACACCGCACTGTGTTGAGTCCCTGTCATAGCCCTGGGGATTTTTTCAAATGTTTTGGCATTTCATCTATTGGAAGGAAGTTCTGATAGAACAGATTCATCTCCCCATACAGTGATCAGATTCAGTATCTCCCATACGGTCCATTGTGGAGCTCTTTTTTGATTCTGGGACTGCATGGTCACCTGTGCTGATCAGCTCTCCATGCTGGGCAAATAGGAAATGAAATTCAAAAGTTTGCGGGGCTTTTCCTGTCTACCTGGCCAGTGCATCCGAGTTCAGATTGCTGTCCAGAGCGGACACAATGGTGCACTGTGGGATAGCTCCTGGAGGCTAATACTGAAGAATTGCGGCCACACTAACCCTAATTAGAAATGGCAATGCTGATTTGAGCGCTACTCCCCTCATCGTGGAGTATTACAGATATCAATATTAAGAGCCCTTTATATAGAATAAAAGGCTTCTTTGTGTGGACAGGTGCAGGGTTAATTCAGTTTAACGCTGCTAAATCCGAGATAAACTCATAGTGTAGAGCAGGCCTAAGCCAGTAGAATTATACTAGTGAAAAGGTAAGACCTTCCCATGTGGACAAGCCCTTAATGAATGCCCTCCCACAGATCACAGTTGAGCAGACCCACCTTGGGCCAGAAGCATCATCCCTGGCACAATGATGAGTGTGAGAGCCAGGAGTTTGATGACAGATAGGACATTCTGAAGCCTGGCACTCCAGCTGACACTCCAAGAGTTCAGGATGAGGACTATGTCTGGAGGAGAAGGCAAAGAACACCATATATAGCTGGGGCTCAGAATAAATTAGACAAATTTTACTCTCGTGCTTTTCCCATTGTCTCAGCCTATTGCCCTGAGTACACTGAATAGAGACAGCAACACTCCCTGCCCTTGGGGCTGGGAAGAATTCTTAGAGACCAGAATGTTCAGAGTGACAGATATTTTAAGACCATATAAATGACCCAGAGCATGACATTTCAAGGGGAAAATGAGGTTACAACCTTGAGAGTGGAGCACAGTCTAGTTCACTTCCCTCACATTTCCTGTTGTGTAATCTGTGCCTGGCTGATGAAATAATCCATTAGTGCAATTTCATTTTTGCTTCTCTGCCTCAGAGTGGTTCTTGAATTTGAATCTACTGGGACTGGAAAAACATGGAAGCTTTCAACTGTCAACTGCACTAGTTGGCATTCCCAAGTCTGAGCCATATGCTGCTACATTTTGATGGAGCTTGCACCATATACAGAATCTCTGCTCCCAGCATCACTGTGCATAACCCAGACATCTCCAATTCCTTTCTTCCAAGATGTCATCAGCCTGACGCAGCATCTAGCCACTACTAGACCATAAGTAAAAACAGACCTTGAAACTTGCTGGCTACAGCTCTGGTTTCATTTCCCAGCCAATCTGATAGCAATGCATGGCCAGTGATGATTTCTACTCTCCACCCAGCTTCGCAATCCACAGACCCATTTACATCAGCTGTGTCACTTCATTTCCTTTCTGCGTTTTTCCAGAGATGGGCCCAACCCAGAACTCCAGACCCTGAACTTTGGGTGGCTCAGCATTTACTATGCAATCCAAGTTTCACCGTTTTATCTGTAATGGGACAAGCCCAAACCCTGGATGTAAACACCTGTGAATTTAGGGAAAAGGAGTTCAAAATCTGAATTAAAATTTTGTGGCTTAGACCTATATCTGCTTTATACTTACAGTACCCCAGGAGAGCAACGAGCTTCACAGCAGGAAGTGGGGCTGCACAGGGGGCAAAAAATGGTTCCAATATGTAGTTTCCAAATGCCAGAGAAATCACTGCACTGTTGGCTGGCCTATCAGGAGGGACAGATTCATGGAGTTAGAAACTGACTTTCTGGTGTTAAGCTATTTTATATGCAAACGGCTACATTAAAAGAATGTTAACATTTGAAAATTTAAACTGGACAATAAAATCAGGAAATTTAGACTTAAATCAAGCTGGAAGGGCATGTCGATTGGGGTGGGATCAGTTCTGGGTCCAGTTCTGTTCAATATCTTCATCAATGATTTAGATAATGGTATAGTGCAAGGTTGGGTAAACTACGGCCCGGGAGCCGCATCTGACCCTCCAGACATTTTAATCCAATCCTCGAGTTCCTGCCAGGAAGCGGGGTCTGGGGTTTGTCCCACTCCAGCTCTCCAGCTGGGGAGTGGGGTCAAGGTCTTGCTCCACTCTGCATGGCTCCCAGAAGCAGCATCATGTCCCCCCACCAGTTCCTACGTGTAGACAGGGCCGGATCTAACTTTTTTACCGCCCCAAGCAAAAAGTAAAAAAAGAGTGCTGCCCTTCCGTAACACACACACACCCCCTCAAGCGCCGTGCTGCTGAACCCCACCCCCAGCACAGTATAGCACCGCGGAAACCCCCACCTCCCGAGCACCGTGCCACCTGAAGCCCCCGCCCTCCTGAGCGCCGTGCTGCCTGAAGCCCCCACCCCGCCGAACGCCGTGCTGCCCAAACCACCCACCCCACCGAGCGCCATGCCACCCGAAGCCCCCGCCCCACCCCAAGTGCCGCCGAAACACTCCCTGCTCCGAGCGTCGCCCAGCCAAAACAAACCAAAAAAAAAACCCGAGTGCCGCCCCGCTCGAAAGTACCGCCCCAAGCACGTGCTTGGTCGGCTGGTGCCTGGAGCTGGCCTTGCATGTAGGGGCAGCCATGGGGTTCCACATGCTGCCCCTGCCCCAGGGGCTGCCCCCGCAGCTCCCATTGGCCAGGAACTGCAGCCAATGGGAGCTGCAGGGGCAGCTCCTAAGGACAGGGCAGCGTGCAGAGCTGCCTGGCTTCACCTCCACACAGGAGCTGGAGGGGGAACATGCCACTGTTTCTGGAAGCTGCTTGAGGTAAGTGCTGTCCAGAGCCTGCCCCCCAACCTCTTCCTATGCCCCAACCCCCTACCCCAGCCCTGATCCCCCTCCCACCTTCCAAACGTCTCGGTTCCAGCCCAGAGCACCCTCCTGCACCCCTAACCCCTCATCCCACGCCATACCCCAGAGCCCCACCCCCAGCTGGAGTCCTCATGCCCTCCTGCACCCCAGCCCCCGATTTCATGAGCATTCATGGCCTGCCATACAATTTCCATATCCAGATGCGGCCCTTGGGCCAAAAAGTTTGCCTACCCCTGGCATAGAGAGTACGTATATAAAGTTTGCAGACAATACCAAGCTGGGAGGGGTTGCAAGAGCTTTGCAGGATAGGATTAAAATTCAAAATGATCTGGACAAACTGGAGAAATGGTCTGAAGTAAATAGGATGAAATTCAATAAAGACAAACGCAAAGTACTCCACTTAAGAAGGAACAATCAGTTGCTCATATACAAAATGGAAAATGACTGCCTAGGAAGGAGTACTGTAGAAAGGGATCTGGGGGTCAGAGTGTATCACAGGAGTCAGCAACCTATGGCATGCATGCCAAAGGCAGCATGTGAGATGATTTTGAGTGGCACTCATAGTGCCCAGGTCCCAGCCACCGGTCCTGGGGCTTCTGCTGTCATCCTAGAGTCCCGGATGCCAGCCACCCAGTCCTGTCCACAAGTCCCACTCAGCCTGCTGCCAGCCCCCGGTCCCAGCCACTGGTCCCGAGGGCTCTGCTGCTGGCCTAGGGTTCTATCTCCAGCTCGGAGCTCTGCTGCTGGCCTCAGCCCAGGGCTCTGCAGTTGCCCCCAGATCAAATTGGCCGCCCAACAGTCAAATTTCACTGTATCATCCATCAAGAAAACCTGTATGCTAAAATTTCTAATTCAGAGCTTAAAAATGTGATGAATACAGTAGTGCAAATTGTGAATGTCCTTGTTGCTCAATCTGCTTTGACACACAGATAGTTTCAAGCACTGCTAGAAGAGATGGACTGTTCTGGTAATAACATTCCACTTCACAGCAACATTTGGTGGCTAAGTCGTGGCAAGGTTTTGTGCGCTTTGTAAACTGTTTTGATGCAATCAAGGCCTTTGTGTTGGAAAAAGGACAAAACTACCCCAAACTGGATGATGACAAATGGCTGTGTAAGCTCATGTTTCTAACTGTAGAGGAGCAGACTCACTCTTGCGGCACCTCTTGCCGGTCTCTCAGGGAATTGGTTCAATTTCCAGCCTCTGCAGCGCCCTCTGCAGGCCGGTGATCTGCTGCGTCTTGGCCCCCCGTGTCCCTCTCAGGACCCGGTGCCCTGTTAGCTGGGGTGCTGCCCCCTGGTAGTAACCTCTTTCTCTCAGGACCTCCCCTCCCTGGGGAACCCCCACCCACTATCCCCACCTCACCTCAGTATCAGGCTACTGCCAGTCATCGTCTAGCCCCCATGCCCTGGGGCAGACTGCAGTATCAGCCTACTCATAACTGGCAAGGTTGGGTTTGGACCTGCTGCCTTTGCCTCCCCTGGGCTGCCCTCTGCAACCCCCAGTACCTGTTGGCCTTGTCCTAGGCCGCAGCCTGGGCCTTTCCAGGCTGGAACTCCCCAGCTACTCTGCCTTTTCCCAGCCCTGCTTCACACAGGTACCCTGTCACTAGCTCCCTGCAGTCAGGCCCTTCTCCCTCTACAGGCAGAGGGAGACTGTTGTCTACCCCTGGCTTCTCTGCCTTTATAGGGCCAGCTGAGTCTGTTTGGGGCATGGCCCCAGCTGCAGCCACTTCCCTCAATCAGCCCAGCCTTTTAGAGCTGCTTTCTCCAGCCACAGCCCCCTCCCAGGCCTGGTTTAAGCCCTTTAGGGCAGGGGTAGGATAACCACCCTGCTACAACCACTCACCTAAACTAACTCAACCTCCGTCTCCAGAGTGCAGAGCAAACGGTTCTGAATCTTTATGAAGCCTGGAAGGCATTTGTTGTAAAACTAGCAGTTTTTTCTCGGGATATTCAAACTTAAACTTTCCGCTACTTCCAACACATAAAAGAGCTATTGACATGTTGCACTGTCAGTGTCAATGAGATTGGAATGTACATGCAAGAACTGGAACCAGAATTTTCTCACATATTTCAAGATTTCCTGTGATTTGGCCCAATGCTTTCTTTTCTACTTAAACCTGAAAAGTTCAATGAAAGCGACTTAGATTTGTCTGTATTTCAGTGGATGGGTGTTGAAGATTTTGAAATGTAATTCATTCAGTTAAAAAGCTCAGAACTGTGGGCATCAAAGTTTGGAGTTCTGCGGAGTGCACTTAAAGCTTCCGTTAGAGATCATGAGGCCTCTATTCTGACCTGCTGGACGTCCCTACCAGTGAAATTTAACTGTTTGAAGAAAATTGCATTTGCAATGCTTTCAGCATTTGGATCCACATACTCGTGTGAACAGGTATTTTCACACATGAAATCTGTCCTCTGTCCCTCTCAGAGCTGGTTAACTGATCATTCAGAAGCCTGTGTGTAGCTTAAAGTATCCAAATACGTGCCAGACATTGGAAAACTCATCAGCAAGGAAAAGTAAGGGCAACGATCACACTAAACTGATAAGATCTGCATTTTAATTTAATTTTAAATGACGCTTCTTAAACATTTTAAAAACCTTATTTACTTTACATACAACAATAGTTTACCTATATATTATATAGAGAGACTGTCTAAAAATGTAAAAATGTATTACTGGCGTGTGAAACCTTAAATTAGAGTGAATAAATAAAGACTTGGCACATCACTTCTGAAAGGTTGCTGACCCCTTCTGTATCACAAGCTAAATATGAGTGAACCATAGGTGCTGACTTCCTCTCTACCTGGAGGTGCTAGACACCACCCTTCCACTCATAGGCACCCACTTCTACTGGCGCTAATGGGTAATCGACCTAGGGTGACCAGATGTCCCAACTTTTAGGGACAGTCCTGATTTTAGGGTCTTTTTCTTATATAGGCTCCTATTACTCCCCACCCCCTTTCCAATTTTTCATACTTGCTGTCTGGTGACCCTAGCTCAACCCCCGTCTGCCTCTGGCCCCACCCTGACTCCACTCCTGCCCTCTATAACACCGACAGACAGATATGCATAGCTGATTGCTCCCCCTTGCTCTGGGTTAATTAATAAGCAAAAAGTGATTTTATTAAATACAAAGAGTAGGATTTAAGTGGTTCCAAGTAATAACAGACAGAAAAAAGTAAATACCAAGCAAAATAAAACAATAACACACAAGTCAAAGCCTAATACATTAAGAAACTGATTACAGATGAAATCTTACCCTCGGAGATGTTTGAATAAGCTTCTTTCACAAGACTAGACTTCTTTCTAGTCTGTGCACAATCCTTTCCCCTGGTACAGTCCTTGTTCCAGCTCTGGTGGTAGCTAGGGGATTTCTCATGACTGCAGCCCCCTTTCCACCCCCTTATATAGCTTTGGCACAAGGCAGGAATCTTTTGTCTCTTTGGGTCCCCACCCCTCCTAAACGGGAAATACCCAGGTTTAAGATGAATTCCAGTACCAGGTGACATGACCACATGTCCTGTGGGACCCCAGCCTCCATTCTTCCCAGGATGACTCACACGAAGGCATACAACTAAACAGAGCCATCTACAGTCAATTGTCCTAGCTGATGGGAGCCATCAAGATTCTAAACCCACACTTTGCATAACTACAGTAGGACCTAAGAGTTATATTTTATATTCCTAGTTTCAGATACAAGAATGATACATTCATACAAATAGGATGAACACACTCAGTAGGTTATAAGCTTTGTAATAATACCGTATAAGAGACCTTTTGCATGAAGCATATTCCAGTTACATTATATTCACACTCATTAGCATATTTTCATAATGTCATATGGAGTGCAGGGGACAGTATTAAAGTTCAGTTTTTGCTCTCTCATGTGTCATGTTTACCTCACCATCCATGTGGGATTTTTTTCTAGTCATAAATAAAATATGGGTGAAAGTGATTTGTTTTACTTATTTATTATTATTTATTCCAAGGACTGGCGCAATCCAGAGAATTTTCAGCACAAGAGAAACAAGAGAAAGCTCAAAGTGACTGAAAATAGAAGGCTTAAAATAAAACTAGCCTCTAACTTCAATTATAACATTGTTATCACAGTGCTATAATGAGGGTACCAAATATCCTGGAGAAGAGAGTTTTTTGGACATGCTGGTCTAATGTGCATATGTGGCTATTTACCTCTTCTGCCTTCTTTTTATTTTAGAAGACTTTCGAGGTAATGTGTATGGTTTCTCACTTTATGCATTTTTTAAAATAATACGAACTGGTTATCCATTTGCATGGCTTTCCCAGGTCTCACTAACACCTCATTTCAGGTAGCAGAAAAAAATCTTACCTGATAGCAAAGTACTCGGCCCACAGATACAAGAAACTTGGCAAAGGCCCCAGTGTCTCCAGTACATAGATATAATGTCCTCCAGACTTCGTGATTCTTGTTCCAAGTTCTGCATAGCACAAGGCACCTGGAACAGATGAAGTAAAAATGCATTTAATAAATTGTCCCATGCAATTACCACTGCACATAGAATTTATTGAGAATTAAAAGAATCTGTTTAAAATGAGCTAAGAACACAGAATCTAAGAGCTGCCATACTGGGTGAGACCATGGTCAATCTTACCCAGTATCCTGTCTCTGACCAGAGCTTCAAGGGGAGAGTACAAAACAGACAATTTTGGAATGATCCACTTCTGTCTTCCAGTTCCAGCTTCTGATAGTCAGAGATTTAGGGTTGCCCAAGCATGGGTTTGCATCCCTTATCTTTTGGCTAATAGCTATTGATGGACCCATCCTCCATGAACTTATCTAGTTCTTTTTTGAACCCAGTTATACATTTAGCATTCACAACATTCCATGGCAATGAGTTCCACAGGTTAGTTGTCAGAGACGGCTCCAGACACCAGCAGAGTAAGCACATGCCCAGGGCAGCACATGCTAAGGGGCAGCATTCCGTCCATTCTTGGGGCAGCCCAGTCTGAGCAGGTTTTTTTATTTTCCTTTTTATTTTTTTAATTTTTTTTGCTTGGGGCAGCAAAAATGGTAGAGCTTTGTTTGTATTAAACCTGCTGCCCATTAACTTAACTGGGTGACCCTTAGGTTTAGTATTGTATGAAAGGGTAAATAACACTTCTGTATTCACTTTCTCCCATCAGTTATGATTTTATAAACCTCTATCATATCTCCCATTCATTGCCTCTTTTCTAAGCTGAACAGCTCTAATCTTTTTAGCCTCTCCTCATACAGAAGCGATCCCAAACCCTTGATCATCTTTGTTGCCCATCGCTGAACCTTTTCAGATCTACTATATCGTTTATTGAGATGGGGTGACCAGATCTGCGCTATGGATTTATATAGCGGCATTATGATATTTTCTGTCTTATATTCTATTCTTTTCCTAATAGTTCCTAACATGCTGTTAACCTTTTGACTGCTGGTGCACATTGGGTGGAGGTTCTCAGAGAACTATCCATAATAGAGGAAATAAAGGCTTTTAGGAGAAAGCTTTTAGAAAATGAAGGGTAGGAGAGATGTCCTGGGGGCCAAATTTAGGCTGTTAGGGAAGAGGCTGAGATCCAGGACCTCTATGGTGGCATTCTCAGAAAGTCTTCGAGTTCCACATGCAGGGCCAAGGAGGCAGGCAGAGCTTCAGAGTCTCAATGCCTGGATGAGATGATGGTTTAGCTTTATTAGGAACTGAGGAAACTTTTGGGATGGGGGAGCCTATACAGGAAGAATGGGCTCCACCTAAACCAAATTGGGTCCATACTGCTGGCACTTAACATTAAAAAGGTTGCAGAGCAGTTTTTAAACTAAGAGATGGGGGAAAGCTGATTGCTGCAGAGGAGCAGGTGGATCGGACAGAGACTTCTCTTAGAGGAGAGTCTATTGATAGAGATTCTCTAGGTTTTTGTCAGGAGGAGAGGATGGAAGAGGATAAAGTAGTGGCCAGATCAGACAAGAAACATTCACATAAAAAAGAATCTGACACATCAGAAAAGGGCAGACAAATAAATAGTGACAAGTTTTTAAAGTGCTTATACACAAATGCTAGAAGTCTAAATAATAAGATGGGTGAACTAGAGTGCCTAGTATTAAATGAGGATATTGATATATTAGACATCACAGAAACCTGGTGGACTGAGAACAATCAATGAGACACAATCATTCTGGGGTACAAAATATATCGGAAGGACAGAACAGGTCGTGCGGGGGGGGGGGAAGTGGCACGATATGCGAAAGAAAATGTAGAACCAAATGAAGTAAAAATCTTAAGTGAATCCAAATGTTCCATAGAATCTCTATGGATAGTAATTTCATGCTCTAATAAGACTATAACATTAGGGATCTGTTATCAACCATCTGACCAAGACAGTGATAGTGACGATGAAATGTTAAGGGAGATTAGAGAGGCTATCAAAATTAAGAACCCAATAATAGTGGGGAATTTCAATTATTCCCATATTGACTGGGAACATGTCACCTTAGGACGAAATGCAGAGACAAAATTTCATTAAATAACTGCTTCTTGGAGCAGCTGGTATGAGAACTCACAAGGAGAGGGGCAATTCTCAATTTAGTCCTGAGTGGAGCGCAGGATCTGGCACAAGAGGTAAATATAACAGGACTGCTTTGAAATAGTGACCACAATATAACAACTTTTAACATTCCTGTGGTGGGAAGAACACCTCAACAGCCCAACACTGTGGCATTTAATTTCAGAAAGGGGAACTATGCAAAAATGAAGGAGTTAGTTAAACAGAAATTAAAAGGTATGATGACTAGAGTGAAATCTCTGCAAGCTGCATGGACCCTTTTCAAAGATAATAAATGCCCAACTTAATTGTATACCCCAAATTAAAAAACACAGTAAAAGAACTAAAAAAGGGCCACCATGGCTTAACAACCATGTAAAAGAAGCAGCAAGAGATAAAAAGGCATCTTTTAAAAAGTGGAAGTCAAATCCTAGTGAGGTAAATAGAAAGGAGCATAAACTAATTAAGTGTAAAAATGTAAGAAGAAAAGCCAAAAAGGAGTTTGGAGAACAGCTAGCCAAAAACTCCAAAGATAACAACAAAATGTTTTTTTAAGTACATCAGAAGTAGGAAGCCTGCTAAACAACTAGGGGGGTGGGGCCTGGACTATCGAGATACAAAAGGAGCACTTAAAGACGATAAAGTCATTGCAGAGAACTAAATGAATTCTTTGCTTCAGTCTTCACGGCTGAGGATGTTAGGGAGATTCCCAAACCTGAGCCAGCTTTTGTAGGTGACAAATCTGAGTAATTGTCAAAGATTGAGATGTCACTAGAGAGGTTTTAGAATTAATTGATAACAGTAACAAGTCACTGGAACCAGATGGCATTCACCCAAGAGTTCTGGAAGAACTCAAATGTGAAATTGCAGAACTATTAACTATGGTTTGTAACCTGTCCTTTAAATCAGCTTCTGCATTCAATGACTGGAAGATAGTTAATGTAACACCAATATTTAAAAAGGGCTCTAGAGGTGATCCCAGCAATTACAGACTGGTAAGTCTAATGTCAGTACCGGGCAAATTAGTTGAAACAATAGTAAAGAATAAAATTATCAGACACATAAAAGAATATAAATTGTTGGGCAAAAGTCAACACGGTTTCTGTAAAGGGAAATTGTGTCTTACTAATCTATTAGAGTTCTTTGAAGGGGTCAACAAACATGTGGACAAGAGGATCCGGTGGACATAGTGTACTTAGATTTCCAGAAAGCCTTTGACAAGGTCCCTCACCAAAGGCTCTTAAGTAAATTATGTTGTCATGGGATAAGAGGGAAGATCCTTTCATATATTGAGAACTTGTTAAAAGACAGGGAACAAAGAGTAGGAATAAATGGGAAATTTTCAGAATGGAGAGGGGTAACTAGTGGTGTTCCCCAAGGGTCAGTCCTAGGACCAATCCTATTCAACTTATTCATAAATGTTCTGGAGAAAGGGGTAAAAAGTGAGGTGGCAAAGTTTCAGATGATACTAAACTGCTCAAGATAGTTAAGACCAAAGCGAACTTCAAAAAGATCTCACAAAACTAAGTGATTGGGCAACAAAATGGCAAATGAAATTTAATGTAGATAAATGTAAAGTAATGCATATTGGGAAAAATAACCCCAACTGTACATACAATATGACGAGGACTAATTTAGCTACAATGAGTCAGGAAAAAGATCTTGGAGTCATTGTGGATAGTTCTCTGAAGACATCTACTTAGTGTGCAGCAGCAGTCAAAAAAGCAAACAGGATGTTGGGAATAATTAAAAAGGGGATAGAGAATAAGACAGATAATATCTTATTGCCCTTATATAAATCCAAGGTACACTCACATCTTGAATACTGCGTACAGATATGGTCTCCTCACCTCAAAAAAGATATACTGACAGGCATTAGAAAAAGTTCAGAGAAGGGTAACGTAGAGCAGGTTTCATATGAGGAGAGATTAAAAAGGCTGGAACTTTTCAACTTGAAACAGAGGAAACTAAGGAATATATGATAGAGGTTTATAAAATAATAAGTGATGTGAAGAAAGTGAATAAGGAAAAGTTATTTACTTGTTCCCATAATATAAGAACTAGGGGCCACCAAATGAAATTAACAAATAAACAAATAAAAGGAAGTTCTTCTTCACACAGTGCACAGTCAAATTGTGGAACTCCTTGCCTGAGGAGGTTGTGAAGGCTAGGAGTATAACAGGGTTTAAAAGAGAACTGGATAAATTCTTGGAGGTTAAGTCCATTAATGGCTATTAGCCAAGATGGGTGAGAAATGGTCTCCCTAGTCTCTATTTGTCAGAGGGTGGTGATGGATGGCAGGAGAGAGATCACTGATCATTACCTCTTAGCTTCACTCCCCCTGGGGCACCTGGCATTAGTCACTGTCCATAGACAGGATACTGGGCTGGATGGACCTTTGGTCTGACCCAGTACAGCCGTTCTTATGTTCTTGTTATGTTCTTGGTGCAAATCCATTTATTTGCAATAATGCTGTTTCCAGGGGAGATCTATTTTCATCTGGTAAGACCTGCTTGTCAGTTTAATGGCAAAACTTCTCCGCTGACCTTATGTGGAAAGGTCCATAGAAGGAAGGTTGTCTTTGCCTTAGAGATTTACTTTAAAACTCTTCATTTCCCCCATTTACCTAGCTCTAAGTCTCAAACACACACACCTTCTCCCTCAAATATAGGTGAACCAAGGACGTGGAAACATCTCTCTGATCAGATCCTTGAAGCAGCTACATAAGAAGAAGAAAAACTTGTACAGAAGAATATTGAGAATTTCTAATCAAGTGGTTCAAATACTCTCTATTTCCCCTCCTGTATCTATGTAAAGATAGATTTTAAAACTGGCCATTTCTGTCCCAGCTGTAAACCCCTCAGAACCTACCTACATGCAATGGAAGGAATATAGGCCCTGATTCACCAAAACACTCAAATACATGTTTAATTTGAAGCACATGTGGTCCCAATGATTTCAAGCATATGCTTAAGAGTTTTGCTGAATTGGGGCCATAACCATGTATCAATCTTGCATTTCAAGGGAAAACATAAAAAGGGGGTAAGCATTATTTAAGGCACTATATCAAAGATTAATAATGTGACATTAATAAAAGGAAGTCTTCAAGCTGGACATTTGGGGAAAATAGTTGAAGAGTGAAGTCAGTTAGAAAATTTAATAACTTGACAAGGGAAGCCATTTGGGTGCCACCAAGACAGGTTTTCAAGAATACACAAGATACACTATGTGTTTAGTGGAGAGAATAATCCTTCAAAGTACAGATGGTTTGGCTAGCTGACCAATAAACACTTTATCATTTATTATCCTGCTCAGTTAAAAAGAAACCTACATTTGTGATGTTATGGTTTGAGATTTTACATATGCAAAAGAATGACATTTTAAAGTTGATGTTTGCACAGTAACCTCAACTAAGCCACATTATACATATATAGTAAGTATAAGTGTGACAACATCTCCAGTAATACAAAATATTACATACGAGAAACACTAGAAGGAAGAGTGACAATTGTTGTGGGATCTATGATTGAATTTCCTGAGTCTTGTGGCTTTTTAAAACTCTCAACCACAGAACTATAACGAAGCAGTTTTTTGCACACACAAAGCAGGAAAATTAACTGTTAAGGAAGAAAAAAAAATTTAAAGTCACATTCTGAAATAAACACATGTCTCCTAGGTCCCCAGAATTCTGTGGTTCTCCATCTAGTGCCACTAGCTAGAGGCCTAACCTCCTCCAGCCCCCATGCATCTAGAAATTCCACAGATAAGAGAACTACTCCCATGTCTGTGCCCACATGTGGCACCACATTCATAGATCTTAAGTCTTGGGTTTTCCCCCAAGTCCCTCAGATAAACCAGTTACACAATGGATCCTTGGAACCCTCTGGACATGGGAGCTTATTACGGCTTCAATTCTATGGCATTAGGAGATAGGAGTTTTGGTCCTTGTTCCCAGCTTATTTTTCTTGGAGAAGTAAAGTTAGGCCTTTGTTGTAGATATATATCATTTGCTAGCTTCCCCATCTACCAAGAATTTAACAAGAAGGGTAAAAAAAACTCACCACCCACCAAATAGAGAGAGAATCCCACAGGCAAACCAAACGATTAAGGAGACACCCACGTTGCCGGAGTGTTTCAACACCCCTTTTGGAGAGATAAAGATGCCACTGCCCACCATGCTGCCAACGAGGAGTGAAAAAGCCCTCAGCAAAGTGATCTTTTTCCTTAGAAAAACAGCCTCCTCTTCTTTCTTGGCTTTTCCCATGGCCTCTACAATTTCAGGGCAAGGGTGGACATTCAGAAGTTAAGGTTTCCTTATGGGTCCTTCCCAGTCCCACAGTCAACAGAGCTTACCTGTGATAGGGGAAAAGAAAATCAGGGATTTGTGGGGCTTCTTTGGGGAATGACTATTAAAGCCATTTTACCAATAAACCATCAAAATCTAATGGATCTACTCTCCTCACCCATTGGATATCACTGGACAAAGAAACCCCAGGTGCATAAAATATGCTATGTAACCATGCAATCACTTATGTCAGAACACCTCTGGGTATCAAGTTTGCTAATTAACTTTTGCACCTCCTGCTGCAGTAGAGCATAACACACTGTAGGCTGTATATAAACAGTCCTTTAGGCCAAGATTTTCAAAAGTGATGAGTGATTTGGGGTGCCACTATAGCTCAGTATCCAACCTGAGTTGCCCTCAAGGGACCCAATTTTCATAAATGGCTGAGCACCCACACTCTGAAAATCAGGCCTCTTTAAGATGCTTCAAGTTGGGCACCTATAAGTTTAGGCCAAGCCAAATCACTAGTCACTTTTGAATTTTTTGGCCTTAAAACTGTTTTTTCTTTGGCAACAGCAGAGCAAAGGGTTTAGTTTAATAGACATTTTGTATAAACATGTCCAGGGCATCTGGTCTTGAGCCAAAATTGGCTGCTGAGTCTTTTTAAACAGTGGTGGGCCACCTGCGGCCCATCAGGGTAATCTGCTGGCGGTCTGCAAGACAGTTTGTTATATTTGCACAGCCACCCGCAGCTCCCTGTGGCCATGGTTCACCGTTCCTGGCCAATGGGAGCTGTGGAAAGCAGCAGCCAGCAAGTCTCTGCAGTCCGCACTGCTTCCCACAGCTCCCATTGGCCGGGAACAGTGAACCGCAGCCACTGGGGGTTGTGGGTGGCCATGCAAATGTAAACAAACTGTCTGGCAGCCTGCCAGCAGATTACCCTGATGGATCATGTGCAGTCCGTGGGCTGCAGGTTGCCCACCACTGCTTTAAAAAGTCAAAATAAGCTCTTTGGGTCTCTGATGTGCCAGATTATCTGCTATCGCTCATCAGGGCAGGGAGTAACTTCATGAGTCTTCTAAGGCTCAGACAGGTTGCTGGAACTGAAGAGTCTATGGGTTGAGGGGTGGACAGTAGCAACCACCAAGGCTCCTGAGCTGTGAATTGCAACATACGACTGATGTTACAAGTGGATGGTCTTACTCGGTATCTAACTAATGTGTGTGAAACAGCTACAGTCTGGTATGTGTTATATCTCTGAAAGTAGAACTACAAAGCAAGTGGGTCCGATATTCAAATGTAGGATTGGTTAAAGATCTATAGAATCAATCTAAACTAAGGAGTCCTTTTGAGCACAAATATTATTGCTAAAACTTAAAAAGTGCACTTATCTGGTTGGTTGATTTTGAACAAAGCAGAGACGTTTACAGTCTGTCCCAGACGGTCATCCCTTGCTGGAGTCTCAGTGCAGTTTGATGTACAGTAACCAGTAGCTTCTTTTAGTTAGCTGTGAACTTTCATAGTAAAAATAAAAGAAACAGGATGTAAAACCAAATATATAGACCAAGTTAAGGTTTTGAAGTAACTCTTGAACTCTACATGTTTAGCCACATGGTCTGAGACACCAATGCCAGCCAGGAATATCTGGAAACATAATGGACAAACACCACAGATTTCAGGAATGTAAAATCAACTGAGATTTGTTCTACAAGCTATTGTGGGGAGGGAGTGAGAGTAGAAGAATAGGGTGATCAGACAGAAAGTGTGAAAAATCAGGATGGGGGAGGGGTAATAGGAGCCTATATAAGAAAAAGACCCAAAAAGACATCTGGTCACCCTAGGGGAGAAACAGAGAGCTATTGCATACCACTTCAAACAGACACCTAGCAATGAGCAGAACAAATTGTTCCAGCTCTGCTTTCTATTTGAATTTCTGTGCCTGACGCATTAAAATACAGCTATGTTAATCCTTGTGGCAATGCTTAATATGCACTTTAGTATTAAAAAAAATGTACAAAGCTGCTTTTTGTTCACCTTTTTAGTTGACTACTGGCTCAAATGCTTCTCATACAGTACCTTTGCATCTACCAACAGCATTGCTTAAAATTACAGCCCCTCAGGTTGCACTTCAACCCAGTGTTTCAAGCAATTTTTACCAACATTTCAAAACAGAATAAAGCACTACTCATCTTACCTAGCAGGACCTGAAGCCTGGCATGGGGTGGAGATGGAGAAAAAGCAACTGAGAGTAAGGGGAAAAATGTTATATTACCATAGTGCCCCTAGAGGCCCAAGCTGAGATGGGGACCCCATTGTGCTAGAGTCTCCAGCCCCCGCCACCCTACACACACACACACACATAGTAAGAGACCATTCCTGTCCTGAAGGGCTTACAATCTAACCATGCAAGACAGATCCAGGGAATATTCTTATCTCCATTTTATTGCTGGGGACCTGAGTCAAAGACCAACTAGCCAATACTACACAGGAAACATGTGGCACAGCTGAAACTTAACCTAGATCTTCTAAGTCCCTGTCCAGTGTCTTAATCTCCAGACTGTCTTTCCTCTCTACCACAAACTGTATAAATATGTATCCAATTATGTCCACAAACCTAATTTATCGTTTCTGAGGACTATTCCTAACTATTTTCACCTATATTTTCTTTGTACAGACCTCAGTTAAAATGACACCACCAAGAAATTTTTAACTACATCCCCTTCCTTTTCATACAATAAAAGATGTAGTCACTGAGCTGTGCTAACCAGACCTGCTTCTTCCTTTTTTCTGCCACAAATCAGCGCCCTGTTTCAATGCCCATTAGAAGATGCTGAGTCCAACTAAAAACCAACTGGGATATAAGCTTGTTCATTCATGTATTAAAATAATGTGGATAAATTGGACTGGTGGCATTGTGGTCTGCGCACCTGACTGGACAATCTATTTAGGAAAACTGAGAGTCATTTGTTTATGAAACTGTAATTAACACAAGAAACCAGGCTAAAGAAGAGAAGTCTGAATAGACTTACTTTTGGCTTTCTTTATCTACATCAGACTCACTAGCTTACTGTCCTAGATTTAAAAAAACCTGGAGGAATAGTAGCTGGTAAAATCAGACGTGAATTTGCAGTGCCAGATGCTGGAAATAAAGCCAATGTGATCCCAAGGTTCAATATGAGAGCAAACTGAATAATTCTTAATGAATGCTTTATTTAAGGAATTTCCACCTCTTTCTGTTTATGAATTGTCCATGCTCAGATTGGAATTTTCTCAAATTTCTTTAATTAAAATTACTTGCCAAGTAATTATGGGAAATTATCCTTGGGCTGGGTCACATTTATCCCCTTGACCTTGGTCCTTAAGCATTTCCTGGTCCATTATACCACAGCCTGGCACATCACATCTTCTGCAAGAAGACATCTTAGTCTATGACCTTTTAATGAAGAACCCAGGATGGAGCAGGCTCCACTCACCCACCTCCCTTGGTGAGAGATTGAAGTAAACTAAGGTTGTCCTTAAAACCACATTTTCATATAGTTGCCTCTTACCAGAATTTCTATTCTTCACCAAATATAACATTTTTGATTAAAGCCAATCTGTCAAATAGGTCATTGCAAGTATTCACTATTTTAATTCTAGCTGTATTGATTAGCTTTCACTGGCTATATAGATCACATGGTATTGTTTCTGATCCTCAGTTGGCTGAGTGTAATGGTGAGTTTTAAATTCATGGCAGAGAGAACTTACTTTGGTAATCTAATAATTCATATCCCATTAATATTCTGCAATATTTGCTTAATATTGATTCTTTTCACAAATGTGCCAGCCCCTAAATTCTTTCATTATATTAGCAAAAAGGCAACACAAAAGAATAGCGTGTCAGATTAAAACAGAATACTTCCCCCTTCTATACCACCTGCTGCTAAAGAATCTCAATGCATTTTACAAATATTAAGCCGTACAGCTTCCCTGTGAAGTAGCTAAATATTTTCTCTGTTTTTACAGTGGGGAAAACTGAGACTGAAAAGGTTAAGTGACTTGTCACAATGGGATGAGTGGGGTGTAGAACCCAGGATTCCTGGTATCCTGTCCCAGATACACAGCCAACTGGAAGGCAAGCCAGCTAATATAGATAAGAACTTCAAGAGATTAGCATTCCGGTTTGACTATATTTATTATGGGATGCTACCATGAACGTGCTACACTTTCCCCTGTGACTTGTCCTCCTTCCATTCTCAGGAACAGGCCACATGCAGGCACTGAGACTATTTGTCCAGTTTTTAAATTGTTTTCTCAGCTGCAAAGGACAAAATAAAAAAAACAATCTAAACATTCCCAGCAGCAAGATCCCACAGAGGGGTCTGATCCTCCTTCAAAGCAGAGCAAATCCTTCCTGAAATTCTCAGTCCCTTAAACACGTCAGTGCAAAACGAGACCTCAATCACAGCACTCCTATGTACAATTAGAAGATTGTTTGCTTAAAACTTTGACCTAGCGCTGAGCAATGCTAAGGCCCATCAGGGCTAAATCCTGATAGAGAAACTCCTTCCACAGCTAGTTCTTTGGTTCAGATCTGACCTAGGGTGGCAGTGATAACAGGTGTTAATGCCTGATGGCTTACTGGTGGCTTACAGGAAGTGCCTTGGTGGTTTCAGTCCAATTCCCAGGAGCCATGCGCCCACCTCACAAATACATGCATTACCATTAGCACCCCCAGAGGCCAAGGGCTGAATGGGCATGGAGGCTGAACTACCTTCCCCCCACCTCCAGAAGCAGTTTTCTCCAAGTTGAGGCACAGTGGCAGGGCAGCACAGGGAAGCTTGCACTGTCAACGATCACGCTGTACCTGTTGTTTAGATAAAGGACTCCAGCCTTTAGATCTCGCTGACACTTTTTACCAGCAACTTAATTCCTAAAGTAAATAAAAGATTTCCAGCAATGTCTGTCTTGTGAGACCCAGCATTACTCCAGTGGGGCTCTAAAGTGGCCACACACCCTGCGACTTATACACTTAACGACAGAACTCCCTGCCACTGTCAACTATCTTACCCGGCTACTTAGTGCATTCCCCAGGGCCCATTTTTTCCAGGAGAAACTTTTTCTTTGTATGAGAGAAATCATTCCCCACCTCTACTGCACTATCCTGTTATTGGAAGATGGGTCACCTCTAATGAAAATCATCTGTCTACTCTCACTCTGTTTTAGCTCTGTGTTGCTTCATTCTTTCATTTATCCACTCAGAGCCCAGAGTTGCTGGTACTGGAATGGTATTTTTCTGGGTCCCCTCATATTTACAGTAAGTGTACCCTTAATCTAACTCAACTGCTGTTGAGCTACAAAAAGAGGCAATGCATGTGTGTGTCCCCCCCCACCCCGATTTCTGCCTTCCATTTAGCGCAGAGGTTTTCAGTCCCACAATTTTAAAACCATCAGCTCATGCCAGGAGCCAGAGGATCGGAAGTTGGTGGGAGCTGCCCAGCTCACTGCAGCCCCTGACTCTCTGTGCTTTGGGAGCTGGGGCACCGGCTGCCTGCCTGGCAGCCCTCCCTGCTCCGCTGCCCGAGCCAAGATTTCTCTGCACGGCCAGAGGCTCCCCAGGCAGGACAGGTGGCACAGTTCCAAGCTGCGCTCCTGACATGCTCTTGCCTCTCCCCTAAAGGAGCCAGGATCCAGCTGGTGACACCACCAGGACCTGGTCCGTGCCTGCAGAGCCTGACTGCCATGAGATAGTCTCTGAGATGTTCTCTTGCCGCTGCCCAGGTGGTCTAGCTGGCTTTGCTGCTGCTCCTCAACCCAGAGGTGACGTGTGGGGTGATCACGTGCCCCCACCATCAAGAGTTAAGCATCTACTCTGGATCTACCTTCCTGAGCTGAGGTTTCTCCAAGACCCTCTAGGTTCTAACTCAGAGCCTGGCTGTTTTCCCCGTGCCTATAGATAATTCCTTTTGACTCTAACCTCTTAGCCACTCACCTTTAGTCGCTGACTCAGCTTCAGTGCAAACACCTAATTCATAATTACTCTACCGCATATACGTACTAATTCACTCAATACTGTACCTAGCTCCTCCTCAGCCCAAACTCCTCCTCAGCCCCGATCTCTGGAGTGCCTCTGTGCTGCTGGCCTCAGAGTTCAGCTGTTATTGATTTATTACAACACAAGCTAAACACAACTATAACCAAGCTAGCACAGTTTCTTTTTAACCCATTGAGGCTTTTTTTTCTTTTGTTCAACACTTCCCAAGCTGTTGGTATTTACTAGACACAACTTCATCCACTGTTTTGCAGAGCTGTGCTGGGGAGCTTCCCTGTCACAACCCACTCAAGTCCTTTGCCCAGGCTAAAGTGACAGTAGCAGGATTAAGACATTCCTCAGACAAATTAACTAGCAATTGTTGATACCGTAAATTGAACAATACACAGAAGACCCAAAGCACTAACATCAGCTAATTAGTCTCTTGTAAGGTAGAGAGGTGAAATGGTGAAACCGAGGTAAGGAGAGGTAAAGTTTCTTGCCTGCAGTCACACTGCAGCCAGAGGCAAAACTGGGATTAGAACCTAGGAGTTTCTGGTTCCTAGTTCCAGTGAACCAGGTCAGTAGTTCTCAAACCTTTTTTGGCTCAGGACCCATTTGTAAACAGTGTCCTGTCATGGTCCAGTCAATTGCTTGAGTACCAATAAAATCTGTCTTATTAATTACACATTAACGCACTAAGTACACTGTATCAGAGCAGTGAGTCCCTGTAGCTTCTGTCCCCAGGGTGGGCTGGGCTCTGAGGTAGCAGCACTGCTCAGATTTGGCCCCAACTGGGCCAAATTTTTGTGAGCGGAATTGCAACCTGATGCATGACCAAGGGGCTACTGGGCCAAAGCTGAGCAGCGCTGCAACCACAAACGCCAGATCGCAATGCCCGGAGCGGAGTGCCAAGCCCAGCCTGCTCTATGGGACTACAGCTGCAGGACAAGCATGAGGCTGGCTCTGCAACACTCCTCGCTTCCCTCCGGCTTCTCATGAGACCCTTTGTCGCATTCTGGTGACCCAGTTTTGGTTGCAACCCACAGGTTGAGAATCCCTGAGCTAGACCACGTGGCCTCATAGAATGAGAAAAGAGGGGAAACCCACAGAGCTGGAGGGGGAGGGTTGAGGTGGGGACGCCACAGGAAATGTAGAAGGCCTTTCTAGTTGAACTTTGAAGAGAACCAGCAGTAGCAGGGAGCTTCAGGTTGGGCTCAGTAGTGGATTAATGATTTTGCTGCCCCTAGGCCCTGAAATAATTGCCACCCTCGGCCCCATACGAACTTGTTTTAGTTTTTTTACAAATTCGTTTGAACTAAAATGAATTTAAATATCATTAAAATAACTGAACATTTACAAGTTTTATTATAAATAAAATTACAAGTACAGCCGACTCTCGCTTGAACGCCTGTCTGTACAGCGTGATTTCACTTATAGCACGGGACCACACATGGATCCAAAACTGAGAACCACTTCATTTCTTCCTTCCAGCCATATTAACAACGTTTAGGATTCTCACGAGTATGTTTACTAAATGGCGTTGCATTGTCATTGGTGGTTTCAATACGTGCTATGACTGGTAGAATCGTGGTGTCACTGATGCCATGATTACAAAAATGCTGCTATTATAAATTTGCTGCCCCTGCAAATTTGCCACCCTAGGCCTAGGCCTTGTCAGCCTAGGCGATAATATGCTGCTGGTTGGGCCTGAGCTGCATTGGCAGCAGGCGGGGCTTGGGTCTGGACTGAGGTGCCAAGGAGGAGGAAGGGGCTAAATTTCAGGAGTGTAGAGGGATCTGGTTCAGGATTAAGGGGTATTGGCAACAGTGGTTTGGAACTAAAGTCAAGGTATGCAGTCAGAGCTGTGGGTGAAGAAGGGAGGCCTCCAGTGTTGGAAAAGCATTTTATAGAATACTTAAGCAGAGGCTGGAGGCTATTTTAAAAGAGACAACTATTTAAGGACCAAAAAAAAAAGAAAGTTTGATTTAAAATTAAATATGAACTGAAAACATGTTCATGATTGTGTTTGAAAGCATCAGATCAGGGGTTTTTTTCCAGTAGAAAGACTCCCACTCAGTGTTGTAAAGCCACACACAATGATCTTACATTAGTGCATGAGAGACGGGAAGCAAAATGAACTCTGAAGAGAAAGTGAACCTTATCCACCTTTCGTGGTCCAAGCTAAGTGAAGTTCAGAGGATAAAGAAATAGTGTAAGTGGTGTGAAAAAGTAGAACCATTGTCTATTTGTTCTTGTAATTAATGATTCAGGGTGTTCCCTGGCAAGGAGTTATTCAGAGATGATTTTAGCTTCACAGCAACCCTTTAATCTGTTGCTTTTCATTGTCTCCTGTGGGAACCATTCCCTGCGCTCCCCTGTCCTCCATTTTCAGCTATTTCACCAATGACTTACGGTATGATCCCTTCCGCCTCACCACCTGTGAGGGATCAGCTTCATCCCTGGATTGGCCACCCTTATGTTATAATGACAGTAAATGCTAAAGGGAAACACATCCTGAAGAGTTTGTGAAGAACTATAAACCCTCTGCTTACGGGCATAAGCCAACCTCTAACTGCTGGGGATTCAGAGGCCTCTTTCCCTGGGAACAGTTTATCCCATCACTGTGTGCTGCAGGGTTTTTTGTGCCTTCCTCCAAAGCCACTGGTGCTGGCCATGGCCAGAGACTGTTACCATGGGACTGAGTATGCTACTGTGCTACTTTCCAGCACCTGCAGGAATGGGAGATGAGAACCAAATCAAACCCAGCTCAGCCACATACCTGTACAGATTCCTAGTCCACCTCTAATTTTCACCTCGATCAGTACCTCTAAATGGGATGCTTATACTCAAGGGGTCAAGGCATTAATAAAGCCTGCCTTATACCTATACTGAATGAAGCTAAATCAGTACAAACATAGGCACAGTCTTTTACTGGCACCAGTGGGTGCTCAACCCCCCCATGCCCTCGGCCCCAACTCGACTCCACCCCTGCCCCGCCCCCTCTCACTCCCATTCCAACCCCTTCCCCAAAGTCCCCGCCCCCAATTCCACCCTCTCCCATCCCCATTCAAACCCCTTCCCCAAGTCTCCGCTCCAGCCTCGCTTCCTCCCCTGAGCACGCTCCTCCCCACTCCCTCCAGAGCTTGCTACAGCTATTTGGTGGTGGCAAGCGCTGGGAGGTAGGCAGAGGAGCGGGGGCCCGGCGTGCTCAGGGGAGGAGGTGCAGGAGGAGGCAAGACAAATGCAGGAGGAGCTTGGCTGCCAGTGGGTGCTGGGCACCCACTAATTTTTTCCCATGAGTGCTCCAGCCCTGAAGCACCCACAGAGTCGGCACCTATGAACACAAAGAAACCTTTGTTCAGTTTAAAAGTGACAACAAAAAGGGTTGCACTGACTTAACTAAACTGATTTAGAAATCCAGTTAGTTAAATCAATGCAAGTGATAGGAGCTGGTTGCCAGAACTGCCTGAACACCCACAACTCCAGTTAAAGTCAGTGGGAGGTGCTGCAATTTCTCTCCTCCCATTCCTGGTGAGTTGAACATTGCACATACACTACACGACCCTATGCATTTGTACAGCAAGTCAGAATGTTACAAACCCCTTAAGCTTCCCTTTGTGATTTTGGGCCTGATCCAAATTCCACTGAAGTCAGTGAAATGGCTCCTACTGACTTCGGGGCACTTTGGATCAAGCTATATAGAACTGGATGCAGAGAGGTGCTTGAGGGGTACCTACTACCACTTGGGTGGGACATTACCTGTGGAGATTAGGCCTCTACTCTCACCACTGCTCTCCCTTGTTCCATTTCTCTTGGCTGTTTAGGCCTGCATTCCATGTCCTGCCTTAGACTCTCTTCTCTTTATTTTACCTCTGGACTTTGAGCCTCTTTGTTGTCTTTGCTTGTAATAATTGCATCATTAATGGCAGGTAAATTTAGAACAAATAGCAGTAAATGCAAACTGGGCTTCACAAAGTCTGCAGGCAGCTGAGGGGATTCACTGCTGCCAGAGGTTCTGGACCCTAATTGGCTTTACTAGAGAACCAAATCACTCAGGGACCAGTAATTGCATTTGTAAGTATGCATATTAAGACAAAGGGAATCAAATCTCATGTTTCAGGGGCAAATTTGATCACCTGGGGAGGTGGGAGATCCAGAAGGAACTTTTCCTTTGCATATAGCATTGCACAATAAGCTTGGCCAGCCTTGCAAAATTCTATTTGTGTACAGCAAGTAAAAACATAATTTTTCACCATAGCAATGGATGGTCGAGCAGATTCGGTGCCTGGGCTGGTTACTTTTATAGGGATCTTTATGTACCCTGATATAACTGCACCAGAGAAAGCCATGACACCCACTGGTCTCGTTTGAAACTGGAATAAGCTGCACCAGACCAGCGCACTAGTGCCTTGGATTTGCATCAGTGCCACCAAACTGGTGGGTAAAACCTCAGTATAGACGAGACACCTTGTGATAGTTGTAGGCAGGGTAACTGCCTTCTGAAGTATTAGGCATTGGCCACCATTGAAGATAGATTTGCTGGGCCAGGATTCTGATCCACCGTGAGATGCCTTATGTTACTATAACATTTTGCACCAAATAGAGCTTTAGCTCTGAGCCTGCTTGTGGTTTCTTCTGGATTTTGAATTAACACTATAAAGCCAACAGGGAAATGTACGGGTGTGATTCTGATCTGAATTACATTAATGTAAAACAGGAGCAAGTCCTCTGAAGTCAGCATAAGCGGGATCAGAACTGTGCTCTTTGGGTACATCTAAACTGCACACTAAGCCAAGGTTCTGACTCAGGTTTGAGCCCAAAGCCACTTCTCAACACCCACAAATCAATCTGATTCAGGTCAGACCCCAGGTCCTAGGATCTTGTTGGGGGTAGGTCAAAGCCATGTAATTTTGCAGTGTGAACGCAGATCAAGCTGCAGACCTGAGTCAAACGGTCTGCAGCATGGAGTGTGGATGCATGAGCACAGCTGAGAGACCCGGCTCCAGCAATTGTGAATCCAGGTTTACAATGCGGTTTGGCTGCTCAGGCACTGGCTTGGGACCACCAAGTCCACAACCTGGAGTCCCACTGAGCTGGATTTACAGTGTAAAATTCAGAATGTGACATGTCACCTCCCCCTTCTGCCTGGGCTACAGAGCACTTCTTTCACCTTCTCACTTTGCTGTTTTTGTTTGTATGTTTCATGCTTGTTATACCTAGAGGATTCCAGCCAAGGCCATTCTCTGGCAGCCTGAAAGCCTAGAGGGAGGGGAGCCTGCATAGGGCTGGGGAAAAAAACTGCAGAGGGTATGTCAATCCTAGAAGTTGGGTGTTAGACACAGAGCTCTCGGGAAGACCTGCGCTTGCAGGGCTCAAACAGAGAAGGCAGTCAGAGAGCAATGGGATTTTGCAGAAAGTCAAATGCGAAGGAAGGCAGGGGAAAGGAGGCAGTGTTCCTGAGAAAGAAGATCACCCTGGTGAGGGCCATCGCACTGATTATCGGCACAGTCATTGGCAGTGGCATTTTTATCGCTCCAAAAGGGGTATTGCAAAACTCCGGCAATGTGGGACTCTCCTTGGTTGTCTGGCTGGCTTGCGGGGTCCTCTCTCTATTTGGTGAGTTGCTTTTTCTAATTCTCCTGCGTGAGCCAGCAACAACGTTACAACATTGCAAACATCTGTGTGTGTTCTAGAGACGCGCAGATTTTCACATGAAAACACAGAGGAACTATCAGCAATACATTGTAAAAAGACTGCAAAGCAAATAGAAAATAACCTGGAGTAATGTGGACTAGACCAGGGGTGGCCAAACTTACTGACCCTCTGAGCCGCATACAACAATTTTCAGATGTTCGAGAGTCAGGATGTGCTGCCAACGCTTGGGGCGTCAGCCCCGCTGGAGGTGCTTGCCCGGGGCCCCACTACTGCTGAAGTTCTGAGCCCCGAGATCCCCCTCCCCGCTGGGCACAAGCCAGAAGCAATGTGGGGGGGGGGGGGCTGCTGAGTGTAAGAAAGGGAAACTCAAGCCGCTGGGGAGCCGCACTTTAACTTTAAAAAGAGCTGCAATTTGGCCACCCCTGGGGTAGACCCTTGGCAGATGTTAATCTGTATAATTGAAGCTCCATGCAGCAGTGGAGCCGGTCCTGTAAATCCAAACCCTATTCAAAACCTTTGGCTCCACAGCACAAAGCCTGCTGAGGCAAGGTGGCCTCCCTGGGTTTCTGAGTTGTGGGAAAAGCCAACTTTCAGAACCCACAAAGCATGCTGCCATGGCAACCCCACGTGGCTGGAATTCTAAGGGCTTATCTCAGCTTTTTTTCTTTTTTTTTTTAAAGGATGTTTCTAGTCCATTTCCTCGTGAGGGCATGTAGGAAAATGTAAAGCAATTGGTGGGATTAAAAAGCTGTAAGGTTGGAGCTCAGGCCCTGAGACCCTATGAGCAGAAGGGTCTCTGGAGCCCAGGGGCTCCAGACTGAGCCCAAATCTCTACACTGCAATTTTATAGTTCTGCAGCCCAAGCCCCATGAGCCTGAGTCACCAGCCCCAGACCAGATGCAGCAATGCCTCAGGTCTTTTATTGCCTTTTTATCTATCTTAAGGGTATGTCTAAGCAGCGAGCCTCAGAACTTGGGCTGACAGACTTGGGCTCATGCTATGGTGTTAAAAATAGCCGTGGAGACATTGCAGCTCGTGGTTCCCAGCTCAGGTAGCCAGACACACTAGCTCTGCTCGTGTGTTAAAAATAGCTCAGGCTAGCCACCTGAGTACATAGGCAGAGGCTCCAAGCAGGTTTCTTACCCAGATGGTTAGCCCGAGCCACAACCCTTTCTACTGCTGGCTACACTGCTATTTTTAGCATGCGAGCTCAAGCAGAGCGAGCATGTGTCTGTCCACTCAAGGTAGGAAGCACGCTCCCACTTGCAGGATAGACGTATCCTAAGTCAAAGACTCAGCCTGATTCTTCACTTCCTTACACCTTTTGGCGCCAGATGCACCAGTGGAAAGGAGGTGCAAAATGATGTCAGTCTGATTTTGTACCGTCTTACACTCACTTTCCACTGAGATGAATGATTCATAGATTTGAAACCCAGAAGGGACCATCGGGATCACCTACTCTGACCTCCTGTATAGCACAGCTTGTCAGTATTCCCTGAATTCGGCTCTGTTTGAATTAGTCTCTTTTAGAAAAATCTCCAGTCTTAACTGGCCAGTCATGGAGAATCCACCCCAATACTCGGTAAAATGTTCCACTGGTTAATTACCCTGTTACAAATGTGTCTAGCTCCAACTTCCAGCCATTAGATCATGTTAGAACTTTGCCTGTCAGATTGAAGAGACCATTAGCAAATATTTGTTCCCTGTGTATGTATTTATAGACTGTGCCTAAGTGATGCTTAATCACCTCTTGCTGAAGCTAAATAGCCTGAGCTTCTTGAATCTGCCACTGTAAGTATGTCTACACTGCACCTGGAAGTGAGCCTCCAAGCCCAGGTTCACAGACTTCTGCTAGCAGGGTTCACGCTAATATGCTAAAAATAGCTGTGTAGAGGCTGCAGCTCAGGCTCTGAAGCCTAGGGGGAAGGGAGGAATGAGGGTCATGTTTTCCAATCCTTTACTCAACCTTGTGGCTCTTCTCTGAACCTTCACCAATTTCTCAACATCCATTTTGAGTTGTGGGCCCCAGAACTGAACACCGTATTCCAGCAGCGTCACATTAGTCCAAATCCAGATGTAATATAATGCCTGTAGGGTCTGACATTCCCCTTTCTATGCATCCAAGGATTGCATTAATGCTATTGGCCATGGTATCTCACTGGGTGCTCACATTCAGCTGATTAGGCACCAGCAGCCCCAACTCTTTTTCAGGATAGAGGCGCCAGTCCTTTAAGCATGACCTGCATTCTTTGTTCCTAGATTTATACATTTACCCCTATTAAAACACACATTGCTTGCTTGTGCCCAGATCTCTCAGTAACCAGACTACACAGAGATACCAGTCAGTGGAGAATCAGGCCCATAGGCTCCGGGGATGGAGTGGGTAGGGAAGGAGAGAAAGAGTGAGGGGAGGTAATAAGACTCCACAGGGAGTGGAAGGCAGCTAGCTCCAGGCTAGGAAGGAGGGTTTCAGGGATTTCTACCTGCTCTCAGACCCTGCTGGATCCAGCTCTTGCTTTGCCCCCTCCCCCAAGTGTGCATGAACTCACATGGGGGCAGATCCCCCATAATATTTTCATTGCAGAGGTGCTAGCTGTACCTGGCCCCCAGGTCTGCTGCCCCTACCCATCAGATTCTAATCCGATACTTGATCAGAATGGGAATACGTATCCTTAACCTGGAAAGCGAGGCTGCACCCCTGAAGCCTGTTTTGAGATCCCCAGAGGGAACCCAGTGGAAAGGATTACGATGAGATCACAGACTTTTCACTAGCTTGAGCAGAGATCTCTATATATGCAGTTCCCATGGCTCCATCCTCTATCCCCAGCCCTGGCTCTCTCTGTCTTCCACACTTGCTGACATGGGGTTGGTGGAGAGACCTGCTGTAGCCTATAGAGATGATGCTTGGTTATGTTATATAGAAACCTAAGTAGGCCCAATAACCTATTTCCTAAAAATAGGCTTGACAATAGTCAAATGCGGTCTGATAAAATCTGAGTGAAGTGAAGTGAGACAATTCAGAGGCAAGTCAGAGATAAATTAGAGCCGGGGGCAAACATTGTTGGCCCTCACTGGATTTTACAAGTGTTTTAGATAAAATGTTATGGAAAATGCTCTCTCTGCATAATGACAGTTACTAATATGGCAGCATTTACACAGCTGTTAATTAAAGATGAGTTCAATATTAAATACCCTCTTCTACTCCCTCATTGACTATTTTAAATTATGGCAGTGGAAATATAGATATGGTAAAAGGCAGGCTTGATGCTAATTAATGTGGGTGTTAATAGTGATTATAAAAAGGGTAGCACCCTATTTTTAAATTATGTGCACTCATCTATCAGGAAGGAACCATTAGAAAAACGGTTATAGGCTAGCCATTCTTACCCTCCGGGGAGGGTCCAGATGCATCGTCTCATCTTAGAGCATTAGTATCAACGCAGTGTATTGTCACATTGTGACGCCTGTTCGCTTTAACTAATTATTTTAAATAAAGTATAATTGTCTCACTCATTGTGTCATTCATAGTCCTCCACTAAATTAAATCATGTGTACCACACTGGAGGCTTGATCCTTAAAGAATTCAGTAGTTTGAAGGACATGGCATAAAACCAAACGAATTGGGGACACAGAAATCAAGTTCCAGCTGTAACTGAAGATGTGCAGGGAGAGGGGCAAAGCTCTCACACTTGTGTAGTACACAGAACACTAATGAGGGCAAGGTGGTAGAATAGCTTAGAGGTTTGTAGTTTTTTTAAATAAATAGAAACTTCAGTAAATATATATATATATTTTTTAAATCATAGCTGTAAAGCGAAGGCTTCAGTTAAGTGGCGATTTTGAAGCTGACTGAAAAGCTCATTGAAGTCAGTGTCTTTTCATGTTAGAACAGGCCCCCTCATTTAGACAAAAATTCTCTCCACCAAGTAGAGCAAGCCAGGAAAACAAAAAAACCAAAAAAAAACCCACCACTTTTATCTGGGACCAAATGAGGATTTGAACACACACTTCCAGAAACAAAATACTTATTCATTAGCTCACTGGGATGCCCAGTCCCTTGGGGAACTGACGTCCCAGGTTAAGATAGTGTGTCTGGCAGCATATTCTTTAGTAACAGTGCTGAGATGGCAGGCCACAGCCAGGGGACAAACTAAGCACTAGTTATTTGTACTCAGGCTGCAGCTGTCCTCTGCAGGACTCCGAAGACAGCGTAGGCGTTCTAGGTCCAATGCAGAATTTTTCAGCACATTTAATGAACCCCACTACTGGCTCAGGGTCCTGCTGCTGTACAATGCCAAGCCCACATTAGGCACTGTATAATAAATACTCAGCACTAATAATCTTAGCACTAAGTATCACCATAGCACAAACTTGCCAGGTTCCAGCCTTTTGCCTGCCTTTACATAACCCCTGGCCTGGACATGGCTCAAGCCAACTTGACAGCACAGACAAACAATCCAGTGAAAAATGTGAACCCATCAAACAAGCCAGAGGAAAAGTGCCCTATTTGAAAAGAAAAAGGGGTCTTTCTATAGTGAATGCTAAGGACTTGAGAGAATAAAGGTGCATTGTAATACTTCATATTTCAGCATCCTCAGTGTTCCTATCTTTGTTTGCTTTTGTCCTTCCCAGGGGATAAACATTTAGATTATTAGTATAATGAAAAGTTCACTACTATCTCATATGTAATCAGTGGCAGGTGGTGTGTAGAGGGCATCAAAGCAGATAAGCACACACACATACATACATACATACGCGTGTGTGTGCGTCACTCAAAACGAAACACAGACACAGTGAATCTATAGGAACCTACTATATATTTCCTTTGTTCGCAATTCATATTTAGCAGCAGGTGGTTGTTCTCTACCAGTCCTGTGGCACATGTTCAGTCTGCACAGTCAAGGTCGGACAGGAGCAGCAAAAGTTTCCAGTAGGGCCTGCAGCATTAGATTCACTGCTTAAGCCACAGGCAGTAGCGACCGTAAAAAGTTCTAAAGGCTTTAACTGCCCTGTATAGACCCTGCTGGTGAAAGAGGTACCATTTAGAACACAATGCCAGGGTCTACACGAGGGAGGTAAAGTGCAACACTTTAGAGTGCTCTACAGCTTACACCCCTCCAATCATCAGGATGGACTCCTGGGAGCAGGTAGGTCCAAGGGCACATCACAAGGGGAAGTCAGACACCCCCCCTTCCCATACCCCAGACCTAGTGGGAGCAGAGAGAGAGAAAAGTCTCACTCATTTCTGGCCTTTCTGGTGTGAGGGGAGTGGGAGAGGTCACAGCCAGTACCTCTCCTCCTTCCCCTCCCAACCCCCCACTTCCCCAGCAGTGCTAGGCCAGGGTGGGTGGCATGCAGTAGCAGGTCAGCACAGAGGGAGTTGGAATACTGCAATCAGGACCAAGCAGGGGAGTGCTGGGGCCAGAGCCACCAGAAGCACAGGCCAGAACCACCCAGGCAGTGCAGCCCCCTGCAGGGAGTGGGATCTGGGCACAGGACAGGCTCTGTAGGGAGACAACCCCAGAGCCCTCCCAGCTCTCTTGCTGCCTCTATCTTCTTCACAACTCCCCCAGCTACAACCCTGCTCCTTCCAGCTGTGCAGGTAAAGTGCCCCACTTGCCCCAAAATTCACCAGCCACCACAGTACATAATCAGGCTGTTGTATATTATATGACCTCTTTACAGTCATTAAATCCCAGTGCTCCATCGCAGCGACTTATCTCAGAGGAAGGGTGATCTCATAGACTAGGATGCAGTAGATCTGGGTTCAGTTCCAAACCATTGACTTCCTGTGTGACCTTGGCAAGTCACAATCTCTCTCTGCCTCAGTTCACCAACTCTGAGGGGAGACTGTAATATTCCATTCTTCTTCACCTTCTCCTGTCAGTCAGGATAGATAGCTCTTGTTCTTTGTCTCCAGTCATTCCTGTCAAGTACTCCTTCCATGCTGACACCAGCCTTCTGGAGGAGGCATGAAGCTTCACAAACCACCGTTTCCTGGGTCTTCATCATGGTCCTTGTCCTGTGACTAGAAGGCCTTGTACTCTGTGATCAACACTTTGGCCATGACAGCTCTCCAGGAGCTCCCATCTTGTTTATATAGACCAAGTTCTTCAGGGTGGGGACTATCACTGTGTTTGTATGTTTAGGGTCCGGAGGCACTATTGTAATATAAATAAATAATTCCCCCTCCTTATTTTGTGTCTAGGTGCTCTGTCTTATGCAGACCTGGGAACAAGCATCACAAAGTCTGGGGGCCATTACATCTACCTTCTAGAAACCCTTGGGCCTTTGCCAGCCTTCTTAAGATTGTGGGCTGAATTTGTTATGATCCGGTAAGAACAGTTCTGCTTTTCCATAGGTGTGTAAGGACAGGAGTGATATGTTAATGCTGATTTGTATTTATAGTCTCCTCTCTTTAAAACTCTAATTGGGGCAGATTCCAGCTGTTCGGCTAAACAAGTAGCAGTAGCAAACACATGGACTTTCAAATGGCTAGAGGGAGGCTAGAGGGAAAGAAGGGGGGAAGTGGGACCCTAAGACAGGGAAATGGAGGGGGAAAAGGAGGCAGAGGGGGAAAATGAATGGGTAAAAGGTAAAAAAAAAAAGAGTGAGATGAATAAAAAAAATTAAAAACAAGGAACAGCTTGCAGCAAACATGGTAATGAGATAGATGGACATTTTCCTGCAACCTGCCAACACAGCTGGCTTTTCTGGAAAAAGGCTCCATGCTTCTTAGAAATCTGTTTGATATGTGACCTCCTCCTCTCCCACCCGCCCCCCTCCACTCCAATAGCTGCTGCATAAACAGAAATGTCTGCCACAGCACATCTAGGCTTGGCCATAAGGTCTGCCCCCATAGAGAATGAGATCACAGCTTACATAACTGAACCCCTGCAGAACTAGGACAAGGTAACTGACCCCCCTACTAAATGGGTACAATAAATATTTAAAAAAACAAAACAAAACAAAAAAAACAACATTGTTTACCCTTTTAACCTTGCCTGTGTTTATGGCCATAAAAAAAATGAGACGGCACAGGCTGAATGGAAATGGAGTCTGAAATATCCTTTCATCCGTCTAGATTCTACAAAGCCACCATCAGCAAAGTAGCCCCAGTTCTGGGTGATACCTCCAGGTTTGGAGGGAGGGAGAAGAGCACTGGGGGGCGGGGTGTGCTCTCTAGCTTTTTCTGTGGTTGGGGGCTGGAGAGAAGGCCTCAGATTTTCACCTCAAGGTTACCAGTTTAAATCCCCTCCTTAGGGAAGCAGGACCTGAAAAACAGTCCCACTCTAATGGCTCTTCAGCAACCTCATGGTGATGTATTAGTAGCATCAACCCATTTCCTACACAAAATAAAGATGGTCCAGTGGGTAGGGCACTAGCCTTCAACTCAGGAGACCTGGGTTTCATACCCTGCACCATCACAGCTTTTCTGTGCAACTGTGTCTCATTCCCTCTCTGCCAAATGGAGATACTCATACTTCCCTATCTCCCAGGGGTGATAGGACAGATACATTACAGGTTGGGAGGCACCTGGATACTAAGATAATGGGAGACATAAGTACAATAAATAAATAGATTGCAAGAACTGCTGCCCACACAATAGGCTCCCCAGTCTCAGCAGAAATGCTGGATGGGCCATGAAGACAATTCCCTTCCTCCACCTTGTGGTGGGCCCTTTCAGGTACCTTGGTGGGGCAGCGTGGGAAGCTTACACAGCTCCAGAACAAGCATGTATAAAGCACTTCCGTTTCCAGAGCTGCCAGCTGGCAACTTCCAGCAGCACTAAGTTCTCTGAAAAATGGGGCTGGAGAGAAATTCAACACAGGTCCCTAACCCGTCTCAGCTGGAAAGCAAAGAGGGCATCGATAAAGCACATCTGCACTTTGAGCTGGGAATTACACCTCCCCGCCTGAGTAGCCATACTGGCGCTAGCTCTGATCCAGCTGGCATATAAAAAAATCATGTCTTCACAGCAGTGTGAGCGGCTAGCTGTCCCGAGTACATACATCGCATCTCGAACAGGACTGAAATCAGGGCGGCTAGCCCCTTGCACTGCTATTTTTAATAGGCTAGCTCAGAGCGAGCATGGATAAATCTCAGCGAGCAGGGAACCACACCCCCAGCTCAGAGTACAGGAACACATACCCTTACTGTGGCAGGGACAAAGACATTGATTGTCCCTAACCTCCCACAGCGAGAAAAATCCTATTCCCTCCAATCTCAGAGGGGGAAAGAGAACAGACAAAGCTGAAGAAGTACCTGCGCTCTGGAAAGAGAGTCTCCAGGTCTTCACCAGCGTTAAAAGAAATCTGTGGATGTTTTTCCTCTCTGTGAGGGGGCACGTCCACACCCTATTAAGGAGGAAGCTAATGAGGTTGGTGATCCCTAACTAGACACACCTGAAATGCTTGCTCTGTGTGAAGGGAAGAAGCGAAAAAGGGAAGGTCTGCCACACAAGAGGTGGTTACAGGAGAAGACTGCTGTGCCGCAGGCACCTGATTACAGGGATAGATCAGCAAAGGAAATGGGCACTGAGTCAGAAATCCCTGAGACTGCTTGGACCAGGTGTTACCAAAAAAAGAGGGCGTCTAAGGAAGGACTCCAACCCTGATCAGGACAATAAAAAGCCTACAGACAAACCAGAACCCAAAGGGGTGAGGAAGAGAGAGACCGAGAAACTGAGCACCTTTTCCCCCACCCTTCCTTTCCTTACCTTACCTTGTTCCTTCCTGCCCTCAGAGAGGGGAATGGAACTCTCTGTTCTGGGAGACTCTTGTTCAGGCTAGCCCAAGCAGGGGAAAGACTCAGGGCTACTCTACACTAGAAGTCCTACATCGGTGCAACTGCATCACTGCAGAGAGCTCTCCCATCTGCATAATAAATGCACTTCCGCAAGCAGCGGTAGCTAAGTAAGTGAGAGAAGCTCTCCTACCGACATAGCGCTGTCCACACCAACACTTAGGCTGGTGTAACTTAGGGTAAGTCTACACCATGAAATTAGGTCAAATTTACAGAAGACGGGTTTTTTGAAATCATTTTTATACAGTCAATTGTATGTGTCCCCACACAAAATGCTCTAAGTGCTTTGAGTCAGCAGACTGCATCCACAGTACCAAGGCTAGCGTCAACTTCCAGAGTGTTGCACTGTGGTAGCTATTCCATGGTTCCTGCAGTCTCCGCTGCCCATTGGAATTCTGGGTTGAGATCCCAATGCCTGATAGGGCAAAAACAATGTCATGGGTGGTTCTAGGTACATGTCATCCGGCCCCACACTCCCTCTCTCCCTCCCTCTGTGCAAGCAATGGCAGACAATCTTTTCGCACCTTTTTTCCTGGGTTACCTGAGCAGACTCCATACCATGGCAAGCATGGAGCCCGCTTGGCTGACCGTCACCGTATGTCTCCTGGGTGCTGGCAGACGTGAGACTGCATTGCTACACAGCAGCAGCTCATTGCCTTTTGGCAGCAGACGGTGCATTACAATTGGTAGCCATCATTGTCACATTCCTGAGTGCTCGTTTAGTCAACCTCGGTGAGATTGGTCAGGGGCACCTGTGCAGACGTGGGAGTGACTCAGCCAGGCCATTCCCCTCTTCTGTCGAGCACCCAGGAGATGATGATGGCTACCAGTCCTACTGCACCGTCTGCTGCCAGCCTAAGATGTAAAAGATAGATGGATCAAAACAAGAATTGACCCGATTTGTTCTGGCCTGCTAAACCCAGGGTTTTGAGTTCAATCCTGGAGGGGTCCATTCTGTGTGATAGTTGTTTGTGTTTCTCCTTGATGCAAAGCCACCCCTTTTGTTGATTTTAATTCCCTGTAAGCCATGTCGTCAGTCGCCCCACCCTCCGTCCGAGCAACGGCAGACAATTGTTTCATGCAAAGCCAGGCGAGGAGGCGATGGCATCGCGGTGATGAGAGGAACAAGGTCATAGACTTCTCACAAAGTACGGGCCAGGCAACGTGCACATCATCCTAATGAGCTCTGCATGAGCTCTGCAAACATGCCGGCCAAACAGGAAATGAAATTCAAAAGTTCGCAGGCCTTTTCCTGTCTACCTGGTCAGTGCATCTGAGTTGAGAGCGCTGTCCAGAGCGGTCACAATGGAGCACTCTGGGAAAGCTCTCGGAGGCCAATACTGTCGAATTGCGTCCACACTATCCCAGATTCAACCCAGCAAGGCTGATTTCAGCTCTAATCCCCTCACGGAGGTGGAGTAAAGAAATCGATTTAAAGAGCCCTTTAAGTAAAAAAAAAAAGGTTATTTGTTGTGTGGGGCTCAGTGTGGGGCAAGGTCTCTCTCTCTTTTACTACAGCTTTTACCAAAAAAACAGATTTACATTTTTTCCCCATTTTTCTGACTTTGACTGCCCTGCTACAGCCATGAGTTTGGTCTTTATTTAAAACATTTTAAATTGTGTAAAGCATTGAGTTACCTTAAGGGTTAAATGCGAAATACCAAAGTTAAACAACACTAGTTACCTGGGTTTGGCAAAAGTGTTTTTTGGTTTTGCAACTTTGAATGGAAAATTCAAAGGGATTTCAGTGGTACTGTTTAAAACACCACCAATTTATTTTAATCCACAAAACAAAGACTGTACGCACCAGGAGTGGGGGTGGGGGTGATTTTTTTAGCAAATTTGAATAACTTGTTCATAGTCTATAATGATTTTACTTAGATAACCTTTTTGCCTGGATTATTTACAGACTTTTTTTTTTTTTTTAATAAAAGGGCCTGTTTTTCCTTCAGAGTGGCTGCAAAGAAACCAAGAATTTTTTTTTAAATATTTTTATAAAGTTGTACTGCTTAATTCCCTGCAGACTCTCCAGAGTTAACTTCTGACTTTTTTTTTTTTTTTTATTTCTGCCACTATGCGCTCAGGGCTTGCAACCTGTTTAATTATTTTTTTTAAACTGTTGCCTGCCTGCCTGCTTGTCTGGGCCCGATTTTGTTTTTCTTGTTGAACCATTTCTTCCCATGGGCACAGGCTTTGTTTCACTACAATTTAGCAAGGAAGGTAGGCTCCTTAACTAGCCCCCACCCCTCCTGGTCCCTTTCCTCTTTATAATCACCCCCACGGGGTGCTCTTCTTATAGTTGAGGGTGCCAAACATATGACTTTCTCCTCCCCCTTCACCCGATAGACCTCTCCTCAGTCTTAGGCCTGGTCTACACTATGCATTTAAAACGATTTTAGCAGCGTTAAACCGATTTAATGCTGCACCTGTCCACACAACGATGCCTTTTATATCGATATAAAGGTTTCTTTAAACCGGTTTCTGTACTCCTCCCCAACGAGAGGAGTAGCGCTGAATTCGGTATTACCATATCAGATTAGGGTTAGTGTGGCCGCAAATCGACGGTATTAGCCTCCGAGCGGTATCCCACAGTGCACCATTGTGACCGCTCTGGACAGCAATCTGAACTCGGATGCACTGCCCAGGTAGACAGGAAAAGCCCCGTGAACTTTTGAATTTCATTTCCTGTTTGCCCAGCATGGAGCTCTGATCAGCACGGGTGGCAATGCAGTCCCAAATCCAAAAAGAGCTCCAACACGGACCGTACGGGAGATACTGGATCTGATCGCTGTATGGGGAGACAAATCTGTTTCATCAGAGCTCCGTTACAGAAGACGAAATGACAAAGCTTTTGAAAAAAATCTCCAGGCTATGATACAGACTCCACAGCACAGTGCTGTGTGACAAGCGTAATGGAAAGCCGAAGAATCAAAAGGATGGCTCAAGGAGGGAGGGAGGGGGTACTGAGGACTCCAGCTATCTCTCAGTCCCCGCAGTCTCCAAAAATCTTTTGCATTCTTGGCTGAGCTCCCAATGCCTGTAGGGTCAAACATATTGTCCAGGGTGGTTCAGGGTATATCTTGTCAATTTACCCCCATCCCCCCCCCGTGAAAGATAAGGGGAAAAAATTGTTTCTTGACTTTTTTATGTCACCCTATGTCTACTGCATGCTGCTGGTAGACACGGTGCAGTGGCAGTGAACAGCAGCATCCTCTCCCCTCCCTTCCCCAGTGGCAGACGGTACCATACAAAAGGACTGATCGCCATCCTTGTCATCATCCCGTGAGTGCTCCTGGCTGGCCTCAGGTGAGGTCGGCCAGGGGCGCCTGGGTAAAAGAGGAATGACTCTCAGTCATTCCCAGTAGATGTTACAGAATGGCTGGTAACTGTCTTCATCATAGCAACTGGGGGCTGAGCTCCATCAGCCCTTCCCCCCCTTTTCAAGTCTAAAGAAAAGATTCTGTACTGCCTGGACTATCATAGCAGCTGGAGGCTGCCTCCCCCTCATTTTATCTCACTAAAAAGACAGTGTTTCTTATTCCTGCATTCTTTATTACTTCATGACACAAATGGGGGGGACACTGCAACGCTAGCCCAGGAAAGTTGGGGGAGCAGGGAAGCAATGGGTGGGGTGCTTGCAGGGGCACCCCCTAGAAAGGCATGTAGCTCATCATTTCTGCGGGATCTGACACAGAGCGGCTGTGCTCTCTGGTACACTGGTTCTCTAGCACACTCACCCCATATTCTAGGCAGGACTGACTCTATTTTTAGATACAACATAAAGGAGGAAATGACCCGGGGAGTCATTCCCATTTTTGTCTTTGCGCCCCTGGCCGACCTCAGCCAGGGACACCCATGACAGCAGCAGACTGTATAGAACGACTGATAACCGTCATCTCCTCGTCAATTTACAATGGCGCAGCAGATGGTACAGAAAGACTGGTAACCATCTCTGCTGTCTTGCAAAGACAAATGAATGCTGCTGTGTAGCGCTGCAGTATCGCCTCTGTCAGCGGCATCCAGTACACATACAGTGACAGTGACAAGGCAAAACGGGCTCCATGGTTGCCATGCTATGGCAACTGCCAGAACAATCGAGGGAAAAAGGGCGAGAAATGATTGTCTGCCATTGCTTTCATGGAGGAAGGAATGAGTGACGATTTTTAACCAGAATCACCCGCGACACTGTTTTTGCACCATCATGCATTGAGATCTCAACCCAGAATTCCAATGGGCGGGGAAGACTGCGGGAACTATGGGATAGCTACGGGATAGCTACCCACAGTGCAACGCTCCAGAAATCGATGCTAGCCTCGGATCATGGACTCACACCACTGAATTAATGTGCTTAGTGTGGCCGCTTGCACTTGACTTTATACAATCTGTTTTACAAAACCAGTTTATGTAAAATCAGAATAATCCCATAGTGTAGACATACCCTGCGTGAGGGCCACTATAGGGGTACAAGGTTCTGCTCAAAATTGAGAATCTTCACAAAGGGAGAGATCAAAGCACTTACAAGGGTCACCCGAATCATCCTCCATGAGGCTCACCGCCTGGACCGAATGCACGGCCAATTGGTGTTTTAACTGTTCTATTTTCTTTTCATGGCAAGCACACTGCCGTTGTGACATATGCTTGGCACAAATGGTCAAGTCTTTGATGAGTTCCTGAAGAATCAGTATCTGCTTAGCCAGTGCTTCCAGGCGGGTGTGTTCCGCCTTTTTTGCCTGGAAGTCCTGTCTCAAAGCTTGCAACTTTGTCCTGGGCACTGGCTTGGGTTGCTGCCTGGTTAGTAATCTGCGCTTTCAGTTGCTCAGTTCCTCCCCTCAACAGCTGTCGGGTACACACCTCTTCCCTTCTTCCCAACTCCCTTTTTTGTCCCAACAACACGAGATACCACATGGCTGCGGCAGCCCAGATTAATCCTGCAGCTAGGATAAACCTAAATAAATCCCTAGGTTTTTACCCTTCTGCTTTTCATACTCAGTATATAGATCTAACAAATCCTGCCAAGAATGCCCTGTCCTCTGAAGCTCCATCACAGAACCCCAGGGATTGTATCCCTCCTTGGTGAGAGCCCTCTCCAGACAGGAGAGGTTTTCACCCCTCCCCCCCTTTGAAAGAGGCAACAGGGTTCTGTCCCTCTTTGCTGCCTCCCCCATGGCTCGGGCATCAGGTCCACCTGCTTCCTGTGATGCCAGCTGACCGAGCAGCCAGACTACCCTGTCTGCACTCCCTAAGCCCATACTTCCAGCATTGAACCCTTCGTTGATGCCGTCACCCACGACTGCAGGACTTCCGAGCCCACAGCTGTACCCTTGTGTTTCCTGAACATGTTGACCCAATCGGTTGGTCCAACTTCACTTGAGATTTCACATTGCTCACCTCGGCACTGGGGCTTACAGTGTTCACCCCCCTGGGTCGGAGGGAGAGATGCTAAGGTTATTGGCATTTAAAGAAACTAATGAAAAATGCCCACATAAATGATATGACATTTCAATAATCTGCAGGCAGATTTTCACCTTTATGGCTTTCTGCTTCAGTTGGACAGTTTAAATATTCGCTTTAATGATTAATTAGGATATTCAACTGGAGATGAAGGTATGAGCTTATAAAACATTATAGATATGTTGAAAACATTTCCACACAATATACAGTGTGGATCTACCTTCCCAGGGGACTCCCTAAGGGGAGGGGGCCATTGGGTTGTAACAACAGTTCCGGTGATGATCCAAAGGAAAAGCGTTCAAGGACTCTTGGACTCTGGCTGCAGTCAAATAGCATCCAAGTCTCCTTGGCATGAGATGATGACACCCAAAGAAGGCATCTGAAGTAGATGAGTGGGCCAAGGAAGGAAGGGTGGTAGAAGAGGAGATATAATGTGGATGGGGGGGGGGGCGGGAAGTGTTTTCCCCTGTCTAACAGGCTTTGAATTTCTATTTTGCTTTCCAGTCCTGCCGTCATTGCCGTGGTGTCCTTGGCTTTCGGTCGTTACTTAATTGAGCCTCTCTTCGCCCCTTGCCATGCCCCTGCCCTGGCTGTGAAGCTGGTCACCATCACTGGCATCTGTGAGTAACCCTCAAAAACAATCAAAGCAAAAGTGGGGAAGGGGAAAAGAGCAGGATTAACTGGCTATTCCTGGTATGATTCTGCCCTACCTCATTTTCTGCCTGTGTCAGCAAGAATTGCCCTTTTCCATGTCTGTCAAGCCCCATACAAAGCAATGGGATGCTCTATAAATATTTATCTGTAATGTCACCTCCCTATAGTAAATCGGGGCGTAGCTACAGGTGGGCCTGAGTGGGCTGCAGCCCACCCACTTAGCCTCCACGCCCACCTGAGCATCACTCAGGCATCTGAAATCCAGGATGGACCCCGGGCGGGGCCGGAGCCCCCCAAATCCACAAGCTAAGAGGGAGTGAGTCATCCCAGGTGTGGGGGGAGTGCCTTGGGGGGGTGGATCTGGGTGTGGCTAGCACTGGGGCCAGAGCAGAGCCAGGCCAGACACCTAGACACATGACTGGGCTGGGCTGGGCATGAGCAGGGCACCAGAGAGTGGGGCAGCAGCAGGCGGTGCAGGATGCACAGACACAGCAGCACCGGCAGGACAGAGGAACTCAGCAATGTGGGTGGATGACATTAAGCCAGGGTTGGGAGGGGCAGGCAGAGCTTGAGCACCTGCAACCACACCTCTCAGAATAGTCAGTGTTTGCCTCCATTAGGCTAAGTAAGGGGGGATTGAATTTCCTTGGGCAGGAAGTGTCACTTCCTATGCGTTTGTATAGAGCCTGGTACAACAGGGTCCCGATCCTGACCGGGGTCTCTGGATGTTACATACAAACAAATAAATCCAAAGCTAGCGCAGTATTGACCAAGAACACATTGTGTACATAAAGCACATAGGCTGGTACAGTATATTCAAAGGCGTGTAAGGCAGTTAGAGGCCCAAGTCCCTTTGTTTCAATGGAGATTGAACATCTCACTCACATTTGAGAGTTTGAAAATCTCCCCCATAAAGAACAAGAGTCAAACCCCTCCTTGGATGTAATGTTCAGTTACAACAGGACCCCTATCTGTCTCATCATAAGCATCAGGCTTAGCACTCTGGGATCATGTGAGATATTACACTACGAAGTTCCAAACACGTGCACTCACTCCCAGAAACTAGAGACTAAAAACACCTGTCAGGCCAACTAGCCTATCCCCTCATGTTTTCCAAGAGGATGAGGACCAGTTTACAGTGATTTAAGACATGGGATTTGTACAACTGCCCCAATACTGGACTCTCCATGAACGTAAAGCTCCCATTGTGGAGAACATCAATACCAGGCTCCCTGAAGAGGAACTTCCAAGATGCGGGGTCATAGTACAAAATAGTGACCTCACACTAGCCCTGCCCAGAAGCGAATTCAGTATATTCCAAGTAGGCTTTTTGGAGCCATAGAGAGAAACTATCACTTCCCTCCTTCTGGAGGGCATTGCCAGCATGCATGAAACTCTAACAATATTGAAAACCCGTGCAGCCGGTTCCCAGCTCTCCTCAGCCCTGAATATCAGGGTTTGGGATTATTTTAGATCTCATCTTAGTTATTTCCTCCTCAAGTTGCTAATGTCTTACTATCCTCACTGGTGTTTTCAACATGTCACAGTTCAGTATCCTCTAAAAACATAATTAACAAGCCACTGTGCTTACACTTTATTCCAGATCATTCATGAAGATGTTAAACAGGACAGGCGCCAATTTTATTTCCTACTGAACCTCAACTAAATACCTACCCACACATCCATACCTTGCCATTTACCATAGAACTGTAGGGTTAGAAGGGACTGCCAGGGTCATCTAGTCCAACCCCTGCCAAGACTCTTGACTTCATGCCTTCGACTTAGATTTCAGTCTACATGAATAACACTGTTCTGCTTCTTTTCCTTCCCTCCAAGCCTTAATCATTGCTCTGAACTGCTGGAGCGTCAGCTGGTCTGCAAATACACAGACCGTTCTCACAGTCCTCAAGATGGTCACCATTGGCCTGATTATTGTCCCAGGGATGCTGGTGCTAGCTGAAGGTAAGACAAGTGCAGCCTGTGTCTAATATGAGACAGGAAGGGGATACTAGCAGGACACAGAGGTAGGGGAGTCCTAGGGAGAGGCACAGACAGATGAAAAGGGAGATAAAAAGTGGAGAACAGAGTCAGAAAGAGAGAAACCAGAAAAAGAAAGAGGACTTGAGAATTTTAGCCAGGAGAAAAACCTTTACTGGGAGAGGGCGGCAGTGTCAAATACCTATTCCCAGGGGACAAGGCGATGAAGGCTGCATGTCCTTGAATCAATTGCTAGTTCAGCAGATGATGCGGGCCTTGGAATGTTCCATGCAAGCTCAATGCAGGTTTGAACTTATCTTGCTTTCTGAGAAATATGAAATGGAGGCACATTCCGGTTGCAGCAGAGCTCCGACATTGATGGATTGCACATCATTTTAAAATAGTATTTCTGTGCAGACTGATGTTGGATCAGAGGCATCTTTAATCTAGCAGGCAAAGGCATAACAAGATCCAACAGCTGGATGCTGAAGCTAGATAAATTAAGACAGGATGTAAGGCCTCTTTTTAGCAGTCAGGGTAATTAATCACTGGAACAGATTATCAAGGGATATGGCGGATTCTTCACCCTTAAAAATCAAATGGGATATCTTTCTAAAAGATGTGCTCTAGCTCAACCCCAAGTTATTAGTGGGACTGCATTAGTTACTGGGTGAAAATCTGTGTGTTCTGTTATGCAAGAGGTCAGACTAGATCAACCATCAATTTCGTCCTTAAAAATCTTTGAAATTTGAAGAGTCATTTTAGACTGGCTCTGTAAAGTCTCTCTGAGCTAGCACTGTGCTGTCAGAGCTATGGCAGTGGCTTTGCTGGTTGAATTCTTAGCACCAACTTCTCAGGGACCATCAGATTTATTTGTTGTATTTCTCTCCTCTCAGGTCACTATGAGAATTTCCAGCATGCTTTTGACACTAGCTCGCTGGCTCTGGACAAGCTGCCTCTGGCTTTTTACTCTGGAATGTTTGCATATAGTGGATGGTAGGCTTCCATATCTGTACTGGACCACATCTACTCCAGTCACTGATGAAAGCCAGATAAGTCCCAAAGAGTTCAAATCGCTGCAGTATGGAACTTGTGTGGAGCCTGTCTCATCGCAGTTACAGATTCAAATGCACCCTGGATCAGCAATGGCCAAGTCATCATAGTGGCTGTTTACCTGTCCCCTAGAGACGGGACTGACACCATTTTACTTGGGCAAAACATAATTCGAGTGCCAAATGAAGTAATGTTGGCAGGGCCGGCTCTAGCAATTTCGGCGCCCCAAGCACGGCAGCACGCCGCGGTGGGTTCTCTGCAGCTCGCCGGTCCCATGGCTCCGGTGGACCTCCCGCAGGCGTCCCTGTGGAGGGTCCAATGGTCCCGCGGCTCCGGTGGACCTCCTGCAGGCGTGTCTGCGGGAGGTCCACCGGAGCCGTGGGACCAGCAAGCTGTCCACAGAAATGCCTGCGGCAGGTCTACCGAAGCCACGGGACCAGCGGACCCTCTGCAGAAATGCCTGCGGGAGGTCCACCGGAGCAGCCTGCCGCTCTCCCGGCAACTGACAGAGCACCCACCGTGGTGAGCCGCCCCAAGCATGCGCTTGGCGCACTGTGGCCTGGAGCCAGCCCTGAATGTTGGAGACCTCCAAAGAGCACCTCTGCTCTATCTTGCATATTACAAAGGAAGCTCATATCCAGAAAGTAAAGACAATGATTTTGCAGGGTGAAACTCAAAGCATCTAAATCCTTAATATTGGGGGGGCAAGGGATGGAGGGAACTCCGATCTCAAAAGATGCTTCCCTAACTACTACCCTTAAGAGGAAACATTTGACTTTCTTTGTAGAAAGTCTCTCTATAGTTATGTAGTAAAACACATGGTCTAAGAAAGGATGCCCCTCTATTCAGGAAGCAAACACCCAGATGCAGCTCAGGAACAGTGACAGATAACCTGTTCCATCTCACTCTTCATTTTCCACGTTGGGCTTTGGAGTCTCAGGTCCAGACAGACACTTTTCTCTTCTAATTGCAGGTTCTATGTCAACTTTGTAACTGAGGAAATCATAAACCCTGAAAGGTGAGTACCATGGCCAGCTGCTTGAATTCACATCTGGTAGATAAACAAGCCACTGAAGAGGATGTTGATTCCCGTGCTCCAAAGCTGGAGCAGCGTAATAATACAAGCTGTTAAAGGGCACAAACTCACTTCAGCACAACAACATGCCAGTTCATTGAAGTCTGAATATTTTTCATATTGAGATTTGACTCGGGTGCAATTCATTTAAGTACATACCAGCTGTTGTCATACTGGAGCAGACTACAGGCCGATTAAGGCCTGTTGCCTAGCCTGCATGGTGGTAGTAAGCCTGATGGTTCAGTGGAGGAGGCTGTGTTGGAGGGGCGGAATTTCTTCTTGATCCCATCAAGGAAAAATGTACATTTTTAACCAGCGGGGTCAGTCCCAGGATAACCACATTAGCTGAGAATTGGGTTTGGTTAGTGTTCTCAATGCCTGTTATGCTGTGCTGTACAGCATAGTCTGACTCAACGCTCTTTGAAGCAAAGTTACAATGAGCACCAGTTGTTGTTGTAGACATGTGGGTCCCAGGATATTAGAGAGACAGAGTGCGTGAGGTAATCTCATTTATTGGACCTCTTTGTAAGGTTGAAACCTTCTCCCTCTCACCAACAGAAGTTGATCCAATAAAAGATATTACCTCACCCACCTTGTCTCTCTAATGAGCACGAAGGCAGGAATTTCATCCCATTGCCAGTGGATATGTAGGGATGAAAAAAGTGACTCTCAGAAGGGGAGAAGAGATATTTAGAATGAAGAGACTCTTTGGTTTTCCCCTTTACAGTGAGGTTTATTCTCATTGTAAATAGGGTTTTTAAAAAGGGACCTAAAACGAGCTCCAATTCCCATAGCACTTCTCCCTCAGCGACTGGGTGCCTAAAATTAGATGCTTTAGCCTACCAGATTTGGATCTTCATAGGATGTCTTGCTGATGCAAAAGAGGACAAAGGGGACCTACCCACATTTAGCACCTCCTGATTAGAAAGTATTATTTTAGGTACAGTGCTCTTCTGCCCAAGACAAAAGACGGTTACTCACCTTTGTAACTGTTGTTCTTCGAGATGTGTTGCTCATATCCATTTCAGTTAGGTGTGCGCGCCGCGCGTGCACATTCGTCGGAAAACTTTTACCCTAGCAACTCAGTGGGCCGGCAGGTCGCCCCCTAGAGTGGCGCCATCATGGCGCTTGATATATACCCCTGCCGGCCCACCCGCTCCTCAGTTCCTTCTTGCCGGCTACTCTGACAGTGGGGAAGGAGAGCGGGTGTGGAATGGATATGAGCAACACATCTCGAAGAACAACAGTTACAAAGGTGAGTAACCGTCTTTTCCTCTTCGAGTGATTGCTCATATCCATTCCAGTTAGGTGAATCCCAAGCCTTATGTAGGCGGTGGGGTCGGAGTGAAATGTGGCAGAATGAAAACTGCTGAGCCAGAGGCTACAGCATCTCTTGACCGTTGAACCAGGGCATACTGCGAAGCAAAGGTATGGACCGAGGACCAATGGAGCTGCGCGACAGATCTCGTGGGAAGGAACACGAGCCAGCAAGGCGGCAGATGAAGCCTGAGCCCTGGTAGAATGCACGTTGATGTGGCTTGGGGAAATATGAGCCAAATCATAACAAGTGCGGACGTCCGTCATCACCCAAGATGAGATCCTCTGAGAGGAAAACAAGCAAGCCCTCCCTTTGGCCCGCTACCGTGACAGAGCTGGGGCACCTTACGAAATGGTTCTGTCAGCGCAATATAAATGCGAGCACTCCACAGATGTTCGAGTGCAATGGTTGTGCCCATTGCGTTGAGCTGTGGGTAACATGAAAGGCTGAAACCACCTTAGGGAGGAAAGCCGGGTGCGGTCATAACTGCACCTTGTCTTTGTGAAACCTAGTGTACGGCGGAAGCACCGTAAGAGCTCTGAGCTCGGAGACCCATCTGGCCGATGTAACAGCTACGAGGAAAGATGTCGTCCAAGACAGGTATAGCAGAGGGCCAGTCGTGAACGGCTCGACTGGGGGAGACATAAGTCTGGTTAAAACTAGGTTGAGGTCCCAGGTTGGGGCTGGGCGGCGCACCCGAGGGTGCAAGCGCTCCAAGCCCTTGAGGGACCTCGAACCCATAGAGCGTGAGAACATGGAACGTCCACCTTAGCCTGGCTGGAAGGTAGAGATGGCTGCTGAGTGTATCCTCAGCGATGATACCGCCAGGTCCTGCCGCTGAAGGCCAGAGGCAGGCCAAATAGAGGGGATCGAGACCTCAGCAGGAGCAAGATCGAGCGTATTGCAGCTGTAGAAGAAACGCTTCCACCTGGCCCGGTACGTTGACCAGGTGGAAGGATTCCTGTCACCCCGGCTCAGTTACGCAGCAGCCAAACCGTGAGGCGAAGAGGCTGCAGGTCCGAGTGACGAAGCGTGTCGTTGCCCTGAGTGATGAGGTCTGGGTGGGGTGGCAGGGTAATTGGGTCTGTTATTGACAGGCCGAGCAACGTGGTATATCAGTGCTGCCTGGACTACTCTGGAGTGATCATGATGATGCGCGCTCTGCCCCTGCGGAGTTTGAGCAGGACCTAATGAACCAGTGGGAACAGTGGGAAGGCATAACGGAGTTGGCCTTTCCCCGGCACCAGGAATGCGTCCAAGATCGATCCCGAGGAGAGACCTTGGAAGGAGCAGAACATCTGGCATTTTCTGCTCTCGCGGTGAGCGAACAGGTCTATGTGAGGAAACATCTCCACTTCTGGAAAGCAGAACGCCTCATATGGGGCAGAGTGATCACTCGTAAGACAGGAAAGACCTGCTGAGTCAAAGCGCCAAGACGTTCCGAACGCCTGGGAGAAAGGACGTCACCAGCTCCATCGAGTGGGCCATGCAAAAGTCCCGGAAATGGATGGCCTTCTGACAAAAGGGGGGAGGACAATGTCCCTCCCTGGATATTCATGAAGCACATGGCCATTTTGTTGGCTGTAAACACCGAGATACAACGGCCTCGCAGCTGCCGCTGGAACCCCTGGCACGCCAGGCGGACTACTCTCATTTTTGGGGCATTGATGTGGAATGCCAGCTCCCGAGAAGACCAAAGGCCTTAAGCTCGGAGGTGACCATGAGCACTCGAGCAGAGAGATGACGCGTCCGTCGTCAAGGGCAGTGAGGGCTGGGGCGGATGAAACCGCATCCCTGCCCACACCAGGGAGGGAGTTAGCCACCACTCTAGGGAGCCTAAGGTGCTCGAGGGAACGGTGACTACCATGACCATCGGCTCCCTGTCCGGGTGGTACGCCGAGGTGATCCGGACTTGGAGAGGACGGAGGCGGAGCTTGGCATGTTTGGTTACAAACTTGCGGGCAACCATGGACCTAGGAGACTGAGACAAGTACGAGCCGAGGTCGTTGGGAAAGCCTGCAGACCTCAGATGATTGTTACCATCGCCTAAAACCGCAGTTGTGATAAGCAGGCTCCAGCTAGGTAGGAGACCAGGATAGCCCCTAGGAAGTCCAACCTCTGCGTGGGAACCAGAGTGGATTGCTCTATAGTAATCATCAGGCCTTGACCCGTGAATAAGACCGTGACGATGCCCACGCACTGAGTGGTTTGTGTCTCAGAGTCTCCTCGGATAAGCGAATCGTCCAGATACAGAAAAACGCATATCCGACATCAGCGAAGGTAGGCGGCGACTATGGCCGTAAATCAGAAGTACTGACAGTTGGCTAGAAAGCGGAGGTATCTCGTGTGCGGAGGGAAGATGGCATTGTGAAAGTTCACGTCCTTCATATCCAGGGCGGCATAGTAGCCTCCAGGAGGCAAGGATGGAATAATGGTTCCCAGGGATACCGTGCGGAACTTCAACCTTATCCTAAACCGGTTGAGTCCGTGCAGGACTAGGAAGGTCTGAGACCTGCGTTCGAGTGGGGGACTAGGGCATAACGGGAGTAAAACCCCTTGCCCCTTTCGTCCGCCGAAGGGGGACAGGGCTGGAACAAATTAGAGGTGGTACCTATGCTCCACCGTGCGCAGGACCCAGCGATCTGAAATTAACTGGGGCCACGCCAGGAGAAAGCGGGACTGGGATCCCGGCCTGTGACTGGTACACCGCCCTCAGGCGCACCTTGGAAGGTTCGTCTTTGGTCCCAGTGGTAATTGCGAGGGACCTTGACCTTGGCTCTTTAGGGGTCCTGACGTTCATCTGCGACCACCTTGGCCTTGCCGTTTGCCAAAGTCCTATCTCTGGCTAGGCACAGAGTATGGCGGCTGGGGACAGAAAAGGCCTGCGTTTGGTCGCTGGCATATGCATGCTGAGAGAGCGCATTAGGACCCTATTGTCCATCAGGCTTCGCAGCCTGGGGCTGTCTTTGCCGCGAAGAGGCCTGTACCAACAAAGGGTAAATCCTGAATGGCATACTGCAGCTCTGGCCGGAGGTTTGAAACCTGAAGCCATGAGATGCACCTCATGGCAACACCAAAGGCCAGAGTCCTGGCTGCAGAGTCTGCTGCGTCCAACGAGGCCTGGAGGGACACTCTGGATACCTTTTTTTTTTTCCCCCGTCCTCCAAGACGGCAGCAAACTCTTGGCGGGAGTTTTGAGGGAGAAACTCCATAAACTAAACTACCTTCACCCAGGTGCTACAATTATTGCAGCTAAGCAAGGCTTGTTGCTTTGCTACCCAGAGCTGCAGGGCCTCTGCAGAGTACACCTGGCGGCCAAGCAGGTTCATTCACCAAGCCTCTTTCGGTTTCGGGGCTGGCGCCCGCTGGCCATCATATCAGAATCGTGGTCCTGAGCATAAGATCTGCGCATGTGGGATGACACAGATGCGTGTCCGGATGACCATGGAGGTACTAAAAGAAGGCACAGGCAGAGTCTCTGACTCTATCAGACCTTGCCCAACTTGGCCCCGGGGACCGGCACTGGGAGGCGTACCGGTACCTGGAACGAGATCCAGACCCGCAACCAGAACGGTGCCGGGAGGTCGACCGAGATCTCAAGGCTCGGGGAGAGGCTACAGGAGTCAAGGTACCTGTCGTGGTGCCGGGAGTCGGAACGGTGCCGATAGCGGGTCGGCGAACGGGATACCGACCGGTGCAGCGAGTGCGACCAGTACCGATGAGGAAAACAGCACCGGGACTGTAAGTGGTGTCGGGCGTGCCGACAGGACCTGGAGCATCTGCGGGACCGTGATCATGAACGGTGCCACTCTGCTGTGCTGACAGAGGACGGTCACATGAAGAGACTGTATTACCCACACCGGCGGTGCCGGGGTCAGGCAGCATCGACTCTGTCATGGCAATGAGATCCCTCGCCGCTGGTAATGTCTCCAGCGTGGAGGGAACAGCAGGCTCAACCACAGTGCATACTGGGGAGCTGTCAGGCACCGGATTCGATGGCCCTCGTGGGACCGGGATCGATGGTACCGAGGTCGTCAGAGCTTCGGTAGGTGTCGGTGCCGGGCGATCCGAGTTAGATGAGCTGTCTGGCTGCGGTGCCGTCAGCACGGAAGCAGCAGGAGCAATAAGCTCAACCACGGCGCGTGCCGGGGAGCCATCAGGCACCGGATTAGATGGTCCTTGTGGGACTGGAATCGACGGTGCCGACGTTGTCGGTGCCTCCGAGGTGTCGGTGCCGGGCAATCTGACTTAGACGAGCTCTCTGGCTGCGGTGCCGTTGGCACGGAAGCAGCAGGAGCAGTAGCTCAACCACGGCGCGTGCCGGGGAGCCGTCAGGCACCGGATTCTATGGCCCTTGTGGGACCGGGATCGACGGTGCCGACGTCGTCAGTGCCTCAGCAGGTGTCGGTGCCGGGCGATCCGACTTAGACGAGCTCTCTGGCTGCGGTGCAGTTGGCATGGAAGCAGCAGGAGCAGTAAGCTCTACCATGGCGCGTGCCAGGGAGCTGTCAGGCACCGGATTCAATGGCCCTGGGGGACTGGAATCGACGGTGCCGACGTCGTCAGTGCCTCAGCAGGTGTCGGTGCCGGGCGATCCGACTTAGACGAGCTCTCTGGCTGCGATGCAGGTGGCACGGAAGCAGCAGGAGCAGGGGGCTCAACCACGGCGCGTGCCGGGGAGCCGTCAGGCACCAGCAGGAATCGTAGGCTTTCTCGACCTCGGAGGAAGGGAGCGGTGCCGAGTCGACTTTGGTGCCGGCGACGGCCGGTGCCGAAAGGCCGTGGCAGTACCGGCGGGGTCCGGTGCCGAGGAGGCGCTTCTGCCAGCCGCTTGATCATCGCTCGGCGCCCAAGGTGGAGGGATAAGTGAAAGTCCTGCTCCTTTTTGTTCTCGGCTTAAAAGCCTTGCAAATGGGGCACTTAGCTGTCAAGTGTGATTCCCTGAGGCACTTCAAACAGGAGTCGTGTGGATCTCCCTTTGGCATCGGCTTCTGGCAGGCCGAGCCCATTTTAAAACCCGGTGAGCCGTGCATGGGCTCCGGCACCAGGTTCATGGAAGGGGCTACTTCCTGAACCCCGCTAACAATTACTAAACTAACTATGTTAGCAAACAAAAACGTATAACTATACAAATATATATATAAAAGGATTATAACTGCATAACTATATACGAGAACTACGAGTAGCTAGGGAAGTGGAGGTCAGCTAAGCCGCGCTCCACTGTTCCAACGACCGACACGGGCGGTAAGAAGGAACTGAGGAGCGGGTGGGCCGGCAGGGGTATATATCAAGCGCCATGATGGCGCCACTCTAGGGGGCGACCTGCCGGCCCACTGAGTTGCTAGGGTAAAAGTTTTCAGACGAATGTGCACGCACGGCGCGCACACCTAACTGGAATGGATATGAGCAATCACTCCAAGAAGAAGGATGGGTATTTTGGAAAAAGGTCTGAAATGAGAGCACAAGAAAAAATGTCACCACTAGGGAATTTAACAATTGTTTGCTATATCCTCATTCTCACGATTCTGTATTTACATAATCCGCAACCTACAATCATAATCAGGAGATGCAATGCAGGTTCTGGAGCTGGGCAGGACCCTTTTTTCCCATCCTGCTCAAAAAGATTCAAAATTTCAGCTTTTCTTATCCTGAATCGGGACGAAACGTTGAAATCTCAAATTTTCATGAACTAACAACTGAGAAAACAATTTCACTTTTGGTCAAAAACATTTCATGTAACCATTTTGAAATGTTCTGTTTTGTCTTTATTTCTCTATACTTAGCTTAGGTTTCTAAACAAAAAAAGTCATTTCAAACCAAAACCAGATTTTTCCATTTTGGAAGTGTCAAAATGGGATGGTTTTACAATTTCAAAATTTGTCCAAACTAAACCTTTCCCACAAAAGTTCTGGTTTAATATCTGCATTTTTCAGTGAAAAAATGTGATGTTGCAAATTCCCAACCAGATCTACTATCTTCACATGGGATAGAGGTAAACCTGATGGACAGTTGAGAGGTGCAATAAAAGGGTTGTTTTTATTCTATTGTAGGAATATCCCACTGAGCTTGATAGTGTCCTTGCTCATTGTTACTCTAGGGTACCTTCTCATTAATGTCTCCTACTACGCAGTCCTGACAGCAGAGGAAGTGCTGGCGTCTGAGGCTGTGGCTGTGGTGAGTATGGTCCTTTGTTTTTCTTTGATATTTTCAGTGTAACACAGATAGTTCACATCTGGGACCAGAGGGGCTACTGGAGAGAGACCAGAGATTCATTAAATGAAGGAACAGATTGCAGATTCTTATGCCGGGGCAAATGTCTGTTTAAACATATGGCAAGAAGGAAGAAGTATAAAGGAGATGATCTAGGAACAGTATACCTCTCATAAGGAGTCTGTCCTCTTTAGCAAGAAGAAATATACTTACAGCCACTGGATTGCAGGGGTTTGCCCCCAGTTTTTCATAGGGGTTATATGATCCATTACCCCTTCCACTTTTTGTCCCCCAGTCTTGCAGGCTATAATTTTATATAAAGTTCTTTATACTGATAACTTTGCTCCTGCCTCCCAGCAATTCTTCTGAAATGATGCACCTGTTGGATTGCTTGTAAGGTTCTCTTCCCTCTCAGTAATAATGGAGATGGGATTACCTTGAGGTGGTGATAAAACCTGGCTTTTCCACCAGCGCAATTATAGAAAGAGACATGTGAGACAGAGGTAACTAACCCTGAATAACTGGGTTCTCTATTTCCCCCCCAGAGCTTTGCAGATAGAGCTTTTAAGAGCATTTCCTCAGCAATTCCCATCCTAGTTGCTTTGTCCTGCTTTGGTTCTCTGAATGGAGGAGTCTTTGCAGCTGCAAGGTAAAAGCCTGACCTTTCTAAAGCCAAACATCTCTTCCACACTAAAACCAGCTAATCTTCAGTTCAAACACACTTTCTGCAGCCCTTGATCTGCTAAAAAACATTCATCAATCAATGGACACCCTATCACTAGCGAAAGCTATATTAATGCTATAACAAGTATCATGCCATCAGAGCAATTCACACTTAAGGTTGCCATCTATGTTGTATTCCTCTTTTGGCTTTTCCTTTTGCTGGTGTGGTTTGATTTCTTTCATTGTGTAACGTGAAGCTTAAGGGGAAACTCAAGAGCCACGGAGCTGCAAAAACACATGCTGTATCATGAGCTCCCCCTGCTGGTGACGAGTAATATTGTATCTTTGTTTCTACAGCTGGTCAAAATTTTTTTTTTTTTGAAAAAAGGCACAATCAGAAATATTTTCATTAAAAAAAAAAAAACCAAAAACCTAAAACGTAACTGAAAATTTTGTATAAAATGAAAGTTTTTCACAAAATATACTTACCTTCTTTTCATCCAGTTCTGCTTCTTTCTAACAGGATGTTGTTTGCAGCTTCCAGGGAAGGACAGTGGCCTCTACTCTTCTCCATGATCCATAGGCGAAGAAACACCCCCTTTCCAGCCCTTTTATTAATGGTGAGCAGAGCTTTCTGGATGCTGAATGAAGCTTGGGGTTTTTTTTAACTCTCATTCTTAGAGAATGAACTCATCTGCCCTCCCCACCCCACACTAAGCCCATTTCATTAATGGACTATGATAATATAAAAAATTCGAATGTGTCATTTACTATGGGGTAGCTCCTAAAGCTCCACTGTACAAATGTATCACAAGTAACGGCTCCTGTCCCAAGCAGCTGATGGTCTATGGGTGTGTCTGCACTCCATGCATTTTGGGGGGGGGCTTTTTTGTGGTGGTGGTGTAGACCTGTGTCGCCTCTGCCCCAGCACAGGTATCAAGAGCAGTGTAGCTGGTGAGACACAGCATAGGGGAGTAGAGAACAGATAGACCTGAAGGGTGTGATGGGTATGTGTGTGAGGACCTACTTTACAGGCTCTCTACTCACCCAAGACATGTCTCTCTGTCTACACTGCTATTTTTAGGGCTGTAGTGTCCCACTGCCTCCCTGCAGCTGGAGCCTCCCCACAAAGACACTGGCTGTGGGAAGTTAGCAGGGAAAGACTGTTCCAACTCCCTGTTGTTGGAGCCTATATCTGCAGCAGGGAAAGGTCATGTCAGAGGGGTTTCCTCGTTGCTTCCCCCCACTAGAACCTTTCCCTGACACATGAAGCTACACACCTCGGTGTGGATGCAGCCCACTTTTAACTATGGCACATACCTACATGTACCCAGCGTGCTGTGGGCAGCCCTGTGCAGAGCTGACGTAGCCTAAAAGACAAGACTACATAGGTGAATGAGACAGGAGAAGGGTACAGGGTAGCAATACCAATGTTTTTGCACAAACTAGCTGCGAGTGTCATTCTTAACCAGTCACTAGCAGAGATCACAACTCCCACCTGCCTAGCCCTTAACAGATGGCATTGTTTGGTCTGCCCCCACAGACTGGAATTCTTAACTGGACTTTCCACTGTCCACATAAAGCCCCTGCCATTATAACTGGCACCGTTCAGTGCCCTCACTGCCCAAGAACAGAATGGATATGCTGGCTGACTACTGTACCTTCTTCAGAGCAGGGTTCGAGACTTTGGTGGGACAGCGTATGGGACGCTTGCACTGTTACTTCCCATGTTGTAGCCGTTCATTGCCTAGACAGAAGACGTCAGTTGACAGCACTATCAAACCTACTGCTCTGTAGGAGTGATAAATGCACATTAGCACATTTTTATAGAAGAAAAAACTCCTATTTGGAATCCGATTGTGCAGTAACTAATCTATAGGACAAGTGATCTGATTTCCGAGCCCTTGCACGTCACTTCCTTCCTCCCCTTTGTTGGTCACAGGAAGGTGTTGTGTCTTGTTTCATATTAAATTGTAAGCTCTTCAGGACAGGGGCTGTGTTACCTGTTTGTTTCCACACATCATCTAGCACAGTGCAGCCCTGGTGTCTTCAGTTGCTACCACAATATGATAAAGCCCTCCAAAGAGCCTTGTGGCACCAAGTAACCTGAGACTAATAAAATGCTTCCTGGAGGGGTCCAAATTCTAGCTTTGGTGGACTTTGCATCAAAGGAAAGGGTTGGCTTTTCATCTATTTCACATGAGAGAGAAATTTTTCAAAGGGCAATTTGACACCCAACTCCCATTGACAATCAGTGGGAATTGGAAACCTAACTTAACTTCCATTTGTTCCTTTAAAATCTCCTCCCAAGCTAAGTTTTTGTTTTTGTTTTAAAAAACCTTCTCAACTCAGGATTTCTTATAGTGTCCCATGAACACAGGATCTAAGAGTTTCCCAAGCAAACTAAATTTGCACAGTAAGGACTTAAATCTCCTGCTCTTTTCACTTGTAGGAGGCTCTGTGATTTAGTTAATACCATATTTGCACATGTTGAGAAAAGGCACCAGCACCACTGCGGAGACAGAGAGAATATAAGACAATAGCACTTTATAGCTGTTGTAAGACCTACACAAATAACATGGGGTGGAAAGGAAAAGCATCTTCCCTAGGTGTTACTGCAGTGCTTAATACTGCATTTTTGTCTGTGTCCTAGTTGCCTCTGATCTTTTTGATGGTGTTGATTGGCGATCTCTATGGCCTATTGAGCTTCTTTAGCTTTTCACGCTGGCTCTTCATAGGACTGGTGACCCTGGGGCTCATGATACATCATTATCGACATCCTGAGATACCGAGGCCCTTCAAGGTACAAAGAGATCCAGCTAATGACAGCTACGCAAAACCACACAATGTGGGGATTTTGAAAAAGGAGTTTAGATGTGAAAGGATAGAGATAGGCAAAAGCGGCTGCATGAGATCAAATGGTCCTCCAGTATTCTGTACTTGTTTCATCTGGAGACAAGGAACCCAAATGGAAAACTATTGTAATTATAGTGAGTTAGATAAGGCCACTAATTTGTTTCTGCTTATAGAATAGCAACAATTGCAGCCTCCTGGCTATTTCATAGCTTGCAGGAGTTCGGTCCTGATATAGTTAAGACAGTAGTAAGACATGAAAAACATAGCTGATTTTGCTTAAGTTTTGTATCTGAGCAGACAAATGCTCCTACTGACACACAAGTGACAGCTGCAGTGTAGAAAATGACCATGTGATGCTTCCCCCCCCCCAAGCACAGCAACACTGTAAAATGCATAGTTTTCATTCAGCTGGTTGCATGTCAAATGTTCAGAACAGCTCTCTCAGCTGCAACAACTGATTGAAGTCAATGGAAATCATGCAGGTAAAACTGCAGAAATCTGAAACTTAGCCCAGTTATGTTAAGCTTTGTTGCAACAAAAAACAAAGCTCAGTACAAAAACAATCTAGTTAAGTGAATCCCAGACCAGAATAATGCTCTCTGTCCTCTGAAGTTCAGATATTTTCAGGACCACTGTAGCTTAGAAAGTGAAACACTACCATGCAGTTTCAGTGCTTTGTACAAATGTCTTGTTTGCTGCTGCTCGATATTATGACAGCAATCTATTCGGTACATGACTGCAAGCTCTGCCAGCTGACTGCTTAGAAAGACCTTCCATTTCTTAGATTTCCTCTCTTTTCTAGGTGCCTCTATTCATCCCACTGGTTTTCACAATAATATGTTTCTTCATCGTGGGAATGTCCCTTTATTCGGACCCTGTGAACACTGGCATTAGCTGTGCCATAACTCTGACTGGTCTGCCTGTCTACTATCTGGTGGTCCAGAAATCAAGAATACCAACCAGCTGCAGTGCAATGTTCAGTAAGTACAGGCAGTAACTTTAGATCTAACCCTGAATGTCCTTCTAAAAAATAGGCTCTTGTTCAAACGTGTAATACAGGAACCTCACTGCTAAGGTTCTATGGCCTGTATTAATGCAAGCAGTCAGACTTAGATGATCACCATAGTTCCTTCTGACTTTAAAAAGGAAGAGATTCATAGACTCAAACTTTAAGGTCAGAAGGGACCATCATGATCCTCTAGTTTGACCTCCTGCACATCGCAAGCCACAAAACCTCATCCATCCACTTCTGTTACAGGCCTTAACCTCTGAATGAGTTACTTGGTTTAAATCTTGATTTAAAGACTTCCAGTTACTGAGAATCCACCATTTACTCTAGTTCAAACCAGCAAGTGACCCCTGCCCCACGTTGTACTTGTGAAGCAGGGATATTTTAAGGCAAAAGTGTGAGTCTTGCATATTCCCATGCAAAATTATGCATACACTAGCAGTGACTCACCACAAACATCCAATTCTAGGATTAAGAAGCATCATGGCCCTTCCAACCACAGTCAATAGCAGTAGGCTAGACAGCACTGCAATTATAATCTCTTCACCCTTTAGCCACTAGTCATATTCTGTCCAATTCAGGTTCTTATAACTTATCACGATGCATCTGAGAATCTCTTGTCCTGGCCCACCGTCAGGCCTATTTGGGAAATAAGGAAGAGTTCTCCAGAAAAAGCACACACACAAGACCTTTCTTATGCAACAGGTTACAAGTCATATGTATTGTTCTAGTACAGCAGCACCTTGACGCCATAAATCAGGGCCCCACTGTACTAGGCACCCCCTGGTAAGTAGAGGTCAAACAAAACTGCACTGGAAGCCACATAGGAATACATTAAGGTTGCTATTTAAGACAGAGGGTTGTACAGGGGAGTTGGTCCTTGGTGCAGTTTTCACTAATTCTGTATAAGAGGTGTGGCAGAAGAAAGGCTGGGGGAGTCTTTGGACAGAGATTGCCCTAGTTCAGCAGTTTTCATTTATGGAATAAACTTCCCCCTTCCCCACCCCCAAATGGGCTTCCTTTTCAGACAGTGTTTTCTCCTCTCACCTCTTCATTCCTTTGTGTTTAGATTCCATGACGGTGAAGCTACAGGTCCTGATGGAAGTCATCCCACAGGAAATCCAGACCTACTGAAGGTCTCTTGCATCACGGCCCAGACTTCAAACTTAACACAAGAAGGCCTATTCTTGGGAGCAGCTGGTAACGAATCCAAACAATAGGATCCACAAGACCTTCAATAAGATCAGACCATAAGTGGGAACCCAAGGCTATTTTAATGTTAACATTACCGTAGTCACTTTCATGAACCCTTACCTAATGCTGGTTTGTTCAGATACTCACATATAAAAAACACTTCTTTTTAGAGTCAGATTACTTCAGTGATGTTACAGTCCAGTACTCCCAACACCAGTAATTCACTACTGTGGGGGTGAATCTGAAGTCAAACTGGTTGGTGGTGTTTTCTGATAAATGGAGCAAAGGACAAAGCTACCTTCAATGCATATTATATGAAGTAATAACAGGAAAAGGGAATAAGAAAATATGATCATTTATAGAGAAGAAATCGTTTTCCAAAACCCTTAAAGTATGTCTGAGCAACTTTCACGTGGAAGCTGCCCAGCATAGACTAAGCAGAGAGTAGCCATGGAGTCTTTCAGTGTATGGAGGGACAGTCTTCTCAATACAATTTGGTTCAACCCAGCCACAATGTGGGAGATCACTCTCCTATCAATAAACTTCCAAACTTCACAACCAAGCAAAAGAGGATTGGGAGCGGTGTTCATGATAAAATTATTGTGCAGGAGGTCACTACTAGCCCTAGCCCTTAGGCATTAAGTTTATTCTCAAAAAGGATTATTTAAAGGTGATGCTGGAAAATGATAGTGGCAGCAGAACTGTTGTACTTAGCAACTAGAATTTTTCCTTCTATTTTAAGAAAACGGAAATTGAAAGAAAGGGAAAGACGAGGGTGGAGGGTAAGGATATGCTGAATGTATTATTTTGATGCTGCTGTCTGAGGACAATTTGAGTTTTGGAAAAAAGTTTAGAAACAGCTATGGTTAGGGTTTCTCAATCCAGAGTCTGGCAGTGCTGCAGAGGGGCTGCTCTCAGCTTCAGAATGTTATCTTTCCAGCCACTTTGAGCAACTGCACAAACTACAGGGAATCCTCCCAGTAGGCATTATAAACATGTATTCTACATATGCAATACACATGGATGTTTGTCAAGAACACTACTGAAGACTGAATTTTTAAACAAAAACCCACAAAAACAAAAACTCTGTCGGCAGCCACTTCATTATTGAAAAATGTGATTTCTAATCAGGGCAGCTGAGACACCCACTGGCACATCCTAAATCATTACCCATTGTGCTTAAATATTGTGGATTTAACTTTTTAAAAGGTGAATTTCATATAGGTAAAAAAGTTGGGTTAATAGTGTTGAAGCTTGACATTTTATTTAGCCAAAGAAAAGGTACATTAGATACACTGCATTTCCCCCCAGTGTCCCACTAGTGCCTCAGTCTAGAGCTGGAGAAACAGTTACTGGGAATGACAATTCAGACTGATGTCATTTAATGCTTTATTTCCCTGCTAAGATTGGAAACTTCAGTGTCACTTGTGGCACTCATTTTATGATGTGCAAATCTGTCCAGTAGCATTTGGAGTATGATCAACTCATTTCACATCCATGAGATAGATAGTAACCTGATCCCCACTGATACAGGCTAAATGTGAACTGACCATCCAGAAGCAAAAAACTACCTATTATACATCTGAGCCAGTGGTTCTCAAACTGTGGGTTGGGACCCCAAAATGGGTCACAACCCCATTTTAATGGGGTTGCCAGGGCTGGCTTAGACTTGCTGGGGCTTGGGGCTGAAGCCTGAACCCCACTGCTTGAGGCTGAAGCCAAAGCCTGAGGTATTCAGCCCTGGGCGGCTGGGCTCTTACAGGTCCCCTGGCTGGGGCTGAACCCCTTGGGCTTCAGCTTTGACCCTTTCCCAACCCAGGGAAGTGGGGCTCGGGCTTTGACTGACTCCAGCTCCCCCACCCAGGGCAGTGAGAATCAGGCAGACTCAGGCTTCGGTCCCCCATCCTGGGGTTATGTCGTAATTTTTGTTGTCAGAAGGGGGTTGCGGTGTAATGAAGTTTGAGAAACCCTGATCTGAGCCACCCAAGCTCCTCCTAACACCACTTCTTAAAACATTCAGTTTAAGCAGTGAAAATGTTCTTCTGATTGCTTCCCACTCTGAGGATTCACAACCTTCTAATGCAGAAGCACTTTCTCCACATAGAAAAGGCACTATATTCTCATAAATAAAATAACTGTCACATGATGGAACTGAAGCATGTCATTCCCCATAGAATTAATTGCAAAACAGGAATTGCTATACTGGATCAGTCCCATGGGCCATCCAGTCCAGTATCCTGACAGTGCCCAACACCAGATGTTTCAGAAGGTGGAAGAAACTTCTCAACACCTACTAATTACAGATTGGCTTAAGAGTGAAGCAGGAAGATTAATCTCTCCTCCAAAGTGTATATTAGCATTAACTAATTAGAAGTTTGTTCACACTCCTCCTCTCCCCATCACAGGAGACTGTATTAGCAGGTCTCTGTTTTGCTGACTTCTTCATAAAAATGTGACTTGCAATTTCACAAGTTACCACCAGGGTATACACTTGGATCACAAATAGTTACCTTGTATGTTCAGATGGTTATTTTCCAAAACCACACACATACAGCAGGAGCACTGAGTAGTACAGATAATTAGAGCTATTAATCCAAATGCAATTCTTTACAAGTTTGCTGCACTTGTTCTAAAGTCTCGGTATAAGATGGCTTCAGGAAGTAAAGACAATGCACAATGGCTCGTGAGCCTGCCTTCAGATTGAACACAGACATGTGGGTGAGCTTACAGAGAGCTCTTCTGCAAGTAAGAAAGCTGGTCTCTCTTGCCAACAGAAATAAGTCTAATAAATATGACCCCACCCGGCTTGTCTCCCTAATAACCTGTGACTGACATGGCTACACACCGAATGCTTCAGATGGAACAGTAAGAATTCTGACTTTTGAGACTTCGGTCCTTAATCTTCTTAAGTAACTACCAGTAGAGGAGAATAAATTATCAGAGATTTCTCCCACATATAAACCATGTATCTGTTTATATTTTAATTTCTAATTAGTTTGGTGTGTTAAATGCATTAATTTCCACAGCAATCTTAAAAGGAATAAAAATGGTATACTAGCATTTCCATTCCAGTCCTAATTAACTTTTGTTCTGGGAATGTTCATGCATTATTTACCAGTGTAAAAGCCTAAATTCCTAGGTCTCCCAGAGGGAAGAGTATTTCTACAGGAATGAATATTCAGCATAGCATAATCCAACATACCCATCCTTGTGCTTTTGTTTCCAGTAGCACCGACAAACACTAGCAAAAAAGATGTGTTTAACATCCTATTAACTAACATGTTCAATTCCCAGGGTAGACAAGCAATTGTAACTTTAAAATGCTACCAGAACAAGGTAAACCCTATGGAGGAGCTTAGGTTTACCTCCAGTAGTGAAGACAAGGCCAGTGTGCTAAGTGAAGTACAACGGATGGCTCAAGGCTTCAAATGCAGTACGGTATTAACCATGAGAACTACCCTAACCTCTCTTAACAGAAGAGGTTATCTTGTGAGTTTTTAAACTGGGAAAACTCAGATGTTTGCCTCACTTGGTACAATCTGAGAACCTACCTAGTAAAATTTCACCTGTCTAGTAAAAAGAGCATTTTCCCCACAAAACCCTTCAGTATTAAAGGGAACAAGGAAATGCTGTAGTAAAGGTGCAAAAGTCCATCCAGTGATGTTTCCATTCAGTTATTTATTAAATATGTAAGTGTGGATATTTTATTGTAATCTCTCTGCTTAGGGCACTTTTACATGCAGTTCTTGTTCACTCTGCAATGGAGTGAGACTGGTAAAAGGCAAAAAATGAATTATGGTAAAAGGCACAAGGGGGGAAGAAAGCATATGATCTCTCCTTAACAGCCCCCGCCACCTCTGAAAGCAATAGATTAGTACTCCAAGCAAGCTTCTATATGGCTACACAGTTTCCTACTTATAACCCGGTGAGAATGCCGCTACCATTGCCCACATCTCAGAACATCAGTATTAAAAGCCATTTGGTGCATGAGAATGCAACCAGCCTGTTTGGTGGGAACAGAGTCTTGCTACAGCACTCTTGGACAGCGTAAGTGCTCTTAACACCTTTTAAAATGTGTGCTTACTTGATAGAGTAACATCTTGAGATTTCGTGTAATTATGTGGCTGAATAATTTTAGAAGAGTTTTACTAGGTGAAGTTAAAAAAACCTATGAAAGGCACATGAAGCACACACTTGGCAAAGTTAATTATTGACATTTTTAGTATTTGAGGACTCTGCCCCATTTACTTAAATTAAGACCTCTCTCATCTCAGAGCCTTCCCTTACTTCAAATATGAAGGTTTTCTTAAGTGCAGAAGAAATTTCTGCTCAGTAAAAGTGATGATGGCTGCATGTTTTAAACATGTGGACCAAAGGGCCTGATAATTTACCTCTGGACCATTTCTTTCTTATACTGAAGCTCCTTGGGGGTAGAGACTGTCTTCTTTGTTTTTGCGCACTATCTAGTACATTGGGGTCTAGGTCCATGACTAGGGCTCCTAGGTGCTACAGTAATATAAACACTAAATAAATAATGTTCTCCCAGTAAGCTGAGAGCCAGCCTGAGGAGTAAGTGACTTGGTGAGGTACATAGGATACAAAAAAAAACAAAAACCAATTTTTGCCATCCTTTTCCCATGAACCCACTGACACACCATCAAAGATTTTTATACTGTGGCGTAGCCATCACTGTGATATTGGAGCACACCACTTGTTCCCCCATGCAAGTCTTTGCAGCAGTTCAGCAGCACACAGCACTATCTCTGTAGAGAAAGAGAAAGCATTACACTAATTCTAAATGCAGTGTGGCAGTGCTTCTTCCTCCCAGTGGTGTGGCAACACATGAATACAAACTGGGGACCAATGATGATTATGAAAGGAAACGTGATGCAGTTGCAGGTGGAATGGACAGAAAAGCAGGCAAGGATAAAAGGAAATGAGACAATGTTGGTAAAGAAAAAAATAAAAAGAGGGTGTGTGTGAGTGAGAGAAACCCATTCTACCAGAAACAGTACCTCGTCAGTCACAGATGGGAAGAGCTGCTCCCAGAAAAGCTAGAGGCATCACGAGCATAAGACAAACTTGATCAAAAAGAAAGAATATGAAAAAAAGAGGCAAGAAGAAAAGGAAAAAAATTTTCAGCATTAAAATATTTCCAAATTGGATCAATTTCTAACGTTTACTAAGTGATGGACCGCTGGAAGTCTCAACCATTTCTTTTTACATTTAGGTGTCAAAAAAGACTGTATACGTCTTCACAAAATGCATTCAGCTCCCGGAGAATGTTTTGATAGAAAGCAAACTTACACTTTAAATAGTCAGAAAATGTACTGCACTCCCCACATCTCTCAAGTACATCTTCATTAAAATCAAGAGTCAAATAATGGGCACAAAAATCAGACCAAGAAACAGAATTAAGCATTTTTTCCTCATAAGACATTTTTTACAACTTTCTGTATTTACACTTTAAAGCAAGTGAACAAAAACCTGTAGAAATTAAACACTATAGATTGTTAAAATCAAAACATAAGTAATACAACTTTTTAATTTCAATATTTTGAAGTACAGAAACTGGAAACTATGAATATCAAATACAAATTGAAACAAGCCACTTGTCCTCCCCTAGAATAACCAATGTGAGCTACTTATAGAAACTTACAAATTTAAAGTAAAATTGAAACAAAAATAAATACTGTACATACATTTTCCCTGCCTGCAGGCAAAAGAGGATGGGAAATACTGTTATGAATTGAAAAAATGCTCTTAAAGCTGCAGCATTCCCTTTCCCAGCCAAATACTCGACACTGTAGTGCGTTTCTGTAAAAAGACACACCCACACACACCCAAACACATGCACACGGAGACCCCTATTCAGGCAGACAAGCCAGTATTTTCCACAGATGTTCAAAAAAGGATAGAAATTAGACAGAGTAGAAAAGGGACAGGGAAAGACAAATGGGCCAGCAAAACACTACTACAAAACTAGTAAATATAGCCAAGAACTATCCCCTTTTTCAAATTTCATGGATTTTAAAAAAAGAAATAAACTGCCAAAGCACTGACAAAATTAGACATATCCCAGCAGAAGTGATAATTCATATTAATATAATCTCTTAAAGTGATCCCTTTCACTCCCGTCCCACAGCATGAAACTGTTATGGCTTAATTTTTATTAAAAGTAGAAAAAAGTCCTTTTCCAAAAGGAAATGCAGCTTATGAATGTCCTAATCAGTGCTATTCATATTTCTCACCCCCTGCTTTTTTGAAAAATGGATGTCGCAGCTTTTTAATGCAGTTTAACCACAAACAGTAAGGCCTTGGTTTCATTTATATTTCTTCTGCAAAATAAAGCAGCTCTAGGTTTTCTTAGTCCCAGGGCCATGGACAGCCTTTAATGGTCTGGAAGTACTATATAAAAGAGCTTTAAAAAGACATTAAGATTTTGGGTGGCATGGATGCTGGGGGGGGCCACTAAGTATGGTTTGGTTCTAGCCTCAGCCCTGCACAGTCCCCACAATTACCAACCAAGAGACAGCCAGATAATGACTCAGCCCTGGGTTAAACTCCTGCAAAGGTTTCAAAATGTAGGACTTCATGCCCTGGTGAAAGAAAGCAGCCTATGCCATATAACAAGGCTTGGGAAAGCTGAAGCTTTTAAAGGATGGCCATGACCCCATGCTCTCTTCTCTCTATTCAAATTAATACATGTATTTCAGCTTAAAAACGTGGTCAGAAAGTAACAATTGTTCATTTTTAACATAAAACCCTTTTGAAATGATTTCTTCAAGAATTATTTCACGTAGAATATTATAGGTTGCATAGGTAATCTACCTCGGAGGTCATTAAGGGCTACCTTGTAGCCAGGCTTTATTAGCAAGTGTAGTACAGGAAGAAAGGGGAAAGTTGCTGGAAGAGTCCTTGATATAATTTCTAGGTGGTCTTTCCATTTTCACATTTTTCTTTTTAAAAATTGTAAGAACTTGAGTACTTGGAGAAGAGCAAACCCAAGTGTTTCATTTCATAGCATTTTTCCTTCTAGAACAGAAAGTTTAAAAAATAAGTACAGTAATTTTATCTTAAAGTCCAAATTCCTCATGTCTTTTTTTCTTTAAATATCCTCCTTGAAAATAAGTTTCCATAGAGGACTCAGTCCCCCGGCAGCCCCATATCAGTGCTCCTATCCATCTACCCCCACCCCCATAGTGAAATGTGAGAAAAGACAGGTTATTTTCTCTCCACCTCTATAGCACCAGGTTCAGTCCACCTACAAAAAGCTTGGTGCAACAGTGTTTTTTTCCCAAGAATATAATAAAAACATCTTAACATACAAATACATGAATAAGTGAGGTCAACACATCCTCTTCATCAAGCTACCAAAAGGAGACTCATTTGTTATCAATTATCAAGACAATTTCTTTTAAACTGATTGACTGAGGTTCCCTCTCACCCCAAATAAAGTTTTAGTCTCTTAAAGACTTCTGCTGGAAGCATGGAAATCGGGAGAAAATGGAAATGAACCTCTGCCTGTTGACAGCCTATGAACAGACATTAGTACACTCACTACAATGGAGAGCCACCTTGAAAAAGTGGGAGAGAAGGGAAAAAAAGAAAGAAAACTAGAAATAACCATTAAACATATATGGGTCCAGCCAAGTACTTTTTCTAATAGTAAGATGATAGCTATATACTTTGCTAATGAAGAGGCTTAGAGGAGAGACCTGCTGCGGACAAGTCACAGGGAAAGCAGTATTGTGTGTGTTCCATATTCCAAACCTCCTTATTCCAGATTCCATTATGGCATAGTTCTGTTTCAGTAAGTAGTGTTCTCAGAATCTACATTAAAAAAAAATCAGTCTTTACTCCTCTCCAATTCTGCTTAATGTCCCTTGCAAAATACTTCGGTTGTCTTAATTAATAAATAATAAATAATAATAATAATAATAAAAAGATAGCCAGTAAGAGAAAAGCAGTTTGGTTTGGTTTGCCAGAACTGAACTAGTTACTCAAAGCCTGGCAGGTCTGACCTGGTTTTCCTTGAGCTGACACAAACAGATCAGAGGTAAGCTTTTTTTTCTTATCATTTAAACCAGTACTGATAACATGATACACATTTATCAAATATTTCCATGAGAATACATCAAAAGATAGAATTAAAATTTCATACTGAACGTTGAAACTATTTTTTCCTCTCATCATTACTGACAGGAAAATTTCTTGCCTGAGAACATTATTATTTCTGGTCACTTTTAAAACCTGTGGAGTAACTGCTCCCCATCTTTTGTTAGTTGGTAATTTGTGACTATCACTTTTATTGTCTCCTTTCCCCAGCACCCGAAACAAGGCTGACAGCATGCATTAAATAAAAATGGTCTGCCAACAGAGCTTGAACTCATCCACCGTGTTTTTGGCTATGGGTTAGTAAAATCCATTAACTTTGATGTCTACGCTACTTTCAAATCAAAAGATGGGCTGGGATGAAGAGAAACAAGCAATAATTTGCAAGTTCTGGAAAAAGAAAAATCATGAATGCTATTTGCACTATGCATACCCATGTTATATTTTGATATTTTCTCATCCAGAAATGGGCTGGCCCTCACCTAGCTAGTTCTGATCTAATCTAACTGTATACGTGGATATAGCTACGTGTAAATCAGGAAGGTAAAAGTGAATTTGTTTTTAAGCACAGCAGGAAGCAGCTATCCAGGACAGAATATGGAGGACAGGCAAACTGAGTAGAGTTAAGACAAATCAATAAATTGGATAGCTAAGCCAAGCCTTTTCACTCTCACTATACAAGAAAAATTCAAGATGGTATTCCTAGCACATCAATGTTTACTTTTGGCTGGACCCTGAAAAATGCCCTTTTTACAGAATCAAGTAAAGTTGTTCCCCTCTCCACCCATCCTGAAAAGTTAAATATTTAATTTTATATTACAGAAAAATACAAATTTAAAATCAACATTATTTACAGGTAATTCAGAATTGGCATTTACTATCAGCTCTATGTAAAGCATGGCACAAATGATCGTTCTGAGATCAGCTAGCTACTAAACTCAACACTTACATATGCACCTGTTAAGACTGAAATTGGCTCTCATGCAGCCTTGCAAGCAGCACATGTTCAACTGCCTCCTTAGTTCCTCGGTAAAATACATTTTTGAAGTATACTAATGATTATCATTGGTTTTAGTGTTCCCTCCACAGGAAGTAATCTGCCAAATCTTAATTCTGCTATTTATAATTTTAAGAATTGTTTCTTCCACCAACACAATTATTCTGAAATATGAAACTTAATCCATCATATTGCACTCTCTCTCATCCCCCAGGAAAAGATAAAAGCTGCTCTCCTCTGTGCTAACAAGTTGTATAAATAAAACTTCTCAAAGCGATTTTATTTGCTCCTTAAGAGAGAAAATCACATGGCCTGGACCGAACACCAGTCATGTCAGGAGGAAGAGCATAAACCCCAATTTGAGGGAGAGGTGTCTAACACATGTTAACTACTGAACTTGAATAATCATACTCTCCTTGTATACAGAAGAGTCTTTGCTTCTCCACTTTGGTGAGTCAGCAATGTGTACAGAATGGGGAGAGGCTAAGGGATACTAAACTGGCAGAGCACATGCACCTTACAGGGCAACAAAAGCCCAACCAATAGCTTAGAAAGAGCAAAAAAAAAATATAAAATATGATTCCATATGACTTAATTTAAAAATAATTAATAATGCATCACATCCCTGTTTAAGACTATAACCTGAATATCAAATTTAGGAGTCCAGACTAATCACCATTAATGTGGCTCTCCACTGCACCAAACATACATTATCAAGAACAATTAAAAACCTTCACATTCTTAAATCTAAATTAATAACCCCCACAAAAAAAATCTTCCAAATAAATAGTTAAAAATGAATTTAAAAGTTGTAAAAATCTGTCAGAAATAAATTATGGATAACCACCTTTATCATCTTCCCCTCATGAATTAGCTCAGACACTACCAGCAACAAAGTGATATTCAAGCCCTGATGAGAGACTGTTTCCCAGTCCATTGTCTCTCTGAAGATATCCCCATTCCCAAATGGTTATTGCTGAGCGGGTGTGGCACAGTGAAAATGCAGCATTGTTTTTTTGTTCATTAGGCAGTGTTCTACATGGTACATGCAAGTCTGCTTCGGGTAGAGGAACAGCAGAAGCTCCAGGCTCTGTTGCCCTCAATACTGGCTGTGAAGGAAAGACAGCAGCAGCAGCAGTAGTAGGAGTAGCAACAGCAGCTACATCAAACAAAGAAGCGTGCATGGCCATTTCGGTTCAGCTTAAGGATCTTCCCAAGGCGCTGTTTGGCAGTTGCCATTCCTTTCTTTGGACGCTTGCCTGGAAAATTGAAACCAGTCTATTTTTAGAATCGATTTTGTAAAACAGATGAACCTAAATGGAAAGCAGATTCTCTCCTGGAGTCTGACTTTTCTACATTGCAGTTCATTTCTGTCCAATTGTTTTGGACCAAAACAGTGGGCATAATGGACATGCGTGAAATTCAGAGCTACTTTTCTGAAGCTACAGTCAGCATTATAATAGAGAATCTGATTATATACTTCCAGATTTTCCTAGTTTAAACAGGAAAACCCACTAATCTCTGCTCCCCGAATTATGCCCTTCCCTCAGATTTGTACTCAACTAAATTACACAGCTAAGGAGATAACTAGTAAGATCATCAAGGTACCTTTAAAGCCTCATACTTTGAGTATCTCATCTCAGAAAAAAGAAAAAAGCCCAGATGCTTAATCTAAACTAGATATCATAACTTCACAGCTGATAAAATTTACAGAAGTAGTCAACACTAACTAGGGAAAGCTCAAATTGGGCATAACCCCATTAAATCCCTCTTTTTCCACTATACAACTACCCCATGCCAAAATTTGACTACAAGGTGAAACTTATGTTGGATTTTTTCTCAAACTCTATGTCTGCATTTTTTGCTAATTCTGTTTCAGACAAGTTTTTCTTAGGCTTCTAGATAATCAAAAATAGGAAACCAGGTGTTTTGGGGGGAAAGAGGACAGAAGAAAATGTTACCTTTTGTGGCCTGGTTGCTGATAGGAGGTGGATTTGATGCTGGCCTTTTGGTTGGGTGAAGGGGTATAGAGAAGGACGTCTCACCATATGGCCTATCAGGGCTGAGGCTGCCATCACTCAACCGACACTCCCCTTGGATCAGGGTCGAGTCCCGCGTGCACTTGCCATGTTGGAAGCTCAAGCCATTGCTGTGTGTAAAATTACTATTCTCCTGAACCTTATGACTAGCTTCTGATGCACCCTCCTTCTTAATATATTTCTGAGCTTTACTTGTATCCTGGAGCAGAAGGAGCGGGGGCAGGGGGAGGAGAAGAGAGGAAATCAATCACACATGAGGACTTATAATTTCTGAATACAAACACCTTTTAATTCTTCTCACTGTACTACTGGACAAATTAAATATTTCTGAATGAAGATACAGTTCTAACAAGAATAAAGCTGGTCTGTTTGAGCATCCTGTTCTTTTCTGAACAGTATATGATCGTTCAAAAACTCAAGTTATAACAACATATTTCTGTGTAACTTTTTTCACATGCAGTTATTAAAGTCACTAAAATAGTGGTAAACTGTTTAACTATTGCTAATACAGATACAGGGAATAAGGAACACACAAAAATATATAACCCATTTTTTCCACTTTCATTATTTTGCGGGAACCAAAGTGTGAACACAACGTCCTTGATTTCAGACAGTTCCTAACTATAATGAACAATATCACAATCAGCGAATATTTAAATTGGGACTTTGTCTTGAATATTCAGTAGTTGAGACACAGCCAGTTCTAGGAAATATAAAACCATAAACCTTACCATGTAATTACATATTCCTGTAGAATACTAAGTTCCCATGCAATTAAAACATAGTTACTAAATAGTATCAGGATCCTGCAACTTGAGGTATTATTAACATTTCTAGCGAACATAAGCCATAGAGGTAAGATGGACAGCATTTAAGGTGCCAGGAAAAACTGGAAGGCTCAGAGAATTGGTAACAGGATTAAGAGTCTTTCATCTTCTGGACTCTGACTTAAATACAGCCCAGATTAAGCACTCAAAGATGACACCAACTACTGATTGTCTGGTGGCCTATGTGAAACGAGTTGAGCTGCTTCAGTCCAGTTTCCAATGGGCAAGTGTCTGCATCCCAAAAACCACCGCACAATTGAAAGCCTTGCATGGCAGTATGACTAGAGGGTGAAGAAAGAGGTGAAGTGTCCAAATAAAGTTTGACTGGGGAATATGGGAAAGAGAGAACTTACTCTGTCTGAAGTAAGACTCCATGTCTGTGGATCATCACTTTGGAACCTTTCATGAACAGTAAATTCACCCTTTTTCTTAAGATACCGAGTGTCTTTATAGCAATTTTATAATATACTTAGATTTCCTAAAACATCCAAAGAGGCAGAACAGCTCAGATAAAACACGATACAGATAGTCACCAATTACCAGCTCCAAAATTATTTAGTTACCAGATGGGCAGTAGGAAGATACCTTCATCAAGTTTGCTGGTTTTGTTGACAGATGCATACTCCTTGTTTTATAACAAGGGTTAAAATGTTGTCTTACCTGAGGGGTAACCCTAGAAGCTCCATTTAGCTGTCTTGCCCATATTGAAGTCCCCACGCCTCTTTCCTCTTCCCTTGTGTGCTTATCTAAAAAGAAATTTAGCAAGTTGAAACTCTGAAATTCTTAATTGTGACTGAAAAACTTGAAACCTAAAATTGAGATGAAATAGAAAGAAAGTATTGTGAAAGAGATTTCTTAGACAAACTATTATCTCAGAATTAAAGGGTCTGTTACCACAGATCTCACATCAGAAACAGATTTCTCACTTCCCCTCCATATCTATTTGGCACATCAGATTGCCCAAATTTCTGCTGACCCTCCATATGGAAGTTTGATAAACACAGCCATGTAGATCTGAAAGTACTGATGTTGAAAACAGCTACCCTCATTGCCATAGTACTGTCTAAGTACCATCAAAATATGCCTGGTGGATGCTTCCTTAATATCGGTTACTTGACTTTTCTGCATCCTTGTAAGATAGTCCACAAAAGGTGCAAGCCTTTTGCAACTCACATTCACCAGTTTGTTTGTTTTTTAATTAAAGTGCTGATATGCTTTGGCTGGATAGTCTCAGCTGGAGTACTGTGCCCAATTCTGAGTGCCACACTTCAGGGAAAATGGAGACGAACTGGAGAGTGAGTCCACAGGAGAGCAACAAAAATGACGAAAAGTTTAGAAAAAAACTTGACCTATGAAGAAACGAATAAAAACGCCCTGTTTTTAACCTTAAGAAAAGATGACTATGGGGGACCTAGTAACCTTCGAACAAGTTAAGGGCTGTTATAAAAGGGATAGTGATGAATTGTTCTTCATGTCCACTAAAGGTAGGATAAGTAGTAATAGGCTTAATCTGCAGCAAGGGAGATTTAGGTTAAAAGTTAGGAAAAACTTTAACTATAAAAGAGCAGTTAAGCTCTGAAATTGGCTACCAAGGGAGGTTGTGGAATCCCCATCACTGGAGGTTTTTAAAAACAGGTTGGACAAACCCCTCTCAGGGATGGCGGCCTACTTTAATTTTCCCTGTCACAGCACAGGGGGCTGGACTTGACTTCTCAAGGTCCCTTCCAGCCCTATATTTCTATGATTCTATGACTATTCAAGACACAATGTTACAATCTAAATGCCCATATGAAGGAAAATGAAAGCTGACAACAATGCTGGTTTGTAAACCTCATGCCCAAGAGCGTCCCAAGACAGCAATTCAGTCAGGTATCAATGGGGGATAGGACTTAGCTGAGAAAAGCAAGATGGGCTGGGAGCAGAATAGAAGAATTTAACCTACATCAGGCTGGAGGATCACAGCCTTCTTGGTCAGTACACTTTTTTTAAGGTAATTGAAGCCTTTTTCACTTAGCTATTGTATGCAACGTTGGTTAAATGGAAAATGGGTAGAAAAGGAGGAGACTGCTGGGTCAATTTCTGAGAGGACTAAAAACCTTAACTTTAATAAAAATAGGCTACCTAAGAAACTAACTAACAAGTAAAGCACTGTTTAAAAGGTCTGGGATTATCTTCTCCAGAGCTGTTCGTCTGTCATCTCTGGAAGGTGGAAGGAGCAGAGGTAATTGGAGTACTATGCCTCCTTTTACAGACACGTTCTAGAATGCTCATGAACAGGTAAGAGCCAAGCAAAGATGGGTGCATGAGAGCTCAAATGAGCAATGCTAGTTACGTTCCACCTTCTGAGCTGCACGTGGCTGCTGTATCCCAAATGTGGGACTATGCAGAGGCCACACAAAGAAGAATCAGTGATTTGACTCTGAATTAGTGAATCATCATGGTAACAAGTCTTTGGCTGAGACTTCATTCCACTTGGTTTAATTTGTGTGTCACAGCCAGGCAGTGCTGATCTCTTTTCCCTTTCACGTGAAGAGTTTTCAAGAACAAATTTCTCTTTTCCCACGACAGATGGTGGACTGCTTTTTAGAAATTCAACTGCCCTTTGTCTTTCTTCCTTGGGAAATGATGCATGTTATTACAGTGGTGGTGTCTGTCATTCCCAGAATATGTTTAAGACATCTCTTCCTAAAACTCTTACAGACCTAGTCAAAATGGCCTGAACGCTAGTCAGTTTTTTGACATCTCTTGAAAGTATAGCCCCTGAACCATTTTATTAAGGTAGGCTCCCAGAATTCTGTCTATGGCAAGTAGTGTTTGGTTCTTCTTGAGTGATAAGCTAGTTCCAAAATACCATCTACTTTTCCCCCCAGACTAGCTGAACTCCAAGGAAGAATGGACAGTGTAAAGGTCTGTAGCAGCTCTATGTTATCTTGTCCAGATAAGAATCAATGCAAGATCCAGGCAGCCCACGGAATCTCACAAGGTGACAATTGTGACTTCTGGTTTCTGCTGAAACAGTCTAAAGATAGCTGTAATCTTTGGTTGCTTCACCTACACAATAAATGATCTCTCTTTGTAACTATCTGGACACCTAAGTGAGTCACGATCTTGCTGGCTGCAGGTGTTTTTTGTGGTTTATCAGGAAATCATACTTGAAAGAATTGAATTGTAGTGTTATTCTATTGTCTGACTTTGTCTTTTAAGCTCTACAACAATTTAAGAAAGAATGGTAAGGATTCTCTTCTCTCAATGAACTGCTATTTGACCACTAAGACATTTGTGAAGATTATGGGACAGGTCAATAATTTTAAGCTTAAGAATTTGTGATGCAAATACAAATTGTTATGAAAAAATGCAGGAATTTCACATGGAGGTTTGGAATAGGCATGTGTTTCTTTTAAGTCTATTGATGTTGAGAGAATTTGATGATACTAGAGACACGACAAAAAGTCTCCCTGTGAAATTTAAATTTTCTTGGTACCTTGGTCCAGTATCGGCACCAATCCCTCCCCACCTACCCATTTGTATTGATGGGTCAGAAAAAGTACTGAGCGACAAAGAGTCCTGTGGCAGCTTATAGACTAACAGATGTATTGGAGCATGAGCTTTCGTGGGTGAATACTCACTTTGTCAGATGCCGTATTGAGAAATCTCCAGTTCCTAGCTCTGCTGAATTGCATGCTTCTATTATTGCTTATATCCTACATTTATTCTTTGGGGTTTTTGTTTTTAAACTTCTGATGCTATTCTGTATCTTTGGGACCTCTTCAATTCTATTATATATCCCTTTCTATATTATGTCTAGGACTAATTTCTCCAGCATAGTTCATTTCTATAGATAAAACTTTTGGTGTCACCCAATGAGTTATACCATTGCAGAGGCCACATTTAGTCACACTGTGCTTGTGTGTAGCGAGATAAGCTTGGATAAAGTATTTTTCTCTGAATATATCTTCTATTCCAACTCTGCAGGACTTTCTCCTTTTCCAAACTATTTTTGTAGGTATCTGAATATTGTGGACTATGAAATGATTTCCCTATTCATGTAATAGACTATGATTTTTCCTTTTTCATTTCACCATAGGAAAAAGTTTCCTTTATCAGTTGTGTCAGCAATAGCATTTTTTAAGGTTTACCAAACTTATCTCCCTATGAGAATGAGGACGCAGCCATTAACTGTCTAGCCTTTACATCTGCATTCCAGGAACAAATCCATATGTGCTTTTTACAGAGACAGTATTAGAAGCCATCAAGTAGACTGAGAATCAAAGGTTTATCTAGTGAGGCACATACCATGAAAGCAACAGCTAAGGAGATCTTATGAACTATTGCTTTCAGCTCTTTCCCCTGGAGGAAATTACAGCTTTCAGTTCGTCCATCCATACCGTTGCAACTCCTGTAAAGCCAAAAGGTGCTGAAGAAACTTTTGGGTTGACAGCTAAGGCCCTCATAAAAAAGTTAGGCTCCTAAATAGATTTGGTCTGGTTTACAGAAGCGTTGAGCACACTTATCTCACTGAGTTCTGGAAAGTATGCCAGACTTATTTAGGAACTTCACTATGGATCTAGGAACCTAATTTTAGGCATTTATTTTTGAAAATCTTAGTCCTAGGGTAACACAGTGCTGCAATGATAGTTAAGTAAGTACCTACCACATTCTGTTTTATGACTCTGGGGTGGCTGCCTGTCCTTATGCTTACTTCTGGAGTAACTTCTGTGTTCCTGATGAGAGGTTCTTTTATCTGTGCAGTCTGTGCTTTGTATATGACCTGGTAAACATGTGGTATAGTGCAATCCTGCCATAGAAAGCATGCCCTGAATAGCTTCTTCTTCTGTACTTGTCGAGGTAGGACATTCCCTAGAAAAACAGATCAGACTGTACATAAGGGAATTTTAATTTCACTGAAGGAATTAATTTGTATATTTATATTAAACAAAGGCTTACAAATATGTTTGTCTGGAAGTTCTTATCAATTTATAAACCAGACCTCCCACATCATTTATCTCACCTTTTACTTGGAGTTTCATTTTTAGATGGCTTCTGGGTAATTTGACAGAGGTCCCTTATCTTAGATTCCTTCTTGAAATTTGATGTTACCTCCTGTTTCTCTTCATCACCTGAGCTTTCCGACTCCTCTGGAGAGGAATTATTTAGCTAGAACAAGAGCAAATGGTACATAAGATGAAGATCATCAATTCTAAAGCTATAATTGCTATTCTAATTGAGACTTAAAGGTTCTCAATCTTCCAGTTAATTCGTTTTTCAGAAATAGCTAATAGTGCAAAGAATGCCATAACACTGAACACCCATACAGGTCTAATATATCCAATTTTAACAAATTTGGTCAAAAAGGTTGCAAGTGTGTGTCACGGAGTGTGGGGAAGTCAGGGCCCTGCACCCCTCTCCCTGAGATTCACCGTGACTCTCAGCCAGACAGTAAAACAGAAGGTTTATTAGATGACAGGAACACAGTCCCAAGCGGAGCATATAGGTACAACCATAACTCATCAATCAAGTCCTTCTGGGGGGTTCAGGGAGCTTAGACCCCAGCTTGGGGTTCCCTGTGTTGCAACACCCAGTCCAAGACTCAAAACAAAAACTCCTCCAGCAGCTCTCTTCCCCCTCCCCCCAGCTCCTCCTCTCCTTTGTTCAGTCTCCCAAGCAGGTGGTGTCACTTCTCCCAACCCCGTTCCTGGCTCAAGTTACAGCTCAGGTAGCTTTCTTCAAGGGAAGTTCCCCATCCCCAATGTAACTCTCCTGCAACATTCTCAGATCAAATCCACTCTGCTTCCTGCTCCATCACAGTGTGTTTCAGAGATTTACAGTTAACACCTCCAAAACCCCAACTTGTCTTACAAAAACTCTACACTTTGACTTCAAAAATTAAAATTTGAAAATAGGCAATTAAAGAATCCATCCAGTTTGCAAGTCAGATGATCCATCATTCACTATTCATCTCAGCTGGTTTACAGTGCCCACCGAATCTTAAATGTGCCCCTTTGTTTGGTTCTGTAATGGAAATATACTCTGGACGTATGCTGTTGAATTTGTATATTGCTTATTAGAGTATAGAACAAAAGATTACTAAAGCAATATAAAGCTCAGATTTCTATATGTTAAGTACCCTAACAAACTGATATGTTGATGAAGTGGAAGAATATCTTTATCAACAGAACAGAAATCAAGGCTGTGAAAAATCTGGGATTGGGTTGTCTTTTTAAAACAAAAACTCAGTGGAGGTTACTGCAGGGAGAGAATTTTTAAATTTTTTTGAAATTCTTAAGTCTTTACCTGAACACTTTTTGGTACTATAAAACTTTAGGCTCTAATTTCAAATCTGTGAAAAGGCAAATGAGATTTTTGATGCCACCATCATTATCAAAACAAACTGGGATAGTAATTTAGATCTCTGTCCCATGCCTTTCAGCAGCCTTTTATTATTATTTAATATATGGATTACTGTAGTGCCTCAGAACCCCAGTCATGGGCTAAGATCCCATTGTTCTAGGCACTGTACAAACAAACAAAGAACAAATATACAGTCCTATCAACATCAGCTTCATTTACAGGAGAAGTTAGTTAATCTTTGCCTCCCCAAAAGTGACAGATCAGTGATTATGCTACAACAACTGAAAGGCCAACAACTAACTTCAACAAGAGGAAGTTACTTGCCTTATGCAGTAACGATGCTTCTTCAAGATGTGTCTCTCTCTGAGTGCTCCACTGTAGGTGTACTTGTGTCCCTGTGCTGCTGATCAGTGAACTTAGATAGAGCATGTGTAGGCTAAATGGACACTGCTGTTGTCTCTTCGTGCCCCGTCGCCCCCACCCGCACGAGTCTAATCAGTGTGTGCTGGCAAACCCCATTCAGTTCCTTGCCTACCGCAGAGTCCTTAACAAAGAACTCCAAAGTAGAGGGGAGGAGGATGGGTTGTGAAACACACAGGGATACAGATCCTGAAGAACTATTGTTACTGCACAAAGCGAGTAACTTCCTCTTCTTCTTCAAATAGTATCCCTGAGGGTGACCCACTGTAAGTGACTTCCGAGCAGTATCCCCAACTGAGGGCTGGGAGTCAAGTCTGTTACAGATGACAATATCGTGAGCTGAAAATGGCGGATGGAAGTACTATGTTATGAACCTGATCGCATTGTTTGATACAGTTTGAGACCCATTTGAAGAGTCTCTGAGCCAATATCGCTGAGCCCTTAGATCTCTCTGCAATAGAAAAAGGAAAAGCTTAGGATAATTCCTAAAAGCCTTCATCCTATCCAGGTAATAGGCCAGGGTACTCCTAACATCTAGTGTATGTAGTATAGACTCCGTTATGCTGAGGTGGAGTACAATGTCAGGAGGTGAATCAATTGGTTTGTGAAAAGAGGAGGTCACCTTGGAGATGAACTTCATGTGTGATTGGAGAGTGACCTTGTTCCGAAATAATATTATATGCAGGGGGGTTGCCATCAATGCTGCTATTTCCCTTATTTTTGCTGAGGTGATCTGCCACCAGGAAGGCGGTCTTCATCAACAGGTATGTGAGTGAAGAAGCAGCCAGGGGTTCAAAGGGAGGTCTAATCAGGCTTTTTAGTACCACATTTAGGTCCCATGTTGGGATGGGATGTCTGGGTTGGGGGACAAGGTTTACCGTACCACTGAGGAATCATTTTGCAGTTGGGTGTGAGAGCACTGACTACCCTTTGTGACAGACCCAGGCCAGAGGGGTACAAGAGTCTGGTAGAGGGCAAATATACTAGTCACTGGCTGAGTAGTTTTCTGTTCCCTGAGTGACTAGAGCAGGGGCTGCACTGGAGTAATCAGGAACCTTCTAGAACCAATTCAGGCAGACAAGCTGATTAGATCACCTGCAGCCAATCAAGGCAGGCTAATCAGGGCACCTGGGTTTAAAAAGGAGCTCACTCCAGTTAGAGAGAGAGAAGCCAGAGAAGAGGAAGTGCGTGTGAGGAGCTGGGAGCAAGAGGCACAAGGAGCTGAGAGCAAGAGGGTGTGCTGCTGGACAACTAAGGAGTACAAGCATTAATCAGACACCAGGAGGAAGGTCCTGTGGTGAGGATAAAGAAGGTGTTTGGAGGAGGCCATAAGGAAGTAGCCCAGGGAGTTAGAGCTGTCATGCAGCTGTTACAAGAGGCACTATAGACAGCTGCAATCCACAGGGCCCTGGGCTGGAGCCCGGAGTAGAGGGTGGGTCTGGGCTCCCCCCAATCCTTCCAACTCCAGATCAGACACAGGAGGAGTTGATCCAGACTATGGGGAAGATCACTGAGGTGAGAAAATCTGCCAATAAGCGCAGGACCCACCAAGGTAGAGAAGGAACTTTGTCACACTCTCTACTTGTCAATGGACGGCTGCTATAGCCAGTACGTGAATTCTGAATGAATTGAGGCATAGCCCTGATTTTTTGAGAGTCAGTATATAGTCTAGACCATTGGGAGAGTAGCAGACGTTGGGGAAATTTGTCTGGACTAAACCTGAAACATGGACCACTTTTGCAGGCAAGTATGACGTGTAGTGGATTTTCTACTGTGTAGTAACACTTCTTGTACCTCCTCAGAACAATATCTTTCTATGCACTGGAACCATGAAGGAACCAACCAAAAGTATCCAAAAGTTGGGATAGAGAGTGCATCCTTCATTCTGTGATAGCAGATATGGTTTGGGGTGGAGAGAGATCGGTGGGCACATCAACACTCGAGAAAGGTAAAAGGTAGCTACTCTGTCTCAGCCAGATGAGAACAGTCAATGTGATGTTTGATCTCTCTCTTTTTATCTTTAATAGGACTTTCAATAGTAGGGGGGACGGGGAAAGGCATAGAGAAGGTCTCTGTCCCTGGAAGAAGAGCATCCCTCCAAAGAGTGTCACCTTATCCCTACCCTGGAGCAGTAGCATGGCCATTTCTTGGTCATGTAAATGGTAAACATGTCTGTGGTTGTTGTCCCCCACCACCTGAATAGGTCATGAAGTACTGCTGGTTTTAATTCCTGTTCGGGGTTACATGGGAACCTGCGACAGACTGGCCACTATCGAGTTTTGTATTCCTGGAATGCAGGCTGCTGAGAAAGTGACATTGTAGGAAATGCACCAGAGTTCTATCAATCACTTCCATAACAAACGGAGGACAATCTGGTGCCTCCCTGTCGATTTATGTACCACATACATGCTATGTTGTTTATTAGGATTCTTGTGTGTATTCCCTTGATTTGTGGAGGAAATGGGCGCAGGCACTGTTGACTACCCTGAGTTCTAGGAGGCAGATGTGAAGACATCTCCTGGATTTTTTCCCCAGTCCAGAGAGTATTTGACCTTGATGGGTAATGACAGAGGTTTGTGTAATCTTTCTCTGTTTGTTCTGTAGACCGAGCTGAACCACATTTGGAGTCACTGCATGTGAAGTCTGGCATGAGATACCACAGATGTACCTGCTGCCATATGCCCCAGAAGCTGGAGGTAGTGTCTAGCTGATATCTGAGGGCTGTTTTATATTGTCCCTATGAGTGTAGTCAAGGTGTGGAACCTGTGCTGAGGCAGGAGCACCTTCACCTGTAATGAGCTGAGGTCAGCCCCTATGAATTCCAGGTGCTCTCCAGGGGCGAAGGTTGACTTTTGGACTTTGATCTGTAGACCCAGTTCCATGAACAAGTCTATTGCCGTTTGGGTAATCTGACAGGCCTCACTGAAGGAGCAGGCTCTGAGGAGACAATCATTTAAGCAGGGGTAGATCATGATCTCCTGGGAGCATAGGAGAGCCACCGCTACAGAAAGTACCTAGGGGAATACTCTCAGAGCCAATGAGAGGCCAAAGGGGAGTATTCTGTATGGGTAATGGTCCTGGTCCAGGGAAAATCTGAGTAACTGTCTGTCGGAAGGTAGGACCAATACGTGGAACTAGCCCATCCTGTAGGTCAAGGGATGAAAACAAATCTCCATATTCTATCTCTGGAACAATTGCTGCTAGTATGACCATCCTGAATTTTTGAGCTGACAAATTTGTTCAGAGCTCTGAAGTCCAGTATGGGTCTCCAACCTCCCTTCTTCTTGGGTATCAGGAAATAATGAGAGCAAAAACCTTTGCCTCACAGATGTTGGGGTACTAGTTCTATGGCTCCTAGGAGGATGAGGAAGATCTATTTCTTGTCGTAATACACTCTCGTGAGAAAAGAGTCCCTGAAGAAGGATGGGGAAAGGTGTTGGCAAGGGGAGGGGTTTGAAATGGATGGAGTACCCATTGTGGATGGATTTTCAGGACCCAAATCCATCCGATATTATACATTCCCAGTTGTTGTGGAAGGAGGCAAGGTAGTAACCAAATGGGGGCAATGGGTTGGTCAGCTGCAGTTGGTGTTGGGGGGCGGGGGAGGAACAATTTGTCGATGCCTCAACCAACATGTCAAAATTGATGTTTTGAGGAAAATGGTTGTGATACAGAAAGCTGCGGGCCTGATGGTTTATGTTCAGAAAACCTGGATTTTTTTTCTCTGAGGCTCATAGAAACAATGGGCTGGATAATGCGAAGTGTGGGATTTATGTTGAGGTTGTGAACTAAAATCTTTCTTTTTTGTCCAGGAGCATAAATCCCTAATAAGCAGAGAGTGGCCCTGGGGCCTTTCAGCGTATGGAGGGAAACATCAGTCTTCTTGAACAGTTTGTGCCTTCGAAGGAAAGGTCTTCTACTCTAGTCTGCACATCCTTAGGGAAGCCAAATAGGTGCAACCACGACGCTAGCCGCATAACCGCTGCAGAGGAGACAGGCCACGCTGCTGTGTTGGCAGCACCAAACACTGACTGGAGCACTGTTTTGGCCACTAGTTGCTACTTATTGACAATGGCCTGGAACTGATCATGGTGTGACTCTGGGAGCTGATCAATGTTTGCTGTTAAAGCTTGATAGTTTGCAATTCTAAACTGCAATGTGGCAGAGAACTAGGCCTTTCCCCCGAAGAGGTCAAGGTGTTTCCAATCTCTATCATAAGAGATGGATCTCACTTTGTTTTGGTGACTCTGGAAGTTTACAGCATCCACACCAATTGAACTCAGGGAGGATGAGAAAAAACAACTCTGTATCCCTAGCCAGGATGTAGTATTTTTTTTTTATTGGCCTATTTACATGACTGATGCCAGGCATTTGCCAAATAGTCTTGGCTGGATCCAGAAGGGCCTTGCTTATTGGGTGGACTATTCTGGAGGAGGAGCAGGAGTGCAAGATATCCAGGAGCTTATGATGGGTATCTTACCTCCTCTAGAGGTATCTGCAGCGTGTCTGCTACCCTTTTAGCCAAATTCTGAAATAGCCTGAAATCATCAGCTAAGGATGGTGGAGGGGCCATCCCTGCCTCATCTAGGGAGGAATAGATGTTGGTCCTCAACATGACCTCCTCCTTGAATCTGCCCTCCAGTTCTTCTATGATCTCCTCTGGATGTTCAGCGGTTCTGAATGTCATGGACGACGGGGAGAGTCTCAAGGGCTCATGGTGAATTACACGCTGGATGCCTGGGAGATGTGAAGTCTATATGCTGCCCATGGATGCTAGTAGGGCCGCTAGGGCAGTGTGATAGTGCCTGGTGGTGTCCATGGCTGGCAGTATCATGGTGGCCAAGGAGCAGGAGGAGGATAATACTGGGGAGCCCCAGGTTGATATCGGGCACCATAAGGAGAGTGTAAGTAATGGTCAGAGACGACCTCCTCCAGCTCAGTATCTGAGTCACCACTAGAGAGCAGAGATATGTGACATGCTGTTGGTGAAGATTCCCATGTCTGGAGAAGACTCTGTATCGGAGCCCCAAGGGAGACTCTGTATCGGAGCTCCCTGATCAAGGGAGACTCTAGTATATCAGATACCATGAGTACTCGAGTGCCAGAATTCTTGTGGTGCTGACCGAACTGGTGCCAATGGCAGTTGTTGATGAGTTAGTCTGGAGAGAATAGGGGATTTTGGCCATGTCGAGTGCTCTGAGGCTGGGTGGCTCACTGTTAATAGTGCCAATAGTGCTGCTGATACTGGCAGCATCTTCTTAGTGGTGGGTAGTCTCTGTCTGTGTCCTTATCTACCGGTACCATTGGCTCAGTGCCTATGCCCATCAGGCATGTAGACACATCAACAGTATCTGTCGCTTCTGACCCTCGTGAGCTATGGGTACTGTGTTTGGACTGTCTTGGTGCCAACGATATTGAGCATAACAGCAATCTTTTTGGCTGGCTCGGGGCTCTCTTTTTAAAAGTCTTACGTGAGGGGTCTGAGGCTGTTTTTTTTGACCCATAGTCCCTAAATATCCAGGGCTACGAGGAAGATTTGTGCCATCTGGGTGACTCCTGGCACGGGTCCAGTGGAGGCTGAAGAGCTGCCTCTATCAGGATAAGTTTGTGTCTCAGCTCTCTGTCCTTCCGAGACCTGGGCTTGACTTGTTGGCAGAGAAAACATACTTCTGAGAAATGTGATCTTCCCTGAAGCAGTGGATACAGTGAGAGTGTTTAGCTGCTAGAAGGATGGCTTCTTTACACAAGAGGCACTTATTGAAGCCAAGTGAGCCGGTCATACCCCACACTGGAGGAAAAAGGGCCCTAGACAAAGGGGAACTAAAAGTATTTTCTTTGATGGCAACTGAAATACTTCACCCTGGATATAGGCCCCTATAAACACAGATTTAAACTAGGGCTGTCAAGCGATTAAAAAAAATTAATCGCAATTAACCACATTTAAACAATAGAATACTATTTATTTAAATATTTTTGGATGTTTTCTAAATTTTCAAATATATTGATTTCTATTACAAACACACAACACGAAGTGTACAGCATTCATTGTATATTTATTTTTTAATACAAGTATTTGCAATATAAATAGTATTTTTCAATTCACCTAATACAAGTACTGTAGTGCAATCTCTTTATCATGAAAGTTGAACTTACAAATGTAGAATTATGTACCAAAAAACTGCATTCAAAAATAAAACAATGTAAAATTTTAGAGCCTGCAAGTCCATTCAGACTTAATTCATGTTCAGCCAATCACTAAGACAAACAAGTTTGTTTACATTTGCAGGAGGAGATAAAGCTGCCCACTTCTTCTTTACAATGTCACCTGAAAGTGAGAACAGGCATTCTCCTGGAACTGATGTAGCCAGCGTTGCAAGATATTTATGTGCCAAATGTGCTAAAGATTCAGATGTCCCTTCATGCTTCAACCACCATTCCAGGGGACATGCATCCATGCTGCTCACGGGTTCTGCTTGATAACAATCCAAAGCAGTGCGGATTGATGCATGTTCATTTTCATTATCTGAGTCAGATGCCACCAGCAGAAGGCTGATTTTCTTTTTTGGTGGTTTGGGTTCTGTTGTTTCTGCATCAGAGTGTTGCTCTTTAAGACTTCTGAAAGCATGCTCTCTCTCAGATTTTGGAAGGCACTTCACATTCTTAAACCTTGGGTCGAGCGTTGCTTTAGAAATCTCACATTGGTACCTTTTGTGTTTGTCAAATCTTCAGTGAAAGTGTTCTTAAAATGAACATGTGTTAGGTCATTATCTGAGACTGCTATAACATGAAATATATGGCAGAATGCAGATAAAACAGAGCAGGGGACATACAATTCTCCCCCAAGGAGTCCAGTCACAAATTTAATTAATGCATTATTTTTTTAAATGAATGTAATCAGCATGGAAGTACATCCTCAGCATGGAAGTACGCCAAAGCATGAAGGAACATATGAATGTTTAGCATATCTGGCAATGCCAGCTACAGAAGTGCCATGCAAATGTCTGTCGGGGTGGCTCTATGTATTTTGCTGCCCCAAGCACAGCAGTCAGGCAGCCTTCAGTTGCACACCTGTGGGAGGTCTGCTGGTGATGCGGATTCGGTGGTATGCCTGCGGGAGGTCCGCCAGTCCCATGTGTTCGGCGTACTCACCAATGAAACCGCGCGACCGGCGGGCCTCCCACAGGCATGCCACCGAAGGCAGCCTGACTGCCGCCCTCATGGCAACCGGCAAGCCACCCCCCCGGCGGCTTGTTGCCCCAGGCACATGCTTGGTGTGCTGGTGTCTGGAGCCGCCCCTGATGTCTGTTGTCACTTTCTCGTGACACCATAAATAAGAAGAGGGCAGCATTATCTCCCGTAAATGTAAACAAATTTGTTTGTCTTAGCGATTGGCTGAACAAGAAGTAGGACTGAGTGGACTGGTAGGCTCTAAAGTTTTATACTGTTTTGTTTTTGAGTGCAGTTATGTAACAAAAAAAAAAGCTACATTTGTAAATTGCACTTTCAAGACAAAGAAATTGCACTACAGTACTTGCATGAAGCAAATTGAAAAATACTATTTCTTATCATTTTTACAGTGCAAATATTTGTAATAAAATTAATATACACTTTTATTTCAATTACCACACATAATACAATATATATGAAAATGAAGAAAAACATCCAAAATATTTAATAAATTTCAATTAGTATTCTATTGTTTAACAGTGCGATTAAAACTGCAATTACTCCTGATTAATTTTTTTTAGTTAATCGTGTGAGTTAACTGCAATTAATCGACAGCTCTAATTTAAACATGCCAAAACACACTATTATATGTTGTAAATGAAGAGAAAAGAAAATACAGGAGTTAAAAGAATCATCAACATCAGTGCAAAAATAATTCAATAATGGCTACATATATCCAAGGGAAAACTGAATTGCTATGTAATGCTACTGATTCTACAGCTCAAAAATATATATATATATTGAGCTGAATTGCTGCAGATGCCATCCATGAACGCAGACAGAAGCATGACAAGAAGGTTTATACCCCCTACTCAGACAATGAAAGTAAGATAAAGATGACAGAACTTCTGAAGGTCATAAGTATTCAGTACACAACTTAACCCTCACTGAAAAACACTCAACAGTCCAAAAGCACATTACTGAAATTCAAAAATTCTTCTGTAATTCTAAATCAGTTTCATGCTTGGCTGACTGCAAAAGGAGGACTGAGGCTGCAGCTTCCCAGTAACTCCTGGCAGAACTTTCACAATGACTGCCTTGCTATATTTGCATCTACCATTTATATATGTTTCAACTTATGCTGAGCACAAGCAAGACTTATTAAAACAGCATGTGTACTACAGAAGAGTCTCTACAGAGGAGCACTATGCTTACAAAAGCAATTGAGGGCGTGAGAGTAGGTATTTTCCCAATCTGTTTTTAAAGAAGTGTATAGTCAAAACTCATATCCCTATTCTTGAGCTTTGGCTTTATCAAAGAAATCAAAGCAGCTAAACTCAAGCCTTTTCTGCAGGTTTAGCTTGTTCTGCACTTCCTTCCTCAGGACTGCTCAGAACATATTCCAGATCCTCCCTACAGTCTCCTCTGTCTCCTTTTTACCAGGATGGGATAACAAGCCACCTGCCCCAAATCACACAACACTTTCCCTGCAAGATCAATATCTGGAATGGGATGTGAATGAGCTCACGGCACTAGAGCTCATGGCATATGCACTTTGGTTTCCCTGTTATCCTACACAAACGCCTTTGTGGTCTAACTCTCAAGATCCTCACTCAAGAAATCGTGACAGTGCCAACGACACTCCAGTATTGAAGTGTGTGAGAGATTTAGGTACATGAGCAAATTTGGGATAGTTTTTAGTTTTAGATATTGGCCCAATTTGCACATGAATGGATTTTTTAAAAACTGTTTTGTATATATACACCCAGAGATTTAAATACATGAATAGAAATAAATAAATACTATTTTGATTTTCATTTGACCAACTCCTGTTTCCTTCTCTAGCATTTACCTGGGTAGTGCAATCAGGCTCAGATTCTTCTGAATCGGAAATATCAGAGTACTCTGAGGATCCATTCCTGAGTTCTGATTTCACACTTTCAAAGAACACTGGAAATAAAGGACAAAATTAGTTCTTAAATCTATCATTTCACATTCGCCTTCAAAAACAATAATCACATGTATTTAGTTTGCAACATCTGGTTTCAAAAGCCCCCACAAATGTCCAAAATACAAACAAACAAAACAAAACAAAACAAAACAAAACAAACCAACCAACCTATAAGATCTTATGTTATGCTATTTAGTGAAGCCACTTTCCTTTTAAGAGAGATCTCTCTCTAGATGCCTTTACCCCAAATTACTGATGTGTAGTCTCAATTTTAACTACATCTTAACAGTTTTTGTCTTGGAATTTCCTTGTTGTTTCTAATTAAAAGTTTCATACACGAAAACTAAACAAGAATCTCAAGGAGACTATTGCCATGTGATTTTTTAGTGATCTGCAAATATGAACACACAGTTTAGGTTAGTCAAGACCAAACAGGATTTCAGTGCTTACCAAGCTAGGTGAATGGGCAACAAATATGGCAAATTAATTTAAATGTTGATAATAGTGAAGTAATGGACGTGGCGTGGGAGGGGACACATACCTTATAAGGTTCTAACTATCAGCTCAGGAAAGGGACCTGGGTATCACTATAGACTGCTCAAAAAATTAAGACTTCTGCTTAATGTGCAACTACCATGAAAAACAGCAAACAAAGTGTTAGGATAAGGAATGTGATGGAGAACAACATGGAAATTATAATACCATTATATAAAATCTATGGTACAGCCTCATCCAGAATACTGAAAATAATACTGGTCAGCCCATTTCTAAAAGGATATTGAAGAATTAAACGTGATTCAGAGAAGGATGGCAAGAACATCTGGGGCATGGAAAAATTCATATGAAGAGACTCAGACTGTTCACCTTAGAAAGGGTATCACAAGGGGCCATGATAAATATACATAAAATAATGAATGGTCTAGAGAAGGTAGATCAGGAGCTTCTGTTCTCCCTGTCTCATAACACGAGAACAAGGGGACATTTGATAAAATTGGCAAATAAAAGGAAATACTTTATCATACAACATGTACTTGGACTATAGAACTCATTGCCACAGGAAACCATTGAGGTCAAGAAGGGATCAGACATTTGGGTAACAAAAATATCCAGAATTATCATAGTTAATGCTAGAACAAATTTTAGAGGGGATATTAAACCTCATGCTTAAGAATTTAAGCCAAACTTTAATTATGAGATCTAACGTGGCGGACATATCCTACATCTGCCTACTTGGGGATCCTTATATCTTCCTTGGAAGCTTTTGGTGCTAGCCACTGTTGGAGACAGGATACTTGACTACATAGATTTCAGGTCTGATCCAGTATGGCAGCTCCTATGAGCAGCCAGAGCACACCAGCCAGTTTTACTGCTACTTTGTTTTGCCAGAGAAGTGCAAAGCAGATTGAAGGTACATTCCAATTTCCTTCTCACTCCTGTCTTTCAAATTCTCCATGCCTGTTGCAACTTTCTATAGTCCCCTGCACACATTGAAAATTACTCCCCTCCCTACCTGTCTTCCACATTCCCGGGCACCAACCTGCCCCAGTTTTCGCCTCCCTGTTGCACCATCTACAACTTTCATGTGCATGCATACCTCCACATATATCCTACTTTACCCTTCCCTCCTGCTCTATCCATTGAGTAAAACTGGTGCAATGGATAGCTTTTGAAAACAAATTGAAGGTTTTTTTTTTACTTTTTATAACTGAAAATTTGTCTATCAGCGGAAACTGGTGCATAAATCTTCTTCAGAGAAACTCAAAGAACTGCCCGCTTTCAAAATTGCCACCATCGCCCCCTGTGAAAATGAAGCCAATCTGCCCCCATGGAAGATGATGGCTCCTTATGGTGTCAAGAGGAAGAAGGGAACATTCTGAGGAATAAGTGAATCGAGTTAGTGGCCAATCCTTCCTAGGGACAAAGTGTGGCCTTAGCCCCATTGAGAACAATGGAAGATGGCACATCTTTTTTGAAGAGGGTAGTTTCTTCATGGAATTCTTTGCATGAGATTATTCTTTAGCTTCTGCATAAAACTTCAGTTATGAAGAATAATGTCAAAAAATTACTATAAGCCTTAAATTCTTCAACTGCAGCCTATGCACAAAATCTCAGTGAGTTTTAACTATAAGGGAAGTTCAAAAAGTCTATAATTCAATTAAGTCTGACACTGGGTGCTAAATTTCTTAAAGGACCCATTTTCAAATTAATTTTTGCTCAAATTATTTACCAGATTTACTTGAAAATTCTCAGAAAATTTATTCTTTACTCAGAATAAGTGCTGTAATTTTAGGAAGGATAACCCTGTATTTTTCCATAAGTAACAAAGAGGTTGAATTCTTGCTTTAAGTGAAAAGCTCAACTCAAATCTTAAATGCTGGAGGCACCAGTTTCTGGTTCATAATTATCTACATACTGTGACAGACCCAGGCCAGTGTGGTACAGGAGTCTGGTAGAGGGCAAATATACTAGTCACTGGGTGAGTAGTTTTCTGTTCCCTGAGTGACTAGAGCAGGGGCTGCACTGGAGTAATCAGGAACCTGCTAGAACCAATTCAGGCAGACAGGCTGATTAGAACACCTGCAGCCAATCAAGGCAGGCTAATCAGGGCACCTGGGTTTAAAAAGGAGCTCACTCCAGACAGGGAGGAAGGAGCTAGAGGAGAGGAAGTGTGAGGAGCTGGGAGCAAGAGGCACAAGGAGCTGAGAATGAGAGGTTGTGCTGCTGGAGTACTACGGAGTACAAGTGTTATTAGACACCAGGAGGAAGGTCCTGTGGTGAGGATAAAGAAGGTGTTTGGAGGAGGCCATGGGGAAGAAGCCCAGGGAGTTGGAGCTGTCATGCAGCTGTTACAAGAGAGGCACTATAGATAGCTGCAATCCACAAGGCCCTGGGCTGGAACCCGGAGTAGAGGGCGGACCCAGGTTCCCCCCTAAACCTCCCAACTCCTGATCATACACAGGAGGAGCTGATCCAGACTGTGGGGAAGATCACTGAGGTGAGCAAATCTGCCAATAAGCGCAGGACCCACCAAGGTAGAGGAGGAACTGTGTCACAATACCTACATATCACACACTTAGCCAAATGTACCTAAAGCAAGAACCATTTGGTGAAAAGCCATATTCCAGTTGGTTGGTACAAAGTTCCACAGACAAGGTTCACAGTACAAGTGGACTTTGTTCTGGTCATAAAAGATGCAGAATTGTTCAGTTTCAGCAAAAACAAGCTTACTGTTTAGTGGTTTCTGGGCATCAGCAGTCCCTTGTCCTTCCAACCCTGAGTTCTGGTCTTCCATCTTAATAGTCTTTGTCTTTTTTGACCTCGTCCTGTCATCCTCATCCTCACTATCTGCCGTGTAAAGACTTCGATCTGTAAATGGTCGTCGCTCATCTCTATCTCACAAGAAATTAAAATATTACAAGCGTTAGTTACTGAATTGTATATTGTTTAGAGTCCTACATAAAATAGTCACATTCTTTGTTATTTGCAATATTCTCTTAGAGGGAAAATTCTCGTTCTCACACTGCCCTTTTCTTCTCCTTTTACCAAACTTTTCCCCACTGCATTCCCTCTGCAGCAAAAGCCATATGGTTCTACTGGTTTACTTCCTTTTTTGTGTATCATAATTGTGTCAGCATGTTTTGGGAAGATTTATTAGTACATTCACGTTCCTCCTGGAACCTGGACGCTGAACATATTAAATTTGACCCTATGGTATTTCTGATGAGAATTTTTTTTGTTTGGAGAGTACTTACTTTACCCTTCTAACAAATCTGTGGATTTAAAAATATTTACAATTTGAAGTTTAATCAAATAACCGAATTTAATACAACATAAATGCACATGCAAGACACCTCCTTTTTCTTTCCCTCCCACCATTCTAGTACCTCTTTGCTTCCCTAGCAGCACAGAAATCACAGAGGTGCTAGTGGACCCTTCTCCATTCTGTTTTCATCATGAAGCCTTACGGTAAGTGTGAGGGAAGGCACAAGCTACCAGAAGTAGAAGGGAAGAACTCTGTCAAAAAATGTGTGCGCCAATCCAAAATGACTGGGAACAAGTGATCCATAAGCAACTTTTCATACCTAATAATTCTTCCATTTGAAAGCAGAAGGCGTAGATCATTGTCCTTTGTTCTCCATTCAGGTACTGTAGAAGATGGCTGAAAAGGCTTGTTAAATCTTCCATTCAGTTTAGAGTTTGCTATGTCCTAAAGAAACAAAAAGCAGGACTGTTTATTATTTCCTCAAATGACAAGAGTTTACACAAATTTCTTTTCTCTGCAATCCACAGCAGCATTTCTCCCCAAGAGATCATAGTGAATATTTCTGATAGCCAGCTTCAGCTTTCCTCTGCTGGCTATCAATGGCTTGGATAGAACAGGTTTGGATATACGCAATACAAAATTGCTGGATTTCATTCCCTCACCTGTGGATTTTTTCTGCTTGTGACCACCCTCCATTGCTATATGCCAACAAACACCCTTCCAGACAAGTATGTTGAAAACTGCTCCCTCCAGAAGTTCTCCTTGTTCTCAAATCATAGGCTAAGCGGGCAACTGGTATGGCAACTACTACCTAACCCACTGTGACAATCAGGTCCAGACACTCCAAGGGGAGGACAAAAAGGTTTAAAACCCAATAAACTAAACAGTTAAACCAAATGATTACATACTATGCTATTTTACTACAAGAGTTTATCAAGTAGGATCTTTTATGAAAGCTTGTAATGCACTGAACTGAATAGTCATTATGAGCTAAGTATACAGGTTATGAAGGTAGGTAGGTAGATAGGTGTGTGAGAGTGTGAGTGTGTGTGAGAGAGAGAAATAGAGAACAAAAAACAAAACAAAACAAACCCCTCAAACTAACTGTGGTGCAATTTCAGCAATATCTCTTATCAGGCAGAGGGGGGCTACCTCCACAAACAGATGCACCTGACTTCAAGTACCTAGCCATCATCCAGTTAAGGAAAAAATAATGAGGAACCATCACAGGAGATGAGAACAGCTTAAAACCAAAAAGAAAACCCCAGTCTTCGGAAACTAAGAAAGAAGAAAATTTTCCACTTTTTGAATAGCAATAGTGACTAAAGGAAAAAATCCTGCAAACTCTTTTAAAATTGAAAAGGTGTGAACTAAAGAGCATCCAGAACTTGGAGGAATGTCTTTTTGTGGGAGACTGTTCATGAACACTGGATCCCTCCTGTAGCTAGGATCTATGCAGGGAAACTTTTAAGACAATCAGTAACTATTATTAGAAAAAAAGATTTTATTGAACATATGAAGCCTGAGCTTGCATCTGTTTATTTTATATCTAACTTGCATATGTTTGCTTTCCTTACTATTTCATCTTTAAATCTGTGTTTTTTCTACTAAATAAACTTTTTGTTTATTTCTACCCCAAGCAGCTCTCTAGTGTGCAAATGGTGTGGTGCATGTATATGCCAAAGTAAGCTAATAACTGGGGGGCTGGCTTCATGCCTTGGGTGTGACACACCAAAAGGGGAATGGTCTCAGTATCTGGTAACTAAGAACTTGGGGAAGATGTATTTGAGGAGACCTAGAATTGGAAGGTTGGTGTCACTCAAAGAGTAACTAGGCTGGTGAGAGCCAGGATGAGACCTTATGCTTGGGGCCATACTGGTGTCAGGGAACTGAACCAGCCCAAAGTTACATAACAGGGAATGACAGAACACTTTACTGGTCTGGGTGGACCCCAAAACATCACACCCACTAGCTAGCCTCTGCCAGTGGAAAAATCCCACAATGCCCAGTAACCTGCCCATAAATTGAACTTTCTTCCTAACTCCAAGAATGGCTTACCCGCTGAAACAGGAGTGTTTACATCCCTTTTAGAAAATACACAATTACATTAGATGAAAAACTATGTCCTCAATATCCATATGAATGGAGAAATATTTTTGAATCCTTCTAGACTCCTTTTCAATTACATCTTGTGGCAATGAGTTTCACAGGTTAAATTCTTTTTCTATATAAAAATTAAATTTAACTTGTTGACTTTCAGTTTAATGGAATGTCTTTTGATCTTGTATTATGAGAAAACAGGAAATAAGAGAACCCAATTCACTTCTCTATGACATTCACTGTTTTGCATACTTCTAACATACTCTCTCAACCTCTCCTGTCTGAACTAATTATTTCTAATATTTTCACTGTTCTAGTGAAATCACTGATTAGTGATCATGGCACTTCCATGCCATAATCGTTTTATCCTCTCAATCTCCTATATCCTTTTTGAGATAGGATGGCCAGATCTCACAATAATTTCGGTGAGAGTTACCTAATTTATACAGTGGTATTATCATACATTTTTTAATCCAATTTCTTATGCTGTTTTTCACATCTTAATATATGGCTTAAACTTTTTTATATATTCTAGGTTTTTGCCTTTTATGTCCATGAAATGTAATACTTGCCTCCTCCCATGGGGACATCTCCAGCCTTTTGAGTACCTCCCTTGTGTGGAGCTCCAGGATATCCAGATTAGAAGGAACTTTGGTAGTATGATCTCGCAGTTTCCTCACTTTTCTTCTGGAATGGTGAGAAGAGGTTGCTTCATGTGAGGATCGTGAAACTGGGCACATACCAAGAATTCCCTGAGTTTTAACTGGTTTGCTGTTCTCCTCCTTTAATTGAAAACAAATATTTCAGAGGGGTCTGTCAGGGACAAGTCCACACATTTAATTAGGGTTTCCCATTCACATAAATGAAAGAAAAATCATAAAAAGAAACAAAAAGTGTAGGTCTTTTGGGGAGGTACTGTGTTTTCTGATGGATCTGTACAGCATCCAGCAGGAGACCCCTCTCCTAATTGGGGCCTTTAGGTGCTACCACAATAATAACCACCACCACACACGATTCTTAGGGCAGTATGTTTGTAACTGTGGCAAAAATTTCAGATACCATGATTTTTCTGCGTGCCTCCAATTTTTCTGTATGTTCATGATCCAACCCAACCATCCCTGCAGCGCTCCCCCTTTAAACAGCATTCCTGTGATTTTATACATCATTTCTTCCTAAATCCGGTGACTTCTACTAAATTTACTTTTCCTGTGATTTTTGATAATAATTGCCACGACAACTCTGCCGCCTTAACCACTGTTTACACTAAGGAAGTACAGGGCATATACCCACTACAGTCAGCAGACCACTACTCTCTTCAGTTTCCAGCACTGCTCTCATCACAGGACTATGCTCATTGCAAAGAGACTAGGAATCCTAATTATTGAAGACCTCTTAGTAGTAAAGTGCACAATATGCCCATTAGAAAGTACAGAGAAGGAAAAATAAAGGAAAAAACAAAAGATGGTGATACACCAGACAAAAAAGAGCAGAAAATGTTCAGAAGAAAAAAAGGACAGACAAAGGGAGAAGGAAGGAGACAAAATATTAAGATCTAAGAAAGGGCTCTCAAAATGTATAACCCTAAAACAGCATAATCTTAAAAAAAACTAAATATTTAAAAACTAGAACTCTTAGAAGTTTTCACTTGCTTTTGAAAAGATTTAAGTTTTCTAATTTTAGAATAAAGATTATGCAATTTAAAAATTGCTATGTTTTTGGTTAATCAGAATTTTCCACATGGCCTTCTACTTTCAAAAATAAATGGCAAGGACAATAAATAAGTGACACTGCAGAAAACAATTATCCTAAAGTTGCAACTACCGTAAAGTTACAAGCTCAAAGTGATCAAGTACCCTTTTTCTAACTAGGACAGCTTTTACAATAATTCAAAGGTAAGAGAAACACAGTAACCTGTGTGCAGTTCAGTAAATGTCTTCTAGTCTTACCTCTACAGAGCGAATCACTTTAGAGAGTTCTTTAATGAGATGCCCAGGCCTAACATTGTCGGGAATTTCAAAGGCATGTTCTGTTACAAGCTGTACGTGAACAGTGGAAAAAGATAAAATAAGTTATACTAAGATAAAAATCAAGTCTATATGGTAGACAACTATAAAGTAGATGAAACTATGAAAAGCCTAGATCCAAAGAAAATCTATTCAAATTAAGCCAGAGCACTTACTAGTAATAGTTAGAGTAGATTGACAGTATGAATGAATATACATGCAGGGGAATCCAGTCAGAACTCTAGAAAGCATCACTGCCTATTTGGTCTCAAGGATATTTAAGGGAGTGCAACATCAACTATCACTCAGCTCTTTCCATTTTCTCAGAATCCTTAGCAAAGAAACTAAAGAAGTGGGGACAGGAAACCATACTGACAATCTATTTAACTGACTACTTCTACTGGAAACAACTTCTCTTTCTCCTTGGAGTATAGTCAGGATGGAACTCTACTTGGGGAGATTACTAATAATAACAATGTTAAAAGCAGGTGAGGTCTGAAGAGAATTCAGTTACATTAAGGTCACAAGACTAATCTCAATCAGGCATCAGATCTAAAAGCCAAATCAAAAGCAATGCTGAGTAAATGCATGAATTGATCTCCAGGCAGCATCCTTGTATATTTCAGTTATGGAGCCTATTTTAAACCTGGTAGAGCATGATCCAAGGTCTTATGGTATTGAAAAGCCTGAAAAGCCATAATAGCGTGTGTTCACTTTAGTCCATTTAGATAATATCTGCACATAGATGAGTTTTACCCATAGATTTATCTTCGGTCAGTGTAAGTGGTCTAAAATGACCTACATGAAGGCTTAGTTCTAGCTAGTTAACTGAGAATTTGCTTTACATCTAAACCAGGGGTTCTCAAACTGGGGGTTGGGACCCCTCAGGGGGTCATGAGGTTATTACATGGGGGTCACAAGCTGTCAGCATCCACCCTAAACCCCCTTTGCCTCCAGCATTTATAATGGTGTTCAATTTTTTTAAAAGTGTTTTTAATTTATAAAGGGGGTTGAACTCAGAGGTTTGCTATGTGAATGGGGTCACTAGAACAAAAGATTGAGAACCACTGATCTAAACTATATAACCTAACTTCTCCAAAGAGCCACATATAGGAAAAAAGCACAAGTATATAGAATGACTGGGATGAAATCAGAGACAACCTTAGTTGAGAACTAGTGCCTTTTTTCCTTATGAAACACACTGTATGGAACAATCAGCCATCAGCCTGTACTGATTTTATATTTCTGGCACCTTTTTGAGAATCTAGTTTTCTTTTGATAGTTGGAAAGAGCAGGCTCTCCTTTAACAGATGATGTAATATATAGCTATAATGTTAAAGCTGTATTCATATAATTATAATTGATTTTATGGAAAATATTAAATTGACAGCTGTGAGGTTACTTATCAATAACTGTTGTTCTTTGAGCAAGCAGTGCACACTGGGGCTACTCACGCCTTCCGTCCCTATCCCCTCAGATGATTCAAAGGAGAAGTGGCCCCAACTGCCCTTCAGTTCCTTCCCTAATTTCACATTTATTTACCTGAGGCCTTGTCTACACTAGAAAGTGTTGCCGGTATAGTTAAATCAGCAAACCCTAGTAGTGGAGACAGTTTATACCAGCAAGAATTCATTTGCTAGTATAGCTTATACCAATTCCCTGAACAAAATAAACTATGCCAGCAAAAGGACTTCTGTGCCAATGTAACTGCATTTACACTAGAGCTTTTGCTGGCATAGCTTTGTCAGGCAAGGGTGTGATTTTTTCCCCACACTCCTAAACAACAAATCTATGTCACCAAAACTTAGGTGCAGAACCAGATCTGAGACTCCAAAGAAAAGGGAAAGACGGGTGGTAAGTATTAATATGCAGCGGCATCATTCAAAAAACAGTTACTGGAAGTAACCTCTTTCTTCGAGTGGCCTCTGCATATTCCCACTTCGAGTTTAGCAAGCAAAACAACCTCCCCTAGAAAAGTGGGCTGAGGCATTCTAGGTAAACAAGGATTGCAAATCTACAAAAAAAAACAAAAACAAAAAAACCAAACAAAAACAAAGCCTGCATCAGCTGTAGACGACAGGTCAAGTGAATATTGAAAATGACCATAATTTCACCCTCTAATCCTTTTCAACATTTCTATGCAGCCACTAAGTGAACTGGTCAGACGCATGAACTCAAGGGCCAGCAATATGCAGATGATACACAGCTCTACTTATCCTTCACTACATATAACCACCTTACCACCATCAAGTTGACCCAGTGCATAGATGAGATGAGCTCACAGATGAAGAGCTGCTGGCTGAAGCTGAACCCGAGCAAGAAATGGACGATGCTGGTGGGCAGATGAAAACAGAGTACATACTCACAGTGAAGTCTCCTTTGACTGAAGGCACACATCCACAATTGGATTACTTTTGGAATCCTTGGAGACACTAGACTCTCACACAGCAGTATTGCGAGTAGCTCTTTTTATCATCTCCAGTTGGCTAGCAGACCCCTTCCCATCCTGGCGGATGAGGACCTGGCCTCAGGTATTCACACCTCTGTCAACTCCCAGATGGAACAAACATACCAATATATCTGATCATGAAGTCTTCAGCACTTCGGAAGCTCCACTTAGTACAGAACGCTGCAGCACATCTTTTTAGCAACACACGCTAAAGCACGTCAAACCTGACCTCTGCTCCCTACACTGACTTCCCATAGAACAGTGAATTGAATTTAAGATCTTGATCGTCATCTTCAAGATACTCCATGGTCTGAGCCCAGGATATCTAAAAGACCACCTAAAGCTCCAATATGAAGACTGAGGCCGACAACTTTGCTCCTCTGATGCAAGAGAACTCTACACAATAAAGGTAAATCTCATCTGTCCAGGAGACAGAACTTTCCCAGCGATCACTCCAAAAAAGCAGAATGAATTCCCCCAGGAACAAAAGACCATCACACATCTTCCCACCTTCCACTCCAAGTGCAAGGCACATTTCTTTGACCTTTCCTTCTCTAACATACATACCAACATGTATATTTTAAAAAACCTTACCAAAACAAGACAGGTCCCTGCATATACTTCTCCCTCTGGAGAGGATCAGAGAACACACAATATGTGACATTGGTCATCTTGATTAATACACTATTGGAACATACTCAGATACAACAGTGATGAGTTCATTAAGAACCTATATGGAATCACCTTTGTCCGGCTTGTCCTCGTCTGTCCCTCCACGAGCACTAGTCGACATCACATCATTCTGTTTCGTTGCGAGCACGTTCTTTTCATTTCTAGCCAAAGACTTTTGTCATGGGATCGGCCCCAGGGCATTTTCGGAATGCCCAACGGTTGCTTGTGGTCTCTGGGGATCCAGTCACTGATGCAGGTTGTTCACCTATTGTCTTGCCCGTGGACTACCTGACCCGCCCATCTCCGCTTTGTATTTATACATTGCCTGCACTATATCAGTCACCTCTGTACACCTTCTGATCGCCTCATTCAATATGTGATCACAGAGCAATATCTTACACATTCACCTTTCCATTGATCTCTGGGTGACAGTGAATTTTTCTTCCTCCGCTTTTGTTGAAACTTGGCCACCCTGCCTGTCTTCTCCTACTGCATTCCCCTTCAAACAAGTTGTTTCTGTTCATGTGCTGACCCAGGTAAATATATTTGTCAACCTCCTCAGTCACTTTCTTGTTTACAGTGATGATTCCTGCTGCACAATGCTCATTTTGCAACCACTTAGTCTTCCATTTGTTCATTTCCAACCCGATATCATGCAAAGTTTTGCAGTTGCTGCAATTTGTTCTCCAGTTCTGCTGTGTCCTTTGTCAATATTACAGTCATCAGCGAAGAGAAGATGCGTTAACTGTTCTCCATCAATTCCAATTCCTTCTTCCCAGTACAATTTCTTGAACAGCAACTCCAGTACTGCTGCAAACAGCTTAGGTGACACTGTGTCATCTTGTCTGACTCGTCTATGTATAATAATAAATAATAATAATAATAATAATAATAATAATAATAATAATAATAATAATTAATAATGCACAGCACATTGAATAATGTTCTCTGTCGAACAATTACAGTTCATTTTTTCCAGCAGGTCAATGTACCTTGGATTGAATCCGATTTTGTTAAGCACATTTTGTACAGCATGAATCTCCACCGTATCAAATGCCTTTTTGTAGCCGACAAATGGAAGACACAATGGTAATTTGTAGTCCTCACATTTTTTGATGAGCTGCCAAACTGAGTGGATGTGATCAATTGTCGAATACCCTGAGAGAAAACCAGCTTGTTCTCTGCTTTCATGCATTTCAAGATTCTTCTTAATCCAATGGAGTATGACAATAGTGAAGACATTATACACTTGTGAGACGAATTTGATTGGACAGTAGTTGCTCAATTCTTCTGGATCGCCTTTCTTCATCAATAGTATTGTTTTTGATTTCTTCCATGCATCTGCAACATGCTTACTATTGATGTAGATGGTGAACCACTGCGTCAACGCTTTGAAGAGAGTATCTTTCCCTGCTTTGAGATATTCCATCCATTCATGGGCTCCTTCCCTCTCCTGATGTTACGAACTGCATATTTGATTTCTTCCCACATAACGTCGCAAATTTCTTCTGTAGCCTGCTGCCTTGACGGTGTATGCTGGACACTGACACATGAGGACTAGAGATCATTGTCAAATTTTGTAAATATTTTGTTCATTTTGCAACTTTCTGATGTCCTTTCACCATTTTCGTTTTTCAGGGCTGCCAAGATAACCTGTTTCAGCATAACATCTTTTTCTACCTTCTTCAGACGCTTATTCTTTTTGGCTGCCTCTCAATTTCTTTCTAAATCCTCTATGTTCTAAATGTGTATGCTCTGGTAGGTCTATATGGAATGGAACAGAGGAATTCCCAATTCCAATTTAAGAAAAAGGGAGTTTGTCAGGAATATAGTGTTGTTTGACCCTGAAGTGACCTCTCTAGCAGAACAGGAGACAATGGATATTCTCCTTGGTAACAAGGAGGTCTAGTCGGGTCATACTCTTTACACAATACATAACGGCAGACTGAGACTTAATGAAGACATTTGTGTTTTTGGTCGATGAGTCTATGGTCTTGATCAAAGGGAGGAATACTTTCATGCTAGACAAATAGCATTCAATTCCAGAACCATAATGTGGAGCTTCCACCTCCACCAGAGTCCATACTCCTTAAAAAGGCTGGATAACAAGGTGAAGGTCCCAAGTCTACCATATGGAAATATTACTGTAAATGGCAAGGGATGTGAGAAAGGAATTCTCTGATAAGAATGTGTTTCTTCACTTTCTGTATCTTCAGTGATCTGAGACATAAGTGACTCAGGAGTAAGCAGTATCAATGAATCGTGGCTCCAGTCTTCTGGAGGCCATATGCGTGGCCTAGGTAAAGGTATCACCCAGTTACACTGGTAAAGAACCTGTCTGTGGACCAAAGTTTGGAGACACACAAATACTCTGACATCTAAGATAGATGAAGTCAGCACAGCAAAGTTCTCTAGTATTTTTTAAAGCACAGTTTTAAAAGGAAGCATCTCATGGACATTTGCAGCTAGCTGGACTGATAAAGAGCTAGAATCTGTCCCATGGAAAAAAGTGATACAATCTAAATGTCACATTATAGGCAGCAATCTTTGTTTGCTGTGGCTGAAGAACATATTATTCACGAACAATTCTGAAGAATTGGTACTATGTATCTAGGGTTCCCAACTGAGATTAAGAAGTTGAATGCCTTCCCATTGGACATTGCTGCTATCTGAGTCCTCAGGTACAGGTAAATTTAAAATAGGAGAAGACTGCTGAAGCATCTGTGCCCAAAGCAGATTATCCTTAGTTTATGCATAGGAGACAGAGTCCAAGGTCTTCCTGGCACCATAACAGAATAGGTTCTAGGACTAAAGCACCAGCTGTGCCAGCACAAGAGAACCTAATCTGATTGGAACACAGACCTCCAGTGCTAAGGCAATGAGATTCCAGGAGTGGCTGCCAAAATTTATTAATTAACTGATTTATTGCTGTTTTCTAGTAGCTCAGGAGATGTCACACCAACGGTGTCAGCATGAAATTCAATCAACTCGATGGGACCTGTGGACCTCAGCCTCAATATTGACAATGCTAGAACCTTGACAATGAATTAGGTTGACCTGGAGACCTTAATGCTGGGCTCATTCAGATAAGACTGGGGAGATGGATGTTGCTTAAGCTGGAAACAAAGCCTCTTAAGGCTAGCGGATGTTCAAAGTCAATGTTGAACTTGATCAAAACCAGACTTAGTCTCAAAAGCCTCCCTTGTTAGAAAGGGAGTGTGAGGCAGCACCCTGGCTCCTGCAGGTCATCCAGATGATACGCAGGCCCGATGGGTTGCATTTCTTCTTTATTCTTCAAACTGAAGAAACCTGTACTGTTAATTTAACAAAGAAGAAAATAGCCCAAAAAAGGCAGAACCAAAAGCACAAAACAGATAAACACATCAATGATACTGCATATGATTCAATCTCACTACACCTTTGGTGGTTAAAAGGGAACTGAAAGGTGGGTATGGCCATTCCCCTTCCCTTTTCTACCCATTGAATCCTCTGTGGGGGGGTGAGGGAATGGAAGGGGAAAATGGCCCCAACTGACATTGCTTGCTAGAAAAATTCCAAAACCATTATATCCCACAAGTGGGAAAACACAGAGGGCACTCAAAAAAAAAACAAACAAAAAAACCCAAACACACTTTCTCTGCAAAATTACAATTCAAACTTCTTCCAGTTTTTAGCTTACTGTGAATGTTCAAAGAAAAGCCTGAGAGGAGATGGATATGCAGTGATTAGTTTCATAGAAGCATGGATGAATGGGCCTGAAGCCAAAGAGGTCCCCTCTTGAACTTTCAGATAAGTCTGTAGATCAGACCAACTACCATAGTGAAGGGAGGGAGGAATGGAGAATAAAGTGTTGAACCCCAAATCTCCCCACAAAAGCAGTACTGTTTTCTGGGGGGGGGGGGGAGTGGGGTGGTTTCAGAATCTCTTTGCTTTATGGTCCTGTGTTTTTCCTTCTCCCTTCACTGCTCTCAATAATTTTGTCTTCAGAGCTCCTTGTTTCAACTAAATTTTCATTCAGAAAAAGGGAGGGAAAACAAGAGCTCATTAATCTTACCTCCCCTACACAGAGTAACTTTGCCAGAGGCAGAGCTAACAAATATAATACTTTTTTTTCCAGAGGGGTTCCCAGTGTACTAATGTATTTAGGGTCTCCCCATATTCATTTATGGATGGTTTAATCTCTTTTAGAGCACCTACAAGGAGCCACTTCTGTAGATAAGCTTTTAAAGGCTATTAGGTCTAAATTACTATGCACCATATGTGCAAAATGTAGAGGCAAACAAAAGCAAACTCTAAATCTGAACACATTTCTGCCAAATCCTGATCATCTCTGCAGTACAGAAGTGATATCAGTGGACACACAAAGTATATTTTGCCAACACGCAATAATTTCACATGGGGAAACTTCATGTGATTGCCATCTAACTCTTTTATCATACACTGGAAAGAGAAAGCAGGATTAAATGCAATCCCAAGAGTTAAATATAGTAACTGGTCTATAATAACTGATGGTTTTATATTGTATGACACTATCTCAGACAGCTTTCCCCCAAACCATCCATCCGTAACTTCTAGCACGTTTTCCAATACTTACAAATGGAGGAAAGATCTACAAAATGGCAACACACTCTAAAAGGACTCAGACTTTCGTGTAATTTTAAAATTAGAAACAAACAACAAATGAACAAATCCACTTGCACTTACTTCTTTTTTCATCCATAACTTTAAAGCACTAAGTAAAGCCTTCACTCCTTTGACTAAGAAGTTCTGGGGCTGGAAACCATCTTCCCTCAGTTCTAAAAAGGACCAAAATTTCAGTTTATAAGCATATTGCAATGTAAAACCACAAATCAGATACATACCTCTCAACCTTTAATAAACCTGCCAATATATTACACTACCAACAAAACATGCGACAAACTGAACTGTAGTACTCTATATGTTTATGTACATCAAACCATAAGAAATAATGTTTTCAAGTACAAAATCTGTTTTCAACTATGGCTTCTTACTGCGTGAAACAATTACATGAGTTTTGCAATGTGTTACAGGTTACTTAGGGCCAGAAGGAGCAGCATTAGAGAAAACATCCTTAATGACAATTTATGCTGAAACAATCTTTAGTTTCTAGTTCAACACCACACAGGTGTTCCACATTTTTGCCATTTGGGATCACAAGAAGAGTGGTGTGGATGAACAGTCTCAGTACAAAATGCCTCAATTAAATGCCTCAATTAAATTCATGCAGCTCCTCCTCACCCATATAAAATTCATGCAATTCAAGCCAGCTGCCTTATGCCACCCCGGATCTCTGCCATAATCCCAATCAATGCCACACACATGCATACACACAATATTAATGCGGTCTCCCCTGCAGTGAGTGGCCACCCTCTTCTTCCCTTAAGGATGGTGGCTGCTGCTGCTGCTGAGTTGCAAAGACTCCCAAAGGCTGCTACAGCTCCTGGGGGCTGCCGCTCAACCTTTCCTTTCACTCTCTTCCCTGTAGCAGAACTGCCTACAATGAAAGGAGAGCTGGCCAGACTCAGCAGGTTCTATTCCTCCTGCACCTGCCCCCTTACAAAAAGAGTGGGTGAGGAGGGAGGTGGCTGCTGGGTCAAATACCTTCATGGGGAAGAAAAGAGCAGATTTGGCCTAGAGCTGCTGTGCTTTTCCTGCTCCCTCCTCATATGAGTAAGGTTTGGGCCCAGTCATTGGCTTTTTCCTCTTCCCTATCTGAAAACTCCTTTCAGCTTCAAGGCATCTCTGTTTCTTCTTTGCCAGGATGCTCTCTGCTCTACGAAGTTTGGAAGTGTGGAGGAAAAGAGCAGGGGGCCCCAAAAGGTGCAGCAGAAGCATCTCCACCCGCCAGCTATCCCCTGTGAAGGGAACCTGCCATAATCAGCTGCAGTGCAAATGTATTGCATGATTGTGGCACTCTGTACCTCAATGCAGCACCCTGAAACCCCCATATTCACCACTATCATATAATTATGTTTCGTACAAAGTATGCCGTGTGAGATATCATTTTAAAAGTCTTGATCTGTTGAACATTAATATCTGTTGGACTGTATGTGCTATCATTGTATATGAAGTTTTGCTATGTGTATGTTACTGAGATATGTTGTGAGGTTGGGAACACCCACAACCAACCTTTCAGGTGCAACAATGGAGTAGCCTGACATGCTGATGGCTCATTAAAGAAAATCCACTGTCCCAGGAACTGTATACAATGGAGATTTCTCAGAGAGAGAGCATGTAGACAATGGAGAATGTTTAACCAATGGGAGAGAACCCCTACCTCATGAGGACAGATCTTTCCAGCAAACTGGAAGAAATTATAAAGAGGGGAAGTCATATCATGACTTGGCTTCACTGCCCCCACAACTCAACACCTGGAAACATGCTTGGAGGACAAAGCCTTTGAACAGGTGAGGGGGTTCCAGGCTGGAGGAGAATTCCAAGCCTGCGTATTGAAGATCTGTGACCTGTTTGTACTATCTATCAGGGCGAGACACTGCTTGATTCAAGTCCTGTCTAGTTTATAGTACTTGGACTGCAAATTTATTTTATTTCTTAGGTAACCAACTCTGATCTCTGCGCTTACTATGTATAATCTATCTTTCTGTAGTTAATAAATGTGTTTTATATTTTACCTAAATCAGTGTGTTTTGGTTGGGAAATCTCAGCTTACATTACCAAGACTGGTGCATGTCCTGTCCACATTGAGGGAGGTGCAGACTGGGTAATGCATTTACACTGGTCAGGTTTCTGACCAGGGCAAGACAGTACAGTTTGGGGGTGCAAGGCTGGGGAGACTTGGCTGGAGCCTCTCTATTGTTGGTTCATGAGTGGCTGGGAGAAGCATTCATGTAACTCTGTTGGGTGTGTCCCTGCCTGTGGATGTCTGTGTAAGTGCAGTACCTGCCAGAGGTTTGTAGCTTGTCAACAGCATCACAGTGTGAGAGGGATACCCCAGGTTGGTGGGACAGAGGGCTCAGCGGTCCCACAGTTCAGGTTGCACCCCGGGAACCCCGTCACAATGATACAGTACAGTTGAGAGCTCTGTTTAGGAGAGCAATCAATGATTTTAAAGTTCTGATTGTGAAACAGATCAGTTTAATGCATGCTACAACACTCATAGTACCACAAAAGTACCTCCGTCCAGCAAGTTGTACAAATTAGTTTAGCACTGAAACTTGGCATGAAAGGTTTCTGTTCAGATACTGTTCTCGTTTTTCTAAAAAGTACATTTTTATTGTCATAACAATGACAGAATGAGCTTTATACATGAAGAAGTCTTAAAAATTCAGATCCATAAATGGGAAAAAGATCAAAAAGAACCTCATACCAAATGGCACACTGTCCACGCATAAAAGAAATTATTGGGATGAGAAGATTACTCACCCTATGCAGTAACTGAGGTTCTTCAAAATGCATCCCCCTAGGTGTCCCTCCAATGTAGGAGTAGGTGTGGCAGCTAGGGTGATCAGACAGCAAATGTGGAAAATCGGGACGGGGTGGGGGGTAATAGGAGCCTATATAAGAAAAAGACCCAAAAACCAGGACTGTCCCTATAAAATTGGGACATCTGGTCACCCTAGTGGCAGCGCCCCCTGCACCTAGGACAGGAGATCAGCAGCAGTGCCCAGACTGCACATGCGCACCTCCCTCTTCTTGTGCTCTGAGCAGGATGTATATATAACACTGAGATCCAACTGCCCTCCAGATCCTTCTCTGCCGCAGAGCTTATGCGTTGACTCTGAAGAAGAGGGGAGGAGAGTGGGTAATGGAGCACCAATAGGGCCACACATCTCAAAGGACTTCAGTTACTGCACAGAGTGAGTAACCTTTTCTTCTTCAAGTGATGTCCCTATGGATGCTCCACTGTAGGTGCCTAAGAAGCAGTGCCCCTAATTGGAAGGCAGAGGCTTTGAAGCAGCATTTACTGCAGATGTTAGGACAGTATATCCTAGGAAAGTGTCTGCTGTGGTGTCATGAGTAAAGGCGTAGTGATGGGTAAAAGTGTCTGTGGATGCCCACATAGCCACTTTGCAAATGTCGGCAATATGAACATTACTGAGAAAGGTAACAGAGGTGGAAAGTGAGCCGGTGGAATGTGCTCTAATTGCAGCAGGAGGTTGTTGATTGTGCAGTTGGTAGGACAGATGTATACACTGCAAGGTCCACTTGGAAAGATATTGTTAAGAGATGGCTGTGTCCTTGGATCTTTCGGTCCATGAAAGGAATAAACGTGGTGATTTTCAGAAAGGTTTCATCTTGTCCAGGCAGAAAGCTAAATGGCATAGAAGGCACAGAGTAGTGGTGCATCCCATGTGATGAGGAATGCATCTCCTAGAGATGCACGTCCCAGTCCCGCTCTCGAGCGGAATTGAGGACACTGGGCAATCTGTGGTGTGTCAAAGATCTATGGTGGGGAATCCCCAGCAGTTGAAAATAAGCTGAAAGATTCATGTATCCAGTTCCCACTCTTGGTCATGAGAGAATCTCATGCGCCATGAGTCCACAGTGGTGACAGTGCTGGCAACGGTAGCAGAAGCTGGAAGCTCCGGGCCCTTTAAATTGCTGCCGGAGCCCCATGGTAGTGGTACCGGCAGCTGGGAGTTGAGAGGCTCTGGCAGCAATTTAAAGGGACAGGGACTCCAGCTGCTGCCAGGAGCTCCGAGCTCTTTTAAATTGCCAGGCCCCAGGGAAGCTGCCTCTTTCAGCCCCCCTCATCAGCGGCCCTGCTAGCATGGTTGGCTGTATACTGGCTCTTACCAATATGCCATACTGGACCAGCTTACTTTCACCTCTGGCTCTAGCAAGCTGATGTGTAGAGTGGATTCAATTAAGGACCATCTGTCCTGTGCTGTATGATTGTGAAGGTATGCTCTCCAACTGATTAGAGATGCATCGGTTGTTAGCATCATGGTCAGCACTGGTTGGAGGAAAGGAACTCTGACACAGATGTTCCTGGGATGTGTCCACTGGAGTAGAGAGTCCTTGACGCTCACCAGCATGGATAGAAGTTTGTGGAGGCTGTGTCTGTGAGGGACATATACTATACGGAGCCATGCCTGAAGACATTGCATACATAACCATGCATGCTTTACCACAAAAGTGGCTGCTGCCATGTAACCAAGTAGTTAGAGACACGTCCTAGTGAAGATCTAGGGGCAGGCTCATACTTTGGATACAAGATCCACTGTAGTCAAGAATCTGTGAGTTAGAAGGAAGGCTCTGGCTTCTATGGCATATAATTGTGTGCCAATGAACTTCAGATGTTGGACCAGCATTAATGTAGACTTCTCTAGGTTCACACAGAGGCCTAGATTCATAAAAAGGTCCATTGTCACCCAGATGGTGCAAAAAGCCTGTTGCGGATGGGGCCTTGAGAAGACAGTCATCTAAGTAGGATGACGCCTTATCTCCTTAGGTAGGCAGCAACTACTGCAAGAACTCTGGTGACTACACAAAGGGCCATCAACAGTCCAAAAGATATTACCTTGTACTGATGGGGGGGGCGGTCATGGTGAATCAGAGAAACTGTCTGGAGGCAAAATGTACTGTGATATGGAAAAATAAGTAAGTCTTGGAGGTCAAGGGCAGAGAACTAGTCCTCATGTTCCAGTGCCGGGATAACGGTGGAGGGGGGTAACCATCTTGAAGCGCTGCAGTTTGACAAACTTGTTTAGGTTTCAAAGATCCAGGATCCACCAGATTTCTTCTGGACCAGGTAATAATGGGAGCAGAAACCCTGTCCCCCTGTTGGAAAGAGACCAGCTCTTGGATCCCAGTTGCAGAAGATGATTTATTTCTTCTCATAGAAGGGGTCCGTAAAAGGGGTCCCTGAAGAGAGATGGGGAAGGAGGGTGGCAGGGCGGGATAGATAGGAAAGGGATGAGTATCCTTCCCCGACAATCTCTAGAACTCACTTGTCTGAGGTGATTAGGCTCTATGATGGAAAGAGTAGAGCTAAGCATTCGCCAAACTAATGGGATGTTGAAGATGGTTGGTATGACTGGCACAGGGGGAGGCTTCTTGGGGGCCTCAACCACATCTTCAAATTTGTTGCTTGGCTGGAGGTTTGTATGAGGTAGCCCCTTCAGGAGTGGCTTGTGTGCATTTGGTAGGGGGCTTTTGTTGTTGACGCTGAGTGTCATACTTCTGCAGGGGAGTGTACTGCAGTGGTTGGGATTGCAGGGGAAGATGATACTTTCCCTGACATCTCTTCAATGCAAGCGTGTAAACGTTAAGAGAGCAGAGAGTAGCTAGGGAGTCTTTAAGGAAGTGTAGGGAGTAATCCATACGCGCCGCAAATAATTTGGGGCCCTCAAAGGGAAAGTCTTCTACTGTGGTTTGTACCTCCTTAGGAAAGCCTGAGAGGTATAGCCATGATGCCTGCCTCAGGACTACACCGGTTGCAATGGAGCAGGTGGTGGTATCCACAGAGTCTGAAGAAGCTTTAGGGCTATATGGGCCAGGAGGTGTCCCTCAGATATAAGTGCCTGGCATTGTTCTTTCCTGGTTTCAGGCAGGTCTTGGCAGAGTTCCTCTATCTTGGAGTAGCTGAGGTAGTTGTACTTGGCCATAAGAGCTTCATAATTCAATATATGAAATTGGAGCATGGCAGATGAATAAGCCTTGCGTCCGAATATATCTAATCACTTCGGGTCTCTGTCCTGATGGATCGATCAAGGGTGACATTGCTGTCTTTTTTCTTACACCACATTAACTACTAGGGAATTAGGAGTGGGATGTGATAAATGAAATTCCATCTCTTTTGTGGGAACATAATATTTTTTGTCTGCCATCTGTAGTTCAGAAGGATGGACACTAGAGTCTGCTAGAGCACTTTCAAGAGTGTGTCTCTGATAGATAGGGCAATTTTTGCAGCAGATGATACGTGCAGGATATTGAGTAGTGTGGTTTATGTTGCTGATCTTTCACTTCTTCCAAAGGAATCTAGAGGGAGACTGCAACGCTGCGAAATAATTCTTGAAAGTGCCTGAAGTCATCAGCAACAGAAGAAGATGGGGACATGACAGCTTCATCAGGGGAAGAAGAGAAATGTTGTCCTGGTGGAGCTTCATCCTCCTCTTCTTCCTCCTTGTCTGGTATCAGGAGAGGTTCAGTCTCTGGTGGTGAGAGACTAATGGAAAAGGCAAAGGTGCAGGTCTCTGGCTCTGCACCATGGAAGGCTTCCCAAATTGTGCCCCATACATGGCCCAAGGGTCCCAACATGGCCAATGTGTTGGGGAGCAGAATGTGGGATTGCATCCACAGTGGTCCATACCAGGATTGTGCATAGTGAAGGTATCTAGATGAAGTTGTTTGCTCCTGTCTGGAATAAGAAGGAGTGATGGAGCCCTCTTCCTCCTTGTCACTGGGGAAGGGAGATACTGTCCTCAGGGGAGAAAGGGAGCAGTGTCGTGAGTCTGGAGAGGAGTGTAGAAGGCAAGGGAGGTTGTGTCTCCTGAAGTTGGTGTTTTTACTGAAGCAATGTCATATGAGCTGCAGCCAAGTAAAAATGACAACTGCTGTGGGGATGAAATGAGGACACATTTTTAATACCTTGGCTTCAATGTAGGTAGCACAGGCATCCTGCATGTAGTAGTCAAAGCTGAGCTGGCAGAATTCAGCAGGAATCTTGGACTGTGTTGAAACAAGCAGCGCCAAAACAGATTCCTAGTCCTCAAAACACAGGGCCTTGACTCTCACTTCTGCTTCCAGGATAAGTTACAGCAGTTGATTACATCAAAGCTTCAACAGAAAAAATGCCAAGAACTATAGGGGGGTTTTTGAGCAGGGACCTAGTCCTTTATTTACAATGTAAAGCACATACCAGGCTTTGGGGTGCTATAATAATTAGCAAAAGATGAACTAAATAGGTACTTCAGTAAAAGATCAGCTAGAAAATGGGAAGGCAAAGGAGTGGAGGTCTGATTATAAACCAAAGTAGAGTTGAGCAGCAATCACTCACAGGAACCCAGTCATAAAACTCCTTCAGGGAGCTTCCTGTCTGACCGTCACAAAAGACCTGGAAGGTGGAGGCAGTTAGTAACGTGCAACTGATCAGGAAAGTGCAAGTGCAGTCCTTGTGATCTGATCTCCACTACACAGAGGACCATGGAGGTCTAGGAAAAGAGAAATCCTGGGGTCTGTCTCTTGGATCAGAAGGGCAAGAGTTTCCACCCTGAATGGATTCTTGAGCACTCCTCTCAGTCCAGATAATCAGACTCAGCCCTCTCACTTCCCTAGGCTTCAGAGCCTGAGCTCCAACCTGAGCCCCAGCTTCAAAAGTGTTATCTACAGCTATTTTTAGAGTGTCAGCGTGAACTCCACTAGCTTGAGTCTGTTGACCAGGGCTAGAAGGCTTGCTGCCACAAGTTGTATACCCATACCTTCAGAGGATAAATAGGCCCAGGGTCAGGTAAAAACTCTCCCATCACCTCCCCCTCCCCTTTTTTTTTTTTTAAATTACCACAAAGAATCAGGAGCAGAAACTAAAGCCCCTATACTGACTGAATGGATGATTCCCTTGGGACAAAGAGCTTTTGTGATACTGTTCAGGATAATGTTTCTTTTCATTAGGTCTTGAGAGGGGAAACCAGGAAAGGCAGTGAATTGGGATTTTTTAAATCTTTGAAGAAGCCCTTGTTTGAAATAGTAGTGGCTCAGGTTTTAAAGATGTTCTTGAGACTCTTAGGGAAGATGATCCTGGGTCAGAAAGATTTGTCTATGGAGAAGATCTATCTGAGACAGTCCCTTGAGGTGGGGTAGGAAAATGTCCTAACCCCAATGGCATGAAAGTAAGACTGATTTCCAGGATGAGTGGAAATTCCAACTGTGGCAAAGTAAATGAAGCTGCCCAAGCATTTCTAGATAGATTTAGTTAGATTTAAGCACTGACCTATCTTTCAAAAAATGTTTACAGTCTCAAAATAATTCACCTTCAAAAGGGAGCCTGAAGATGGTTTTGCTTGGAAGAGGTGAACCAAAACCTGCAGTCACACATTTACTTGTGCTAGGGTGTTAAAGAAGACAGACCTGCCAGAGAACTGATGTCGTAAGAACTGCAGATACAGCCTAATATCCTTCTGACAGAAGGAAGCTTTTTCTTAACATCACTCTTGCCAGTTGCAATCCGATTTTTTTTGAGAGTATACAAAGGAGTGATTGATTGATAGGGCGATATGAGTTGACAACAAATGCTACTTCAGAATATAAAGTAATGGAGGAGTATTCAAGGCTTCTCTTAAAAACTCTTTCAATCTTGCAGTCCACAAAGTATTGTGAGCATACTGCTTTATCTAACGGGGATGAGATCTTGGGTAAAATTTTCAAAGGAGTCGACATAATTTAGAATTCTAAATCCCACTGCCTCTCAATGGGCTTAGGCTCCTAAATCATTTAGGTGCTTTTGAAAAAAATTTACAGTTTAGCATAAGAGCCAGTCAAAGCTGAAGTTCAAGAAGGGTAATCAATTCTGAGGACATGAGCAACAGATTCCCATGAAAGGGGAAAATGTCAATGGAAGGAAATAAATGGAAAAAAATAGACTTTGTAAAAGTGACACCTTATAAAGAAAGCAAAAAACTTTTAAAATGAATTTGTGCTGGCTATGTCACTAAAAGCGGAGTTCACTGCTTCTACAAGGCAAAGAGACAGTCACCAGAAAAACAGAAAAAACATCTCATGTAAGTTACTTGAGTGCTTTAAAAAGAGTTACATTGGATCAAGAATTTCTTCTCAAACACTGTTACCACAATAAGCACCTCAAGATGATACTGTGAAACCCTGACTTCTTGAAGGAGTCTCTTTGATCAAACTGAATTGAGAATCTCACCAAAACAGACAATAGGAAGAGTTTTACAGAAATAGATAATGCATGATGTTATGTGTCTTAAATGCTTGATCTCTTTGGAAGGTATCTCATGAAGAGGTGATCTAGAGGAGTTGGAACACATTTTACAACCATCAGGCTTAACATGGTCCTTTCGGTCAGCAGGGAACTAATTCTACTATGTTAGGTTTAGCCTTCCCAGTAAGATTGTATTTTCCCAGGATCTTAGATGACCAGTGTGTCCAAACTTAAAACTTAATACTGTTCAGAGAAATGTATTTTCACTGGCCAATTATGCTGCTGGCATCTGGGCGGCGGGGGAGGAGAAGGGCAGGACACACGACAACTGACATTAAGTTTCACTTCAAATACTAAAAAAAATGCCAGAGTAATCAATTTATACACATAGACTTCCGCAAATGGAGTTTTACTGTTAGTCAATCCTCACATGAATATTCAGAATTACCATTTACTGAAAGCAAAAATGATTAGATGAAGAACTGTAACAGTGCAGCATTAGCAAAATCAAAAGAACAGATTTTGGTAAACAAATTATACAAGCTTTTCCCAGTTAGGAACTCAAAGCACGCAAAGACTATGTTCCTCAGCTCACCCAACTTCCCCAGATTACATATTTGTCATGAGATGGAGACCATGACCTTCCCAAGATGAAAGAAAGCCAAGATGCTCAAAATCTTATTAAAACATGAAATTAGTTACCTTTCAAAGTTTCCAGTAAGTTTTTGGCCACAAACCAACAGATGGCTTCAAAGAAAGGGAATTTGAAAAGATCTGGGGTTTTTAGCCTTTTCTCCATTTCATAACACCTAAACAAATAATTTAGAAAGGTTACTATACGGGTACATCTTAGAATTAATCAATGCAATATCCAACTCGTACAATGTTCAGAAAAATAAAACCAACAGGCCATTATAAACAAAACAAAATCAAGTTCCACATAGCCAAACCCCAACAAGACCACAGTCGGACAAGACTGAACTCTGATCTTATCCGATCTCTGACTATCAAGTTTAACAGCTGCACTTGCAAAATTAAAGTTGGACTTCATAAAACTAGGATACAAACCCAATGTGTAATCTTTTAAAGATGAATGTAATTGGGATTCCACTGTAATAAATAAAACAGTATGTTTAGAAGATAGCTCCACATCTTGGACAACAATTAATATAGCTGTCCTGACAGCAATCCTGACTGAAGATTGCTCCTTCCATCTCAGAATTTCACACCTGAGTGTGACCAGTTTTAGCATCTCTCTTTTTTGTACTAATCTCCAAAGTAGAGCTTGTTTGATTTTAGGATGGAATTAAATGTGTGCAGAGCATTCATTGGAAACTATGTTGTTCTTATTGAAGTGAAATAGATCAAAGTCTGCTTCTGGCACAAACTAAGAAAGTCAGCAATGTCCATTACCAGACCTTGTCTCCATTTAATCCCATTTAACAAGTATGATGAAAACTATCTATTAAATAGAAGGATGTCCTGCTTGTGGAGGAAAAGGTATAGTCTGAACAGACAGATGACACTAACCTGAGCTGCATGCCAATATTGAGGTTGTGCAAAAAGTTTCCTCCAAAAGCCATACAGTCCTGAGATGTGAGCACAGCATGAATCCAGCCTGAATTGAAAAAAATAAACATTAAACTTAATATGCATCTACACTACAAAATGTTGTGCCTGGGTTTGGGCACAAAAATATCAGTTGTGTGTGTATACAAGGCCAGAGAGTGACAATTTGCATTTCAGCAAAATACAAGTTAACAGGACATTATCAATCTGAAATCTAGGTTTGTTTGTGGTTTTGGTTTTTTTAAGTTAATAGTAGTTACAGAAGTTACCCAATCCAAGGCCTTTGTGGTTTTAAAACCACATTCCTATTTAAAAAAACCATTTTCTCTCTCTCTCTCCATTTGCTATGTGAAAAACCCACAAACCCCAGGAAATTGACTGTCATGAAACAGACTATACACAAAGTAATCAAAATAAAAAGAAAGAATAATTTCTTGCTAATCTTTCAGTTCATTGTAATCTTAGGTGTCACTTGTAACAAAACAAAATACTTTCGTCTGAATGTTTTATCTAAAAAGTAATTATAGCCCTCTTTAAGTATTCAGAAAAGAATTAGAAGGTACTTCCACTAATTATCCTAAACCATAGCCATTATATAATAGCCCAATGGAACTATGATCAAATTAAAACCAAGACTAATAATCACTCTTACACTACTAATTTGTCATGTAATTGAAAGATTATTCTCATAACATCATAATTTAATATGATGAGCACAGGCCAATAATATTGTATGTCTCTACCTAGCTACTACTGAAGCTCAAATAACTTCAAATATGTACACAAAAGTATATATCTATTGGCTTCTTATCTGAAAGTGGATGTAGTTTAAGTTTGCCTTCAATAGCTTTAATTCAGATAAATAGTATACACTCATTTTCCTCTTCCCACATCATTCAACTCTACAGATGTATATTACTAGTAGAATCAATTCAGCAAAGTTCAGTCAACTATTCCCAGACTGCTGCTAAATATTAGGCAAACCATTTAATCTCTCCAAGTACTTATCTGTGAGCAACTTCTAATTTCAGACTTTGAAGTTCATATTTGTTATTTGCTCCTTGTGCAAGAATGGCTTTTTGAACTATGTTTAAGTGATGACCTAGAGCATAGCCATTAAATGCTACTTGTCCGAATGCAAGATTCAATTTGAATTGCAAGTCCATTTGTGAACATATTTTGGAGGCCACCTACCAATCAGAGGAAATGTCCATTTGCACCTGGACAGAGAGATAGAAATGGCCAAAATGTTGCATGTCATTACAAATATTAGAAGTGACTGGACGTCACATAAGAGAAAACACATTTTAAATGTTTTGCTGTAGAAATAGCTGGCAAATCTCTATCCATGCTGGAAAGTTATCAAACTCTAATCTTGTCTTTTTCTCCTTAAATATTACTACTATGAATCAGGTTAACAAAAACCCAAGTCAATTTCTTAAGAAACTTTCCAACTAATTAAACATTTTAAAGGATTGATATTTTGCTCTGTTTGGGTATCAATTCCAAGTATTTTTAAGACAGACAGTCTCTTCCTCAAACTTAACGATATTTCTAAAAATGATACTTTAATGCATATCTTTTGATATCCTGAATTTGCTGGTGATACAATGTAAGTACACAAACTGCTGGGAGGTGGGGAGGTGAAGGAGGTAAAAAATCTTACCTGTAGGAACAAATAAGGTATGTCCTTGTTTCACCACACATTTATAACATTTGTCTACCTTATCCCCAAAATACACTTCACTCTGGGTGACAGAGGAACTCCAAGATTCATAGAGAGCCAGATTTTCATCAGTAGGTTTGATCAAGTAGAAAATCTTCTCACCCTGTACACAAAAAATATCCCATATGAGGTATGGTACAATTTTGGAATCGTTTACATAAACGATATTATTGTTAGGCAAGCCCTGTAAACTAATAGTAATATCCTGTACTTCCATGCAAGTGCCCTACATGTTTTCCAACCCTCTATGTCACTCTGGTCTACCAGAAGCTAACTGTGTAGTACATTCCACCCTTTTGAGCTTTGGGGACAAGGAAAGTGCCACATTAAGGAACAATTTATTAGTTCTGGTGGAAGTTGTGTCCAGTCATTCTCGGCTACATGGCTGCTGCAATTCAGAAAGCAGTGTGAACCAATGTTTGAGAAAGTTCAGTTTGTCATTTCATTCATTTTCTCCTATAAAATGCTCAGGATAGCATCCACCGATCTGCTAGAAAGTGCAGAGATTGGTATTTTCATCTAGGGAATCAACTTGTACAGAGGACTGAATAACAGTGCAGTCAGTATTCTTCTTCTGCCCCCTTCTCAAACTAACAATTTCATTCAAAATACATGAGGAAATCCCTGAACACAGGTTTCTTTTGTGGCAAGAAGATGTACACAGGACAAAATCATTTTCAAGCACTTAGGAAGAAAGGACCTTCTTACCCACAGAACATGGTACCAGACTGATGTGCCCCCAAAATCAATATGAAAATCAGTGTAGCTGTCCTGAACTCCCATCAAGCAATATTTCTGAACAAAAGGCTTGGGGAAGACGGAGTCATCTGGCCAGTAGTTTTCCACCCAGGAAAGCTTTGTGGCAATGTCAGGGACTTCCACCAATTCAGACATCCTTAAAAAGTAAGTAAATGATGGGTAAGGACAAGTAATGATGAGAGATCTTTAAATGTTTACCTTTCCTAAATCTCTATCAAATTGTAAAAATGTTTACTTCTACATGATTCCATACTGTCCCCAAATCCCAACACAAAATAGTCTACCAGAGACCTTTATTTTAGAGTACTATTTACTTATACATTTACTTTTTGTTTTAGTAAAATCTACTTTCTGCTTCAAAGGAGTCCAAGTCAAGTTGTCTCAAAGTCATTTACTCACTTTGTGTCTGAAAATTCCAGACTGATCACATTTAATACTTTTGGTCGATCAGGATTCATGAAATACTTAATATAATTATGAAGCTTCATTTTACTGTCTGCCTGCCTTGCCACATCAATTACATCTATCACTTTGTCGCCATCTGTAAAAAATAAGAAAATTAACATTTTAACAAGACATATGTTTAATATTTTCTGCAAGATACGACAATCCATTTGTACACAGCCAGAGGCTGTCACTGGGACTGGCAAAGACTGGTGTCCTGGGTGCAAAGAGGTCTGGGGGTCAGAAGCCAGGTGAACTCCACAAATGAACTCCACTACCCCACCCACCCCAAAACAAAGAGGGTCAAGAGTAAACCAAGATCTTATCTAGATATAATTTGTTACTTTATTTTTAGGTTCAGTTATATTCTTAAATAAACAGTAAGTCACCACTTCTGTGGTTAACCAAAAGGAAATGGAGGAACCTAACATGGACTAGCTGGTTCATATGCTTGGTTTTGCAGCTTCTGTCACCGAAAGGGGGAGAGGGTAGGTGGAAATAATCAAGAATATATTTATTTGTATATATTTCTATAGCAGTCATCACCACAGTATCCGAGCACTTAACTCAATGTCTACTACAAATTTTCTACAAGCAATAAGGAAGTTTATAACCCTGATCCAGAAAAGGTTTAAGCATATGAATAACTAAGCATGGAGTAATCCCACCGGACTTCTTGCATGCTTAAAATACACACACGCTTAATTCTTTGCAGGATTTGGTCTTATGTCTATGCATTTTCTTCTGAGTATTTGTAGTGATATCTTGTGGACCATTAGAGGGGACGTTGTACTTCTTATCTCTGACAAGTGGGTGGTATCGTTGCAAGGAGCCTGTCAGATTATCTTGGCTGGATCTATGAATGCCTCATTTATGGGGAGCGCAATCTTCAATGAGGTTGATGTTTGTAAAATGTCCAACGGCTTGTGTTGAGACTCTGCAACCTCTTCCAAGGGTATCTTGAGTGAGTAAGCAATCCATTTAAATCACTCCTGGAATTGTCTAAAGTCATCGGCTACTGTGGGTGGAGGAGGCATGACGGCTTCATCCAGAGAGGATGAAGAGATATTGGTTGGTAGAGTGACTTCCTTATAAAAAAAGTCTCCTTAGAGGGGTCCACCCGCCAAGGATGGAGAGCATCTCAGTCTCTCCCTGTGAGAGCTAGAAGTCCTAGAATAGTGTTGCCTGTATGCAGCCCATGGATCCTAATAAGGCCACTGCAGTGGGAATGGTATTAGTGGTGGCATCCACGGATGTCCATACCACCAATGGGTGTTAACCCTGGAGTGATATGTGGATTGCTCCTGTGGACCAGGTCTGGTGGTTGCCTGAATGGATGAGAAGTAAGTGTCCCCTTCTTCCTTATCCTCCTCCTCACTGGAGAAAGGATGGGACTATCTGGATGGGGCTGTAGATTGGCACTGTATCAAGAATGCTGGAGTAATATCAGTACCAAGAAAGGGAGATTCCAGTGTTGCAGAAATTGGAAGGTCCTTGTGGAAAAGAAATTGTTGAGGTACCACAAGCATTGGTACCAAGGAGGACGTTTTTGTTGGTGCTGCTGAAGTTGTAGTGGTTGTCGGTACTGATCTGGCTGTGCTACGCACTAGGTGACTGGTATGTCACGCAGCAGACTACAGCAATGCTAAGCTACCCAATGCCATACATTTAAGTGCTCCATCAGTACCACGGAGGAGGAGGTAAACTTATCTTTGATCACCCTTTTAGGGTCTTTGGCTTTCATGGTACCAGAAGTATTGGAGGATCCTGCCCACTCCGAGGGGCTCAGCAGCACTGTGGTCGGTACTAAGAGTGTTGAATGAGCCGGTTTTTTTTTCCTTTTTAGCTGGTTCCCTGGTAGGGGAGGTAGTTGCCTGCTTTTTGTCCATCTTTTTAGAGGACTTCCTTTCTGAAGGTGGTGGGGAATGTCTGCTGGAGGCTGTCACTGGGACTGGCAAAGACTGGTGTCCTGGGTGCAAAGAGGTCTGGGGGTCAGAAGCCAGGTGCAGTGACTTTTCCATCAGGATAAGTTTCAACTTAAATCCCCTGATTTTCTGGTGCAAGCCTTGAGCTTGTGGCAATGGGGGTACTTCTGAGGTACTTGTATCTCGACCAGACAGACACCAGACACACTGAGAATGCCCATCACTGACCCGGATTGCCTCCCAGTAAGAAAGGCATTGTTTAAATCCCAGGGATCCGGGCATGCCCCTGTCAGTAGCCTTCCCCCAGGTGAAGAAGGTTAAAGGTACACTAAGGATGAAAGAAAATAAACCATGAGAGAGGAGGGTAGCTATAGTTAACTAACTCTACTCTAAAACTGCATAAACACTAACTCTCAGAGGTAAACGTGAAGCAAGCAAAGAGGCACTATCATGGACAACTCAAGGACAGATGAAAAGAAACTGAGGGTGGTTTGTTCGCATAGCGCTATGTAGCCACCAGGAGTGGCACAAGACAGGGAGAGCATATGCGTGACCCAAACGTGCACTGCCACTGAAATTCTCCGATCACAGGTGCAGACACACACATTCACCTAAAGCGGAGCGCACACAGGGACACTCCTTGAAAAAGAACCGGGGAAACTGATGTGCCAAACTGAGTGTGTGGAAGTGTGTGTGTGGGGTGGAGGGTTAGCCCTGGAGTAGCCAGACTTCCAAAATAAAGTCACAGAATTGTTGAAATCCCAGCTATTCTTCCAAGCAACCATGAGCAATCAATAAGGGGTCTGAATAATCAGTACATGGTCAGGTCGTTCAGTATACTGCACACAGTGTATTCTAGTGGAGTCTTAAAATACTGATAGGCACAAAAGTCCTGTTTGTAGTGCATTTCAATATGCTACCAAAAGAACACAAGAGATGATACAAGGCACATGGAAAACTCTTAGCTGTAATATATTTTGCAGCATGTTCCACACTACAGCTGGCTCAGTCTCACTGTCCCATTGAAATACACATTCAGGTGGTCCTGAGGTGGTTAGAGACTGCCCAGCAAGCCTGACGGAAAACTAAATGCTCCGGCTGAAGCTATGGTGCTCCCTGAACTTCTCCCCCACTCCTCCAATGAGCAGAAAAAAAGCTTATAAGGGAAGGATCAGATAAACTGTTGGCTCCTCAGTCTACAGATATAAGAGGTGAAGAGGGAGGAAACTGATCTGACCCTGAGCTTTAAGTCTACTCCGGTTCCCTCATCCACCAACTGTGAATATTTCTGCCCTGCAGCTACCTCCCTCCCTCCTCACCTATCTGAAATCTACTGTCTGCTCCTCTCTTTCCCTCTCAGGGTACATCTACACTACGGGATTATTCCGATTTTACATAAACCGGTTTTATAAAACAGATTGTATAAAGTCGAGTGCACGCGGCCGCACTAAGCACATTAATTCGGCAGTGTGCGTCCATGGTCCGAGGCTAGTGTCGATTTCCGGAGCGTTGCACTGTGGGTAGCTTTCCCATAGTTCCCGCAGTCTCCCCCGCCCATTGGAATTCTGGGTTGAGAGCCCAGTGGCTGATGGGGCAAAAATCATTGTCGTGGGTGGTTCTGGGTAAATGTCGTCAGTTATTCCTTTCTTCGGGAAAGCAACGGCAGACAATCATTTCGCGCCCTTTTTCCCTGGATTGCCCTGGCAGACGCCATAGCACAGCAACCATGGAGCCCTTTTTTTTTTTTTTTTTTAATATAGTCACCGTATGTGTACTGGATGCCGCGGACAGAGGCGATACTCCAGCGCTACACAGCAGCATTCATTTGCTTTTGCATGATAGCAGAGATGGTTACCAGTCGTTCTGTACCGTCTGCTGCCAGTGTAATTTGGCAATGAGATGATGGTTATCTGTCCTTCTGTGCTGTCTGCTGCTATCATGGGTGCCCCTGGCTGAGATCGGCCGGGGGCGCAAAAGCAAAACTGGGAATGACTCTCCAAGTCAATCCCTCCTTTATGGTTCTAAAAATAGAGTCAGTCCTGTCTAAAATATGGGGCAAATGCACTAGAGAAGCAGTGTATCAGAGAGCACAGCTGCTCCATGTCAGATCCCACAGAAATGATGAGCTACATGCCATTCACGGGGGGGTGCCCTTGCAACAAGCCCACCCCTTGCTTCCCTTCTCCCCCAACCTTCCTGGGCTAGCGTGGCAGTGTCCCCTCCATTTGTGTCATGAAGTAATAAAGAATGCAGGAATAAGAAACACTGAGTTTTTAGTGAGATAAAATGAGGGGGAGGCAGCCTCCCGGTGCTATGATAGTCCAGGCAGGACATTAAGCAGTGTGAGGGAGAGGAGCCCAGCATCCCACTGCTATGATAATCCAGGCAGTACAGAATCTTTTCTTTCCACATGAAAGGGAGGGGGCTGATTGAAGCTTAGCCCCCAGTTGCTATGATGAAGACGGTTACCAGCCGTTCTGTACCATCTACTGGGAATGACTGGGAGTCATTCCTATTTTCACCCAGGCGCCCCTGGCCAGCCTCACCTGAAGCCAGCCAGGAGCACTCACAGGTTCATAAGAAGGACGGTTACCAGTCCTACTGCACTGTCTGCCATCACGGAGGGGAGAGGAGCGGATACTGCTCTTCACTGCTGCAGCATCGCGTCTACCAGCAGCATTCAGTAGACATAGGGTGACACTGAAAGAAGTCAAGAAACGATTTCTTTCATGTGTGTGTGGGGGGAGCGAGTAAATTGACTTCCCTGAACCACGCTGGACAATGTGTTTGAATATACAGGCATTGAGAGCTCAGCCAAGAATGCAAATACTTTTCGGAGACTGCTGCGGACTATGGGATAGCTGGAGTCCTCAGTATCCCCTCCCTCCCTCCATGAGCGTCTGTTTGAGTCTCTGGCTTCCCGTTACACTTGTCATGCAGCACTGTGTAGCCTGTAGATTTTTTTTTTCAAAGGTTTTGGCATTTCGTTTTCTGTAACAGAGCTCTGATAGAACAGATTTGTCTCCCCATACAGCGGTCAGATCCAGTATCTCCCGTACGGTCCATGCTGGAGCTCTTTTTGGATTTGGGACTGCATTGCCACCCATGCTGATCAGAGCTCCAGGTTGGGCAAACAGGAAATGAAAATCAAAATTTCGCTGGGCTTTTCCTGTTTACCTGGCCACTGCATCCGAGCTGAGATTGCTGTCCAGAGTGGTCACAGTGGTGCACTGCGGGATACCGCCCGGAGGCCAATACCGTCCATTTGCGGCCACACTAACCCTAATCTGATATGGTAATACCGATTTTAGCGCTACTCCTCTCGTCGGGGAGGAGTACAGAAACCAATTTAAAGAGCCCTTTATATCGATATAAAGGGCCTCGTAGTGTGGACAGGTACAGCGTTAAATCAGTTTAACGCTGCTAAAATCAGGTTAAACGCGTAGTGTAGACCAGGCCTCAGGCTGCTCTGCTTCTTGGAAGGGAATGGGCAGAGAGCAGCAGAGGGTTCCAGAGATGCAGCAGCTGGAAGTCACTGGACTCAAGCTGCAGCTATAACATCCATGTATTAACAGTGTAGGTGGGGAGACTGTATTTTGAGGCAGCTTGGAAGGTAGCATCCCTCTCTCCCTAAGTTCAACCCCAACCCCACAGCCACATAAGAAGCCCAGGCAAGGACCTTCTCCCCAATACCCCAGACATCCTAGGGACATCCTCACATATGCAAAAGCTTTGTTGTGCAATGCACTATCAGCAACAGATGATTGGTAAATGTAAAACCCTTTAAAAGACCTTCTCACTGTGCAACAAACCATTTTTAAAATTTGTAACAAAGTCTCCCATCCCCACTATTAGAGTACAGATTGCAAAACTAGCTTATCTGATTCACAGTGTAAGAAAACATCCTCAAAAACCATTACAATCTGTTGCTTATGGTGTGTTGCAGAACAAAATACAGCTGTTCAACATTTCAGTCATCACACATTTTGATAACTTGTGCCACAAGTTGCTAGGTGTGAATGTCGACAGCTATGGGCATACAGTTGTCACATGCATACCATAAACAAAATTCAAATTGGTAGGTCTAATTTACTCTTGCCAACCTTCTGGTAAGAATTGTTCAATTTAGATTAGGCATATAGTATCCTTTAACTGTTGTAACAGTGCAAATATTTATTGCATATAATTCACTCTACACTGAAGCATTCACACATATTCCAGGAAGTCCCTTACCTACATAGCGTTCCACATCCAAAACGGAGAAAGTAGGGGGAGGGAGTCTGAGCCCAAGACCATCTAATTTAGGAACCATAATAGGGACATCAAACCCATGTTTCTCCAGGTATCTTTGTGTCAGCTGGCTGCCATGCATTTTCAAAATGATTTCATCAGCACTGGGGGGAGGGGGAAGAAATCAAAATATTAGCACTGAAAAAACAGTAAACTTGTTTGAAAGAGAAATTAACAAAAGTTTTGTTAGATTTCAAGTAAACATCTTATTGGAGTTACATAGCTAATATAAATCAAATTAAAATAAGTGGATACAATTGTATTAAATTAAGCACTCAAGGTAGAGGCAAGCCTGCTGATAACATTTAATGAAACTAAAAGATAACAAATTTAAAACCAAATCAAGGAAGTACATGTATAATTAATCTGGGGAACTCTGCCATAAAATGTCATTGAAGCCAAGAGTTTAGGAGGATTAAAAAAAAAAAAAGTCACTTATACGGATAAGGACAACATATTGATATATTAGAATAAAAAGCACCTTTCTTTTAAAAGAGATGTAAGTCATCATGCTTTAGAGAGTAGGCCAACCCTTAACTGCTGGAATAAAGAAGAAATTTCTTTTATGACCAAGTTATTACATAACTGTGCACCAGGGGATCTCCTTCACCTTCTTCTTAAGCATCTGGGACTAGATAAACCACTGTTCCAATGTTTGTGGTCTACATTAGAGAGAGAAAATGGGAAGTGATTTCTGAGTCTCTTGTTTCCTGGACCAGACGGGCTGAAAATGCTAAGAGGCAACCCACCTAACAATGTTGGTTGGTAGTGATAGATTCCAGAGGAAATTACATCCATGTGTAGTAATTTGATTGATGGATGCTACAAGGTGCCTTGAAGGCAATGGATATGAAACGCTGGATGAAAAAAATTAGATCTCAGACATGTAAGAAGGATTTTTTGTGATAGTGGTGTTTTTGTGCAGGCACGTTAGGAAGACGTTTTAGACATGATCAATACCCAAGGTTTTCCCTCTTTTTATGATTTGACTTCTAAGCAAGTTTCCATACCTTGGGAATGAGCGAGCTCGCAGTTGTTTAACAAAAGTCCGTGTTCCAGCTTGGACTGGTTTGGAACCATCATCAAACTCTGTGTAGTCATGTCTGTGCCAGTTCCTCCTCTTCTTCACTAGATTTTTTTTTAAAGGATTAAACTTAAAATTAGTCAGTGTTGATGGCATGGGTCAGACTGGCTGATGTTCCATCAGTGAGCCAACCATGTTAATTAGACAGACAGTCTATTTTTAATTCAGTTGACTTCATCTCTTGCATAAAACAAAGTCGTCTTTAAAATATTATGATGGTAATAACAAAATATTAATCCTTCGCATTTCTATAGCTCCTTCCATCTGGGAATCTCAAAGCAGTGTCTGAATAATGATTTAAGATTCAACACTCCTGTAATAAGGGAATAGAAACACTGACAGCCTGAAACTTGCCCAGAAAACTAAAGAGGAAGCCTACAGAAGAGCCAGAAATAGAATTTGAGGTTTCCTAATGCTCAGTCCTACATTTTAACCACAAGATCATCCTACATCTTTAAGATGAGCTAAATTATTACTTAATATTTATATTACTATAGAGCAATACATCCCAATAATCCTGAGTGGGGTTTCCTATATGTTAGCAGTTGTATAAACATATGAAAATCTAGTCTTTGGCTACTATTAAAATGACTTCTTTTTGGTTACTCCACCGTCACCCACTAATTGTATCCCTCACCCTATTGGTTTGCCCCACCCACTGTTTACATCTTGTCTTTTAGTTTGTAAGCTCTTTTGGGTAGGGACTGTTATTTATTATGTTTGTACAGTGCCTAGCACAAGGGGTCCCGACCTGATTGAAATGTTTAAGTGCAACTGCAACATACAATCATCAAGCTCCAGGTGGATGATTTTATATTAATAAAAACAAAAGGATAAATAGGTGTCCTTTATGGTTTGGGGCAATTGACTTTGGTTCTCTTCTATTAGCTACATGGTACATTCATACAAAGGCTTTAGACATCTAGAGCTAAACACAAATGTAAAACTAGAAGTCCTCATACAAATTGCTTTGCCAGTTGCACCATTACAAATCAGATACGTTACTGAAAAAAATACACAAAGTCACAAAGGAATTATATGCAGTCTCCTACGTCTCTTTTTTTTTTTTGTTTTAAGAGAATTGAAAAACTGACAAAATTTACTTAATCTTAAAAGCTTCCCCATTTAACATAAAATGATTGACTATCACCTGTCCTCAAACCCATTTAATCCTTTCACGCATTACTCTTAATTGCTATCAACCACTTGGCACAGTAATTCAGACAGAATGGGTAGGGTTCTTTTAGAAGCGACAAACATTCAACCATGAATTTGTGGCAAAGAATGCCAACACCTTATTAGCACTTTCTACCAACACAATGAATACTGTGGTTCTGTTGCACTCAGCTTCTATCATTTCAGTGGCTGCAAACCCGAAATAAATTCCCCAACCAGGTGCCTCAGCAAAAAGGATCACATCACATCAGCTTGAAATGAACTTCAGCTGAGTTTAGTCCTAGTTTCTCACTACCTTTTTATTGATCTGCAATGTACCAGTTACTGAGGGAAGTTGAACAAAAAAACTTAAAACTCAGGCTATGCTTATTTTATTCTGATTAATTCTAAAATAAAAACTATGCCAAATTGTGATCAGTAGTATTTGATAGTTGCTAATAAAGACAGCTGCCCCCAAGATATATACTGAGATCAAGTGTGTAATGTAATAATTACTACTCTAGTATTGATCAGGAACTTGGTTACATCTGCTGAAAAGGAAAGAGCTCGGGTTACTAGCCTGCTCACTCAAATGGTGTCTCAAAAATTGAGACAAAAGCCTGGCTAACAAAATCTGACATCTGAACAGTTTTATTAATATGATATTATTGGATCCTTAATTCAAACCAAAATGAATTAACCAAATATTTCATAATTCCAAATATTCAATAAATTTAGGATGAGCTCTTGTAAAAAGTTCATATTGCATCAAAGACTGCAATGAAACCTAGCAAGTCTGAACACTCAATAAGCTCTAGAATTTTTTGCTGATGGTTTTTCAGAAACACCAGCTGCAGTCCAGCACTGATTGACAGCCAATTAATCTATTTGCATCTCCCAGTCGTTATACATGACAGATAATTATTCCTAATGATGTATTGTTTTCTGTAGAGGCAACAAACTGTGCCCTTTAAAAGACACTTAGGAAAATAAATTGGCTCAATTAAACATGTGACGTTTATAGTGACTTGCTAACCTGAAAAATCAGTGTTGTAGAGCTAGTTTAATGAGTAGACTATTCAAATACTCAGTAGTACTCCATGAATAATGAAGCAAGTTTTAATTAACTTTCCAAATCTACTTCCTCAATCATAAATAATAATTTGAATAATGCAGAGTACTAGCCACTAATTTGACGATTTGCAACATACAGCACTTCCACCAAAATTCATCTGTGCTGTAATAATATACTGCAACGAAAGAACACAGTAGTTGCATAAATACATTTATTTTTACAGGGCAGTACTGATGTTTACAATCAGTTTTTAACATCTGAGAGCTGGGAATTAATAATATTTATTCTTTTTCACCACTTGGTACTTAGGGAGGAGGTGCATCATGCTTCCTTGAGTAGGAGAGAATATTCAATACAGAAAAGCACCTATTTAGCTGTCAAACTATTTTCTATATTTGGCAAAATCCAGTAAGAGACACTAGAACAATACACAAACAGATAAGAAAATAAAGTACAATAAAGTTATTGTTTAAAAAACAAATTACTTGATTTTTGTGATTTAGAATGGACATGTCATGTAAAAAACTTGAACTTTAAAAAGTGGGAAGGAAAAAATTTGTCCCCTCACCAATGCAAACAAGAAAGGCCCTGCCATAATTACAACACTAAAAATGGACTAAGGAAATCCATTGGAGAAGCAGGGATGTTTTAGGGAAAGGAGTGACAGAGAATGGGCCAGAAGTTCATTTTAAGATAGTACAGGATAAAGCATTATTTTAATTATTGTTCTAATTAAGATTTTTACATTCTGCACACCAGGCCAGTAACCACTTATGTAAATACACCTTCACTATTCTTACCTGCCCTCCCCTTGCCTCTTTGTTTGACCCTTGCCTATTGTCTCAGAAAAATCACAATCTAGATTTTAGGCAGGGACTATAAGTGTTATTTGTTTGTACAATGGGGATTTAATCTTGTTTGGGGTCTTTAGGTGCTACTACAACAGAAACAGGCTGGACCTATGAGATCTGAAAGAGGCTGAAACAAGATGAAAAGCAATGTTGCCAACATGTATGAGTAACGTTTTTCTTGGGAGCTCCTGATCCTACAGTCAACTGACTACATGAGAGCCTCAGCTTTAAAAAACGTGCTAGCCCTCATGATTAGGGAGAGAAGCTTGAAAACATAACCCAAGTGTAACCTAAAGGCTTCAAAACCAGTAGGCAAAGAATAAGAACGCAAAATTTATTAGTAATTTTTAAAATACCACTATTTTAAGCTACTCATGATTACTCATTTTTTAAATGCTTCAAGTTGGCAATAGCGCAACCCTCAACCAAAACACATTTGCAGTGATCACCATGTCTACACAGTAGTAGGAGGAATATGATATGGTGGCCCACATTTTCAAAAACATGTATGAAATATCTGATAAGTGCACAAGTCAAGCTGACGTGGATATTCAAACTGCATACCCATAGGATGCCGTGCATTGTCAAGTCAGGAGCGCACACTTCAGCTGAAGTGTGAAAAATAAATTGAGTAAATTTTATCTTTACATATTTAAACTACACAGCAGAGTTCCTTTAGGTACTGAAGTCTGCCTTTATTAGCATAGCGGATTCTTTGGTGAGCTGGAAGTTAGCCTTAATTGACATTTGGTAATATGGAATTTATCCTGAAGAAAAAAGTGTAGATCAGAGAAGAGTGCGGTGCACGCACAAGAAACAGCTGCTGCTGAGTTTAGTTCCTTAAGTCTAGATGAACGAGGACTGTGGACTCACTTGAGCAGTAGAATGAGGGACTTCCTTGTATTGCATGGGCCACAGCAAATGAAAAACTTCATGTTCCCCAAAGACAATGAAAACGGAAGTTTCCATCCAACACGTTACTGGCGGGAAATCCCCAACGGTGACAAAGTGGAGAGGCCATAGCTTATGTACTCAAAAACCCAGAATGCTGCATACCGACTTTGTTGCAAAATCTTCCAGTCTAATGTTGCAGCCACATTGGGTTCTACAGGAACATAGGACTGGAAAAAATCTGGCATGCCATAAGCAAGCAGCAAATCACCAGAGAGCATTCCATAAGTGGAAAGAGCTTGAGATGAGACTACAGTTAAAGGCCACCATAGATGATTAGCATCAAGGGAAGATTGCATCAGAGACTCTTTACTTGCAAAATGTTCTGAAAAAGCTCATTGCCATTGTGAGAATGCTTGCTACCCAAAACCTAGCACTGCGTGGCACTTCAGATCAGCTGTATGTCCAAACAATGGAAACTTCCTTAAAACTGTGGAGCGGATGGACGAGTTAGATGCTCCTGGAATACAGCATCAAAGAGTCACCACCCAAGAAATGTACACACACCACTACCTTGGAAAAACAATTCAAATTTTGAAGCAACATCTGTGAACATCCTCTCTGACACTGAAACCACTGAGTGCCACATGATGGGAAAGTCGAGTGGAGGCCATAAAGCCTATCAAACACGAAATTGGGAAGAAAGATGATGCCACAGTTGCCATTATGGAGGATAACACTATGACAGGAACGGTTCATGAGAGAACAGTGGCAAAGGGAAATGGAATCACCAGAAACACACAACTTCAAATTTCTGTGTGGCTTAGTGTTGTGGCATGACAGTGTTTGAAATAAATGTTGTAAGCAAGAAACTCCAAGGTGTTGACCTTGATATATCTGAAGCGATAAACAACTGAACAAAACAAAGACATACGTACAGTCTTACCAGTCAGATGAGGGATTTCAAAACGTTCTGAAGAGCGCACAGAAGTTGGCAGAGAAACTTCACACTGAAGCTATTTTCCCACCCATTCAAGAATACAAGAGTCACCGAAGAAGACAACATTTTGATTACAAGGCACAGGATAATCCCATAAGAGACCCCAAACAACAATTCAAAGTTGAATTCTTTCACCAGGTGCTAGATTGTGCAATACAGTCAGTTGAAGAACGTTTCACGCAGCTCAAGGAACACAGCAGTATATTTGAGATGTTGTATGATATTCCAAAACTCCTCACTATACCTGAAGACCTACACCAGCAATGCAGAGCATTACAGACAGTATTGACACACGATGACATGTGCGATATAGATGTGGAGTGATTTAGGTGATGAACTGAAAGCCCTTTCAAGATACATTTCAGCAGGATCAACTCCAAAGGCTGTTCTGGAATATATGTGCACAAATAAGATGACCACCCTCTTTCCAAATGCTTTTGTTGCTCTGCGCATACTTCTAACACTTCCTGAAACAGCTGCCAATGGAGAACACAGCTTCTCCAAGCTGAAGTTAATAAAAACACAAGTACGCTTCACAATGACACAGGAGAGGCTGGTCAGCCTTGCAACCATCTCAATAGAGCATCAGCTGGCCCAGACTGTGAAGCTTCAGGAAGCAATTCAAATCTTTGCAACCAAGAAGGCACAGAAAGCACCACTTTTATTATTCAAACAGATAAAAATGACACTGATTACTATGCAGACAAGAAAAATTACATTTGCTGTTCAGGCGACTGAAAGTTAAGTGTTACTTAAAATTTTTGAACAAGGCATTTTAAGTTGTTAGTTTTCTTTACTGGGATAGGTAGCAGAGCAGTACCATGAGAGGAGTAGAAGAGGAAGAAGGCAGAATTGAGACCTTTCAAAGTTTTGGCCTAAGCGATGGGACACGGGGGCATCATTTGAGCTCCTCACTTCAGGTGCCAAAATGTTGTGGGCCGGCCCTGCCGCCTCCTGCCCATAAAGTCAATACAGCAATGGATGAACAGCCTGCTTCTGCTGTCTGCCACTCTCTGCTGTGTTGTGTATGGTGAGAAGTGCTGCAAAGCCTGACTCTTGTAGTTGGGTCCCACTGGGTTGAGGTTGGGTTGCAGGGCTCTAGGAAGGAGGCTGTCAACTGAACATTCATGAGACGTACTTAAGTTTGGAACTTCTCTCTCCTTGATTCGGCAGAGCCAGGATTTATTCGCAGTCAAGCTAAATTACAAAGCCTATTTCCCTCCCCCCCCCAACCCCAAAAAGCATCCATCTATATAAAATCACATCACACTTTCAGAAAGGGGGTGGGCAAAAAGTTGGAGGAGGTTAGAGGATATATACATACACTATATTGTATTATGATCCATAGGACAGGTGCACAGTGATGAAAGGTTAGAGAATTGATAAATGGCTTTTTGCACTGGGGTGGTTATTAACAAGGCTTTTAGACCATAAACTAAAGGTTGCTAATCCTGAAGCTATTAATTACATTTTATATCCTATACAAGAGATTAATTTTCCAAAACAATCAGGGCTGTAACAACTTTAACAACTCATCTCTAATGTTGTTAATTGAGAAGCAGATGTCACACCCATACAGATCAGAAACATTCTAGAAAAGGCAGGCAAAGCTGGAGTCTTAGGTGTAATATCCATATGCCATTCAGAGAAAGGTCAGTTACACAACCTCTCAGGCCTTGGCTACACTGGCACTTCACAGTGCTGCAATTTTCGAGCTCAGGGGTGTGAAAAAACACCCCCCTGAACACTGCAAGATACAGCGCTGTAAAGCCTCAGTGTAATCAGTGCCGCAGCGCTGGAAGCGCAGCTCCCAGCGCTGCAAGCTACACCCGTAGAGGATGTGGTTTACATGCAGCGCTGGGAGAGCTCTCTCCCAGCGCTGGCGCTGCGACCACACTCACACTTCAAAGCGCTGCCGCGGCAGCGCTTTGAAATTTCAAGTGTAGCCATACCTTCAGCAAGCTCTCAAATATCCTCAGGGAATTGGGGTTGGGGGGCGGGTAATCAATGCAGATAAGCCTTTAGAATAAAATTCAAAACTCCATCCAAAACATTTTCCTAGGTAAAAGCTTAACAAGAAGAGATTACCTTTAAAAAACCAAGCCCAGGCCGTCATCTACATAAGCATTTCACAAGAATTACTCTTTTCCATTCAATATTCTTCTCTCCATTATTAAAACATTTTAATCATTACACTCCAAGATGCATACCTCTTTGCTCTTAGGGCCGAATGAAAAGGGAAGAACCTGCTCCATCCACTCTCAGCACAATTTAAATATGCTCACAAGAGGAAAACATATGCACAGTTTGCCTCCACAAAGACTACTATTTTCTTTTGATAGTAATTTAATCCCAAACTAGCCATTAAATTACAGGAACAGGTACTGATTTAATGATCCAGAGTATTTCATTCTGAACATTTTCTAGAGACCAAATAAAAGTCTAATAGGAGCCAGTTTCCCAGAAACCTAGAGTAAGAAATTGTGCCAACTTTACAGTATATAGGAGTCATCTCGTTGGGAGGAAAAACCCAAAATATTTTAAAACGTAGTAAGAATCAAACAGCATAACAAAGTATGTTGTATATCAAAATTCCTGTGTGACGTGCTTACAAAGTTCAAAAGTTATCAAACACAGAAATCAAGCTCTGAGTCTAGGGAGCATTGGGTGAACCTTGCAGTAGGATGAATTTATGAGCCTTTACTTCAAAACAGACTATTTGATCACCTTTGAAACTCCTCCCTGCCTCAGCAAAGTTATAATACAAACGAAAAAAAAAATAAAAAGTCTGATATGTACCTCTCCTATTACATTATAAAAAACATAAGTTTGCGTGATTAAACTTGAACCCCACACATCCATCTTCAGAGAGCTGCAGAAACTAGGGTTCTATCTTAATTCTGTTATTGCAAAGAAATATGGGAATGATACTATAGTCAGCGTAATCTCATAATAATATGGCCACATAATAGCGTAATTTTAGATGAAATACTGCCAAAATTACCCCTTATCAAAAAGATACTGTGTCACTTCATTTATAATCCATGAAGACCCAGTCAGGAGATAAAGAAAAACAAAACCACAGAGAAAAAATGTTTGAAATATATCCAGCTGCTCAGAACAGATTCAATTTTGCCAATCCATGACCAGAGATCCCTGTTTATCTTCAGGCAAAACACATATAGGAGACTCATTGTACACAAACTTGAACTTGGGAGGGTACAGCATATAGAACTTATCCTTTATTTTTCAGGGCTGAATCATAGTTCACTATTGGCTGGGAATCCAGAAGACAAGGAAAAGGCAAGTCTACGTGACTGGAGACTCTTTACTGAGAAGAATAGACAGGCCTGTAACTAGACTTGATCGGGACAACAGAAGGGTGTGCTGTCTGCCAGGGGCTAAGATACAGGATGTGGACCTGAGGCTGAATAGGATCCTAGTGGGAGCGGGAAAGAATCCATTGATCGTCCTTCATGTGGGAACGAATGATATGGCTAGTTACTCGCTGGACTGTATCAAGGAGGATTATGCCAGACTGGGGAAGACGCTCAAAGAAATCGAGGCTCAGGTGATCTTCAGTGGGATTCTGCCAGTTCCTAGGGCAGGGCGACGAAGGAGTGACAAGATTATGGCGATCAACAGATGGCTCAGGCATTGGTATTACAAGGAGGGCTTTGGGATGTACGGTCATTGGGAAGCGTTTACGGACAGACAACTGTTCGCTCAGGATGGACTTCATCTAAGTAAGGAAGGAAATAGAATTCTAGGATGGAGGCTCGCCGACCTCATCAAGAGAGCTTTAAACTAGGAAGTTGGGGGAGATGGTTGGGAGATGTTCAGGAGATCTCCACGCCGGAATATATCCTGGAGAGGGAAGTAAACACAGTGAGAGGGGATACCCTTGCGGACCAAAGAATTTATCCAAGGAGGAATAGTGGAGTAGAAACCAGATTAACGCGTGATGCTGGTGGTAGAAGGTCTGTGCACGATGGGGGAAAGAATGTCATTGACACTAAACGCCAAAAATTAAAATGTCTCTACACTAATGCGAGGAGCCTAGGTAACAAGATGGAGGAACTGGAGCTACTGGTGCAGGAAGTGAAACCAGATATTATAGGGATAACAGAAACCTGGTGGAATAGTACTCATGACTGGAGTACAGGTATTGAAGGCTATGTGCTGTTTAGAAAAGACAGGAAGAAAGGCAAAGGTGGTGGAGTAGCCTTGTACATCAATGATGAGATTAACTGTAATGAAATAAGAAGCGATGGAATGGATAAGACAGAGTCTGTCTGGGCAAAAATCACACTGGGTAAAAAAGCAACTAGAGCTTCTCCTGAGATAGTGCTTCGGGTGTGCTATAGACCACCGGGATCTGATTTGGATATGGATAGAGACCTCTTTAATGTCTTTAATGAAGTAAACACAAAGGGGAAATGTGTGATTATGGGAGACTTCAACTTCCCGGATATAGACTGGAGGACAAGTGCTTGCAAGAATAATAGGGGTCAGATTTTTCTGGATGTGATAGCGGATGGATTTCTTCATCAAGTAGTTGAAGTACCTATGAGAGGGGATGCCATTTTAGATTTGGTTTTCGTGAGCAGTGAGGACCTCGCAGAAGAAATGGTGGTAGGGGATAACCTTGGTTCGAGTGATCATGAGCTGATTCAGTTCAAACTAGATGGAAGGATAAATGAATGTAGATCTCAGATTAGGGTTTTCGATTTCTCGGGGGCTAATTTTAAAGAGTTAAGGAAATTAGTTAGGGAAGTGGATTGGACGGAGGAACTTGCGGATTTAAATGCGGAGGAGGCCTGGAATTACTTTAAGTCGCAGCTGCGGAAATTGTCGGAAGCCTGCATCCCAAGAAAGGGGGAAAAAACCATGGGCAGGAGTTGAAGGCCAAGCTGGATGAGCAAGCAACTCAGAGAGGGGATTAGGAGAAAGCAGAAAGCTTACAGGGAGTGGAAGAAAGGCAGGATTACCAAGGGAAGCTACCTAGGTGAGGTCAGAACATGTAGGGATAAAGTGAGGAAGGCTAAAAGCCGCATTGAACTGGACCTTGCAAAGGGAATCAAAACCAATAGTAAAAGGTTCTACAGCCACATAAATAAGAAGAAAACAAAGAAAGAAGAAGTGGGGCCGCTATACACTGAGGATGGAATGGAGGTTAAGGACAACCTAGGCATGGCCCAATATCTAAATAAGTACTTTGCCTCAGTTTTTAATAAGACTAGTGAGGAGTTTAGTGATGATGGAGGGATGATAAGCGGGAATGTGGATATGGAGGTGGATATTACCACAACTGAGGTAGAGGCCAAACTGGAACAGCTTGATGGGACAAAATCAGAGGGCCTGGACAATCTCCATCCGAGGATATTAAAGGAACTGGCACGTGAAATTGCGAGCCCGTTAGCGAGAATTTTTAAGCAATCAATAAACTCGGGGGTTGTGCCGTACGACTGGAGGATTGCTAACGTAGTCCCTATTTTAAAGAAAGGGAATAAAAGTGATCCAGGTAATTATAGGCCTGTTAGCTTGACGTCTGTAGTATGTAAGGTCTTGGAAAAAATTTTAAGGGAGAAAGTAGTCAAGGACATAGAGGTCAATGGTAATTGGGACGAATTGCAACATGGATTTACTAAAGGTAGATCGTGCCAAACCAATCTGATCTCCTTCTTTGAGAAGGTGACGGATTACTTAGATAAAGGAAATGCGGTAGATCTAATTTACCTCGATTTCAGTAAGGCATTTGACACGGTTCCACATGGGGAACTGTTAGTTAAATTGGAAAAGATGGGGATGAATATGAAATTTGTAAGGTGGATAAGGAACTGGTTAAAGGGGAGACTCCAGCGGGTCGTATTGAAAGGTGAACTGTCAGGCTGGAAGGAGGTTACTAGTGGAGTCCCTCAAGGATCGGTTTTGGGACCGATCTTATTTAACCTTTTTATTACTGACCTTGGCACAAAGAGCGGGAATGTGCTAATAAAGTTTGCGGATGACACAAAGTTGGGGGGTATTGCTAACACGGAGAAGGACAGGGATACTATTCAGGAAGATCTGGACCACCTTGTAAACTGGAGTAAGAGTAATAGGATGAAATACAACAGTGAAAAGTGCAAGATCATGCACTTAGGGATTAATAATAAGAATTTTAGATATACGTTGGGGACGCATCAGTTGGAAGCGACGGAGGAGGAGAAGGACCTTGGGGTATTGGTCGATAGCAGAATGACTATGAGCCACCAATGTGATACGGCTGTTAAAAAAGCAAATGCGATTTTAGGATGCGTTAGGCGATGTATTTCCAGCAGGGATAAGGAGGTGTTAGTACCGTTATATAAGGCGCTGGTGAGACCCCATCTGGAATATTGTGTGCAGTTCTGGTGTCCCATGTTCAAGAAGGATGAATTCAAACTGGAACAGGTCCAGAGACGGGCTACTAGGATGATCCGAGGAATGGAAAACCTGCCTTATGAAAGGAGACTCAAAGAGCTTGGCTTGTTTAGCCTGGCCAAAAGAAGGCTGCGGGGGGATATGCTTGCTCTATATAAATATATCAGGGGCGTTAACGTTAGGGAGGGAGAGGAATTATTTAAGTTTAGTTCTAATGTAGGCACGAGGACGAATGGGTACAAACTGGATATTAGGAAGTTTAGACTTGAAATTAGACGAAGGTTTCTAACCATTAGGGGAGTGAAGTTTTGGAACAGCCTTCCGAGGGAAGTAGTAGGGGCAAAAGACTTATCTGGCTTCAAGACTAAGCTTGATAAGTATATGGAGGGGATGTTATGATAGGATAGTTTAATTTGGGCAATTGATCTTGGATTATCACCAGATAAGTCTGCTCAATGGTCTGCGGGGAGATGTTGGATGGGATGGGAACTGAGTTACTGCAGAGAATTCCTTCTTGGGTGCTGGCTGGTGAGTCTTGCCCACATGCTCAGGGTTTAGCTGATCGCCATATTTGGGGTCGGGAAGGAATTTTCCTCCAGGGCGGATTGGCAGGGGCCCTGGAGGTTTTTCGCCTTCCTCTGCAGCGTGGGGCATAGGTCGCTTGCTGGTGGATTCTCTGCAGTTTGAGGTCTTCAAACCAGTTTTGAGGATTTCAATAACTCAGTCCTGGATTAGGGGTTGTATAAAAATGGATGGGTAGGGTTCTGTGGCCTGCCGTGTGCAGGAGGTCAGACTAGATGATCATATTGGTCCCTTCTGACCTACGAGTCTATGAGACAACAACAGGTCATGCTAATTTTTACCTTGCCTTCTTTTGGAGAAGAGATTGAATATTCAGGGGAAATCAAGGAACTGAAGATGCCTTCAGCACCTACTAGCAGACAATCTTCAGATTTTTGCTTTCTGTGTCTCTTCTCTAACTCTTCAAGGTACTTGGTTGTTCTAGTAACCTGTGCTTTTAACTGGCTCAGCTCTTGGCAAAGATATCCGATGCTATCTACAACTGCTATCATTAACATTAAGTTGCAACCAAATGATTCCCTGCTTTTTTTTACTTGCTCAGGAAATCTGTCCACTGAGGGTTGCAAGTAATCCATCAAGGAATGAAGTGAAGTTTTTCATCTTTTCACTTATGATCTACACCCCGGAGCTAATGAAGAGGAAATGGATGGAGAAGTCTCTGCTGGCACTGTGTTTGAATGATGGCTTATTTTGCAATTCCTAGGAGATTTAGGCTAATTCCTAGGAGATTTAGGTTCAAATAGGGATGTGTGGGGATTTGTTTATAAATCAGGAAACTGGAATGGAGACTGGCAATGAGAAAAATTACAAAGACATAAGAGGAGAGAGTGTGGCACTGCACCCTATATTCTTCACAGTAATATTATATGATTATTACATACTCATAATGTATTTTATGCAAGATAGGTCAAGTGAGATATCATTGGAAAGGTTATGATTTACTGAATATGATTATCCTATTTGTAGGCATGTATCACTTTTGTATCTAAAGTTAGGAATATTGACTATGTATCTGCATCACAAATGTATTTACACCTGGGGAACGCTCACTAGGCAAAAGACTGTCAGTCTAGCTGGCGAGCTGGGAAGGGCCCATTCAGGTTACAGGGCCATTAGAAAACAATAGATTTTAGAAGAAGATAATCTCCCATCAGGGAGCCTTCCTAAAGACACTGTAAACAGCCTCCGACTCATGGCTGCTAGGACGCTACAGGGACAGGTGACCAGGTGTCCACTGACTGGTGTTGGAACGAAGCTTGGAGACAGGGTTCCCACCATATGCAAAAGCAATTTAAGGCCACTCGAGGCCAATGGGGGCTGCAGAAAGCAGCGTGGGCCGAAGAATGTGCTGGCCGCCCTTCCTGCAGCCCCCACTGGCCTGGAGCAGTGAAGAGCTAGTGTGAGCTGCGACCGGCCGAACCTGCAGACACGGCAGGTAAACCAACCTGCCTGCCCTGCAAGGTGCTTTCCTTGAACAAGCGATGAACTGGCTTTGAGAACCACTGATCTAGAGTGTGCAGGCGGCATTTCTCCTCGTTGGTTATGTGAGGCTTTTGACAGAACACCGGGAGGAAGATATTCTGGTTGACATGGAATTAAGACACCAACTTTGGCAGGAAGGCCAGATGGGGCCGCAGCTGAACCTTGTCCTTGTAGAACACCATGTACAGGGGCTTCGAAGTGAGGGCTTTATTCTCAGAGACTCATCTCACTGAAGTAATAGCTACAAGGAATACGATGGACCTGTGAGCCTGGAGAGGACCAAGTTAACATCCCACTGGAGAACCAGGCCCCGGATCAGCAGAAAACGTCTTTCAAGGTTTTTCAGGAACCTGATCATCTCCTCATGTGAGAATACAGATCTACCCTGGACCTGGGGATGGAAAGCTGATATGGCTGCCAGGTGCACCATGACTGAGGAAAAGGCAAGGCCCTGGTGCTTCACGTGAAGCAAGTAATCCAGGATGGACTGCAAGGACAAGTGGGTCGGGGAGATATTCTGCTCTGACGCCAGCAGGTGAAATGCTTCCACTTTGCTAGGTAAGTCATTCTGGTGGAAGGCTTTCTGCTCTCCAAAAGAACCTGCTGTACCCGAGTAGAGCAGGCTCATTCCTCTAGGTTCAACCACACAGCATCCAAGCCATGAGTTGGAGAGAGGTGAGGTTCAGGTGCAAGAGCCAACCTTGATCCTGCTAGAGTAGGTCCAGGCCATTAAGAAGTGGCCACAGGGCCAATACGGCATAGGTGCAGCATTTCTAATCTGCTGGGGGGTGCTTCTCCTGACTCCGTGCAGGACCCACCCCCTCCTACCCCCAAGGCCCCACCCCTGCTCTGCCCCTGCCCCGCAACTACTTGACACTGCACTGGACCTGGAACAGCCCTTGATGAGCCATTTGTCGAGGTACGGGTAGATCTTGATACCTTGACATCTGAGGTAGACCACGACCACCAACATGCACTTCATGAATACCCTTGGTGCCGTTGCTAGGCCAAAGGGGAGCACCGTGAATTGGCAGTGGGTGGTACTATCTACAAAACATAGGAATCATCGGTGTCCCTGAAATATCGATATGTGAAAGCAGACATCCTTCAGGTCGAGCATACGGTACCAGTCTCCCAGATCCAGGGAAGGAATGATGGAGGCCAGGGACACCATGCAGAACTTCGATTTCTTGAGGTATTTGTTGACGTCCTGCAGATCAAGGATGTGGCGTAGACCCACTTTGGCCTTTGGGATCAAGAAATAGGAGTAAAATCATTTTTCCCCTCAGTGAAGAGGAACTTCATCTACTGCTCCCACCTGCAGAAGGCCCTGCACCTCCTGAGTGAGTAGATGCTCGTGAGGAGGACACATGAAGAGATGGAGAGGATATACCTCCCTGCTACTCCGCTGAGGACCCACTAGTCTGATGTTGTAGAGGCCCAGGCAGGGAGAAAGGGAGACAGGCGGTTCGAAAAAAAACAGGGATGTTGGATCCAAGACACAGGATGAAAGATCACACTTCAGTGCACCCTCAAAATGCTTGCTTATTACCCAGTTGGGTGCGGGTACATCTCAAGTGAGTTCAGGAGGCCAGCTGATGGCCTTGCCAGTGCTTACAGCCCCTGTCCTTTTTACTGAAGGACTCTGAACAAGAAGGGACCTCAAACCTGTGGGACTGTTGCAGCTTGAACAGCTTCCTCACTGGCAACCAGCATGTACAGCACCAGTGAGTGTGAAGGGGCCTCAGAGTCTTAACTTGCTGTCTATCTACTCTGCGAACAGCACCAAGCTGTCAAAGGGGAGGTCCTGGGTGGACTGCTGAACCTCTGCCACTAAGCCCAACGACTGCAACCAGTCTCATTGAAATGGCCAAAACCATAAACCAGGATGTGGAGTCTGCCACATCCGAGGCCACTGGGAAGACTGTCCCAGCTACCGCTCTGTCCTCCTCCAGTATAGCCAGGAATTCCTTCCTGGGCTCCTCAGGCAGTGACTCTGAGAACTTGGCCATGGACTGCCAGATGTTATAATCATAGTGGCCAAGTAGGGTCTGATGTTTGGACACTCTTAGCTGGAGGCTGGCCATAGAATAAATCTTTCTACCAAAAAGATCGAGCTTCTTCGCCTCCTTATTCTTAGGGGTTGGTCCCAGTTGGCCTTGTTTATCATGCTCATTGGCTATGGACACTGAGAGTGGGCTTGAGGTGGCGGGTAGGTACTGGTATTCAAACTCCTTAGCAGAGACACAGTACTCTCGCTCTGCCTGCTTAGAGATGGGGGCAGGGAGGAGGGGTTTTCCCAAAGGGCTTTGATCAGTTTCACAACTCCCTTGTGTACTGGTAATGCCACCTTCAAAGGGGGCTGCTGCACTCAGCACGTTGAACAGGGAGTCTGAAGGCTCCACCACCAACTCTGCTTCCAGCCCGAGATTCAGCGCCACCCTCTTCAAAAGCTCCTGGTGGGCTTATGTGTCATCCTGAGGGACCATGTGAGAGGGGCCCGCTAACGCCTCGTCAGGCAAAGATTAGGAGGAGGCAGGTACAGATGGGTTTCTCTGCAGCTTGAGGTCTTCAAACCAATTTTGAGGATTTCAATAACTCTGTCCTGGGTTAGGGGTTGTTATAAAATTGGATGGGTGGGGTTCTGTGGCCTGCCTTGTGCAGGAGGTCAGACTAGATGATCAGATTGGTCCCTTCTGACCTATGAGTCTATGAGATGGGCCTGGTAACTCTACTGCCTCTGCCAGGGGAGCCTCGACTGGAGCTGGCTGTCCCTGGGGAGCTTTCTCTAACTCCGCTTCCAAGTCAGGGGGTGGGCAGGAGACTGTGGCCAACAGTCTTTCTGATGCCCCTGAGACCAACCAATGCCCCTGAAATGGTTGGGAAAATGCCCTCAGATTCCACAGGTCTCAGGAGTTGGCCAGGATCAGGGGTTCCACAGGTGTCAGGGATTGGCCACTGGCCCTGGAGCCATGCAGCCCCTGGGGGCCCAGAAGGAAATGCCAATGCCCCGGCGGGTGGCCTTGATCTGCAGGTAGGTCTTGCTCCTCGTTTTCAGAACCCTAGGAAGGGGAGGCTTGTCTGGGAGACCAGAACGGGACTGATGTTGCCTGTCTACCCTGTTCCTGTCGGTTCTCTATGCGGACCTCTGCTGGGAAGCTGTACCAGGACCATGTCTCTCAGTGCCGCGATTGACACTTCATGCTATGAGAATGGTGCCACTCCATGGACTGGGAGCAAGAGAATCCATGTCTTGGAGACCATCAATGCACCCGTGGGGATCCGTACCAGCAAACCAGAGATTTGGGACACTCCGAGTGCCAGCGCTCTGGCAACACACCTCTAAGAGTCTGCTCCAGACAGCTGACGATCAACGCTGGGATCCCGGTGAACATTGCCTACAGACCGGGGAACCAGGCCGGGAACTCTGGCAGGTAAGCCGACCTGCATCCAGGGGCTGGTGGTGCTGTTCAGGTGAGCGCTGGTGGGGTACCCACTGCATTGACAGAGACTTCTGGAAGGATCCCAGGGCAGGTTTTCCCTTTGAACATGGCACCTCAGTAGTTGGTGTGGACAGCACCAGAAGGAACAATATTTCTGTAGTGACCTGAAAGACCTCCAGCAAGGACAGCACCACCAAGCGCCAAGTGCCTTTGCCGCTTTCCGGGGATCAAAGGGGACTCGACAGCTCAATAGGTGCTGGAGCCTGGTGACAGTCCACAGCAAAAGAGCTGCCCCTTGTGGGTCTTTTCTCTTCTCCAGCTCTCTCCTTCCCTTTATAGGACACAGGAAAATGCCCTTTCCCAGCCTTTTTTTTGCTTTTTAGCTGGTACCAGGGATGGGATCAGCGCCAGTCTGAGGTTGGTGCCAGCGGCACACTCCACGCCGAGGCGGCAGTGCTCAGAGCAGAGTCCAATCTAGTCGGCTCCGATGCCAGTGCAAGGGCAGACTCCATAAGGAGCGCTCAAAGACGAATGTCCTGCTCCTTTTTCGTTTGTGGTCTGAAGTTCTTACAGATATAATGCTCGTTGCTCACGTGGGTCCCCCCCAGGCACTTTAGGCAGCTTTCATGGGGATCACTGACTGGCATAGGTTTCTTGAACCAGTCACAAGGCTTGAAGCCCAAGGACCAGGACATGACCCATCCCTAGACTAAGTTCTGTCGAGGACTAACCAACTGTTATTAACTCTAACACTACTGGAACTACAATACTATTCAAGTTTTTAACAATTGTATACAAAAGATTCACAACTAGACACAGCTGAGAGAGACGTAAACTTGCCGAGGCAAGGAGACATTCCAGCATCATCACAGGCGGTAAAAAGGAACCGAGGGAGGAGGGAGCTGATGGCATCCCTTATACCACTGCATACGCACGCCACTCCAGCGGGTGCCAGAGCCAGTCCCCTACAAATATCTCTGAGGGGAAAACTTCCGTCACTGGTGTGTGTGGCAAGCACACACACCTACAATGGAATGGACATGAGCAATCACTTGAATAAGAATTCCTTGTTTTTATAGTGTGGTCCTTTAGGATTCTGGTCAGTTTTCACTTCCTGGCTATTTTCACCAGTGTCCAATGAAGCATGAGAAGAATGATGCACCATCATTGCCTACACTCAAGTCACTTAAAAAGTGACTACCGTCCTCTCTCCCCTATAACTCAGTTTTGTTTTCTTCAAACTCCAGTCACAATCCAAATATTTGGTTAAATTACTCTGTGTTTGATCTTTAGTTGTAGTTTACATTTTTATGGGATAATGACAGTTAAGAAAAAAGTCTGCAGGTGCTCTAACCCAATTTATCTGCTGCCATGCATCATGTGAACCTTCCCAGACCATATTTTAAAACTTCAAATTAGCCATAAATAGCCTGTTAAATTTTGAATGCCCTTCCCAACAATTTTTTCCAGTTCCAGGTTGGGGAAAGAATATCCATAGTCATTTACACCCTTGATCTTTGTCTGAGCATTCAGTACTTACTTAAGGATAGTCCATGCAGAACTGCACAGTTGGGACAGTGGTACAGATCAATGTCAACAGCATGGTGCTCCTCTACTTTGACACAGCTGAAAAGAAAAAAATTGTTTTCAATGCTCATGAGAATAAAAAAAGAATCTCAAGAGTCTAAATCCTTTTATTTTCCTCTCTATCCTGCCTCACCCCCCTCCCCAAAAAAATCAACATTAAGTCTAGCAACATTTACCAGACCATATTGTAGCTCTACACAGTCAGAACTACATACATTAAGACTCCACTCTAGAGCCAAACTATATTTGTCACTTTCAGCATCTATACAGCGACTTTAACAATATGCAAATCAAAGTTTAATTGGGAATACCATTAAAGTATCTGATAAAAAGTAACCAGATGGAAGTAAATTCCACAGTGTAACTACACAAATGCTTTGATCTTAATTACAAGAAGCAGGGTGTGCAAGGTAATTAAAGCAAAGCCAGAAAAAAATGTATTACTGAAGTCTAAGCACTCGTAGTTTACAGAAGACACCATGGAAGCTTTGTTGCTTCTCATGTGGCAATGCATGTCTTTGGTAGCATACTGTACAAAAAAAAAATTTCTTAAAGCACACAGACTGCTATTCTCTCAAACTTCACAGGGAAATAAGGTATACTATTCATTTTTCCTTATACTTTCCCTTGCAACAGCAGCTAAAAGTGACCACACTAAGTATATTCTTCTGATCTGCAAAAACATATGCATCGTTTTTAATAAATGAACTTCTTTATAATGCTTGTTATAAAATACCTACAATTAGGCCATTTATAAATACATTATTTAGACCAAACATTACAGCAGGTTATTTCCTCTCTTGGTAAGATTACACCAACACATATGGATGGCTATAAAAACCCAGCAGTGTTGGAAAAGATCAGTTTTTCTATTCAAGATGGCTGGATATGAAATGGAGTATTGATAGCGATATTTTGCAGGTTTTGCATCACTAGAGATTAATGATTTAGAAAAGCAGTGTTTATACAGAATTTTCTCAAAACAAAATTTATTGTTTAAATACTCTTTTTGCTGAGAGGCATCCAAAGTTTGACAGAATTCCTCTCTCTTCAAAGTATGTGACCTGTTCATCAATAATGATGAAAGATGAAGAACGGTTTTTATATCATAAATAGGGCCCTACCAAATTCACAGTCTATTTTGGTCAATTTCTCAGTCATAGGATTTTAAAAATCTTACATTTCATGATTTCAGATATTTAAATCTGAAATCTCAGTGTTGTAATTGAAGGGGTCCTGACCCAAAAAGGAGTTGTGGGAGGGAAGAGGTCGCAAGATTATTGTAGGAGGGGTTGCAGTACTGCTTCTGTTACTTCTGCGCTGGTGCTGGTGGCAGCACTACCTTCAGAGCTGGATGCCCGGAGAGTGGTGGCTGTTGGCCGAGCACCCAGCTCTGAAGGCAGATCCACCACCAGTAGTAGCACAGAAGGATGGCATGGCATGGCATGGTATTGCCACTCTTACTTCTGCGTTGCTGCCTTCAGAGCCGGGCGCTCAGCCAACAGCCACCACTCTCCGGCCATCCAGCTCTGAAGGCAGCACAGAAATAAGGGTGGCAATACTGCGACTGCCCTAAAATAATCCTGAGATACGTTTCTGACTTACATAAAATTCGAGCTATGCAATGCATTTCAGAAAGAAATGCTTGCATAAGTCAGGGAACATCTGTATAGGGTAAACACACACAAAAACACAGATTTCACAAGGGGAGACCAGATTTCATGGTCCATGACACGTTTTTCATGGCCACGAATTTGGTAGGGCACTAATCATAAAAGTTTACAAAAACAGACAAAACTGAACATTCATATTTATAAATCCAATGCAAACAGATAATTACCAATACTATTGCCACGTAAATTAGGTCCCAAGCCATAACAGACCCAATGTCTACAGCAAATTGGTTAAAAATGCAAAGCTCATGTGCCATATCTGACTTGTCAAGAAGAGAGTGCTCTTCAGTGACATCCACTGGGATCTAGGTATCTTGTATCACGTTTAGTCACAAGTGTATATTATATATGGTAGCATGAGAAGTCAGTTAAAATGCTTGTATTCATGGAGCACAACTAATGAACTCTGCATCAAAGTTGAACTGCTCTGCATTCAAAATAAATAGTTGTATTTACACAAATATTTTATTGTCTATAACAATACATTAAAAGTGGTCTAAAGATAAAACAGAAATGCTCTTGAGTTTAACAAGAAAATATTAAATGCTCCCACTGATTAGATAAAGAAGATTTATCATATGTAACCTTTTATAAAAATATGTAGGTTTCATTGGGTAATTTCACAGCTATCAAAAAACTCAGAGTATTAAAAGCTGATCTCTTCCCCCCACACTCCGCCTCTAATTGTGATAGAGTTTTAAGATGGTTTCAGACAGATGTTTTTATTAGGCACATTTTTCATTTTTATTTTTATTATAAAGGACAAACTTAAAAAAACCATTAAACACACCATATATATATTAAAAAATGCCATGAAACTCTTTAATTCACTAGAATTGAGAGCCACAAGTCAAACTCCTGACTATGCCATAGAAAAGTGTTCTAAGTGCACCACAAAATATCCAAAATCTTTGTACAACAAGATGTACACTCAAACTTTAAGGCCAGAAGGGACCATCATGATTGTCTAGTCCAGGGGTTCTCAACCTGCAGCCCAATTAGCACACAGCTGGGGCCCACCTGTGCTGCAGAGGAAGGTTTAAACAAAACAAAAACAAAAAGAACAAAAAAAGGTCTCTGCCAATCTGACCCTAGGGAAATTCCTTCCCAAACCCAAATACAGCAATCAGTTAGACCCTGAACATGTGGAAAATACCCACCAGCCAGTCACCTACAAAAGTATTCCCTGTAGTAACTCAGAGCCCTCTTCATATAGTGTCCCATCGCCAGCCGTTGGGGATATTTGATGCTAGTTATCGCAGATCATCTACCTACCATTGTAGGTCATCTCATCACACCATCTCCCTCCATAAATTTCTCAAGCTACGCTTAGGGTTTATTATCCCCCACTACTTCCCTTGGAAGGCCATCCCAGAAAGAAAATGGATAAGAAAACATGTACACAAAATATTTGAGGATACCAAACATTCAGCTTCCCCCTCCTCCCCCTCCCCCCCGAACCCCTCTCCTATTCAGTTTCTCCGCTCCTTTCCCATCCAAAAAAGAGCTTTAAAGCTGTTTAGGACTAATATTTTAAAGAAATTAAGTACAAAACTGAAGTTGCAAGGCAGTTAAATTGAGTCTCCATGAGGTGTTTGCAAAGTGAAATACTAGAACAATACTTGTAACTTATTACAAATATACCTTCTCACCACCACCAGTAGCAGAATCCTTTCAAAATTAGTTATATTGTTATATTAGCTACAGGGTTTATATGGAGGTTGTTTTGAGTTTGTTTTTTGTACAATGAAGAGAACTTTAAAACAAAATGATTTAGCCTCACATATGTGTATAGAATGCATATTAAACTAAACTGATATTTTGAAGCGGCTTTTAAAAATGACATCTCCACAGGATTTTCTCTCTCCAAAAGATGCTTTTATAAAATAGAAAGAAAATCCCCATTTTAGCTACTCTGTGCTTGCAATAGTTATGTACATGTTAAAGATTAATACCATACCTTTTTAAAATATATTATTGCTAATTTTCAAACTATCACAAATCAAAACAAAATTCTACAAATTTACTACACAAAAGGTTTTTCTATTAAATAGGTTTTGCAAATTTTTGCATTATATTTTGACTAAAACATGGCCTACAGTTCCTATGCATAGTTTTGTATCTAGGTTGCACATGACAACTAAACTCTTTTATGTTAGTTGTACCTTTATTAGTAGAACCAGCTTTCAACTACTGCAAGATAAGCAAAGAATAACCCCTCCCACTCCTTGTCCCTAGAAAAGAATGCCAACTGAGCATTTTTATCCAGGGGAATGGGGGTGGAGATACCATATCAGTTTGGCAGATCCCATGGAAGTCTGGTTAGTCATTAATTCAAGTCAATTGTCTCCAAGTGTCAAAAGGACGCCAAGTAAGCAAAATCTGAAGATTCAGACAACAGAAAGTGCTAAAGATGTCACTGTCCCAATCCACCAAATGGCTCTGGAGCTATTCTGTAAGCAGAAAGTGTTTTGTTTAAGTCACAATTTGTGACTCCTTCACGGAGCAAATTTACACAATCAAAATATTTTAGAGCTTGGGTTGCAGAGGAAGACTGAGAAACAGATTGAAAATTTTGTCATCAGATACAAACATTTCCTTCTGTAGAGAAAAAGCAAGTTGAAAAAATGAACTGTATTTGAAGGCTAGTCTAAATAACCAAGCCAGATCATTAATATTCTGAGGGTAAAACTAAGTCATTTAAACCTTAAATCTAAGATAAAACTGACTGATGAGGAAGTAGCCTTAGACACAAAAGATTCCAAAGCTGTTCATTTTTATATCACGCTGCTAAGAATTGAGCAAACTGAATTTATTTTTTTTGCTAAAAAAAAGGAACCAATAGCTATCCATTAGTCCTATTATATTCCAGTGTCATTCCAATACTGCATTATTACTAAACAAAAATAAGAACAGCCATACTAGATCCATCTAGCCCAGTGGCCAGTGCCAGGTGTTTCAGAGAGACTGAAGAGAACAGGTAATCATCAAGTGATCCATCCCTTGTCACCCATTCCTAGCTTCTGGCAAACAGAGGCTAGACACCATCTCTGCTCAACCTGGCTAATAGCCATTGATGGACCTATCCTCCATGAACTTATCTAGTTCTTTTTTGAACACTGTTATAGTCTTTTCCAGAGGATGTTGTAATGGCTAAGAGTTCCACAGGTTGACTGTGCATTGTGTGAAGAAATGCTTCCTTTTGTTTGTTTTAAACTTGCTGCCTATTAATTTCATTTATCGACCCCTGGTTCTTGCATTATGGGAAGTAGTAAATAACACTTCCTTATTTACTTTCTCCAGACCAATTGTGTTTTAAATAGACTCCTATCATATCCCCCCTTCAACATCTCTTTTTCAAGCTGAAAAGTCAGTCATTAATTGCTCCTCATATGGAAGCTGTTCCATACCCCTTATCATTTTTGTTGCTCTTTTCCTATTACAATATACCTTTTTTGAGATGGGGAAACCACATCTACATGCAGTACTCAAGATGTGGGCATACCAAGGATTTCTATAGAGGCATTATGATATTTTTGGTCTTATCATCTGTCCCTTTCTTAATGATTCCCAACATTCTGTTTGCTTTTTTGGACTGCTGCTGCACATAGAGTGGATGTTTTCAGAGAACCATCCAGTGACACCAAGATCTCTTTTTTGAGCTAATTTTGACCCACCCACCACTTTATATGTATAGTTGGGATTATGGTTTTCCAAAGTGCATTGTTTTGCATTTATCAACAATGAATTTCATCTACCATTTTGTCAAGTATCAGAGGGTAGCCGTGTTAGTCTGGATCTGTAAAAGCAGCAAAGAATCCTGTGGCACCTTATAGACTCTTTACAGTCTGCTTTGAACTTAACTATCTTGAGTAGTTTTGTATCATCTGCAAATGTTCCCACCTCATCATTTACTCCTTTTCCACATCATTTATGAATATGTTCAACAGTACTGGTCCCAGTAGAAAGCCCTGGGGGACACCTCTATTTAGTTCTCTCAATTCTGAAAACAGACCATTTATTGCTACCCTTTGTTTCTTATCTTTTAACCAGTTACTGATCCATGAAAGGACCTTCCTTCTTATCCCATGACAGCTTACTTTGCTTAAGAGACTTTGGTAAGGGACCTTGTCAAAGGCTTTCTGAAAGATAATATTCAGCTCTTATGTTGATTAAATTATGCTGACTCATTTGTTTCTTGTATCCAGGACCGGCGCTAGTGTTTTTAGCGCCATAGGCACATGGCCATTTCGCCGCCCCGCTCGCTGGTCCGTGGCTCCGGTGGAGCTGTTACAGCCATGCCTGCGGGAGGTCCACCGGAGCCGCAGGAGCAGCGGACCGTCCGCAGGAACGCCTGCGGCAGCTTCACTGGAACCACAGGACCAGGGGACCATCCGCAGGAACGCCTGCGGCAGCTTCACTGGAACCACAGGACCAGGGGACCCTCCGCAGGCACGACTGCGGCAGGTTCACTTGGGCCGCCTGTCGCCCCCTGCTGGCAAAATGCCGCCCCACGCAATTGCCTAGGCCGCCTAAATGGAAGAGCTGGCCCTGCTTGTATCTATGCCCAACTGCTGTGAACTAGGTAAATAAATAGTTCCTCATACATCATAAGCATAATTATAGAACAAACTACTCAATATGGGGCCAGTGATTATTATTTATATTTCTATTTATATATATTTTTATTTATATTTTTGCACTGTGGTTACTGGAAAGTAGTCATGGGAGCTTTGCAAAAATACAGGTAGATTTATAAATTGTTCAGATGGATCAGCAGGCCCTTCTGGTACTCAGACATCTTGGTTGCCATCAGATTCAAGCTCTTCCATCCTCAACTTACATGCAGATTGCAGGGTTGTCAGGTGTCCATTTTTCAACCAGAACACCTGGTCGAAAAGAGACCTTGGCAGCTCCAGTCAGCACCACTGACCAGGCCATTAAAAGTCCAGTCAGCGGCGCAGTGGACCTAAGGCAGGCTCCCTGCCTGCCCTAACTCCATGTCACTCCTGGAAGCAGCAGCACATCCATGTGGCCCATAGGAACAGGGGCAGCCAGGCCATGGAGACTCCACATGCTGCCCTCGCCCAGAGTGCCAGTTCCACAGCTCCCACTGGCTGGGAACCACGGACAATAGGAACTGCGGGGGCGATGCCTGTGGGAGGCAAGTACGGAGGGAAGGAGGTAAAATGGATAGAGTACCCATTGCAAACCATTGGTCTCATGTTATGTGCTCCTAAGTGCTGCAGAATGCTGCCCAAAGGGGTGGATAGTGGTGGTCAGCTGTAGAGGTTGGGGGGGAGGGGGAGTGGTCTATTGATGCCTCAACCAACATGTTAAAATTGATGCTTGGACATGGACAGCTGGGAATGAGGAAGATTGCATGCCAGATGGTTTATGTCTCAAAAATTTCTCTGTCTTTGTGGCTCGTAGTAATGCTGAGTCAGGTATTAGGAGCTGTGTGGTTTGTGCTGGGGCTGCTGACTACATTTTCTCTTTTGTCCTGGCATGCAGATGCCCAGTGAACAGCGAATCGCACTAGAATCCTTCAGTGTGTGACGAGAGCCATCACTCTTCTCTGTGAAGAGCTTTGAAGGCACTAAGGGAAGTTCTTCAACAGTTGACCGCACCTCTTACAGAAAGCCTGACAGATGAAGCCATGATGCATGTCATATCACCCAGCCATGCAGATGGACCTGGCCGCTGTGTCGGCTGCATCGAGGGAAGACTGTAGCATTGTCTTGGCCACTAACTGTCCCTCTGGGATGATAGCCTTAAATTGGTTGTAATGCGACTCAGGCAGCTGCTCAATAAAATCATTCAGTTTCTAATAGTTTACATACACCTCTACCTCAATATAATGTGACCCAATATAACATGAATTTGGATTGAACGCGATAAAGCAGCACTCGGGGGGGTGGGGCTGCACACTCCGGCAGACCGAAGCAAGTTCGATATAACATGGTTTCACTTATAACACAGTAAGATTTTTTGGCTTCTGTGGACAGCGTTATATCAGGATAGAGGTATAGCCGTATTTTGCCATCAGGGCTTGGGAACTGGCAATTTGAAACTGAAGCATGGCCAAGGAGTATGCCTTCCTCCCCAAAAGGTCCAAGCACTTCCAGTCCCTATCATAGGCAGTGGACCTCATCTGTTATTGACAGCTGTGGGAATTAATAGTGCCCACCACAAAGGAGTTGGGTGAAGGGTGGTAGAAGTCTCTCTCTCATTGGGACATATTTTTTGTCTGCCTGCTCTCAGGTAGGTGACACTGATGCTGAGGTCTGTCAAATGGTTTTTGCAGGGTCCAGAATTATCTCGTTAATGGGTAGGGCAATTTTTGAGGCAGGGAATGGAGTATTTCAAGGAGACGAGGATGGTGGATGTCCTCGACTTCTTCTAGCGGTATTTGGAGAGTGTCTGCCACTCTCTGCCAGGTCCTGGAAGAGGCAAAAGTCATCCACCAGAGATGCTGGGGAAGGCATGACTGCCTCATCCAGGGAGGCATGACAGGGTCACCTCTTCCTCAACACTGCCCTCCTGTTCCTCCACGATTTCTTATCGAGGTTCTGAAACTCTGGATACTGAGACGGAAGTGGTGCACCTCAAGGGTTCTTGGGTGGGGCTAGAAGCTCGAGAGGCATGGTGGCTATATGCAGCCCAAGAGTACCAGATGGCCACTGGGGTGGTGGTGGCACAGAGCTCAGTGGTGGTTCCCATGGGTGGCTGTACCAAGATGACAGTGGTGGGGCCATCCGAGAGTATGCCTGGGGACTCTGTTGATATTGGGCACCATAAGGGCTTGGGAGGAGTACTGTGATGCCACCTCCTTCAGTTCACTATCTAAACCCTCACTAGAAAGCAGGGGAGCATGGCAGGGTAGAGGGGAAGATTCCCATTACGGGCACAGCCGGTACAGAGAAGAGGAGACTTCAGTACATCTGATACACGAAGGTCCCTTGAGTGTCGGAATACTGGCAGTACTGACTGACTCGGTGCCGTTAACAGTACTGGAGAGGTTGGGGAGGGATGAGGATCTTGCCCATACCAGTTGCTCTGGTGCGATAAGGCATCAATGACTATACTCTTGGAGAATCGCGTACCAGCAATGCCTTCTTAGCGGAGTGCTTATTCCTGTCCTTGCCTCACAGCACCATGGACTCTGTACCCATGCCCTTCAGGTTCGTAGACTTATCAATGGTACCTGCCACTATAGATTTTCGCAAGCCGTGGATACCAGGCTGGGATTGTTGCAGTGCTGTTGGTACCAAGGAAACCGAGTGTGCTGGAGACAGTTTGTGGCTATCTCAAAGCTCGCTAGACGTCCCACTCTCTTTTTCAACTACTTACGAGAGGGGTCAGTGGCTTGTTTCTTCAACCAACAGCGTTTAGATTTTGAGGGCTGTCGAAAAGACTCATGTCTGCCAGGTTACTTGTGGCAAAGGTCCAGAGAGGATCAGAGAGCCCTCTCCATTAACATGATCTTCTGTCTGAACTCTCTATCCTTACAAGGCCTGGGCCTGAGTTGCTGGCAGACACCACACTTTTGCTGAATGTGGCCTTCCCCAAGTGTATGCACCGAAAGTGCTTGTCTGTAACAAGATCACCTCTTTGCAAGAAAGGCCCTTCTTGAAGCCCCATGAACCAGGCATACCTCGTTGGGGGAAGGGTAAAACTATCACTACACTAAATACTACGAGGCTAACTACAGAAATGCAAAATCAAAAGCAATGGTCGTAATAGACTGTGAATAGCTCCGTCTCTAGCCAAGGGTGGTTGAGAAGGAACTGAGGGGGGTTAGCCCGTGCATGCTGACTAGCCTCATGACAAGACAGGAGGAGACACAGTACATGTGCAGGCTTAACGGACACTGCTACCAATGTTCTCTGATTAGCACTGCAAGATACAAACACACCTATGGTGTAGCACCCATAGGGACACTACTTGAAGAAGAACCTTCTCTTCTGTATGCAGACCATGCCACAGTATAGTAAAACCTGCCTTAGGGTATGTCTACACTACGGGATTAATCCGATTTTACAGAAACCGTTTTTTTAAAACGGATTGTATAAAGTTGAATGCACGCGGCCACACTAAGCACATTAATTCGGTGGTGTGCATCCACGTACCGAGGCTAGCGTCAATTTCTGGAGCGTTGCACTCTGGGTAGCTATCCCATAGTTCCCGCAGTCTCCCTCGTTCATTGGAATTCTGGGTTGAGATCCCAATGCATGAATGGGCAAAAACAGTGTCGCGGGTGATTCTGGGTAGATGTCGTCACTCAATCCTTCCTTCGTGAAAGCAATGGCAGACAATCATTTCGCACCCTTTTTTCCTGGATTGCCCTGGCAGATGCCATAGCATGGCAACCATGGAGCCTGTTTTGCTTTTTGTCACTGTCATCGTATGTGTACTGGATGCTGCTGGCAGACAGTACTGCAGTGCTACACAGCAGCACTCATTTGCCTTTGCAAGGTAGCAGAGATGGTTACCATCCCTACTGCACCATCTGCCATTGTAAATTGGCAATGAGATGATGGTTATCAGTCATTTTGCACCATTTGAAATCAGAAATTGGCAATGATGGTTATCAATCCTTTTGTACCATCTGCTGCTGTCATGGGTGCTCCTGGCTGGCCTCGCTGAGGTCGGCCGGGGGCGCATGGACAAAAATGGGAATGATTCCCCAGGTCATTCCCTTCTTTATGTTTTGTCTAAAAATAGAGTCAGTCCTGCCTAGAATATGGGGCAAGTGTACTAGAGGACCAAAGAGCACAGCTGCTCCGGGTCAGAGCCCCAGAGATCCCGCAGAAATGATGAGCTGCATGCCATTCACGGGGGGTGCCCTTGCAACAACCCCACCCGTTGCTTCCCTCCTCCCCCAACCCTCCTGGGCTACCATGGCAGTGTCCCCCCATTTGTGTGATGAAGTAATAAAGAATGCAGGAATAAGAAACACTGAGTTTTTAGTGAGATAAAATGAGAGGGAGGCAGCCTCCAGCTGCTGTGATAGTCCAGGGAGTACAGAATCTTCTTTAGACATGAAAGGGAGGAGGGGCTGATGGAGCTCAGCCTGCAGCTGCTATGATGAGGATGGTTACCAAGCCTTTTGTACCACCTGCCGGGAATGACCGGGAGTCATTCCCATTTTTACCCAGGTGCCCGGGGCCAACCTCACCGATGCCAGCCAGGAGCACTCACGGGCTGATGATGACGATGGCTACCAGCCATTTTGCACCATCTGCCATCGGGAAGGGGATGCTAGTGTTCAGCACTGCAGCACCCTGTCTATCAGCATCATGCAGTAGACATAGGGTAACACTGAAAAAAAGGCGAGAAAATTTTTTTCCCTTTTCTTTTGTGGTGGGGAGAAGGGTATAAATTGACGACATACACCCTGAAAAGCCCGGGAAAATGTTTTTGACCCTTCAGGCATTGGGAGCTCAGCCAAGAATGCAAATGCTTTTCGGGGACTGTGGGATAGCTGGAGTCCTCAGTACCCCCTCCCTCTATGAGCGTCCATTTGATTCTTTGGCTTTCCGTTACGCTTATCACGCAGCACTGCGCCGAGTCCCTGCTGTGGCCTCTGTCTATCATAGCCTGGAGATTTTTTCAAATGCTTTTTGTCATTTCATCTTCTGCAACGGAGCTGTGATAGAACAGATTTGTCTCCCCATACAGCGATCAGATCCAGTATCTCCCGTACAGTCCATACTGGAGCTCTTTTTGGATTTGGGACTGCACAGCCAACCGTGCTGATCAGAGCACCACGCTAGGCAAACAGGAAACTAAATTCAAAAGTTTGTGGGGCTTTTCCTATCTACCTGGCCAGTGCATCCGAGTTCGGATTGCTTTCCAGAGCAGTCAAAATGGTGCACCATGGGATACCGCACGGAGGCCAATACCGTCGAGTTGCGACCATACTAACCCTAATCCAATATGGCAATACCGATTTCAGCGCTACTCCCCTCATCGGGGAGGAGTACAGAAATCGGTTTAAAGAGCCCTTTATATCGATATAAAGGGCTTCGTTGTGTGGACGGGTGCAGGGTTAATTCGGTTTAACGCTGCTAAATTTGGTTTAAACATGTAGTGTAGACCAGGCCTTAGTGACCATTTCTGAAGAGAGACCATCTGTCACCAGCAACTATTTGCAGAGGCCATGGAACTTTTTCCCCTATAATTTAACTGTGAAGAAACGGTGAAGAGTGACTACCTGTCATCTGCGACCAGTGACCACATTTCTCCCTTCAGAGCTGGATGCCTGGCCAGCAGCCGCTGCTCTCTTCTCTGCCTTCAGTACTGAGTGGCTAGAGAGCAGTGTCTATTAGTTTTTTTCTGGACGTCATTTAACATGTCTAAGGCCACGTCCAGACTAGGAATTAAAATCGATTTTAGATACGCAACTTCAGCTACGAGAATAACGTAGCTGAAGTCGAATTTCTAAAATCGAGGTACTCACCAGTCTGGACGGCGCTCCATCGATGTCCGCGGCTCTCCGTGTCGATTCCGGAACTCCGTTCGGATTGATGGAGTTCCGGAATCGATGTAAGCGCGCTCGGGGATCGATACACCGCGTCCAGACTAGACGCGATATATCGATCCCCGAGCAATCGATTTTAACCCGCCGATGCCGCGGGTTAGTCTGGACGAGGGATAACTTATAAATGTCTAAATAGTTTGTGTTCAGAGTACCATAGAGATCAACTCTCTTGTTTTATACTTCAACTGGGGCAACACTGAGGGTAGGGGACTTGCAAAGGGCTATAGCCACTCCAAAATTTTCCTTTGCCATCCCTGCCCCATTGCCACCTCTCCCCACACAAAGGTCAAACTTTATGCAGAAGTAAGGGTGGCACAGTATGATATCAGCACCCTTACTGCCAGGAGCAGCAGAAAAGTTATAGGGGCTGATACGTACAACTTACTTGAACCACACACAAAGTGGCTGGGGACTGCCTGAGGATATGGCAAGGGATCCAGGACTGTTGCCCATATGGTGCAATCTTGCAAAGCTGGTTGAGCTCCTGGTCTGGCATCCATTCACAGACCCTATTGCTCTTTGCACAGGCTTATTAGCAACCAGGGGATACACTTTTCAACACCCTCCCTGGGAGGAAGTCACGCTGACTTGGACAGCTCAAGTGCAATAGGAGGTGGGCCATTCAGGCAGTGGAGAGAAGCTGAGTGTACCTCTTTGGAGCAGTTGGCTACATCAAGTCTCTGTGAAGGCTGTCAGAGGGGTTTTAAGCAAACAAACAAAAGAACAGGTCAAAAGAGGACCTGTAAGTTGTCCAGTCAGAAGTACTGACAGGACACAAAAGTCCAGTTATCATCTGTTGGGGCATCAAAACAGTGGGGTGGCTGCATGCAAACATCACCGCCAGCCTGCCGCCCACCAGCCTGGGGTAGGGGAAGGGAAGGCTGGGTCATCAACCCACACCAGTCCCTTCTCAGCCAGGGCCACCCCTACCTGCATATCGTGGGCAGGCAGGCTCCACATTAAATAACTCACTAGTCCTACAAACAGCCTCCTTCACTAAATAAGTCTGATGCAATCCCTAAGCACCATTTGTACTGTGCACTGAATGAGGCAGGGGCTATATAGAAAATAATATGTAATCCTGACCTAAAGGATGCCTCATAATGCTTATGGACAACGGGGTCAGATTAAGAATACACAGGCAGCCTAAATTCTGGCATTTCATAACTTCTGAGTGTTTGACTTTGCAAACTTAGTTTATTTTTATGTACAACACATTTTTTTAAAAAAGAAAACTAAAAATACTTTTACAGTATGGAACAATACTGATCCTATAGGTGTTATCAGCAGGGTTGGAATCTTTAATTCCTCAGCACAGAACTCTAACATTTGAGCTAACAGAGCCTAATACTACTAGCAGGTGCTATCTTCTATGTGGACCAGCCACAAGAAGCATTTCATTGTCAAAAGAATATTTTTAGCAAAGCAAGTAAGTAAGTAAACTGGACATGTGATTCATAAAATAGAATTTTCATCTCTTCACTGTTTGAAAAATATTGCAATATTTTTACCCTAGGATAGCTCAATTTGACCTAGAAATTCAAAACTGAACATACTCTATTACTCTGATAAGGACTAATGCATAGGTCCCCAATCTGTGGGGCACCCCCTCCCCCAGGGATGCACGGAGGTATGTTCGAGGGGTGCAGCTGAGGCCCAGGAGCCCAGCCCTCAAGGGGCACTGGCTGCCAGCCCCACACCCAGCTATGGCACCAGCCTCAGTCCCCCACCTCCCAGAGCCCACAGCCCTGCTCCTGGCCCTGGCTCCGGTGGACAGGCATGGACAGGGGTAAGGGCAAGGACAAGGTAAAAATTTGGGGACCACTGAACTAATGCCTTTGAGTGTTTTTGAAATTTTACAATTACATTTTTGAATTATTTAATATTTATGCACATCTTAGGCAAGTCTATATGGTCCAACACAGACAGTCCAATCTCTAACAACTTTGAAAGGTGATGTAGGTATTAATCACAGATTTCTAGTCTTTATTATGTCAGTGAAGAGTCTAAAGTTTACAGCCAAACTGAGCCTGTGGGGATTACGAGTGCCTAGGCTGCTACCTACACAGCTTTTTGAAACAGCAACAGTGTAAAACTGACAAACTAATAAGGGCTTGCCTACATGAACAGTTAGTTTGCAGCAAGCTAGGGATTAAATCTACCCCACACTAGCCTGCCCACAAACTAAGTGTCCGTGTGGACCATGCTGCCACACACTAAAAGTTCTGTAATGCTCTCTGATCTATTCCTGTTTCAAAGCGGAACAGATTAAAGTGTATAGGAGAACTTCTAGTGCACTGCAGCAGGGTCCACACAGACACTTAGTTAGGGTGACCAGGTGTCCGGTTTTTCACCACAACACCTGGTTGAAAAGGGATCTTGACAGCTCCAGTCAGCACTGCTGACCAGGCCATCAACTGTCTGGTTGGCAGGGCCACACAGCGGGGCTGGTAGACTCCCTGCTAGTCTCCATGCTGTGTGGCTCCCAGGAAGCAGCCAGCATGTTCCCCCTCCGGCTCCTACAGGTAGAGGTAGCCAGGGGGCTCTGCATGCTGCACCTGCCCTAAGCATCGCCACCTCAGCTCCCACTGGCTGAGAACCACGGCCAATGGGAGCTATGGGGGTGGCACCTGTGGACAGGGCAGCAGGCAGAACTGCCTGGCTGTCGCTCCGCCTAGGCGCCTGAGTGGGGGACATGCCGCTGCTTCTGGGAGCTGCTTGAGGTAAGCGCCGCCCAGAGCCTGTACTCCTGACCCCCTCTCGGGCCCCAGCCCCCTGCCCCAGGCCCAGCCCTGATCCCCCTCCCACACTCTGAACCCGTAGGAGCTCCAAGCGACCATACCTGCAGATGTTCAGGTAAACAAAGCGTCTCACGGCCTGCCAGGGGCTTACTCTGAACAAGCCATGAACCAAGTTTGGGAACCCTTGTTCTAGAATGATCCAGATCAAATCAAGTCTATGTCTTCTTAAAAAAAAAAAAAAGGGAGCATGAAAAACTTCAATTCTCAGAATGTTTTCTTTCCCTACCTCCACTATCATGCATAGTGTTTTTAAGACAGCCTTAAAGTGAATAAAATAAAACATTAATGTAAATAGAAACAACATAATTAAATGTAGGAATAAGTTTAGCAGGATAGCTGCAGTCTGTCAACTGAATTTCTATTGAAAATAGATTTAATACTTCAACATATTAAAAATTTAGAATATTTTGACTCCCTGCATTTGGCTTTTACATTAATGTAGAATGATCTTCTATAGAAGCTTTTTGCTTTTGTGGCATACCTAAGCACTTATGCCCTGCAGAGAAAGAATGAAGTCAACATTTTCAGCAAGAAAATCTACTTTACTTAATGCCAAAATAATGGAGAGAAATGTATGAAGTATTAATTCAATTTGAAGCAGAACTGACCTGTAAAGACAGAATTATCTATTTAAACCCATGTTATTGGCATGAAGCAGAAACATATTTGAAGAGACTTGAAACTTCTAAAATGTAAGTTAGTTCTGTGTATTCATATGCCAATGTCACAATAAGGAAAAAAGACTGAACCATTTCATATATATACACACCAACAATTTTAAATTCCCTAAATACTTCACCAAAACAACTTAAAAGTTCTTCCGCATCATTAAACATGTCAGTGAGAATCTGCTATTGTCTCATAGCTGACTGGAATTCTGTTATTAAATGAATAAATTCTTCTTAGACTGTGAACTGAATATATGAAAGTCTTTACAAGTTAGTCAAAATTGTTCAGACATGGTTCTGAAAAGAATGAACAATGTACACATCTACCCAGATATAACGCTGTCCGCAGGAGCCAAAAAAATCTTACCACGTTATAGGTGAAACCACATTATATCGAACTTGCTTTGATCCGACGGAGTGCTGCTTTACCACGTTATATCCGAATTCGTGTTATATTGGGTCACGTTATATCAGGGTAGAGGTGTACTAGAAAGTACAAGTATTTGTACAACAGGGAGTCTGCCTTATCCCTGCTGCACCACCAACTGGAAGCTGCCCACGATAAGCACTACCTGGCCAGAGCCCACATCCCTCATGCCCGCTGCCCCAGCCCAGAGCCTCTTCCTGCATACAAACTCCCTCCCAGATCCTGCACCCTCTCCTGCACCCAACCTCCTGCCCCAGCCCTGAGCATCCAGCAGGTCCTGGCAGCCTGCCGCTTCCTGCAGCTCCCACTGGCCAGGAACAGTGAACCACGGCCACTGGCAGCTGCAGGGGGCCAGGCCTGTGGACGGTCAACGTAAACAAAATGTCTCATGGCCTGCCAGCGGATTATCCTGCTGGAGCGCATGATAGAGCAGTGGTGGGCAACCTAAGAATTAAGGACCATCCAACAAGGGATCCCATTACATACACAATTAAGGACATAAAAGTATCAGAACCTACATCCATGAAAATAAGAGCACCTTTATAAACCATTGCTTCAATTCTGCAGTCAAACTAACTGTACGTCAAAGAAGCCAAACAGGAAGTTAATGTACCTGAACATTTTCTACGTAACTTATCTAAATGGTGGTGCAATACAAATTCATACTTAGCGCCTTACAGAAACTATCTTCATTAACTCCCTTAACATTTTCTGTAAGAAGTGATTACCAAGTTCAAGCATGCTTCTTTATTTTTTTCAAATGGGTACACTAAACAGACAAAGGTTAACAATATGATTGATACAGAGCAATTAAATACCATATATATTACAACTAAATTGTTGCAACCAATAAATTCTAAATCAAACTCTTTTAAGCAGCACAGTATAGATAACTATGTAAAAACCCATGCTGTTGTATGAGTACAATTCAGAGTGTCAAAAAAGCAGAAAATAGCTGAGAACTTAACAACTGGACAGTAACAGACCGTGAATCCCTGTAACAATTGAACCTGGCGATATTGTAAACAAAAGAACTCTCAACTATGCTTGTAGCTGTTTCCATCACTTCACACTGATTCGAACATTCTAGGCCTCATTGTGATGATCCTGGAATCTTTTTATTTACATAATTCATTTGTACTGTATTACATACTACCAACAGTCTAACAAACAACGTATACAGTATGCTCAATATGTCCTGGCCTGATTCTAGTCTGGAAAACTGAGTTCTGCCTACCTAGATTCTCTTACAGATTTTAATTGGATATAGTATGCTTCACTTCCTGTTCTAAATTTTGCACTGTTATACATTGTTAAACAGCAGCTGTATTTCACCCCAGAACACTCCGTAATGGATACAGTGATTCCTATGTACACTAGATACTTGGATTCTTCTCATATGAAAGGCACTATTAAAAACTCGAGTTCCCTAACTAATCACCACCTATTTTAGCATTATGAAATCACCTTATTGTCCTCCCACTGTAATTTTATCAATGATATTATCAAAACATTACTGAAACAAAATATTATTGCCAAATTTCAGGATTCAAAAATTATGAGTCAGGTTTCAGTCATGAGTAGCTTTAAAAAATCATAATTTAAAAAAAAAGTAAACTTCAGAGTCTTTATTTACCTTTGAGTTGAGCCTTTATTGTTCATATTTTCAGACTTCCCCTTCCCCTCCCCCAAAATGAAGGCTAGAATTTTTTTTTTTTTTTAATAAACAGGGAAAGTCAGATTCTCATTGTCACATGACTCAAGGAGCAGGGGCATTAAAAAAATCAAGTATCAGAATTGTGAACATACTATTGATGTAAAGGAAAAGATAATGCATTGCTTTCAAACACAGCACATATACAAATCGGTCAAATGCCAGTTTATTAAGACACTTGCACTCAAAACAGATATCCACACAATTCCAAGAATTGGACTTTTCTATAGCACTCAACACTTTTGTATATGAGCACGTCACACAGATGAATGAGTTTATTCTGACAAGAGAAACCATGTCACAGAAGGGGAACTGAGACACAAAGAGAACAACTTGTTCTCAGGAAATTTGTGGCAGGGCTGGAATAAGACATCAAATGTTCCGAGTACTACTCCAAAGTGAGCTAAGACAGGGAGGCTTGTTTTTAAAAAGTTGTAAATGCCAACAGAAAACCAGTTTTTATTCAGGGTTGAGGATGGGACAGACATAGCCTTTTTGAACTACAACAGAGTTGGGAGTTTCTATCTTGCTTCTGTGGAAATAGTGCTAAATTAGAGAACATAAGTTTAAGAAATCTTCCCTCGCCTTGCTTTGGCCAGTCTAACATCAGTTTCCACAGAAACCAAGTCAGTCAAAACCTAAAAAACTCACTTGTTAACTACAGTAACAAATGTGGGAAATATGAATTATGAAAACTTAGCTGAGAGCCATAGATTTCTAAATTTGGAGTGATTCAATTTAAATTTTTTAATTACAAATGAAGGGAACGTTCCTACTGCAACAGGAGTAATTTCTGGAAGGAAAATTAGTTAATTTATCCTGCCCTCGTAATCACACCAGATACCCACACAGTTTTAATTGGCCAGGAAAGTTTCAACGCCTCCTTTCATAACTTTATTTGTAACGTTCTCTTCGTCAGCATCCATAAATTATAAATTGTCAGAATGGACACAGATGGAGTGTCCAACCTGTTTTGAAAGCATCTATGACAGGTTAGAGAAGGCACCTCCCGCCAGGGCCAGCTATAGGCCAATTCCACCAATTCCCCCAAATCAGGCCCCGTGCCTAAGAGGGCCCCGTGCCCAGTGGCAGGGCCACCCAGAGTGGGGGGCTAGTGGCCAAGAATCCCTTCCCTGGCTAGAGGCGCCTTTTTAATTTTTACTCACCCGACGGCGCTCCGTGTCTTCGATGGCATTTCGGCGGCAGGTCCTTCACCTGCTCTGGGTCTTCAGTGACACTTTGGCAGCTAGTTCTTCAGTGCCACCGAAGACCCGGAGCAAGTGAAGGACTAGCCGCCGAAGACTCAGAGCGCCGCCCGGTGAGTACAAGCCCTACTTGGTTTTTTTACTTTTTTTTTTTTTTTAAGTCATCCCTGCCGGGGCCCCATCGAAACTGTTCGAATCAGGCCCCACACTTCCTAAAGCCGGCCCTGCCTCCCGCCACCACCACCCTGAATTCTGAGGGTTGGCCCTTCATACCAGTCAGTGATTTCAGAAGAGAAAGTCACCATAACATTCTCTCTGCTTAACTAGCAATGAAAAAATCTCATCCTCGATCTGCCAGATATATGATAAAAGCAACAAAGAGTCCTGTGGCACCTTATAGACTAACAGACATTTTGGAGCATAAGCTTTTGTGGGTGAATACCCACTTCATCAGACGCGTGCATCCCCCACGAAAGTTTATGCTCCAAAACATCTGTTAGTTTATAAGGTGCCACAGGACTCTGTTGCTTTTTACAGATCCAGACTAACACAGCTACCCCTCTGATACTAGGATATATGATGCTATTAATGCTAACAGCCAAAGGAACACATAAAACTGGTTTTGAGGTTGATATTGTATTAAATGAAAGTTTCTGAGAACATCAATGTCTGGAATCAGATATTTAACATCCTCGGACTCTATAGACCAGGGGTTGGCAACCTTTCAGAAGTGGTGTGCCGAATCTTCATTTATTCACTCTAATTTAAGGTTTAGCATGCCAGTAATACATTTGAAAGTTTTTAGAAGGTCTCTTTCTATAAGTCTATAATATATAACTAAACTATTGTTGTATGTAAAGTAAATAAGGTTTTTTTAAAATGTTTAAGAAGCTTCATTTAAAATTAAATTAAAATGCAGAGCCCCCCAGACCGGTGGCCAGGACCTGGGCAGCGTGAGTGACACTGAAAATCAGTTTGCGTGCCGTGCCATTGGTTGCATACCCCTGCTATAGACTATACTTACTCTAATGAATAATTTTTTTATAAGTTAGAATAAAGTGCAATCTCTTGATTTAGTCTTAGACCCGAGAATTTAATATAAGGAAGTCTTCTAAAAGGCAGAAGAGACCTTGAGGCATCTGCACTTTTACTAATCAGTCCTCAAACTACAAAGTACATGAACATTCTACCTTTTCAAATGAACTATCACCACAGAGACACGTTTGGAAAAGACCTTAGGCACAACTGAAAACTAAATGGGAGAATTCTGTACTGGTAACAATTCTCACCAGAATGGGTATGAACATTACTTCTTTTCAACAGGTTAGATTAAAAATGAAATTAAGTTTCTGAGGGTGAGAACTGCATATCAACGCTGTGAATGCAGAGATGACCAAAACTGAAGTTTAATCATTTAAAGTTTCACGTTATACCAAAAGTAATGTTCATTATGCATACAAATGGTGCTGTAGTTTTCCTCTTCAGGACTCTCTATAACACACTCATTTTTAAATAGCATCACCAAGAATGCGTCTTCTTTTGTGAAATTGTGATTATTTTAAACAGATATGGATATAAACTTCTAAATCTAAAACAGACCCAGGAAGAAATACACATTCAGTTGTAAGAGGCACCAAGCTTGTAGAAATAGCCATCTCCTTTTGGATGATCAACTAGACATTATTCAGTACCATTAACATTGAAAAAAATAAGCAGAACACAAAAGGATTTTCAAACAAATTCAAAAATCAGTTATATTCTGAGTGTTTAGCAACAAAGAAGTCTTTCCCTCATAGTACAACCTATATTATGCTGCTTCAGAAATGGTAAATTTATTTCCTTAAGATGCGAGAATACAATCATTTAACCCTTAAATGCCAATAATTTATGTGCAGTGTTAATGACCACCTTGATCGATCGGCGCGCTCTCTGTGAGAGCTGATGGACCAATCACAACATGTCATTCCTGTTGTTCTAGTCTAGCCAGTCCTTCAGCTACCTGCTGGCTCGGCTGTCAGTGGCACTGGATACCCGATCGACATAGCGCATCATAGTCCAAAACCCCTGAGTGACATGTCAGCCTCAGCCTTTGAAGTAGCTGGGATTACAGGCACATGCCACCGTGCCTGGTATTAATGACCAAGGTAATATAATGGTTCAACACCCTTGTATGCATGCCCTTCTATATTAGGAAGGTAACCTATAATTTATCAATCTGAAATCTAAAAAAGAGTTACCAAAATAAATGTTTTTATTTTCAAACAAAACCTAAATGTGGGGCCTAAATCTACACCCAGCAACTGTTGTCAGAAGTGCTGTCAGACTGTCAATGCATACTCCCTGCTCACAACAGGACCACATGCTTGGGATATGAGAACACAAATACACCTGCAATGGGGAAACAAACCCAATAAAAAGTTTCAGAGCTGACTATGCAGCAGAATAACTGATTGTTTTTTTAACTTTACTGGATAGATAACTTTTGGGCCTGTCACTGCCTCCAGTGTACCTTGAATCTAGAAAATTGAACTGAGCAACTGAGCACTAGAAGCATGTGTTCGTTCTTCCCATCCACATCCAGCAGAGGGAGACTTGGCTGTCTAGCCTGCTTTACATCGTGAGTCTGTTTTTGTTAAATGGGGGTATTTAAATGTCCTGCTGTCAATCAAAACGTACTTCCTACAATCACAACCAGCTCCTCTGTAAATATCCCAGCGCTTGGTTTCTACAAATAACAGGACTCCAAACCTGAGCCAGGCAGCTGGGGTCAGAACCGAACAGCCAGTTGAGCCGCCGAGCCCCCAACTTGTTTCTTTGTTTAAATGTCCGTGAATATCCCACCACCACCACACACACACACACACCGTTGCTGCTTCGGGCCTCTCTCACGCACAGTTTACAAAACACACACGAGCCGGCCGCGGCTGGGGAAGCCGCTTGGGACCGGACAAGAAACGTCAAACCCAGGAAAGGCAGGAACGGACCCAAAACACGAAGCGAGCCACGAAGCCCAGGCACGGCCGCCGCCGGGAGTCCCGACCCGGGGCAGGCACTAGGGAAGAGGACGTTATCCCTCACCCCCTCTCCCCCACCCCTGCATGATAGAGGCAACCGGGGGGAATTCCCACACCCACACCCACATTTAGCGCCCACTCCCCCCTGCGAGCCAACTTCTGGGCAGCTGCTGCCCCCCGCTCTCCGGCGGCCTGAGAGCCCCTCATCTGTTGCTCCCTTGACTTTGCTGGGTGACACCCCCCCGGTGCCGGGCCAGAGTCCCCCACACGCGGCTCCCCGTGGGGGCGGGGAGCGGGGTTATGCCGCTCGGTGGCGAGGGGCAAGAGGGCATCTGGGGGCGGGGGAGCTCGCAGCTGCCCTGCCAGGAGATCCGGGCGCAGAGGCGCGAGGGGTCCCCGCCGGGGGTCCGCATCCCCCCATTGTTTCCCTCTGGTAGCGGCTGTTGTGACCGGGGTTGCTGCCACCCCCGGGCTGTTCCCCTCATCTCCCCCCTCCCACGGCGCCGGCGGGGGCTCCCCTCGCCCCGCGGGCTCCCGGCCCCTACCTGCCGTGGAACCAGTCCTTGCAGATGTCGCACTCGATCATGAAGCGGCTCACGTCGTAGGGCTCCCGGCACACACAGTACACAGGGGTCGCGGTCGCCGCCGCCGCTCCGGCCATCTTTAAAGAACTCACTGCCTGAGCCGCCCTCCCCCTCCAACAGCCGCCGCCAGCGGCACCAATAACAACAGCGCGCGCGCGCCAGCGGCGACACGAGCGAGAGCGCGCGCGCGTGCGGCCCACACAGTCATTTAGCCAGTGAACGCTCCACAGCTGAGCATGCGCGCCTGGGAACTTCGCCTCCCGAGAGCAGCAGCAGCAGCAGCAGCAGCAGCAGCTCGGAGACGTACGAGCGGATGCGACACTTGAGCGTGCCCGCCAGCCGTCTACGCTATATTGGATGCGCGACAGAAAAGCACGTGCCACAACTCCCTCTGGAGGCGGAGCAGGCAGGCGGCTAGGGCACGCGCTCGCTCCTCCCCCCTCCCTTCCCCCGCGTGACAGTTCCGGGCGGGGGAGGGGGCTAGAGATGGGGAGCGAAGGGTTCCGCGAGGACACAGAGAGAAAGAGCTCGAGCGCCGGGAGGGGGGAAGCGCCGGCTCCCTTATGTAACCGAGCGGGGCAGACGGGGCTGCCGCCTCCCCTCTACGGAAAGTGCCGACAGCTACCGGACTTGCCCGAAGTTCTAGACTTTGTTTTTTTCCACGCTTGTGAATGAGACCCGGGGGGGGGGTCCCCTATCGCGGGGGCGGCGCGGCAGTGCCCGCGGCACCTGGGCACGGGGGGTGGGGGAGTGGCTGGCGTTATAGGGACACTAGAGTCTGGCGGCTCGGGACATTGCTGGGATTTCCATGAGGCCTGCCTGGTGCAATACAGGACACATGGTTGCTGGCGCCAGGTGGCACAAGCCATTTGCTGGGAGTCCAGTGTTGCTATAGGGACACGGGGTTTGGCATGAGGCAGCACCGAGCATCTGCTCAGAAGCTGGCCGCAGGGCACCACGCTATGGGGCAGTGGAGTTCAGCCTGTGGTTTCCAGCCCCCTAGGGGTCCGTGTACTATGTCTAAGATTTCCAGAGGGGTGATCACTCTTGAAATGTTTTAGGGGTCCTCAGATTAAAAAAGGTTGAAAACCACTGTGACATGCAGGAGGGCTAAAAATTGATTTTATAACGCTACACGAAAACCCAATTTTTTAATTTAAATTGCACTTTTATTTTTTTTACATAATATTTTTCCATTTAAAAATAAACCCAATTAAAATGAAATCTGATTTTAATACAAAATATGTTAAGGCCTACAGTTATAATCTTTTAAGACATTACATTAAAAATATGCTTAATCCATGAGTCTGTATCAAACACTTTTCCATTAAAGGCATCTTTTCTGTATAAAGAAAGAATTGGGAGTAAAACATCTAGGGTTTATGATCAAGGTTTAAATAGGGCACAATAGGTCACATACTGTCTTAAGGGGTTGATCCTGTCACTGTGCTACTGGGTGAAAGAAAAAGGCATTTGGACCTGACCTCTGACTACAGGAAACATCTTTATGATCTCATCAAGCTCATCCATTCAGCTCACCTGGATGCTCTCCTGCTCCTGTTTGATAGCTTTTCCCAATGTGACACCTGATTGGCTCAATACTCATATTATGAATATTATGACTTCACCCACTTTCAGTCCAGCTCATGATAAAACACTGATCTGCCCAGTAACTACCAGCCCTTGCTTCTGGATGGGTCTGGCCACGTCAAGCAAATTACATTGCTCTGTTTCCATGCATGTGTACACAGAGAGCCAAACAGCAATCCATTCATTTCTCAACTCCCTTTCAGTCTCCAAACAAATAAAATACTATAGTGCAAAAGGTATGTAGGTTATGCTAGCAAAAGTCTTGGATTGTTGTTTGTTCTTTTGGTTTTTTGGATGGGAGGGGGAATATAACAAGGAAGAAGAAGCAGAGTATTCTTCAGAATGCAGCCTCTAGTGTTGATTTCAGTACCTGGGAACTGGAGAAAAAAAAACTGACATGGCTGAGGGTAATAAAAAAAAACACCCTATTTGGGGATGCTTTCAAGAAATCCTGTACCAGTGGGTAAAAAGAGAACACATGTCAAATGTAAACAGTGCAACAAAGAGATGCAAGGCCTGGTTGTCAGAATGAAAGAACTTTATGAAAAATGCTCCTCAGAAGGCACTGACTTTGAAGAATATGATGTGGACATAGCTGAACAATCTGGATCAGCTGGTTAGTAAACTTATTTTTGCACCCTTCTTATGGCTTGCCTACCATGTCTTACAATGCTAGTAAATGATTACATGATTGTTATACATTTGAGTTTTGGGTGAATTATGTATGAATTTCAAAATGTTTGTGTTCAACATATAACTGGTATGTTAGTTTGTAGGACAGGGATTTATCAATTACATTTCTACTGTCACTGCTGGTCTTGTGAAATGATTTTTATTGCTCAATATAATTAAACATCTTAGGTGAAGATTTCCTGTCTAAAAGTAAAGTTTTATTAGGCATTTATGAATTTTAACATTTAAAAAAAAATCAAGCTGTTTGGTATGTTAGATATAAGAACTTAAATAGATTCAGATAATCCTTATGGTTTATTAATTATTTTCCTCATAAAAATAGGTGTAGAATAACTTTTATAATTTAAATAGTAGTACAGACAACTGCAGTAGGAGGAATATTTCCTTTACAATTTTTTTTAAAAGCAATGTACTGGATAATACTCAATACATGAGTGACTTTTTTTACCATTTTTTTTCAGGTTCCAGCTCAGGCAAAAGGAATATGAACTGCCATAATCTGCAGTGTCTACAATTTCAGAATCATCTGTTGATACCACTAGGGCTGCAACTAAACAGACATCAGACAGTAAATTACCTGTATTAAAAAAAGACTCTTCGTCATCCAGTAAAACCATGAATGAGTTTATAATCAGGACCAGCAAATCTAGAAGAAGATAACGTAGGGAACCTGAAAGATATATGGGTGCAGTGCCCAACTGGTGCATCCTCTAGGCCAGTGGGTCTCAAACTTTTGTACTGGTGACCCCTTTCACATAGCAACCCTCTGAGCCCGACCCCCCCTATAAATTAAAAACACTTTTTAATATATTTAATACCATTATAAATGCTGGGGGGCAAAGCCGGGTTTAGGGTGGAGGCTGACAGCTCACAACTCCGCTTGTAATAACCCTGACCCCCAGTTTGAGAACCCCTGTTCTAGCCAAAATTTAAGTACAACTCCAGGAGTAAAAAGAAAGTAGTGTTGAAATTGCCGAGTACTTGTGTAACAGCCACTTTGCTTCAGCTTCCCCAAAGAGAGCAGGAGGAACCAAACTAATTCTCTCCCAAGATGTATGATGGAATTCAGTGGTTGACTGTTTTGAGCTGTTTATTAAGAACTGGCCTATTCTGATGAAAATTTGTGAAGAAAATTGTGACAAAATAGATAGGATTATCATAGACAAAATAGTCAGCATCGGACTAAAGAGAAATGTGTAAGACATGCTGACGTTACTGAAACCTATTTCCATAGCCTTGGACAAACTTCTTAGTGTATGTGCAACATGCCTCAGGTGGCACATCACCAGGATTCATCACCGAATTTTGGTCTACTGGTTGGATCATTAGCTTCTCCGGCCCAGGACAGGTACTGACGGGGAGTGCAATGTGAATGCTGATCCATGCCTTCTTTGGGCAAACTCTAGAAAGATTACTGTTGTGTTGCTGACACTGTTAAAATTTGGAAAGAACTGCAAGAGACACTGAAGAAAGAATACCCAACAACAAAGTTAAACTGCAGGCAGTAAAGAAGTAAATGAATCAAGCACTTACTCTACCGATTTTCCATGCCATTATTTTCAATCAAAAGTATCAGGGACCAGGGTAGATGCCTAACTGCTGAAGAACATACTGCTGTTATAACATGGACATCTAATAATCACCCCTCAGTCATTCCAACTATAATAAATATCAAGGCTGGAGGTGAACCACTCAAGCAGTACCTGTTTTCTGTTGATGTTTTAAAGAAAGTCACACCATTGAACTGGCTAAGCACCTGGGACCAGAGTTAGTTGAAGTGCTAAATCAGCTTTTGACAGCAACAGCTTTTTCTGCAGGCACAGAATATTTTCTTCATTTGGACTAATTCACTCAAAGTTGAGAAATCGATTGGGAGTTGAAAAAGCTGGAAAACTTGTCTCTCTCTTCCAGTCTATGAATAAAAATGAGGAGGAAGGGGATGTGATCTACTAGTTTTATAAGTCTGAAGGACAGCCTAAGTAATTTACAAAACTGATGTCTCATTTTCAAGAAACTTAGGGAGTAGGAACTTAAACTCCAGTCACTTTCACTTAGGCATATTTGAAAATTTTCTGAGGCTGACCTGAAATAATCAATTTAATTCAATGACTACAGTTAATCCCACTGCTCCTTTAATAGATCACATAGTTGTAAATGTGAAATTAAAAAAGAAATGTATTTGTTTTGTTTAAGAAAAATAAATGTTAGATATTGTGCATTTAATTAAATTCCAGTTACCATTCTAATGCAGCTTGTCACAAAACATAAGCAAAAACTTAATTATCTAATAAGAAATATCTTTCACTATTTTCTTGCATACTAAATATGTACAATTACTCTGAATCTGAAAATATTAAGCTATATCACTACTTAAATAAATGTATATAGTGTACCTTCTCAAGGGGCAAAATAATACACTAAACTTAGTGCAAAGGCCCGACCTAGTTGTAAATCAGCATGGTTTGAGGTTTCAGAGTAGCAGCCGTTTTAGTCTGTATCCACAAAAAGAGCAGGAGTACTTGTGGCACCTTAGAGACTAACAAATTTATTTCAGCATGAGCTTTCATGAGCTACAGCTCACTTCTTCAGATGCATAGAATGGAACACACAGACAGGAGATATTTATACATACAGAGAACATGAAAAGGTGGAGGTATGCATACTAACAGGAAGAGTCTAATCAATTGAGAAGAGCTATCGTCAGCAGGAGAAAAAAAACTTTTGAAGTGATAATTAAGATGACCCATAGAGGGTGTGAGGAGAACTTAACAGAGGGAAATAGATTCAATTAGTGTAATGACCCAACCATTCCCAGTTTCTGTTTAAGCCTGAGTTAATTGTATCTAATTTGCATATTAATTTGAGTTCAGCAGTCTCTCTTTGGAGTCTGTGTTTGAAGTTTTTTTGTTGCAAAATTGCCAACTTCAAGTCTATCACTGAGTGGTTAGAGAGGTTGAAGTGTTCTCCCACTGGTTTTTGAATGTTATGATTACTGATGCTAGATTTGTGTCCATTTATTCTTTTGCATAGAGACTGTCCGGTTTGGCCAATGTACATGGCAGAGGGGCATTGCTGGCACATGATGGCATATATCATGTTGGTAGATGTGCAGATGAACGAGCCCCTGATGGTGTGGCTGATGTGATTAGGTCCTATGATGGGTGTCACTTGAATAGATATGTGGACAGAACTGGCATCTGGCTTTGTTGCAAGGATAGGTTCCTGGGTTAGTGTTTATGTAGTATGATGTGCCGTTGCTGGTGAGTATTTGCTCCAGATTGGGAGGCTGTCTGTAAGCGAGGACTGGCCTGTCTCCCAAGATCTGTGAGAGTGAGGGATCATCTTTAAGGATAGGTTGTAGATCTTTGATGATGCGCTGGAGAGGTTTTAGTTGGGGGCTGTAGGTGATGGCTAGTGGCATTTTGTTATTTTCTTTGTTGGGCCTGTCCTGTAGTAGGTGGCTTCTGGGTACTCTTCTGGTTCTGTCTGGTAGATGATAGCTCATCTCAATTAATTAGTCTCTTCCTGTTGGTATGCATACCTCCACCTTTTCATGTTCTCTGTATGTATAAATATCTCCTGTCTGTGTGTTCCATTCTATGCATCCGAAGAAGTGAGCTGTAGCTCATGAAAGCTCATGCTGAAATACATTTGTTAGTCTCTAAGGTGCCACAAGTACTCCTGTTCTTTTCATGGTTTGAGGGTGAAACGAACTAAAGAGAATTCACCTTTCTTTAGAAAATAACTGCAGTACAAACAGAAAAGTTTATTAAAATTTATTTAAATTGAAGCTTTCTACTTGGTGGTTTAAATCATCTTAGTTTAAATCAGTCCACCCTGGAACAGGTAGGACCTGGTGTGAGGAGGCATAGGGCATCTGTTGGGAGGGGCACAGCATTATAGGGACATGTAGGGCTTGGCACCGAGCAGCACAGGGCACTTACTGTAACACCTACAGGGCATGGTGCTATAGGGATATATAAAGCCTGGCACTAGGCAACACAGGGTGTTTGCTAGGAAGTCCATAGGGCATGGCACTGTAGGGACATACAGGGCATTGACTCATAGAATTTAAGAGCAGTTGGGAACATCATGATCATCTAGTCTGACCTGCTCATCGCAGGCCATAGGGCCTCACACACACACTCTTATAATAGGCCCATCACCTCTGGCTGAGTTACAGAAGTCCTCAAATCTTGATTTAAAGATTTCAAGTTATAGAGAATCCACCATTTACTCTAGTTCAGCCCATGCCCCACGATGCAGCGGAAGAGGAAAAATCCTCAAGGTTTGCCAGTGTGACCTGGGGAAAGATTCCTTCCAGACCCAAAATATCAGATCAGTTAGACCCTGAGCATGTGGGCAAGACCCACATTTCCAGACCCCTGGAAAATAATTCTCTGTAATAACTCAGAAACCTCCCCATCTAGTGTCCCATCTCCATCCATTTAAGATATTTGCTAATAGCAGTCACAGATGGGCCTTACGCCACAGTAGGTAATCTCATAATACCATCCCCTCAGTCTTGAAACAAGTTGCAATTTTTGCCACCACTACTCCCCTGAGAAGGCTGCTGTAGAACTTCCCTCTGATGGATGGAAACCTTCATCTAATTTCAAGCCTAAACTTATTAATAGTCAGTTTGTAGCCATTTGTTCTTATGCCAATATTGGGCTTAATTTAAATAATTCCTCTCTCTCCCTGGTGTTTATTCCTCTGATGTATTTATAGAAAGCAATCATATCCCCCTCAATTTTCATTTTGTTAGGCTAAACAAGCCAAACTCCTGAAGTTTCCTTTCATAAGGTAAGTTTTCCATTTCTCTGATTGTCCTCGTAGTTCTTCTCTGCCACTGTTCCACTTTGAATTCATTATTCTTAAACATTGGAGACCTCAGCTGCATGCAGCATTCCAGGTGAGGTCTCACCAGCGCCTTGTATAATGGTAATAACACGTCCCTATCTGTACTAGAATTACTCTAGACGAGACACGATAAATCAATCCCTGATACATCGAACACTATCCACCGATTTGGCAGGTAGAATAGACGTATCCTTAGATACCACTGCGATATAAGAACCCACAGAGCTTGCAAATGCTTTTTGATTACTAGCATTGCTATCTTTCAGAATTTGGTTTGCAAGTTAAAAAAAAAAATGATGTCATACCTCAGTGGAAAATTTTTACCAATCTGAAGTAAAATTTAGAAATTTTAATGTTCTTCACATTAGATAAATTTGGGACTACCTTCCAAAACAAGCTGAAGGAACTACTGCTGAGGGCAGTTACAAGAGAGGGACACTTTAGTATTTTTCTGTGACAAAGAAAAATCGTTGCAGCGTGTGAAGAAAGAAAGTTCTTCCTTTTGAAATGGTGAAGGATTTCTAACCCCTCTGCCCCCCTACCATGTGTTTGAAGAAAGGAACAGATTGCTGTGGTATATTTGCATTTCTTTACATTGCCCAATATCTTCTCTATAAGGGAGCCATTTAAAATAGGAGGAAGTTATGGGACACAATGGACTGTACAGTGTATGGTCTTGAATAAGCCTCAAAGAGCTAGCAACAGAAGAAAAAAAACTTTGAGTGAACCTATGTATAGAACGTTACAGTTATTCAGTTATTTTAATTTTCAGCATCTATCCGTGACATAAAGTCGTTCTGAATATTTAAAACAAACTATTTCATATGGTTTAAGATTACAAAGCATTATTTAACTAATCAATATTAATCTCACACAAAGAACTTTATAAGTGTGTAGTCACATCAGTGATGTGAGTATATTACATTTCAAGAATATTAGTTTTCAAATTAAAAAAAAATATTAGAATCCCAGAAAATTCAGTTAAGGTTACACTTCTCAAGCAAGCCTCCTAAACAACCGTCACTCTGCCCTTCCCTTAGGGTGACCAGACAGCAAATGTGAAAAATTGGGATGGGTAGGGGGGTAATAGGAACCTATATAAGAAAAAGACCTAAAAATCAGGACTGTCCCTGTAAAATCGGGACATCTGGTCACCCTACCTTCCCTTCTCCCCCATACAGATGCCCTGTGAAAATCAGAAACTCATATTAGAGATATGCTGAGATGGGAAGTGGGCTGTCAGGAGCTGAGGGATAGAGAGGCATGCAGGAGCCACTCAATGGGACTGGAGAAGGGGAAGCACTAGCACTTACCTTTTTTTTCCAGTCAGTGAACCGACTGTTGTTTCCAGAAATAAAACTGACTTCCGATGAACCATGTAAGGTTTGTCAGCTGCAGAAGCATGGGATGTTGTAATGCTTTCCCCTGCCTTCTACATCGTGAGCTGATTCTGAATACGATCTCCAATCATCAGCTCTTTGGTGTGGCTGCCAGGAGCAGAGGGAGCCCATTTACTTCTGTGCACAGCACCTGCAGTGATCTGATAACTTAAGGAAGTTGTGACAGATGTGGCAGTTTCCTGCAATATCCTTGAAAAGCCTTACTGAATTAAGTTTAAATATCCTTGGAGTTCATGGTTTTAAATGCAAACCTTATATATTATTGTGGGCCTGGATGATCAACGGACTATATTGAGCAATATGGCAGATGAAAATTAGTCTTTTGGAACAATACGTGTGAAGTGGATTTCCTAGGAAATATCATGGGGGAGGGGAGAGGGTTGGAAAGCAAAATCCTTATGCTAAAACCTAGCCTTTTGAAGCTATGCCCTGAGAAAGGGACCACTGATTACCTGTTCCCAGAATCTGAATATCAAAGGCTCCGGCTGTATAAAGGAAAAACTAATCTACACATGGGACTAACCTAAGCTGAGACGGTTACGAGTTTGTAATCACAGAAAAAACTCCTGGTGGGGTTTGAAGGACAACTCTTCCCAAAACCCAGGCTGGAGTTGGAGGGTAATCTCTGGTAAGCTTATTAGCATGTGTGTAGGTTCTTTTATTGTTTTTAATATCTTTTCTCTGTAAGAATAAATGTGCTTGCTTAGCAAGAACTGTGTGGTAATTTATAACTGTGAGCAAGTATGCTGTTTTCAGCCTCTGGAGAGAGAGCAAAGTGCAGATGCTAGCCTGTTTAGTCAGTCTGGCTTGCTGGGAATAACACTGTGTAGGCAGGAAACTGTGCAACCTGAAAAAACCCCAGTCAGGAGGGAAAGACATGTGGGTCTCTATGATGGGGTCTGCTTACCCCGCACTAGCCCAGACAGGGTTAAGCCCCAGATATTGACAGCAGAAGTCCCGCCTCCCTGGGAAGACTGGGCATGCTCCAAGTGCTCTAGTAGTATAAAGAGAGGGAGACCAGCTTGTTCTGGACTGGAGGTTACAGGGGAAGGACCTGCCTGGGAAGCTCCTGTGGAGTGCCAGCCACAGCCTGTGGGAGCGCCAGGAATCAAAGCTATCCACGGCCCACCTGCATCCTGGTGACTGGAGGAAACCCTGAAGATGACCGGCCCTGCCGAACACAGAGGACCCAACACCTCAAGGGAAACCCCACCGCAGACTCTGGTAGGAAGTGACCCAGGGAGGGTGATGGAGTGGTACCTCCCGCCCGGGGAAGCTCAGCATGTTTTGGTAGGACCCCCCCGCTGAGTCAGTGGCAAGCCGCTATGCCATTGTTAGGGCCCTGGGTTGGAGCCTGATGCAGTCGAGTGGGCCCAAGCCCCCCTACTGGGGCAGTTACACCCCATAAGGGGCACCCCAACACTATAGACTCTGGTCACTAAGGTACGCTGCCCTGCACTGAAAGGTGGTGCTATAGACTTAGCCGCTGGACCACGCTGCCCTGTACTAAAAGGCTGCTTCATGGACTGTGACTGATAGCCCCTGACCCTAGGGGTGTGGACCTTCATACATGGTGGAGAATGTGGATAAGACCCAGGACCTGCTAAAAGGTCCAATGCCAGGAATCTAGATGACAGGAGCCCCATTGTCGTCTAAGATGGATACAGAGAAGCTTCTAAAGGGGTTGCTGGGGAATCAGCAAGAGCAGACTCCCAACAGCAACAGCAGCAGGCTTACATGATGCAGCAGATGGCCAGTCAGCAGCAGTTAAAGATGATCCAGCACTAGGAACAACAGCAGCAACTCCTTCGAGAGCTGGCTGCCCATCAAGAATTACAACAAGAAAGCCTAGTCCAACAAGTGGCAACTCTGCTGTGCCTGCCAGGAGTGCCAGCCCCCACACACACAGGAGCGGGATCTGGAGACTCTGGTGGGGCTGCCGGTTCGCCTCACTAAGATGGGACCATGTGATGATCCCGAGGCATTCCTGGTCACGTTCAAGCAGGTCACCACCGCTGCTCGGTCGCCCCCGAAACACTGGGCCACCAAGCTAGCCCCTTATTTGACGAGACGAGCGCATATGGCCTACCGTAACCTTGAGAGGCCCTGGTGTACCTCCGGGTGAAAGCGGCCGTTTTATACCATACTGGCATTAGCCCTGAGATGTACTGCCAGTACCTCCGTAAAGAATGGTGCCCTCCTGGGGCTCAACCTCGGGCCGTGGCCCAACGGGTACAGGATCTCTGTTGGAGATGGTTGGAGCCAGAAGGCTTGACCAGGCCTCAGGTGGCAGAGATGGTGGCACTCGTACAGTTCACCCAGATCCTCCTGGCAGGAGGGAAGGCATGGGTGCAACATCACCAACCGGCGACCTTGTCAGCAGCCGTGGGCCTGATGGAGGACTACCTGGCGGCCGAGGAAGCTGAGGCCCCATGGAGGTCTGGAAACCTGAGCAGCAGAGACGGGCCAGACAAGGGAAGCCTTCAGGGAGCGGAGGCTCGGAAATCTCCGTCCAACACCCGTTCCGCACCCACTAAGCCTCCCAGCCCTGAACCAAGACACAGGGTCATTCAGACTCCAATTCGAAGGGAATGGCCCCACAAGGAGGGCAGAGCCTGCCAAGGGAAGGCCTTGGATCTCAGAAGGCCGGAATCACTGCTGGGAGCGCGGACAAGAGGGACATTTTCAGCAGGAAAGCCCCTTCATGGATTGCAACTATGAGCAAGTGTGGGTTGCCGGACACAGAGCCCAGAAAACACGGCTGGGAAAATTAGTGATCCCTGTGTGGTTCGAGGGGACCCCCACAAATGCTCTTGTGGACTCGGGATGCAGTCAGACCCTCTTACGGGAGGGGCTGGTCCTGGACCTTAGACTCTCGGGCGAGAAAATACACCTACAGTGTGTCCTTGGGGACATCCGCCCTTACCCCACAGCCTGGGTGAGGATCGAGATTGGCCAGCGGGAGGAAGTCTTCCTTGTGGGCGTGGCCCCCAGATTGGCCTACCCCATAGTGCTGGGGCGAGATTGCCCAGAATTTAGGGAGGTCCTCCAGCAATATCAACCACCCACTCCACGAATGGAAGGGGCTACATCTCCAGGGACAGGACTGCTCAGACACACACCGGAGGCAGACCCAGGGAAGGGACGTCTGCAGTGAGGAAGGTGCCTGCCAACACCCAACCTCCATCCATGGAAGATGCGCAGATAGACCTGGAGTGGGATATTGACTTCGTGAGAGAGCAGAGAGAAGACCTGACCCTGAGTAGGACCTGGGAACAGGCCACCGTCCCCGGCCCTGGAGAGGACACACCTCCGAGACCTCCGCAGGGGTCCCGGTTTGAGATCCAGCAGGACCACCTATATTGGGTGGTACAGGAAACACAGACACCTGACCCACTCTGTCAGCTCTTGGTTCCCCGGAGGTTGCAATGAGGTCTTCTACAGTTAGCACATGCAAACTCCTGAGCAGGACACCTGGGGCAGGAAAAGACCCTTCAGAAGGTGGCCCGCCGATTATTTATTTTATTTTTTTTTTGGACTGGCATTCATCAAGAGGTCCGGGAGTATTGCACATCTTGCCTGGAATGCCAGTGGGCCAGATCAAAGGGTGTACCCCAAGCCTCGTTAGTACCCTTGTCCATGGTTGGGGTACCCTTTGAATGCATTGGAATGGACTTGGTTGGGCCCTTAGAAAGACACAAGACAGGGAATCTATTTATTTTAGTGATCGTGGACTACGCAACACATTACCCTGAGGCTGTTCCCCTCCGAGCAACCACGGCACTGGTGACTGCCGCCAAACCTGTGAAGGTCTTCACTAGGGTTGGGATACCTGCGGAGATCCTGACTGACCAGGTTACTAACGTATCCTCTAAACTGATAGCAGAGCTGTGCCGCCTCCTGAATATACAGACACTCCAAACGTCGGTTTACCATCCACAAACTGATGGTCTAGTGGAGCGTTTTAATAGTACCCTGAAGTCCATGTTGCAGAAGTTTGTGGAGAAAGACCCCAGCCATTGGGATACACTATTGCCAGCCCTACTGTTCGCCATAAGGGAGGTACCCCAAGCGTCAACTGGGTTCTCGCCCTTTGAACTCTTGTATGGCAGGCAGCAGTGAGGGATCCTGGCCCTCCTGAGGGAAGACTGGGAGGCACAGGAGACGTGAATCCTTGGAACCACCCAGTATGTGTTATATCTCTGAGAACAGCTTCAAGCCTTGGGGGCTTTCGCCCTGGAGAACCTGCTGCGGGCCCAAGAGACGCAGCTCATAAAGGATTTCCCCAACATGCTATCAACCTGCCAGGGATTAACCCACCTTATGAGCCATCATATCGCGACGACACCCCATAAGAGGTGCCCTGATGCTATAGACTCTGGCCACTAGGCCACGCTGCCCTGCACCAAAGGGCTGCTTTATGGACTCTGGCCATTAGGCCCCACTGCCCTGCACCGAAGGGTGGCACTATAGACTCTGGTCGCTAGCCCATGCTGCCCTGACCCTAGGGCATGGACCTTCACAGTCTCCATCCAAGAGAAGTGATGGCTGGGAGCCATAAGCCTAAGAGTGGGTCCCCTTGCAGGGGGGGAATTCAAGTGCAGTTGTCCTAAACTGTGACAAAAGTATTTTCATAAAATGGCAAACCGTTATTTGTTCACCATGTGGCCTCAATGAAAGTGGTCAGGCAACGGTCATGGAAACACAATGAAGCATTAGCTGACTGTGTGTTTTGGAGAACCCACTTACCCATGCAAGGATTATCTTTGGCACATTATATGGCTGTAATAGGTCTGCAGTTCCACTTTTCCTTGGGAGATCAGTGAGCTCTGAGACACATCTAAATAAGTTATAAGGAGCCTAGAAAGGTCCATTGCTCTTGTACTGTTTGGATGGTTTTGTAATGACTTTAACTGTTGTGGAACTCCCAAAGTACATTTTAAGGCTATTCCATACTTTATAAAATCAGCCTTCATCTCATGGTAGAAAAGAAATGTTGACACCTGATATGCTGCTCTGGGGAAGAGACTATAGTTTAAACCCAAATATTTCAGCCTTCTTGGAATCACCTTTTTCCTATAGTTCTTACTGCTTTGTCAGTGAAGCACTTGAAAATTCTTAATAAGGTATTTTCACTAACCTTGGTTTTCCATCTGCTTGGAAAAGCTTGTATTTTTTAGTCTGCTAGCCGGCAGATAGCATCTCAAGGGGTGTAGATTATGCTTCCACAGAGGAACCTGCCCCAATAATCTTATCTTCCATAATAATAATAATAGCAAATAAATAGTAGAACAATAACAATTATGATGTGGCAGTGCATGCTACCATGGTCATTATGGTTATAGAATCATATCCAACATTTGTACTTTACATCCCTTGTCATACGTCACCAGCAACAGCAAAAATTCCTATACTTGCATTTGGGTAGGGAACACTTTACAGTTAATGTTTCGTTTTCCACCTGCCATTGTGAGGCAAGCTAATGTTAATATTTACAAAGGGTGGTAACCCTTGATTGTTATATCACAGATTACTGACGAAACTGGGCAGCAAAGCATTTTTATACAAAAAACCCAACACACAAGTTTCTTGGTAATCAGAACTAATGGAGAAATAAATATAGGAAAAGTATAGGACTTTTAAAGAATGATAAGGGATGCTGGTCCAAAATTTGATCTTGTTACACAGCATATGTAACTGTATGAGGGGAAGTTTTAAAAAAGTCACTTCAGTGTTATTTCTTCTGCAAAATATTCCTGTATTTCAGCAGCTTAGAACACACACACACACACACACACACACACACACACACACACACACACACACACACACACACACGTAATCTTCCTCTAACAAACTAGTATGAGCATAATACAAGTTTAAAAAAAAAAGAGTTGGGAAATAAATGATAGTTTCAAGACCTAAGGGTTTATTATAAACAGTGGGGTAACCGTCAACAGTATAATCTATTATTAAAGTAGGAATCTTACCCTAATGCATATCTAATGAGTTGTACATAGCTGGACCTTACTTGTTGGACCTACAAGATCTTGCAAAAGCAATTCACATAATCATACAACTACTAACAGACCAAAAAATAAAAAAAATCAGGACAGCTTTAAGTTAGGGTTGTTGTTATGTATGAGTATGGTGGAACATCAGTTCAAAGAACAACTATTTGACATATGAATCCCCACCTGAAATAAATGTGTCTCCAAAAGCCTCCAAAACCAGGTTACCTCAAACTTTTTTTCATAATGAGGACCACATTCTAGGAGCAGAGTGCCCAACAGTAACCCCCAAAAGAGGGGACCAGTGTTACCCTAGTGGAAGACTGCATGTGGGAGCGTCCAGTCACTCCCATTCTATGGGGCATAAGAGGTCCACTGCCACCACTATCACCATGCAAGTAGAGGGGCCCACTGGGGTAATAGGAGGAGCCTACAAACAGGGCCCTCTGCTTAGTGAGGTGGGGTGTAGTTGGAAGAGTCAGAAATAGTGGTCTACCAGTAGGGTGGCAGGCAGGTGCTAGCTACCAATGATCTTCAGGCAGGCCATGGCCATTGCTTCCTTGTTTGGGGTGGGTGAGTATTTGGTCCAGAAAAGAAACCTTAGGCCTTGGCTACACTGGGGGGGGAGGGGGAGATTTCAGACTAAGTACGCAACTTCAGCTATGCTGTTCGCCTTAGTTCGACTTACCTGGTCATCCTCATAGCGGCGAGTCAACTGCTGCAGCTCCCCCGTCGACTCCGCTTACTCCTCCTGCTGAGGTAGAGTACGGGCATTGATCCGGGGATCGATTTATCACGTCCAGATGAGACACGATAAATCCATCCCCAATACATCGAATGCTACCCACCAATCCAGTGAGTAGTATAGACATACCCTTAGTCACAACCCCAGCAGAGGGCTGTGTTTGTGGAGGGCCTCTATCCACCTCTCCCATCACTCCAGTAGAGGGCCTGAGGTGGGGGAGAGCACAGGTTGATTTAGCTTTCATTTACTATGTGGGCGGGATTTTTTTTGTTTGGGGGTGGCTCAGCATTGGTTGATTTAGTGCTGGGGATGGCAATAATTGGAGTTCAGCCAGTGGTAGGCAACTGTCTTTGGCCCAAACAGTAGAGGTTGAGCAGGAGGAGGAAAAGCTTGGGCCAACAGTATCTTTCAGCTCTTCACAAGGTCCTCTGTCTATCCTAGCCTTTACTACAACATAGAACTTAGGAGCTTTGGACGGCTCCTAACAACTCCTTAGGATTTTTCTAATAGAATTCAGGTACAGTGTTAACCGTGAGGAGACAATTTACAATGTAATCTACGGCTATTGCACTTGACTGCTATTGCAAACAGCATTTCATTGTTCATTGAATCATAATTAAGGATGAAAAGACATGGGTGATTGGTGGGAACCCCATGGGGAGAAAAAAAACCTAATTTATTTTCTATAAAACATGAAAAATAAAATAGTCCCAGGCTAGCTCTACTCTCGGACAGCTCCTTCCTGTCAGATTCTACTAAACAGTGTAATGTCCATGAATATTCAGCAAAAAGGTTATAAAAGGCCAAGATTACACAATAGGTGAAAAATAGGAGACTTAAAAAACCACCCTCTATCAATACACTTCCCAGCACTGAGTGAAGCATTTATTTAACTATTTAATCAAATGCTTTTAAAAAATACAATTTCATGCCAGTTACATTAGACATAAAAAAGTATAACTAGATAATAAGGTAAATTAGATGTAATCTTTATTTAGCCTTGGTCTTTAGCAAGCATTTATGCATGTGCTTGACTCATGGTAGTAAAGTTAAGCATGTGAGTAAGAGTTCACAGGATCAGGGCCTTAATCCTCTAGTCGCGCAGTTCGGCAGGAGAGCACTGGTTACACATAAACACTGGAGGTAACATATCCCATAGATCAAGAGATTTAGGATATTGCTGGGAAAAGAGTGAAAAGGGATTCACAGTCCTAAATAGCTTTTCAATGTATTTTTTGCACATTTTGCAAATTCATTCATTTTAGTTTCTTTTTAAATCAAGTTTCAAGCTGCCAAAAAGCAAAGCTCTGATACTTCCCAGATCTCAGCATGAATCTACCTAAAATTGGCAATGTGATCTTTGCATCTGCAAAGAAAATACTGAGTCATGTTGTCCTCCCACACAAGTCTTACAAAAATAAAAGCAGCCTAAAGATTCACCCACACCTCATTTGAAGAAAATACAAATCATTCAGTCATGCCTCATGCTTCAGAGACCTTTAGAGAACTCCAAGTGCACAGAAATCCTCACCCACGTTCTGCCTACGCACGACTTGAAACTGGCAATGTCATTTTAAACTCATTCACTATTGAGTCTTGATTGTGTTTGGTGGATGTGCCCAGGAGGAGGCATCTTAAATGCTTTTTGCCAGAAATCAACATGTTACTTGCAGCTTCATGTGAGATTAAGACAAACTCTTGAAACTTTATAAGGCAAGACAAGCAAGGTCATGGACTCTACAAGACTGACTTATTCAAACCCTCAGGGCAGACTAGAAAGTGTCTTGTACCTCTAAATCCAGAAGAATTGACAAACTTGTGGAACAATGCCTAAATGTAGCCAAAGCATCCACCTCTTTCAGAGACATCCATGTTGCTCAGCATTGCTTCCCTGAACTGAAATGTCAGGTATTAAAAGCAACACTATGGTGGCCATACTACAAGTCAGTTCAGTATCTCTCAGAGTAAAGTCAGTCATCACAGTGTAATGACTTGGGAGTGTTTGTTCAAATGTCAGGATCTGACTGGTAAATAATTAACAAGGGAAACTACTTGCTTTCTACCTTCTTCCTAGGTATAATATTACATTAATTACTTTATCCGAGCAGGGGGAAACAAGTTCTTTCAGTTCAGTCTGTTGTTAGAATGAACGCTTCCTCCTTTAATGAAAAGAGATTATTGAAATATTAATGAGTAAAGCAAGGTTCTACAAAGCCACTTCCGGCTTGTGAGGGAAGAGGAAATGGTGCTTTGGGTACAGCAGAATTACGCAATATTTGCAGCTCTGAAGGCTGCATATGAAACTTGTCGGGAGCCCAAGGGCCACACCTAATTTATATCTCCTTTTACATAGCATGATTTTAATCAGAGCAAAAGGCACCCAGTTGTGTTTTAGTTACAGAGTGCTGTAAGCATAAACAGTTTCACAGGACACACAGAAAGAAAGAACAAGCTTTGAGGGCAGCAGAGGAAGAAGTATGAACAGGAAGCCTGGCACTACTTCTCCCAAACCAAATTCTTGATTTATCGTTCAGGAACCACATGCAGTACAGAGTGAAGGTCTGAGGCTGGCAGTTTGGCTATTGCAGTGTTTTGATTTGTTCAGATTCGTAACAGACAAAAGGCTATTGCCAAATACAAGAGACTCCCAAATAAGCTTGCAGAAAAATAGCCCTCTCCAGTAATTCTGGATTTATCACTAAGAGAGCAAAATGTTTCCTTCATGAAACCCGAATTAGAGATGATCTAACACAGTAAATCAATTGATTCTAAATTACCTTCACTTCTTTGGTTTCAGTTGAAAGCAGGTGAACATTGTTGAAAACCTCTATGTGGTTGAGCATATGAATCTTGTAGTTTCTTGATCCATTTACCAAAGAGGCAACTATCACACACATACTTCCTGAGCATTTATTGGCAATTTATAAAGTGGGGAAGGTAATTTGGCTGAAGCTGTTCATCAAAGATAAGCTCTCAGTTCCAGGCGTCCTCTTCTCACCTGGCAGCTACAAATGCTCACGCCGTTCCCTAGAATCTGCAAACAAAGGATCATTCTCCAGACTTCACTGGCAGCTACAGCCGAAGGCCTCTGCATCTCAAATTGTCCTCATCCATGGCAAGCACAGGTCTTGAGTTTAATATTTTTAAGTACATGGAAATATTTGTCAGTTAAGAATCAAGAAGTGTCTCCAGCCTTGCGGAGAGGGTTGTTGTTGGAGTCCCACCTCGTAGCTAACATGAGAGTCAGTTTGTTTCGGTGTGTCTTCTTGTACAAATGTAATCTGATGAGGGATCTAGACATGGCCAGACGTTTTTGCCACCCCTTGCTTTCTTCTCTTTGGCTTTTTCTGTTCCACTGGATTACTTAAATAATTTACAAATAAATAATTAAAGTTGAGTTTTCCACGGTCCTCATTAGACTTCAGATTTAACATCCAAGGAACTGGATAATGAGGATTTACATCTCTCATCATTTTCACGCTGCATACAGACACACAACCTACACATTAAAATGTATGAAACTTGCTTTGTATTGCCTTGGCAACTGAGGCCCCAATCCTGCAACCACACATATGCTTAACTTACCACCTGCGTGCAATGGTAGTATTCACAGTAGTAAAGTTAAGCACAAGCATAAACATACGCAGGCTCAGTGTCTAAATTAGTACAGTTTTCCCTTCTGTCTGCAGGGAATCCAATGATTCAGCCTGCTCGTTTCAAAGCCCATCCAACTCAGGGTTTGCACACCTGTGTTTATTATGAGAAAGTGAACCACACAAGTTCTTCATTCACTTTTTTCATTCAAACCTTGATTTAAAAGTAAATCAAAAACAAAATGTTGACTTTTTCAAAATGTTTTGGTTTGACAAAAAAAAGCAAAAATGTTTTTTTCAGCTAGTTCATCTTTCAGTTTATTAGGAGAGAAAAGGGAGAGAGGCAAATTGAAAAAGTAAAAACTAAAACTGGTAATTGCGAGGTGAAGGTGTCAAAAATGGAAAAAATAAAAACAAAATTGCAACAAAATTTCAAGAAAGTGCCATTTCATAGGAAAATTTTTACGAGATATACTTAACATTGTTCTATAAGTGCCATAAGAAATGAAATGTGACACTCACTCAAAATGCCAGTGTTCAAGGGCATTGCACTGCATGCCCAGGAAGCAGCACCCTGTCCACCGTCAGCCTTTTTCCAGGATAGTCTTTCTGCTCCCACTTCCTCAAGCACATTTGCTCCCCAAATATCAACAGCTCCTGAAGGAGCTAAAAGCATGTGTGTTTTGGGGTGGGGGAAACAGAAGACAGAGTCTAATTAATCTAAACTATCCCATTTGTAGCAAAGCATTTAGTATCAAGGACTCTGCAATCATGATGGAAGTTTCTGGTTTTTAACTTTTTATTTTCACCATTATTAACATACATTAACTTTCCATGCACATAGTAACAAATCTGAATTCATAGCTTGCATTTATTAGCTTTGAAAGATCCATTTGTGTTTGGTTAATCTCTTATCACTATCTGTATCTTTAGTTCGTTCAAATTCCAAACCATTCCAGACATTATGAAATCACTGGATCCTGGTATAAGGCCATCAGTCATTTTTTCCATTGAAAGGATTTAATGTACTTTATTTCTCCATGCCACTAATGTTGGGTATGGGAGCATTTCCATTTACACAGGAAACATTTTTTGAACGCAGCACATTACAACTGGAATACAATTGCTTTTGGTCTTTAAGACATCGTGTTTGCAAAGCTGCCTGCCTAGCTTCTTTCCTTTGCAGAGTCTAAGGCAGCAGCAAAGATATTGGCCTGGCAGGGAACGTGCAGCACGTGCAGTGTATAGTGATTGGCAGGCTCCTCCTCTTATTGTCGTGGAAACACAGGCACCTCTAATAGGCAGGAAGTTAAGGCACTGGGCAAAGGTGCAAAGTCCTTTGATAGACGTGGAGGTAGCAGCAGCAGCAGCCATCCAAGATCCAGCAGACAATGGCATCATCCTCATCCCAGGCCTAAGCAGTAGCTCTAGAGACTTGGGGAGTTGGGGGTGGAGTGAATCAAATCAAAAGCCTGGTGACAGGCTGGGGAATCTATTAATATGCATCTGCTATAGCCTGTCACCAGCCTTCTCCCTTGTGCACCACTCACCTGCCTGTCTCACCCTTGGCAGACAGCCACAGCAGGGACAAAGGATCCATGTGAAGGAGGCCACTGTTAACTGCCCAAAAAGGAGGGAGGCAGGGACTAAAACCAGCTAATTTATTTGCTAAGAGTTTTAAGGAATGCTGTCTTTTGACTCAATGGTTTTTATTCTTTTGTGCTTCTGAACCAAGACTGTAGTGAGGCAAATGCAAAAGGCTGACGTAGGCTGAAAAGTGTTGTTGCACAAAAATTCCTCTATTAAAACATGTTTTTAAATAGTGAATTCAGAGCTGTCAGTCTGGTACATTCCATCCGCACTGCCAGGGAACAGGTAGAGCAAAGGCTGCAGTAGTGCAAGCTTTCCCATGCTGCCATGGCTATGTACCAGGAATGGGTTACCTAGGGAGGTGGTGGAATCTCCATCCTTAGAAGTGTTTAAGGCCCGGCTTGACAAAGCCCTGGCTGGGATGATTTAGTTGGGGTTGGTCCTGCTTTGAGCAGGGGGTTGGACTAGATGACCTCCTGAGGTCTCTTCCAACCCTAATCTTCTATGATTCTACCTCAGTCCTGGCCCATGGGGTGTGGGGGAGATTTCTAAAGATGAGAGCCAGGGTGATATCAAGCAGTTTAAAAATTTTTTTACACACACTGATTCCTTTGCTATGAGAGGGCCTGTTGTCACCACTAGAAACACTACCGTGGCACAGTGACAGCACTAAAACTGCGCTTCTGTATCGCAGACACGACAGCGATGGGAGTGGTTCTGTCAACGCTCTAAATCCACTTCTCCAAGGAGGTGGTAGGTGGTCTGTTGAAAGAATTCTTCTGTTGACCTAATGCTGACTAGACTACACTGGGGCTTAAGTCATCTTAACGGTGTCTCTCAGGTGAACCTAAGCTTTAGGAGTAGACCAGGCCTGATTATTTATAGGACACCCCACGCAGCACCACTGTATGTGACCACCTTCCACATTTTCCTAGATGAAGGCTATGTCTACACTACAGATGTTACAGTGGCACAGCTGTACCACTGCACATAGGTACTGACTTCCCCTCTGCCCCAGAGGTGCTCGACCCCACCCCTGGCCGCCCCTGCACCGCCCCAATTCCACCCCCTTCCCTACTTCTTTACCGCCTCCTCCCTCAAGCACGCCGCATCCCCACTCCTCCCCCCTCCCTCCCAGAAAATCCTAATAATTGCCAAACAGCTGTTAAGTGGCGGGCGAGAAGTGCTGGGAGGAGGAGGAGTGGTGACGCAGTGCGCTTGGCGGAGGAGATGGGGATGGGGGGAGCTTGGGTGCCGGTGGGTGTGGAGAACTCACTAATTTTTCCAGCACCCACGGAGTCAGCGCCTGTGCCACTACAGATGCACTGCTGTAAGGTCTTCCTTGTCTCTGCTCTGTGCTGGCGGGGGAGAGCTCTCCCATCAGCCATGAACAGCAGTAGCTATGTTGCCAGGAGAGTGTGTCCTGCCAACATAGTGTTGTCCACACCAGTGCATTTGTCACCCCTGACTGACAAGAGTGGTGGTGTAGACATAGTCTTATCCTTGCAACAATCTTGTGAGATAGGAAGGTATTATCCCCATTTTACAGATGAAGATCTGAGGTACAGAAAGATTAAGTGATTTGCACAAGGTCACACAGAAAGTCTGTGGCAGAACTGGGTGTAGAACCCAGCTCTCCGAAGTCCTTGCACAGAGCCACAATTGCAACGCCATCTTTAGGGATCAAGCCTTGGCTGCAACATGACAATAATCTCTCAAGTATTTGTTAGCATGCAATAGCCTACTCTATGTGATCAAAAAGGCCCCAGTTCTGCATACGCTTAATTCTCTGACATCTTCATTCAGTGAAATCAGTAGAACCCCCTCACGTGAATGAAGTTATCTACATGCTTAAGTATTTAAAAGACTGGGGCCTAATTTAGAAGAACCAGCCAGACTCTACAGGAAATGTTGCTGCTCTAGATAAACAACACATGATGGAGCACATGGTGTATGTCTACCTACCCCCTTGAGTGAGAGGGCAATTTGGTCTCCAACACCATCTCTGATGGAATGCCAGTTTATGGGGGTTTTGTGATACAGTGAGATGCTTGTGCACTAGGACCTACTCTGAGATTACTCTCTTTTTATAGGCCACCTATGGGCCAGCACAGGGATGCAGGGCACACAGCGGGGGTTGCGGAGAGGTGTTAGAATGGGGAGCAGGTTTATTTAAAGAATATCTCATGCTTTTGTAAAAGGACAGTTTAAAATGTGCTCATTGAATTCATTCTGCAGGTACATGAAATATTTTTTTCCTGCAGATTTTTCTTTTATACTGTACTGAGGATTTTACATCAGGATTTCTGATTTAAAGTTCAGCTTCTCTTCCTGCTCTTGAGCTACAAGAAAATGTATTTTAAATGACTGTAAACGTTAAATAACGCAACTACAATCCTTCATTTGTGACATCAAAGCCTCTCCATAGCAACCAGCTATAATGTCACAGTGGGTTATGATTTTGGTTCAGAATTAAGAAAGAAGAAACTGTGAAAAATTCTGTTTTTGTTGCTCACCTCATACAAAACAAGGGAATAGAATTAATAAGCACATAAGCAGAGCCATTCCTTCTAAAATTCAAACTTCTTAGTGAAGTTCTTTAAAAGCCCAGTCGGAAAGTGCACCTACCTGACACTTCCACTGAAGACAGGGGGTGGTAGGCATACTCCAGCCATAGAAGATTATATTAATATAATCGTAAGGGTAGTTCCTAAAGTCCCAACTGAGATGGAGGCTTTGTTGTGCAAGGCACTGCATGCGCGCACACGCACACACGCACACGCACACACACACAGAGTAAGAGACAGTCCTTCACCAAAGAGCTTACAATCTAAAAAACCAGACAAAGGCGAAGCGACTCACTCAAGGTCATAGAGCTGGTCAGCGCCAGAGCTGGGAATAAATTGAGGTCTTCTGACTCTTAGTCCTGTGCTTTATTTGCTAGACCACACAGCGTCTCAAGTGAAAGGTCAAGCCCTAAAGCAAAGATGCTTGCCAGGGCATCCCTGTTGTTCTGTTTCTGCCCCTTCCCTTGTTCTCCCTGCAGCAAGCTGGCATTTCCCCATGCAGACTTTCAGCCAGCAACTGAAAAAGGAAAACATCTCTTGGGTGGGTTGTTACAACCCACAGTGGAAGAGATGAGCCGACACCACGAGCAGAAGACAAAATGTGATGGAACAAAGAGACTACCTGCATAAAGTGAGGCCATTTTCTTTCTTTTTAAATTAGGCATGATGAGGGACAGCTTACTGAAAAGCAGGGAATTTACCATCTCTGTCCAGCAAGCCACTTATGTTTGTGCTTAATGTAACAATGTGAATACCCCTGTAATCAAAGTAAAGCACGTTACATACTTTTTTCATCAAGGTCTTAACTGGGACTTGAAAAGCACATTGCACTTGCTTTCAAAGAATAAAAAAGATTCTTGGAAGAAAGCATGACCTTCCCACATCCCCCCCACTACCCCAGACACATTTAATTTACAACCTTCTATTTGTGCTGTAAATTGATCTTGTTTATTTACCTAGCCACCCTCAGATGTAATCAGCTTCTACTAGTGGTACCGGAGTCATTTACATCAGCCGGTACATCCAATGCACGTGTCACTGGATCCCTATTCTCTCACAACAAAGCAGCTTTGCGCCTCATTAAAGCCTGAAGCAGTCCATGGTATCAGTAGGAAATTCTTGATCTAAAAGGCAGTTTTCGTTTGGTTTTGAATCAGACGGGGGATTTGTCAAGTCGGAAATGCTGTACATTTTTAATATTTCCTTTATGCCTAGTTGTTAGCCCTAAATAGAACTATGTCTCCAGTGCCCTAATTTGGAGACAGAAATGTTCAGCAAACTATGTCACCTGGAAAAAACAATGTCTTTGTCACTGCATGAGTAGGGTCTGGTGAGCTAGCCAGCACAGGTCTGAACATCAGATCTAGAGGCTGAACAGGCTGTTTCTCCCAGGAGTCTCAGTGCTGTCATGTGCAAGAAACCAGCTGTGATTCCTGTAGTCACTAACCTAATGGTACATTAAATCCTCACAGGCTGGTTTACTTATTTTAGAAACTCAGAGCTAAGAGATCAGAGACTCTACATATGTCTACATACTGTACTGACCACTAAGACAATGGGAATGACTCCTTAACAGAGAAAGAAAAAGAATAATTTTGTGGTGCTTTACAATTTGATTACCTTGCTACAGGATGGAATCCTTAACCTGTTTGAGAGAGAGCCAGAAAGATCATGTCACCCTCTACTGGCTAAATAGTGCATCACAAACTGTAGATAGTATGGTCATGCCATGCACTAGTGGTTCTAGCCTATAAAGAACATAAGCGCTACTACCACTACAGAAATCTGTTATCACTTGAGAGTATAACAGTACTTGCCTAACAGGGGAGTAGTGAGGTTTCATTACCTTTGGCCCTGTGGCGTGCCAGGGCTCAGGGCTCTTTTGTCAGCTTCTCCCATCTGCTACCTACCTAAGGCAGCTCCCCACCTAGCATGCTGGCTTTTGTGGATTGCATTCTAAGGTGCCTGTCTCTCCCCATTGATTGTACAGGGAGCCTAGGTGCCTAACTCTGGCTTTGTGGATTGCAGTGTTGTTCCTGGGATTTTGCAGCACCTAAGTATCCTTGTGGATCTGGGTCCAATTCCTCAGGTGAAAGATACTATGTAAGTGCAAATTATTTTCACTACCTTTTCCTGGATATTTACAGCAGTGTGTTTCGACACACTAATTCAAATGGTTCAAAAAGACCCAAGATCAAGGACAAGAAAGGAATAAAAATGAATGGCCCAAGCAAAGGGAGGCAAATACAGGACAAAACAGATGATCAGCACCTCCAGTTTCTTTTCACCGCACTGGATGGGAATACAGATAATTAACACAATGACTAAACATGTTACCTCTTCTACTGATAAATCTTTGGCCTGGTCTACACTATGTGTTTAAACCGATTTTAGCAGCGTTAAACCGATTTAACACTGCACCCATCCACACACGAGGCCCTTTATATCGATATAAAGGGCTCTTTAAATCAGTTTCTATACTCCTCCCCAACAAGAGGAGTAGCGCTGAATTCGGTATTACCATATTGGATTAGGGTTAGTGTGGCCGCAAATCGAGGGTATTGGCCTCTGGGCAGTATCCCACAGTGCACCATTGTGACCGCTCTGGACAGCAATCTGAACTTGGATGCACTGGCCAGGTAGATAGGAAAAGCCCCGCAAACTTTTGAATTTCATTTCCTGTTTGCCCAGTGTGGAGCTCTGATCAGCATGGGTGGCCATGCAGTCCCAAATCCAAAAAGAGCTCCAGCATGGATCGTGTGGGAGATACTGGATCTGACCGCTGTATGGGGAGACAAATCTGTTCTATCAGAGCTCCGTGACAGAAGACGAAATGCCAAAGCATTTGAAAAAAATCTCCAGGCTATGATACAGAGTCCACAGCACAGTGCTGCGTGACAAGCGTAACGGAAAGCCAAAGAATCAAATGGACGTTCATGGAGGGAGGGAGGGGGTACTGAGGACTCCAGCTCTCCCACAGTCCCCAGCAGTCTCCTAAAAGTATTTGCATTCTTGGCTGAGCTCCCAATGCCTGTAGGGTCAAAAACATTGTCCAGGGTGGTTCAGGGTTATAGCTCGTTAATTTACCCCGTCCCCCCTCCGTGAAAGAAAAGGGAAAAAAATAGTTTCTTGGCTTTTTTCAATGTCACCCTACGTCTACTGCATGCTGCTGGTAGACACGATGCTGCGGCAGTGAACAGCAGTATCCTCTCCCTTCCTCTCCCTGGTGGCAGACGGTACAATATGACTTATCCGTCGTCATCATCAGCCCGTGAGTGCTCCTGGCTGGCCCCAGGTGAGGTCGGCCGGGGGCGCCTGGGTAAAAATAGGAATGACTCCCAGTCATCCCCAGTAGATGGTACAGAACGGCTGGTAACCGTCTTCATTAGAGCAACTGGGCGCCGAGCTCTATTAGCCCCCTCCCTTTCATGTGTAAAGAAAAGATTCTGTACTGCCTGGACTATCATAGCAGCGGGATGCTGGGCTCCTCTCTCCCGCACCGTTTAATGTCCTGCCTGGACTATCATAGCAGCTGGAGGCTGCCTCCCCCTCATTTTATCTCACTAACAAATCAGAGTTTCTTATTCCTGCATTCTTTATTACTTCATGACACAAATGGGGGGCACACTGCAAGGGTAGCCCAGGAGGGTTGAGGGAGCAGGGAAGCAATGGGTGGGGTTGTTGCAGGGGCACCCCCTAGAATGGCATGTAGCTCATCTTTTCTGCGGGATCTGACACGGAGCGGCTATGCTCTCTGGTTCTCTGGTACACTGGTTCTCTAGTACACTTGCACCATATTCTAGGCAGGACTGACTCTATTTTTAGATACCATAAAGGAGGGATTGACTCGGGGAGTCATTCCCATTTTTGTCTTTGCACCCACGGCCGACCTCAGCCAGGGGCACCTATGACAGCAGCAGACGGTACAAAACAACTCATAACCATCATCTCATCGCCAATTTACAATGGCATGGCAGACGGTACAGAACAACTGATAACCGTCTCTGCTATCTTGCAAAGGCAAATGAATGCTGCTGTGTAGCGCTGCAGTACCGCGTCTGTTAGCAACATCCAGTAGACATACAGTGACAGTAAAAAAAAGCTGAATGGGCTCCATGGTTGCCATGCTATGGCATCTGCCAGAGCAATCCAGGGAAAAAGGGCGCAAAATGATTGTCTGCCTTTGCGTTCACGGAGAAAGGAATGAGTGATGACATTTACCCAGAATCACCCGCGACACTGTTTTTGCACCATCATGCATTGGGGTCTCAACCCAGAATTCCATGGGAGGGGGAGACTGCGGGAACTATGGGATAGCTACAGGATAGCTACCCAGAGTGCAACGCTCCAGAAATCGACGCTAGCCTCGGACCATGGACGCATATCACCAAATTAATGTGCTTAGTGTGGCCGCATGCACTCGACTTTATACAATCTTTTTTACAAAACCAGTTTATGTAAAATCGGTATAATCTCGTAGTGTAGACATACCCTGAGGCATTTGGATAGCAACAGGCTACTTATTAACCAAATCAAGGAGGAGGATGCTAGGCTAGCTAGGTGCTGTTCAAAGTTAGACTAGAAGCACTAGAGGGTGGACTGTGAACTTGATATTCAAAGAGGAGTATTTAGCGGGGACTTAAGAAGAACATAGCTGCAAGCATAAATTTGTGTATCCAGGAGACTAACAGATCGCAGTCAACAAGTGGATCTCTTGCTTTGAATCCTGGCTCTTACTACAGCAATGGGACTACACCAAAAAATTCACTATTGTAATCGTTTAAGTCCTTGGCCTGAAGAGTCTAGTACAGCTTCTTTCTGCAAGGAGGAAGCCCACGCTGCTGTCCTCCCACTGGTCTGAAGCAGGTGAACCAGTTCTCCTTCAGGCAGTAAGGGACAGAGCAACAGAACTGGAATTCTGGATAAGTCCGGTGCCTTCACCTCCTTCCTTAGGGCAAGATTCCGCCAACCCTACTCAGACTGATTCCATTGACTTCAGCAGGACTACTGAAAGGTAAGGGATTGCTCAGAGTGAGTAGGGTGGCAGATACTGGGTCCTGTGTGTGCTAAGGGGTCACAGAATTGTAACTGTCCTGCTTTATTGTGTTGTGTTCTGCCCTGTGGCTTTATCACCTTGGCTTTGGAAACACCTGGTTGCACACAAGCTTAACTCTCTCCCCTTGTGCAGGAACCTGCTTAGGATACAAATACACCAAGGGTATTCTCAAGTACACCATACTGTCGTACAGTTTTTCTACAGCCTCGCAAACATCCACCTTGTAAAGGTCCTCATTCACTGTGCATCTTGCACACAAACAGTCTGACATGCAGAGTAGTCAACGGCCCTACAAAACACTACACATATGTCTACGCTTGTATAAAAATACTGATATCTCGTGTAAGGAAAAGCTTCTTCCAATACATACATGCAGAAGGACAGAGTTAAAGGTGCACATGTAACCTTATCTTAGACAGGTCCTGATTTTTGAGTGCACACCCAACCAGCCTAATATTCTTTTTAACAATTTTTGACTATACTACTATGTCCGAGTATGATTTACTTTGGATCCACTAGGGGCCATTGCTTTAGTCCTGTTTAAATTAGGTGCTAACTGCACTAATAGTTACTAGGATGCCTACTTCCAAGCCCTTGGGGGCATATAATATGTGGACTTTTAATCACTCTTAATCACCTACCAGGTCTAGGGGAAAAGACTCTAAGCTGTGTTCTCTATGTCTGTTGTTAAGGGGATGGTTTATAACATATTCATCACACTTCTAATTGTACACTGAGTCTGCAGGAACAAAGTGTTCCTTATCCCCCACTCTTCTAAGGAGAAGTATAAATAAGGCCATGGCTACACTGGAGAGTTGCAGCGCTGGTGAGGGGGTTACAGCGCTGCAACCTAGGATGTGGCTACACTTGCAAAGCACGGCCAGCACTGCAACTCCCTGGTTGCAGCGCTGGCTGTACACCCGGTCGAGCCTCGGGTGTAGAGATTCCAGCGCTGGTGATCCAGCGCTGGTCAGCAAGTGTGGACGCCCACCAGCGCTTTTATTGACCTCCGTGGTATAAGGAGGTATCCCAGCATACCTTAGAAGCCTCTCTGGTAATCATGCACACTCCACTGCCCTGGGTTCAGCTGACCCCACCTTTAAATGCCCCGGGAATTTTAAAAATCCCCTTCCTGTTTGCTCAGCCAGGTGTGGAGTGCAATCAATCAATCAATCAATCAGTGACCATGCCTCCACGCCCCAAACAAGCCCCAGCATAGAACAATTCTGAGCTGCAGGACCTCATCAGTGTTTGGGGTGAGGAAGCTGTGCAAGCACAGCTGCGCTCCAGCCGGAGAAATTATGATACCTATGGGCAGATATCACAGTCCTTGCTGAGAAGGGGCCATGAACGGGATGCGTTGCAGTGCAGGGTCAAAATAAAAGAGCTGAGGAGTGCTTACTGCAAAGCCTGTGAGGGAAATCGCCGCTCAGGAGCTGCCCCCACAAGGAGCCGTTTTTACAAGGAGCTGGATGCCATACTTGGGTGTGACCCCACTGCCAATCCGAGGACCACGATGGAGAGTTCAGAGCAGGGAGAAGTGGGGGAGGGTGTAGAGGAAGCCGAGAGTGAGGCTACTGGGGTGGAGGGAGACACCCCGGAGTCCTAGGAGGCATGCAGCCAGGAGCTCTTCTCAAGCCAGGAGGAGGCTAGCCAGTCGCAGCAGCGGGAAGTTGCTGGTGAAGAAGCAGAGAAGTGTGCTCGGGGTAAGCAGATTTTTATGTTTTGGGAGAGGAGGGTTTGGGTTATGGCTGCCTGCATGCCTAAACGTGGAATAGCCCATTGATTTGCTCTATCACGTCTCTGTAATCTGCCTCGGTAATCTCTTGAAAAGTTGCAGCCAGAGTGTGCGCAATGTGCTTTCTCAAGTTTATCGGGAGAGCCATCGTGGTCCTTGTCCCGGTCCCGGTCAGGCTAACTCGTCCGATCCACTGTGCAGCGAGGGGTGGGGGGACCATGGCTGCACACAGGCAAGCTGCATAGGGGCCAGGGCGGAATCCACATTGCTGTAGAAGACCCTCCCTCTCTTCCCAGGTAACACGCAGCAGTGATATATCTGGCAGTAGGAAACCCTGTTGAGAATTTAGGGATACTTGAGTGCAGGGCGCCAGGTTCGCGGTCCCCCCCAGCCCCACGGTGCCTTCCGGTCTCCACACCCCCCCTCCCAGCAGGCAGCCAGCCCCGTGGTGCGCTCCGGTCTCTCCCCTCCCTTTCCAGCAGGCAGTCAGCCCTGCGGTGCGCTCCGGTCTCTCCCTCCCCCTTCCAGCACGTAGCCAGCCCCGCGGTGCGCTCCGGTCTCTCCCCCCCCCTTTCAGCACGTAGCCAGCCCCGCGGTGCGCTCTGGTCTCTTCCCCCCCCCTTTCCAGCAGGCAGCCAGCCCCGCAGTGTGCTCCGGTCTCTCCCCCTCCTTTCCAGCAGGCAGCCAGCCCCGCGGTGCGCTCCGGTTTCACCCCCCCTCACCAGCAGGCCGGCAGTTACACGTACCACCCCCCCCACCAGCAGCTCGCCACCTTCCTGTTCACTACTGTCCCCTGTGTAGGACACCAGCTACCTCCTGTACCCAGTGCAGATAAACCCCAGTGACCCATCGGTCAATTCCCCCTCCCAGGTGCAGGCGGGGCAGAAACACACACCCCATTGCTCGCCATGCCTTCGCTTCCCTGGCCTCTCTGTGTTATGTTAGGTATGTGGGAAGGATGCTACAAAAAGTCTAAAATCTCCTTCACTGTGTGATAATAAACAATGTAGCCTCTGTGTATTACATGTTTCTATCTATGTTTTTTTTAGTGACCTTGACTAATGCAGCCAGATCACCGGCCTCACGTCGCTTGCAGAACTTGAGAAAAAATCCGCGAAAATCAAAAGAAGAATTGATCAAAGCAGTTATGATTCACTACAACAGAGAAAGTAGGAAGACGCAGGAATGGAGAGAGAAAATGTATGAGTGGAGGCAAACAGAAAGCAGGAGAAAGGAATTGGCTACCAAAAAAAACCTCAAAGCAGATGATAAGCCTCCTGGCTCGCCAAACTGAGTCTTTCGGGTCTCTCGTAGCCATGCAGGCAGATCTGTACCGTGGTAACCCACACCCCTCCCAAAGCTCTCTTTCTTGTTCCCCAGTATTTGCACAAAACACCCTTTCTCCAGCAGCCAGTTTCTTATTACCCCCAGCTGCCCCCAACACCTGTACGATCACCTACCAGCCCTGATAACTACAATTCTTATCCTGTACACTCCACCCCCATTACCCTGCAGCATAGTAATCCTGAAGTGCAGCAGACATTGAACAGTAATCCAAACAGGACAGATTCAAACCTCTGAATGTACAGTCCACCACCCTAACCCCCCTGGCCTTTTATGTACTGTACTTTGAATAAAGGATTTTATGGCTTTTACAATACATTTTATTATTGCAGGAAGTGGTAAATATTGTACCCCAAGGTAGAAAGGAGCACAGCAAAAGCACCAAACATTACTGTTGGCTCTCAGCATCAAATTGCTCCCTTAAGGCATCCCTAATCCTTGAAGCCCTTTCCTGGGCCTCTCTAGTAGCCCTGCTCTCTGCTGTGCAAATTCATCCTCTAGGCGTCGAACCTCGGAGGTCCATTCCTCACTGAATCTTTCACCCTTCCCTTCACAAATATTATGGAGGGTACAGCATGCGGATATAACAGCGGAGATGCTGCTTTCCCCCAAATCTAGCTTCCCATAAAGACACCTCCAGCGGGCTTTCAAACGGCCAAAAGCACACTCCACAGTCATTCTGCACCGGCTTAGCCTGTAGTTGAACCGGTCCTTGCTCCTGTCAAGCTTCCCTGTATATGGTTTCATGAGCCATGGCATTAAGGGGTAAGCGGGGTCTCCAAGGATCACAGTGGGTATTTCGACGTCCCCTACTGTGATCTTGCGGTCTGGGAAAAAGTCCCGGCCCTCAGCCTCCTGAACAGGGCACAGTTCCAAAAGATGCGTGCATCATGCACCTTTCCAGGCCATCCTGAGTAAATGTCAGTGAAACGCCCATGGTGATCCACAAGCGCTTGCAGAACCATGGAGAAATACCCCTTGCGATTCACGTACTCTGATGCCAGGTGGGGTGGGGACAGAATAGGAATATGCGTCCCATCTATTGCCCCTCCACAGTTAGGGAAACCCATTTGTGCAAAGCCATCCACAATGTCCTGCACGTTCCCCAGAGTCACAGTTCTTCTTAGCAGGGTGCGATTAATGGCCCTGCAAACTTGCATCAGCACCATTCCAACGGTGGACTTTCCCACTCCAAACTGGTTCGCCACCGATCAGTAGCTGTCCGGAGTTGCCAGCTTCCAGATTGCAATAGCCACCCGCTTCTCCACTGGCAGGGCAGGTCTCAATCTCGTGTCCCTGTGCCGCAGGGTAGGGGCGAGCTCAGCACACAGTGCCATGAAAGTGGCTTTTCTCATCCGAAAGTTCTGCAGCCACTGCTCGTCATCCCAGGCTTGCAGGATGATGTGATCCCACCACTGAGTGCTGGTTTCCCGAGCCCAAAGGCGCCGTTCCACGGTGCTGAGCACGTCTGTTACTGCCACAAGCAATTGAGTGTCTTGAGTCTCAGGCGTTTCAATATCATCGTCTGACTCCTCACTGTCACTTTGCAGCTGAAGGAATAGCTCCACTGCCATGCGTGATGTGCTGGCAACATTCATCAGCAAGGTCCTCAGCAGCTCAGGCTCCATTTGTAACAGAAATCTCAGAAATCGCGCTGCAGACTCACAATGCCGCCAAACTGCTCGGAATGTGCAGCAAAGCACCACGGGGGGTTGGAACAGGAAGCGGAAAGACCCTCACCCTTCCTTCCCCTTCCCACAAGCCACAGTGCCAAAATGGGACGAGCTGCTCTGTGGGATAGCTGCCCACAATGCACCACTCCCAACAGCGCTGCAAGTGCTGCAAATGTGGCCACACTGCAGCGCTGGTAGCTGTCAGTGTGGCCACACTGCAGCGCTGGCCCTACACAGCTGTACGAACACAGCTGTAACTACCAGCGCTGCAAAACTGTAAGTGTAGACGTGGCCTCAGAGTGACCATTTGACTTACTCTTCTACAGCTGTGTTCCAGGACATACAAAAGACTGTTCTGTTAATCTGATCTCCCCACATAGGCTTGCTTGCCATGGCTTCGGAAGAAGAGAGAGGAGCTTTGACCTGAAATAAGGATCCAGTCTCTGGGAAATGGGGGGTGGGGGGAGGACACCACAAGAAAATTCAGAAAACACTGAAGACAAGAAAAGTGGAGGGCAGTCAGAGCCTTGATATCTTTGAATTCTCTAAGACAGAGACACAGAACCTGTTCTACCTGGATGACCAATAAGCAGAGGCGGCTCCAGGCCCCAGCACGCCAAGCGCATGCTTGAGGCAGCAAGCTGCGGTGGGCACTCTGCCAGCACCGCAAGGGCGGCAGGCAGGGTGCCTCCGGCTGCTTGCCTGTGGAGGGTACACTGGCCCCACAGCTTCGGAGGTCGGCCAAAGCCGCAGGACCAGCGGACCCTCCACAGGCAAACCGCCGAAGGCAGCCTGCCTGCCATGCTTGGGGCGGCACAATCCCTAGAGCCGCCCCTGCCAACAAGCTGCCAGGGTTCAGGCCAGGCTAGACTTATATAATATTTTAAGCAATAAAGGATTTGAGGGGAGGGAGACACCTCCTTTGACTGGATTAATTTACAAGTATAGATGATCTGCATAGGAAAAAAATTGGTTTGTGTCCTTTTCACTTCTTTATGAGGGATAAAGAATACCTGAAAGGTTTTTTTGAGCTGTCTCTGCTGGGGTGGACAGCTAAGATGGCTTTCTCTTTGGATATTAACAGCACTTTTGATACTGTGGAGCATGTACTTACTTCGAGGTTTATGGATGCTTTGCCTTTGACTGTAGCTTTCTTAAATGGGTGCAGACATCTTACAAAGTGACCCAAGGCAGTGGTTGACACTAATTATTATGCAGACATACTTAATTCTGAGTTGGGCCGCTCAGCTCTCCCTGTAAGTATTCACACTCACTGTGGTGACCTTAACAGAAGGAATGCCACATAGGGGATATTGGTGAGCTGACATGTAGAGTTAGTGCTCTGAAGGTTTGCTTTTTCTGTCTTCTCTTGAACTGCCTATCGCAGCATTAATCTCCATCCTAAAGACTTCAGGTTCAGGACTAATTTAATAAGATCAGAAACATTGCATATTTAACAGGGTAGTAGGGTCAAGAATTCTCAGGAAAGCCTTCCATTTGGATTAGCTCAAGCAAACCAAACTAATCGGGGTGACAATTCTTTTCCAGCCACCTGATGTGTACAAATCCTATTATTCCATCTCTGCTCCAGCAGATTCAGGATGTGCACATGAGAGAGCAAGTTTCTCTTGGAGAAGTGTTGGGACAGGATTATGGTGGGGAGCCAGCTCCATTCTTGGTCTTCAGAAGGAGGGAATGACAGCTAATAGCAGGCTCCCTTTCTCGTGATCCTGCTGGTAGGAAGGGAACAGGAGAGGAGAAAGATCACTAACAACTTTCCTGCACATCCAAAAGATCTGTGCACCTGGTAGCCTCTGCCACCTCATGTGCATCTTGCCTATTGTTTTGATAGGGATGGGCAGCGATTAGAGGATTGAAAGAAAGAGATATGGCTGCACCATCTTGGATATTAAATCCTTTATGCCTTACGTAGATATGCTGTGTGATGGATTCTCTAAAAACAGTTGCATCGCATACTATTGTGTTTCAGGCAAAGTCTGATGTTAATGGCATAGAAGGTTCATGCTTATGATTGAAAATGCAGGATTTGGAATTTGCCACCTAGAAGCCGCTAGTTAATAAATAGGTTTTGTTTTGTTGCTTTTAAACCCGAGCTGCTGGGAGTAGTAGCTGAACAGGGTCCCCTGGGGCCTTACATGTGTGCTTAGGGCTTGGGTGTCAGCTGTGAATTGCAAAGCACAGGTCATGTTACAAAATAAACACCTTCAAGGCAGTGGCCTGGAATGCGTAAAAAAAAAAACAATAGAAATAATTTGATCATTAAACACTTCAGGTGCCGAAGAGAATCAGCAAGTCACTGCTGTCCTGCTATCTGACCTGGAACAACAAATACCATTACTTGCATTCAGATGTATTACACTGCAAAACAGGAAGCTGCAGTCTATGGACTTGTCTGTTCTGGGGATTTGCCCTGATTTCAACCATTATGGGCCAGCTGCCAACATAGCTGCACCAAGGCAACCTCATAGCATAGACAGGCAAAGCCACTATTTGCACCAGTACAACGTAACTTCAGTGGGATTGGGGCAAATCCCCAGCATTGGCAAGGCCCCAGTCATGGGCCACAGGGAAACTTGTTCTAGAAGTGAAATAGTGAGTCCAGTTATCATTCAGCCAGCTCCAACCTCTGCTACTTCTCAGCTCTTAGGTGCACTGAACAGCTCTGCAGTTCCGAGACTGGCTTTTGGCACTGTAAGCTTAAGGCTCTGTCTGCCCTACACAAACCACAAAGATCAGCAGCGCTGTTAAATGCAATTGCTGCCTAAACAGAATCTAACATAGTTTGGCCTGGCCTGCATTGAGGAGGCCTAACAAGGTTATAACACAGGGGTTCAGAAACTGCTTTCTAGCCCAAGGAAACTTTGGGCAGAGAGTTCGAGAGGGGTTAAAAGTCCAGTTCTAAAACAATTTGGGCCCTTCCACACTGTCCAGGCTGAACCATTTTACGTTATACTTGGGCAACAACCAGCCTTTACCGATTGTTACATTTAGTTTGTGTGGTATAGATGGGGCCCAAAATCTTTCTTCTTGCACATTTCTCTTGGTGGACCAATGGGCCATATCAGCAAAGGATCCCTGGAGGGTGCTCCCTTCAGAGTCCCACTGGGAATTAGATGCGTATGCATTTAAGAAAACTTTACTAGGCACATATATACATCTTTGGTGCACCTAAATACCTTTAAAAGCTAGCCATTAATCTCTGCCCCCCACGTGTAAAATGGAACAATAATCCTTCCTATCTCCCACCATTTGTATATCTTGTGTATTTAGATTCTACATTCTTTAGGGACAAGCTCTTCTGTGTGCATGTATAAAGCCTAGCACAATGGGGCCCACCATCTCAGAGGGGTCCTCTAGGCACTGCTGGAATACAAATAATAATCAAAGAACATAGATCAGATGGGGACCTACAAGGTCAGTCACCCTACTTCAAAGAACTTTATTACAATGTTATTGCTAAATCTAATACAGTTAATCCTAGTCTTGTCTTCCTTTTCCTCCCCTTCCCCTCCCCCACCGCCCGAGATGCTGGTTGGTCTGCCTGCTTTATAAAGAAAACCATCTAAGCTAAAATAGCATCCTTAATTGCAAAATAGCAGCAGAGTAGGCATCTTAATGGTATTAAAGGAAGGCCATGAACTACCATACAGGAAAGAGCAAGAGGAATTCTGTTGAGACAAGACCCAGGAGTTTCTTTTCCTGGTTTGGTGGAGACTCAGACTTTTTGTGGCAACCTTAACCAGAATACTCCCACAGTTCCACTTCCTCCTTTGGTATTTCCAAACCAACTGAAACTACAAGGTGCTTGAAGTCTTATAGAGAAATTGCTCACAAAGCAAGGGGTGCTGCAAATTATAATCCAAGTTTTGACACTGTCTCTGTTTGTGGCTTTGTGCAAATCACTTACACCTTATCTATAGAATGAAGATAACAATCAAACAAAAAGTGCTAGGTATTATTGCAGTTTTTATTATCCTAATCTACCTGCCTTGCAGGGGTGTTTGGAGTATCAGTTAATATCCGCAAAATGCTCTGAAAATAAAACATGCTATGTTAATATGTAAATAAATGTAGTCAGTGTCCATAACCAAAAAGGCACTTGGACACTCTACATAAATATAACCAATAGTTAAAAAGCATAAAACAGACCCAAATTCCAATCCCAGCCCATCCCCCAATCTGCAGAAAAGGGTAAATGGAAAGGAAATAGAAGAGGTTAAATGACTATGGATAAACTTGCTTGGAGTGGAGGACATTATCCAGATAAACTACCATAGGGTGACCAGACAGCAAGTGGGAAAAATCGAGACGGGAGTGGGAGGTAATAGGATCCTATATTAAAAAAAGACCCCAAAATCGGGACATCTGGTCACCCTAATCCTACCAACATACTGCATAACACTAGGGAAAGCAGAGGGAAACTTTGGTCAGTACTCCAGGGCAAAACCCTTCTTTTACAAAAAGTGCCCCACAATCTTTATTAGTCACACAGAGTAGACAGTATTTTGGTTTTAATGTCTCATCCTCCAAAAGACTGTCACACAGTAATCCACAAGGAACTCAATGTATTTACTTCAGAGAATGAAGGGGTTGAGTCAGTCTAGCCAGGATTAGATTTTGAGAAGCCGAGGAATTTCAGACCCAATGCTTAGAGCATTCAGCTATCCCTTTCAGCAAAGAAATTGTTACTATTCATCCAACTCAGTTTCTACGGTGATGAGCACCATAGAAATTGCCTACAAGAAGAATAAATGCATACTCATTGGATTGCAAGCCTGAGGAATAGCCGCCTCCACAGATAATTTGGCATGTTAGTAATGCTCTTGAGGACATTCATGGGAGGCAGCAATCTCTGGATTTGTGTTGTAAACTTCACTCCTGAAGGTGATTAGAAGGGAATTTCTCAAAACTGCCATCCCAAATTGTACAAACAGAGCAAGTTAACAAACTAACCATTTTGTGGTTGGAGGATTCAATTATTTATTCTGACCTGAACAAGATTGTTATAATTAAAACAGTAATTAGATTAATTATTAACCATCAACAAGCAATAGACCTAAGGAGAGCATAAATACCCATCAGACATTGATAATTCATAGCCATCAGTACCTGATTCAACATCACAACTTGACTAGAGTTTTAATATCAAAGAATCATAGCCAAAGATAACAAACCACACAGTATAGTGCCTGTATGCTATCAGCAGGGGCGGCTCCAGGCACCAGCGTAGCAAGCGCGTGCCTGGGGCGGCAAGCCATGGGAGGCATCCTGCCGGTTGCCATTAGGGCAGCAGTCAGGCTGCCGTCTGCGGCATGCCTGCAGGAGGTCCGCCGGTCCCACGGCTTTGGCAGCAATTCGGCTGCAGGTACGCTGAAGGCGCAGGACCGGCAGACCTCCTGCAGGCATGCCGCCGAATCCGTGTTACCAGTGGACCTCCCGCAGATATGCTGCCGAAAGCCGCCTAACTGCTATGCTTGGGGCAGCAAAATACATAGAGCCGCCCTTGGCTATCTGCCCACTTCCAGCTACCCGAGGCATTAATACATGCCAGAATAATAGGGTTGAAAGTCTGGAGAATGGATTTTTCCATACTAAGAAATACAGCATTGAAAAATACAGTTTAATTTTAAGTGTAGGACTTTTCAAAGATGAGAGCCCAGTTTAAAAAAATATTAGTTCATTCCTTTCACCCCACAACCATTTACAAATATAATATCTGATCCTGCCCCCTTGAATGAATTATGAAGCTCACATTGGCTCCAGTGATAGAGGAGAAGAGCAATAGGCCCTGACTGTGCAATCGGATCTGAGTTAGTATATCGTACCAAACACACAGAGCCTCACTGAAATCAAAGAAGCGTCACATGGGCACAGAGGTCACCCATATGGATTGGGCCCTTGACTAAGTTTCATGGATTTATAGATTTTTAAGACCAGAAGGAACCATGATGATTATTTAGTCTGACCTCCTCCAAAGAACCTCACTCAATTATTTCTGCATCAAGCCAATAATCTCTGGTTGTGCTATAGTGTATATTTGAGAATGAGATCTAGTCTTGATTTAAAGACTTAAAGTGATGGAGAAGCCACCATATCCACAGGTGCTGGAACTGGGGGTGCTGCTACAACCCCACAGATTGAAGTGGTTTCTATCGCTACAGGGTTTACAATTTGGTTCAATGCCTCTCAGTATAACACTTACAGACCCTGATCATCGACGGGCAGGATTGAACCTGGGACCTCTGGAGCTAAATGCATGAGCCTCTGTTGAATGAGCTAAATGCCACATGGTTCCTACATAAGGCTGTAGCAGGCTGACTTATTCATCTCTAAGTGGTCTTGGTGCCACTAGAGGGGACAGAACATCACACCCAGGAGGTGTGTGGGTTACATCAGCACCTCCACTATACAAATTGTTCCAGCACCACTGTCCATAAGTGAGTTGTTCTAATAGTTAATAACATTCTCTGCTAAAAATTTACACCTTATATCGAGTCCGAATGTATCTAATTTTTGCTTCCAGCCATTGGATCTTGTTATGCCTATTTCTGATTGACGAAAAAAACTCATCTACTTTCAGAAACCTCTTCCCCATGAAGGTACTTTTAGACTGTGATCTCTTCATTGGTTACTGAAAAGCAACCACCAAATCCATCACCGCTGCAATGAAATGCAAAAGCAAAACTACATAGTCCTTCAGGACAGAAAGTGAAAAAGCCACCATAGCTGGTTAAAACTTCAGAAGGAATGTGGGCAGGCAGGATGTAATTACCAGAGTTGAAATTTGGCCTGGACACCATGGAGATGAAATACAGCAGATGGTTAAGGTATACTGGAAACATATGAATAGCACCTGATTATTGATGAGACCTAGAAAATGAAAAAAAGAGACCCATTGAAGGGAAACTTTCCCCAGAAACTGTTAACGAAAAGACTGGAGTACTGGACAATACTACAGAAAAGTGAATAAACTAAAGTCAGAGCAGATGGAGAGAGAGACAAGCCACAGTATGTATTAGTCTGGCTAATAAGTAAAGAACTGGGAGATAAAAACATCACCACAATTCAGAGGACGGATAATTTCTATAACATTCCACCTCTAAGGATGACAATGTGCTTTACGAGTGTTAAATGAAAGCTCACAACCTTCAGTGCCCTTGGAATATGGAGCCCTAACACAGGAGCAGGAGAGTATTTTATTTATTTAAGTAATTCATTAAGCCTCCATTGCAGAAAAGACACCTGGGGGCTGTACAACAATTCAGTTAAAAACCACAAATCTGCCCCAGTGTCCCAGCTTACTTAAACATAGTCTCCAGACTTCCACTCATCCCCCCACCACAGCAGAGGAATCCAGAGAAATAAGGGACGTTAGATGGCCATGGAGACATTGAATCAAATGGGAAGGCAGTCCAGGGAGTTCTGAAAACAAATGGCTCCTGACGGAGGTCCTTAAAGGAGGCAGTGCCATAGACAATGCTCTGCTGCCTACCTAATCCAGAATGAATCCTGGGTGATAAAGAAGGACAATCCAACTGACTGCAACTGCTGTAAGTGCTGTTTTAAGGTAGCAATGACAACCCAGCAGACAAGGTTTCTGCCTTCAGCACCTCCACCAGAGAAATTGTTCCAGGCCAGCACCACGGGCAAGTGCCCCTGAGTGACAGAATATTGCAGACAGTTTCATGAATACCTCCGTCCTACATTTTTCCAATGATACCTTTAGAGAATGTTACCAACACTTATAGTCCCAGACTAAGGCCCTGACCCTGCAAAACAAGTCTGGGAGTAGCTTTACACACAAGTAATTCAATTGAGTTAAGTAGGACTACTCCTGTGGGTAAGGCTCGGGGCCATGGATGACAAAATAAATAAAATTAAAGATAGTAGAACTTGTGGAGGGGGCGGGAGAGAGAAACAGCTCCAAGAAGAACACAGAGAGAGTTGATGATGAAGTTAGAGAAATGAAACAACAGCCACACTGGAATGTGATCAGAACCCCTTGAGCACACACACAACACCAAACACCACACCTGAAAATACATTTTCATTAAGTCCCTTTAAAAAAAAAAAAAAGAGAGAGAGAAGTAATTACCCACCCTTTCATGATGCCCTGTCCCCAGACACCTCTCTGTGTGCTCCTCACATAGACCACTGGCTGCTGGAAGCCAAATTCATAGCAGTCACAGCTTGGTAACCAAAAAAACAAACTTTTTTTTTTTATCAATTCAGACTGACTGGAGTTAGTTCTCAGCTTTCCCTCTAAATCCTCAAACAAAAGACCTCCTGTCACTGTATCTCTATGTAAATCCTAAAAATAAACAAACCCAGAACTGCAGACAATTTTATGGCATGGCTGCTTGGTGATAAGCCCCCTGACAGGCATCTCTTCCAGCAGGCTCAGGTTTATGAGTGAGCAATGAGACCAATATTGGAATCTACAGGTTACTCTTCATACTTAAGCATTGCCTTAAAGTTGACCTTTAATATAGAATGAGATCGTTCATGTATTTTTCATGATTCCTGAAAAGCTAGTTCCCACAAAAAAGAAATACTTGAGTAGACATCTAAGTCTTATTTATGCTCGTTGGTGACCCTGCAACGTACCTGGACCCCGGCAGTTTTCTACAATTGCAGTATATTTGTGCACAAACAACAATCTGTTTGCTCTTTTGGGGAGTCCTCTTGGGTTTCACTAGCCGGCGAGGGGAGAAAGTAACTTACAGGACTTACCGGTACTGCTGGAGTCCTGAGGGGGCATGGCCTCATCTGGAAGAGACATGGCCTCTCAAGATTTATAGGCCCTGGGGAACCAGTTGTGGTTGGGAGACCCAGAGCCTTTAAATCAACCAGGGACTCCCAGCTGCAGAGGTAGCTGGGAGCCCCCCAGGGCTCAGGGGCAAATTAAAGGGCCCGGTGTTCTGGCTGCCAGGGGGAACCCCGAGCTTTGCGGGGCTTGTGCTGGGATTTAAATGGCCCAGAGCTCCTGCCGCTGAGGGGAGCCCCGAGCTCCTGCCGCTGAGGGGAGCCCCGAGCCCTTTAAATCCCAGCACCAGCCCCGCCACCAGAGCCGTGGCCGGGATTTAAAGGGCTCTGGGCTGCCCAAAGCCGCGGGGAGCTCCGAGCCCTTTAAATCTCAGCCGCAGCTGGGATTTAAAGGGCTCAGGGCTGCCCGCAGCCGCGGGCAGCTCAGAGCCCTTTCAATCCCCACCGTGGAAGTCGATGCAGTCCAGCACGGCATACTGGCTCTTGCCGGTATGCCGGACCAGACCAGTTTACTTTCACCTCTGACTGTATGTGTGTGTATGTGTATGAATGTGTCACAAACAAAGCAGCTGCAGCCTGCCACTGACCAGCAGTGACCCCAGCAACCGGCCCCTGTGGGCTGCTGCCTGCAAAGAGCCAGCAGGTACTGCTGGGCTGGGTCTGCCAAGGAGTAAGTAACCAAGGCAAAAACCACAGCCCGCCAGCCAGGCAGGGAGCCGGGGGTGGGAGGGGGAGAGGGGAAGTCAGGGGTTAATGAAGGACAACTGGAATAGCCTTCATGAAATATACAAGATAGAGAAAGTTTTGTCAATTTCAGCCTCTGCACTCTGCAGGCAGGACAAAACAAAAAGAGATCTGAGATTGCACCCGATGTTCTAAGGACATTTCAGGTGTTTAAATCAATATATAAAGAGAGTGGACTGGAATGAAAAATACTATTTCTTTCAAAGGAGGCACAATAATTTCCCTGAATATTCTGTTTTCCCCTCCAATCCCTTTGTGGTTTTGTCTATGGAGGCTATTTGCTTTCCCTGTGAATCTTTAGTTGCTTTGCCCAAAATAAACCCTAATCATCATGACACATCTTTCGACCACGTTCTCCATGTTTCTTGCGTTGTTTTTTTAAACAGTAACATTTCAAAGACGATCTGCAAACAGTTTGGACATCACAACCATGATTCGCTGCTGGGGAGGGAATGGGATAGATTTGAACTTGGAAATGGTTCCTGATTTTGATTGTGTTTTAGGAGATCCCCTAATCCCTGGGGCAGAAAAGAACTGCCTCTGCCATAGGCACACACCCCCAACACCACCTGGGAGTGAAATTAACAAGGATGCCAGAAACGGCTCCTAACTCTGGACACTGAACTGCACAGGGAACAGCTGAGTTTAAACTGTTCTTTTGCAGGCAGCAGTAGCCGCAGGCATCTCAGCCAGTGTCCCTACTGCAAGCTAGAGCCTAGAGGAGAACCTCTGCTGGAAGTATTGGGGGAGGAATGCAGAACCTTGTCTGCAACCTGGCTGGAGGAGGGGGAGAGAGGAGACGAGAAACCAATGTGACAGTGAGTTTTCCCCTTCCACCTGCTTTTATTAGCTCTGGATTTAAGCTGTGCAGCCAAATGCTTGTATTTGTTGTATATATTAGTATTGGAGAGATTTCCTCATCCTCTGGGGCAGAAAAGGACTGTCTCTGCCATGGTCAAACACACCCTCCCCTCGACCCCCTCCCCTGTGAGTGAAATTAACAAGGATGCCAGAAACCTAGCCCTAGGGGCTGAACCATCAGGGAACAGCTAAATTTAAACTATTCTTATGCAGGGAGCAGGCTTCTCTCTCCCTCCCTCAGTCAGTCTCCTTTTCTTACCGGTCCTCCGTACCGGCCCGTACCCGCTTACTTTCACCTCTGACTGGCCCTCTCATTGATCACCCCATATGTTCTAAAACAAAATCTGCTGAGAGGTCTCCTAGTTTAGCGATCTGAGCACAGGGCAAGAAACACAGAATTCCTGACTTCTAATCCCAGATTTGATTTCCTCTCTGGTTTTGAGCACGTCACTTAACTTGTCCTCTTCAGTTTTTCCACCTGTAAAAGGGGTATAATATTTCCCTCCCTCACAGGGGAGTTGAGAGGATTAGTTAATCTTTGCAGTGCTTTAAAAGGCTAAAGCGCTATGTATTAATCATTAGTCCCTGAAGAGGCTGATCTGCACACACAACTGCCATTAGCTGCAATGGAAGTTTCCTGTGTGCATTGACCCCTTACTCTGAACATATTCCTTTTTAAATTTAGAAACAAAATGACTCAGTATTAACATTTGAAAAGTCATTAACAGTGCCTGCTCAAGAAATACTTATTCTTTTATTGGATCGAGAGTTCAGCTCCATTGCTTTCCTTGCAGAGGCACCTGTTAACATAGCAAAGCAGTGAAAAGTCAAAATGGGTCCCTAGTCCTTTGCTGGCAGCTGCTGGATCACATGAGCCAAAAAGCGTCCACCCATGCCCAGGACTATAGTAAACTTGCCTCACCTGCAAGATGCTCTTTGCTTGATTTAAAGCAGCCTGCCCAATCAGAATTGTCCTTGTGTTCACACTTGAGAATAAATATTTAAAAGGTCTGAACCAAACCCGACTGAAAAGACTCACTATTTGACATCAGTGGGCCTTTGATCAGGTCCATAGCACTTCTCCTCTACGGATTGATAACAGCAACATTGGTAAAGGCAGGGGAAAGAGGGCATCAACATTCTTTTCCACTTAGCCCACAGCCATGCTTTGTATAGTTCCATGTTTGAAAGAGGGACCTATACTGTACTTCATTGCCCTCAAGGGATCTGAGGGAATTGATCTATAATAAAATAAATAATAAATAATAATAATAATAAAAACCCCTTACATTGTCAGAGTACCTATCAGCCTGATGTATTTTGCAAGCTAGGACACCCCCAAACTTTAGGGAAAGGTCGATCTACATTTTGTGCTGTAAACTCATCTGAAAAAGAAAAGCAACCGTGGCAGGGTCCCTTTAAATGCAGTGCATGAACTCAGTAATATAGCTGTATCACGTGCTCTCATAGTGTTGTACATACTGTTTTCTAGCGTGAGAACAATTATGTGTCACCTTCACATTCCGTTACTCACAGTCTCGTTTACCCAAACCACTTCCTTCTCTGCCCCAGGATCGTCATCTAAACTTGCTCCACCAGCTCTCTCCCACTCCGACACAAGTGCACACCCAGACATGCACGCACAGCTTCATTTCCTGGTTTTCTTGAGAAAGTCAGCAAATGAAAATCAAAACACTGTTAAACGTAAGCCCTGTTTGATTCTTCAGTACAGCATTAAATGAATGAAAGAGCCTCACTTATTTATACTGGCATTATACCCAGTGTATCAGTTTAATTAGGGAAATAAATCTGTGCTAATAGTGGACACATATACGGTAGTTGTTGACCTTTTAATACTAGGGAAATGCAGACTCAGCAGAAAGCCTTTGAATATTTGCTTCCCTCAGATGGAAGGAAAGTGATATTACACATATGTTTTCAGGACACTATACATTCTTGGGCAGAGGAGGTTGTGTCTTGTGAAACACAAGGTTCATATATTCCACCAATATCATTGTTTTAAAACTGTAAGTCGGCAGTACAGTACACAGACAAGCACATTCACAAAATAGGGAAAAGGGAACAGTAAGATGCAATGCACCAATCTACAAAAATATAATCAAGAATGATCTACCATTACAGAATACAAGAAACCAGCCACCTCACCGGGAATAGAGCAGATAGATCCTTTTCTGTATTTTATATAAAGTCCAAGGACAACAAGGTGAAAAACTGACAAAGATAGAAGGCTTCTTTATGTGGGTTTCCCTTTCAGGAGAAACCACTGGTTTAATAAGGTATTTGTTATGTGTATCTATTTTCAAATTGTTGTTTAGGAGCAGCACTTCCTAAACTTCATTAGTTTGTCTGTTGAGGTTTGTGGATTTCAGCACTCAGCAGCAGTTTCCTATGCAAGTCCCTAAGGAACAAAACTATACAGTGAGCATGTCTGTTTACAAAGGTTGCCATCCTAGCCTGACAATACTAACTTCAGACTCAACACAATACATTCATTGATGATCAATTCCCATTGTTCAGTTTCTAGTCTACAGAATTCCTGGCTCTGGGGTCAACCTCATCCAAGCCCCGTGAAGACAATTAGAAGAGCCATCTCTTCCCAACACGCTTCGTTATCTGCTCCTCCCATCACACAAAAACTTCCTTGAGGGCAAGATACATTGTGTAATCTGATACTGTGTGGTAAGGTGAGAAGTACAGATTGAAATATTGGATTAATCTCTGTGTACCTAAGGCCAAGAGTCATGTTTGTGAACATGAATCCACCTCTGCCACAGTGTCATAGGTATTTTTCAAGGGTAAGCAAGTAGATAGTAGACATTTGCATACATACAAAAGTGTATGACTTCATTATTCACATAGTATTGACACTTATTCATGCAGTTTTGAAGCTCTCAATTTCATTGTGCTCAAATTATTGCATCTTTGGTTTGTAGCAAAGGTATTTCTAAGCATTCAGTAAGGATAGGTAAGTACGGTAATCTGAATTGGCTCTCAATTTCTTCCACTGACAATATTTCATTCTGCTTTATTAATTGCTCAGATTCAGTTATACCCAATCCTTATCCAATCATTATATTCTGGTTTGCTTGTCAGTTTGAAGAAGGGTTGTCTATAGATTGAGGTCAATGAAGATGGACAGTTAGATTTTAGGTTAAGATTCTAGATTTTTTTTTAGGGTTTGTTTGTTTGTTTTCCAAATTAGCAGTATCCAAGTTTAAGTGGATTTTTTTTTAATGATTAATACAGAATACCATATTGCAGAGAAAATAAAATTATTTAAGAGTTGGATAAATGCAATTGTTCAGGCTCAAACTAGTATTTCTGAGATAGGGTATAGAATCACAGCACTGGAAGGGACCTTGAGAGGTCATCTAGTCCAGTCCCCTGCAGTCATGGCAGGACTAAGTATTAGATGATTCCTGACAGGTGTTTGTCTAACCTACTCTTAAAAATCTCCAATGATGGAGATTCCACAACCTCCCTAGGCAATTTAAATTCAAATGCAAATCAATATTTGATGGTAAGATAACGACAGAAGTGAAGGAGAGTTAAATGTCGTATTTTGTAATCATCAGATGTTAAAGTATAATCTTGTATAGATTCATTTAGTAGTTTGTAACAAGATGTAATTTTTATTTTCTATATCTATCCTGTGTATAGCTTGATATAGCTCAGAATTCGATGTTGCTCTTATATTGCTAACACAACATATACAAGTAATTAATACCAATTAGAAAGAGGCTTTTTCGCACAGTTTGTGTGTGTGATATTTTTACTGATGAAGCAGCATATGCTGAATTGTACACACCAGTAGAACCTTTTCATGAGCTGCGCTTGCACAATCTACTTCTCAAAGAAGGATGTTTCTGCTAGCACCAAAGTGTACGCAAAATCTCTAGGTTATAGTAATTGTGTGTGTTATTTCTACACCAGTTCACTTTGCTATGGCATTTTCTCTTTTGGAGCCCTGGAAGCTTTTCTTTCAAAAGAATTATTCCTTTAATTTGAAAGGGGCTTATTGCATTTTGTATTTGTCGCAATGCAATGGTGAGGGGTCCAGCCTGAGATCCAGGCCCCATTGTGTTAGGTACCGTACAACTGTAACAAAAAGGGAGAGGAGAGATTATCCAATCGTTAGGGCAGCTAGCCTAGGACTTGGGGAGACCCTTGTTCAACAGCCAGCTCTGCGGCAGATTGCCTTATTCCGGAGGGAATTCTGCACCAAAAAATTAAAAAGTTCTGCACACAATATTTTAAAATTCTGCACAATTCTGCAAATTTTGTCAACTAAATGTGGATGCTCCAGCATGGCATTGGGGAGCACAAGGCCCCTGGCTTCACAGAGGTGGGAGATCACCGTACAGCTCCCCCCTTGGGACATGGACTCAGTGGTGAGGCTGCAGCCAGCCCTAACACAGTGCAAGGACAGGCCCTTCCCCTCAGTGCCAGGTGCACCAGGTGTGGCTAGTCATGCAGACTCAGTGAGGGAGGAGCCAAGTATGGAGGGGTTGCGTGTGGGGGGATCCAGGTGTGAACTGAGAAGGTTTTGTGTGGGGCAATCTGGGCGTGGGCAGCTGAGTGGGGGATTCAGGTGTGTGAGGAGACCTGGATGCACAGGCTTGTTAGGGAGTTCTGGGTTCAATGGTTATGGGACTCAGGAGGGGAATTCAGGTGAAGGTGGTTGGGGCTCAGCAGTGGGGGTCTTGGTAAGTGGGGGGAGATAGAGATTGGCCTGGGGATCAGTGAGGGTCCAGATGCTGGGTGGGCTCAGTGGGATGGAGATCCAGGTGCAGCTGGTTAGGGCTTAGTGGGGTGGGAATCTGGGCAACTCATCCAGGTGGTTCAGATGCAGGAAGAGTGGGGCTCGGCCGGGCGGGGGGGTGTTCTGGGCGGGAGGGTCTGCAGGGAAGCAAAGAAATCTCTGGAGGACATGAATTCTGCACATACTCCTTGGGGAATTCTGTGCCACTGTGCAACTCCTGGTATGATCTTGGGCCACTAACTGTCTGGGTTCAGTTCCCCATCTGTAAAATTGGGGATAACACTTCTCTGCCCCTCAGAGAGATGAGAGAAGTACATTAAGACTGTGAGGCACTCAAGTGCTATGGAAATGGGGACTATAAATGTACCCCACATAGAAAGAAACTGGTTACAGTCTAAATGGACAAGACAAAGGGTGGGAGGAAGAGACCATTACCACCCCCATTTTATAGATGAGGAACCATGGCACATAGCAACTACGCAACTCGGCCAGGAAGTCAGAGAGTAGAACCCAGACTCTCTGAAGTCCAGGCCAGTGCTGTCTCCACAGGACCCACCTTCCTCGAGGAAGCTGTAGAACACTCATTTTACACCCAGGAAAATGCAATTGTTTTAACAGCACTGTTGCACTAACAAGTATAAATGTCCTATAAGAATTACAGAGGTGTTTCCTTCTGAATACAGTTTCTCTCTCCGCTCTACTGCTCAGTCTATCAAAGCCAGCTGCCAGCAGGAGAGCTGAAACCCCAGTGCTGGTACAAGAGCAGCTTGTTGGTAGAGGGGAAAAAAAATCTTCTGTGAGATCCTGCCTCCTACTGCCTTCAAAGGCCCCACATTGCCCTTCCCTTCTGGTTGTGAAGGACTGGCTGGTAAGCTGTCACAAGACCCCATCAAAATTGTGCCTCGATCAGCCAGAGGGAAATGGCTCAGATGAAGGACCCCCATCCAGAAGTTTGGTGTTTTCTCTGCAGTGCTCTCTAACACTACCATTTCAGAGAGCTGAGGGACCACACCCGAAACCCCCCTGGACTGGTCATTTAAGCAGCTGGGCCAGGCCAGATTTTCTAGTAAAAAAGAGTGTCTTCTCTTTTTGATGTCTCAGCTTGTAATGTGATTGCACCACAGACTGTCTGCATTGTACAGTAGCTGTAGGCTGGGTTATGGCCCTGTAGTTCTACTGACAGTAGGGTAGTCGTACTGTCTGATGGTTAGAGCATGGGAGCAGGAGTTGAAACTCCTGGATTCTATTCCCAGCTCAGTGTGTGGCCTTAGCCAACTCTCCCAACTACTCTGTGCATGTTTATCCATCTGTAAAATGGGAATAATATCTACTGCACGGGATGTTTGTAAGGCATGTTGAGATCACGGGATGAAGGCACTAGGAGAGGCAAACATCCTGCGTTTAGTAACATCTGGCAGTCTGAATAATCTGCTCTGACACTACACATATCAGATCTAACCACACAGGCACATTTTTGTAGGCAAACAAAAAATTCTTCTCCCTTTGTAAAACAAGAAACATGCATCAGTTTCAGACAGATTCCAAAGGTAACAGTTGCAAAGGAAAGCATCCCAGGTAGAATTTACTGTAGTTAAACCACTTTGCCAAAGATTATAAATGGGGGAGGGCTAAGGGAATTGGATTAAGGATAGATTTAAAAGGAATGAATACAGTTGGGACCACTGTTGCAGAGTGCAGGCGATGCCAGCTAAACATTTTTCAACAGCCAATCAATCAGTCTGACTGACAGAGAGCAACTTTGTTTTCTCTAGTAAAGGCTTTCCCCCACCTCCTTCTCACCTGTTAAGTGAGCAAGAAATGTATTGTACCAAGAGGCCAACTAGACTGCATGTACCACACCATGGGTTACTCATCCACCTTCCTGGACCGTTCAGTTGAGATTGTGGCCTATAGAGCCAAACTAAAATGTTCTCACCTAAACAATCTGTTTTTTCCTACTCGATTTGAACAATTGTTTCTACATAGGTACTACCTTGGATTCTGAAGGAGGCTCCTCACCATGGAAATATTTATGCTTTATAAGCATATACTATGTAAATGTATTTACTTCCGACGCTTCATTTATCACATTTTTTCGTCCCCTTTTAATTCTCTGAGGAAGTTGTGTGTGAATGTATGAAATTCCAAAGTCACTTTGGAGCTCCAATCCACCCCCTACCAGGAGTACATCCTTCATCATTCACATCCACCCATACCGTCATTACATTACAATGCTCCCTTTGTTAGTACAGAATGTACCGGCTCCTTCCCAGGCAGCCCGACAAAATTAGTGAAGGGAGAATGAAAGAAAAAGGTTGTGGACCAAATTCATCCAAAGGCCTTACACTAGGGATGAATTTGGAGTTGGACCTGCATATTTAGTAGAGGCAGAAACATGAACTAGCCTGAAGATTTTAAGTTCACTGGGGCAGGGACCATCTTCCCTGTATATAAGTACAACATCTAACAAATTTTGGAGGCTACTTTAGTAGCAATCATGCTTTAACAACATCCTCCCTTCCTCAGGAAAATGTTTTTGAGAACAGCCGGCACATGAGCTTAGACAAACAAGGCACTAGTATAAAAAGGTGTCCTCATTATCAAACGGTACATCCCACCCCAGAAAAATCTTGTGTAGGTGCATGCACATGACACTAGCTACAAAGAGCTATTCCGCCGTGCCTACCAACTCAGAGTTTGTGCTCCATTACACTTTCCAAGACAGTCAAAATGGGGTACTAATTTACTAATTGCTGTGGCTAATACAATTCCCGCACCACACTCCATATTATTGCAGGAACATGTTCATCTGTATGGTCACCAGTACAGCTGCTTCTTCACACGCCAGTGGCTGAAAACACAGTCACCTGCTTCCGTGTGTTGTGCTTGTTGTCATGAGGTAGGAGAGATGAAGAGCAGACCAGACTGGTTCCAAGCAGATGTATTGGAATGATTTGATGTAAGAGTCAAGATCAGAGAAAGCAGCAACCCCTGAGACCATTACATCCCCCAACCTCCATCCACTTGCAGAACCTCTCTTCTCCACAGTAGCAAATCTAGAGTAAGACCTACTGTAACCATTACTCTGTTACTAGCCGCATATAAGCATCTGGCTTTGAGAAGACACATTGCTCCCCTCAGACATGAACTTGAGATCAGTAATATCAGGAAGAGCTAGTTTTGGAAAGCCTGTCCCACCTGCCAGATTGAAAAAACAAGTGAACCTGTACCACTGGGGACAAATAAGGGGAACAGGATTTCTTCCAGCTGCATCTGGAGTCCAAAAATCCAGAGCATTACAACCCATCCTGAAACTCAGAGACCTCAATCAATAGGTTACAAAAGAGGAGTTTTAAACACTGTCTGAATATTCCAGTTCTTGTAAGAAGGCAGAGGACTTATGCGCTCTGGATCTGAAGGCCACTTATATGCTTCTAAGGATGAATCCATATGGGGTGACCAGATAGTAAGTGTGAAAAATAGGGACAGGGTGTGGGGTAATAAATGCCTCTATAAGACTACGCCCCAAATATTGGGACTGTCCCTATGAAATTGAGACATCTCGTCACCCTAAATCCATATGGGATGAGAATCTGGGTGTCATTCCCATGTCTGGATAGATGGCTGATCAAGGAAAGTGCACAGAGGATTTCAAGGGTCTGAATGCAGAATTTGTCATACCAGATCAGCTACTTGTCTGTCAAGTGAAGCTCATTACAATTCATACTACCCAACATAAAACAGCTTTTTCCTAAGACAGACTATGTAGGAGCCCTGCTAACTGATCTCAGACAGAAGCCCTCCTTCTCTACTGAATAGTTCGAAGTATATTGGAAGGACAAAACAGTCTATTAGCATCAGGGGACTTTGATGAAAATGTTGGATCTCACACGTGCAATGGCTTTCATAGGCACCCTTGGCACATCCTCTTTTGGCACCCTCAAAAGGCATTTGCCAAATCGCAGAGACTCTGGAATCAATAGTCTGACATATGGACTCTTGGGAGAAGCACTGGCTACATGGGAGTCCAAGAGAACATTCTGAATCAGTTTCCCAAATCTTACTCAATATTGTAGTAATCATAGAGATGAATCTATCCTAAGCTTAGGAGACAGAGAAAGGTCGCACGTCCAGCATACTTGGTCACACCAGGAATCCAACCACCACAGAAGTGTCTAGGAATTGTAAATCTTGCCTGTATTTCAGGTTTTCAGAGAACAGTAGGCAATTTAAAATGGATCAGACGTTTTAATTGGAGGTAGGGGAGGGAGATGTAAGGGGAAATGGAGAGTATTTAAAATGCACTCTCTCCTTTAGAGCAAAGGTTCTCCCCAAAAACTCAGGAGAAAAAAAAAATATTACATAGGATCTTTATAGGTCCCCAGTGGTTAAGGCAAAATTGGGTACATACCACTACTGGAGATAGCAATGGCAGATGATATCCAGCTAAGAGATGTGCAGTGTCTGATCACACAGACCCAGGGCATTCCAGTGCATGAACTTTACTGGCAGGATCTAGACTGACTAGCTTAGTATCCAGGGCATGACATTCCACTATTCAAGATACTTGAAAGGGGTCTACCAGATGAGTGTAATTTAAAATGGGAAAGTATTGTAGGGGTGGTACAAAGGGCTAGCCAGTGCACATCCTTTAAATTTGTTCCCCACCAACTTGATTACCCCCTAGATCGGTCACATTCTGGGTAACACCCAGACACCTGGGGAGCATTTCTGATATTTTGCTATTCTATAATTTTAAACTCTGAAAATTAATCAATATTTCTGCCTCTCTCCTTGCTCAAATGATAGGTTCCAGACATCATGGTCATGATCATAGTGGTGGGAGGGCTTTTTTGGTGAGGGGATAGAGGGATTGAGGTTGTTTAGCATTATCTTGTTCAAATAGCCATTAAAATGAAATAAAGTTTTCTTCAAGTACCTAGAGGATAGGATATTCTGATTCTAGTCATTCACAGAAACATGGAAGCAGGGCAAGAAATCACTGCTTCTCAGAAAAACTACTGCTAAATAGTTTTCTTGTAGGTAGTGAGGGACCAGGCACATGACCATGATCTCTGGGTGTCTCAAGAAAGCCAACCTCTCACCCCAATCTGAGTTTACAGAGTGCTATGAAACAAGAACACAATTAAAAAGCTCCCCACTGTGTCCATCTAAGATAGGAGCCAGGGCGAGTTAAACGAGCAAAGAGGGTACCTAACAAGGATAGCAAGCATGTTGTGTTTAATACTGAATGAGCAGCATATGACTTCTACATTTGAGTCAGGTATGTGTGGTTTCTCAGAGGCCATTAATCACACTGTTCTCAGTGCCTCTGGCAGGGAGTCTCACAAAGCTTCTTATGAAATTGATCAGGAAGTGCGCCAAACTAACGAACAGCAACGTTGCCTCTTTCTGGTTGGGATGGGGATTTGTTGTAAGAGGTCGCAAGAGTTAGGAAGTGAGAACACCGAGGAGAAACAGGCATACACAGCAGGCAAGGGCTGTGTAGGCCCAGCTCTTCAGAACTAATTACTAGGAAAACAACTGCAACAACACTATTACACCTGTAACTGGGAACTATTTAAAAAAGGAGGAAGAGTTCTGTTTGGTGAACTTAATGATTTCAGAAGGGTGTGGTGGAGTGGAATAAAGCACACACAAAAGAATTCCACAGGAGTTCACCAAAAATAATGATTTATTCAGATGACATTGATTTGACATTATCAGAATCAAAACATTTCTCATCACCGCTGCTTGAGGAAATACACCAGCCAAAAGGTCTAGTGCAAAAATAAATATATTAAGATTTGGGTGGAATGCACAGCCAATCAAGTATTAGCAATAAATATGCTGTCTCCAAAATACCCTCTGAACAGTTGCATATGCTCTGCAGCTCAGTGTGCAGATGGAGTCTGCAACCAATTTGACATGAAGTGATTTGCTCTGAAGGCTGCAATCTTCATTTCCGTCAGAACTTACTTGGCACCTCGACAGTCAACCAAAGCCTGGAATCCAAAACCTCCATTCTCAGACACAAGAACTGGGCAAACAGTGCCACCAACTATTTCCAATATGAATTTCAAGGAGTCCACTTCCATTTAGAAATGGACTAAGGACTGGTTTGGGATCTGAATACTAAGCTAAGTGCCCCAATGAGTTGAGGGCACAAGGGTAGGTCCCCGAACAGCATCTCCTCAGGACCACCCCAAATTAAAATGGCAAAAATTGGAATAAGAGTGGGAAGAGACAAGAACATGGGTCCCTTATATGATTAACTATGCCTTCTCCCCAACCACTGGACTGTCTGAAGGTTATCTAAAAGCAGAGAGGAAGAGATCTAAAAGCAGAAAAACATCTGAGACAAAAAAGGAGGAGGACTTTCAGAAACCATAGAAGAAATAGAGCAACCATGTTTTCCCAGTAAGTGAAGCTGTGAAAACAGTTGGCACTGCAGGATCAGCAAACAATGTCTGAGCAACAATTCAATACAATAAAGGCACTAACAATTTCCCACATTAATCACATGATTAAACATTTACATTCAGACATTTAAAAAAAATCACTGTACACTAAGTTTATAAAAGGCCATTTTCTATTTTAAAAATTCCTTTTTTCCCCCCAAATTCTCAGTTACCTAAGAATTTTTCCATCCATGTGACAGATGTTAGTAACTTGCTTAATGCACTATGGGAAGGTGCTCAGATGCAATGGTGTTAAGCATAGACTAGAATTATATGCCTTTGTATCTGGCTTTTATAAGAAAAATAAATGTGTTATCAGACTGACAGCCCTGGAGCCTGAAGGTTTCTGTCTGTCCATCACGTCAGTAAAGCCTGGGCAATGCCGTGTCAGTTTCATCACACTACCTCACTAATGAGCCTCAATCCTAACCCAGAAGCATCACATATAAAGGCAGAGAAATAATTCAGACTCATTTCATTCAGTCCTGGGTCTGCTGTGCTAAGGAAGGATAAATGGTCAACTGTCCACAGAGAACAGGACCGATGACACCAGCTTCTTTCAGAAGTGTCACCCAAATAGCCATCAAATGCAGAGAACAACGACTTCAGGTCACAACTGATCTGACAGCCAACTGGTAAAAGAATCTGTATCCCAGTCCCAATCCTCAAAGCCATATAAATGGCCGCTGTTAGATCTATAAAGTTTACTGCAATCCTTGAAAATTAGTGTTAAAAGATTATCCTCCTATTCTACAGTATTTGGCTACTTAAATATTCAGAAATCGCAGGGTTTCGCAACAACAACAACAACAACATCAAGCATGGACTTAGCTTCTGATGGAGAAATTATCTGTATATGAGAGGGTTATTAACTAAGGATAGTAGAGATTAATCTGTGTATAGATTTAGCAAAGGTATTTTCAGGACACCTGGACAGCACAAATGCATCCGATTCCAAAGAAACTTTTTGCTCATTCTTCTAAACCAAAGCAAGAAAGAACTTCAGAATATTCACGAAGTGGGCTGTACGGTTTCCCCAGCATAATGAGGTCTCACCATTCGCTGTAAGATTGACTCCCCATCTTCAGTTTTAAAGATCTGACACTTGTCAGGACATCCAGAAATAATCAGTAAAGGTTATAGCAATGGGACCACAAACCAGGAGGAAAAAGAGTGCACTTGCTGACTTGAAAGGCTCCGGTGGGACTACAGCCAAACTGATTAATCCCTCTATCTTGGAACAGCAGCTCCATGTTGCAGATGGTCTCAATCCATTTGGGTATTTGGTATTCCAACAGCAAGTTCTCCAAGGCTGGTCTGCAAAACCTTGTGGCACATTCTGAATTAGTCCAAACTTGCAGGGCAGGAGGGGGAGAAAAGAAAAACAAACCTCCCAGAATTTTGATTTGTCTCCCAGTTGTTGATTTTCCTTGGACAGTCCCTCTGAAGGGAAGCAGCAGTCACCCAGTCTGCGTACACAAGTGTCTCTCATGCAGGAGCAATCTAATTTCCCTCACTAGTAACGGTGAGATGAATAGGATTGTTGAACTTGTCTGTGGAAAGAAACAACATGAAGGACAATTAACACATGTACATGTCGCTGCATCTTCCCTCCAACACATTTTAGAGGCATTTGTAAGCACAGAAAGCTGGAAGTGAAATAGGAAAGTCAAAGTTTGCCTATCAGAAGGACAGAAGTGGGCTTTAGACTTTCACGGAAGTTTCTGTATAAGCTAAGGCTCTTCCCTCTACTCCATGGCTTTGATAGGCTCCAGAGAGAGCAGTGCAAAAAAGGAATCACAGAGCAAAGCAAGGCAACACCTCAGCCCTAGCCCTAAAGGAGAAGCAGGTGGATTATGAAAGACTCCCAGCCACTACCAACCTGAGCAGCTCAGGGTGTGAACTCTGATCTTCTAGACAGAAGCACTGTGCTTCCACCATACTGGGCCAGCCCTACAGAACATTTTCATTTTGGTCCCTCAATGTCTGATCATCCCTCCCACCAACCCAAAAGAAAGGTCTGCACAAATTATCAGCTCAACTGCATGCAGATGTGGTCACCCCGTCTCAAAAAAGATATATTGGAACGGGAAAAGGTTCAGAAAAGGGCAACAAAAATGATTAGGGGTATAGAACGGCTTCCGTATGAGGAAAGTTTAATAAGACTGGGAAAAGAGGCGACTAAGGGGGGATATGATAGGGGTCTATAAAATCATGAGCGGTACAGAGAAAGTAAATAAGGAAGTGTTATTTCCTCCTTCCAATAATATAAGAACAAGGGGCCACCAATGGAAATTCATAGGTAGCAGGTTTAAAACAAAAAACACAAGAAAATATTTTTTCATACAATGCGCTGTCAACCTCTGGAACTCCTTGCCAGAGGGTGTTGTGAAGGCCAATATGATAACAGGGTTCAAAAGCAGCAAGAGTGTCCTGTGGCACCTTATAGACAAACAGAGGTATTGGAGCATGAGCTTTTGTGGGTGAATACCCACTTCGTCGGATGCATGCATCCGACAAAGTGGGTATTCACCCACGAAAGCTCATGCTCCAATACGTCTCTTTGTCTACAAGGTGCCACAGGACTCTTTAGTGCTTTTACAGATCCAGACTAACACGGCTACCCCCTCTGATACTTAATGTTCAAAAGGGAGCTAGATATATTCATGGAAGATGCCATTGATGGACCTATTAGCCAGGATGGGCAGGAATGGTGTCCCTAGCCTTTCTTTGCCAGAAGCTGTGACGGGGTGACAGGGCATGGATCACTTGATGATAACCTGTGTGTTCATTCCCTTTGGGGCACCTGCCATTGGCCACTGTTAGAGGACAGGATACTGAACTTGATGGACCTTTGGTCTGACCCAGTATGGCTGTTCTTATGTAACATCAGTTCCTTGGAAACACTGGAAGCCATGTGACAATGCACTTGCACACAGGGGAGTTGGAGGGGGCAGAATCCTAACTTGGAAATTAGAGTGAAATTCAACTAAAACGAATATTGCACACCAGATACAAGAATTTTTAAAAGGGATAATGTCAAGTGCTTCCCTTTCTATCACTTAGAAAACCTGCTTTAAAAATCTATTCTTGTTCATTTGGCAATAATAATTCAAAATCCATTTTTTGATTGGTGGAAGGAACTGATATTACCATGGCTGATTTAGATCACTTCCTGCTGTGCCCCAGCCATATACCAGCTCTGGAAGTAGCATTATAATTAATGGCTGTGGTAGAAACAGTTTAAGGTGTGAAAGTCATTAAAGCTCTCACAAAAAAGGTCCTATTATTTATTTGTTTATTATTCTAGGGTTCAGAAATTCTTTTCAGCTGCAGACTCAACATGGGTGAAAAAGCTAAAGAAGAAAAGACCTCTTACCATAAGAATGAAGAAATAGAAAACCCACATCCATCCCAGATTGTCCTGGATCAAAGAAACTAGATACTGTAAAGAAACAAAATACGATATTTAGGATCATCAATACACGCACATCTGTGAGGGGTGTTTTTCTGGTGTCACCCTTTCATTTGCATCTCCCTGAGTTTGTGTACTTTTATCACAGAGAAAGAAAAAGAAAAAAAAAGCCAATCACAAATTCTCTCTTTTAGATCTAGCGGCTCCTGCCCTGGCATAATGGGAGACTTGCTGCCTTAATCCTTCTATATAAATCCATACAAGATCGGTGAAATAGAGATACCAGCTGAAGCTTTACAGGTAACAATGTTCAGTGAGGAGAAAAACTAATTACAGCTTCAAGGAGCGACAATTTGACTAGAGTGAACGAAGGATTTTATTGCACAGAACATACAGTTACATAAGTGAATGTAAATACCCTTAGAGAAGCTGAACCCTCTAGGAAGATGTACAACTTAAAAAGGACATGCATTTTCAGCAGCTATACAAGCATTAGCTAGTTAACCCTTTCCAACACCCTGTTATGCAGATAAGATGCTCAAGCTTCTGCACTGATTTACATCCTGAGCTCAACAGGGCTTTGCAAGCTTCAAGTAAAGGCAGAAATTATCCTTTATATGCAGTATTTGAATACAACTCTGATTAAAGCACCTCTGTACCTCTCTGTTACTGAGCACATGGGCACAAAACACAGGATCTTCATTATGGAAGCGTTCCTGGTGCTTCTGCTGCTTATTCCCCCACCTGGAGTGACACTGATCTGAGTGCAAGTCCAGATAGCAAAGCAGTGACAGGCAGAACTTTTCAGAAAGAGAGACCCACTTCTCATGATACTCTCCTTAAGAAGTGGTAAATGTGTGGGAAGGGGAAGATGCAGGAAGCATGGTACACTGGGAAATTTGTTTCCAAACAAGATTTGAAAGGTGTTAGCAGCCTGTTAAATGTGGAAAACTAAGCATCTCTCAGAGAAAGAACGAATATTTCATTTACTGGGGAGAAACATCTCAGTCAGCAGTTAACAAGTTCTTCTCTGCCTGCAATCAGCACTGCTGATATTCACAGGAATATTCCCAGAAGTGCCAATTATGAATCCTAATTCCTTTGGGAAATGGGGGTGTGGACTCCACTCCAACATACATCTTGGTATTTCATGATGTTACACTCTCTCTAGTATTATGGGGCCAGATACATCACAGGCCCTGTCCAACCCCAAAATCAGCACTATGTTCTTTCATGTGCATGAATTTTGTTTCTGCATAACAAGTATGTTCCTATTGCTGATGCCCTCAGCTTCTGCTTCAGTAACAATTCGTGGTCAAATCCTATAACAGCACCCAGCGTGGAAGATGAAAGCAAGTGATACTAGTTTTACAGGATGTGAAGTCTGCCCTAGATAAAGAGAATCACACCCAAACTAGTCTAACATAACAAATTCTTATGTTCTATGTAAAGGGGACATTCATCTTAAAAACAATATTTCATAAATACATTTCTTCAGAGCTGCTAACACCTTATTTAAAAACTGAAAATAATTCAAAAATCCAATTTTCTTTTCACTATTTATGGAGTGTAAATGTTTTCCGTATCTCAACGGCTCAAGTTATGGAAGTGTCTAAACCCCATTTCATTCTCAAAATTTGTTGCCACAATATTTGCATTACAAACTCTGCAGAGAAGTTTTGTTTGTTAAAAAACACTGTTTCCACTGGAAGTTAAAAAAGGATGAATGGAAACGTTTCAGCTGGGGTTGGAAGCTTTTTTCCCAGACCCCATGTCACTCCCACGTAGAATTTTAAAGGCACATTCCCTAATTCCTCAGCTCTTCTCTCGTAATCTCACCTGGCCCACCGCAGCTCCAATGCTCCCAGTTCCGTCCACAATTCCAGTGACTGTTGCCAGAGCCTCACTGTTCCCTCTGACCAATTCTTGACGTCCCAGGTCAGCGGAAATTGCAGAGCTGATCATGTTAGATGGGCCTCCAATGAAAAACCCTGAAAGCACCAAAAGACCATCTTCCAATGACAGCACTGCAAGGAGGCTGCCATTGGCACAACCCAAGAGTTTCACACGGCAGGGATTTTCTGCCACCCAAATGTCAAGGGCTGGGGATGTTCTGGAAGTCTCAGTTAAGGGAACAGGTTGCAGTAAGGGGAAAAATGCTTCAGTCCCAGAGGGTTTAGTTATCCCTCACAGTGGTTGTTATGTGCTTCTCTGTGTGTCTAAGGGAGGAAGTTGGGGGAAATTCACAGAAGCCCCTAAAATATGGGTGTTTGAAACCAAGGACCCTCACTCGTGCTGGTTAATAAAGAGTTCACATCACGGGGTGCTTCCAAGGAAGCTCCCAAGTATGCACCTTTAGTGGCAGAAGAAGCTTATAGTTTCTTGTAGTATAAAGAACGCAAGAGACGCTTGCCATCTGAGCTATTCTAGTCTGCAGCATAATTCCTTATTCCACACCTCTGTTTGTGAAAGCTTCTTAAAACAGTGTTTTTTAAAAAAAACAAACAAAAACAGTTGGGCCTTCATGGTCACTCCTGTTGCAGCCATGGCATTTAGCTGAGAAGGAAGCACACTTGAATATATTAACAAGGTTTTACAGCAGTGTTATTGTTTTTCTGTCTACACGGCTACTGGGGTGAAAGTGGCATTTATATGACATACCTGTAATGGCCATGATGAACGCGTTGATGGGTTTGCTGTTTGGAGAACCTGCCAGGGGGTAGACAGAAAAGAGGAGTGTTAATAAAATAAGAAATAATTATATCTAGCTCTTATACAGAGCTTTTCATTTGTAGATCTCAAAGCACTTTACAAAGATCAGCTTCATCACCCCCCATTTTAGATGGGGAGATGGAGGCAAAGAGTGGTCAAGTAACCTGCCAAAGGTCACCCAATTAAAGGATTCCTTTGGTGGAGCCAGAGAGCATACATGTGAGATCTTCAACCTTATGATGGCTCCCAAGTCCACTGTCTTGTTGAGCCTAGATGTGTCCTTTAATTAGTTGTCCTAACAGACTGTTTCCAAATCCCATTAGTTGCCAGATGCTGGAGTGCTTCTGTAAATGGTTTGAAGTCTAAGAGCTTCTGACTTATCCTTTCCTAGATCTTCTCTCACTTTTTACCCTCCCCTCACCCCTACCCATTGGCTTTTCCTCTTTCAAGATGTTCGCACCTTTGCATTACTGCTTTACGGGTTGTAATTTTGACATGTTGGCAATGCTAGAAATGCAGCCAAAGGAGCACATCTAGTGCCAGCTTCCCACTGGCACAAAGAAACCCAAGCACTCAACCCACATCTTTCCCCATCCTTAACAAAAATCTGAAGAAAGACTTCTTCCCAGATGCCATGATCTCCTGGGGCAATACAACATTGCAGAGTGTGACTGGCCCAGAAATATACTCTGAAGGGCAATATCCTGAACCAGAAACAGGTTCAAGGCATAGAAACTGGCAAGTGTCCATCCATCTGACACAAGAGGTCCCCCCCTTGCCCATGGGAATGCAAAATATACTCACGACTGTATCCAAAGAGAGACCCTATAGCCAGAAGCAAGCTGATCGCTAGCACTGGAGCTCGCTTCTGTAGCATATCGGAAATCAAGCCTTGGATTGTCCCACCTGCAAAAATAAAATGAAAGCTCATCGTGCCCTTCCAATTAACATATGGAACACATACACTGCTGCACTTACTGAACTCTGTTCTTTTCTCTTTACCTCTGGCACCTTTATTGTGGACAAAACTCTCACTGCCGCCTGAGACACAGTCAAGGCAATATCAGATCAGGGTACTCAGGACACAGTAGCGAGGATTGATTACTATGTCTCGCTCTCTATGCGTATAGCCAGTCAGCGCTTCTGCTGTTTGTTCCTTTCCCCACACACCCTTCCTGTAATCTCAGTTCAGGTCTGCGCAATGTAACACACTGTGGCCGTCTCCTAGAGTTTCCTACTGTTCCTATTAATGGCTCTGCTCTGCTGGTGGGAGCACTAGCACACAACCGATTCTAGGCACCCCAGTGACACTTTTAACACTGTTGTCTAACTCTGCTCAGAGCAGATCTATCACCACAAGGGTTACAATGCTGGCAGCTTTGTCTACACTAGCATGCCCATCATGGCAATTACCAGTGGAGCTGCACTGCCGATAAAGCATTAGGAAATAATTCCAGTATAAACAAGGCCATAGAATCAAAGCAGAGCCAGAACGGATCTGAAGTGTCTTGCAGGAAAACAGAGTGGACTACTTACCCAGCCAAAGAACAGTGAACCTGGGAGAACAGAGCTCAAGCCATAAAGAGAGGCTCTCTTTGTTCTGGCTGGAGGCACAGGTACAGATTTTACCACTGGCAAACAAGCACAACTACACTTGGCTCCATTGAAGACAATGAAGTTGTGCCCGCTCACTCCAGTGCTGAACCGAGCCCTTTGTTTGCAGCAACGTGGGAACAGTTGCTAGGGTAGAAGGTACCCCTAATCTAGACCTACCCTATCGCTCAGGGATGCCAGTGGGAAGTAGGGCAGGAAACCTGAGGGACATCTGATTGAGTGGGATACTCTCGTGTTCATAGCAAGTGACAAAAAACTCTCATTGCTGAAGTGTACAGAAATAGGGTAGTACCCCTTTAAACAGGCTGTGAGCTCTCTAGAGGTACTCACTATGTCCTATGTTTTACAATGCAGCCAAAGCAGCAGTGTATGTAACCAGGCCTTGCATGCTGGGCACATTCAGTAAACTGGGCCCATATAGTTCCTTCATGTTCAAGAGCAAGAAACCTAAGAGCTGGGCAACCAAAAAAAAGTTGTTTGCTTGCTGCACCTACCTACAATTCCTCCCACATCATACCAAATTGAAAGCCGGTCAGCTTCAGCCTCCTTCCATCCAAAGTTTTCGCTGAGGTAGAACGGCAGCCAGAAGAAGAAGGAGTAATTCACTAGTTTCAAGCAGGCATAGGCCAGGGAATACTAAGACAAAAACAGCAAAAACACCAGCAAGCAGTTAGCATTAGAAAAACACAAGTAGCAATTCCTCCTCCTTCCAATAAGCCCACAGTTGAAGCTCCCATGGTTAAGTGCTTCTGCATTTCACAGGAGAATGCAATGTCAGGAAAGCCCAGTGCTGAATATCAAAGGGACAGATTTGGGGGAGGAGAAAAATCAACCAGGATGTCTATTTTTAGTGTTCTTTTCATCGGACACAATGGGTTGAAACACCATTTCTTCCAGCAGCTTCACTTGAAGCACAAGCTTCTAAAGAAGAAAACAATTAGTTCATCTCCTAGATCAGAGGAAGTTAACCACATGACACTAAGCAAGCCAGGGGCTCTTAATTATTTGCGCACTATGTTGAGAAAAAATGTGGTGCTTGCCATAGTCTATCTGCATCACTGTGTTCCATTCAGAATATTGCTACATACTCAAAGCACCCTACAAAGAACTCCTTGTAATACCCAAATGTTTGTATCCCAGAGCTCAAGACACAAGCTTTAGGCATGCTTGAGAGTATCACGTCTTCCTACAGCTGAGACTGTTTGTGGTGCTCTTGCTATAGTTCTGGGGAGTGAACTTGCCTTAGCTTGCAGGAGGGCGCTCTCAGTGCAAACACCTCCCCTCAGGCAGCCCGAAGACCCGGTTCAGCAGCTGTCAGGGCAGGTATAAGGTATGCTTATTTTGTCAGGCCTTTGGCTGACCATCACTCTTGCAGTAGAAGGGAGCCATGTTTGCAGAGTTCCAGCGCTGAGTGCCAAGTGCCGTAGCTTTTTAAGGTATCCAAGAGGATAGATTGTGGATATGTAATTATCGGCTTGTTTTAACATGGTAAGAAACAGATGATACAGCGATTAGCGCCAAAGACATATGATATAAAATAAATGCCTCCTAACACACAGATTTCTTCAGCAGCCGTTTGATTAGAAAGCAGAAGAACGGAGGCTTGCCTCCCCTTAAGCCTCCTGTCTTTATAGTGTCCGACACTATGTGTCTCATGGGCAGGATTCCCACTGAAGTCAACAAAAGTTCTTCAGGAAGAGCAGGACTGGGCCTTACTGAGCCCACTGCTTATCATTACAAAGCACTTCAGAATGGTCGACTGGATTGCTTGAGACACTAGCCATTCTTCATCTTCAGAGACCCGAGAGGAAGGCTGTCAGTGTAAAGACAGTTCCACTGCACTTGTTCAGTTGGGGAAGGGGAAAAACTGAAGAAAACCAGAGTAGGAATATAGTTGATTTGTTTTATAAGTGTATCTATCTCTTGGAAGTTATCCTTGCTTGTATTCAGGGATCCACATTCACTTCCCAGTCTCACATCCAAGCTGCTCACAAGGCCCCATTAGTACAATGAAGCAATTCTGGAACAACACAGAACAGATGATCGATTTGATCTTCCAGTCCTTTGCCCTGGCCAAGCAGGATTGTTCCTCCAATGTATTTGTTAGCACTCTGACCAACCTAATTTTACAGGGCTCAAGTGAGGGGACTTCCACTACTTCTTCAGGGAGTTATTCCACCATCAGAACCTTTTTTCTAATATTCAGCTTCCATTTCATTCACCGTTTTAGCCCATTTCTCCCAGAACCTCCCCCGCCCCACCAAAAAAATTAGTCCTCTTCTTGTATGGCCTTTACACAGCTCAAGGTGGTTATGTTCCCCTTAGTCATCACTTCACCAAGCTGTATACATGGAATTCCTCAGTGACTGAGGTGTCTGTACAGCACCCTGTCTAATGGCAGCCCTATTCTTACTGTGGCCGTTAGGTGCTACTGTAAGCATAAGTGGGGTGGCAGCATTGCCTGTTATTAAGGTTATCAAACATGTTTCAGTATAAAACCCTGTTGTCAGTTGTTTATAATTTTACCAAACTTTATCATTGGGAGTGAAGTTTTCCATGCCAGTGTGCTCCTCAGGTTAGTGGGGTTTTGCCTTTAAGTTTAAGCCAAAATTGTTTAGCCATTTCTGAGAACAAGGTTCTTTTGCCCATTGTCACGAGGCAGGGTTCCTTCACCCTAGATTCCCGTCTGCAAACAGTCCTCACGCACAGCTAGTGACAAGTCCAACGAGAAGGGCTATAGTCACACTGTAAATAAGCCAGAAAAAGTTCCCCACAGCTCATGGTTCATACATTCTCCCTAGGCACAGGGTAAGAGGGAAGAGACCTTGGGCTTCTCTGGCCCTTCCAGCTTATCCTTCCGCTCTTCCTGTCTGACTTTTAGCTGTCCTCAGCCCATGTGCGAACCACCTGGTTAATCAATCATTCAATCCTTAACCAATTATCTCCCGAATTTGTCCCATGTGGGGATGTTTATCAAGTGCCCAGAGTGGTGAGTCAGCTTAAGGCTACTCTCACACTGTCCTTCCTATGTTAAAAACATTTCTGACTATTGCTTTGAAAAGTTCTAGTGCCCCACACTTGGAACAGGAAGTTGACGCTTCACAGAGGGGGGCATGTGTGTCAAGATCAGGGATGGGCCTTTTGCTATTCCTCTGAATATCTGCCATGTTATAAGCCTTTGGAGGGTGGGGGTGGAAAGTCCATGTTTATACCTGCCTTTCAAGCCACTGCTCCAGCCCCCCAGCAAGTCCCAGCATTGACCAGACTACACACATGCCAACCCCACAGAGCAATGGAACATGCAGCACCTCCTCACAACTCCTGTGTGTGACTGGATTGTGCATGTGACAGCCCAGGAGTAGAGAGCCAAACCCAGACATTCCTTACAGTTGCAGCTCCCAGCTGCTCCAGGTTAGGGCTGAGCACCAGAACAGGGCAGGGAGCCCATCTCTCTTGTGCTCCCAGTGGTTGTTATGAACATAAATTACTACTTGTGAAGCATTCAGATACTGTAGTGATGAGCGCCATCAGAAAGCCCAGGAGGGATTTAAAATTCTATACTCAGAACAGGGTTTGAATAGTGTGTAGCAAATAAGGCTGGGGGCCATACACTGAACAAGGATAACACAAAATATTGAATAGCTGCTCACTAATTGAGCACTGTCCATCCTGTGCACTGAACAACACAGGTGTCCTGTAGGGAAAAAGTGCAATCCTGTAATTAAAGATTACCATAATGCATACACACAAGGGCAGTATTGCCAACTCCAAAAGTTTGACATGTATGACTCAGAGCCCTCAAAATCAACACATGACCAAAAAAGATTAGTGGGGCTTTTGCTCTGTCTTGATTTTTTGTACTCCCCCCACCCCACATGCATGTTTGTTTCCCCAAAGTTATGAGGTAAGGTAATTTTGGCCCTCACTGCAGGACCTCTCGCTGGTTGCCTGATGGTGTGGAGTTCCCAGCTTCTCCCCTAGCCTCAACATTCTAATTAATCCTGTGTCCCCCTCACTTCCATATCTGTCCATCTGCCTGTGGGGCTGTCAATTCTGATTGCATAGGTGACCTTAATCCTGGCATTTCCTAACTTTTGAGTGCTTGATTTTGTAACCTTAACAATGTTCTTTTAACACAGTTTGTGCGTGTCCAGTGATGTATTGTATAGATGTCCCTGAACCACCTGATGGCATCTGACACCATGAGTTGCCACATCAGCCGAGCATAGCGTTGACTGATTCCACATTCTCGCAGCACTCGCTTATTAGTGGGGTCCCATGCACCCAAGGCTCTGACAATCAGTGCATGTGTCTGAACCTGGTAACCCTTAGTTCTCAAGGTTTCAGCCAGAGGGCCGTATTTCTCTACCTTTTGAGCTCAGGCATCGTGGAAGACCAGGGTCCTGTTCTCGAAATGCACTAGACGTCTACCATGATGATGATGAAGATCTTTCGGTCCTAGGTGGTGATGACGATGTCCGCTCACCATTGGCTGTCGGTTCCGGGGATGGCAGAGTTCACGGCAACCTTCCCCATAGGTGGTGGGATGGCTCTGGCCAGGAGATCTTGGATGGCTGTGTGTCGCAGCTGCCAAGCTCTCAAATGGGGCTTGCAGCTACAAAAGACATGGGGTAGCGTCTCGTTGGCACAGCTGCACTACCTGCATCGCTTGTACCGATTCCCATGGCGGACTGCTCCATTGAGCGGGAAGCAGTTGAACTGGGCACTGTAGATGAACTGCCAGTTGGCAAAACGGGTGAAGCTGCCCCTGGCGAGGAAGTGGTTGCTGGAGTTCCACTTGCATATCACCTTGAATGTCTTCCCCTGGTCTGGCTTCCATTTCAGGTTTTCCACGTATTAGCAGCGGATGGCATCCTTCAGGATCCTTATCAGCATGGTTCTAGCTCTTGGAGTGATGACTGTGTGATCTGTATTCTTCACTGGACATCGGCAATACCAGGAGGAATGAGCTGGACCGCCGATGAGAAGCGCAGTCAGGAAAGTAAAACACTTTCCTCATGGATTGTTTTTCTAAATGGACAGCCAACCTAATTCTCAATTACTGAGGACAATCGCCACTCACTGATATATTTCGCTTTCCACAACCAAATCTCTGTACAACTTTTTATGAGTGATGTATCCGAGTATCTGGAGTCTAATATATAAACTGTATTGTTAAATCTATTCACCTAAATTTGGGTTATTGCTGATTGTGCACTCTATGGATCTTATGACTTTTAAAAAACTAACTTTATATTTGTGGATAATCGAAGCCAGGGGTAGGCAACCTATGGCTCATGCGCCGAAGGCGGCACGCGAGCTGATTTTCAGTGGCACTCACCCTGCCCGGGTCCTGGCCACCGGTCCGAGGGGCTCTGCATTTTAATTTATTTTAAATGAAGCTTCTTAAACATTTTAAAAACCTTATTTACTTTACATACAACAATAGTTTGGTTATATAATATAGACTTATAGAAAGAGACCTTCAAAAATGTTAAAATGTATTACTGGCACGCGAAACTTTAAATTAGAGTGAATAAATGAAGACTCGGCACATCACTTCTGAAAGGTTGCCAACCCCTGATCTAAGCACTATATCCAGCTGTGGACACTTTTCCCAACCTATTTAACATTAGCTTTAATAAAATTTTTAAATCTGTAAATCTTCATCACAAACAACAATGCTGAGTCCTTACCAGTACAACACCTGGTAGACAACAAGCTTGGAAAAAGCCAATGGCCTTGGGCTGGTTGCGAGTATCAGGTGCTTGAATAGAGTAATTTTGATCATCCTCATCCTCATCGTTGCTGATTAAGGGTTTGTTTGCATCTTCTTCAGCACTGCCCTCCTGTTCTTCTCCAAGCTCAGGGAGGCCTATAACACATGAGAATGTACACTAGTAACAAAGGACACCACCATTCTTTCCCCACACAAAACCCATGCTCACTCCTTTTAAGCATTTCTCCCTTCTGACACCCCCTTGCTCTCCCATACCTCCATCCTCCTTTGGCTTAGAAACTCTTCTAGATGGTGTTCTGCAGAGTCGCCAGTAGAAACTACCCTTTGTCTTCTAGCGCTCTTGAAAGTATTCTGTCTGATCCTGGCGTCGGCTTTGTCTGTTCTGAGTGTCTGGCCATTAGTTGGAAGACACAACAAATTAGTGCATTTCCCCCTATTTAATGGCTAGACTCCCTGTGCGTGGTTCCTGCACACATCACCTCAAGCAGAATTTGAACATGGATGCTCACAGTGTACCAGAAGCAGTTCTGACACATGAACTAACAGGAAGACTCTGTATGGTGGATTTGCTAGAAGCTGTCCTACGCTGTCTGACCTGGAGGACATCCTTATATACATTCCAACACTTCAACAGTTACCTCCTCTGCAGCCTCCCCAAAAACTTGGGAGGCTCCACCATGTCCCTGACAATGCCCTGAAGATCTCTTTTCTACTCACACTGGAGACTCTGCCTTGTCAACCATCTTCTCAGATAAGGCCTGTGCCCCCTTTAGAGCCTATATGCCAATCTTTCAACAGCTGGTGGAGTTTTGCAAACCCAAGGCATTCTTTCCCCTCATGGGATGGAGAGGATTCTGAACCTACTGCTCAACACAAACTACTCCCATAGTAGTTACTTGCATGTTCCTCTATTAACTCTTAGAAAAACACCTAGTTCCATAGGAAGAATACTTGGAAAATGGGTGCATTCTAAGGAATATGGTTTGCACACTAGTTGAACCCCTCTTTGATCCTCTGTCCACGTGAATAATGTTGTCTGCACCTAGCGTGTTGCAGGCCTGGAAAACGTTCACTCAGGTAGCCATTACAGGGCTTCAAGGCAAGTTTAGAACTGTGTCAATGACATGAACTTTTGGCAGCAGGAATTGGGTTTTTGAAGTGACGTGGCAATGTTAACCACATTTTTAATGCCACACAGGGGAGCTGCAAACCTGCTTGCCGACTAGGGTTTAAGATGACACGGACCTCTTTTACTTACCCACTTCTTTCGGGGAAATCAAAAGTCCAAAGAAAACAATGATTCCTCCAGCAAACTGCACTGATGCTGTCACCAGGAAGGCATACTGGAGAGAAGAGAGAATAAAAGAACTACCTTTCACATTGCTCTTTGGCATCTCATTCTAAATTAAACATTCATCTCTATTTTTCCAACCACTTTCAATCACAAATGGTTTCCATGCAATGAGACAGGCAATTTCTCTGTACTCCATCTCTGTGCGAGAGTAAGCCATACCAACATAGACTATCTCCATAAAACCTAGAAACAAAGTCACCCCTGCCTCCAGAGTAGACTCTATACTGTTTACCACGCTTGAGGGGGAGCACTGGAATGGAACACATGACGGTGGGGAAGGAGCTTAGACACTGAACACTAGATTTTATTCACTTTTCCTTTAATGCAGGCAGCTAATGAACATTTTGTCTTACAGTAGTGGCCACAGCTCACTGCTCTTTGTGGTTACAAGGCAGAGTACGTACAGGCATCTGCCATTCAGAAGGGTGAACCCTAACGAATGAATAATAAGCTACTGTATTTCTATACTATTTTTCAAGTTTGTGCAATAAGGACCGTCAGCTACATGAGCAGAGCACATGAACTTTCCTCCCTTTACACTCTGCTGCATTTAAGATTTCCATGAGAGTGAATATTGGAGGTGTGTGTATTGAGTCCATAAATACTACCCTGTTCTCAGCTCACTAGCTATATAATATTGCTTTACAAGGGGCGGGGTCGGCAGACAAGGAGAGAATTCCTAAAATCAGGTTGTATTGTCCAAAAGGTGAAGACTGGAGTTGCAGTCAGTGGACATGCTCGAGCTGAAGCCCCCTCGGTGTAAGAGAGAAAAGGCTGCCAACAGGGGATTCTCTGTGAAGGGTCCTTGACTTTGAAGCTCTTCCCCAAACTTGGTCCAAAACAGCTTACGTCTGGCCTTTAAGCCACAATGCAAAAGCCTTTTCTTTTCTCCCTGGCTTTTGGTGATACAGTGGGTTTAACATCTTTTTGTTGCTTGGCCATTGTGGGGTGGAGAAGTGCTGGAGATCAAGTTGTAACTTATAATACTTTTATATTTCAATATTGTCAAGAACACCTACAGCACAGGAGAGCAGTTCTTTTATCCTAGAGAACTCAAAAAAAAATATCAAATCAATAAATATGTCTACCTGAAGGAACTATTTTTACTCAAGTGATGGTTGGCAGTTGGGGGAGGAGTTCTGTTTTTAAGTATAATATTATTGTTCTCAAGCACCAGATTGCACCTGCTCAAGCCAGGCAAGTACAGGGATGTCATAACGGAGGCCTAGTTTTCTTAGACTCTGCTAAAAATCTAACAAGATGCTCACTGAGCACAGTCAGATTGAACTTAGCACTGATTATTTTTATATCCCGTCCCCAAAAGAAAAGAACAGCACAAACTCCACAGTGAGAACTACATTTCAAATTTCAGCCTAACCTCTTTAAAAGTATATATAAAAATATGTAGTAGTAAGGGAAATTTTTACTGGTCCGTAACACAAAAACAGCTGAAGGTATTTTACTCAATCTTTCAAAAAAGCGTTTACCTCCAGGAGGAAGTCAAGAATAGATAATTCCAGCCCAAAAGGTGGATGTTTTGGGAAGCTGAGTGTGGCTGAAAATAGGTAGTTATAAAGAAAGCTGTTTTGCTACCTTAACTATATCATAATTTGAGTCTATTTCTATAAGAGGCCATATTAATTGCTAATCCTTGTTAAATGCTCCCTGAAGCAGTGGCATGTCCATCCTCACACCCTGATGGATGTCCGTGCCCAGGGCCGGATTAAGGTTATGAGGGCTAAGGCTAATGGGAGGGAAGGGTCTAAGTATGAATTATATATTGCACAAAAATTATGAAGTCAAACATTTATCTACATATGTATTTATGTATTATTTATGTAAAACTAACAAGTTAATTCTACTCTCACTACACTCAACTCTTCAAACAAAATTTGCCGCCGCCGCCCCCCCCCCCCAGCTTTAGCTGTGGCAAAGTCATGAATGACGTCATCGTAATTCAAAGACTTGACCATTTCATTCTCAACGCTCAAGAGGGACAAAGCACTGAGATGCTCTTGAGGCATGGTGGATCGGAAGACATTTTTGACCCTGGTTAGAAGAGAGAAGGAACATTCTCCACTATAGTTAGTGATCATTAGTGACAAATACAGGCATAATGAAATTTCGACATTTGCAAAACATTCTATCACACTGGATTCAGTGATAACTTGGTACGTACAAATACGAATTACTTTCGTCACCTTTTCTCTCTATATCTGAGAGTGATGTGAATTCAACAAATTGAAGAAATTATTTAGTAAAATCTATTGGGAGATCGTCTGGATATTTCTGACGCATTTGATACCTTCACTGACTTCGGAGCTTGAAATGTTTGGCGAAAAATTTGCCAGTACACTAAAGGTTTTGTCAGTATTTTTGTAAGTCTTGAGCCGATGTTCCAATTAACTTTTCAGTTTGTCAATGATTGTGATGAAGGTATTAGCTTTGAAGGCCTCCTTGTCACTGACTGAGTGGGCAATAGCATCATCATATGTCTTCTGTCTTTTGCAGCATTTGGCTGACTTATACTCATGGTTAGCAATCCTTGCAACCCCCTGAATTTCATACTCAAAGCTATCCTGCATTTGTTGAACAGTTCCAAGACTCCTCACTAGATTTACAGAAGTGGAAAGGTCAACTTGAGCACTTTGCAAGCTTAGACTGCATCTGCTGAATGGCTGAAGTATATCATTCCAGACCACAAAATACCAGTTTCCAAAGTGAGTACTGCATCACTCAGGATCTTCACATCTTTTCTTGTTGTTGATTTTTTAGATTCGTCATCCTTGATTCTCTCTAGCGCTTCAAGGATGTTCAGGTTTCCCAGAACAACCGCATTCACATCTTCAGCGTTGGCACTCCACCATGTCCCCGAGAGTGATTTGGGCACTGGGCATCCCTTTGGTAGTTAATCTCTAAGAATCATCCAACGACTGGTTGATGCAGAGAATTAAAAAAAACAAAAAAAAAAAACACCACACAATTCTTGGACAAAACCAAAAAAAGAGAAACTGCTTCAACACAATCCACGGCAGACTGGCCAACAAGGTTGCGTGAGTGAGCAGCACATGGTATGTAATCAAAGCATGGCGCTCTTATCTTTGCCTGCATCCCTGAATATTTGCCACTCATTACTTGCATTATCATAGCTTTGGCCACGACAAAGGCCGATATCAATCCCATTTTCGGTGAGGAAATCGTGTAGGTACAAGGCAAGTTTCTCCTGTGTGGTTGGTGATGTTTATGAAGTCATGAAATGCTCAACTGGTCTGCGAGGTAGCACATAACGCAAGATGGACAGTCAGCTGATCTACATGTGACACATCCAGTGTTGAGTCGACAGACACTGAAAAATATCCCATGTCTTCAATCTCATCTGCAACGGTTGATAGTGTCTTCTTTGCCAGCAGTGCAATGAATTCATCAAATAGTCTTTGATAGATATGATGCACAGCCTTTTCCATAATTTGCGTGTTCATTGATGTGCCGAGTTAAGCAAGGGTCAAACTTAGTGATTAGCTCTAGAACACCAAGGTAGTTGCCACTGTGTTTCGATCCAACAGTCTCACCTGAGCCACGGAATGGCAGACCACGTTTAGCAAGAAAAACTGTGCTTTCAGCTATGCGTCTGAGAATATTCTTCCTATAAGCACAACCTTCCAAAAACTGGTTTTCCATTCGGGTATCAATTCTACCACTAACTTTCTATCGGGCATGGTAGCTGCTGACTGACAATGTATGCTGCTCGCTCATTGTAAGATTGGTAATGTATGCAGTATTCGTCCAACCACTGAAGACTTTGCAGAACAACCTCCACTTTAGAAAACAGGTGGCAATAAAAACAGTACATTTTTTTTTTAAAAGGCAAATAGATGAGCCATTCTCGCTTGCCAATCTGTTTGCTAGGCTTCGCATATTCAAACATTGATTTGGTCAGATAAGGATTCTGATCGGTGTACTCTCGCTTTGTCAATCACAAGTCAGCATCTAGATTCTGGCATTTCTGTGAGCCCTTCTCAGTTCAATATGAAATGAGATCTTGAGAAGTCATGTCCCACGCACCCAGATGACTGGAGAAGGATTTTTTTATATTACTATCACTGGGAAAGCCTTGAGAGGGGTGGTGTGAGACTGCACCTAGAGAAGTCACAGGAGGCCACTCCTTTTCATCAAGTGCAGGCGCAGCAGGTTCACTTGGGCTGGTATTCGCCTGGACTTCCTCATCACCAGACTCAGTAGGAGAAAAAAACGTTAGGAACGAAGGAATACCTTTGAGTACTACATCTTGTCTTTGCTGTCTTTCTTTGGCTGCCTTCAATTTCTGCCATCCTCCTTTCTTCGACATGGTTTCTATTCTCCAGTGTAGGCCTATTGTGTACAAGGTTCTATATTGCTTGGGCGCACAAACACTTACTCAGCCCACAAAGACAAAATCACAACCACCATAAATTGAATTCACAGTCTTGATGGATTCATTTGTACAAAGCAATATCTAATGAGACAAAGCATTTCCCAATGGCTCTGCTACCGCCGCTCAGCTGTTACTTGAATATGGAATGGAGGGCCTAGAGTACGGTCTAAAAATTAGGCTTAAAGAAGGGCCTAAAAATAGGAGGGCCTAAGGCTATGGCCTTCTTAGCCTATAGGTTAATCCGGCCCTGTCCTTGCCTTACCACTGCTTAACAGCAGTGTCTGTCAGCCAGCTGACATGCAGCATTAGATTTGGCTCCAAACACCACTTTGTCCTCTCCCAAGTCAGTAAGATGGTAGGTGACCATGACATAGGGGCTCAGCAGAAATGGGTAAGTTTTAAAGGGACCAAGTGTCCTGTCCCCCCTCCCACACACACAATGGGTACGTTTTAAAGGGATAGAGCCCCTCCAAATCTCATGCAATATTCTGTACTCTCTGGAGTTGAGAAGGAAAGGAGAGGATTACTATGCTCTACCACCTGTCGTCACAAAGATATAGCGAGCAGAGTTCCCCCATAGACATGGGAAAGAAAAAAAAACCCATCATTTATCTGCTCATCTGGTCTCAGTGGGCCAGAGACAGGGAAAGACTCCCTGGGATAAGACAGCCCCTATGCACAACTCCAAGTCAGAAAGCAACTACTCACCTCATAGCCATACTGCAGAACACAGGAGGCAAGGAATGCTCCCAGAATGTTCCCCACTGATGCACAGGCACTCCAGAGTCCAAAAACAAAACCCCTCCTAAGAAAGCACAGCAAAATGGAGGGGGGAAAATGTGGGGGGGGAGGGGGAGAGACAGAGACAGACAGACAGACACACAGAGAAGATACAGAGTTAACACTGGCCTTAACTGATATGTAATAGTATTAAATTCTCCTCCACACCCCCCCTCCCCCACACACAGAAGCAGCTTCATTTAAAATAAAATATACTGTAAAATAATCAGCTCATGATAGACAAGTTTATCTATCATGTCCCATTCTGTTTCACTTGAGTCAAACCAAGGTCTAGATCAGTGGTGTCACGACACCAGATCAGAGGACACAGCATACATTTATCCACGTAAATCTGACAAATTCTCATTCTACAACAGGTCAAAGTTTCTATCTAGCCCTTATGAATGTGACCTGCTGTTGCCCTACCTTAGGTGCTCTGAAACAGCCTTCAGAGATGTTTGAAACCTTAAATCTAACGACAATACTTTATGGGCCAGATTTTCCAATAATTTAGCTGTGCAGTTGCACACTCTGTGTGTAATCACAGTCATTGCAATTGGGAGTTCAAATTGAGTTTAATATATGTCAATGGCCAAATCAACAAAGAGCAGAAAACGTACAATAATGATACCCAGCTCTTATAGAACTTTTTTGATCCCTAGATCTCAAAGCACTTTACAAAGGGAGGTCAATATCATTATCACCATTTTACAAGGGGAAACAAAGCCCAAAAATAATGCAAGTTTCGGCACAATACAACAGCCTTAATCTGACCCAAAATGAAAACTATGTTGTCAGAGTTAAAGCTGTTATGTAGTGAAGAAATATGCATTACTGTATTTTATATCTGATAAGAGTAGTTTGTTTATTGTTTATTTGGGACATGTAAGAGTTCTGTCGTTCACTATTCATTTACTGCCTTCAATGCTCAGGTTACAATAGGTAAGCACATTCTCGTTTAGCCACCATAACAGGATTTGCCAGAGAATAGTTTTGGTTTGGGAATTCAGCCGAAACTGCTGTTCTGCATCACAGATAAGCTACTAAACCGAAGAGAAATACCAAGTACCCAGCTTTTCCAAACCAGTTGCCCATGATGGCAACAACACAGGGCCAGCCAGTGGACTGCAGCAAGCCATTCATAACCCATAGGCAGCAGTAGAACCATTTGTTGTAGAAATGCAGCCATTCTGTGAGAGTGCCGAATACAAACTCCTGTGGGGAAAAGAGAGGAAAACTATGATCCTACTACAAATCTTCCAGGCTGATCAGAAGTGTCAATGCAAAACTGAAAGGGGGCAGCGGGGAGAGGAAGTGGTTCAAAGCCTATATTTTACATTTCATTCAAGTGACAGCATCTCCAACAGCTCAGGTGTTCCTAAATACCATGCTCAGACAATGTTCAGTGGTGACTCAGAGGTAACAGCACCACCTGCTGAGTCACCAACAGCATGTCCTGCAGCATTTAAACATGCCTCCCTCCCAAGTGTGGTACTCAGCTTAGTTACAGCCCAGCCCAGGAGTAGCGGTTGCCATTAATTTACAAAAATAAAACTTGAATCAAAGACTGATGGACAAAACACCTGTCAAATTAAATATGCAACAATACTGAAATACAGGAAAGTCTCACTAATTCCCACTTTATTGATGCATAAACCCCTGCAAAAAACCTACAGTGGTTTCACGGTCTTTATCAGCAAACACTTAATAGAAAAGAGTGCTATAGTCAGGTCTCAAATTACAAAATCATCACCAATGTAACAGATGATGTTCTAGTAAAAGTACAGTCATTAGGGAGCATAAAAAGTATAGAATCTCAGCAGTGTACAGCTGAAAGAAACCTCCATCCTCCCACACTGCGGCAGGATTAAGTATACCTAGAACACTCTTGACAGGTGTTTGGGTCACCTTTTCTCAAAAACCTTCCCAGGTAACCTATTCCAGACCTTAACTATCCTTATAGTTAGAAAGCTTTTCCTAATATCTAACCTAAATCCCTCTTGCTGTAAAATAAACTGATTACTTCTTGCCCTGCCCTCAATGACCACGAAGAACAAAAATTGATCGCTGTCCTCTTTATAACTACCTTCTACATATTTGAAGATTAACAGTCCCTCTCAGACCCCCAGTCTTCTCTAGATTAAGGCCTGGTCTGTACCTAAATCTTCAGTTGATCGAGCTACGCTGCTCATGGATGTGAAAAATTCAGACCCCTGAGACACATAGTTAAGATGACCTTAGCCCCAGTGTTGATATAACTAGGTCAGTGGAAGAATTCTTCTGTCGACCTTTTGAGGGAGTGGATTAACTGAAGCAATGGAAAAATCTCTTCCATCATTGTAGCAAGTGTCTACACTACAATAGCATAGCTGCTGCAGCAGCACTTATAGTGTAGACATGCCCTAAACATCCAAGTTCTTTCAACCTTTCCTCATAGGCCATGTTTTCTACACCTCTTTTCTTGCTCCCTCTGGACAGGGAACCAGTTTGACCGTGAACCACTGATAACTATTCTCTGAATATGATTTTTCAACCAGTTGTGCACCCATCTTACAATAATTTAATCAAAACCGCATTTCCCTAGTTTGGTTATAAGAATATCATGTGGGACTGACAGAAACATTAGCCCTAACCTGCACTATCCAGGATAAACAAAGCATGCTTTGCGATGCAATATACTTGATTTATGCAAGTGTTTTTATCCATATTTGCAAAATGTAATAATCCACCAACAGGTGCCTCAGTCATTGAGATGAATTAAAGTATGGGCATAGCCATGTAAGGTTAATGATTAAAAACCCAATAAGATAAAATATATTCAGTGTTTGTCCATGGAAGCTTGAAACTGCAGAAGTCTTTCCTTACAGATATTCCTTCTGATTTATTTCACCCACGGCCAGCGCAAAATCAAGTAAGTTAATATTAGTTTATTAATGTTAGTGTTTTCTTATAAGAGAAACGAAAAAGAAGGATTTTTTTGGAAGGAAAGCCATTTTAAAATGTTATGTGGGTTTGGAAAACAGTCCCAATACACACAGAAAACAGACTGAAGAAGAGAATGTGTAGGCCCAGATTTGGGCTCTGCATACTCAAGCAACTCTTGTTCGTATCTTAGGTAACAACATCTATGTTTGAAGAAACGTCTCCACTATCCTTACACAAATGCATACTGCCACAAAGGCTTTGGGAGGGCGGGGGAAGGAAGTGCTCTTCTGTAGGCCTCAGACTCTGGTCATGATACAAAACAGTAAATCTGGCCCAACACCAAACTCCATAAACAAACTATTTTTGCCACAAAGTTCAAAAAATAAAATAAAAATGAGGCATTCTGAACAGCTTAGCATAGCACTCCCCTAATAAGGCTACTTAGGAAGCACTGGGGTTTAGGACAAGTATTATTACTATGCCAGCCCCTGCACCCACAGGCTAGGATCAGATAAATTCTGCTATTCTACTCTAAACAAGAACCAGAGCCAAGTGTTTTAGAGGGAAGGAGAGTTTCTAAATCACATAATCACGCTTCATCGAAACACACATTTTTCAACTTACCACTAAAGCAGAGGAGCACATGCCGAAAGACAAGACCCATCGTAAATTCAGGCGATCCCCAACTATGCCACTGACAAAGAGACCCTAAGAACACAGATGAGTATGTTAAGCAAAGCCACATAGTTTACATTTGTTTTCAACATGATCTGTAAGAAGAGTTGAAGGAATGCTGGGAGCTCAAATCTGACCTCAAGAACAGGTGTGTAGAAGTCTGGTGGCGGTGTTTGTTTTTACAAGATCGAATACAAACAGAAGTGCTTCTATTAACTTACGGCAACTGCAATTTCAGTCACAATGACTTTGTTTTGACAGAGGCTCTCCTGCAACATTTGCAGTGCAAACATGGTAACATTGTGCTGGTGTACTAGATCAAGAAAGTGACACTGATTGGACTATGAACAGAAGCAAAAAGTCTGTCCTTGGTGTCCAACTGTAGATAAACACAAAGCAAACAATAGTGAAAGCGTAGATTTCTAAAAATTCAGCTTTAATAATCTAAGGTGTTACTAATAACATCAGTAAAGAAATTTGCCAAATTTAATAAATATGACTTTAAAGGTTAAGAAAATGTCATTCACTTTAGAGTGATATAATAAGTGTCCCAAACAGCAAGGGTACATGTACCAGCAAATATTTTACTTTAAATATAGCTCCCCATCTTCCGCAGTCCTTTCAAGCCTCCTGAAGTGCAAATTGCCATGCACCTGTGAGATATTCTGGCAGGGGAATTTGAGTGGGGGGTTGGACTAGATGGCCTCCTTGAGGTCCCTTCCAACCCTGCTATTCTATGATGATGTCACATCATTACTACAGCAGACTTCAGTAGGGAGCTAGAGTATTGGGGGAGGTGCCCAATAAGTGACTTTTGCAGAGTGTGTGTTACCCTGCATGATACAGAACCACTTGAAAAAGCCTCCATAAATCTGCACAATATACCAGTGCAAAAGGCATTTATTTAATCCTACAACACTCCTCCCCAAACTCCTCTACTGTCTGGCTCCTTGCTATGTCAGACTTTGTGGTGGATGTGACATTGCCGCTAATGTATGGTGTTGGAGACAGTAATGGATTCTAGGAGACCTGAAAGAGGTTGTGAGGACAGAGAAGGTAAATTTAAAGCAGATTATATGCTGACAGCCTTTCGCCATTGCTATCTGGAGCATTCAGCATGCAATTCTCAAATAGGTTTAAGAGAAATACATCTATTTGCAGACCCCTTAAAAAGTTGTAACATGTCCAGTGTGGCGTGAGGGCAAAAGTAATGCAGCCAAAGGGAATCTGTTCACTTCCCAAACCCTTTGTGTTAGTCAGGAGCAGAAAGCAGATCCTGTCCCTCCACCCTCAAACGTGATGGGTCATCCACACCATCCTTCCCACCCAAACTTTGGCAGCTGTGATTAAGTTTTACTCACCACAGCATAGGAAAAGAGAAAGATAGTGTCCAACGTCCCCAGGAAAAGAGTGGCTTCTTCTGCATTGGGAAATAAATGGCTACTGTTCCAGAGCTACAAAGAGAAGCAATTGCATCATGAGACTTCCAAAGAGACAGATCTCATCTACAATATACAAGAAATACCTGGCTCCAGTAACATCCCATCTCTGAAATGCTTTAGCTAATTGACTGAATCAGGATCAACTCTGACTTCAAATTCTATGAAAAGCACTTTTTTCCTACTAGAGACCTCAATTAACTTCTAGCACACCAGGAGCAATAAACACTGCAATTAATATTTATGGTAACAATGTTACTGATCTACATGCTGCTTTATACATAATGCCTGGGCTCTCAGGATCTTGCAATCTACATTAAATGGACAACATAAAAGGAAATGACCAGGAGGAGGGAGAGAACAGAGGAATCAGTAGTCCCAGAGATGAGATTAGTGACAGAACATGAGCTGAAAAAGTAGCAAGCTTTGAGGATGGATTTGAAGGAAGAGTAGAAGGAATTAATAAAGGGGGGAGGGGAGAGAGAGGGGGCAGATCAACCTTAAAGGTGACATTTCCTATGCTCAACTTTCATCAACTCCATTTTAGTTTTTGCCATAGAACAAGTTCTTCAAGGTAGGGACCACTTTTTAATTATGCATTTGAAAAATGGTGCTCTGATCTGTGATTGTGGCCCTAAGGCACTACTGTAATAGTAAATGATAGCTGTGCTTCCACACATCTCACTGCCTACAGTCAGGACAGGCCTGGCTGTATCTGGAGTGCCTTCGACCCAAGTACTGGTCACAGCTAGCCTTATTCAGCTGACCAGGCAGCAGCTGACAGATGTGGCTTCTATTTAGTTATGGTTTCCAAAAAATGCAGTGTGTAAAAAAGAGATTCAATAATAAAAGGTAAAGTCACTGAAGAAAATTACTGCTGCCACTAGAGGTCAGTAGTATCCATCTGTCAGTCTATTAATAAACTGTATTGCTAGCTCAGAATGCTGAGCATATCAGGAATGAGTGGTTAAATACCGATTAATGGGTAGAATATACATCCACAATACTTAATTTTAGAGCACTCACAGGTGTGTTAGACCCTTTACTATAACATAATAAAAACCTAAGGTCCCTGATCCAAACAGATTACACTCCAAAAGTTTACACTTTACATTTTACACTTATTACAAACAGGCATCCAAGTTGGAGGGGTTGCAAGTGCTTTGGAGGACAAGATTAGAATTCAAAATGATCTTAAACTTGAGAAATGGTCTGAAATAAACAGGATAAAATTCAATAAGAACAAATGCAAAATACTACAGTTAGGAAGGAACAGTCCGTTACATAAATACAAAATGGGAAATGATTACCTAGGAAAGAGTATTGCAGAAAAAGATCTGAGAGTTACAGGAGATTACAAACTAAATGAGTCAAAATTATAATACTGTTGCAAAAAAACCCCGAACATCAGTCTGAGACGTTGTGACTGAATGAACCCCTATATTCACACCACTGTAATAATTTGTATACAACATTCCTAATGAGTTATCATTTGAAAAGTAGTATCAATAGTATCATGGTGAAATGTGTATAATGTTTATCTACAAAATGTGTATATTAAGAGTTATGGACATAAACTGAAATTATGACTAAAATCCATTTACCAGACAAGTCTGGGAAAATCCTGTTTCTCAAAGACAAAGGACAAGCTGACAGCTCTGGCCGGGCGTCAAAGCTGACTGGCAATCACTGGTCAAGTGGCCATTCTTTGGCAATGAAGGGGAGCAGGAAAAGATTGATCTGCATTTTAACAAACATGGAACCTTTTTTACCACAAGATTCCATGTCTCCGTCTTCACAGGGGGAAGGAACTTAATCTACGGTAACTCTCATGAAAATGCATTTCAAAGAGTGATTGGGCTATAAAAGTGAGGGACAAAAAAGCCCAAGGGATTCTATCTTTCTTTCTGTCATCTAAGATGACAAAAGCATCAGCCCTTTGGAGTGTGGGAGCAAATCCTGCCTTGAGAATTTGGTCAATTATGTTGCTTGGAGCACGTGGTAAAGATTTTACCTAGAGCCAAGTCTAGTTTGTTATGTCTTAGCTACTAGGAAGCGTTTTATCTTTCTTTTTACTGTAAACATTTCTGATTTTAATACCCTATATCTGTACTCACTTAATCTCTCTTTGTAGTTAAATGTGTTTTATTTTTTTAAATCAAAACTAATCCAGTGCTGTGTTTAAACTGAACTGATTGGGGAACTCCAATTAAAGAAGCAAACTGTTGCACCCCTTACAGGTGCAACAAACCTCTAATTTCTGAACTGCCCAGGAGAGGGCTGAACAGTGCACAACATAAGTTTTTGGGAAAATTCAGGACTGGGAGGGTGTTGGGGTTGCTCTGCACATGTTAACTAAGGCTAGTAGAAGCCTGAATGTGGCTGGTGTGTTGCTGACAGGCTACTGGGGTCAGAGTTGCTGGACCAGGGCTGTAGCTGTACACACAATCAGGGTGTGACCTGAATGCTGTTTAGCTGTTTGAGAGCGGCCCCAGTTGCAAGCCACAACAGCAAAGCATTGTGAGGCACCCAAGGTTGCACAGCAGGAGGTGACACAACCCCTCAGCGGTCTGGATTGCACCCAAGATTGTTGTAAGCAAGACATGAGAAGGAATTCTTCCACTCAACTCAGCAATGACAAGGCCTCCGCTGGAATACTGTGTCCAGCTCTGAGCACCACACTTTGGGAAAGAAGTGGACAAACTGGAAAAAGTGCAGAGGAGAACAACAAAAATCATTAAAGGTCTAGAAAACATGACCTACTAGGAAAGATTGAAAAAACTGGGTTTGTTTAGTCTGGAGAAGAGAAGACAGGGTGGGGGTGGAACATTATTATATATATATATACACATACACACACACACACACACACATACACACACACACACATATTTAAGTATATAAAAGGTTGTTATAAAGAGGAGGGTGATAAATTGTTTTCCTTAATTTCTGAGGACAGGACAAGTAGTAATGAAATTAAATTGCAGCAAGGCAGATTTAGGTTAGAAATTGGGAAAAACTTCCTGTCAGGGTAGTTAACCACTGGAACAAAGTATCTAGGGAAGTTGTGGAATCTCCATCATTGGAGGTTTTTAAGTACAGGTTAGACAATCATCTGTCAGGGATGGTCTAGATCTGTGGTTTTCAACCTGTGGCCCGCAGAGCCCTGAGGGTCTGCAGATTATGTCTAAGACTTCCAAAGGGGCTGCAACTCCATTTGAAGTTTTTTAAGGGTCCACAAATGAAATAAGGTTGAAAACCACAGGTCTAAATAATACTTAGTCCAGCGTCAGTGCAGCAGACTGGATTAGACGACCTACTGAGGTCCCTTCTAGTCCTATGTTTCAATGATTTTTATGATTTATCCTTTAGCCAAGAATTCAGCAAAGGAACAGACATTCCTATGGATAACAAGAACATTCAGAGTTACAGTAACAAGGATTTAAAGAAACACCACTACCCAAGACGTTTGGAAGGGTAATATCCAAACTCTAACTCATGGGGCTAGGAAGAAATTTTCCTTATGTGTAGGTTATATACAAGGCTTCTTGGACCTTCCTCTAAAGTATCTGGTGCTGGTCATCGTTGGAGACAGGATACTGGACCAGATGTACCATGGGTCCAATCCAATAAGGCAGTTCTTGTGTTCCCAATACAAGTAGATCTATCCCACTTGTGTTGCACTTTAATGGCACTTACCTGTTAGTAAGGAAGGGAGAACAAGTATTTTTTTTCAACATGTGAGTCTAAAAATAGAAGCCTAGAAAATGTGCAATCTGAGGAAGAAGAGAGTCAAAATTCCTCTCCCTGCTGGCCTAGCCAGCCAGCTGCTCTAAAAACCTCACACCTATCATAGTAAATATTTAGCTGGCTCTCAGAGAAGGCCTTGTAGAAGATAATAGGCCACGTTCTGCGCTCATTTACCCCTCGTGGAAATCCAGTACAACTGTATGTAAGCAAGTACAGTACATCGACTTGCATAAGGTCAAATCCTGGTCCTACTGATCACAAGGCAACACTCATTCACAACCAAGGAACTGGGATTTTAAAGGCAGTGGGAGCTGCTGATAATTCTGCATTTCTGAAAATCCAGTCACTTACTCAAGCGTTTAAATGTGGACACAGCGGCCTAGTTTTAGGAATTTCTTGGCCGCTACAAATAACTAGCTTGGATTGTAGCAGTTTTCTTCCCTCCCACGTTAGCCGTCCTTTCCAGAAGGAAATAAAAGCACTACTACTAACAAAACCACAAACCACGATGTTACTAACACCTCCACTTGTGAGATGCAACTCTCTCCATTGCTCATTTCACACACAGGCACCTGAAGTTACAGTCAGTGGGTTTTCCATCTTTTGCATTCTGCTGATTACCATACACAGATGTTTCTGTGGACCCAGTTCCCATCCCAACACCATGACTCCCCAGCTTCTCAAAAAGTTTCATTTTGTGGCTCACTACGAAAGGCTCTGCTGACCACTGGTGATCCAGAGACTATAGTGGGGGATCTACTGTTTTATGTCACTTGAGACTCTCACCTATGCAAGTACTCAAGTAGCAAGGGGTATCTCTGGCAAAAAATAATCTCTTTCGCACCAGTGTCTGAGTTGGACCATTCACGAACCAGCATTCATGTGCCTGTATTAAAACTTGCCAGCTAGGTTGATAGTCCTGACTGTACTCACCTCATATGGCTGGAGCTCCAGGGTCGTGGTATTTATGTCGGAAGGAGTCCATTGGCTGGAAATGCTGACCTTGACATTGCTGAATGTCTTTCTGGAAGCATGGAGCAGGGAGTAACTGCAAAACAGAGTGTACACACATAGGTTTGACAGATCTTCACTGCAACAAAAAGCGAAAGGGACCCAAAATTCCATACACAGTCTGCCTCAGGGCCCAGTCAAGAACCTATTCTTTATTTTTTGGTGGGAGTGGAAGCACTCTAATTTGCAGTTACATACTCTGATTGTTGTTAGTGTAGGGAGGAATGCCAGGCCTAGGAGTGTGATCGACATCTCAATTTGGAGGGACTGAATTATCATCTTTTTTTTTTTTTTTTTTTAAAGAAGGGGGAGATGAAATGTCCACCAATGGTTATATACTTAACACACACACGAAAACACTTGCCCAGCTAATCACCACCATAGGTTCTCGTCTAAAGACGCATCAGATATCCTCTTTCCTCCAGAACTCTGCATGTGTAGAATGCAAAGAGGAGAAAGAAGCTACCAACTGCACTGGCAGAGCACTTCACACTGGTTAGAGCTCTCATTAAATGTGCTCATTGTTGAGATTGAGGGTTTATTTCCCCCTGGTTTTGGAAGACTCCACTTGCTTCCATTCTTCCATAGTATAACTCTGCATGCAGGGAGATGGACAGGTCAGTGAAGTCCATCATGAGTCCTATTTATGTCAGTGGTTTTCAACCTTTTTTCATTTGTGGAACCCTAATAAATTTTGAATGGAGCTGCAGTCCCCTTTGAAAATCCTAGATATAAGTCTGCAGACCCCCGTGGTCCACAGACCACAGTCGCATTCCTCTCCACACTAACAACCAGAGTATCTAACTGCACATTAAGGTACTTCAGAGCCAGCTAAGACCCTATTTTTTGGTGGAAGTTGAAGACCACTGTCCTATGGTAACAACCACCTTTTGTGGATCCCTTAGACATAGCCTGCAGTCCTTCTGGGGTCCACAGACCATAGGTTGAAAATCACTGATTTATGTCAGTATTCACACAGAGAATATGCATTTCGTTATTTGAATGCACAGGAAACCCTGGAACAACATTACTGACACTGTGCCTCCCTCCACTCATCATTATTACTACTTGGCTTTTTATAAAAACCAATGGTCAGGTCTTCTCATTATCCTCCCTTGCTTTCTCTCCACACATCCACTCCCCAAACTCAACTGGACAAATGTCATGCAGATCCAGGAGTGGCCAACCTACCTGAAGAAGGTAAGCAGGAACACAGCAATGTGGTGATGAGTGCAATGGGACACAAGGGACCCATTTGCAGGCTGCCTTCGCAAATTCCTAGGCACAGCCATACTTCTGGCCTCGCCCTCCTTCCGGCCCTTGGCCTCAAAGGCTGAAAGTTAGTTTAGGTCATTTCTCTTCTCACTTAAAAGGAAAAAAGGAAGAAAAAAACATTTGAAGAAAAGCTCACTTATAAAACAATGTTCAGCAAGTAGCTGGAACACAGCAAGGGGTACAATGCTACTCCACTTGTTCCCAGTGAAGTTCGAGTCTGTAACCTCACCTTCAATGTTCTACACATCTCTGTGCCCTTCTCATCAGCTTCTCCTTTCCTGGCACCAATAATGCCTGGAACAGTTTCTCTCATGCACCAAGCACCTTCATAGCCCCACTTCTTTCACATGCCCTTCCTATGACCTGCCTGTCTAGGTTCTTAAAGGGTGCCCATCAGCGGACAAACTCCCCAGGGGGTCTCTCCCCAGTTCCTGAATAGTCATCCATCCCCTATTCATATTTGTCCAACTTAGATTGCAAGATGCTCAGTGAATGAACATTCTTTGCACCCTACAGACTGATCATAAGAGTCTCTTACTACTGTTATATGACTGACACACACCAGTGATCTTAAAGCGATAGTTCACATTCAGGCATCTGACTCTTGCCAGTATCTGCTGGAGTCAAGCATGAGATTTTGAATTTAAATGTCTCTTCCTTTGCCAATAAGATGTCAACAAGAGACCATATACAAAAAAGAGCAGACAAACAGTAGGAAAAGGGGAAGCTTAGCTTAGAAATTATGGGGTGGTGAGGTCCAGTAGATAGGCCTACCAGTCCTATGCCCTATATTCTAGTCCCATCTCGGCCACTGTCATGATGTACGACATTGAGCAAGCCACTTAACTTCTCTGCACCTCACCATCCCCATCTGTAGATGGATGTTTATACCTGCCCAACCTTTTACAGTTGCAAGGTATTGTTAGTGAAAGGGTTCTGACACTAAGGGCAAGTCAAAGAGTGTAACACTTTAGAGACTTACAGCTAGATCAGTGAAACCACAGCAAGGAAGGAGTATACAATGCTTGCTAAAAACCAGAGGAATGAACCAGACCAATGTTTTTCAAACCATGGGTCATGACTCAGCACTGGGTCACCTTGCTCTAGTCAGCACCGCCGACCGGGACGTTAAAAGTCCCATCAGCAGTGCTGCCCAGCTAACGCAAGCTAGTGCCTACCTTTTTCAACACTGCGCTGCGCCCCTTTTCCAACACTGCGCTGCCCTCCAGTCGGGGGGGCCACAGGGCTCTGCACTTCCATTGGCTGGGAAAGAGGGCTGTATGCATACATCCTGACTCAGCTCTTAGCACAGACACCAGCAGGAGGCAGCCTACTTGCTGAACCCTGGTGGGCTGCTTAGAGACCAGAACCAACAGAAGGAGCCACTGGAAAGTCATAGCTGTCCTGAGGTAAGAAACACAGGGCACTGCCTGATGGAAAACCCCAGTCCCTAGGAGAAAGGCTGGGAAGACCCCTGACATGAAAGGGATGCTTTTGGGGAAAACTGTATAAACTGAACCCAAATGAAGTACATATTGTGTAAAGCTGCTGGAGGCGAGCGGTTTATTTCTGAAAACCCCAGTAGAGGAAACTGAGGAAAATATGTCTGCAGGGCCTTGTTATGCCAGCAGGAGGCACTATAGAGGAGACATTCTCTATGACAGGTAAGCATGTGGGAATCCTGCAATGGGGGAAACAATGGGATACACAGATCCTCATGGGGGAACTGGTATGGGCCAAGTGGGTCACACAAAACACCTAGCACAGGGAGGGAAGGGATGCACACACAGAGCTGCTGCCAGTGAGGAAGCTGCGAGGGGCCCATAAAATAGAGGGGATGGGAAGGTGGGGCACAGGGAGCTGGTGGTTGGGAATGGAAGAATGCAAGGAGCCCCCGGCGCTTGGTCTACAGGGGCTATGAAGGGTGAGACAGACTCCCTAGTGTAAGATCCCCTTTACTCCCAGCTGCAAAGTCAACCATGAAGAGAAATTCCCCTGAAGCTATTGTTAATTAACATCTACTAGCTCTAACAGTGGTCTCCAACCTTTTTATGCCCAAGATCACTTTTTGAATTTAAGTGCAACCCAAGATCTACCCCACCCCTTCCCCAAGGCCCTGCCCTGCTCACTCCATCCTCCATCACTTGCTCTCCCCAACCCTCATTCACTTTCACTAGCCTAGGGTTGGGGTTCGGGAGCAGGCTCTGGGCTGGGACCAAGGGGTTTCGAGTATGGGAGGGGGCTCCAGGTTGGAGGTACCCGAGGGGATGAGGGTACAAGCTCTGGGAGGGAGTTTGGGTGCAGGAGGGGGCTGCGGGCTTGGGCAGAGTAGTGGAGTGCAGGAGGGGGCATGGGTTGCAGGTGGGGGTATGGGGTGCTGGGTCTTGAAGGGGGCTCAAGGCTGGGCTTCCACCAGGCAGCATATACCTTAGTCAGTTCCCAGCAGTGCAGTAGGGGTAAATGCAGGCTCCTTGCCTGCCCCATGCCACTCCGGGAAGGAGCCAATGCACCCCTGCAGCCCATGGGGAAGGGGCACATGGCTCTGTGCACTGTCCCTCTGCAGGCCACGCCCCCACAGCTCCCATTAGCCGCAGTTCCCCATTCTCACCCAATGGGAGCTGCGGGGGTGGTGCTTGCAGGCAGGAGCAGCACACAGAGATCCCTGGCCCCACCCTCTCGGCTGCGGGGGCCCACTTCCAGGAGCAATATGGGGCCAGGATAGACAGAGAGCCTGCCTTAGTGGCAGCCCTGCTGAGCCGCCAGACTTTTAGCCGCTGGAGATCACGATCAACTGGGAGAGTCTCCGGGATTGACCAGTCAGCGACTACTGCTCTAAGGGTATGGCTACATTTGGAATTTCAAAGCGCTGCCGCGGCAGCGCTTTGAAGTGTGAGTGTAGTCAGAGCGGCAGCGCTAGGAGAGAGCTCTCCCAGCGCTGCATGTAAACCACATCCCTTACGGGTGTAGCGTGCAGCGCTGGGAGCCGCGCTCCCAGCACTGCTGCCCTGATTACACTGACACTTTACAGCACTGTATCTTGCAGCGCTCAGGGGGGTGTTTTTTCACACCCCAGTTGCAGCACTGTAAAGTGTGAGTGTAGCCAAGCCCTAATACATCCCCTCCGCCCCACCAGGGCTGAACTGTTCCCTAGAGAGCATATCCTCAAGCCTGCTATACAGTTGTCTCTGGGAATATTACCACTAGCCAATTTCCAGCTAGTTAACACTCCCTTTCCCTCCCACAGTTTATTTTATGCAAGTAAAAAAAGTGTCAATACACTGTGCTATACAAACATTTAAAACACTGCATGGGTGGGGAGACTTGTGATTTAGCCCTGTCAACACTGGCTAGCCAAATCAAATTAGAAAAACATTCAGTGGGAGCAGTGTTGCAAAACAGCACTCAAACCCAGTAGACAGTCTGAATTCCAGTTATGGAAACATTCCTCCTTTGGAGTGTGTGCCAGTTTACCAAAGAGAACTTAGCAGGACAGGAGAAACAGAATTCCTTTGTCTTCCTTCACATGTGCAGATGCCTTTGCGATGATTCGCATGTTTGACAGGACTAAAATAAAGTGGACATCTCAAATTTTCAGCCACACAATCCAATCTGGGGCACTTAACACTCACCACCCAGTCTCTCTCCCTCCCTCTTTTCTGGGTTACTGGCTGCTGCACTGCTTCTCAATTGAGCCCTAGGGCAGAAAAGCAAAATGTTTATGGAAACCCCCATCCCATGGTTACTCCTCGGGTTCTTCTTTTCCTCTTCCTTCCAATTTTTTTTAAGATTCCATTGTATGAACACCCACAGTGAAAGTCTTACTTCTAAGGTCTCCTAAGACAGACATGCCTGACCCTACATATGCTACAGCCACTAACTGCTAATGAATGTTAAGTGGCAAAGTGTTCCAGGGTTGGCTCGTTTCTTTAACTAGGCAAAGCACCTACCCTGGGAATAGTGGAAGAGAAAGATACAGGGACAACCATCTTTTGACTGCCAATCTGGCTGAGGTTATAAGTAGGACTGGTTGGGGAGATGGAAGCATACAGAGTGTACATGTGCCTCAGAATAACCATTAGCCTGACAGTGAGAGCACTCACTTAGAATGTGAGACTCTGGTTCAAACGAGACTATTGGGTGAGTCCTGGTCTCTCTTTTTTTACAAAATCATTCAATAGGTTTTCATTCCATATTGGAACAAAGACAAATATTGAACTCTCAAAGTGTTTCATGGAACAAGTCTCATTTTCTGGCCAGCCTTAGTTATAACAGCATTTAACTGGTAGGGTCCCTTCCCTCAAGGATCTCAAAAAGTGTTCTTCAAACATTAATGATTTAAGACTCAGCATTTCTGTGACAGCTAAGCAGTATTATCCTCATTTTATTGATGGGCAAAAAACCACAGGATTCTTGCTTGCCACTGGGAATAAATTATATAATTGTTAGTTCTTATATAGCACTTATCAGCAGATCTCAAAGCACTTTACAAGGGAGGTCAGTATCATTAGCCACATTTTACAGACGGGGAAACAGAGGCACAGAGGAAGTGACTAGCCCAAGGGCTCCCAGGGGGTCAGTGACAGAGCCAAGACTAGAACCCAAGTCTCCAGAGTCCCCATCCAGCACCCTATCGACTGAATCCTGCTGCCTCCCTCAACACAACTATAGGAGCATATGATTTGCTATACAGAATCAAATGATTGCTGCATCAAATCAGATATCCTGACATCTTTGTCCATCCACCCTTCATAGCAACCAAGCAATGAAAAATACCCAGTTCTTTAGAGGAAATTTAAGCATGCCCTAAGGCACTTTGCCAATGGTACTGAAAGGGAAAAATAATCCTTCCTGATGTGTTCAGCTTACAGGGATAGTCTATTTTTTTGTCAAGGTTCAAGTTTCTTGGTCAATGTATAGTCAAGGTCCAGACTTCAGAGAAAATAAAAAATATAATAAGTAAATATAAAGATTTCAGGGCCCATTCAAAAGCATCTGGCAGTCCAGATTTTGCCCTCAGTCCATCTATTGACTACTCTGGCTTACAGTCTGAAACATGAGCGTTACTTGACACTGTTTTAGCATATACAATGCAAATCTTACTTGTGAGAGAGTTACCCCACCCTTTTCAATATCTAACCACAGTTTTGACCCTATGGCCGCTACGGTATTTATAGAGCACATATCTTTACTGTATCTGAGGTGCCCTTCTCTGGAGCTTTTCAATCACCTTCAGGAAATGTAGCTGGGATCTGCAGGGATATGGCAAGGGAAATATACTGTGTGTATAAAAGAAGGCCCGGGGTTTGTTTGTTTTTTTAAACCAAGTCAGAAAAACACTTTTACACATTAGGAATTAATGCCCTGTCTAGAAGATACTGTGGGGACAAGAGAACAAGTGAAGTGATAGGAACCCAATAAGTGAAAGTTAAGCCTTTAAGAGTGGAAGGTCTTAGTTCAGACTGTTTAAAACTGTCTTGTCAGTTTGTTTATCCCTATTTAACTTCAACCAATTAACATTCTGAACAACCCTTTGTTAAAGGCTCAACATCCTCCTCCCCCACTTCAATTAAGGTGTTAAGAGCTCACAAACATGTCTCATACCAGCCAGTGATCCTCCAAAGCAGCCAGGGAAGACCCAAATTAATATTCTTGATATTTCTAAAGGTGAAAAACCAGAAGAAAAGCTTAAAAAAAAAAAAAGTCTTTTCAGACTCTCTCTGTCCACATTATAAAGAACAAAAAAAAAAGGGTACAAGAGCAGATCTCTCTAAAGCCATTTGCAGGTCAGCTCTAAAGCCAGACTATTGGATTTTAACACATCCAAAATTTCTAATTGCTTTAACTGTTATTGCAAAAGAGAGAGATTTCTTCAAATATCAACAATGACTCTTAAGTAGAGAAGAATAAATGCTACAGAGTCAATGAATTCACTCACAATTTTGAACACTTTCTTTTGACTGTGTTCACTGTTCTTGACTATTTTAAGAACTGAGTTTACTGGAAAAAAATCTTCATGGAAAAAGACCACAGTAAGGAATTATTATTAAAAAATGAGTGTTGAGTTTGATTACCAGTATTTGCATAGCATCATTACTTGCCCTTTCATTAACTTTTTCAATAAGCTACACCCATGTAGCAGTGGCACTATTCCTGTTAAAGCAGTCTGCTGCAGAACACCGAGGTCGTTAGCTTAGGTTCCAAAGGATACTGCATTGCCTCTGGTTTCACACCTGCAGCAGAGGGCCCTGCATTTCTGCACACAAAGGTTGTGAAGGTCTGCATTAGGCGCAGGAGTATTGCCTTTTTTTTTAAACTCAGAGAGGACCCATGAAGCATTACAACTCACAAAGCACTTCGAAATCCTCAGATGGAAAACACTACTGAATACAAACAAGTTTGGTTTCCGATCAAGCACCCCAACCCCACTCTTCCAGGCCTGAAAACAGTGACAACTCCCGAGCCATACAGACCTTAAACCCCACACGAGGAAACAAGGGGGCTGGGGGGAGCCCGACTGGTATTAAGAAAAACAACAAGGATCTTCTGGCAGAAGAGAAGACAAAGGAGAGCTCGGCTCTGGAGCAGCAGCGGAGCTAGCAGCTCCCAGCTGGCACGGAGGAGAAAAGCTGGCAATACCCCCCCCGGGCAAAGAAGCCCGTTCGTAGAGTGAGCGAGGCTCAGCCCCGGGCGGGAACAGAGTTGCCACAGGGCACGCCCGCCCCCCGGAGTGCAGTGAAACGGGGCAGGAACGAACCTCGCCCGGCCCGGCGCTCACCTCGCTTTCGAGGCGCTCAGAGGCGTCTCGCCGACTCCTTCCACGTCAACGCGGCTCACCTGCCAGCATCTCCAGACCAACCACAGGAAGTCACGTGATCCTGCCTCTTCCGGGGAGGAAGGCCGCCTACGCCTCGCTAGTGCATGCTGGGAGTTGTAGTCCGTTCCCGCTAATTCGCCTTCCACCCGGCTGAGTTCCCCCCGCACTGGGGCAATAGCGGTAACGCAAGGGAGTGGCCGCGCTGCCCACGAGGCTGCGGGCTGTGGCTGCTGCTGCATCTTCTTCCCAGTGCCACACCTACATCCCAGACCGTGCACACCCGTCAGCCGTCAAGAATTATAACATTCAAAAACCAGTCAGAGAGCACTTCAACCTCCCTGGTCACTTGATTACAGATCTAAAAGTCACAATTTACAGCAAAAAAAACTTCGAAAACAGACTCCAACAAGAAACTGCTGAATTGAAATTAAATTGCAAACTGCACACCATTAAATTAGGCTTGAATAAGGCTGGGTCATTACACAAAGTACAACTGTTTCCCCATGCTTATTTTTTCCCTCTATTGTTACTCACGCCTTCTTGTCAACTTTTGGAAATGGGCCATCCTGATTATCACTACAAAAGGTAAAAGCAGCAAAGAGTTGTGTGGCACCTTATAGACTAACAGACGTTTTGGAGCATGAGCGTTCGTGGGTGAATACCCACTTTGTAGGATGCACGTAGTGGAAATTTTCAGGGGCAGGTATGTACATGCAAGCAAGAAGCAGGCTAGAGATAACAAGGTTAGTTCAATCAGGGAGGATGAGGCCCCTCTTCTAGCAACTGAGATGTGAAAACCCAGGGAGGAGAAACTGGTTTTGCCCCTGGAAATTTCCACTACATGCATCCAACCAAGTGGGTATTCACCCACGAAAGCTCATGCTCCAAAACGTCTGTTAGGGCTTGGCTACACTTGAAACTCCAAAGCACTGCCACAGGAGTGCTTTGAAGTGCGAGTGTGGTGGCGGCACCAGCACTGGAAGAGAGCTCTCCCAGCGCTGCAGGTATGCCACCTCCCCCGGATGATTAGCTTGCAGCGCTGGGGCACTGTTTACACTGGTGCTTTGCAGCGCTGTAACTTGCTGCGCTCCGGGGGGTGTTTTTTCACACCCCTGAGTGAGAAAGTTGCAGCGCTGTAAAGCACCAGTGTAGCCAAGGCCTTAGTCTATAAGGTACCACAGGACTCTTTGCTGCTTTTACAGATCCAGACTAACAAGGCTACCCCTCTGATACTTGACTACAAAAGGTGTTTTTTCTCCTGCTGATAATAGCCCACCTTAACTGATCACTCTCATTATAACTGGTATGGCAGCCAGGACCAGTGCTAGGATTTCTTGCGCCCTAGGCGCACGGCAATTTCGCCGCCCCGTGCGCTGGTCCCACGGCTCTGGTGGAGCTGCCACAGTCGTGCCTGCGGGAGGTCCACCGGAGCCACGCAAGCAGCCGACCGTCCGCAGGCATGACTGTGGCAGCTCCACCAGAGCTCCACCCTCCGCAGGCCGCCTGCCGCCCCCCCGGCAAAATGCCACCCCCCGAATAATCTTGGCGCCCTAGGCGATTGCCTAGGCTGCCTAAATGGTAGCGCCAGCCGTGATGGCAACACCCATTTTTTATGTTCTCTGTATATACATATATATCTTTCTACTATATTTTCCATTCTATGCATCTGATGAAGTGGGTTTTAGCCCACAAAAGCTTATGCTCAAATAAATTTGTTAGTCTCTAAGATGCCACAAGGACTCCTTGTTCTTTTTGCTGATACTAACACTGCTACCACTCTGAAACCTGTCAGCCATGGGACTGTTATTTTCAGTGCTCCCCCTAACACTGGATCCCCAAGGAGCCTTTCAGAACATGGGGGCAGGTTTGAGGGGGGCAAGGGAGAGACGATAAAACCCCAGGATCACTGTAGACTGGGAGGGCTGCTAGCTGGACAAACTTCCCGGGGCACGTTGGAGGGAAACCCAGTTAGTGTGACACAATAACTATCACCAGGGCAGCTCTGCGCACATTAGCTTCCCAGCTGGCAGCTGTGTGGGGGGAAGCCCCAAGCCAGTTTCCAGAGGATAATGACGTCATGTGAGAGACAACTTCAGGGCCAGGCACCGCAGAAACAGCTAGTCAAGTAACAACGTGCGCCCCTGGCAGCCCCAGTGAACCCGTTCCCAGGCACACGGGAAGCCCAGATTCCCATTCTGCACCATCAACCCGCGGCTCAGCACGTCCCGCCGGGTCTACCCGCCACTCGGAGTTTTCCTCTTTTACTGTGGCCCGGCCCCGCTTCTTGTAATAAACACACCACCCCGGCGACCATCCGAGCTAATGATCATTGACTCCTCCCACGCGGAGCCACCCTGGCTATTTAAGAAGACTCTGATGCACGCTGTAGGGAGATAAGAGATCTACAACCGAAGCAAACACAGGCTGCTCTGTGAGCGTTGGCTGAGCTCGTTTCCCATTATTCTTCCCGTAATCCACAAAGAAATATTCCGGGGAGGGGGAGACTGGGCGGGGGGCTGCTAGCTACACAGCCCTGGGGCGCTCAGCGCGTTTCCAAGGTGGGCGTTAGGGGGTGGCTAGAGGCGCTGCGTTAAGCAGCTCTCCCTGTCTCCGAACTACGTTTCCCAGCGGCCAGTGAGGAAAAGGCCAGAAGGGGCGGGCGAGGGTACAAAGAGAGCTAGCGATACCTGCTCACACAGGTACGAGAGAGGGGTGAGTAACAGGTGAGTAAACCTAGGCGGGGGAAGGGAGGCGCGTAGAATTTGGCTTGGGCGCTTATGGCTGCGTGCGGCTCAGGGCCTCGGGAACTCTCCGCGTGGTCCCCTTGGAGAAGGCAGAGCCGCCGGCCGGCGCTAGCGCCGGGTAGAAGTTCGAAGGAAACCAAGCTAAGACGGGCTCGATCCAATGCGGGAAAGGGTGCAGGGAAGACACGTGGCTTCAGCACACTCTGATTCGGAGGTGAAGCTGCGCCTTCCGGAAAGAGCGTGGGGTTGTTTTCTTTGGGTTGAAGGCACTTTGCAAGGCAGCGGGAGGGGAGGCCAGGCGAGTGGGGTTTCACCGGGCGCGCAGCTCTAATTAAACTCTGCCCCAAAGCGACTCCCGAAAGAGGCGGCAGAAGCCTTTGGCGGGGAGGAGCAGGCAAGGCGGCTCCTTGCTCCGGGGGAGAGGAGTGGCCCTCTCGAGCCAGCGGCTCTGCATCTGCCCGCTGCCCAAGCGCTCTGCAGTTTATATGACCTGCGTGGGAGGCCCCACATGCAACATGGTTGGCCATGCCCCGGAGCTCTGAGTGCTATCTCTGTTCTCTTCACTCAGGGGGGAGAGGCTGAGCCAAGAGCGGGAGGAGGATGATGCCCTTCTCCAGCTCCGGGTCGGAGGAAGCCTTCGATTACTTGTTCAAGATTATCCTAATCGGAGACTCCAACGTGGGGAAGACTTGCGTAGTGCACCGCTTTAAGTCAGGGCAGTACCACGAGAAGCAGCAGAACACCATAGGGGTGGACTTCACTGTGCGCTCGCTGGAAATCGATGGCAAGAAGGTGAAGGTTAGTGGCTGTCGTGGGCTCAGTGGTGACAGGTGACCCAGAGCAGGAGACAGTTGTGACTAAACATTGTGATCCGCACGGGGGGCGGGGACGACAATTCCTCCCTCCGCTCATGTGCCCTGCGCGGAACAAACTAGCTGCCTGCACCTGGGAATGGGGGAGGAAGAAATGGGTTGCAATGACTAGGAATCTGAGGCCTTGGCTACACTGGCACTTTACAGTGTTGCAATTTTCTTGCTCAGGGGTGTGAAAAAACACCCCCCTGAGCGCAGCAAGTTACAGCGCTGCAAAGTGCCAGTGTAAAGAGTGCCCCGCTGCAAGCTAATCCCCTCGGGGAGGTGGAGTACATGCAGTGCTAGGAGAGCTCTCTCCCAGTGCTGGTGCAGCGACCACACTCTCACTTCAAAGCGCTGCTGCAGGAGTGCTCCCGTGGCAGCGCTTTGGAGTTTCAAGCGTAGCCAAGCCCTGAGTGATATTGCAGCCGGCGGTCGAGGTGCACTGTGCTGCAAGGGTCCCCCGTGCACCTGCCTGAAACTTACCTGCAGGCAGCAAGCCCTGCCTGTTGTTTCAGCCCTGGGCAAAGCTCAGCGCATGTTGCCCCTTGAGCCCGTTGGGTGGGCTCTCTTGTGAGGAGTAGAAATCTTCTCTGGAGGGCTACAGCTCAGATACTGCTCATGCCCTCTGTGCCAGGTCACAGCAAGTGAGTGCTAACTTGCAGGTGAGGTGGGCCATCCCTGTTCCTGTCAGCCCCCATGGATGGGGAAAACTCTGTCTCCTAGTTCAAGCACAGGCTAGAGGTGGGTTTTGTTCCTAGCTCTGCCCAGATGTCCCCTTGGCCTCCAAATTCCTCATTATTCCTTGTGTCCCTCCTAAAATGAGCTGGACTCACCCCCACTAGCTCTGCTGAAGACCAGGAAAGAACTTGCCCCCATCAATGTACATATAGTATTCTAGTGTGCTCCAAAGGAACAGCAGGGTAAAACCTGAGTGCTGTCTGGCTGTATTATTTGTGCATGTATTTTGACTTATATGTACATCTAAAAACATAATAATCTTGAGGATTAACCCCGATGGAAATAGATGAGCTATTTGAAGGCTGGTTTGGGCTTGGGCCTCTCCCCCTAACCTCTGTGGTGAAGAGGATGGCACTCTAGAAGCTGAATCCAGTGATCAAGTTGGGAGACATGAACTTGGGTCTTTGCTTTCCCCAAGATCTGCAATTCCTTGAATGGCAGTGCACTCAATTCTGAGGAAAGCTGAAGAACTGGGATACTGTGGTGATTAGCACTATAGAAAAAATTAGCTAGTGCTTATTTTGAGCTTCCTCCCAGATCAGCCCTGAGTATTGGGCTATATAGAATAGACTGATGGATTTCATCCTTTTCCATACATTAGCTGCACAAGCTACTGTCTCTTTTCTTCTCTCCCACTCCTAAGGACACAACATGATAGCCCTCTCCATAATACAATTACAAACCAGTTAGGAAAAATAATTTTTCCAGAATGTCTAAGACACATTAAAGCATGGTTTGATTCTGTCTGCGTAGACCAGCCTGAATTGTGTTATAACCATGCTGCACCTTTGTTATAACATAGTTTGTCACCTCTACACAGGCAAAACCAAACCATCTTGTCAATGGGTTCACTAAAGCGGTTGTAGCTTTAGGCGATGTCTACACTCCCACGTAAATCAGCAAAACTTGTCGCTCAGGGTATAAATAAGCCACCCCCTGAGTGACCCAAGTTACACTGACCTAAACTCCAGTGTGCGCAGGAGAGCTTCTCCCACTTACATAATTGCTGCTGTTCACTGGGGGTGGATTAATTAAGTTGATGGGAGAGCTCTCTCCCATTAGCCTAGAGCATCTACACTACAGAGTTTACAGCGGCATAGCTGCTTCGGTGGAGCTGTGCTGCTATAAGATCTCTAGGGTAGCCATACCCTGAGTGTAGATAAGGCCTAGTAGTATTGAATGTCATAAATTCCAGTGCAAACTCTGAAGTGGCATTCACTAGACTTCACTAGCAGTACTTCCTTTTTTTTTTTTTTTTTTTCTCCTACAGATCCAGGTGTGGGACACAGCGGGCCAGGAGCGCTTCCGGACAATAACTCAGAGTTACTATCGCAGTGCCCATGGTGCCATCCTTGCCTATGACCTTACCAGGAGGTCCACATTTGAATCTATTCCTCATTGGATTAATGAAATTGAAAAATATGGAGCTGCTAACTTAGTCCTGATGTTAATTGGTAGGAGTCAAACTTTTTTTTTCTATTTTAGTTTTTATTTTTGATACATAACCTTAACCTCCCTCTTTCTCCCCCTCCCCCACTTCATCTCAGGCTCTAGTTACATGAATTTTTCAAAATACAGAGAACAAAATGAGTGTACTCACTTGAGCTATATTTTTTTGAAAGAAAGTGACCCATTCCTGTCTATACAGCAGAACCAAGCAATATCAAGTATTCATATCCTATTCCTTGTTTTTGCCCCATTATAATGGAAAAAACTTACTGCTAGTCTAACCAGGGCAACTCTCTTGAGGTCACTGGATATGGGCCCACTTTCAGAAATGATGAATTTAGCCCAATGGTTCCAATACAATATGCACGAGCATAACAAGTTGTCAGCGGGCAAAAATGCACCCATCTCAGACCCCTCTCTGATATTCCATATGTTTGCCTTCCCGTGTCCAGTCTACTGATGTGCACTTGCTTCTACTGCCCAGGGGGGCTGATCCTAAGTGGAAACAGGCTGGCAATGGGTACCCTCTTCCAGAGCAGGAAGGCTGCTGCCTATGTCTCCCCCTCTCTTTCCTCACAGACAAGGAGAGTGGTTGATGGGAAGCAGGGATATTCCTCCCTTCCCTCCCTCCTGCAATCAGAAGTTGTAGTTATTGCTTCTCTCATCCACAGGAAAGAGGGTTGAGCTGGCAAAGTGAGAGAGCCTCCTGCTTTTGCCTGTTCTGTTATCAGCACTGTGCTGAGAGCAGCATATTTATACAAGCCGCAGAACAACAATCTGACTTGGCCCTGTAGTTTGGCAAGGCTGGACCCCCAAGCCTTGTAGCTGTGGGATCTGAGTCCCTGCTACCACACACTTTAAAATACTATACTCCTATTTATGAAGAATTAGGTAAGTCCTTCCTAGTACTCTTCTGAAGATGTGACATGAAAAACAAGTTCTGACTTGCATGGAGCTGTAGATCTTGGTGTGAACAAGGGGCTAGGCATCACTTGAACTCTATAGCCCTTAGTCTGTTTGTTTCCATTTCAGGAAAGAAATAATAATCTATTATGCTCGACACAAATGAAGAAAGCCCTAAACTCTTTGGAAAATGTCCAGTATAGATTCAGTGTCTCAGAATAAAACATTAACTGTATTTCAAAGGCTGGTACTGCTTAGCTTTCACTTGCTACTCAAACTGTCTGACTGAATCTTTCCCATCTATTCAGTTATATAATAATTCATTCTAATGTAAATTTCTAATGCAAAATAATTTGATTCCTACCCTTTCACATTTGAAATGGGCTTGGGGAAAGAGGAGAGACATGGAAGAAAATAAACAGATACGCTATAAAGCTGGGGTGTGGCTTTTTTTATAAAGCCCTTCTAGAAAAAGATTGACTCCTGACAGTATATGTTTTGAATTTGCTGAAAAGACAACTTTCAAATTGCTCAGGGATGTTGAAACTTATCACTAGTAAAATATCATACATGCCAGGAGAATATGGAGGTTCAGGCAGGGGAAGAAAATCTCTTTTATAAGATGGATATGCAACTTTATAACCATTAAAACACATTTTATATATAAAAATAAATTAAATAGCCTTAAATCAAACTCTAGTAAGTTCTAAAGCAGTGTTTTCAGGGGTGAAAGTAACTTACAAGACTGACTGGTACTGCTGGAGTCCTGAGGGGGGCGTGGCCTCATCTGGAAGAGGTGTGGACTCAACCAGAAGGGGCAGGGCCTCTCAAGATGTAAAGGCCCTGGGGCACCGGCTGTGGCTGGGAGCCCCAGGGCCTTTAATCAACCTGGGGCTCCCAGCTGCAGAGGTGATGGGGGCAAATTAAAGGGCCCGGGGCTCTGGCTGCTGTGGAGCTCCAGGTCCTTTAAATCCCCACCGCAGCTCCGCTGCCGGAGCTACGGGCAGGATTTAAAGGACCTGGAGCTCCCGTGGCTGTGGGGAACCCCGAGCCTTGCCGGGCTGAGGCCGGGATTTAAAGGGCCCAGAGCTCCTGCCACTGCGGGGAGCCCCAAGCCCTTTAAATCTGGTCCCAGCCCAGCCACCAGAGCCACCACCGGGATTTAAAGGGCTCTGGGCTATCTGCAGTGGTGGGGAGCTCTGAGCTCTTTAAATCCCGGCCCCAGCCCAGCTGCTGGAGCCGCGGGTGGGATTTAACGGGCTCTGGGCTTCCTGTGGCTGCGGGAGCTCCGAGCCCTTTAAATCCCCACTGTGAAAGCCGGTGCTGTCCAGCACGGTGTACTGGCTCTTGCCAGTACGCCGGAACGGACTGTACCAGCTTACTTTCACCTCTAAGTGTTTTTCCTACTTTGTCTATCTGTACATTTCTGTTATCAATGGAAATATTTCCATTGGTTTGTGTGTGTACGGTGAAATTGTTTAATGACACTATTATTAGCTAGAGGTGCCTTCTGGTTTTGGACTAGGTTTTGATTTGTACTGATAGAACTGTTATACAGTCAATCTGCGTATGCATAGTTGCTGCTTATTTATATTTAAATTGTAGCTTATATAAAGCTGGCCAGCAGTGATAGGGTCATGTACCTTCTGACTTGACCTCCAAACTCCTTAATTGTAATACTGGACCTTGTTAATATCCAAAGCTGGGAAGGTATTCCCTTACCATGGGCTGAGGCTATAAATGTTCCTGTTTTCTCAGAAGACCTGAATTAGTCTAGCAATATCCCAGTATTGGTATTAGGATCTCTGCATCCACCTAAAGATATAGGCCAAATTAATTTGGTAGTACCAGAATATATATGGCTTCTGTTAATGGTCTTCTGAATGGATGTTTGATACTGGTGAGAAAATTTACCCAAATATTTGGAACACATGGAGACATGCTTTATAAGGAGCTATACTGTGCACAAGATCCTCTTGGCGTTTTATGTGTGATCACTTTAACAGCTAAGCTACCTAGAAAGAAAAAATAGCCAAATTAGAAATAACACCTGTATAGAACTGAATTCTCTAACTCAGCAAAACCTCTAAGAAGTTACAAAGTGGTAGGTGAATCCAATTCTTTCCAAGTCAGTACTCCTGCACCATTTCCCTACAGCAAGTCCAGGAGCAAGAAAATGTATTAACAATTTGCAGCATGAACTGGGTAACCTTCACCACAGGTCCCAAAAAGTTGCTGCAGTTTCCATGTACGAAACTTTCTTGGTTTTAGTGTACTGCTCACTAAAAATCTTGTTTGGCATAATTTTATTCCTTTGCACAAAATCCCTTTAAAAATAAAAATTAAAAAAAACATTGGGGAAACTAACCAATTGCATTGTTTGCATTTATACATTAGAATGCAGACCATTAATGGAAGCCTTTTTTTATTTAAAGGGAACAAATCGGATGTAGCTGAGAACCGCCAAGTCCTTTTTGAAGATGCCTGTACACTGGCAGAGAAGCATGGGCTATTGGCTGTACTGGAGACTTCAGCCAAAGAGGCCCAGAATGTAGATGAGGTGTTTATATTGATGGCAAAGGAGCTGATAGCCCGCAACACCTTGCAGCTTCATGGGGGGCATCCTCCAAACAACATCTATCTGGACTCCAGGCCAGTGATTGTTAGTCCAAGTGCAGAGAAGTCCCAGTGCTCTTGCTGATGAGATGTCTCAATCATAAGAGCTGTGAAGGTGTGGCTGATGATTTCATACGTTTCCTGTTTGGCCTCAAGCCATCATTCTAATGTATCACTGCCTTGCTGTTTTGACCTGTAACTCTCTCCAGGAGATAGGTGTTGCAATGGTCAAAAGTGCTGGATTGCCTTGAACATGGCAGTTGTTGGTACTTAAGCAAAGACTTTGAGCTGAGAGGAGAAGATTAGGCACTGCTAGCCTGAAAAGAACCGTGAAGACTTTTACTCCTAAATGGAAGCAACTGCCTTTGAATAGACTCTCTAAATAGTCTTCTGGCTGTGCCAGAGGCTGACTGTAACCAGGTTTTGTGCTGACTGTTTCCTTTAGGATACACAACCTGCTGTAGGTCAAATTCTTTGGTCTTCATAAATAGCTTTACAATGTGTGACGTGTACTTTTTTTTTTGTTCATGGCTGTTTGTCTTGCATTGCTCCAGTGTTCAGATCTCCATTCAGGGAGATGCTGATGGCAGGCCTGTGGCAGATAGTGCCATAACTTACTACCGGTATTGTGATCAAGTAGACAATGCTGCCACATCTGTCTTCCTCCCTTTGCCAGACAGCTTAGCCTCCATCCCTATTGCTTGCATAACAGCCAGAATAATCTGACTGGTATGCCAGTGGGTCTAGCGGTACCCCCAAGATTTTTTCCCCAACTTCAAGGGGTGGGAAGAGCTGCCTTCAGTCGTCATCTGTGGTCTTTCTGCTGACACTGACTAGTACCAGGGCCACTTTTTGGTGCTTGCTGTTGTGATATAGACTCGCTAGCGAAGCCCCTTCCAAGCCACTAGTAATGGCCAGAATTCAAATTAGAGATGAAAGATTCCCTATTATTACTAATCCCTTGCTTAAACTGAAGGGATGATTTTTAGTCAAAAGCCTATCTAAAATAGTTGCTGGTCAGATTGTGGCAATGACACCATAGTTTAGTCTTAGAACTCAAAGATAGCTTTCAGGCTTCTGTACAGCTGCTTAGACAGGCAGAATGGCTCACTAAGTAATTGATTTTCAGCAATGGAGCAGGATGGGGATGCCCTTAGAACTGCTATTGGGTGGCATTTTTCAGTAAGACATTGAAACCAGTATTGCGGCCAACAAAAGCTGGCCAATCGAACTTTTGTATCGTGAAGCTTCTCTTCAGCAAGGGAGTACGTTTCCTGTCATGACAGCTCAAAAGTATGCTTTGCTTTGCAAATTGATTCTCTGTAAACTCAATTTCTTCACTGCTTTGGAAGATTTCTAATGAGAAATTTGAGGGGAGAGCTGCTAAAATGGTCGGTTGTGTTAACAGTGGACACATTTCTACCATTCCTGACAAAGAAGCTTCTGCTACCATAGGTCTCCTACTCAGTTTATTGGAAGACTCCAGGATACTGTTCCTTTTAACTCCATAATTTCTAACTAGGGGTTGGGGGAGGTGAAATAATACCAGTTTTAACCCTTTTTGAGAAGATTGCCCAAGGGATACTCAAAGCATAGCCCTAAAAAACCTTGGCTGTGTCCCTCTGTACTCTACTCAAATGCCTCTTTAGTTATGCTGTCACTGGTGAATTACAAGCTAGAATTCCCACTTTATTACAATAAAATACAGACTTAGTCATAATGCACAGGAGCCAAAGAATTAGGTGTGTCAGGTTTGATAAACTGCCTTTGGTATCTTAAGGTTCACACCTTCTTCTCTGCTTTTGAATAACAGGTGGCAGAATCTCTCCTTTATGAAAAAGCTTGTCTGATCAAGCACAAAGAATGTTAAACATTGACTTTTAGACTGAAGGCTTGTGGTTTGTTTGGCATATATTTAAACACAATGAAACTTCCTCTGGCCCAGTTTCTTCTCGTGTTTGTTAAACATAGCTGTTAACATGCCTAATATTAGCCATCATGCTGTTCTATGAACTAAGCTGAAGTGATGGGGGATTCCCACTACTGGCTACAGACAGAGCACTCACATTTACCACCTGCTATTTAGCCTACATTTACCATGTCAGCCTAATACTTATCTGCATAATTCTATTCCCCCTGGCTGGGTAGACCTAATGGAAAGTTATAGCCTATGTTGGTTGTCATTAGTTACACCAAATATGCTCCTTCAATCAGCCTATCCAGCCTCTTTACCATTCCCTCCTATTTAACTTCTCAGTGACTAGGGGCCTAGGATCGAATGCAGACTTAGTTGAACAGAGAGGTAGTACTGCTCCCTCTGCTGTAATATGGTGTTTTAACAATCCAAAAATCACTCACGTTTTGGGGCTGGTACAGTGATCGATGCTTGCTCATCTGACATTACTTAACAGTGTAAAGGCAGGGGCTGTAGTGGTTTTTTTTGTTTAATTAAAGCATTCCCCCATGCTCTGCATGCAAATCAAGTCCCACTTATGTGAGAGTCCACTTACACCTTTGTGCAACTTTCCCTTCTAAAACAGCCTTAATAAAATAAAAACAACCAAAAACCATTTACCCTTGTGCACTTTATCTGGCCTCTTTCTTTTGATAGCCAAGACTGATAAGCCAGTCCACAAAAGTTACCATGATGAGTAGCCTTTCTTAATACTTCTCTTGTGCTGATAGAGTGGCTGGAGACTAGGTACCTACCAACAAAGGCTGCAGGACTGTTTGTTAGAGAAGCCCCTCAATGCTTGTCAGTCCATTTGCTAGGTTAATTACATGTCCCTGCATACTTCCAGCACTACTGGACCTATTGTGACTTCCCCAACCTGATATTCCACTAACCAGTAATTTGTCTGGTGTAGGCAGCTTCCCCAGGGCTAATGCTACTCGCTTTGCCTGAGGGAATAAATCTGACAAGAGTGGTCTCTTCTCATCAAGAGGTTCTGCAGCATTGTTCTGTGCACCGTGTGAAGAACACTCACTGGTCTGCAGTTGTTGTTTCACCTGGCACAGGTTCCCCTTCCCTCTACCTTGTAGAGGAGGGAGCAGAGCCTTTTTGCATGAAGTGAGTGCATGCCATTTCCTATTGGGGGACTCTTGGCAAGTCTGCAGTAGCTCAAGCAGATAATCTTACCACTGAGAATTCAGCTTAGCCTCCATTTTGGGATGATATTAAGGAAAAGGCTACTCTTCCCTGGGAATTTCAGGAGTTTTATCCCATCTCCCATAATTCCACTGAACCTTCTACTCAGACTCCCTTTTGAAATCTCTCCCAAGCTCTTGACTAAAGTAATCATGCTGGGTCAGAGCCCAATGGGCAATGTGTTTAACAACACTTTTCTGTGCATTCATACTCAGCAATGTAGTAAAGTGCAAGAGGATTCCTAATGCACAAGCCCTACTGGGCAATATTAATGATTACAGAATATTTTCCAGTATAAATTAAACCATAACACTGAGAAACTTTATTGAAAATGGAAGCTTAGATTCTGGGACACAAAAGGCACCCAGCAGAGGAAAAATAGGTATCTGCCAAATTAGAACAATTTAACTCTTATTTAGCACGTGTCTCCCTAAAAAGCACATGGGTATATAGCCTGGGCCAAGGCAAGGTGATTTTTCTTTTAAACTGCTCTGGGATTCTTTGTATTTGTTCCACTTCCCACTCCTACCATCTGTAAATGTATTGTGTTTAACATCTCCATTAACAAGCAGGTAGAAAATGAGGCTAGATATTCATGGTGCCATTTCACAAGCTTGCTGGTATTTCATGTCCTCTAGTTAAAAGCCCTCTTAGCTACTGAAAAGATGGACAGAGCCTAATTTTGTTAAAAACCACCTTTAAAATCCCATAAAACTAGTTTCAAGTGACTGTTACACTCACTAACATCAGACTTTTACACTGGTGTCAGCTGAGACTGTTTGAAAGAAACCTATGGTTATCAGTGGTGTCCATAACACATCAACTGCAGTATGGCCAATCCTGAGCACTTAAAAGTGAGTCAGGGCCCTCAAAATATCATGATTGGCTTAAAAGCTACAAGTATTAAATGTGGGGTCTTTTTACTTGCTTTCTGGCTTTTGAATGTTTAGGGTACGCTCATGTTTTCAAGATTTTTTTTTCCACAACAATGAGGAACAGAACTTATTTTGAAGTGGGGTTTATAATGAAAGCTGAGAGGCTCATGTACTCACTGTAGGAGCTGGGGCTGTCAAACATAAAATATTACAAGATTTAGAAATACTGCAACTCTTCTTCCAACTGCAAGAGTCATGTCAGACCAGTCGACAGGAGAGTCAAATGCTACCCAGAGTCATGCTTTAAAAGGTTTTACGTGGAATAATGACAAACATTTTTATATCCCCATACAGACAGGGGCCTCGAGCTTTCAGGGTCTGTTTACACTGGGCAATTAACAAACTGATTACACTTATAGCTTAGAGCATCATCAATCTTGAAATTTTCAGTAAAAACAGGTTAGGCCACCAAAACCCAGTTCTATATAACTGCTCTGTTTTAATTGAACTGGTTTAAAACTGGGTAGAAAGTTCCCCTTAGGAGAGCCTAAGGGTACATTTTTTTTTTCAAAGGCACATAAGTGAATTAGGATCTTAATTTCCTTTTTAAAAAGGAATTAGGAGCCTAAATCTCACTGGAAGTCAATATTTTAATCTTACGTTACTAGGCAGTAATATGGTTTTTATAAAACATGGTATAAAAAGAGTAAACACTACCTATAATGAGATTTAAAATAGCAATATTAGCTACTTCCTGGAAGAAGTGTTTACAAGGTAGCTGTAAATTAAGGCTGTACTCCATTACACCTGCCTGCATCAACATTGTCTATAGTATGAAACTGAACCATTACTGATTGCAGTCAGTCTGGGTTCGGTGTCCAAAGGACAAACTATGTTCAGCAAGCCAAGGCCCTAGTGACTTAATTAAACAAAATTGACAATGCAGTCAGTGGTTTTTTAAAAAAAAATTAAATATAGCTGCCACACCAAAAGTGGAAAAAAATATCTAGGGACCTTGGTCCAGAATTAAGATTAGTTTACTGCAGAGTATTCCGGGAATTGAGCGTAATTCAGCTCGTGTTCACACACAAAACAGAATACCACGATGCACAAGCTGTGCCATCCCTGTTGCAATTTTACTTGTTTGGAAGAAGATTCACCTCAATTATGTACATGCTTGAGGTCACTACACCATTCTAATGCAATTAGACTGAAAGAATGGACATTGCAGTTGCAAGTGATCCTTACAGCACAATCCCACAAGACTCAGCAATCTCTGGAGTCACTACTCTTTGCCTTTACTCCCATTCTGATGATTTTTCCAGGTTTGAGCTATTGCAGTGCTGATTAGCAATGCATACATACAATACTTATAAAAGAAAACTCATACCCATTTCAGGATTATTGCTTAAAAAGAAAACAGATATTGCCAGTACTTCTATATCCTGGGAAACTTCCCAAAATCTGAGAATTTCTGAGTAAAATGTTTCAACTTGGGAAATTTGGAATTTTCATTCAAAACCTAAATAATCCTCGGAAAATTTCATAGGAAGCAAAGACTTTCCAAATCTCAAAAATCCCGGGAAGTTTTCATAAAAAGTAAAATATTTGCGCTTCTTTTAAATTTCCCTCAAAATATGTTCTTCCATTGGTGAATATTTGTCACGTGATTTTCATAATTGGCCTGTGCTGCTCTCCTGTTGGTGGTGCTTCAATGTACTATATCATGACGGCACAAGTGAAGAGACAAGTGCACACATGCACTCACAACAAACCAACCTCAGCAACACGCTGGCTGGTGGGTAATGAGATGGTTATCAAATTTATCTTCTCGATAAGGTTTCTTCCAATAATTAAATATATTGCAATATTTACTGATTATGATTCGTTTCTTGGTCATTAAATCTCTAAAATTTTGTCTTTCGTGCTTGCAGTTGCACAGAGAATGTGGACCAGAGTATTCGGCTGTTCATAAATTTGTAACAGCACCTTCCTCCAGGCAAATATTAAATATCTTTGCCTACGGTGTTAGGTAATAATATATATGTTCCCTTCGATTTAAATATAAATTGAAATATACATTATACTAATTATTGCACTCCATTATTTCAGAGATCTCTTTCCATTTTTTATCTAACAAAGGCTGGTGAGAAGATTTGGGAAATTTTCAGCGCTAGGCTGGGAAAAGTTAGCCTCACGATATAGAAGCACTGGATATTGCTATGCAATATCATTTCATTTTACAAAATGTATGATATATTAATATGTTAAAATGCTATTTAACAAAATATATAGCACCTGTCCCACTGTGGTTTGCTATGGCAAATCATCCTGCTCCCAGGACCTAAATTTCCTGTAAGCTGCATGGTCATGCAGCCAGCAGGCTAGCAAGGGCCACACAGGCAAGGAGAAGCACCCCCTTCCCCTGGCCCAGCCCAGCCCTGCCCCGCCAGAGCTTCTGGAGAGAGGAGCCCCTTCCTTGGCGGAGCCCCACCCCACCAGAGCTGCAGTGGCTGGGAAGAGGACCCCCTTCCCCAGCCCAGCCCCACCCACCAGAGCTGCAGCAGCCAGGGAGAGGACTCTCTCACCTGGCCCCGAGCTGCTGTGGCGAGAGAAGGCTGTGGGGAGTTCTCTCCCCCTGCCACAGCCTACACCTCAAACCCCTGAGCCCCACCCGAGCTCGCACCCATCCACCCCAACTCTCTGCCCCAGCCTTGAGCCCCATCCCCTGAACCTCATCTCCAGCCCCATACCAGAGCCCTCACCCCCTGCACCCAACCCTCTGCCCCAGCCCTGAACTCCCTCCTGCACCCCAAACACTTCATCCCCAGCCTCACCCCAGAGCCTGCATCCCCATCTAGAGCCCTCATCCCCTGACACCCCAACCCTAGCCCTGAGCCCCTTCCCACACTCCAAACCCCGTGGCCCCACCCCCATCACACATCACCTCCATATTGGTGCACATAACAAAATTCATTCCGCACATGGACATAAATGAGAGGGAACACTGTGCCAGGACCTATGCTGGAATATTTACCCACATACGAACAACTTTATACTATGTGGGAAGGGTTGTGTCAAGTGAATCAATGTAAATTTCCATCCCATAATTATTTAGCAGAGGTGAAATTTAGAAGAAGGAACATGGCTGTGAGAGAAGTTTTTCTAATTCCAAGTTTTCATTGGCAAGATTATGCCTTGAAGCATGAGAGTTTATACATTTTTATCCTGAATTACTGTGGATGTTATTAGTCTCATCTATTTCTGAATGTAAAACTTTCTAAAAAAAACAAACAAACAAAAACACACACACCCCCCCACTGTAGTAGCACATTTCACAGATCAATTTTGTTTACAAACATTTCCGCTTACCATTTCAAAATCTGTTGCCTTTCAATCTTATTGAAATTCCTCTTACTCTTGTATGCTGAGAAAGTGTACATACAAGCCAATGATTGTTTATACCATTTTTTTTTTGTATACATATCCTCTTAGCCTCTTAGCTCACATATCCTCTTAGCCTCTTCTTGAAGACTGAATCTGTTGCATTGCTGGCCCCATCAGAATTCAGTCAGAATCAGAGTTGATTATAAACAAGTCTGGTTATTTATTAATAATCAGACCCATTGCCAGCCAAGTTCAAGTGGAGAGGCTGTGCAATGATACAGGAAGGCACCTTCCCTTGGGAAAATAAAACAGGTACAATTGCTTGCATTTTAAAAAAAATAGGAACATTTCATAAGAAAAAAAAAATCAGAGAAAGGAAGTGCCTACCTTGTATTGAGCTGGAATTCTGTACTAGGAGAACCTGTCTGTGGCCAGCTAGATTCTGTTGATATACCAATGAACGAGCACCCAAAATAACCCAAGTGCCCAATTGCATCTGATGTGAGATGCAGAAACAAATGGTGCATGAGACTATTCAAAAGCCAAAATCAACATCTTTCAGTGCACACATCTTATTCTCAATGGAAATAAAAGCATACTATTCTATCCCTAACCCCTGCAGAGAACATTGGTCTCCCTCGTTCCTTTCCTTTGCACAGCCAAGTCTGCTACCTCCCTGCCTTCCCTCTCAACACTTCCTCCTCTCCCACAACACATCTTACAGTCATTTTTTTGTTGTTAAAATAACAGTCTGTGCACATCTGTAAATGATTTGGCACCTAGCTTTCTAAAGGAAAGTTAATTTGTCCATGTTTGATTCTGCTTTCTCTCCATTAAATCTTTTTTTCCTCCTCTCTCATTTCCTTCCAAAACTGTTGTTACTCTTCTGCTGCATCCTTCCCTATTTCTCCTATGCTTTCATCTCCCTGACCTAGCTCTGTATCCTTTTCCTCAACGCTGCCTGGCCTCTACCACCCCCACACTTCTCCCTCCTGTTTGGGATCTGTGCACTCTACTAGCCACCTCATAATGTCTGGATGCAGGATAAGGTATCTGGATAGTCTAAGACAGTAGGTCTCAAACTTTTTGTTTACTTGTGACCCCTTTCACATCGCAAGCCTCTGAGTGTGACCCCCCCCAATAAATTAAACACTCTTTTAAAATATATTTAACATCATAAATGCTGGAGGCAAGTGCGGTTTGGGGTGGAGGTTGACAGCTCACGACCCCTCATGTAATGACCTCGCAACCCCGAGAGCTCCCGACCCCTAGTTTGAGAACCCCTGGTCTAAGACCAGTTTCAACAGTACTCACCTCTTCCTTCATCCCTGCCCCCACAGTTTGAAAACATTTTCACAGCTGTTTACTTAAGTATCTCCCGATTCCCAGTGACAAAGGTGGTTTACAATGTAATATACACAGTGGCCCGTAAAGGAGCATGTGGTCTACCAGGAAGTAATTAGCGTACAGTAGTGCTTTGAGTTCTCTGGATAAACAGTACTAAGTACAAAGTATTATAGCAGGCGTTTATTACCCACTGACACCACAAGCAATATTGGATGTGCATGTTATAAAATGTACAGCCCAGAACAAACTGACAGAATTGAGCTAGTCTTAGAACTCAATTCTGAGAAGGAAAACCACCTCTTATCACTCAGTGGTAATCCCAAGCACTTTCATAGTTTGGTGGTCTCAGCTGCCTTTATTCATAAAATGTTCTCTCTTTATATATTATAGAATTTCCTGTTTTGCATAAGGGTGTTGACAAGATACAATTGTGTATTAATGCTGCAACATGACTACGGCATTGCAGAGGACTCAGTAATTAGTAGTAACCAGACTAGTTTACACTAAGGGCATACAAAGAGAGGCTGAGATCTAGAAAGTCTCAGCTTAAAGAAAGAACAGACTTCTTGTTTAATTGTTTGTTTGTTTTTTATTTCGGAAAAGTGCTTCTTACAAAAGGTAGCTGCAAAACAATGCATCAGAGCTCAGCAACAACTTCTTATTCCATTTTAAAAGTGAAAGGAGAGGCTGTCTCAGGGCAAGAGAAGCAGAAGAACAGATCATGGGGCATCCATGAGTCATTAAAAGAGCAGCAATAATTTAATGCAAGGTGAAAATTCCTGCATTGGAGCTTTGGTGGCAAGATATGAGCTCTTATCAATGGAATTCTATCTTGCTATTGCATGACTGCTAGATCTTTTCTAGGTAACCCAATAACTCACAAGTTCGCAGCTCTTTCAAGCAACTGGCATAATTCAGATGGGATATGAGCCAGGAGAGCCTTGAACCAACTAAGTAGTATAGTGATTTCCTGGATAAGCTCATGGCTTGAGTGGTTATCAATGGTATAAAACCATGTGAGCAATGCAATTAAGGGATCCCGACTTGATGTTCTACTGGATAACAATATGGTGAGAACCCTCTTCTGGCTCACCAGGTTCCTACTTTTAGTCAGTCCCTATAATATACATCAGAGAGAGCTGGTGTACTAAGGAGTGCCAAGTTATACCTGACAGTTAAGACCATTGCCACAGACTGGGCTGAGACCACTAAACCAGTTTCGTGTCCAATTGGAGACTATAATTCGTGCACCAAAAGGGGAGGAGAGTTAGTTTTTGGTTTTTTAAACATATACAGAGTCTCCCAGCCCTTGAGATCCAACTCTGCGTTTATTTGTTTATACACATTGAAAGTTCTCCTTTCACGTACAAACACATTTTCCTTTCATGCTAAACACAGTAAAAACCTGGAACATTCGCACCTGGTTCTGGTTACACAGTAGTAATAGTAATGTGCAAGTAAACAAGAGACCAAAACCACAAATGAAGATGTGTACATGAGGGGGTTGGAACAGAGCTGAAGCCAGCAAGAAGTACATGTGTCTGGCCTAAAATCGGAAGTATTGATTTGAAGTCCACAGCAGAAAAAGGCCACTGGCCAATTTATATCCCCCACTGCATGGCCACTGCTCTCATTTTTGTATCTGGGCTCTTCAAGATGAGTGTGGAAGTCCTGTAAACACTTTAACCCTGGAACTGGGTGAATCCTGTCGGGAACACAGATGAAGCAACAAACCTAAGCTAACTGTTTGACAGTTAATTCATTTTACAAAAACTAACGTTTTAAAGATTTCTTGTTATTTGTTTAAACAGAGAAAAACAAACACTCCTGGGGCAAGGGGAGGAGACAGACCCTGGGTAAAAGTTATTACAACAGCACCTGGAATTGATAGGCCTGCCTAGGAGAAACACAGGCACTGCCACAACACCACAGGAAAGAGCTACTGCCTGTGCTGAGCAGACAGTCCAAACTCCGCTGACAGGTGCTATAGATCCAAGTCATAATAATCTTCCAGCTCATCATGAAACAAGTCCCACTCATCCTCGGAGTCTGTCAACTCATCATCACCTCCTGCTGCCAAAAGCATGAGCAACATCTCGCCGAGCTCAAAGGTCACAACCTCATCCTCATCGTTCTCGAAGGGATCGCTGCTCTCCCTCTCCTCAATGAATTCCCAGAACCGATTCCTTCGCTGGGCCTGCAAGGGAACACAGTTATTGCTCTTGTGTGACCGAGAGTTACAAGATACATATGCTCAGCTCCCAGGCATAGAACATGCAGCTAGTCATGCTTCACAATGGGATCTGCATTTACTCCTATCATAGCTGATCACCAACACTTCTTCAAGATACAGGTGACATTAAGAAATGTGTCTCTTCCATAGTCTCCCCTTCATCACTTCCATTCTTTGGACCACTCTCCCCTCCAATCCACTACGTATGTTTTACTACATAAGCAAATCTGAGGCATTCACACCTTTTCCTTCCCTCTTCCAAAAAAGTCTAAAAGCAGTGAGACTTACCCTATATCTACTCGATGTTCCCACTTTCTGTCTCTGTGGCTCCTCTCGGCGACCATCGGGATATGCATGTTTGTAAAAACAGTTCCCTCCAAATGGACAGCTCCCACGGCCTTCATCAAAATACCTGCATGGCTTGTTGCTGGAAAGGAAAATATCGCAACCCTTACTCACAGCAGAGCCACTCAGAATTCAGTATTGCATTTGCTTATGGTCCAGGGGGTCTCTTTAAATATGCACCATTTGCTGCTGACGCCATTTTATCAATAAAAATACATACACAGAAATGATGTATTACACTATGTGCATACCCAACAGATGTGCGCGTGGGTAGATGCATGCATAGGGAAGTTGATGACTCTCAGTGCACAAGTTTACTACCTTATGGCTGTATCAATTATGTATTGGGTGGGTAAGGAAAAGCTTGTGAGGTCAATAAGTACATAGGAAAGCTAGGTGACTGTGTGGATGCATGCATCTGCGGGTGGATAAGTAAGGATGCACTCACATGTGTGGGGGTGGAAAGGAGGTATGAGAGGGCTTTAGATAAACACCCTTGTTCTCCAGGTGTGCCCTTATCTCTGCAGTCTTAACTTGATAAAAGGCTGCAGCACTCGTACCTCATTGCCTCCTTGTATTTCTGAATGAGTTTCTGCTTCTCTTCCTTCTCCTCCACCCAGTACTCACTTGGAATGACAAAGTTAGATGTGATCCGACATTCTGGGCAGGACCTGGGGAACGAAGAGACTGCACTGCAAAATTCCACATTACAGGGGCGCTCTGTCCTATTATAAAACATACCATGGCACATATCCCATCTTTAAAGATGTATCCTATTGTGCCTGGGCACTTACTGCCAGGACTTTATACTTTTTCAATTTACGTTCTCTTTTGCAGAAGACACCCTAAACTCTTCCTCTTCTTTCAGAACTCAACTCAGCAGCTGATCATTTTGTCTCCATAGAACTTGAGGGGAAAAAACATTTCACACAGACTCCTTTTTCTTTAGATTTAGATAAATTTATTTTTTGTAGTTTTGTTTGGTTTTTGTATTTGTTTGCTTGGGTTTCTTTAGAACACCTTAAAGAGGATATGGGTCGGTGGCTGGCTAATTAATCAGGGCAGTGAAAAGATAGGAAACATACATTCAGAACTGGTTAATCTGTTTTCACCATCTAATCTGGGTGCCTGAAACCTTTAAATGGTAACTAACTGAAGACAAAACATGACTTTCATCCAAACAAGTGGATTTTGCAAACTAATCTAGATTAACTAGGTCAGAGTGTAAATACAAACAAAATGCTACCCCTGGAAGATGACTTCAATTCTGGATTAACGTTAGTTAGGATGCATTAAATGCAGTCTTTGTGGGGGGACTTTGTTGCAAGTTGTCACAAGACACTAAATTCTTCCCATGTAACAAAGCTCAATCAAGATGGGGAAGTGCCTCACTTTATAATCTTGCTCTCAAATTGTTTAGCGCTCCTCCACTTCCGGATGCATTTGAGACAGTAAGTATGGTTGCAGTTGGAGAGGATCCCAAAGCGGCGCTCGCTGGGGTTGGCTTTTTCATATACCACCTCCATGCAGATCCCACACACCATGTCTTTACTACGCTGGACGGCAAATGAGAGCTCCATGTCCTTCTCATGAGCCTCAATGCAAGACTGAAGAGGAGAGAGAGAAAACCAGCCTGTAATCTTGTGCACTATTTAATAGGTTTTAACTCACTAGTTTCATCTTAAGTTTATTCTCCCCACATTCTAAACTAAAAAGAACAAACCAACTGGGAGGTTCAGGTCCTCAAAAAACAAACAGTCTTTTAGGTAATAGGAGGCAATGGTCAACGTCAAGTTCAGGCTCTTTTCCAAGAGCCCAGGCAGAAATAGCTGAACTAAAACTTCACAAAAAGTGACCTAAGTGAATATTAGTACAGTTATACAGACTTTGTCCTCAGTGCAGACAGGGTCCAGCTTCTTTTAAACAAAGCTGCTTTGAAAACAGCCTTGACCAGGAAATAGTTCAGTTTGCAATGTGAACCTTCTTGTTAACTGACTGACTTGTATGCAGTCAAATTCAGAAGAAAGGGAATGAATGACCAGTGATTGCACAAGGCAAGGGAGTAACTTGAAGCTATTCAACAAGCCATTCATATGCTTACCTTTATGTGTTGGGATCTCTGGGCAGCATCAACTGGATGTAGGACCTGCAACCCACACATGTCACACACATCCCCATGGATATACACGCAGTTCTCTCCGTAACGACATTCTCCTACTGCAGCGTAGGGGCACAGTTGCTTCTTCATCTCCACATTTGCTTGCTGCTTTTCATACTCTTCCTCAATTACCATTCCCTGCAAGGGTGTTTCGATGCAGGAAGGGGCAGCTGCAGGGGGAAGTTAGAGATGGTATATGTGTTACATTTGAGGGCTAGGGTTTGCAATGCATGCTTTTCAGCTATAAAAACTTTGGGTAAACCAACTCAGTTTATCCAAGGAACATAACAGAAAATGCACAAGGCTTGCGTCAATAAATCCCTCAAAACCTCACCCTGAAATGATTTAGCAATTTCTTCACCCCAGAAGGAAACAGTTTCAAATCTAATTTTCTCAGCTCTTAGTATAAGCAAGGCAAGACAATCAGTGCATTAGTGGTGAGATTCAACTTCATCCAACAGGACAAGGTCAATACTAAGAAAACTGACCAATTCTGAAAGTTGGTAAATACTCTTGTGGGTCAACCATGCTTGTAACAAGGTTTGGATCAAGTAAGAACTGAATTAAATCATGCCAAAAGTAGGTTAACAACCCTGTCCCTCTTGCTTTTTGAACCAGTTCAAAAGTGATTTACACAGGCTGAAACAAGCTTCAGTACATGGTGGTTAAACTCTTGTGCTTCAACCACTAAAACTGGTGTTTTGTCCCTATACAGCCAACACGCAGGCCCTGTAGAAGAGGAAGGATACTTACCAGAAGGACTAACTTGGAGCTCCAAAAATACTGCCTCAACAGATTCTTATGCTAATGAGTCATGTTAGTTAGCATGCTGTTGCACAGGCTGCAGTTCTTAAGCAGTTAGTTGCTGGGGCGGCTTTCACTGCTGGACTCATAAGAAATGTTCTAGAACAGAGGATATAAGAATCCTGCCCAAGTCTCTTACTACTGTGGCAAATCTCAAATCCCCCTTCTGAAGTGTAAGGAGGGATAATGAGCATGGATTTGTTGAGATCATACCTGCAGAGAATTCTGATCACAGGTAAGTAATCTTTGTTTCCTCTTCATAAATTGCCTCGGCTGTTCTTCATTCTGGGGAGAAGAACTAGCAGCATTAGTCCCTCAGGAACTAGCTGAAACAGTGATTAAAGGACTGAAGGACTTTTGTTCCTAAACGGCCACATGATTTGTCCTGGTCATCAAGAGAACAGCACTGAGTAAGCTTGTGAATTAAAATTTAAAGAAAATGCTCTCCAAATTCCTAAATAGTTCTACAGACTAAATTAAATTGGCAGTGTTGCAGCAAGCCTAGTAAAAGGAGTCTCAAGAGCTTTTGATTAGCAGGATTCCTGCCTGGTCATAAATTGAGCTGAAAACCATATCCATTTGTCTACTCTCTCTGGGCTGAGATGGATTTCTCTTGGGATTTCTCCCTTTATGCCAGGAACCTACAGGATGATTTGTGAAGTGGTATAACTGAATTTCCCTTTATCATCCAAATTATGGAATAACCTCACCAACTCAGTCATAAGACAAAAAAAGACAATGGTTCAGTTTAAATGACAACTGAGATGCCACTTTAACTGTGGAAAAAGATAATCCAAGATTTGATATGGGAAAGAGAAAACAATCCAATATAAAACAAAGAGGACAGGATCCGGAGGCTCTTTCCTTAAAGGAATGAGAAACATTTCCACCTTAGGGTATAAGATTTCCAATGGACGGCTTATAAGATTCTAATGTAATTTGCTGCACTTCTTCCAAGAGCAATCTTCATCTACTAAACTCCAAGATGTAAAATGCCAGAGGAAGGAACTATGGATCTGGGTGCAGGTTCAATCTTCCCTTGTGAGATAACAGGTCTGGAAAAGTAGAGAAGAATCACCTGTTGCTCCTCTGCCAGAATGAGACCTAGAACCAGAACTACTTTATAATCTGGTACTACAAGAATTGTGTGTTGCCTCTTGCATCTTCTCTTTAAGAACCACAGGCAAAAGAAGAGAAAAAACTAAGGTCTCCACCCCCATAGAGCAAAAAAGTATGGGGCAGGCATCACTGCTTTTGTGCAAATTGTCAGGCATTTGGTATTCTCTGCAGAAGCAAATAAGTATTTCTGGATGCCCCCACTTCAAGGTAAATTGAAGCACAAATGGCTTACTTTAAAGATCAGTCATATTGATCCTGGCTCAGCTTGTTTGCTATGGATTTTTTTTTGCCCCAGGCAAGTGAAAGACAAAAGAATGACTTAATTCTCAACTCACTAATCCCAAGGAATTGCTTTTTAACAAAGAGCAAGCTCTCCAGTTGCTCCCCTTCTTCAATCCTCCATGCATCATGATACTACATTGGGATGAAGGGACCTCCGTTGGCATCTGGTTGCCAGAGTACATGTAACTCTCCTTGGTGAGCAAAACAAAATTTAATCCAGCAGGCTGTTGAGTGAGCCTGCAAGCTATTCTTTCATCTGCATCAGGGGAAGGAAGCAGCTTTCAAGATGTTTACAATGGAGAAATAGGGTAGATCCTGGATCATGAAGTTTTCCCCTCCACACTGCTTGGCTGTTCTTCTCAGCCACTCCACAGACTAGTTTGGTGCCCTCAGCATGGCTTGCCTCACTCATTAGGAAACACTGGGTTATGGTGATATACCTGTGCTGGAAGTGAACTGCCAAGCTCGAACCTCAAGAGTATTTCCTGGGTGTTTGCTACTCCAAACATACATGAAGCATACAACTCGAAGACCAAGGCTTCTACACCAATCCTGAGGAAAAGCATTTTTGCTTTTCAAGTTATTGTGCATAATTTTCCATTAAAGCTTGAATCTTGAACTTTACAGATACAACCTGGAAGCTCTGAGATACAGATGTCTTCTTAAGGTCACTTTCAGAACATCACATGTATGAGATATATTGTTAGCAGCACACAACATTATCTTTAGCAGTTTCCTGACATTCCCAAGTAACAGCTTTCATTTCTCTTGGTTAACAATAATATTCCAAGAAGGGCAGGAGGTTGGACTAAAGGTGCAAATCATAATTTTGCTTTAACACTCTGATAAATGGCAATCTTCATTAAGAACCAACAAAAGAACACAACTGCATTGGCTCTTATCCATTTGACCTAGTGTCCTCAAATTATTTTCCAGAGGTGCTGATCTTACAGCCTTGGAAGACCTGATCATCTTGTCCAAATAATGGCTGTCAAAACCAATTGAGAACCTGGAGTCAGGCAAGTCCTTGTGGGCCTGAAAAAGGTTCTTTGCTTGTGAAACAAATGGCTAGCTGCAACAGAAGCTTTTTTGTAGATGCCATTAGGCACACTAATATTTCCCTCTTTTGATTCCCAGGGCTAGATTTTTAAAGCTAGCTATCTTTTAAAGCTATCTTGGCACCTAAAAATGCAGATAGTCCTCTTTGAAAATCCCACTAGATGCTTATCTGCAGCTTTATGTGCTGGATATCTTTAAAAATCTCTCAACATACTAAAGATTTTGTCTTTTCCTGAATTGCATATACAAAAAGTTCTCAAGAGTCTAGTATCATTGGCATGTATTAAAACAAGAAGAAGCTGGGCTATATTCCTCATGCAACATGGTAGGGTAGCCCTGCCTGCTGGGGGTGGGGGGTGATAGCTCCCAGAATCGTGGTCATGGGAGCAGTGCTGCGCAGAGCCACTTGCACACCCCCTGCAGCAAACAGGAGCTGCCCCAAGTAAGCGCTCTGCACCTCCTGCCTGCCCCAGCTGTGAGTCTCCTCCTGCACCCCCACCTTGAGGCCCTCCCACACCCTAACTCCCTCCCAGACCCAGCACCCCCAGTCCTGAGCCCCAGGGGGTAAGCCAGGGGCATCTCCCCACCACTGTTCAGTATTGTACAGTATATAATGCCTTTTGTCTGCCCCCCCAAATTTTCCTTGGAACCTAACTCCCCACATTTACATGAAATCTTATGGGAAAATTGGATTCTTTTAACATTGTTTCACTTAAAGTTGCATTTTTCAGGAACATAACTACAATGTTAAGTGAGGAGTTACTGTAATTGCATTAGAAATTTACCAACCTCCATCTTAAAACTAGTTAGATTGTTAGTCCCCATTGTTAGCTCCCTACTGGAAGGCTGTTCCAGAACATCACTCCTCAGATGGCTAAAAATCACGTTCTAATTTCCAGCCTGAATTTATGGGCAGAGCTATCCGTTTGTTCTTATGTCAGCATTATCCTTTAGCTTAAATAGCTCTTCTGCCGTTTAACTCCCCCAGCCCCTGCAATGTATTTACAGAGCAATCATAACCCTTCTCAGCCTTAATTCTTTTAGGCTAAGCAAGCCATGCTCTTTTGGTCTCCCCTCATAAGTTAGGTTCTCCATTCCCCTGCTCATCCTGGTAGCCCTCCTCTGCACCTGTTCCAATTTTCTCTCTCAAAAAAACCACAGGTGACCAAAATTGTACATAGTACAGATAAGGTTTTACCATCGCCTCTAATATTTCTCATCTCTACTGGAAATACCTTGCCTGATGCAATCCTAGGATTGCATTTGCCTTTTTCACCACCACATCACACCGATGGCTCAGTCATCATGTGACTGACTAATACACTCAGGTCTTTCTATCATTTCCACCTGATGTAGGGTGACCATATTTCCCTATGCTGAATACGGGACACTTGGTAAAATTACTGGTATTCAAGCGAGTTCAACAGCAATCAATCAGAACTATGCAGTACAAACATTCAAATTAAACAACAACTTGACTGAGCCCCTGTTAAAAAGAAATCCTGCATATTTGGCTTCTTTTTATTTACCTTCTTATCTTTAAGGTTCACATGGGGAGTGGTGGCTCGTACACCTCTCACACACACAGGGGGTGACCAACCAACCCAACCCCCCTGCCCAGTGCTCTCCACCCTCCTTGCCAGGCTGGGCCTCCGGCACGGACCTGCCTCACCTGGTACCTGGTGCAGCGTCTTCCTGAGGCAACAAGTGGGGAGGCATGCAGGATCACAAGCTCCCCTTGCCAGATTTCTGCCAGGGTTCACACCAGAATATGGCCAGCAGCAGCCTTCCGGCACTGTGCGGGAAGGAAGGGACGGGAGCTGCTTCCAGCCACAGGGTGAGGTGGTGGTGGGGAAGAGTTGATCTGTAGAGTCTGCAGAGCTCATCTCGTCTCCCCCCACCCACCCTGTGTGGCTGGAAGCAGCTTGTCCCATCCTGCCCATGTAGAGTCGAAAGGCAGCTAACACCTCCAGGCTGCTGCTGGCCACCGACATAACCCAGCCACCTCTGACTACAGCATGGGCAGGAAGGGGTTAAGCCTTAAGGATGCATTGTACACCAGGGATCCTGATTGCAGGGGCTTCAGCAAATCCAGCCAGAGAGCTGGCTCAGCAGGGGAGGGTGCCTAGGGGACGGAGCAGCCCCATGCTCCCTGGGGGCAGGACCCAGGGTGGGGGGAAGGGCAGGTGAAGAGGGTGCTAAGTCCCTGCCCTGGGGATTGCTGTGGAGTCTGCAGGTTCAGGGTGTGAACAGGCTGGAAATCGCTTTCCCCTACCACTCCAGAGCTTAGCTGAGGGGCAGAGAGGCTGCCCCATGCCAGCGCTGTGCGGGGCTTTGGCACATGCAGGGCTCAGCTCCTCCTGGCCAGTGCCCTGGACCAGAGGGTCTTGGGCTTTTCTGCAGCACCAGCCCAGCCAGAGGCAGTGGGGGAAGGAAGGAGCCCCACAGCCAGGCTGTTGGTGAGCTGAGCGCTTTGACCAGGGGCTGGGGGGCAAAGCAGGGAGAGGACAGCAAGAGGGGGTACGCAAAAAGGGCTGATAGGTGGGCAGAAGAGGTGACATGTAACCGGCTGCCGCCTGGCGCTTACCCACACTCACCAGCCACCACAGCACGCAGCCAGCACTGGCAGGAAACGGGACGGGGCCCTGCTGGCCAAGAGCCGGCACACAGCAGGGGGAGGAGCCAGCCCCACGCACTGCATCTTTGCCCCCGCCACTAGCCTTTCACACCCACTCCCATCCCCATTGATGGCCACTAAACCCCGACCCTCTCCAGTCAGCAGGAGGACCTGTCAGTACTGATGGGGCGTGCGGGGGGAGATAAAATGAGCAAATTGTCCCATATCTTCTAAGAAAAAGTTGGGACATCTGCAGGAGGGCTTAAATACACAACTGTCCCTTTACAAATGGGACATCTGGTCCCCTAACCTGACACCACCCCAGTTCATAGCAAAAATTCTTGTTAGTCCCTAAATGCAAGACCTTGCACTTTATACTATTAATTTTAATTCAATTTCTATTACTCCAGTCTTCAAAGTCATCCAGTTCTTTCAGTATCATCCTCTGTATTGATGATGCCTCTCAGCTTTGTTAGACTCATGCTCTGGTGACCCTGAATCTCCATAAATTGTGTCCCTGACCAAGCATGGAGGGGACCCAAACTCAGTAAGACCAAGCAGGTTAAGAATGTTGGCCAGACAGCATTCCTAAATGCCAAGGCACTGAAGAAGAAGAAGAAGAAACATCAAAACACACAGCTCTGCTCTCACATCCATTATTCAACTGATTTTACAAGCAGAAGGGGTTTGTTAGTTTTAAAAAACAATGTGCCCCTTTGCCCCAGTGAAAACAGAGATCAGCATACTGGCACTATAGATAAGAAGCACTGTAAGGGAAAACAGGTGGGTCTTTATTCCTGTGGACATACCGGAACATCCACGCTACGTGGACCAAATGATTATCTGCAGTTACCAATTCTGATACCTCCAGAACGGAATTCACTCTGCAAGATGACTGCTTTCAAATCAAACAGCACCAAAAGCTGCCCTTTCCTTGAAGTCTCAACTGTGAAATTATTCCCTGTTCACACTAACAGCAGAGGTAGATGGTGGACTCAGTATGCAGATATGAGGGCATCAAGGGTTGCTGCAGGAACGGAACAGGTCTAAAAAAAATCTCAGAACTATAATGGGTCAACCCCAAAGTTCCCTCCACCCCAGCCATAATGGTGTGGTGGCAACAGCTACACATGCTCCAAGGTCTTATTTGAAGTATTTGTTGCCCTGATTCACGGATGCTATATGGCCAGGCAGCAAAACCTCTTCTAAGTAAGCATTTTCAGCCAGCTTGTTTCCTCCTGGGCCTGGGAATAATGGCAACACAAAGATTCTCCAAGGCAGACCAGACAACAGATGTACCGATCACATATTTTGGTAACAAGAGCACCCACTTGCAATCTGATTTCTTGCCACCATCATCCATGGTGTCCTACAAAAAGTCAATTACAGAAGGATAGATTATTTTCTTTCTAGTGTTTAATATTAAAAAACTGTATATGTACAACTAACACATGCACCCCTTCTTTCGCTAAGGGGAGAGAGAGGGAACTTGAAGGAGAAGGTTCTGCAACCTACTTAGACCAAGGGGAAAAAAGGAACTGAGGAACTATAGGGTGAGTCCTTCATTATATAGGTTCTAGAACATTTGGGTCTGTGCCCCAGGTGCAACATTGTCCCCAATAACTGCTGTGGAATCATTGCATTGGCCATGCAAGAGTGTGCGAGCCAACTTCAGGACAGGGGGCTCAATTAAAAACAATTAATGAAGAAACTATTCCACTTTAAAAATACAAACAACATTCACACTCATTACAGATGGCTTAAGATGACAAAACACTGAACATGTAGTTTGCACACTGCATGTAATTTGGGAACCCACAAAAGAAAATTACCGTTATCCCATGATCAGCTTACCACGTCCACAATATGGCTGCCCAGGGACAAATTCTACAGCATTCACCCAGTCTTCAGCACCTGCTCCTGTAGCTGCCAGATCTGTATCTTCAAGGTCAGTCTCACCAGTGCTTGCTTCAAGTGCTTCAGGGAGAGACGGGAGGTCTGAAGATGCTGATGGATAAGATTTTGCAACTGGATTCACAGTAGTCACTTCTTCCCGCTTCAATGGCTTGGTATGTTCATATCTAACAAATTAAATGCTGATTGTGAACTCAGTAAGAAGTCACCCATACAATAGCCTTGTACAAAGGACTGATATGCAAGCACAGGGAGATGGTGTCACTGAGGCATAATACCAGAGGTGCCCTAGATATCCCAGAGCTAGATTAGAAAAGTGACCCGTTACATAGACACAGTTTACTTTAAAACCTACCAGCACTGTTTAAGGGGACAGTAGCTATTAGTGATTTTGCAGGAGATGAAGCAGTCCACAGCAAGTTTGCCTGTGTGCTTCTTACAACTGCTTATTTCAACCATATCTGAAGCTGGCCCTTTCAAAGCATATGCAGATATGCCATTATTGAATACTTCCTACTTGATCAACATTTCATCATTGTGCCTCATTCAGATAGCCTTCTGTCTAACTTCAGACATTAAAAACCAAACAGTTACTTTGACTCAGTAAACATACTTTTCCCCTCCCCATCCAAACTCCCCGGCCTTACATCCATGATGAACACAAAAGGTGTCACTATTTACTAATGAGAGCCCTTAATCCCCTATCCACTAAGGGACTGAAAATGTTGCTTCCTTAGAAGTCCAAGTCCTGCCAGCCCTCAGGCTCCAGAGACTAGAAAAGTAGTTTCATTCACAGATCTAAGATTTATTTTTCTGTTAATATTTCAGAGATATTTGCCAAAGATTTTTACATTGATGGGAACAGTTTATGAAGAAGATACAATTGTTAAAACATAAAAAGCGGAGAAGTGCTCAGTTTGACTGGAGAGGGTGTCCTAGTTCTGTGTAAATCAGAAACGTTTTCAAAGGGAAGTCAACCATGCCTCTCAGCATGGTTCCCTTGCTCTTTCAGTTGAGAATCTTAAGCCTTCACACCTACACACATCTTCAAGTGGATGATGACTAAGTGATATAGGCCAGCATATAAAAATGACTGTTCAGAGATTTCCCCAGGTTTACATTCATATAATAGTAATTCCACTATCCATGAGAGAGAAAAAAAGATTAGATTTTGTACTAGGTTTTATTTTGGTAACATTAGTGTTTCTGCAGTGTGCAACTGTACACAATCATGCTATAAATATTTGACTATATGCAGGTTTCAATAACTTAAGACAGAGACCTAAGAGTAGTCTTTGAAGTTTATTCAATTTATGACTGTTTAGCCTTGCTAAACCCGGTCCACACTGGGACAATTTCAAAATCCTTTGCATGCACACGCCTTTTGTTGGAGTTACAGGCCTCTGGTTTTAAAGTAAGGTTAAGTTTGCATGAGCAAGTTCACATCTGTTTGCACAGACAATGCTTTAGATGCCTTGCTACTATACTTCAAAGTTATATTCCCTAGAAAGGGCCTCAAAAGTGTCACATGCTCACTTTTCAACAGCTATGAGTACAATCAGAAGCACTGCTGAAAGGGGAATCAGTTATTTCTGCAGACAACAACCTACTTACCAAGTGTAACTGATCATCTAACCAGCCCTGTCAGTCTGAAAGTTATCTAGATTTTGACAAATATATCTAATTATGCATTTGTTAGAGCTGAATTCTGCTGTGTCTGAACAATGGTTCCTCCCTCCCTGTGCCTATTTATTCCTGCTGTGAAGCAAGCAATACATTTGAGATGTCACTGTAGGACCCAGCAAAAGGGAGGAGGTGGGCTGTGAAGGGGAGACTCTTATTAAAACAATTTGGCAGTTTCAATGGAATATAGGAAAATATTGCTCAAGTTTTGTTTTATCTCTTATTTTCTCCCATTAATAGACAACCTCCGCTGAGTCTTCCACACTGGAACTTGAAGATGAAAGTCCCTCTTTCAAAGAAATAACATTCAGCAATATTTCCTTACCGGCAACGATCTCCGTAAGCACAGCATCCTCGCTGATAATACCTGCACACCATAGCAGACTGACTTGTGGAGAGATCATGGGAGTAACGGCAGTTGTTCCCTTCCTTGCAAACCCCATGCATGAAATACCTGCAAGACAAAAGATTACAGAAGTGAATCAATGGAAGAGAGCTGTGCAGATTAGGATTTTCAGATATATTACCATACAAGTAAATGTAAATGTAAATGAAATGAAAGCAATGTTGAATTAATAAGAACTTCAGTAATAAAGAGTGATGAGCTCTTGGACCACATGCCACTGTAAGGCTATACATAAGTTTAAATGAAGGTGGTAAAGAGTAAATCATGGTGAGAGGTATCCCATTTTAAACGCACTTGGGTTGTACTTTTAAATTTAAAGATTATGTTGTTAGACTGTCAAAAGGAAAAAAAAGCCAGTGAGCCACATGCTGCCCTGATACACTGGTGCAGAGGGTAGCAAAACCCAGGAGAAGGAAATGAGAACACCAATTCTGTGAGGAGAGTAGCAGTTTATTCTCTCACTTTGACCCAGGTACCACAGAAGCCCACTGATGGCTCTGGGCCAGGGAAAAGCCAGGGGGCTGAAATCTACCTGAAAGATACTGTTTGTTCAACCAGCTGTAACATCACTTCTAATAATGCAACCTCTATCACTGAGGCCTGCAATGCTGTCACTGACAAGACCACATCAGCAAAGTTCCTGAAGGAGCTAAGCTGCCATAGTGAAGTCAGGATCCAAAGGAACCTTGCAGAGGTACTTTGCCTCAATAGTATGCTTCTGCTGCCGGCAAGCGTCGTGAAATCAACACCAATTTGGGGCCATCAGTGAATTCAGATGGCTGAACTCCCTGGCAATCCTGCTCTTTACTGGATGATTTGGAAGAAACTGAGTTTCCTACCCCGTATAGATAGTGAAGCCCTTCATTCAACCTTTAAAAGATAATGTTCAAAGTTAGCTTAAATATTGTAAACAAAATTCACTTGAATATTATGGTTATAATTAAACTTAATGCAACATTGTTCTTGAGATTCAAAAGTCAGGAAATTCAAAGTTCTGACTGCATAACAGTCACATTGGACACATTTGAGAATACCATATAGGGTGCTTACTTATGCCTACATACGTCCCTGAAAGGCTGCTTGAGATAACATTATGGCTCAAACTGTAAACACAGATATAGATTCATTTTCAAGATACTAGAAACTGAGTCATGACACAAGTGTTCAGATTCAAAAGTGAGCATTTATAAATTTATATTAAGGAAAGATAATCTTTAAATTTAGCTGGAAGCAATAAGCTAAACAGATCACATTATTACATCCTGAGAGACTGAACTAGAAAAAGTAGCAACACAAACTTCTATTTTATAAGTAAAGTCACTTCTCAAATTTAGCTATCAGAAAACTTTAGCTATCAGAAACTCTCGACAACTATACTGATTTCAATATTTTCAATATTTTCGAGAAAGTCAAACTAGAAATGTTCAAGAGAGAGTGTAAATTTGAGACAATACACCCCACTCCCATTTTACCATCTCGGGATCAAAATATACAGGTTGGTTTATAGCAATGAACCCTCGTACGATCCTTCAACAAAGACCAATTTAGTCCTTTTACCTAGGGTGCCCCTGAATTCTAAGTTAGTCCTAATGACACACTGCCTTGCAGCAACAGCTGTTTCTGAAGGGTTGGAATTGCACATACATGGAGAACTAATTAATTTGGTTGTCATATGATTCAAATACAGATTCTTGGTGTCCTTTCAAGTTTTAACTGTTCTATGAAACTTATGTTATTGTAGAGGTCTGTCGGAGATTTTGCTGATGTGTCAAATGGAAATCCCATAGTGTTAGCCTTTTTTGATTGCAGCTATAGAGTAGAAGTTTTTCTGAGAACTGTCCACGGAGACGCCAAGATCTCTTTCTTTAGTGGTAACAGGTAATTTTGGACTCATCATTGTATATGTATAGTTGGGATTATTCTTTCAAGTGTGCATTATTTTGAATTTATCAACACTGATTTCATCTGCCATTTTCTTGTCCAGTCAGTCACTGTTTTGTGAGATCCCCCTGTAACTCCTTGCCATCTGCTTTGGACTTACCAATCTTCAATAATTTTGTACTGTCTGCAAATTTTGCTACTTCACTGTTCGGTCTCTTTTCTAGGTCATTAATGAACATGTTGAACAGCACATATCCAAGTACATAGCCTTGGGTGGATCGCACTGTTCACCTCTCTGCATTGTGAAAACTGACTGTTTATTCTTATCCTTTGTTTCCTATCTTTTAACCAGTTACTGATCCATGAAAGGACCTTCCCTCTATCACCTGGCAATTAAGTTTCCTTAAAAACCTTCAATGGAGGTACCTTGTCAAAGGCTTTCTGAAAATTCAAGTACACTACATCAAGTAGAAAGAACAGGAGTACTTGTGGCACCTTAGAGCTGGTCTACACTACGGGGGAAAATCGATCTCAGATATGCAACTTCAGTTACGTGAATAACGTAGCTGAATTCAAAGTATCTAAGATCAAATTACTCACTGTCCTCACGGCACGGGATCGATGTCCGCGGTTCCCCATGTCGACTCCGCAACTCCGTTCAGGTTGGTGGAGTTCTGGAATCGATATAAGCGCGTTTGGGGATAGATATATCGCGTCGAGATGAGATGCGATATAATCGATCCCCGAGCAATCGATTGCTACCCGCCGATATGGTGGGTAGTGAAGACGCAGCCTTAGAGACTAACGAATTTGAGCATAAGCTTTCGTGGGCTACAGCCCACTTCATCGGATGCATAGAATGGAATATACAGTAAGAAGATATTTATACATAAAAGAGAACATGAAAAGGTGGAAGTACCCATACCAACTGTAAGAGGCTAATTAATTAAGATAAGCTATCATCAGCAGGGGAGAAAAACTTTTGAAGTGATAATCAAGATGGCCAATTTCGGACAGTTGACACGAAGGCTACTTTAACATGGGGAAATAGATTCAATTAGTGTAATGACTGAGCCATTCCCAGCCTCTGTTCAAACTTAAGTTAATGGTATCTAGTTTGCATATTAATTTAAGTTCAGCAGCTTCTCATTGGAGTCGGTTTTTGAAGCTTTTCTGTTGCAAAATTGCCACCTTAACGTCTGTCACTGAGTGATTAGAGAGGTTGAAGTGTTCTCCTACTGGTTTTCGAATGTAGGTCACCCTTATCCACATACTTGCTGACTCCCTCAAAATAATACTAATAGATTGGTTGAAACTATAGTAAAGGAAAGAATTATCAGACACATACATAAACTCAAATTGTCGGGGGGGAAGAATCAACATGACTTTTGTAAAAGGAAATCATGCCTCACCAATTTGTCTGGTACTGAAGTTAGGCTCACTGTCCTGTAATTATCAGAATCACCTCACCAGCATTGCACTGGTTCCCTTCCAGTCATCTGTTCCAGAAGCTTGTTTCAGTGATAGGTTACAGATTACAGTTAGTAGTTCTGCAATTCCATATTTGAGATCCTTCAGAACTCTTGGGTGAATACCATCTGTTCTTGATGACTTATTGCTTTTTAAATTTATCAATTTGTTCTAAAATTGGCACATCATTGTTGGACAGCATTTTAGAGCTATCCTTTTCTGGGTGACAAATCTATCTGGGTATCTTCCTCAAACCCTCTGCAGTGGAGACTGAAGCAAAGAATTCATGTAGCTTCTTTGCAATGGTCTTGTTTTCTTTGAGCGCTCCCACAACACTTTGGTCATCTAGTGGCCCCAGTGCCTGTTTGCCAGGCTTCCTGCTTCTGAAGTACTTAAAAAATAATTTCTTACTGTTAGTTTGAGTGTTTTGGCAAGATACTTCTCAAGTTCTTTATTGGCCTGCCTTATTATATTTATACCTAACCTGCCAGAGTTTGTGAATGTTATTATTCTCACTAGAATCTGACTTCTGAATTTTAAAGGATGCTTTTTTGCCTCTAATGGCCTCCATTATGCAGCTGTTTAGCCATGGTGACATTCTTTTGGTCCTCCTGCCATCTTTTTGATTTGGGGTATACATTTAGTCTGAGCCTCTATTATGCATTTAAAGTAGTCTCCATGCTGCTTGCAGGCATTTTATTCTTGGCATTGCTCTTTTTAATTTCTGTCTATCTAGTGTCCTCATACTTGTGCAGTTGCCCTTTGTAAAGTTAAATGTCATTGTGGTGAGGTTTTTTGGTACTCCGCCCCCCCAAAAAAGGATGCTAAACAAAATTTAATTATATTATGGTCACTATTACTGAGCCATTCAGCTACAGCTACCTCTTGAACAAGACCCTGTGCTTCACTTAGGACTAAATCAAGAATCGCCTCTCCCCTTGTGGGTTATAGGACTAGTTGCTCCAAGAAGCAGTCATTTATGGTGTCTAGAAATTTTATCTCTGCATTGCGCCCTGAGGTGACTGTCAGTCAATATGAGGATAGTTGAAATCCCCACTATATTGTTTTCTGGTTTTGCAGCCTCTTTAGCCTCCCTTAGCATTTCACAACCAATGCCATCATCCTGATCAGATGATCTGTGGTATAATCCTACTGCTATAATCTTATTACTCAAGCATGGAATTTCTATCCAGAGAGATTCTATGGTACAGTTTGAATCATTTAAGATTTTAATCTTGATTTCCCCCCCTCTCCTTTTTTTAAAACATACTGCCACTGCTTTAGTAGCATGACCTCTTCACCAAGATGACCTACTCTGTCATTCCTATTTGTACTCTATTTCCATTTCTAATTTTTTAAATTTTAAGTGTAACCAACTGTGAATTGCCTGGATATAAGACTAAGTATCCTACTGAAGATTTTCACTTAATAGAATTATTTACAGCTTTAACTATAACTTAAAGCTCACCTGAGAAGAGAACAAGTATGTTTGTAACCGATTATTCCAAAAAGTGGTCACCTCCACATTTGAGTGCAGATAGTCAGTCTTGAATTACAAGTTTGTATTTGCTTTTCCAGTAGCTCCTGTTATACAAATGTCTTATCAAGAGTACAACTATTAGTCAAGTCAATATGCAACATTTCCTTTCCATGGATTTGGAAGGTCTTTTTAATAGATTTGTCTGTTCAAGTATATCAGTTCTGAATTTAGTGTACTTGATTCTGTCTCCAAGTAGCTCCATTTTGTTTTTTCAGCCACTGTCTCCACCCTTTTCAATTCAGTGACGTTGACCTCTATGTGGGCCCTGTGAAAACGGATCTAGTTCCTCTTCAGAGGATCCCCAAATGCCAACTAAGGAAAAAATATGTATACAATTGTTATTAGTACCTTTTGACATTTTAAGGTGCTGCCTGGGGACTGTGCCAATCTTTAAATTCAGAAACCCACACAAATCTGTCAGATCATGCTCGTTTGTATTTGTTTAGTGTCCTGGGACTCAAAGAAACTCGCATGCTTGTTATGAACTAAAAAAAACCTCCCATTTTATTTCTGAACATACCATCTATGTTTTAACAAATATTTTTCTTCCTTTCTTTCTTCTTATCCACCTGAAGAAGATATATTTTTCTATTTGTTTCAGATTAAGTTAACAAGCTAACCAGGCTCCATGGCCACTTCATTGTACTCCAGTAATAGATACCAGGGACAGAATTCATTAGTTTAACTGAGTTCCCTGTGCTGGTTAGGCAGCTGCTTCTAGAGCATAATAAACGGTTTAAGTTTTCAGCAAAGATGGTGAATTGAGAAGTGGGTATATGTGTATACAGATCATTCAAAAGACATTATGAGCCAGTTCATATAATTTTTATAGGTAGCAATATAAGACTTCACTAGGATCAAAGAAATTGAGTTAGTAGTCCATGGGGTCAGTGGGGGGGGGAGGGAGAACAATGAAGAAGTGTGAGAACACACAAAAACATCTGAAGTTAACATTACAATTCCTAAATCAGAGAGTCTAGGTCAATTAGAGAGAAAACTACTATAGTCATTCAAACACACACTCTCCTGGAAAGAGTTTTCCTTCTATTTTTAGATGGATAACACAGTGAGTTTAATAAAGGCTAGTATTCTCCTTTCAAGACGACAGCATTTCATGGAAGGATCAGAATGCTCAGTAAAAACAAAGTCTTGTAAAACACAGTTCTTTCATGAGTGCTCTTTATTCAGAAGCAACAATTAATTCCTGAATGGGAAGGTTATATGTTATTCACAAAGAAAAATAGGACTATATTCAAATACAGATATGTAACCAGGGCCACCCAGAGGATTCAGGAAGCCTGGGACAAGACGGGTGCTTGTGCTCACCTGGCAGCAGCCTGGGTCTTCGGCGGCACTGCGGCGACGGGGGGCCCTTCAGTCGCTCTGTGTCTTTGGCAGCACCCCCCCGCCGCTGAAATGCCACCGAAGACCCAGACCACCGCCGGGCCAGGGCCCCACTTGTCCGCCCCCCGCGCAGCTCTGTATGTAACGGACAAAAACTAGATATTATAATTTATTACTAAGATACCACGTCATTCACCTAGCCATTGTTCATCTGTTTTCCCCCTCAAAAAAGTTGTCATTCTTCTGCAAGTCTTACACTGTCTAAGGGCTTGTCTACATCAGAAAGTTGCAGCGCTGGTGAGGGAGTTACAGCGCTGCAACTTTGAAGGTGTACACATCTGCAGGGCACCACCAGCGCTGCAACTCCCTGTTTGCAGCGCTGGCCGTACTCCCGTTTTGTCTCGGGTGTAGAGGATCCAGCGCTGGTGATCCAGCGCTGTTAATCCAATGTAGACAGTTACCAGCGCTTTTCTTGACCTCCGTGGAAGGAGGAAGCCTCTGGTAATCAAGCTGGTCTCCTTTCCCGGTTTGCTCTCTCGGTCCCGGAGCCACCCAGCAAACAGCAGGGAAGGAGACCTGCTTGCTCGGGGTTCCGGGACCGAGAGAGCAAACCGCGGCGTTCCCGGTTTGCTCTCTCGGTCCCGGAGCCACCCAGCAAACCGCAGGGAAGGAGACCTGCTTGCTCGGGATTCCGGGACCGAGAGAGCAAACCGGGAAAGGAAACCAGCTTCGCCGCGGTTTGCTCTCTCGGTCCCGGAGCCACCCAGCAAACCGCAGGGAAGGAGACCTGCTTGCTCGGGATTCCGGGACCGAGAGAGCAAACCGCGGCGAAGCTGGTTTCCTTTCCCGGTTTGCTCTCTCGGTCCCGGAATCCCGAGCAAGCAGGTCTCCTTCCCTGCGGTTTGCTGGCTGGCTCCGGGACCGAGAGAGCAAACCGCGGCGTTCCCGGTTTGCTCTCTCGGTCCCGGAACCCCGAGCAAGCAGGTCTCCTTCCCTGCGGTTTGCTGGCTGGCTCCGGGACCGAGAGAGCAAACCGCGGCGTTCCCGGTTTGCTCTCTCGGTCCCGGAACCCCGAGCAAGCAGGTCTCCTTCCCTGCGGTTTGCTGGCTGGCTCCGGGACCGAGAGAGCAAACCACGGGGAAGCTGGTTTCCTTTCCCGGTTTGCTCTCTCGTCCCGGAACCCCCCTTGAAGCCGCCCAACAGCGCTGCAGTGTGGCCACATCTAACACCACTTGCAGCGCTGGTTGCTGTAAGTGTGGCCACTCTGCAGCGCTGGCCCTATACAGCTGTACTAATACAGCTGTAACAACCAGCGCTGCAAAATTTTAGATGTAGACATGGCCTAAGGAAGCAGCCAAAGACTCGTTAATACTGCTGTTATTAACAAGAGTGAATGCTAGATTTGTTCTATTCCATTCCCTTTAAGAACTACCATCCTCCAACAGGTATGCAAGAATTTACTTCAAGTAGAAATGGAAAATTGTTTGTTCTTAACATACAGAACACTTTGTACAGAGTACTGATAGTGATCTAGCAAGCCATCATATCAGTTTCATTCAAATCCTCCAGTCTGCTGATGGAAAAAAGGACACTAATACAGATCCTTATCTAAAGATTAAGTAGGGGATGCCTCAAAATAAAAAGGGCAAGAGAACCAACATTCATATTGCACTGTGAAAGTGTTGGAAGAGTCACCTCTACCCCGATATAACGCCACCCGATATATCCGAATTCGTGTTCTAACGCGGTAAAGCAGTGCTCTGGGTGGGCGCGGCTGTGCACTCTGGAGAATCAAAGCAAGTTCAATACAACACGGTTTCACCTATAACGCAGTCAGATTTTTTGGGTCCCAGCGTTATATTGGAGTAGAGGTGTATTAACAAATGGTGGTAGTTTTCCAGAAAAAAGAAAAATGGTACAGTTTACGTGACAATAGCTCTTAGTACAGTTAACAATATTTGTTTCTATATTTCTATCATATGGTTTGACAGACTCTGCCATATTTCTTGTAAACTGAGATTAAGAGAAACATTTCATGGGACTCATTAAGAAATTCTACTTTTTAGCCGAGGGCACTAAAAGTACCCCTAGATTTATGGTGCACTGCTTGTAGCATTATTACCAACAAGAAGAAACCCCACAGTAAGTGTCTGATAATTGGTCAAAGCATCAGTTAATACATAATTTTAACCCCTTCAGTTTTGGTTCCAGAAATACACAAGTGGAAGATCCTCAAAAATGGAACAAAAGGGACAAACTAAGGTTCTTCATTCTGTTCACCTTGTCGTCCTCCTCCCCCAATCATCTAATGGACACCGTATTTGTAACATACCATGGCTGAGTAATCAACAGATTAACAAATCATACATTCAAGAGAGAACTGAAAACTCAGATGAGTGACATGGATTTTTTGGTCACCATTCTAGGCACTTTCCACCTGTTTGGATAAAACAATATCATTTACGGTTAGGGAATTCCCTACCTAGCCATAGGTATGAAGAACCTATACTAGAGACTTTAACTGCCCCCCTTATTTTATACCCTTGGCCCATGTGCCTGGCAGACACTAGCCCACACATGTCCTGATGGGCTTTGGTGAGAGTCACAGTGAACAAGCAGCCCCCAGATCACAGTGCAGTTCTTCTTATGTGGTGTTTGCATAGTTGAGTCATACAGTTGTAATGAGAACGAGGAATACTTGTGGAACTTACAGACTAACAAATTTATTCGAGTATAAGCTTTTGTGGGCTAAAACCCACTTCATCAGATGTATGCAGTAGAAAATACAGTAGGAAGATATATACATACAGAAAAAATGGGTGTTGCCATACCAACTATAATGAGTCTAATCAATTAAGGTGAGCTATTATCAGCAGGAGAAAAAAAAACTTTTGTAGTGATAATCAGGATGGCCCATTTCCAAAGTTGACAAGAAGGTGTGAGTAACAATAGGGGAAAAATTAGCATGGGGAAATAGTTTTTACTTTGTGTAATGACCCATCCACTCCCAGTTGTAATGGGCAGTCAACACCCACCTGGCCAAGGATTCTTTGTCTGCCACTAGCAAACTTACAGCGTATTTCAGTAACAATACAGCACAATCTCATAATTGTATACATACTAGTGATAAATATTTAGACAAGACAACAGGTTTCAGCAGATTATGACCTTTCATATGATAACTCACATAGCATGCTTTGTATGAAATATCACAACCATATATGAATTATGAATATAGGGGTTACAGGGTGTCATTCTGAGGTACAGTGTGTCATGGTAACTGTCAGGGTTCCTTCCCCACTCTGAACTCTGGGGTACAGATGTGGGGATCCACATGAAAGACCCCCCCAAGCTTATTTTTACCAGTTCAGGTTAAAACTTCCCCAAGGCACAAATTCCTTTCTGGACTTAGTATCACTGCCACCACCAAGTGATTTAAACAAACACTTAGGGAGGGCCACTTGGAGCCCTACCTTCCCCAAATATCCCCCCCCAAAGCCCTACACCCCCTTTCCTGGGGAGGCTTTAGAATATCATCCTCAACAATTGGTACAGGTGAACACAGACCCAACACAGATCTTAAGAACAATGAAAAAAATCAATCAGGTTCTTAAAGAAAGAATTTTAATTAAAGAAAAGGTAAAAGAATCACCTCTGTAAAATCAGGATGGTAAGTACTTTACTGAATAGCAAAAGACTCAAGAACACAGAAGATTTCCCCTCTAGGCAAAATCTTAAAGCTACAAAAACAGGGATAAACCTCCCTCTTAGTACAGGGAAAATTCACAAGCTAAACTAAAAGGTAAACTAACATTTCTTTTCTGCTATTTCTTACTATCTCTGCAAGACTAGATGCTTAGGTCAGAAAGACTTAAGAAGATGTAATTTTCCTGCCTGGTTTCTTGGCTGGCTCGAGATTAAAACCTCCCCCCACAGATTTGAAAGTATCTTCTTCCCTTATTGGTCCTTTCGGTCAGGTGTCACTCAGGTTATCTGAGCTTCTTAACCCTTTACAGGTAAAAGAGAAATTAACCCTTTACAGGGTAAAGAGGGATTTTATGCTACCCTTAGCTGTATGTTTATAACAGTAACCATTACTCCTTTCATTTCTACCCGCACGCATTTCAGTGACTACCCAACATCAAAAAGAACACAGATATACAGGGCATATGGTCTTACACAGAGAAAGTATTAAGATAGATGCAGTTCCACTATAAAATTCCAAAGCAACAACTAGAAATCTTTACCACAAACTGTGAAGCAGAGGGTGAGTTCCCTATACGCAAGTCTTGAATCTCTGTGGATAACCATCCCAAAGTTTCACACAGTAATGAAGGGTTGCTGACAACACCACAACTCATCTAGAATAGTTACCTAGAATATTTCAATCTTGTTTCTTCCTCCTCCTGCTCCCTAACCTCAAAATATTCAAACCTTAAAAATCTTCCCGTCTTTGTTTCAATATTACATTTTGTACCACGGATTGAGAACATCTGCCTAATAGCTGATATCCATCTGAGGTTAAGCTCCTCAACATGATGCAAGAGATTAAAACATCCGTCAGAGCAAACTACTTGCTCTGGACTTCCTTAGGGTAAGAGAAGCATTTCTCATGAGTATTTAAGATCAAAGAAACTGCTTCTTGAGACAAGCCAGTAATCATCTTTGTTTAGGAAGACTATTATGTCCTGTCACATTTCATGGTAAGATTCAGGCTTGTTTTACTAGAACTAAAATAAAATTTCAGAGCAAGAACCAAGCCTTTTTACCCCAACTAAGAAGGTACAATAAAAACCTCAAAACAATGGCAACAAAAATTATCTACTAATGAACCCTATTAGCAAATTGAACTTAGGCAAACTATTTTTTTCCACACGTTCACAAAAGCTTGGAAGTACAGAAGTGCACATACATTTAGCTTTAAAAATCAAGAAATTCACCAGGAAATAAATAAATAAATCAGGTCACTAGAAAGTTACTGAAACAGAATGAATTCCGCCCCATCACTCTTTGCATCATCATTCATCCACAGCTAATATCACAGTTTTTCTGCAAAGCTTGCATTAGAGCACATCAGGTTAGCAGTTATCAAAGAGCAACTTTTGATAGCCTACTATTAACTTGTGGTTGCATGCGTCTGATAAACCATATAATTCCAGGTCTATTTCTACTACACAACAAAATTCTGTGGGCTTGAATACATTTATATACAAGTAATTATGTATGGTCATTAGGCTGGGCAATACTGACACTGATCGGTGTGATACTTGTGTACCATGGCAGCAGGTGCTTTCAAAATGACATGACTAAATAACTCATCCATTCATCTGAGCAAATTGCGAACAAGAACAAACACACACCAGATCACTAGTTTATTTAATTCCACATAACCAGCTTGGCCTTCAGAAATTAATAGGCTACATTCTGTATATTGAAGACAAACTGTTTCCTTCTCTTCCAGTCCACATAGTACATAACTAGGCACAGTTCTCTGCCATTTCTCCTTCTGCTGCTTCACATTCAACAGCTCCGCACTGCGTCTATAAGCATGTTCAACTGCCTTTGAGATTAATGGGAGTTTCACTTGTGAACAGAGTAGAGTAGACCCAACAGTCTATGCTAAGAGCACACTTACAAAAATGTACAAGCCAGCCCTCAATACTCCCCCAAAATTCAACATTTGTTTTCCCACTATATAATCTTATCAGATCTGAGATTCCTTCCATTAGAGGTACCCCAAAACATCTACACTAATAGCACAAATGAGACAACCTCTTACCTTCCAAGGAGTCAGACATGGCCCTGGCTCACATTATTTTAAACAGACCAGTTTTCCAGTTCTCTTACAGGACCTAGCTTTCCTTGTCCAAGTAGTCACATCGTTTTACAGCTGCCCATCACTCAGCATGGAGATATTCAATCCTAAATATCAACACCATTTATAATAGCAGGCTGTAGACACTCCAGGCCACTTTCAAAAGAGCAAATATCTGAAACATGGTCAGCCAGCTTCCTAGCTAGCTTCTTACAGTAGTACCACAGAGTTACAAGCATCAGAGTTACAAACTGATCGGTCAGCCACAGATCTCATTTTGCAACCAGAAGTATGCAATCAGCAGCGACAAAAAAAAGCAAGTACTGTACAGTACTAAAAAAAATAAAGGGAAAGTTTTAAAAAAGAGATTTGACATGGTAAGGAAACCATTTCTGTGCTTGTTTCAATTAAATTAAGATGATTAAAAGCAGCCTTTTTCTTCTGCATAGTAAAGTTTCAAAGCTATATCATGTCAATGTTCAGCTGGAAACTTTTGAAAGACCAACCATAGTGCTTTGTTCAGAGTTACGAACATTTCAGAGTGATGCACAACCTCCATTCAGGAGATGTTTAACTCTGAGGTTCTACTGTATTATTTTCAGATAATAGTTTTGAGGGTACATTTGCTCTACTAGAAGATATACAGGAGAAGAGACAGACGGTATGCGATTCAAAGCTAGAATTTGTTCTTTATACTTCCCTCCCAAGAATAGTTCTCTATTTTACCTCCCCATGTGGTTTTGGAATATTTTTACTACAGTATATTAAATATGCCCATTTTAATTGCAATTCAGCAGACTTTGCCCGCAAGCTGAGCAGTTCCTTAATTATGCTTCTGTATAACTTGACATTCTTACTTTCTAAACAACTGATTTTATTTAAATGTTTAGATGAAACTTGACAGTATTTCTCTTGCTAATTGCTAAAAGTCTGATATCATTACTTAATGTTCTCTAGTACAGTCAGCAGTTGACTTTCAAGACAGGAAATTATTTGTCGCTGTCAAAATACTCTTCAGTTTTTCTCTGTGTTTTTTTTGGTAATCCCACTTATAGTTAAAGAAGTGACAGTAAAATGTGATATGTCAAATTTCACACCCCTACTTTAATGAAACAAGTGTTGTATGTTCCACTTAGAATTAGATTTTAAAGTCAGCAAAGCTAAAAAATTAGCTTGTGAAATGAAATACATTTCTCCCCTCTCAGAATAAGAGTTAGAACTACAACAACATCCACTCATATCAATTCTGATTATCAGAACAAAATATTAAGGATTAAAGATCACAGGAAAATTTTCATAGACCTGCTCATGACTGGACTGTCATCTTGCGTACCTTATTATCAGAAAGTGATTATGAACTCTTCAGGTCAGGAACCTGAAGCATCTTTGTGGTTTGTAAAGCTCTATGTACACTTACAGAACTATTGTTATTAATGGGCAAAACACTCCAAGCTACACTCTCTGATAGCAATTGCAATGTTGCATGTCTTCTAACTTAGAGAATGGTCTCTTTTGTTTAATCGTTGTACAAAGCAACAAGGAATATGGTATTGCAGAATGACACAATCTACCTGTTAATCCAAGAGAGGAATACTTTTTTACCTTTGCAATGTCAAACATATTTATATGCCAAGAAATTAAAAGAATGAGCCCAGCTATCAGCTTGAATTTTTGTTTTGCTGTGTATATTGTAGTATTTGAATTATTGCAGACTGCAGTATGACCTGATTTTTACCTTAATTATTGTGAATTACCAAAACAGCAATATTTCACATTTATTTCTACTTGCAAGCATCCCTACAATAGATGGTTCAAAAGCAGCCCATTCTGCCAATCTTGCCCTGTAGAGTTTATAATTTGCAGATTTCTGTAAACTGAAAAAGTCTCAGCAGAATGTGTCAAATCTCTGTATTTCTGATGGTCCTGCAGAAATAAAATAAGCTTGAAGGAAGCAAAATTATATAAAAGAATCATACAGCGTGCCAAAGATCAACATAATGTACTGCAAAAGTGAGAAATTTCCCTACTTTTTTGTAGCTTTCTCCTGTGTCATTGTTTATTAAATGTCAAGATTTGGGCAGGTCAGCCATAAATCCAATATTTTAGTAAATGCTACATTATTTATATCTGAAACCGAGAATGTAATGCTCCCACATTTTACACTTCCTGCATTTATCATCCTCTTTGGATCATCACTGTGGGTCTTCCACATTGTGTCCTGACAGCTATGTGCATCCATCATTGGTGGGACATAATCCCACACAAAGAAACAGCTCCTGCTGTCGAACCAAGAACAGCCAGTTGGTTCAGCTGTAGTCATTTCTCCATGCAACTACCTGCCCAGACACTTTAAAGAGATACTCAGAATAGGTCATTCCCACAGTTGAACCAGGTAAACCAGCAGCCAGGAAGAACACCCTGTCAACCCTTCCCCACCCATCTGCTGCAGCAAGTTCCACCTTTCAGCATTTTCCATTTGGAAGACGCTGCAATTAAATGCATCTTACATGAGCTGGTTATTTTCTTTTTGGGCAATACCTACTTCTCTCCCACCATTCCAACTTGAATGAGATAGGATAAGGTCTGCCTCCGATTTAAAACAAAACCCAAACACACTGGATTTTTCATCACATCGAGCCATTTGTATTATTTTGATTTTTGGATGTCCAGTTTGAGATACCTTAAAAGAGCCTGATGTTTAAACTGTAAGGACACCCAACATTTTCTGAAAAAACAGACCTCTTTAAGAGATCTCCAATTGGATCAGCAAAATCTCTAGTCGCTTTGGCAAATTTGGGTCACTGAGATGTTGGAGGGGAGGGAGGCATTTAAAAAAAAATTCTCTCCCTCCCTCCCTCAGCCTCAGAGAGCAGATCCGATTCCTCACTCTTGTTTACACGGCAGCGCCCAGAGGGCAGGCAGCGCCAGCTTCTTCACAACAACATAAGAAGTTTGACCAATTGTACAGGGGCCCGGGCCCGGGCCGGCGCCGGGATGGGTGAGGAGCTGCTGGATTAGAGGCGGAGCCCGGTCTGGCGGGGGCCCCTCCTGGGCACAGTCACGGCGGTGCAAGGCTACACAGAGACGATGCCTCCCTAGCCGGACCGCTGCCGGGGGGCCCAGACAGAGGTGAGGTGGGGGCAGGAACTGGGAAGGAGCCGGCCCGGCTGCAGCCGCCGGGGACCCAGGCGGGGAAAGGGCAGCAGCCCCGAGGGGTCCCCGGTGCCACTCCGCTCCCCTGAAAGCGCGTTACCTGCAGGTGACCTGCTTGGTCCAGCCGCCGCCGCCTCCTCCCGAGCCCGCTGCAGCCGGCGGCGCGAGGGGCGCGGCTGTGGGGCTGGAGGCCGTGGCCGCTGCTCCCGGTGTTGCCGCTGTTGTTCCCGGAGCCGCAGCCTCCGCCATTACTGTTTATCCCACACAGCGACGGCACCGGAACTTCCGGGAGCACATCCTTCCGGTCAGGCGGGGGAGGGAGGGCGAGCGGACGAGTCTGGAGGGCCTCAGGGGACCCCTGTGGCCCCGCCCCTTTGTTTTGCTGGGGGGGGCCTGGCGGGCAGGCGTAAGCTCGGGAAGAACACACCGTGGAACCGCCCACTCGGAAGGACAACGCTGATTGGTGGATCGGCGCATTAGTAACGCCCACTCAGGAGCGCGACGTGTGAGGCCGGGAGGGGCGCGGTCACGATCTCGGTGGGCGGGGCGTTTGGAACCATTTGGCCACGCCCACTCGCCCGTAGAATGAAAGCCGCGGGAACCGGGGAGCGAAAGGGTTCGGCGATCTCCGTAGCCTGCTTCCTCCCGCCCCCCCCATACCCAGCCTCTTCACTGCCTGGCTGGCTGTGGCCGCCTGACCCGACCCCAGGGCAGCAGCGGGACGGAGCTTAGCCTGTGGCACAGGGGGCTGCCTTAGGCAGTGCCCCAGTGGCAGGGGCTGGGCTCAGGAGCTGCAGGGCAGTTTGAGGCCCAGCACATCACGTTTGCTGGGGCCCCAGCGGAGCTAACACCCCTGGGGAGGGGTTCCAATGTGTCAGCCTTGTGCACGGTGCTGTACCCCACAGTGTGGTGTTGCCACATTGTCAGCCACACAGGTGCGGCAGCCAGACAGGGACCTCACCCTGTCCGCAGCATCAGGGAAGCCACAGCCTCAATGTGCACAAAATAGGGTGATCAAATGAGAGGGAGAAAATATCGGGACACATGGGGGGGGGGGGTCCGCTGGCAGAGAAAAAAAAAACCTGAGTGTTGCCAGCAGAGAGAAATTGCGAGACAAACACCTAAATATCAGGATGCCTGGTCACCCTAGCACAGAAGCATCATAATCCTCTCACGCTAGAATTGGGGAGGCACACTGGCCAGCCACTTGGGAAGCCCACACAGATGCTGCCCATGCTGTACCTGCTCTGGGCATTAACAGAGGCCTCTGTCGGTTGCTGGGAGGGCGGCAGGCGGCTCCAGTGGAGCTCCCGCAGGCATGCCTGCGGAGGGTCTGCTGTTCCCGCGGCTCCGGTGGAGCATCCGCAGGCACGCCTGCGGGAGGTCCACCGGAGCCATGGGACCGGCGAGTGGCAGAGCACCCCCCCGCGGCGTGCCGCTGTGCTTGGGGTGGTGAAATTGCTAGAGCCGGCCCTGCCTCAGGGCATGGAGATGGGGGGTGGTTGGGGGAAACAGAGACTGTTGGGGAACTTGCTGAGATCCAAACCCCAGAGATTAGAAATCTGGGTTAAGATAGGACTACCTACAATTATAGGTAAAATAGTCATGCAGGACATACTTTTAAAAACAGTTTTTTCCTGTTATTGGAGATCATTGAAAGTTGGAACTTACATTCTGTAGGAAATTCTGCAGAAAGATCCGGTCCTCTTTTGAACCAAAAGTAGAATTTTCAGAATTTCTTGTGGAAGGGAAAGTCTGAAAAAAAAATCATTTAGCAATGTTAGAAACTTTCCATTTCAAAAGTTTTGAAACAAAATTGAGCCATGGAGCCCAAGCTCTGCGATTCCTTGCTCAGTCGTGGCTTAAGGGGCTTCTAAGTTCCCAGCTCCCTGGCAGCATGGACTGATAGGGAGCTGGAAGCCTAGAAGCCCAGTGAACCATGCCTGAACCAGGAGCCTCAGAATTTGGGAGCTGGGGTTCCCCAGGCTTCCAGATACTCTGTCACAGAAATGGGAACCCGGAAGCTCTGGCATCACAGGGATCTCTGACCTTGGGGCAGCCCTGCAAAGCAGGGTGCCCTGGAGCTGCACAACTGGACGCCCTTGTGAACTGGAGGGAAACTTATGGACAGCTCCATGTGTTTCATCAGAAGTTAATAAAAACATTTGTGTTAGGGCTTTCAATTAATTGCAGTTAACTCACGTGATTAACTTAAAATTAACAAATTTAAAAAATTAATCACAATTAATGGCAGTTTTAGTCACACTGTTAAACAATAGAATACTAATTGAAATTTATTAAATATTTTGGATGTTCTTCTACATTTTCATATATATTGTATTCTGTGCTGTAACTGAAATCAAAAAGTGTACAAAAACAAAACAAAGTAAAACTTCAGAGCCTACAAGTCCACTCAGTCCTCCTCCATGCTCAGCCAATCGCTAAAACAAACAAGTTTGTTTACATTTACAGGAGATAATGCTGCCCTCTTCTTAGAATCATAGAAGATTAGGGTTGGAAGAGACCTCAGGAGGTCATCTAGTCCAACTCCCTGCTCAAAGCTGGACCAACCCCAACTAAATCATCCCAGCCAGGGCTTTGTCAAGCAGGCCCTTTAAAACCTCTAAGGATGCAGATTCCACCACCTCCCTAGGTAACCCATTCCAGTGCTTTACCACCCTCCTAGTGAAATAGTTTTTCCTAATATCCAACCTAGACCTCCCCCACTGCAACTTGAGACCACTACTCCTTGTTCAGGACAAATTGCTTAGAGCAGGGCAGTTACAGCCCAAAGCTGGAGTTCCTTTACTATTAAGGCACGCCAAACCAGCCAAACAGAGAGGACTTTGGTTTTACCCCACTGGCTAACCAGAAGTCATACAAGCAATTCCCTCAAATACTCCTGTTCCCTTTATCACTACCAGCACCACTCCTTATGGGGATGAATGGTTATGAAAACCAATATCCAAGTAAAAGGAAAAAGGATCTCCTGATCCCAAAGGACCAAGCTGCAGACCCAGGACAATATATAAGTCAGATCAGAGGTGAAAGTAAGCCGGTATGGTCCGGTACAGCGTACTGGCAAGAGCCAGTACACCATGCCAGACAGCACCGGCTTCCGCGGGGGGGATTTAAAGGGCTCAGAGCTCACCGTGGCTGCGGGCAGCCCAGAGCCCTTAGAATCCCGCCTGCAGCTCGGGCGGCTGTGCTGGGGTCGGATTTAAAGGGCTCTGGGCTGCCACGGCTGCAGGCAGCCCAGAGCCCTGAAACCCCCCACCCGCGGCTCCGGCGGCCGAGCTGGGGCCAGATTTAAAGGGCTGTGGGCTACCGCAGCTGCGGTCAGCCCAAAGCCCTTTAACACCCACACACACACTGCAGTGGCTCTGGCGGCCGAGTTGGGGCTGGATTTAAAGGGCTCTGGGCTGCCGCGGCTGCGGTCAGCCCAGAGTACTTTAAATCCTGCCTGCGGCTCCAGCTGCCGGAGCTGTGGTGGGGATTGAAAGGGGCTGGAGCCTTGGGTTCTTTAATTTGCCTCTGAGCCCCGGGGGCTCCCAGCCATCTGTGCAGCTGAGAGCCCCGGGTTGATTTAAAGGCCCTGGGGCTCCCAGCCACTGCCGGTGCCCCAGGCCCTTCAAATCTCGAGAGGCCCCAACTCCTCCAGCTGAGGCCACGCCTCTTCCAGTTGAGGCCACGCCCCTTTCAGGACTCCAGCAGCATTGGTAAGTCCTGTAAGTTACTTTCACCTCTGAGTCAGATCTTACCCATAAATCATGCTTATGCCAATCCTTTAAAATCTAAAATCTAAAGGTTTGTTCAAAAAAATAAATATAGATGAAAGCAAACAATGGTCAAAGTAATCAATTACATACAGCAATGGCAAAGTTCTCGGTTCAGGTTTGTAGCAGTGATGGAATAAACTGCAGACTCAAATCCAAAGCTTGGATGGGTCATTCAGTTCTCTGTTCAGAGCTTCAGTGTAGCAAAGTTCCTCCAGAGGTAAGAAGCAGGACTGAAGACAAAATGGAGATGGTGCAGCTGCTTTTTACAGTCCTTTTGCCATGTGGCTTGTGCTTCCTTTGTTCCAAACAAAAGCTACCCAGCACATGGCATGGAAAAACTTTAGAGTTCTGTTCATAGGCATGTCCCTGCATGCTTTGCTGAGTAACAAGGTGTATCTGCCCTCTCTCAATGGGTCATTTGTATAGCTGATGGTCCTTAATGGGCCATCAAACAGGCTAGGCAGTGCTGATGCCAAATTGTCTGGGGTGTCACCCAGAATCATAGCACAAGTTTGAAATACAGTATAGAGCCAATACTTATAACTTTAAATACAAAAATGATACATTCATAGAGATAGCAAAATCATAAACAGCAAATCATAACCTTTTCATAGACATCTTACTTGACCTCTTTTGTACAAGATTTGGTGCAACTATATGACTTTGGTTGCAACAATGATCTATATGCTCACAGTTCATATCAATAACATCACACCCACCCTTCACGTAGTTGAAGGCTGCTATCAAATCTCCACTCACTCATCTCTTCTGGAGACTAAATAAGCCCAGTTCCCTCAGCCTCTCCTCATAAGTCATGTGCCCCAGCCCCCTAATCATTTTCGTTGCCCTCTGCAGGACTCTCCAATTTCTCCACATCCTTTCTATAGTGAGGGCCCAAAACTGGATATAGTATTCCAGATGTGGCCTCACCAGTGCCAAATAGAGGGCAGTAATCACTTCCCTCGATCTGCTGGCAACGCTCCTACTTTTGTAGCCGGCATTGCAAGGTATTTACGTTCCAGATATGCTAAACATGAACATTCGTTTGCCCCTTTGTGCTTTGGCCATCATTCTAGAGGACATGCTTCCATGCTGATGACGCTCATTAAAAAAATAATGTGTTAATTAAATTTGTGACTGATCTCCTTGGGGGAGAATTGTATGTCCCATGCACTGTTTTATCTGCATTCTGCTATATATTTCATGTTACAGCAGTCTCAGATGATGACCCCGAACATGTGGTTCATTTTAGAAACACTTTCACTGCAGATTTGACAGAATGCAAAGAAGGTACCAATGTGAGATTTCTAAAGATAGCTACAGCACTTGACACAAGTTTTAAGAATCTCAAGTGCCTTCCAAAACCTGAGAGGGATGAGGTGTGGAGTTTGCTTTCAGAAGTCTTAAAAGAGTAACACTCCAATGTGGAAACTACAGAAACAGCAAAACCACCAAAAAAGAATATCAACCTTCTGCTGGTGGCATCTGACCGAGATAATAAAAATGAACATGCGTCGGCGCACACTGCTTTGGGTTATTATCGAGCAGAACCTGTCATCAGCATGGACGCATGTCCCCTGGAATGGAGGTTGAAGTATGAAGGGACATATGAATCTTTAGCACATCTGGCACGTAAATATCTTGCAGCAGCAGCCACAACAGTGCCATGAGAATGCCTGTTCTCACTTTCAAGTGACATTGTAAGCAAGAAGTGGGCAGCATTATCTCCTAAAATGTAAACAAACTTGTTTGTCTGAACTAGAAGTAGGACTGAGTGGACTTTCAGGCTCTAAAATTTTACATTGTTTTATTTTTGAATGCAGTTTATTTTGTACATAATTCTACATTTGTAAGTTCAACTTTCATGATAAAGAGATTGTACTACAGTAGTTGTATTAGGTGAATTGCAAAATACTATTTTTTTTTGTTTTTTTACAGTGCAAATACTTGTAATCAAAACTAAATATTAAGTGAGCACTGTATACTTTGTATTCTGTGTTGTAACTGAAATCAATATATTTGAAAATGTAGAAAACATCCAAAAATATTTAAGTAAATGGTATTCAATTATTGTTTAAATGTTCGATTAATCACACAATTAATCATTTTAATCGCTTGACAGCCCTAATTTCTGTGTAACATTTTGCTTTCCATGAATTGTCATTTTCCAATGAATACCTCAGAAAATTCCCAACCAGTTCTAGCGGCAAACTCCCTTTCCTTAGGGCTTTGGGAAACAACTTACTTCAGTTTAGAGTCTGATCTGCTGGCTCCCAAATGACAGTCATAGACTCATAGACTCTAGGACTGGAAGGGACCTCGAGAGGTCATCGAGTCCAGTTCCCTGCCCTCATGGCAGGACCAAATACTGTCTAGACCATCCCTAATAGACATTTATCTAACCTACTCTTAAATATCTCCAGAGATGGAGATTCCACAACCTCCCTAGGCAATTTATTCCAGTGTTTAACTACCCTGACAGGAACTTTTTCCTAATGTCCAACCTAAATCTCCCTTGCTGCAGTTTAAGCCCATTGCTTCTTGTTCTATCATTGGAGGCTAAGGTGAACAAGTTTTCTCCCTCCTCCTGATGACACCCTTTTAGATACCTGAAAACTGCTATCAGGTCCCCTCTCAGTCTTCTCTTTTCCAAACTAAACAAACCCAATTCCTTCAGCCTTCCTTCATAGGTCATGTTCTCAAGACCTTTAATCATTCTTGTTGCTCTTCTCTGGACCCTCTCAAATTTCTCCACATCTTTCTTGAAATGTGGTGCCCAGAACTGGACACAGTACTCCAATTGAGGCCTAACCAGCGCAGAGTAAAGCGGAAGAATGACTTCTCGTGTCTTGTTTACAACACACCTGTTAATGCATCCCAGAATCACGTTTGCTTTTTTTGCAACAGTATCACACTGTTGACTCATATTAAGCTTGTGGTCCACTATGACCCCTAGATCTCTTTCTGCCATACTCTTTCCTAGACATTCTCTTCCCATTCTGTATGTGTGAAACTGATTGTTCCTTCCTAGGTGGAGCACTTTGCATTTATCTTTATTGAACTTCATCCTGTTTACCTCAGACCATTTCTCCAATTTGTCCAGATCATTTTGAATTTTGACCCTGTCCTCCAAAGCAGTTGCAATCCCTCCCAGTTTGGTATCTTCCGCAAACTTAATAAGCGTACTTTCTATGCCAACATCTAAATCGTTGATGAAGATATTGAACAGAACCGGTCCCAAAACAGACCCCTGCGGAACCCCACTTGTTATACCTTTCCAGCAGGATTGGGAGCCATTAACAACTACTCTCTGAGTACGGTTATCCAGCCAGTTATGCACCCACCTTATAGTAGCCCCATCTAAATTGTACTTTCCTAGTTTATCTATAAGAATATCATGCGAGACTGTATCAAATGCCTTACTAAAGTCTAGGTATATCACATCCACCGCTTCTCCCTTATCCACAAGGCTCGTTATCCTATCAAAGAACGCTATCAGATTAGTTTGACACGATTTGTTCTTTACAAATCCATGCTGGCTATTCCCTATCACCTTACCACCTTCCAAGTGTTTGCAGATGATTTCTTTGATTACCTGCTCCATTATCTTCCCTGGCACAGAAGTTAAACTAACTGGTCTGTAGTTTCCTGGGTTGTTTTTATTTCCCTTTTTATAGATGGGCACTATATTTGCCCCCTTCCAGTCTTCTGGAATCTCCCCCGTCTCCCATGATTTCCCAAAGATAATAGCTAGAGGCTCAGATACCTCTTCTATTAACTCCTTGAGTATTCTAGGATGCATTTCATCAGGCCCTGGTGACTTGCAGGCATCTAACTCTTCTAAGTGATTTTTTACTTGCTCTTTTCTTATTTTATCTTCTAAACCTACCCTCTTCCCGTAAGCATTCACTATACTAGACATTCCTTCAGACTTCTCAGTGAAGACTGAGACAAAGAAGTCATTAAGCATCTCTGCCATTTCCAAGTCTCCCGTTACTGTTTCCCCCTCCTCATTGAGCAGTGGGCCTACCCTGTCTTTGGTCTTCCTCTTGCTTCTAATGTATTGATAAAAAGTCTTCTTGTTTCCCTTTATTCCCATAGCTAGTTTGAGTTCATTTTGTGCCTTTGCTTTTCTAATCTAGCCTCTGCATTCCTGTGTTATTTGCCTATATTCATCCTTTGTAATCTGACCTAGTTTCCATTTTTTATATGACGCCTTTTTATTTTGTATGTCACGCAAGATCTCAAGGGTAAGCCAAGGTGGTCTTTTGCCACATTTTCTATCTTTCCTAACCATCGGAATAACTTGCTTTTGGGCCCTTAATAGCGTCCCTTTGAAAAACTGCCAACTTTCCTCAGTTGTTTTTCCCCTTAGTCTTAATTCCCATGGGACCTTACCTATCAGCTCTCTGAGCTTACCAAAATCTGCCTTCCTGAAATCCATTGTTTCTATTCTGCTGTACTCCCTTCTACCCTTCCTTAGAATTGCAAATTCTATGATTTCATGATCACTTTCACCCAAGCTTCCTTCTACTTTCAAATTCTCAACAAGTTCCAAGCTTCCTTCTACTTTCAAATTCTCAACAAGTTCCTCCCTATTTGTTAAAATCATGTCTAGAACAGCTTCCCCCCAGTAGCTTTTTCAACTTTCTGAAATAAAAAGTTGTCTGCAATGCAGTCCAGGAACTTATTGGATAGTCTGTGCCCCGCGGTGTTATTTTCCCAACATATATCTGGATAGTTGAAGTCCCCCATCACCACCAAATCTTGGGCTTTGGGTGATTTTGTTAGTTGTTTGAAAAAAGCCTCATCCACCTCTTCCACCTGATTAGGTGGCCTGTAGTAGACTCCCAGCACGACATCACCTGTGTTTTTTACCCCTTTTAGCCTAACCCAGAGACTCTCCACACTTCCGTCTCCTATGTCCATCTCCACCTCAGGCCAAGTGTATACATTTTTAATATATAAGGCAACACCTCCTCCCTTTTTCCCCTGTCTATCCTTCCTGAGCAGTTTTCCTCTCTTTGACTGACTCCAGCTGTCACTGTCTTTTAGACTCTCCACCCCACTCCTGCCCCTGTCTCTGGTCCTTCTGACATTACTCACTGTATTCCCCATCCCAGAAGCTTCTGTTCTCTCTAGAACATTGCTGCTAGTCTGCCTCTTATATGGAGGAGTATTCAGTATCAAAGTCATTTATTCTCTTTCACTGATTATGAAGCCTAATGGCTTTAAATTGAACTGAGGGAAGAACTGGGCTCCCAGTATTGTTCACGAAAGTTCATATGTTCATTATGGCAAACCTAAAATATGTACTCCAGATATCTGAGGTGTAAGGTTACAAGAAGTGTAAGATTACCAGCACATGACCAGGGTAGTATAGTGACACCTGTGCTTTACATGGCTAAGTTGCAGAGCTGAGCTGCAATTCTGACACCCACAGAGAGAATGGTTTCCATTTGGTTTGGGGAGAAAAATAACAGAAGAAAACATACACGGAAGGCTGCATTTTCTTCAGAACTGTTAAACTCGGATTTCCTGATATGATGAACTGCATGCTGAGGTCACATTGAATGAGAACAGCCTTGGCAAAAGTGTCATTTTACTAGAACAGGGGTCAACAACTGGTTATGCAGCTTGATTTCCAAATTGATTTGTATGGTAGCCTGCAAAGATTTAGGCTGGGACACTCTGAATACCTTTCCCAGACCTGAAGAAGAGCTTTGTGTAAGCTTGAACGCGTGTGTGTTTCACCAATAAAAGTTGGTCCAATAAAAGATATTACCTCCACCTGGTGTCTCTAAAAAATAAAGTGATAGCCCAGCTAAGTTTCTACAGTACTGTCATGTTTCCAAGAAAACCTTCCTGAATGTGAAATAAAGCAAATGAACTACGTATACTCCCCACAAAATATTACATTAATTCAAGAAATGTGCAATATCCACTTACTGTATTTGTGGGCACACCCTATCTTTCCCTGCAGTTAAATTCCCTTGCAGTGTGTGCAAGTCAGAATTGGATCACGTACATATTTTTGCATGCAGTTTTCTTGAGGTGTTTTATTGAAACAGTTGAGGGAGAAGGAAACACTACTGCTATCATTAGCAAAATTGTAGACAGCTCTATTTGGAAAGGGTAACTGCAAGGCATATATGTTACTTTCCAAATTAATCTTCTAGGATTTACTGATTATGGAGTTTCAGTGGAATCAGTTACATATTACTGCTTACTTGGTATAGAAATAATAGGCTACTGATTACTTTAGTTACTTTTATGTTCTGCATGGAAGTTGCACAGAAAGATTGTGGCTGTACTGGATGGATCCCATGAGATTATAATTCATACCAGATAAAAGGATTGCCAACAAAAGTAATGGATAGTAACGTGTTTAACCCTAGGCTGCAGACTAGCATCCCCTTCAGAAAAAAAGTACACAGAAGAAAAAGATGGGTCCAGTGATAAGGCAGTTTGTGTAGAACCTCCTCCAGCCTAAGAGTTTGGGATTGGATCAGTGATCACAGGGGACTCTGGTAAGGTCCTTTTGATGGTCACTAATCAGAGGAACCTGTGATATAGATGAATGAGGTTAACTTAGAGTGACTCATTGTGCTCAGGAAGGTACCACAGGGCAGAATTTGTGTGCGTGACTCTGTATATTTGTATCTTCCCAAAGCTTTCGACTTTATTTGTTTGCTTGTTCTGTAAAGTGGAACTTTAACTTGGAATTTAAAGTAGATTTAAATTTAGATTGGAATTTCCAGACTAAAATTCATGGTGTTTGAGAAACTGTGATGTTATGATAAGTTATGAGATCCACCCTGACCTTAAATTTGATATAATCTCGTGAAAATATGACATATTGTTTATTTTAATTGTTTAGTTCTTTCTAGAGGTTTTTATTTGATTCATCTAAACAAACACTGTGTTTGTAAATCTCCAGGGCTCTCCATTTTATATAGCTTCATGTAAGCTTTTATTTTGGAAAGGGGATAAAGACTATTTCAATTCTAGTTCCAAGTCTGAATCCAGCTCAGATCTGTAGGGTCTGAAAGTCATTACAGCTTGAGAGCTATCCAGTGGCTTTTGTGAAATGAGCTAGTGTTCTCTGTAAATGTCCCAGGGGACAGGTATCCATGTCAGAAAAAGTATAACCAGGGGTGAAAGCAACTTACAGGACTTACTGGTACTGCCGGAGTCCTGAGGGGGTGTGGCCTCATCCAGAAGAGGCGTGGCCTCATCTGGAAGAGGTGTGTCCTCTCAAGATTTAAAGGCCCTGGGGAACTAGCTGTGGCTGGGAGACCCAGAGCCTTTAAATCAACCAGGGGCTCCTAGCTGCAGAGGTGACTGGGAGCCTAAGGGGCAAATTAAAGGGCCCAAGGCTCTGGCCACCAGGGGGAACCCCAAGCTTTGTGGGGCTGGGGCAGGGATTTAAAGGGCCCAGAGCTCCTGTCACTGAGGGAAGCCTGGAGCCCTTTAAATCCTGGCCCCAGCCCAGCCGCCAGAGGTGTGGCGGGAGTCAAAGAGCTCTGGGCTGCCGCAGCCATGGGGAGCTCTGAGCCCTTTAAATCCCGGCCCCAGCCCTGCCACTGGAGCCGCGGCCGGGATTTAAAGGGCTCTGGGCTGACCACAGCCGCGGGGAGCTTTGAGCCCTTTAAATCCCAGCTCCGGCCCGGCCGCCAGAGCCGTGGCCAGGATTCAAAGGGCTCTGGGCTGCCTGCAGCTGCGGGCAGCCCAGAGCCCTTTCAATCCCCACCATGGAAGTCGATGCTTCCGGCACGGCGTACTGGCTCTTGCCGGTACCCCATACCAGACCGTACTGGCTTACTTTCACCTCTGAGTATAACCAAACCTGGCACCAACTCCAGCAGCATTCCTTGCGGAGCCTTCAAGGACTGAACGGGCATTTAGAGTGAATTACCTGCTCTCCTCCAAAGATGGGTTTAACACCTCCCATGTTGGGAGGGCTGTAAAGGAAGCTTGTGTTGCTACTTTCTGCACTGTCTGTGGATAAATAAGTAGAACTTAAATCTCCAGGGCTCTCCATTTACTGACTTTCACCAGCACTAAGTTCATGTTTAAGACCCATACAAAGAACAAAGGAACATGAAAAGTGAAAAAAAAAAGTGATGTGAAAAGAGGGGAAAATATTTGGCACCGAGTTAGCAAAAGAAATCCCCATTCAGTTGTGAAATTCTCTCCTACCCCCTATGCAGGGACCAGTTGCAGAGCCCCAGCTGCTTAGGCTGTTAATGATAGACTATCTCAGCGTTGAGCATGTGGCTGGAATGCGGAACAGCTCAAGCCAATTCTGCTGCAAGCCCCACCAGTCCCACCTCCCTGCAGAGCTGCTTGAGTGACAATTTAGTGCAGACAACAGCCCATGTATGTCAGACAGAAACTCAGAGGTAAGAGACTGACAACATACCAGTCCACCACTTAATGAAATCAAAATGCTGATGGCACATAACAAAGAGCTTCTAGCTGGGAGGGTTTGGGGGAGGGTTACTTGGGGAAAAGCTAGTTTAAACTAGAACTGTGTGAAACTTTTGTAATGAAACTTCATATCTTTTGTTATAAACCAAAAGTTCAGGCAGGGTTTGCTAAAATGTCTGCCAAGTTCAAAAATCTCTCAGTAAACCTAGTCTGAATATTAAGTGAATGTTGGCTGAATAGTTTCTAGTAAACCTGAAGTAATGTAGGGCTTTGAGTGGAAACAAGTTGGTTTTGATTCCCAAACAGGTGCAACTTGGCAATTTCAGCTGATGTTTCACATTCAGTTTGGGGGCTTATTTAAAACTGGAAACTCAGCACCAAACTGGAGTGACCTGATATCCAACTGTCTTCAAAGGGGTTACACGAGGGCTGAATTTGGCCTGTGGGTGGCAGGCTAACAACTCAAAACTAGAAAGTTCGTGTGAACCCTTGGGGATCCCAAACTGTTGGAGTTTAGCACAGATCTAATAAAGAGCACATATATAGAAGGGGGATTTTGCTCCCCAGATATCATATCTGATTCCAAACATTTAATGAAATAGAGGTTTTGTTTTAGTAAGGACAAATTAAAAGAGGAGTATTGACATCTGGATTTGGCCCACTGTTTAGGTCAGGAGTGTCTCATCTCTCTTGGCAACTGATGTTTGGTGGCTTGAGAGAGAATGTCTGTAAGAACTATTCCCCCCTTTATACCAAACAGACCCATTCCTTCCTTACAGGTGGATTTCTGAGATTCTATCAAAAATCACCTACTGAGTGTGTATATATTAATTATTATTAATTATTTCTATTATAGTAATGCCTAGAGGTCCCAACTGAGAACAGGGCCTCACTGTGCTAGGCACTGCATGAACCCGTAGTAAAAAGACACTTCCTGTCCTGAAGAATTTACAGTCTAACTGGACAAGATAGACAAAGGAAGTATTATCCCATTTCACAGCTGGAAAACCGAGACCCAGAGGATTAAGAGACTTGCCCTGGTTCACACAGGAAGTCTGTGAAGGAGCCAAGAATTGCTCCTGACTCCCAGTCCATTGCCTTCACCACAAGCCCATCTCTTTCTATGCAACTAACTTTCTATTTAGATATATAAGTTTTTTAGAATGAAGGAATAGTTTCACAGACATTAACAGAAGTTGTTCAGAGAAAAGAATAGCTTCTGGAGAAGGACTGAAGGAACTATTGTTGGAGTTGAACTGAAACTCCCCATTTCCAGCCCTTTGTACCTTTTTATGTAGTGATTACATAAAGTAAGAGATTATTCAGCCCTCTTGTTTCTGGGGAAGCTAGTCTGTCTCTCTGTATTTACTATCTGCCATCCAGGGCCGGTGCTACCATTTAGGCAGACTAGGCGGTTGCCTAGGACGCCAGGATTTGGGGGCGCCAAAAAGCGGCGCCCTCCAATTTTTCTTTTAAGTGTTTGAACGGCCACTGCCCTGGGAGGGAGAGGGAGTCTGAGCTGCCGCCGGCAGCCCAGGGGTTCCCCTGGGTCAGCGTGCTGCCGCCGGCAGCCCAGGGGTTCCCCTGGGTCAGCGTGCCACTGTCGGCAGCCTGGGGTTCCCCGGGGTCAGCGCGCCACTGCCAGCAGCCTGGGGTTCCACCGTGCAGTCACTGCTTTGCTTCTCCCGCCTCCCAGGCTTGCGGTGCCAATCAGCTGTTTGGCGCCACAAGCCTGAGAGGAGAATTAGAGCAGGACAGCGTGCTGAGAGAGGACGCGGAGCAGAGGTGAGCTAGGGTGGGGAGGTACCGCAGGGCTCCCCGGGCCTGGGGGTTGGGAGCTGCCGTGGGGGGGAGGGCACCTCAGGGCAGAGGGGAGCTGCTGCAGGGCTGGGGGGGCACAAGGTGGAAGTTTTGCCTAGGGCGCGAAACTTCCTTGCACCGACCCTGCTGCCAACTGGCTTTCTCTTTGTCTGCAGGTTTCTTTCTTTGCACATTTTACCATACTGCTTACCACTTTGTCTAAGGCACCCAAAACCCCAGTTCATCTACACATAGGATTTTTCCGTCTGCTAGCCCATCCTCTACAACACATACAACTTGTTTTCTCAATCTGGAGATCACAGGGAGCTGGGCTGCAGTTCATGATTAACAAGCAGTTTGGGAAACAATAAGGTCACTGCCTTCTATACTACTTTCATTTGACATGGCATTGCTCTCCTGACAGTGCCATCCCTGCACACAGCATGATTGGAAATCTGGCCTGTACCTTGGGAAGACAAACAGGTGCTGTGGCTCCTAGGATCATCCAGATGAGAAGATTCCTACATGGTGAGTAGTGTCCTCTAAAAAAGTCCCTGTTAGCGGAATGCAACCAGGATCCTGTCTGGGAACAATGCAGAGGCAGCTCACTCAAGGTAGCCTGAGGCCTTTTAAAACCCATTTCACAGAGAGCTTCTGTTTTATGGCATTTATAGGAAAAAGTATGGGGCAAGGGAATTTCAGTGCATGATACTGTAATGTCTTGGCTGTGGTGGTATTTTTACCACACCCTTCCCAAATCATGGCAGACTTGCAAAGCCCAGTTCTCCTCTCACTTACACCAGTGTAAATTGGGATTAGCTTCATTGAAGTCCCTGGAGTTATAAGCTATAAAATTGGTGGGAGAGGATAATGAGGCCTATAATGTTCAATATGAAATTGATTGACAATTGACTTCACAGTTCAGATTTCAGGAGAAGCATGACTGGGACCCTTTGATGCTAGTGCAATACAAAAAATAATAAAGAATAATCCTCGGATTAAAAGGATCCTAATCACTCTTCAAGCTCTACATTACTCCTAAAAAAATTGTTTGTCTAAATTTCATGGCACTTTGGGCATTGATCTGATCTTGGACTATCTGAATTCCTGCCTGTGGCGAGTACTGTAGGTGCTGAGCTGATACAGAATAAATTCATAGCTTTCTCTTCTCAAAATTTCCCCTAAAATTGGTCTCAAAATGATGAATTCTTTTCTGGTTTGTGGCACTAAGTAGTATATTTACTTGAAAAGTCTGAATAATTTTAGTAAACCATTTAGCTTTAAAAAAAATCCTGTAAAGTCCATACTGAATTACCATATATGCAAAACAGTTCTACATTTGCTCTTTTACAATCTGATGCCACTGAAAATATGGAATAAAACTCTCTGTTCAGCCCTTTTTGATTTTATTGGGTTTTTGGTGTATTCAAGAGAGGCATAGGGTTCAGGACTCCAAATGCTGGTGTGTTACCACCTTTCCCATCTTGTTCTGCAGGAAGAGAAAAACACACTGATTGTGTGACGAAATTACGTTGTAAAGCATAAAAGGTTTTTTCCTTACCCAAATGATTTAATCATTTCAAGCAGGTTTTGCTTTCGCATGGCTTTGCAGGACACAGGACAGATTCACAAAAATTGGGACTGTCCCATAAAAATTAGGTTATGTGCTCATCCCAGTTTGATCCTCCATCTCCCTATTCAGCTATCCCCACGCTGCCTAATGTAGATCAGTTTGATAAATCAAAAAGTCTATCGTCACCTTAAAATATAAATGGTTTTCCTATATTTTATTCCTAGGAACTCATTTCAGGGTTTCATCTTCTGTGGAGGAAGCTCTGACTGATGGGAGACCAATCGTAGCCTTGGAGAGTACCATCATTACACATGGCATGCCCTATCCCCAGAATTTGAGGTTGTAGATTTGATGACCCTATTGCAGCAAAATTGTACAGTTGTGTCTGATAATCTGTGGGCCTGTTTCTGTTTTGTGGTTCACCCAAAGCTGCCACTACAATTAATGGGAACTGAGGGTGTGGTAAGCATGCAGAATATGACTTTGGTTACAAAACAGCTGCATCTGGGCTTCCAAAGACATCAGAACTACATGACAAACCCTAGATTTACATGTACTATACATATCCATCTGTAGCATCAAATCCCTGGGTCTCTTCACAAAGTGGCAGCAAATGACGACGTTGCCTCATCTGGATAGAGAGCTCAGGCATTTGTGGCTGTATCGCTTGTGGAGACCTTGCAAGTACTCATCAGTTTCTTTGGCTACATCTTTTATAATGGAAAAGTTACTGGAATAGAGTGATGACCTCTGCTCATCTGTACCTGTAAGAACATTGGCTGTAAATGCCACTGCAATGTTCTGGACTCTATTGTTGGCCTACACTAAGGCAGCACTGTGCCAAGGAACCCCATCTCTGCAACCAACTCTTTACTTGTGCGTACCCTCTATATAAGTATTCCTCTGAGGGACAATGCCAAACATGTAAGCAATCTCCCATACTTCTGCTTAGCTACCGAGCTATGGCAGAGGAAGGTTACTGTACTGAATTTTCTATTAGTTTCTTATACAGCCATTATTTTCCTCTGGTGCTGTTCCTTAGAGATCAGAATGCAGTGAGTTCTGTTTTAGTGAGAAGGCAGCCTAGGACAGGTACAGAAGCCCCAGGGGCAGAAGGACCTGCCAAATCTGCATTCTGCTCAACAAGAAATGAAGTAGTCTCACAAATTAGTAAATAAAAAGCCTGCAAAGATGAGGAAGCCCCAACTTGCAGCCTTTCAGTATCCCATGCCTTTCACTGTCCATATCCAAAGTCAGCACTATGCGAGGAGGAATTTGAGTGTCTAATGAAGACTTGGAATAGGTGGCTATCCAGTAAAGGTGTATGAGCTGTGACTCATTAGCCAGTTGATACAATATGTTTTATAAAAAACAATCCCATACTTCGAGAGGATCATTTGCACTAAATACCCTCACTTTTCAGGGAGCTGACAGCACTTGGCCTACATCAGTAGTTCTTAAACGTTTGTACTGGTGACCTCTTTTACACAGAAGCCTCTGAGTGCGACCCCTCTTATAAATTAAAAAAAACTTTTGAATATATTTAACACCATTATAAATGCTAGAGACAAAGCGGGGTTTGGAGTGGAGACTGACAGCTCACGATGCCCCATGTAATGCCCTTGCCACCCTCTGAGGGTTCCCGACCCCCAGTTTGAGAGCCCCTGGCCTACATCTTCATGTCTTACAAAAGAGGTATGGAAGTACCTAATATAAGCACATGCCAGATTATGTGTAATTGCTTCCTTAACATACTAAATCATTACCCTTCGTTTCTCCATGATATTCACCTTCAGCTGTTCGGCGGACAGAAAAGCTGGCAGAGTACAGTAAATCAAATTAATGGAAACAAATCCCATCCACACCTGTTTGCTTTGCGACATGGAAAGCCACTTTTACACAAATAATCTATGGCACAATTTAGGAAGAGTTCTCAGTCTCTTCCACCTATACCTGCCCTGGTTTACCTTTTAGGATGAAGTCAGAACTGATAAGTGACTCGGGACATATAGCACTTTTTTGTTCACTGGCCACAGAATAGACCTGGGTGCATATTAGGGAAGACTATAATTAAACATCTCCACCACAAATCATATCTCCTCTAATCTATGCAACACAGACAGGCAGGTCAGACCTTCAGACACCCGCTGGAAACTAAACATATAAAGGGCCCGATTTTCAGAGCTACTGAACATTGGCAATGTGGCAACGTGGCAATGTGAGCTGCACCTCTGGCAATGAGATCCAAAGACTTCTGCTAGTTGTAAGGTTCAGGAGAGGAATCAGATTTAGCAGAAGTTGAGGGAATGTTATAAAGTAGGAACTGCAACATGGTGGCAGAGAGATCTGAAAATATTTCCCACCTTATCATTTTTCTGTTTTATTTTTTGTTGCTCTGTCTGTATTATTCCAGCATGGCCAGAGAGGTGGAAGAGATTGTAAGGACAAATGGGTCAGTACCTGCAACCGTGGGCATTTTAAATGGCAGGATCCACATCGGCCTCAATGATGAGGAACTTCAGTTTCTGGCAAAGAGCAAAAATTTAGTTAAGGTATCTCGGAGGGACCTGCCCTACGTTCTCAGCCAGGTACTGTATGTAGATCTTCATTGCCATCAAATTTTTTTTATAGCAATGTTATGCTACCCCAGCCTAAACCCAGGTGGGAAAAGTACTTCTCATTGTCTTGAAGACGTCATATACAATTTTCTATTATTAAGATGACATGTTCACAAAACATGTCCCTAACTAGATTCCACACTAGTAGAGCTAGGAAATCACAATTTGATAGCCATTTCCCCAAGGAAATCATTCTGTGTTGGCTCCCAGCATGAAAAGTGAGGCTTGGCTTAGGGTATACACATTATAGTGAAAAAGTACTGGTGTGTTGCAAATGATGGTCAATGCAACAACAATGATAGGCCATACACTTTAAACATGCACACAACTGTTAAAGTGATTTTAACTGCTCAGGAGAGTTGCCAATTTGAAAGCCCTGGTGCCTGAAATCTTCTGTTTATCGGCAAAGCATGCATGGCAAAAAATGTCAGCAGTACAAGACTCCTCACATAGACTTGCCAACGTGCCTTAATCCTGGTATAATGGGAACACTTCCAGGAATGAAGGGGAGTTCCTTCTTTGCCCCCTCTGCTGGGATTGTTAAGAAGGTGCCAATTATTATGGTGGGGTTTTTGTTTTGTTTTTTAATGATGTGGATGACTGTCCACTAGGAATTAGACTGAGACCATCTGCTCATTTTGCATAGGCCAATGAACAGCAATAAGACAGCAATGACTTTAGGTTGTTATTTGTCTGGACTGGATTCAGTTTGGTGACGAGCCATTACTAGGATTTTTTAAACAAATATTTACAGTAAAACCTCATGAATTTGAGGCTTCTTGCTTGTCTTCCTTCCCAATAGCTTGGACAAAGATTTGTGACACAGATGCTCCATCTAAACAGTCTATACAGGAAGACTCAAGAGACTTCCTCTCCACTCATGATGAAAGACTCCTTTCTCTTCCTGGTGTTCTTATGGCTCGTGTGTCTAGTGCTGACCTCTGGAGCCCAACATCAATATGTCTGCCTGCATGAGCATCTAGAGACCATAGTACCCATGAATAGCAATACTGACAAGAAAGGATGCCTGATAGAGAAATGATGGATCAAATTCTCTGCTGGTGTCAATGGACACAGCCCCATTGATTCCATTTGACCTGATACCTCTGGCAACAGCAGACATGTAACGCTATCCTTTGGGAGCCACATCATTTCATTATTCCACATCTTATCAGCAATATCTAACAGCGTCTTATCTCACACCAGTCACAATCATTCCTTTTCTTGTATGAATCATGCCTCATTAACCTTTTTATTAACCAGGTAATCACTACTGCTATCCAGAGCACAAGCTTACCTTATAATAATAATGAATACGTCATGAACATGGTAGCAGATACATCCCTCACAGAAGTTAGACATGGAAAAGTCCTATTAGACCACAGCCTCCATAGTCCTATTAGACCTCCCCACTCCACTGAAAAATGGCAAGAGCCAGGCTGCATTAGTTACCCTATTTTTGCAGCTCAGCATCTTGTGTTTTGTACTGTGTGCCAAATGTAAGATGGCATAAGACAGACTCTCTTACACTCAGTTAGACTTCCTCAGACCTATTTACACCCACTTACTGATATGTTAAGGAGCCCAAGTTAGTGTAATTCACATACTGTATCTTCTGGCCTCTCAGTAGATACAATAGTATAACTGGCTATACAAAAGAGAGGGCTATAGCAAGAAAAGCAACATCCATCAAGGTGCAAGAATGTGGAAGTTAAAGACACTCTGCAGTGTATCAGTTACATCAGAATAAGTTCCTCAGCACTTACTTTTCCATCACAGTTCATATATTGCGCGCGCACACACACACGCACGCACTCTCTGTACTATTTGAGTGCCCTTAGGAGTCAGGCTGCGTAAGGGAATTTAAGGTATGACACCATCTCTGAGTATGCCCTATTGTTTATTATTGCAAAGGAACGTTTTTGGTTTTCCTGAGGATTTGTTAAAAAGAATACTGTAGCAGTTCTCTGTTACCTGCAAACTGGGCACAGCAGAATGTTTTGCAACTGCTGGTAGTTTGTCCATGAACATACAGTTCCCCATGTCACATAGTGTGTGGATTATGACTGACTGTTCCATTACAGGGTTTGTCTGGCGGTACCACTGTGTCAGGGACAATGATTGTGGCACACAAAGCAGGAATCCCCGTGTTTGTGACAGGAGGGATCGGAGGGGTCCATCGCGAAGGAGAGAAGAGTAAGAGGAGCATTGCACTTCATATTGGCTCTTTGTTGTTGAATTAAATGTTACAGTTTTATTTGTTTACATCCACCTTTTCCCTCTTTTCTGATCAGTCTGTATAGGTCCACCGTATTCTCCTGCTGGGAAGAGTAAAACAAACACCCTCAGCCTCATTCCAAAGATGGGGATAAATCTACACTAAGGTTCTGACCCCACTATGCTTGGTATCTATAGCACAAAGTTTAATTAGCACACTTCTCAGAAAAATATCCCTGACTACACTGGCCAGGGAAATCATACAAGAATCCTACCAGGAACAGGCCTGTAGACACATAGTTGATGCTGGCATGGTTTCAGCATGAGTGTCGTCAGGACCTCTGATATTTCACCTGCCTTTCTTTCCCATTCTTTCTCTCCACAAGGTTCAACTTCTTTTTCTGGGACACCTATATTCCCCAAGGGAGGTGGGAGCTTCTCTTGACCTTTCTCCCATCCACAGAATAGTGTGTATACCATTTGATGTTGCTTGCTAGCCAGTAATTCAGTCCAATGGGAGCCGGCTGCACCCTTTGTAGTAGCAAGCTATGCTGATACAGACTATCAGGGAAGCTGAAGTTATTGGGAATACGGATAAATATGCTTGGCTCTCTGTACTCAGGTGAGACTGTCTTGCAAGTGACCAGAATTGGGCCCTGATCACTGCTTAGGATGGATGACCCATAAAGGACAACCTAGGATGCTGTAGGAACATGACTTTTTAGTGGCATTCTCTCTTCTGAATCAGTACAGAACCAAATGCTAAAGCATAGTGTTGGAGGCACTGTGCTGCTGAAAGGGCTGCCTTTCAGATGAGATGTAAAACCAAGACCATGATCCCTTGTGATCAAGATCCCACAGCACATTTTTCAAGTGAGGGGGTATGACTCATTGTATTCTGGCCAATGTCCAAATTTAGCAAATTATATTCCTCTTATGTAAAATTTGCCCTGCAATTTTAATTGGACACAACATTCTTCTTCACTTCCATCTCCCCAGCAAGTGAGGAGAGCATAACAATTAGGAATGCAACTCTGTCACTAACACAAAGACTACTTTTTCCTTAACAGCTATGGATGTGAGTGCTGACCTGACCGAGCTAGGACGCACTGCAGTTGCTGTAGTTTCTGCAGGCGTTAAGTCTATTCTGGACATTGGTAGAACACTGGAATATCTGGTAGGTAGCACAAGTTGTTGTGTGGGCTGCTGAAAATGTGGGCAGAGAAGAGAACCAGTCAACCCCCGATAGCCGCATTATTCTTGTCAACATTGTCTCACTAAACCAGGTTCTAAGGCCAGGGGTTGGCAACCTATGGCACGCGTGCCAAAGACGGCACACGAGCCAATTTTTAATGGCACGCTGGAGCCTACCGGGACTCCAGCATGCCATTAAAAATCCTGCCTAGCCAGGCCCACTTTCCTCTACTCACCCCTGCGGGGGTAGGGAGCAGAAGCATAGCCGTGCACACAGGGTGAGCAAATAGCCCCACTCTCCTGGCACGGCAAGCCGCGGGGTCCGCGCTCCCGGGCCGAGTGCAGCAAGCTTCCAGCCCCTCCCCTGCCTTCTCCCCTCCCCTGGAGCCCTGCTGCCACGTGCAGCGCTCTGGGGGTCGGGCTGCGTGTTCCCGTGGGGCAGCATGTCTGGCTCTGCATGGAGCCTCAAGGTAAAGGGCCCAGGGCTGCAGGGGTTGGATAAGGGGTGGGGGCAGTCAGGGGACAGAGAGCAGGGTGGGTTGGAGGACGGGGTGGGATCCGGGGGGGATGGCTAGGGGTGGGGGTCTCTGGAGGGGGTGGTCAGGGAGAAGGGGGGGGTTGGATGGGGCATGGGAGTCCCAGGGTTTTTGAGGGGGCAGGGGTGGATAGGGGTCAGGGCAGTTAGGGGACCGGGAGCAAGGAGGGTCCTGGGGGGCAGTTAGAGTGGGGGGGTCTCTGGAGGGGGTGGTGGGGACAAGGAGCTGGGGGGGGGTTGTATGAGTTGGGAGTTCTGGGGGTCCTGTCAGGAGGCAGGGGTGTGGAGAGGGGTTGGGGAAAGCAGGGAGTGGAGGGGGTTGGATGGATCGGGAGGTCTGGGGTCCTGTCAGGGGGCGGGGAGCGGTTGGATGGGGCATGGGAGTCCTGGGGGTCTGTCTGGGCACGGGGGTGTGGATAAGGATCAGGGCAGTCAGGGGTCAGGTAGGGGGTAGGGTCCAGTACAGGGACAAGGAACAGGGAGGCTTAGATAGGGGGTGGGGTCCTTGGGGGCAGTTGGGGGCAGGGGTCCCAGGAGGGGGTAGTCAGGGGACAAGGAGCAGCGGGGGTGGGAGTTCTTAGGGGGGCAGTCACCCAACCCTCTCCCCTGAGCCCTGACCCGCCCCACCCCCCACACACACCACGCCCTCTGCCCTGAGCCCCGCACACCTCCCAGGCCCCTGCCCTGAGCCCTGTACCTCCCTCATACACACCCAGCCCTCTGCTTGACTCCTTCTTCCCCCCCCCCCGCCACACAACCCTAGCCTTGACTCTGGCACCCCCACTCATACCAACCCCCCCCCGCTCTGACACCTCGAGCCCCCAGCCCTGACTCCAGCCCTCTGCCCCCAGCCCTCTGGGTCCTGGCCACCGGCCCTGCACAGCCCTCTGCTGGTCTGGAGTTCTGGCTGCCAGACCCTTGCCAGCCAGGGTCCCAGCCACAGGCCTCGCTCAGCCCGCTGCCAGCCTAGGTGAACAGAACCCCAGACCAGCAGCGCGCTGAGCGGGCCAGCAGTGTAAGATCAACATTTTAATTTCATTTTAAATGATGCCTCTTAAACATTTTGAAAACCTTGTTTATTTTACAATACAACACTAGTTTAGTTACATAATATATAGACTTATAGAGAGAGACCTTCTAAAAAACATTAAAATGTATTACCGACACGCGAAACCTTAAATTAGAATAGAATGAATAAATGAATACTCAGCACACCACTTCTGAAAGGTTTCCGACCTCTGTTCTAAGGTCACCGCATTTGCCTCCACAGTTACGTATCTGATTCCTTGCTTTGAAAATTACTGTGCAATATCTAGAGTAGAAAAGAAGATGTGTAAAACTAACCAAATTCTGTTCCACGGTGTGGCAACTCTTAGCTGGGTAGGTGGGAAAGTAGCCGCTATTGGTGGCTCTTCATTCCATCTGCTGATTATTTGTTCATCTCATCTTCACTGTTGTAGGAAACTCAGGGTGTCTGTGTGGCTGCCTTTGGAGACTCAAGGGAATTCCCTGCCTTCTTCTCCCGCCAGAGTGGTTTCCAAGCACCGTGTCAGGTGCAGAATGAGGAGGAGGCTGCCAAACTTATTGGTGAGTTTGCAGTGGAGAAAGGCCCAAGCTGTGAAGTTCAGATTTGGATCAGGAGGCAGAGGTTCACACGGATTGCTGTGTTTTAATGATGTTCTTTCTGTGTTAATTTCACCTGAAGAAGTGGCTGTCCAGAAGAAAGCCTTTTCTGTCCCTTTGCTTTGGAAGCAGAGAAGGAGAAAAGGGTCAGCCTTTAGATGGCACCAACTAAGCAGAAGTTACATATGCCCTGAGACAAGGCTTATGGAACAGTTTGTATAGTGGGAGTGCTGAGACCCACTGAACCAAACTGTAAACCCTGTATATGATGGAAACCACTTCAAGCCAGGGGGTGTGGCAGCACCCCCAGCAGCCCCAGTTCCAACATCTGTGCTCTGAGTTGCACAGAATTATTTGCACACACCCTGGCACTCTCACATACATGCAGTTTGCCTGCTCTGAGGATTTGGAGGGGTTTCAGGTGAGCCCCTTGTTAACAAAGCTGGCCTCTGGACCTCAGGAAGAAGAATCACAGCTATTTAAAAAAAAAAAAAAAAAGTAAGAAGTAGTCTCTGTCCCTTTTCATTGCAAAGATGGACTTGAAAACATAAGCTGATGCAAACTGATTGCTAGGGCTGAAGGGACTGTGCAGCTGGTCTCCACTTCTGGAGCAGGCTGGGAATACAAACAGATTTCCCTCTACCACGCATGCATGCACACTCTATCTCTCTCTCAGTCACCCAGCCACCCACCCCTGGGCTCCACTTCTGGAGGAGGCTTTGGAAATTTTCCAATGAAATGTTTCTCATTGATTTGCTGAGGGAGGGATAGCTCAGTGGTTTGAGCCCTAGCCTACTTAACCCCCCCCAGGGTTGTGAGTTCAATCCCTAAGGGGGTCATTTAAGGATTGGTCCTGCTTTGAGCAGGGGGTTGGACTAGATGATCTCCTGAGGTCCCTTCCAACCCTGATAATCTATGAAAAGCAAAATGTTTTGCAGAAATGCATCATGTCACCTTTGATGAAAATCAGTTTTGAGACAAAAATAGAAAAAAAGCATTTCAATAAGGTTGAAACATGCCATTTTGATTTTTTTCAGAACAGAATGTTTTGATCCGCTGTTTCAAAATGACTTTTTGTTTCAATTTTTTTATTTTCTATTAGATTTCATAAGACAAAATGAAAAAATTGAAACGAGAAGTCATAAAAAAGTCAAAATCAGAACCAAACTATTTTACTCTGTCAAAACAAAACAGTTCAGTTGACCCAAAACACTTTTTTTCTTTTTTTGGAATATTTGTTTGTAGGGAGTTTTTTGTTTTCAATCCCTTCTGGGATGAAACAATTTTGAAATTGTGAAACTCCCCCTGGAATGAAATATTTGGGACCAGCACAGCTCTGGAGTTTAGTTTGGGTATATCCTGAAGAAGCATCTCTCAAACTCTCCCTCAAAATCCTCAGTGCAGCCCCATGCATGGTATAATTGTGGAAAGAAACTGGTTACAGATAGGGGGACAAGAAATTGTTTTGCAATCTGCCCAGGAACATGAAGCTGGCTCTGCTCATTAAACTCTTCAGCCCTCTCTGAATTCAGCCATGATTGCTGCGATGGCTGCAGCTACTGCAAAGGGAATTCTCTCCTTATGTCTCCTGTCATGGGGGAGAACCCACATGGTCCCTGCAAGCCCCTCCAAACTTCCACCAGCAGTCATAGAATCATAGGATTGGAAGAGATCTCAAGAGGTCATCTACTCCCTGCACTCAAGGCAGGGCCAAGCATTTTCTAGACCATCCCTGACAGTGAATGAGGAGACAGGACCAAGCTGCTATAGCACTGTATGGGAGTCTTGTGGCCACAGCAACCTACTATTCTGGCCAGAGATTATATGTCTGCCCAGCCCCAGCCTGAAGTCAGAAGAGCTGGTATTAGGAGGGAGTGTGGAGCCACATTCTCCCACTCACTCTCCCACCCATCCTCATACTTCACCATATTGGGGAGACAGTCTTACTTACATACAAACCAGCTAGAAGGGACCTCCAGTGGCCAGGGGAGACCTGCCCACCTTAAGAACCAAAAGGAATTTATTCCCCAAATGACTACCCAGCCCACTGCCAGCAGAGAACTGCTATCCACACACTCAACCATCCCACAATCAAGGCCACAGAAAATCTTGTCTGCCAGCATTGCCAATGTGAGGACCAGCTGCCAGGCAAGGGAACTGCTTAGTCTAAAGTCTAAACTAGCCATTTTTAGGAAATTTCCCACTGCTGCAGCACCACCATTGGCAGCAACAGTGGGAGCACTAGTGTAGACAGAGCACAGACGCACAGGTGTTACTACCACCCACTCATCTAACCCTGCTCAAAGCAGGTGTAGACAACAAGGGAGCCTCTTTTTAAAATGTTGCCTTCACGTCTCTGCTTTCCTCACACATACACCTGACATATACACAGACCTCCCAGCCCTGCATCAGAGTTTACACGTACAACCTACAGACTCGTGTAATTTATGTGTTCCCAGCTGTGCCTAACCCACAAAGAATGTGTGTTATAGCCTCCTGCTATGAGGCCTGATTCTTCTTAGCTCAGTCTGCAGAGACTTGTGCTTTCAGCTCTGGAGATCATTGGTTCAATCCTTGATGTAAGGGAACATTCCATCACACTTATGTGTGCGCGCTCTCTCTCTCCTATACCTTGGTGTTTCACAGTTTGATTGGATTATTCAGCTCACACAGACACAACTAACAGCTGTCTCTCCTCTCTCAGCCAGTACATTGGCACTGGGCCTGGGCAGTGGAGTTCTGATTGCAGTGCCCTGCCCTAAGGAGGACGCTGCTTCAGGACAGATCATTGAAGATGCCATCCAAGAAGCTCTGAGCAACGCCCGGTGAGAAACACTCCAAACTTTGTCCTTCATTTACTCTGTGGTTGTGACTATGTAAAGGGCTCCAGCGCATATCATAAGTACTCAACTCCTTGGCACAGACCAGGGATGGGCATTTTAAAAGAGAACAGCATTGCCGTAAAAAAATTAAATATTCCCATCTCCTTTCCTAAATCAGAATTTATGGGCACACATAGAAACTGTAAATACATTTATATTTCAAAACAAAAACGATTTGAAAATTAGCTCCCCCTTTCACTTTCCCCTGCAACTATTCATTATGTGTGAAATTCACCCTTGTGCAGATGGCCAAAACAAGATCTATGTACTACTTGAACCTTCTTCTGCAGAGAGGTGAATTTCACTCCATATCAGTAATAACTCATAAGGCAAGCTAAGGAAGTGCAGAAAAATACTGTTCTTTGGAGGTGAGGGAAACCCAGAACACAATTTTTAACAGCTAAGTAAAAGGAGGAAATGTTTTTCTAACTATTTGCATTGAAAAATGAGTAGTAATTTAAAACCTATACTTATATTATGTTGCAGATTTCAGGGGCCCCAGATTACTCTTGCTGTGATCATTTTTCTAACCTATACTGCAACAAGGCTATAGTGCAGACTATGTCCTTAATCTCAGGTCTGGGTGACTCCGATATGATTTTCACTATAGTTCTATGTACTGTGTACTGAGGCTTGTTTATTGGGCCTTAGATGGCATGCAGTTATATAGTTAGATTATCTGTTAGTATCCAGTGCATCCACTCTGATGCCCTGCTAGCTCACTTCTTATCAAAAGGCATTTTCTTTTTGTTTGCAGATCGAAAGGGATCACAGGGAAAGAGCTGACTCCCTTTATGCTACAGAAGGTGAATGAACTGACTAGTGGAAAATCGCTGGACTCCAGTATCCTTTTACTAAAGAAAAAAAATATGCCACAAACCTCCCCCCCCCCGCCCCAAATTTAATTGGACAGGTTGACCACAAAATACTGTCACTGCTGCTAATCTGGAAACTTGAAAGGGCAAATACTGTAGCATTTCAAAACAGCTGAATGCACAGAAACAGTTGTTAAACTTGTTAATAACACTCTGTCTCCCTCAATTTCTGCTATAAAAACTGGTGACTGGCAAGGAGAGGAGGTGTTCTAAAGCCAAGGCTCTCCTGCAATTTTCAGGACAGGCAATACACCAAACACCCAAGCTGCCAGGCTTCCTCTGTCTTAGAGAGAAGACTCTGGGCATAATTATCATATGTCACTTGAGTAGCATTTGTGCTTGAGCGTACTGGAGTATGATCAACCACCCTGCATTTGGGGAGAAAAAGGATGTCCCAGCAGTGAGGGAGTGCACTTGGGAGACATGGATTCAATTCCCTAGTCCTCTACAGACTTCCTGTGTGATCTTAGGCAAGTCAGGTAGGGCCAGATCCTCAAAGGTATTTAGGCACCTAACTGTTAGACTCCCCATCTGATAGCATTTCCCTGAGTCCGAGGTGTGTGGTAAAGATAAATGCCTTTAAAGATTGTGAAGTTTCCACGCAGTAGGGGAATCTGGCATATGTACAATAACTAGAGTGGGGTGAATCAGGACCGAGAGGTCCCCCTGTGTTGTTGTCCCAGCCTCCACTTCCTGTTTTCTTCCCCTTAGGGAAGGGAAGTTCCTACACAGGCTTCTCCCAGGCCGGGTTCTTGCTGTTTATTTCTTTAAAAAAGAATTTCCATTCAGACATTGCTCTGATCCAGAACAATGCCAGAGTGGGCAGCCGCATAGCTGTGGCCCTGAGCAAGATCCAAACTGCCACAGGGAAGGGCAACCTGCTTCGGTGTGAGAAAGTAACTGCACTTAGGCCTGTGAGTTCTCTGCTCTTCCGTGTATAGTGCCTATCTACAAATAGCATTATAGATAAGTTCACAGCCAGTGTCCAAAACATGGTGACTCTTCACTGTGGGGCAAGGACCATTCATTCCGCTGTAAACAGTTGGAGAATCAATCTTCGCTCTCTAATTTCCCTCAGGTGCTTTTAAAATGATCTTCACTCTTTATTTTCATTCCCTCTTTCTAAAAGTTTCTGTAAGCCAGAGGCCTCAGTGATTAGTACTGGCATTGGCCTTAGTCATCAAAGTGGACCCCTAGCACATTCAGCTTGGGTTTCCTACAAATGCCTTTAAGGTCCTATCTTGTTTTCACATTTCCTCCCTTCCCCCCACAAAGATAACCTTTCCCAACACACACATCAACTCAGTTGATGTCAATGCAAGGTAAGGTCATGTCTGCACTATAGAGCAGGGGTTTCAAACTCAAATCACCACGGGGGCCACATGAGGACTAGTGCATTGGCCCAAGGGCTGCATCACTGACACCTTTTCATACAATAATACAAAAGTATAGTCAAAATTGAAAAAACTGAAGAGTAATATAGTATGCTATTAAAAGGCAATGTATTCACTTTTCAAAAACGGTAATGCAAAGAAGGGTTTTAATAAAATATAAACACTCAGTAATGCAACTCATTCAAAGGACAAAACATGCATTTACTTTTAGAATTACTTTGGTTAAAGCCCCCATCTCTGCCTTCGGCCCCGCCCCCACTCCACCCCTTCCATGAGGCCCCACCCCAGCCCCGCCTCTTCCTACCCCTTCCCCGCCCCCATTCCAACCTCTTTCCCAAAGTCCCCGCCTCAACTCTGCCCCTTCTCTGCTCCTATTCCAAATCCCGGCCCCGGCCCCGGCCCCACATCTTCTCCGCCTCCTTGCCTGAGTGCGCTATGTCCCCGCTCCTCCCCCCTCCCTCCTGGAAAGTCCTAAGTGCCACCAAACAGGCAAACAGCTGTTTGCGACGGGAAGCGCTGGGAGGTAGGCGGAGGAGCAGGGATGTGGCACGCTCCGCCGGGAAGTGAGGGGAGCTTGGCTGCTGGTGGAATCAGCGCCTATGGTGGGCCGTAGGAAATAGGCCGTGTGTTTGAGACCCTGGATATAGAGCCTTGGCCAATATAGCTATGCTGGCAAAGCCCCCTATTGTAGGGACAGTGTAAATTTGCAGAAAGAGTTATTCTGCTGGCATAGCTACACCCCTTCCACAAACAACATTAGCTAGGCTGACAGAAGCACTCTTCTGTCAGCCTAGTTGCATTTACACTATTTGTTGGGGGGGGGGTAATTGTTTTTTCCACACTCATAACCAACATAGCTATGCCGACAAAACTTTGTATTTTTGGTGTTGTGTATGCATCTAATACCCTGCATGCCCCAAGCAATTTATTCTTCTGTAGCTGGCTTGAGAAAAGCAAACAAAACTCAGCACTTCTTCCAGCCAATTTTTTCCTCCACTCTCCCCTCCCCCTCTTATTAAGGTGGTGATTGGAGGCATCAATGTGGACTTCATAGCCAAGGCGAGGAATACCACCATACAGGTACTGTATCTAAAGCACGCGTAGACACTACCATTCTCAACCACTTTCATGCGAGTTTACCAAACATGTATCTGAATATGGAAGTGCAGAGTGGGTGCCTAATGTGCCTTTATATATGGGGAGGGTACAATGTCATGTATTGTTGTAATACCAGGGTGGTCAGTAGGTGGACTGTGGGTCAAATACAGACCACCAGATGCTTTTGTATGGACCCTGGAATATTTTTATTAACTTATTATCATCATTGTTTTTTTCTTTTAATTATTTTCTCAAGTCTAGACATTGACTATACCTTGACCAAGACATTGGGACCTTGACAAAAAATAATTGACTACCTCTGGTGTAATATGTGTTTGTGGGCACACATCATAACCTAATCTGACCTGCATCCAACCTGATCTCAGTGCATTTCATGGCAGGAGAGGAGGCACAAAAGTGGCAATATACCACCTTTGTGAACCTCATGTTCAGAGGCTGTCTTCTGGAGGCTGCTCTGATCCAGCTGTGTAAGTTAAGGCAGCTCAAATTTACATCCAGCTGCTCCCAAGCCCAAGGGGCTGTTCTAGCAGAACAGCTGGTGCACAAAGCTGCCCTGCCAGGCTCCCATTTTCTCCAGTCACTTCCCCGGTACCAGATGCTGGAAATGAGGCTATGGAACAGCTATGCTACTTCTGCAGCACCCTAGGATAACCCTTATACACTGGCACTTCTCAGGAGGAAGTTTTTTGTCCTTTTTGTTGCCAAACCATAGCGATGCAAACCAATGGGAGTAGGAGCCAAAATCTGGTCCAATGTCTGTATGTAGAGTAGTGAGGGTAGGTTAATTTTTATTTGTGTGTATAGCGCATATCAGTGTGTCAAACTGCACAGACTATAGCGTGGCGAGTAAGTGTATAATACAGTTCTGGGGGTGTGTACAGGAAGCATGTTTGTATGGGTAGAGAACATTTACATAGGGGGAACGCCTGTCTGCACAGAAACAAATCTTAAGAAGTCTTTCACAAAAGCCCTGATGTTCCAGTTAACAGCAAATCTGCTTAACTAACTTGGATTTGGATGGGAAATCACTTTTAGTTAAAAAAAAAAATCAAGTTGTAAATGTCACCAACAAGTCATTCTCTCACTTTTTTTTTTTAAGGAAGTATCTTTTAAAATCTATTTGATGTCTCAAGAGCTTTGTCTGGAAAAGAACTGTGTCATCTCCATTTCAAAGCATGTCTGCTTGCCTTTAAAATGTATATGTATTTTTTATTTTTTTGGTTTCTGATGGGAGGTAATGTACAGTACAGCTGAATATGGCTTTATGCATTTATGTGAGGTTGAATGGTACTCCTGGTTGGCCTGGCTTAAATTACAATACACTGATTGCTGAATTAGGGACTAGGGGCAAAATCCTGCTCTTGAATATGGTATCCTGCTCTCTGCACCTGTGCAGGGGAGTAATTGCTGGAGGAATTCAGCATTCATAGCTAGGGAACAGGAAAGAAGAAGTTATATTGCACACAAATGTAATGAGATGTGGGCCATGCCAGATCACTGAGAGTGAATTCTAGAGCTGAGAACACCCTGTTGCTGGTCCCCAGGAGTTTTATCTGGAAACTGACATCAGAAATAGCCTTAGTGACAGCAGCTGTGACAGGGCACAGAGGAAGAAGCCAACTGTAAAATACAAGATCCCTAGTCTATTAAGGCTTTCAGGGCCAGATTGTTAAAAGAGCTCTCATTGTTCTGCATTGCCTATTCATATCAGAGCACGGGTGTGATGCATTCTCATCATGCTGTCCCTTTTAACAAGAAGACAGTTGCATTCTGTACTGGTTGTAGCTTCTGAGTGACTCTCAAGGGTAGCCCAAAATAGAGTGCTTGAAAAGGAAAGTAATCTAGCCTGCGGCAGAATGGCCACAATTTTTTAGCCAGATAAAGATGCAGGGGGAGGCAATGCAGCTACCATGGTATGTGGAAATCCAGAAGCAGAGAAGAGTCTATTCTTTTCCCCTAGAATGCACACCACCTTGACAAGAGGTGGATAAAGGCCCTCAATAGCAATGAAATCATAGTCCCTATTTAGTTCCTCCAAATGCTTTCTCCTGCCAGCAAGCATCACCTCTGTCTTGTCTTGAATAAGCTCAAGTGAGCAGGTTTTTATCCAGTTTCTATCTTAGAAAAACAAAAGGAAACAGGCTCTGTCAGGGCTCAGCAAAAAAAAAAAAAGGGAGAGAGAGCTGAGTATCACCCTCATAATTGTCCAAGGAGATCCAGAACCTGTTCCACATGGAGTCGTCTGTTTTTGCTGTGAAAGCAGGTTGCTAGTTTTTCCATAACAGTAATCACCTGCTGCTTTAAAAAGATGTTCGGTTTAATTTCTCTCCGCTGCTATATGCCTGACGAACCTTGGGGGCGGGAAGGGGGGGTGACAAAGCTTCACATGCTGTGATCTATGCACAAAGTGATGGTAAAAGAATTGTAGCGGCTGCACTCTGTTTCAGGAGACTGAATAATACCAGGAATTTGCAGGGTTTGCTGTGATGGGAAGAATGAAGTAGGGATTGAAGAATTGGGCATGTGAGCACCTTTCAATATTCTTACTGGAGCCAGTTTTGAAATCTATGTAACTGGGATTGCTGGAAAATGAATTATTTGCTTTTCAGTGGATTCACACTGTGAGCAGGTTGCTTTAACGTTAACATAGGGATGAGTTTTCAAAGCAGTGCCCTTGACTCACTCAGACAAGCATCCTGGCTTTTAGCTCCTTGGTGGGATTTTTTGAGGCTACATCTATTGCTGACAGTGGGTGTCAAGAGTTAAAATAGCCATGCTTAATGCTTTGAAAATCTGCTGCGTCAGATGGGGCTATGTAAACCTTGCAGCATTCATATAGGCAAGCACTTAGGGAAAGTAGAGGAGGAAATTCTTTACTCCTGGTAGTGCTGAAAGCAAGCAGGAATTCACAGGTACCATTGACAAATTTAACCTATGGGCCAGGTGGGTGAAGGCCAGAGGCAATAGTAAATGACGAGCAACAGTCAATGGTAGGGGAGAAAGACTGAAGGGATACCCAGGCGCTTTATTATAAAATGTTTCCATTTTGATTTCACTCAGTTGTGTGTTTAACCGGCTAAGTGTGAGTGGTGGAATGGTCCCGCTAGTGTGGGGAAATTTCCTGGCTTACACACTACCCCAGTGAAGTTGGCTAACCAAAGAATCTGAGTCCTCGCTCCCACTTCCTTTACCCAGAGGCCTCCCTGCCCTTCAGGACTCCCCTTCCACTCTCCTGTCTGGCAGAGTCATTGTAACCCCAACAAGGCTGGGCCCAGGATTCCTGGGGGGCTCAACCCCCAACCCTGCTATGGTCACCTAAGACAGGGGTTAGGGTGTCCCCACTCCGGGGTACTCTGTCTGCACTGGATGCTTTCCTGACGCATTGATCACTACATACAGTTCAAAGCAAATACAATTGATTAAACAATCAATTAAAAAAAATAAGGAAAAAATGGGAAAGGTTAAAGGATAACACATCACCCCGCTCTGTGGCACAGGGACATAACAACCAGCATCTCTGGAACGTAAGGGAAGTTCAGTCTGTTCCTCACATGTCCCAGGCCTCCGGCCCTGGCTGTGCTGCAGGGATGCTGCAGGTTGGACACTTGCTCTGGCGGTGGCCACACGCTCTCAGGCTCTAGGTGGGAGGACCCTTCTTCCAAACATTGCCCCGCCCCATCGGGGTTATGATCCCCCTTCAAGTCTGACCTGCAAGGCCTTTTGGCTGGGGCCATCTCCCTGCGCTGGGCCCATTGCCCAGGGTCCCCCTCGTACTCCCCAGCTGTTCACCGCACCTGGCTCCGGACTGCTCCAGCTCTAACTCCAGCTCCACTGTGCCTCTGCTCCAGCTCCAGCTCTCTGCCTCAGCACAGCTGCTGCTGCTGCCTTGTCTCCAGCAACCTGGGCTGCTTCTCTGGCCCCTCTGGCTCTGGTTGCTGCAGTTCTGCTCCCAGTACAGGTCTGCTCTGTGGGCTGCTTCTGTGACTCTGCTCCCAGCACTGACCTGCTTCCTGGGCTACTTTTCTGGCCCCTCCCAATCTGGCACGGCTCTGTTCCCCAGCTCAGTTTGAGCCCCTGCTTTCTCCTTAGCTCAGCCTCACTGTCTGTCTGTCCCAGGCAATTCTAGCTCACATGGAGGATGGACCCCCTGACTCCCTGATTAACCTGCCTGCCCTGTCAATCAGGCTGATGTGGAGCATTGGTCTCTCCCCATTGCTCCTGGGGACTGTGAGTCTCGGGGTCCTGATTTCACATCAATCTTTCCCCTTTCTTTTGGTACTGGGAGCTAGCCAACCAAAATACCCCCACTGAGTTTTAGTAAGGGGATAAGAGTCCCCTTACATAAGGCTCTCTGATTTCTGGGACAGTATTCAATACATACTTGTGAATATGTGAAGTTTTGACTGTTTGCCAGATCTGATGCTGTGCTCTCAGGGACAATACTTTTACATCCCAGCCTTATACGTAGGGGGGAGAGAGGGGCAGAGGAAAGGAGCAACACTTTTAGACTAGGCCCAGAACAACTGAAAAAGTGTAAATCTCTCATTGATGAGCCCTGCATTCTGACACCCTTTCCCTGCAGGAGTGAAGTGCCAGCACTTTCTTTTAAAGTACTATAAACCAGTTTTATTTAAAATGGGGTCAAAATATAAAAAAAGATACAAAGATGTAATAGATGCCAAAGGATTAGGTCATTGCTGGGTTGGTCATTGCAGCTAGGCAAAATGAGCATTTGCTGTTCGGTATATGCTATGGACAAGACGAGTTTCTTTCCTTTTAAATAACTGTTTGTGTGTGTATTAAGGGATTGTACACAACTGTGAAAGCTGTTAGATTCACAGACTATACAGGCAGTTACTCAATTAAATGATGAGATCAGGTAGTAACCCCAGGATATTAACAATTTATTGTTACTGGCTTTTTTCCAGCTTCCAGTGTGCATAGTGCAATAGAGCATGAACTGGTAAACAAGCAGCAGGCAGAAATGCAGGTGACTGAAAACTTGGGAAGGTAGGGTAGCCTTGTGATTACAGCATTGGCCTAGACATCAGGAGAGAAGAGTTTAATTCCTTGAATCTGACACAAACTTAATTTTTCTGTGCTTATTTCCCTGTATCTAAAATGAGGATAATGGTAATTCTTTCTTCCCGTCTTTCTGTCTCTCCTGTCTAGTTTGTAGTACAATGGGGCCTTGATTTCTGTTGGGATATTTTTCCTGGAAGGCTGGAATTATTCTGTGTCCGTATTTCAGTTTGAAATTTTATGTTGTGAGTAGTAGCTTTTTCTAAAGCCCACTTTTCCTGGTATGTTGTCTAGTCTCACCTTAAATCATAAGATTCTTTTGTGAGCTATAGCATAGCGACACATTTCTCAACAACTACTGTTGCTATTGTGAATAGGTGGCAGTCTGCAGTGGGAAATACTCCATAAAAATACATTCTGTATTTGGAAATATTTCCCTGAATACAGTAAGTTGGATTTGTATTAAACCACACGTTAAAGGTATAACACACTGGTTATGTTTTGTCCCTCTCTAACGGCTGCTCCACATAGAGGATGAGTCTACTGCTCCTCTACCAGTTAAATGAGTAAATCTGGTAGTTGGTAGCAGTAATAGGCATTTACAAGATAAAAGCCTACTTGTAATACCAGCTAATGGCATTACATGTTTAGCTCATGTGGTAGGGGCCTGGCTTTTGGTGCTGATGCTCCAGATTCAGTCCATGCAAATGACCCAATGTGAGGACTGTTACAAAGGTATTTTTCAGGCTATTTATGTGACATCAGAAAGTTTGGTTCCAATGGCAGTGCCAGAAAATGTGTCTAGTAACTTCTCTGACTGTAAGCATCTCCAGCAGCCACTGGGAGGCTGTATGAGTTCATTTGGTTAGTGATAACAGCTATGTAGCCGAATTCTCTGTAAGGTGGCAAAGACCCAGTGGTATGAAGATGACTGTGTATCTTCTACAGGACTCTGGAACTCGATTGCTCATTTCACTTCTATATGCAGCAAACTGCCTGTCTCTGCATCATTGTGGGCTGCATAAAGTCTGGCTATTGGTCCTCCAGTTCATCCTCTTTGTCTGAGCATTTGCAGACAACATTTCCCAACTTAGATCTACAGTACAGTTGGTTGAAATCATAGAATCGGAAGGGACCTCAGGAGATCATCTAGTCCAACCCCCTGCTCAAAGCAGGACTAATCCCCAGACAAATGTTTACCCCAGTTCCCTAAATGGCCCCCTTAAGGATTGAACTCACAACCCTGACTTTAGCAGGCCAATGCTCAAACCACTGAGCTATCCCTCCTTTATGAAAGGATGACCCTACTAGTTTGTTCTGTTAAGTCAGACATTTGAATGATTGCAGATGCTGCAGACACATTGGGTTCAGCATGGGGAGGTCAGTCGTGGCTCTCCGGGTGAGGGCAGGGTTCTGGAGCAACCCTGGGGTTAGCATAGCTCATCAACTGCAGCCAGGCCTCCCGGCTCAGGGGGAAAGGGATGCAGTTCATTTGCAACCCAGGGAATCTACACTTCACCTCAGCCAGGGCTCCCCAGGATGCAGGATCACTGGGTAGGGGGCAACTTCCCTTCCACCTAAATTGTGCCATTGGCCATGAGCATTTCAGGTTTTTTAAAAGGGGTGGGAGCAGTGGTCCTTTTGCCCCTGTCTCTGGCACCTACAGGGGGCTGGCTGGGGATGCATTTTAGCCCTCGGCACTCGTGTTTAAATGTATGCTTAGAAAATATTCCTCCCCTCCTTGAAATCTCTGGGATTTCCAGAGCAATGATAATCCTCACGACCTCCCCTGAAAGAACAGGAAAACGTGTTGTTAGGGTTCCCTCATCACTCTGAACTTTAGGGTACAGATGCGGGGACCCACATGAAAGATCCCCTAAGCTTATTTTTACCAGCTTAGTTAAAATGCACCCGAGGCACAAATCCTTTCCTGGAAGGTGGCGGGTGCATTTCGCAACTTTCCAATACCACACATAGATGAGCTATTGGAGAAACTGGGACATGCCCAGTTTATCTCTACTTTACCCTTAACCAAGGGGTACTGGCAAGTACCGCTACATGAATCCACCAAGAAAAGGTCAGCCTTCATCACCCATAAGGGGCTATATGAATTTAAGGTGCTCCTTTTCAAGCAGCCAAAAAGGAAAAAATGTGTCCTTTTAAGATCCTGAGGTCTGTGCATCTGGTTCAAAATGATCCCTCCGTGCTGCCACCATGTCAGGGTTCCCTCCTCACACTGAACTCTAGGGTACAGATGTGGAGACCTGCATAAAAGACCCCCTAAGCTTATTTTTACCAGCTTAGGTTAAAACTTCACCAGGGCACAAATCCTTTCCTTGTCCTTGGATGGTACTGCTGCCATCACCAAGTGATTTAGACACAAATTCAGGAAAAAGGGCCACTTGGAGTCCCTGTTTCCCCAAAATATTCCACCAAGCCCATTCACCCCCTTTCCTGGGGGAGGCTTGAGAATAGTATACCAACCAATTGGTTACAATGTGAGCACAAACCAACCCCCTTGGTTTTTAGGACACTGAAAATCAATCAGGTTCTTAAAAGAATAATTTTATTTATAACAAAAAAAAGTAAAAGAATCATACCTGCAAAATCAGGATAGAAGGTAACTTTACAGGGTAAATAAAAAGATTTAAAACACAGAGGATTCCCCTCTGACTCTGCTTTCCAGTTACAAAACAGGAATGAAATTACCTCTTAGCATAGGGAAAATTCACGAACTAAAACAAAAGATAATCTAACACATTTCCTTGCCTTACTTACAGTTTTTGTAATCTTAGATGCTCATTTCAGGTTTGTTTCCAGGAGATGCTTTTCCTGCCTGGACCCTCTCTCCGTCGAGAGAGGGAACAACCAAAGAGAGCAAAAGCAAAACTTTCCCTGTGCCACCCCCATTTGAAAGTATCTTCTTTCCCCATTGGTCCTTCCGGTTAGGTGCCAACTAGGTTAACTGAACTGATTAACCCCTTACAGGTAAGGCAATTCAGTACAGCTGCCCTGTGTACATTTATGACACGTGTTTCTCCGGTTCATGCACTAAGAGCGCTAAGAGCTGTTGATAATAAGCGATGACACCCCAACTATCTTGAGAAAGATCTTTCACTCGCCAGGTGGGTGAGGCAAGTAGCCTGTCCTGCTTCTAGCTGGAGGATTTGGGGCTGCTGCTCATCTCAGCAGGAGCCAGGTGAGGTAACATACTGGTGGGGGAAAGAAGAATTTGTTCCACAGCCCAGAATCTGACAATATGTGTGACAGACTGACAGAGCACTTTAAAGAAAGCAAGAGAAAGTTGAAGGAATGGGCAGGAGGAGAGAGAAAGCAGCAGCCAGACAGATGGAACAGAAGGGCATTCATGAGAACGGAGACATTTGGGGAGAGAATGGAGGGGGAAAGGATATATAGATAGTGAAGCAGACACTTCTGGGGACAGAGAGAAGGATGCACAGCACAGGCAGACCTTGCAAAGCAGAGGATTAATCCAACACGATCTATTAAATGATTTAAGAAGGATATTCCTACACTGCTTAAATGAGGGACTGAATGGGTTGGAGGCTGGTAATGGAATACAGAGCCTTTTGCCCAAGGGCCAGTGGTTCCAGTCCGGTCTGAGTTGGTCACTGTCTTAGCACAGAACTGTTCAGATCACATAAAACACTACAGTTGTATAGTGTAAGTAATCTCAGCACATAAGGCCAATATATTCAATGAACTAGAACAGCATTTCCCAAACTTTTTTGGCCACGGAACACATTTTGTAGTCGTTTGTTTCTCAAATAAAAAATTGCGTTATTTATGCTCAAATATATTTTATTTTATAAAACAAAGGAAAAATACAAATTTAAAATAACTTGAACTAATGATTTCTAACTGGAAAGCGCGTATAAAGTAGTACAAAAATCAAGTGCAAGAGTCAAAATTAAAAACAGCGTTCTACTTAAAAAAACGGTTTTTATATATACATGAACACCAAACAAATTAGATTTTTACTAGGAAAATCTATTTTTATAAACAGAAATACAAATTTGGATTTAATGGGATTGGTGTTTCTGCGTTTTTCTATCACAAAAGCGCTTAATATTAGGAATAATGCTGGAAAATTGAATCCTCATGTCAGGCGCAGCATCAAGTCTATCCTATATTTCGTTTTTGTTGCAGTATAATACGAAAATCCCCTCTCACACAAATAAGTTGTAGCAAAAGGAAGGAGCGCTCGAACTTCACGTTTAGCCACATTAGGGTACTCTTCTATTAGGCTGCTCCAGAAATTATTCAGCAGAAGATCCTTAAACTTTTGTTTCAAATCAGGGGGAGGGGTGGAAGGCGGAGGACGGGACCCGCTCCAGGCAGGGATGCGGAGGGACGGGGCGGTGAGGGAAGACCCGCGGGAGCAGGGGCCGGGGCCTGATCCAGGCAGGGCCAGAGGAGAGACCCAGCTCCAAATTTGCTGGAGCAGGACACTCGGCCCTGAATATTCCTGGAGCCCGGGCACCTCGAGCCCATATAACCCGCCGCCTGTGCTCACAAGCACTTTTCCTCTGGATAGCCACCTCATTTCCATATGTAAAAGAAGCGCTTTGTGCTGACTACCCATTTCCTCACACAAAATTTTAAATAACCTGGATTGAAATGGTTGAGATTTGACAAAATTGATAATTTGTACTGCTTCATAGAGCACAATTTTCAGATATGCTGGTATTTTTTTAACTGCAAGTGCCAGTCTGTGTAAAACACAATGGCTCTTAGTGCTTTCTGGTGCCACACTTACGATTCGTGTTACAGCTCCCTTCATCTTACCAATCATTGCCCGAGCATCGTCAGTACATACATCAGTACATTTCCCCCAACTAATTTCATGCTTTCTGATAAAATTATTGATGCAGTTGAATATTTCTTCGCCAGTTGTGTTGCTCTGCAGAGATTCACATAAGAGCAGGTCCTCTTCAATAATATTATTAAATCTATTGTGACAAAGTTCCTCCTCTACCTTGGTGGGTCCTGCGCTTACTGGCAGATTTGCTCACCTCAGTGATCTTCCCCACAGTCTGGATCAACTCCTCCTGTGTCTGATCAGGAGTTGGGAGGTTTGGGGGGAACCCGGGCCCGCCTTCTACTCCGGGTTCCAGCCCAGGGCCCTGTGGATTGCTGCTGTCTATAGTACCTCTTGTAACAGCTGCATGACAGCTACAACTCCCTGGGCTACTTCCCCATGGCCTCCTCCAAACACCTTCTTTATCCTCACCACAGGACCTTCCTCCTGGTGTCTAATAACGCTTGTACTCCGTAGTCCTCCAGCAGCACAGCCTCTCACTCTCAGCTCCTTGTCCCTCTTGCTCCCAGCTCCTCACACACACTTCCTCTCCTCTGGCTCCTCCTCGCCTGACTGGAGTGAGCTCCTTTTTAAACCCGGGTGCCCTGATTAGCCTGCCTTGATTGGCTGCAAGTGTTCTAATCAGCCTGTCTGTCTTAATTGGTTCTAGCAGGTTCCTGATTACTCTAGTGCAGCCCCTGCTCTGGTCACTCAGGGAACAGAAAACTACTCAGCCAGTGATCAGTATATTTGCCCTCTACCAGACTCCTGTACCCCACTGGTCTGGGTCTGTCACATATCCTTCCCCCCTGCTCAACACCAAGGGGTTGGGCAGCTTGGGAAGCCAGACAGTGCACATGTGACAAGCCATTGGCATTGCCGTGACAGCTCCCTGCTCTGTGTTGCACATGGAACTGGAAAGGTTGGAGGGATAAGAACCACCTGGTCACCCTTGTGTTCTTCTTGTTCTGCTGCATCCATTGAAGAGGGGCATGGTCGGTCACGAGGACAAATCTGTGCCCGAGCAAGTAGTAGCGCAATGCTTCCATGGCCCATTTTACGGCGAGGCATTCTCTCTCCACCAGTGCATATTTTTGTTCCCTCGGAAGGAGTTTCCTACTGAGGTAGAGAATTGGGTGTTCCTCCTCCCCGACCATCTGTGATAGAACGGCTCCCAACCCTACTTCCGATGCATCTGTCTGCAGGATAAATTCCTTGGTGAAATCAGGGGCTATCAGTACAAGTTTACTGCAGAGGGCAGTCCGTAGGTCTGTGAATGCTTCCTCTGCTGCGTCAGACCATCTCACCAGATCAGGTCCACGGGCTTTCACTAGGTCTGTCAAGGGGCTTGCCCTTGTGGCAAAGTGGGGGATAAATCGTCGGTAATACCCCACTACACCTAGGAATGCCCGGACTTGTTTCTTGTGATGTGGTTGGGGCCAATTTTGGATAGCCTCCAACTTGGTCACTTGGGGTTTTACTAGACCTTTTCCCACAAATGTAGCCAAGATATCTGGCCTCTGTAAACCCTACAGCGCACTTGACAGGGTTTGCTGTAAGGCCAACTCGCCTGAAGATATCAAGAACTGCCTCCACCTTCTCTAGGTGGGTTTCCCAATCTGCGGTGTGAATGATCACATCGTCCAAGTAGGCAGCAGCATAACTGTTATGCGGGCATAATAGCTTGTCCATGAGATGCTGGAAAGTAGCTGGGGCCCCATGTGATCCAAGGGAGGACAGTATATTGAAAAAGACCCTCTGGTGTAGAGAACGCAGTCTTTTCCTTTGCGTCTTCTGCAAGGGGAATCTGCCAGTACCCCTTTGTCAAGTCTAGAGTAGTCAAATACCAGGCATTACCCAGATGGTCCACTAGCTCATCTATGCGAGGTATGGGGTACGCATTGAACTGGGATACTTCGTTTAGTCGCCGGAAGTCGTTGCAAAACCTTATGGTGCCATCAGGTTTGGGTGCCAGCATGATTGGGCTCGACCACTGACTGTGGGATTCTTCGATGATCCCCAACTCCAACATTTTTTTACTTCTGCTTTTATTTCCTCCCTTTTGGCCGCTGGCACCCGATAGGGCCTCATTGTTATTCTGGCCCCAGGGTTCGCGACGATGTGGTGATATGTCTCAGCTGTTCGAGCCGGTTTTGCCGAGAACACATCTTGGTTCCGGAAGATCATCTCAGACACTTCATTCTTCTGGTCTGGTGTTAAATTGGGAGACACTCTCACCTGTTTAGAAGGCTTGTTTTCCTGGGTTAGGTCTTTTTGGACAGTTATGCACACCTCCTGTGCATGCCAGGGTTTCAGAAGGTTGATGTGATAAATCTGTTCTTGTTTTCGGCGTCCTGGTTGCCGCACCTTTTAGGTTCCTTCGCCCACGGGTTCAACCATCTCATAGGGTCCCTGCCATTGGGCCAAAAGCTTGCTTTCTGCCGTGGGTACCAATACCATCACCCGATCCCCTGGTTGGAACTGTCGGACTTTTGCCTGGCGATTGTAATGGGTTCTCTGGGCCTCCTGTGCCTTTTCCAAATGTTCCCGTACAATAGGGGTGACCCGCACTATCCGGTCTCGCATCTGTATTACATGTTCTATTATATTTCTCCCCTCATTGGGTTCCTCTTCCCAGATCTCTTTGGCGATATCTAGTATGCCACAGGGGTGACGCCTGTATAATAACTCGAAGGGAGAAAACCCAGTTGAGGCCTGAGGTACCTCCCGGATAGCGAACATAAGATAGGCTAGTAGGGTGTCCCAATCCTTCCCGTCCCGACTTACCACCTTCCGTATCATAGCTTTGAGGGTTCGGTTAAACTTTTCTACCAACCCATCAGTCTGCGGATGGTAGACTGAAGTTCTCAGGGTATGTATATGGAGCAGCATACAGAGGTCCTTCATTAGCTTTGACATAAATGAGGTTCCTTGGTCTGTTAATATCTCTTTTGGTAGCCCCACTCGGGCAAAGATCCCCACCAGCTCTTTGGTTATCGTTTTAGAGGCTGTGTTCCACAGGGGGACGGCTTCTCAGTAGCGAGTAGCATAGTCCAAAACAACACGTATATATTGGTGGCCCCGAGCCGTCTTCTCCAGGGGTCCCACTAGGTCCATGGCTATTCGCTCAAAGGGGACTTCTATGATGGGAAGGGGTACTAAAGGTGCCCTCAGGTGGGGACGGCAACTGTGCAGCTGACATTCTGGGCAGGACACACAGTACCTCCACACTTCTTCATGTACTCTGGACCAGAAGAAATGTTGTAGGACTCGTGCCAGGGTCTTCTTTACCCCCAATTGCCCCCCAAAAAAATGATTATGAGCAAGACTTAATATAGCGTTCTGGTGGTTTTGAGGTACTAGGATCTGCTGTACCTTCTGCCCCTGTACTGGTGCAACCCGGTACAAGAGATTCTTCTTCATTATGAATTAGGGTCCTGGTCCCTAGGTTTTCCCTTCCACGGGGACCCCACCTATTTCAGTCACCTCCTTCCTAATGTTGTCGTACCTTGGGTCTTCAGCCTGGTCCCGTCCAAAATTTCCTTTCCTGGAGCTAATCTGCCCAAGATCTAGGGGCCCAATCTCTGTTGCCTCTACTGGTTCAGAAGTGTTAGAGTGGGGGTCAGACTCAGGTGCTTCTCCCTCCTGGGTGGCCTCCTTTCCAGCTGCTCAGGTCCGCCTACCTACGAGAGCGACCCTCTGGCTTTGAGTCAGTATTCCGGTTCCCAAGGCCTTAGCTGCTCTCCTTTCCCTTTTTGACTTTCTACCCTGTCTGGAAACGGAAAATAAATCTGGGGATATTTCAGAGAAGACTGGGGGTTGACAGTCTACTGTGGATGCCTCACTAACTTCAGGGTTCCCCTTTTCCTCCAATCCTCTTACTGAGAGTAAGTTTCCAAACCCTGGGAAGTCCCTCCCTATGAGCACCGGGTATGGGAGTTTAGGGACTACACCTGCTGCTACCTCAGTAGTGTTCCCCTGAATCTCGAGTTTTACTGGGATGGTGGGGTAATAATCAACTGTCCCATGGACGCATGTTATCCCTGTATGCTTAGCCCACAGCAGCTGACTACACTTGACGAGCTTCCCCGAGACAAGCGTGATAGCACTCCCCAAATCAACCAGTGCCGCGGTCTCTACCCCATTTAGTTTCACTGGTCTGGTGTACATATGTGGGGTTAGTGAGACCCCCACAAGGTGGATTAGGGAGCATGGGTCTGCCCAGTTCCCCAGGTTACACGGCATCAACTCCTCAGCATTGGGACACTGTGCAGCTATATGTCCCCACTCCCCACAGGCATAACATCTGTATGGAGCCCAAGGCATTCCCCGGTCTCTTGGTTTGAGCAATCTAACATCATGATCCTCTTCTCCCTCCATGCTTCAACTCTTTGTGGCCTCTGGTGGGTCTTCAGCACCTCTCTTTTTCCACCTGGGCCCTCCTGGTGGCCCAGTCACCCGAGCTCTAGGGTTTGGTGCTGCTAGATTAACCCGGGGTGCCTCTTCCTTAACTGGTCGGGTCAGCTCCCTTGCCATCCTTCACCTCTCTACCGGTGCAACAACCTCATCATAGGTGGAGGGTTCGTTCTGGCTTACCCAGGCACGAAGGACTGGTGGTAGTCTCCTCATGTATCGGTCGATGACCAGAACCTCTAGTATCTCTTCCGGACTCTGGGACTCCATTCGCAACCACTTTCGTGTGAGATGGATGAGGTCATACAATTGGGACCGCGGAGTTTTGTTTTCCTGGTACTTCCAACTTGTGATATTGTTGGGCTCGCACTGCGGTCGTTACCCCAGATCTGGCCAGGATCTCTGCTTTCAGCTGGGGGTAGTCTGCTGCAGCCTCTTCAGGCAGATCATAGTAAGCCTTCTGGGCCTCCCCACACAGGAATGGGGCAAGGATGCCAGACCACTGATCTTGAGGCTAGGCCTCCCATAGGGCTGTCCTCTCAAAGGCCAGAAGGTATGCCTCTGCATCATCCTCCCGCGTCATTTTCTGCAGCTAATGGCTGGCCTGTATGATCTGCGTCCCATCATGGCCGCGGTTCAGCTCTGTAAGGGTCTTTACCTGGTTTACCAGTTCCCGCAACATAACCCGGTCTTGAGAAGCCTGGTCCATCAGCAGGTGATTAGTCTCTTGCTGCAGCCGCACTGCCTCCTGTTGGGCAGCTGCCTGGACACGGGTAGCCTCCTGCTGGGCTGCCGGAGCTTATATCAATGCCTATACTAAGTCATCCATTGTGGTGGAAAAGAAAAAACGCTCTATCTTTTTTTTTAAATCACTTTCCTTCTTCTGCCGTGCTGCGCACATCAAATCCCACGCTTGACACCAGTTGTGACAAAGTTCCTCCTCTACCTTGATGGGTCCTTCGCTTATTGGCAGATTTGCTCACCTCAGTGATCTTCCCCACAGTCTGGATCAACTCCTCCTGTGTCTTATCAGGAGTTGAGAGGTTTGGGGGGAACCCAGGCCCGCTCTCTACTCTGGGTTCCAGCCCAGGGCCCTGTGGATTGCTGCTGTCTATAGTGCCTCTTGTAACAGCTGCATGACAGCTACAACTCTTCGGGCTACTTCCCCATGGCCTCCTCCAAACTCCTTTTTTATCCTCACCACAGGACCTTCCTCCTGGTGTCTAATAACACTTGTATTCCTTAGTCCTCCAGCAGCACAGCCTCTCACTCTCAGCTCCTTGCACCTCTTGCTCCCAGCTCCTCACACACACTTCCTCTCCTCTGGCTCCTCCTCACCTGACTGGAGTGAGCTCCTTTTTAAACCCAGGTGCCCTGATTAGCCTGCCTTGATTGGCTGCAGGTGTTCTAATCAGCCTGTCCGTCTTAATTGGTTCTAGCAGGTTCCTGATTACGCTAGTGCAGCCCCTGCTCTGGTCACTCAGGGAACAGAAAACTACTCAGCCGGTGATCAGTATATTTGCCCTCTACCAGACTCCTGTACCCCACTAGTCTGGGTCTGTCACACTATATTGGACAAATACTAGTAGCACAGCAAGTCCTGAAATGTCAGTGGACTCATCTAGTTGCAATGAATACTCTTGGCAAATTTTTAGTTGGCAAACTAGCTCTTTTTCTATGTCATCGGCAAGATCTTTAATACTGTGTGCAACAGTATTATTTGACAACTGTACAGCATCAAATTTTTTACCAGACTGCTCACTCAACATGCACATTACAATATCTTTTGCACAAGGCTTGATAAGCGTTTCTCCAATAGTGCAAGCGCTATACGGTAACTTACTCAATAAGATGTCTCTGTTGCACTTTTGTTGTCTGTTTTAGCAATTTTAATCATCGAAAGTTTACAATTTCCAAGTGAGTCACGCTTCCTCTTGAAAAAACTTTTATCTTTGTATTCAGCATGCTTGGTTTCCAAATGCCTACGAAGTTTAGCAGGAGTCAATGAATTATTTGCTAGTATTTTGTTGCACATGACGCACTGTGCTTCAGGAACATCTTTATTTCCAACACACGTAAAACCAAAAGACAAATAACTGTCATCATACTTTTGTTTTGGTCTTTTAACACCTGCTTCTCCTTGTTTTTTGATATACTTCAGTGGAAATTCTTTCACCTTGGATAACTCACTAGTACTAACAGATTTTTCGGCAACAAAAGACTGCGATTGTTCATCCTCACTTTGAAGTGTCACAATATTTTGCTTGTTCATTTCGGCCACAGTTGGAGTACCAGAAGAACTTGCTTTTCATTTCAAAGCCACAAATCCATGGTGATTAAGTTTAGTAACAATATTTAGAAATACTGATTTTTGTCAAATTTTGTTTGTCACAAATATTTATATTGTTTCAAGCGAAGCTAGTTTAGTTGTACTTATCGCACACACGTAAAGACCCACAGGTTTGAACGTGTTGAGTGAATATGTTATATTCAACATGGCGTAAAGAGAATGGTGTGTACATACCACTGCAGTTCACGCAGCCTTGAGTGGAAGGGGTACGATGTCACTAACTGAAACGTGCCCGAAAGGGGTAGACGTCAACATGCTTGCGTGCCACGTTCTTTTTACACCATGATATTCAATACGAGATCTATCAATAACCAGAAAAAAGAGTTTTATGTTAAACTATAGTCATTCAAAAAGAGTTGTAAACTACGTTTCAAATATGCCAAATTTAAAATTAAAAAAAAAACATAAAGACCCTTTTTTCTAATTATGATTCTTTCACGGAACCCCTATTCACATCGTTCGGAACCCCAGTGTTCCGCGGAACACAGTTTGGGAAACACTGAACTAGAAGCATGAACTGCCCTCTGATCTACCCCAGGAGTGGTCCTTTCTGCTCAGAGTTGAAGTAGGTGGGTAGGATAAGAAAGCGTGCACAGTTTTCTGTTCTGAAGCTAGAGGATATCAGTCTCCACAGCTGTGTCAAGCCTATCATTTCAGAAGCACTTTAAACATATTCAGAGAAATTCTGTCTGTTCTATTCAACTTACCCAACTCTCCTAACTTGCAATTTACTCTTGCAGGCTGGCGGACAGACAAACGCTGGGCAAGTGAGCCAATCTTTCGGAGGTGTGGGGAGAAACCTGGCAGGTGCTTAGTGGTGGGTTTTGTTTGTGGGGGCTGTCAAATAATGGTTTGTTGTGTATTGTTTGTATTGCAGGAGTGACTAAGCCCCAATCAGGATCAGAGCCCCACAGTGCTAGACACTGTACAAACCCACAAGTGGACACAGTCCATGCCCTGAAGAACTTACGATCTATTAGGAAACCAAACGCAATAAATGGACGTTACAAGAAATAGAAGGGGAGGGCTGGAAGTCAGGAAGGGTAATGCAAATAAGGTCTTGCAATTACATGCAGTAACTACTTATAGCGCAGTGGCTCCAAAATCAGAATTAAACCAACAAACATCAGTCTTCCCTGATAACTGCTGTAAACCTAATCAGCATTAGTTAGCTGACTTCCTAGAGGAGCCACAGTAGCTTTAGAAATTAACTCAGGGAGGACATTCCAAGCATAACGGGCAAGCATGGAAATATCTATGGGAGAAGCAGACAAAGGGTCCATCAAGGCTGTGATCATTAGGGTGACCTAATAAGATATGTGCTGTGAAGTCCTTGACACCACTCCAGTAGTTCAGGTTTAGATTATTGGAATTACCAGTGCCATAATGTGCAGAGCTTGATATTTTGTTTATTTGGGGAAAGGAGAGAAGGTTTAAAGAAAAAAAATCTAATGTATCTGATGTATGAGCAGAGAAGTTATTTCACCTCTGTATTTGGCATTGGTTTGACTGTTGCTGGAATACTATATCCAAAGTTCTGGTGTCCATAATTCAAGAAGGATGTTGATAAATTGGAGACAGTTCAGAGAAGAGACACGAGAATCATTAAAGGATTAGAAAATGTGCCTTGTAGTGATTGATCTTATTGAGTCTATCTATTTAGCTTATCAAAGAGAAGGTTAAGGGGTGACTTGATTTAAAAATTGTCAATGGTGGAGAATCCACCATAACCTTTGGTAAGTTCTTCCAATTGTTAATTACCCTCACTGCTAAGCATTTATGCCTTATTTCCAGTCCGAATTTGTCTATTTCAACTTCCAACCATTGGATCCTGTTAGACCTTTCTCTGCTAGATTGAAGAGTCCATTACCAAATATTTGTTCCCCACGTAGGTGCATACAGACCGTAATCAAGATTGGATGTTTTTCTAAAAGATCTACTCTAGGAATTATTTTGGAGAAGTTCTCTGGCCTGTGTTATACTGGAGGTCAGACTAGTATAACCTGAGTATAAGACTGATCTCAGTGGTTCCTTCTGGCCTTAGAATCTGTGAACCCTGAAGTTTAAGCTTTGCGTTCAGTCCCCAAATCATGCTAACGTGAATCTGCCATCACCTCAGAGCAAGGAATGGATTGGCTTAAAAAAAACCCTCCATGCCAGTGAAATATTTGTGACAGCTTGGGAAACATTCTCCTCTAGAAGTCAGTTCTAGTCCAAGGTACAGCTACAGCAGTGGAGTGAGAAGTCTAGCAGTTGTAGGGTATGTCTACACAGCATTTTGGAGCAAGTCTCCCAGTCTGAGTTGATAGATTCAGGTTAGCGGGGCTTGCGCTAGTGCTCTAAAAATAGCTGTGTAGATGGCACTCTGAAGGTGCAGCTCAGGCTGGAACTCGGGTTCTGAAGTCCATCCCCTTCTATAGACTTCAGAATCCAAGCCACAAAGTGCTGTCTACACAGCCATTTTTAGAGCACTATTCTGAGTCTGTCGACCCAGGCTTGCAGTGTAGATAAAATGCAGTGTAGACATATACACAGAGTCCGTGCATAGAAATGATAGGAGGGAACTCTGGGTTGCACTTCTGCAGGTGGAATCCCAAAGAAGAAAGGTGTTGTTTGGGGGTGTTTCTTCCCTTGCCCACCTCTCCACTTCCCCCATTATCAATTCAAACTAGCCACACAGCCAGTAGTTTCTGTGGCAGAAGACCAGCATATCAACTTGTCTTTTTCCCATGCCAGACAGACTGATGGGCAGCCACAGGAAGCCCTGATAGAGAGTTCTGCTGAAGACATACTAGCAAGGGACTGGTGGGTGTGGAGAAGGGCACCAGTTTTTCCAAGAAGGACCTTCCTACAAATGCTCAAAGATTCGACGGTTGGAATTTGCGCTCAAGGGTGCGGTCCTCTGCTGGGATTATAATCTGGCTCCTTTGCGATTTGTTTTTATAGATTGTTTAAGCCGTCTTGGGAAGACCCCTCTCTTTATCTCAGCTCTGGGGAAGGATGAACATTCAGAGTCCATCTTGCGTTACTGTCATCACATGGTAGGTCATGCAATGACAGTTCCCCAGAGGAAGACAGATGATAATTGAACTTCTTTGGTGTACAGAAACCCCAGAGTTGCATGTGTATAATCCCCTACCCTCATCCAAATGTACACAGCTCTCTAACCTGTGTCATCATTCTCCTGAATGCAGGCAGAACTAATCTACCTGGGATAATAGCTTAGCGGTACTTGCTTGCATTAGAACATTGGACCAAAACTGCCAGGACTGGGAGGGAACTAGCTGGCTTTCTTCAACCCACTAACTGTATTGTGCATCACTGGGATGTGTCTGGCTCATCATCCATATAAATACCAGAAGTCAGAGATCCCCTTCCTTCCTCAGGCAGAGCATCAGAAAGAGGTGGGAGCAGGGCTCTACCAAACTCTATTGGAGAGATCTGTCACTTCCTTTGCTAAATAATGTATAAGGCACCTATCTCCATGGAGCCTGGGTGCCTTACACCCATGAAAAACAAACCACCAACCAGTACTGTCCACGTTGGGTATTATGGGATTCCTCACTGATGTTGCTCAGCTCAAGATAGGGAGGATGTGAAACCGAGAACAGATAGGTGGGCTGCCACGAAGCTGTCTGCTGGGGAAAGAGAAACCTGAAGTCAGCTGAGTGTGGCAGAGATGGGAAATTTACTCCATTTATGACTTTTCCTCCTGTTTTAGGACATGGCAGGAGTCCTTCAGCTTGCAGGGCACAGTACAGCTACCTACTGTGCAGTGATTACAGGCAGCGGGGAGCTCAGCCTTGGCTTGGGAGACATGGACATCCACCAGCAGATAACAGAGCAATACGTAAGGACGCCCTCTGACCTATACTCCTTCATTCACGAGGAGGAGGCTGGATGTGTGACAGCAGCAAGCATCTAGTGCAAGGGTGCGAGATAATGTGTGTGTGGGTGGAGGATGTCTAGATAACATCATTATACATTGCAAGTGGCAGCATACTGAAAGCAGCATCAACTGTGGAACCCTAAGGGTAGCCTCAAACTTGGCTCAGTGAAATGGCACTGCAGCAAGCTGCTGGCCAGCCAAAGCTACTTATTTCCAGCTAGCCAGATGGAAACAGAAAACACTCTTTTCCCAACTGAGGGTCATCAATGCTGCCCTAGCCACAATGTCTATGCCACAGACGTCTCGAAAACTAATTCAAGGCAGCCTATTTCTCTAGGCCCCTTTGAGCCCCCAGTAACTTCATGCCCACGAGCCTGGAGATGGTGTTTCTCCTTTGGAAACCAAAATAAGTAGCATGGATAGATCCCCCAAAGCCCATTTTCCTGTCCTATCACCTTCTCTGTACTCCCCCGTCCTCTGTTTCTACATGCTGAGCTATTTAAACACAGCTAAACAGATTCTGCTTCTCAGCCTGGTGGTTAGGGAAGGTTTCAGGACACTAATGGAAGTGATGTTGATTCAAACAAACCCCCACAGCCGTACCTGCTTCCCCCACTAATTCCACTATTGACAAAACAAGAGCCTGTACTTAACAACTGATGGTGATTTGGAAGGCAAGTGTAATTTACTTATCAGCAGGACCCCCAGGAGGTTCAGAATTCCTGGGGCGGGGGGGGGGGGGAAGGAAAGTGGTCATTGCTCCCACTTCCATCTCCACCCTTCCCCTCCCTACGCCTTTCCATCAGACAGGAAAACAAAACCTTTATATGATGGGTTAATCCTCATGAGCTTTGCAAAATAACCAATGGAAACTCTGAACCTAGCTACTGATGAAAGCTGCATTGTGGTGATGTTTACGTCAAGGAAATTTAGCAGAGACATATGTGAGAGAGAGACTACTGGAGCAGGGACGAAGTCTATGGCAGCCATTTGTGCAATGTGTTGTCACGCCAGCCAGAAAGAGCCACAGCAGGGCTGGGACACACATTCCCGCAGTGTCTCTGAATTCTGTACGTCTGCCTCAGGTATGCCAGGGTTGTGGGAGATGGCTTCCTGTGATAGGAAGCGTTTGCTAAAATGTTGTACCTTAATATTTTGATTTCCTGAATGGATGTTTAAAGGCCAGTTAACAATAAAAAGTAACAAGAAATGCTGGGCTGCTTACTTAAGTGATCAGTCCCTCTGCTCTCTGCTGCCATTCACCCCCGAGGGGGTCAAGATCTGGAAGTACCGTAGAGACAGTATCTTCAGCCCCTGGGAGAGGGAAATCTTGATCTCACACCTGTGACCCCTTTGGGTAATTAGGGAGCAGCAGAGATGATGCATGCTGAAGAGAATCTCAATTCCGTTCTCACTGGAGGGAAAGATTGCACTGAGGTGAGGCCTCAGACCTGAGAGATAAAGGCAGAGGGGAAATATGATTCCCTGAATGGATGTTTAAAGGCCAGTTAACAATAAAAAATTGGGGGCATCTGAAGGCTTGCAAATGGAGTAATAGACACAAACACAGAGAGAAGGGGAATGATTTGAAGACCCAGGAATATAGAGAGTTAAGTAAGAATATGGGAGTCTGAAGGCCTTTGAGTGGAATATGTTCAGTGCAACACACAGAGGAGCTCAAAGGCTTAAGACAGTGCTTAAAATTAGACTCCGGTGTCCATATTTATGCTCCTAAAAAGTGGTCTGATTTTCCAAGGTAATGAGCACCTAGAGGTTCCCATTAGCTAAATATGGCATTTGGAGCCTAACTTTAAGCACCCCACTTCTGAAAGTCTTGGCTAGAAAGTTGGTCTGGTTTTGGTGGTTTCTTCTTGGCCTTCATAGTGTGCAGGCAATTTCTAGCTAGCTCTTCTCCCCAAATGGGTTGAATGCGAACCTCTTTTCCTTCTGAATTTCAGCATAGGCTTCATATGCAGGTAATGCATTTGGTAGGATTTCTTGGGTGGCAGGTACTCATTATGATAAAGGAATTTGGTGCTAGACTGATGGCTCTGTTACCATTATATGTTGGGATGTCCTCTCCTAACTCAAATCAGTCTTTTGTCACCTTTGTACTCATATCTTCTATTTATACCTTCACAAGGTTTCAGAGAGATGAGGAAAATATGTTGGGCTGAATTCAGACCTGGTGCATTTGTTTATATCAAATCTGAATGTGGCCTGTTATTTCTATTGTTTTGGTTTAGAACAGTTGTTTGAAAAGGGCCAGATCTCAAAAGATATTTAGGTGTCTAGCTGCCATTGAAATAAAATATTTTCAAGGGTCTGAATAAACTGCCCTCTCTAATCATTCTGGCTTGACCATGGGACATGTTGTAAATTTTAATGGCTCCTCTCCAAGATGGTCCTGCAATTTAGTGTTGATATTGCAATGGACTAACACATGGGGATCTGAGAATGAGATTTGGTCCCTTGCTCTCTGGTCTAGCTGAGATTGGGAGCTCTGTAGAGGCACCCTACTGGAAATCCAAGAGGAGGAAGCATCTTATTTTGCTCACTAGAGACCTTCAGTTGATATAGGAGCAGCAGTAAAGATCTTAAGTGGGAGCCACCAGCAACCTTCCTCTGTGAGGACAGGCTGGTCTGGTACAAGGCTTGATCCTGGAGGATGGGAAATAGAAGTTAAAAAATTGAGAACCTGTAAGACCCGCTTTCTCTAGGAAAATGCTCTTCTTGGTTCACGTCAAGCCTGTGTCTAATAGTTTCCACAAAAATTGATATTGCAAATACATCCTAGTCACCTGAGTCAATCAGCAAGATGTGCTAGGTTGGCATATTTCATTCTTGTCCAGTTGAGTCAAGCTGGATCAAGCTGCCCCTGTTCTGTGTTCTGCATTTTCACTAGGTGTCCAGGTTCAAGGAGAGTCTGTGCTTGGCCCCACTGGTATGTATTGATGGGAACGTGCCAGTTGCCACCATTCAGTACGTCTGTGAAATTGCTACAGAGCACCAGATACCCGGTAAGGAGAACTCACTGCAAGCCGACCCCTTGGGGCATAATCCTGCGTGTTCTGAAACATGGCCCACAAGGTGCTGAGCATCCTCTGCTCCTGCTGACTTCAGTGAGAGACTGAGAGTTGAAGGCACCAACGCTATCTTGCATCTCAAGTTATTCCCCTCTTTCCCCATGTTTTTTTAAAAACATATTTCACATATTCTTAGTTTTTCTTATTCTGCAACTATGTCAGATTTCTATCAGGGTAACATCTACGACTCCTAGCACTGACAGAAAACCAGCAAAAGTTAAAGGTGAACTGAAATGCTAAGCTGAAAGCTGAGGCAGGCACAGACTTGTACGCTATATGCCTCCCATGGTTTGTGGCATTCAGCAAAGCAATACATTTTAACTTATCTGTTTTTAAAAATGATTCTGGCCCCCCACCCCCACTCCCTGTGAAAATCTTGGTTTGCTGAAGACTCTTCACAACCCATCTTAAGACTTCAGAATTGTTCCCCCACCTTCTTCAGAAGTAAGCTCTGTAGGGGGAGACAGTTCTCTAGACTCAGCCAGTGAGCAGCGACTACAAAGATAGCTCCTGCTGGCTGGCTGGCTCACTGGCCTGTCTATCGAACTAAATGCCCATTCCTGACTGTGCCTCTCATCGCATCACCCCAGAGCCAGAAGCAGTTTAATCATTACTGTTGCAGTAGAAAGGGAGCTTGAAGATAGCCTATCCTTTCCGAGCTATAATAAAGGTAGATACCAAACATTGTAAAAATCACAGTGAGCATTCCAAATAGCTGTCTGTCCTGAAGCAGAGCGATTGTTACACCAGCTAACCAACTACAATGTTTTTTTGAAGTGTGCTATGAGCCAACAGATGAGAACAAGGCTTCTAAGCCATTCCTTTCAGACAGCTGGAAAGCGCTGACCTACATCTCCCCGAATCTGCGAGAACTAAGGGCAATAAATCGGACCCTCGGGCACCCTGTGCCAGCAGGTACAGTATAGTGAAGTGGTAATGAGAGACAAATACTTTCAGATTAACCTAGACACTGCATCAGGAGCTGGGTTTTCCCCACCCCTGCCGCCATTTCAGACTAAGTGCTCCCACTCACCACAAGTCCCTCACTGTGCTGAATCAGTACTTCTAGAAGCAGCAGAGCTGTTTGTCTTAGTACTGCCTCCAGAAGAGTTAACGTTGGTTACCAAAACAGCTAGAGCAGCTGGAGATTTTACAAAGCCGACGAATCAGGGAAGGCCAGCTTTGGGCAGGGGAGTGATGAACTAGCGTAGAAGCTGCAGTTCACTGAAGCAGAGGAGCTGGTGACCACTGTGTGTGTTTTGAAAGAACATGGATTTTCCAGGGTTAGTACACAGACTTGTATTTTAATTAATTTCTGTTTTAGTCCCTTTTTGGTTTCTGTGTGTGTTAAAACAAATACACTGAACATAAAGACCCTGGTTAACTAATGAGGCTCCTAGACCACCTCACAAAATCTCAACAAGTTCTAAAACTTGATTCAGATAAGGCAAAAAACTAGTCCAGCAGAGGGTGCTGCAGGTTTGGGGTTGCTACATACAGGGCTGGCTCCAGGGTTTTTGCCGCCCGACGCAGCAAGAAAAAAAAAAGCCGTGATCGCGATCTGCGGCACTACCGCCGCCGCTTCAGTCTTTGGCAGCAATTTGGTGGCTGGTCCTTCACTCTGAGAGGGACTGAGGGACCCGCCGCCGAATTGCTGCCGAAGAGCTGGACGTGCTGCCCCTAGCACCTGCTTGCTGGGCTGGTGCCTGGAGCTGGCCCTGGCTACATATCCTAGAGTCTGAGTCACTGTTTTTGTCATGCACGCTATAAGCCCAACCAAGCAAAGAGGATCACTAGTTTATTTCAGATGCCGTGAAGCATCACAGTATGATGGTATTTGTCTTCAGACTGTGATGCTGTCTCTATAGGAGATGAAACATTGCCCTATGCTGACACCAACGCAATGACATTAAGATACCGACAACATGACAGTTATTTTGTGCCCCTGTGCACACGCACACATGTAAACTCATTAGAGGCGGTACCCTCATTTCAGAATGGAGGTGCACTGGAGGGGCTACGTAGAAGCCCAGGATTGGAATAGCAGGTAGGGGGAGGATTGCAGGTCAGGAGTGAGAAGCACATGGCAGAGCTGTGAGTAGGAATTTTGCACAGTATGTCAGCTCTGAGGCTGCCTCTGATCCATGCTGTCAGCATTTTCCATGAGCATTGTAAACTCCAGGCTAGACTTTGAAAACCACTCACAAATAGGCCAACATCCCATGACATGGAAAGCTCAAGTCAGTAGTTTTGAGGTCTGAAGTGATGTTGCAGCTTTTCTTCCACTGCTATCTAAAGAGCTGCCATCCAGGCTGGAGGATGTTGTTAGGACTGCGATGACCCTAACCCACCCTTTGCTGACACAACTGCATTGTGTGGTGGTGACACTCGGCATGCATGGAGTCCTCTTGTGCGGCAGAAGAGTGGAAGGGAGTGTCTCGCTGTGCCCTGGAACTCGCAAACAGGTAGGGGGCTCAAGAAGACCAACTGAGTGGCAAGGAGTTCTCATTCCCTTGTGTCTGGGAGCACCGGCATAGTAGTGACTCTATACTATACAGATTTCACAGGGGAGACCAGCGTTCTCAAACTGGGGGTCTTGTTCAAAGGGGAGCTGCAGGGGGTCGCAAGGTTATTTTAGCTGTGGTCATAGCATTGCCACCCTTACTTCTGCACTGCCTTCAGAGGTGGGTGGCTGGAAAGTACTGGCTGTTGGCCAAGCGCCCAGCTCTGAAGGCAGTGCCCTGCCAGCAGCAGTGCAGAAGTAAGGGTAGCAGTACCGCAACCCACCCTACAATAACCTTGTGACCCCCCTCCCCCTCAGCTCCTTGATCCCTACAATTACAACATTGTGAAATTTCAGATTTAAGTAGCTGAAATCATGAAACTTACAATTTTTTAAAATCTTATGACCATGAAATTGACCATAAATTTGGTAGGGCCCTAACTATAAAGGATCAAGGAGAATCTGAAAGAGGAAGGAGACTCGGTGAGTGAAAGCGGTCTTAGAGCACAAACTGAGTCAGTCAGGAAAAGGGCAGGTGAGAGCTTCCACACACCAGGGGGATGGTGCATGGTCCTGGAAGGAAGCTGTAGTTGGTTTTTGGGAAAAGGCTAAAGACAGGAGAGCAGCAAGAAGGGTTTGGTGGCTGGCACGTGTCCCTAAGCCAGAGGACCAAGGCTGGAGGCCAGAAAGCAGCAGTGGGAGTTGCCTGCTGACATCTAAGTTGCAGCCCAGGGCTGGAGAGGGCTGAAGATGGAAATAGCAGCAGGGCTTACCCCCTTCCACACGGAAGAGCTGGCCTCAGGGAAGCAGCAAGAGGGCCAGGGGGAGTGAGGGATGCTCCCCTGGCAAGGCTCTGGGGGTTCCTGCCGGGGAGAGTAGGGCTTACCCTTAAGGGCTGGGGTGGCTGTCTTGGCAGAAGGACAGCAGAGGACTGACAAGAAGCCTAGGTGTGATGGAAAATTCTGGAGTGTAGTATTTGGGGTGTCATGTCGTTGGATTTTTAAAGACTCTATATACTGGGATGTGAGAAATGGACTATGTTTGGTACTTTTGTTTTGGATTATTTAAAATATGTTTTTGGTAATAAACCACATCAAAGGACTGGAGGGTAAGCTTGCAAGGAGTTACTGGGGATTCTGAAAGGGAAACTGAGGCAGGTGCCTCAGTCATGCTGTAGCTTGACATAGGAGGGCGCTCCAGGAAGGGCCATCCTATCATACAGTGATTCATATCTGTGGAGTGATCACAGAAAGTAATCATTTAAAATGTGCTTTCCCTTCAGTAATTAAAGAATGCAAGTTTAAAACACACTCTCCATGGACCTACATGCTAGTAAAACTCAGTTGCACAAATCGTGGTGGAAAGCGAACCCGAAAAGGGTGCAAACAGGGGCAAAGTGAATGTGATTCAAAATGTAAAGAAATATTATTTGGACTCTAAGTATTGAGGCAGTTGTGGACAAGATCAGCCAGGTCGAAATATTGCTTCTAGACTTCAGTGAGTTGCCAGTAATGTCACTCCTCCTCTCCCTCTCTATAGAATGCTGCAGGCGAGCTCTGTGCCACCCACTACCCAGCAATCCCCATCTCCAGGGAAGAGATAGTGAATGTCTCAGGAGCGGGTGACAGGTATATTACTAATTACTCAGAGAAAAGATGCAGTTATGGGATTCCTTTATTTTCTGCAGCTGAATTCCAATCTGGAATTTTTAATACTACCATGAAGACTGATTTCACTCTGATACTTGGGAATAAAACACTAAATCCACCCAATAAGGAGTAAGGAACATAAATCCCCACAACATGTACTAAGAATTTGCCTATAACAGCTTAATGTCTATTGAAGCCAGTCTGGCCACTTATCCTCCTTTTCCCAGAACTGGCTTGAACATATGCTACAGCATCCTAGGTCCCAACAGTACAGCTACAAGTTCTGAATTACTCTGGGCGGGGCTGCCAAACTTCTTGAAGTTTATTGGCTACTGAAGTACCATGGCAGTAGTCAAAATAAAGTAAACGACCTTAAGACAAAGCTGAATTCGTTTCTCTCCAATGGAAGTGAGACTTAACCTTCGTTGTAAGGGTTTGCTAAAAGTGGGACCCACCAAAGCCAGGAAGTGCCTTAAAGGCAGTTGCCGCAGTACAAGTTCAGTTCATCAAGTCCAGTTTTCTGCCTGTGGGAGTAGCTGGTACCTTATGCTTAGAGTTCTCACCAAACCTTACCTAATCATTGATGCAATGCCGTACATTGGGGTTGGAGGGGACAGGCATTACTTACTGACCTCATAGTGATCAACTTACATCTTTATTATCCTCGTCTTGTATAACTACATGTGATACAGTCATAATTATCCAGACCTTTTTTCATAAACTGCAACGACTGATAGTTTACTGCAGTGAACTGTCTAGGAAGTCTGTCTGAGGCAGATTTTTCCACATTTATTTGCCACTAATTTAAAGGAGTGATTAGCCTCCTGCTTTCTCATGCTGGAGGACAGCATAAAAAGGGACTGGTTAGTTTCATGGGAACCTTAGTAATTCTGAGTACTTCAGTCAACTCTCCTCGATTTTCTCCTTTCCAGACTAAATAATCACAGTGTTTCTGATCACTCCTCATATCATCCTGCCATATCTCTATCCCTCTGCATTGCATTTCGCTAGACTTTTTCAATCTCAGCCACATCTTGAAGGTGGAGTGGCCACAACTGGGCACGATACGTTGAACAATGACCTAACCTCCTCTGGAATAATTGTTATAAGTGGCCTAATATCTTATCATTTGCTCTCTTAAAATTTACCTAAGCTTCCTATTTGCTTTAAGCTGCTCCCCTGCCAGACATTGTCCATGATATGTCTGATGACGCCTAGCTTTTTCTTCCTAGAGGACCCTGAAAGTTCAGGCCCATTAGTATCTGTATTACTGTAGTCCTATTAGTTAAATTGGTCTGCTCTCATGAAGCTCAATTTCTCTGAGTCCATTTGACATTTCTCAAAATCTTCTAGTTTCTATGGTAATTTCCTTCTCCTGCTGTCTAATGGGTGTTGCTTTGCTCTGCAGAAATCCTCTGTTCCATACAGTGCTGAGTGCAAGAACAGACTCCTTGTTGCCAGGCCTTTAAGACCAATGCTCACACAGGTTACATGTGCTGAGAAACCAAAGCTGTATAAACCCCCAGCGTACAGGGTGGAGGTGAGCAGTTTCAAGGGACTGAACAATGGAATCTAACCAGAAGTAGCCAACACATTCATGTCTCAGTTAGTTTCACCTTTTAAATTCTGTGCTGGGATCCAGCAAGGTTCACTGTGCTGTAGTTAATGGTGCCAAAGCTCTGACTTGGGGAAGGTGCTCAGAGCTACTCCAGTCTTAGTCTCTCCCAGCAGGAGGCACTGGAGGGAATGGTGTAGTTAGGGGCACTGGCTCAAGAGGAACGTGCAGGTCATTTGTATCGTAAGGTTCTCTTGGAATCCCTGCCCAGATGGCTGGGTCCGTTGTCAGTCTGTGGAAACTGTTTGCTCCCTGCACCCTGGTTGCTGTGACAACATAACAGTGCGTGCATGTACACAGCACTGCAGAGGAATAATCCCCCCCAAATATTTATTCCAAGTCTCAGGAGCTGTTGAGAGATTGAAAGGTCATCACAAACCACAAAGTTCTGTGCTTTTTGTTAAACAGAAACTGAGGTAATTCATCTAAGTAAGAAATGGAAGTTTTTCCTTCCCATCCCCTAGGATGTAGTGAGAAGCACCTGGAAGCTCTTAGCAGTAGTCGCTCTCCAGAGTGGAAGGCCATGCTGGTACTGAGTGTAAATCTCTACTGGCCCATAACTACCTTTGTCCTGTGCAGGCAAGCACTCTAAGTGCAGCTCTCCAGACCCGATGAGGCTCTAGCGCTACATGCCACCTGCACCTGCTGTTGCCTTTACTAGGCAGATGAGGCCTGCAGAGACCTTAGATGAACCACTGGCTGAAAGCTGACAGACTACTTTATCTGTAGAGGACTCCCTTCCCCCAGCCAACATGGGAGCTCTGTTTTAGAGCCCTAAGCCCTTCCCCTGATATTAGTACTATCTCCTCCATTCTCCTAGGACTTCCCATTCATCTTCCCCACTCTCCATCTCCTTCACATCACCACCCTTTTTCTCCTCTTATGATTTCCATCACCTTCTCTCTTCCTCATCTTTCCTTTTCCCCTTCTTCCTCTTCTGCCTCGTCTTCACTGCTGTTTCCTCTGTCTCAGTAGTTATTTATTTAGATATGTACAACTGCTAGAAAGAGGCTTCTATCCACATACCCAGATGCCCTTGATAGAACTTGAATACATCGCACAGAATGCCCCACATGCAGCAGCAGAAGTCAATAGAACCAGCCACCAGCAAGTCAGCAGCTTAGAAGCTCATACTCCCATCCCCCATTGTCCAACTCCAACAATTCCTTACCTTTACCCTAACTATTCCCTACCCCTATTGTTAAATGCCTATGGGGGAAAAGATCTTGCATGGTCTCTTGCAACATGTGGTAACTCCTTACACTAAGCAGTCTGTTCCACCTTGTACTTAGCTGTGATGCTGGGAGTACCTTTCCCAGATCTGAAGAAGAGCTCTATGTAACTCCAAAGCTTGTCTCTCTCACAAACCAAGGTTGGTCCAATAAAAGATATTACCTCACCCACCTTGTCTCAGAAAATTAAAAACCAATTTCACAGACATCTCAGAGGCAGTGCACTCTGCCCTAGGAGACTGGGAGAAGCCAGTTGTGCACATGACAAAGGAAGGAATTTCTCCTGTTAACTCCTCTGTTATGGTAAGAAACATCACTCAGAGTCTCTAATGGAAGTTCTGTCTCTCTTTTTCACATCCCAATGGTACTTAAATTAAAGCACTGAGGCTCAATAGTGAGCTACATATCAGGGGTGCTGGAATAATTTGTATATTGGGGGTGCTGAGAGACACTGAACCAAACTGTAAACCCTGTACATGATGGAAACCACTTCAAGCCAGGGGGTGCATTAGCACCCCCAGTTCTGGCACCTGTGCTACGTATTTTGAGCTCTAATGGTCATGACTGCACTGAGTAGCCATGCAGCACGGACTAACCTCCCAAATAGGGGTGCCAATTTTGGTTGGACCTATTCCTGGAGGTTTCATCTCATAATATAATCTTTAATTAAAGGTTACTCTTTAATTTCTGGAGACTCCAGGACAATCCTGGAAGGTTGGCATCTCTATTTCCAAAGCCAGTGGCATGCTGGGACAGTATAAAATGAGGGGACACTCACTGTTTTAAAGTCTTGTCATGAACCTAAGAAGGAACATCTCCAGGACATGATACCCTTCTCCATTAAAAGGATAATGTCTGTGGGACACGACAAGAGAGGGGACTTTCAGTCTTCCTTACAGATACCCAAACCCCTTGTTAGACCCTCATCTCCCCCATCCCAGTTTCTGTTGCCTGTAAGTTGATTTGCTGTAGGAACCCTTGGCTCTTAGCTTTGTTTTGTGAGTAGAGACACTTTAGTCTCTCTCTGAGATGGCAAGTTCTGCAGAATCAAAACCATGCCTCAGTGTCCAAAACTGCCTTTTCTTTCTCTTTCCAGTTTAATGGCAGGGATAATCGCTGGGCTACTTGCTGGGCATGACACAGATACCTGCGTCCGGATGGGCCTGCTCGCTGCCTGCCTCTCCCTCCGTTCATACGAGCCCATCTCCCAGGAGATCAGTTCTGTCAGCGTGAACCTGGAACAGGTCAGGGCTAGGAGCTGGCCAGAGGTGAAGATGTGGAAGATGAATTAGAGCTTGTGCTCTAGAGCTCTAGCAGATGTTACCTCGCCATTCCAACCACACCTGAAGCGCAACATGACTTCATATTTCTACCCCCCACTGTCAGTCCCCCAATGCAACACAGCCAATATCTGGTACTGCATCTCCCAGAAAGCAAAAAATCAGGGTGCTTAAACAGCTTGGGTTGCACCTTCCTGAAAAAGCTTGTATTTCTTCCTCCCATATTTGTAGCGTAGTCAGCTGTTCCTCCAGCCCAGAGAGTTGAACCAAACTCCTTTGAACCGCCCTGCTCAGCCACCACTTCGGCAAAACAATGGATAGCTCAGACAATATGCTTATTATATATGCGCTGGCCAAACAGCAGCCCACTGGCACACAGTTCTAGACCATGGCCCCATGATCAAAGTAGAGCATTGTACGCTGGGACTTAAATATCTAGAAACTTCTATAGCCCCTCTGCAATGTCCAAGTGCTTCCAAAACACATATGAACATAACCTCACATCTCCTCACTGAGGTGGGAAAGCACCGTTCTTGTATTACAAATGGGGGATGGAGGCACAGAGATTAAGTGACTTCCCCAAGGCCTCAGTGAGTCTATAGCACAGCTGGGAACGGAACCAAGATTTACCAGTTCCCAGCCCAGTGCTTAACCACAAGACCATCCTTCTACCTATGGCTTTTCTGGCATCCAACTTTTTATTACTGAGGGCAGTAACAATTTGCACCATTAATACAAATTAGATACAGTCCTTCAGCTTCTGGCAAGTTGCTAATCCTCTGACCACTGAGAGAACAAACCTATGAGAAGTAGCTTTATTCCATCTGGCACTGGGGAGCTCTTAGGGTCACATCTCCCCCCCTTATAAAGCTGCAGGAGGGTTAGCCACTGGCTCACCTGGAGGCAACAAGTCAGACCCCCTTTCCTGGATGAGACTTCTGCCACCATATTCTGTTCCCTTCATTTGGAAAAAAGTTCTGTTTTGTCTCCTTTGTCTGTTCAGTCTCCAAGACATAGTATCAGACAGAGGCTCTATAATCTCACTTAGAGTGCTGTTACAAACATTTCACAGTGACATTAATGACCAGTGTGTTAGTAGATTTCCAACAGTATATTACATGTCACCTTTTATATAAATATAACTGGTGTGAGAGGTGTATGAGGTTGTCAGGCCTGACAAGAGTCACCGAGACACAGTAGTGAACTACCGCTGGGCCGCTGTGTCACAGGAGCCTAAATACCTCAGAGGACCTGGGGCTAGATATCACCTCAAACCATTTTCAGGTCACAAGTGACAATGAAGGTGATGATTTTAAGACCAAATCCTAGCTCACCTCACAAGAGCCACTATGCAAGTCCATGTGTTTTCAGTTCCAAATGCTCAGAAGACATCCATGGGGTTTTACAAGTTAGATGGAAGTATATGGTTAGTGAAACATCCTGTTATGTGTCAGCCTGAACTTGCTGGCAGTGCTTAAAGTAGTCTTAAAAAAGTGGGAGGTTTCACGTAAGCTGGGAGCAGCAGCTGTGGTAAGACAGTGCTTAAAGTGTGTGTGTGTGTGTGTGTGTGTGTGTATGTGATCCAGCTCAATTTTTCCCTCACTGGGTCTCTAATTTCCAACCTTACAACTTTAAGCACTGCTCCTTGGGGTTATTCAATTTTCAGCTTCAGAGTTAAGTGGACTGGTGGTTGTCTGTGCAATTAAACCTCCTGCACTGGTGCCCTTATTGATAGAGAGCCATTGTGGGGTGTATGTGTGTAGCATTAGCCCTCCAGTATTACAGTGGCCCAACCTTCCTCCTCTTCAAAATCAGCGGGTGGTGTTAGCAATTCATTGGCTAAATTCAGCAGCAAGGCCAGCTAAGGTAGAGGAATAACTTTTTTCTCACCTCTGAGCACTGGAAGTTGCGCTTTGCACCACAGGAAAAAAAGCAGGAATCTTCTCTGCCTGTTATACAGTCTCTGGGGTATTAATTTTTCACTAAGACTATGTCTACACTATGAGCTGGGGGTGTGATTCCCTACTTGTGTACACATACTTGCACGAGCTCCCATCGAGCTAACATCTTTCCCCACCACCTTTGTGTACTCAGGGGGCAACCTCAGCCTAACCAGAGTGGGCGGACCAAGGGTCTTTCCATTGGAACCAGTGAAAGAAACAGGCACTCCCAATATCCCAGTGGTGAAAGTGCATAATTAGTCATCTAAGGTATTTAAAAATGTATGGTTGTAAAAGATGCCTTTGAGACCAAATTAGCCCCTTCCTCTCATGCACCTCCCTGCACCTGATGTGCACAGTTTGCCTGCAGATATATTTATTTATCTCAAATCTGCCTGCAAATAATTTAGCCAAAATATTCCATGATCACAACTGGGAAAGAGTACACTAGACGTGCACAGATACCTTTGGAAAGAGGGCAGGGGGTGTTGCTAGTGGGAGGGCTGTGAGAGAGTTTGGGGGAGGGGGAGTTTCCCAGCAGTAGCAGCCAGGTTTGCAGGTATAAGATGAAAGCTAGAATTTCAGTGTCATTGACACCCAGAAAGAGGGGTGGGGTGGAGGGAGAGCTCTGCTTTATAAAAGGGTTTCAGCTGCCCAAACTGAGGAATAGGCAGCTCTGATCCTCCCTACAAGCACCTGGGCTGGGCACAGGAACACACAGTAGCTGGGAAGAAGCCAGAGCCCAAGGATGAAGGTTTATGCAGTGACCACTATTGCTGTCCTCTGGGTGCAGCTCTCTTTCCTGGTTCAGGCTGGGGATGGGAAAGGGTTGGTAGCTCCAGAGAGGCAGGTGGGAGCTGAGAGAGCGAGAAAAGCACCTCAGCCATCAGATGGAGGAGAGAAAGCACCAGAAGGCAGCTCAGTGAGGTGTCAGCCTGCTGCCAGAGTGCAGAAGAAGGCAGGAGACGCTGGAGTTGGAGCAAGGTCTCACAGCAAATTGCTGAGCAAGCCACAGCGAGAAAGCAGTAAACAGAAGGCCACTAGCAAGCAGCAGAGCCCCCAGCTGCAGCTCCCCAAGAGCCCAGGATCCAGCAACCACTTGGAAGGCCATGGAAAATTCAATACTGACACTGTGAGTATAACGCCACAGCACTGCCCTCCACCTCTGTCTTGCTGCCACCTCAAACCTTGTCCCTGCCTAACAGCTGCCTCTGGGGAGGTGGGAAAGTGACCCTGGTTCATCTTATCAGAGGATGAAATAAAAACCAATTATTAAGGTTTGGGGAGACAACAGAGAATATCCTCTTCCCCCAGCCATCCCGTCCTGAAGGAGCTGGCATACTGAGGGTCTGTATGAGAGAGTCAGAACGAAAGAGTTCTTGGGAGGTCTCTGTGCCTGCCTAACAACCAGCTAGTCTGTGTGGTATGCGCGCATACAGTTTTGTGATCCAGTCTAGCTCCTCTGTCTGCAGGGCTTAAAGTGATGTCACCGAAGATCTGGGTCTGTCATTAAACCAAAACGAGTTTTTTTTTCTTCAGTGTTCCCTTGCCAAAACAAGAAAAAAAAAAAACAGAAATTTTCTTCTGCGTGGGAAACAGCCAGGAGGAGAGGAACTGGGAGGAACAGCCAATCAGGGTCCAGAGGGTCCATATAAAAGGGAGTTGCAGGGTAGGGGCAGTTGTTGCTGGGAGCCCAGGGAACAAGGACTGTGTTCCTGGAGGGGTGAGTGAACTGTAAGCACCTTGGACAGAGCAGTGACTAGTTCCTGGGACTGAATAGCTGAGGCCCTAAGATTAGGGGCTGGGGCCATGGGAAGTGGCCAAGGGAAACAGAGCAGCATTGACCAAGGTTACAGAGAAGCAACAGGAGGCTGCTATTTACAGGGTCCCAGGGTTGGGGCTTGGAGTAGCAGGCGGGCCTGGGTCACCCCCCACTCACCAGTGGGGAAGTGGCAGGACTGTTGGACAGAGATATCCTTCCCCCCACACCTTGCAAGGGGAAAAAAGGATGGCAATCTAATTGGGGGCTGAGTTGAGAAGATGACACTGCGGTTCTGGGAGCTGAGAGAGGAGCCATAGGCAGGAGCAGAGACAGAGTGCCAGTGTGCACACCACGGTTGGGGGCATTAGTCTCAAGCTAATTCCCAGCACGACCAGGAGGAGGCGCCAGTGACACATAGGCTCTGTTGTCTGTCAATAGCTCAAACTTATCCTACTCAGTATTAACAGTCAAAGTCAAATTAGAGTTGTATTTAGAAAGGATACTGTTTAAGAGAATGAAGAAATGGATAAACCAAGAAATCCAATAAAGAAAAGCATCTTCTTGAACTTTGTCTAAGTAATGACTACACAAACCCAGCTGCAATGGGTCGTAATTGCAAAAACTAAAGGATGGTAGAGGTAACTGTACAAGCCAGAGTCCCCTGTCTGCACCCTTTGCTTTTTTCCCCCTTCGCCCTCCCTAGCTCAATGGCAGGTATCCAGGAGAGAGCTGGTCAACAACTTCTCCCACAATTGCATGTCCTTCTTTCTGGTAGGGATTGGTTCTTATCTAATAAAACCCAGCTCATTGTCCATGTCCTTGCACTGGGTGTCCACATGTACTATTTTCAGTTCATCCAGACCTACTCAGACCTCTTTCTCCTAGCTCTCTACATTGGAGTTCAACTCTATAGAGATATGGGTGGTTTCTTCCTGCAGGTTCATTCCAGCAAATTTCAAATGGATGAGGAGATTTTATATATATCCACACAGCCAAAGAGAGAGAGAAAATTATAACTTCTCTCTATAGACACACTGTTTTATCACAGTAAGCAACACCACAGAACAAGGTGTGTGGCTATACTAGATACCCAGGTGCACTGGGAGGCACAGTATTGATGGAAGAGAGCTACGCCACCTGGAGAGAGCAGGGATCTAGAACCATGGTCCTACCTTCATTGCTTGTTATGTTTGTAAAAATGGGAACTGAAGCCCCTGGACCTTTCTAGATCCTGGTAATCTAAATAGAGCCAAGGTCTAGCTAATGTAGATTGTACATCCAGACCATTTAAGAAAAATGAAGTGAGGAGCCCAGAACAGGCAGCAAATGCTCATCACATTACTTCATAGTCAACTTTGCAACTTGGCTTCATTTTCTCCTGGATTCATTAAAGATCCCTCCAGCTCTCTGGGAGAGATTAAGTGGATCTTCTCAGCTCATCTAATTTCCAAACACCCTATTGCTGTCAATTTGCAAGTGCTGGAGACAATGGCACATGACAAGTGCAATCCCTGAGATTGACTGACACGGATAAAACTGAACAATGGACTAAATGGCTTTTTGCAGCTCAATTTAGAAGCCAGCCACAATTAGTAATGGCACGGTAGCTGTACAGCTTTAAACAGAAGCTCCTTTTAGTGGCTTTAGGGTCGATTTTTTAAAAGGCACAAATGGCAATTAGGTGCCTGCCTGCCCTTAATGGCTGTGAAAAGTCTATGCTTTTGCCTCTGCCATGCCTCTGCCAGGAAAGTAGTTAGCTTTAAGAGAAGCTGCTGTCATGTTTCAGCCCTGGAGCAAGTAATTAAATGTGGTTGTTGCTAAGCGGCCTACACAAGATAGGGCTGTTATATAATTTGCTAAATTAAAAACAGGAAGTCCCTGTGGAGCTAGCCTTATTAGTCCCTATGATTGATTTGCAGCTATGCCTAGAGAAGAAGAGAACTTTATTTGGATGGATCATTATTTGCACGGCTGTAGTTCCGAGAGGCCCCGCAGTGCTAGGCACCATGCACACTTTAACAAAAAGACAGTCCTGACCCAGATCAATCCAGGTTTTAAGGACTCTGAAATCCTCACCCTGCAACTTTAGAGAGTTTTAGAAGAAAGTGAGCACCACCAAGGGGAAGGAGGGAGGAATCAGGGGCTCAGTCCCACCTCACAATGTTTGAATATTAACCTGAAGTGCAGAGATGGGCCTTAACTAAACCTCCAACTGTGGAAACCCCAAACTTTGGACTGAAGGGAGCTTCGAAATTGGACCCTAGATACTGATGTCATGGCTGTTCCTCAGTGCTAGAGCAAGACAAGCCAAACCAAACCACCAGATCCAAATACCGGGGGTAGAAGGAGGAAATGAAATTTAGATCAGGATCCACACTTTCATGGGAAAAGGCCTATGTAGAAAGTAAATGTTTATGTTTAGAGATAACCCTCCCCTCAACTGGGGGGAATTCAGTGCATTTACTAGTGTAACCACTAGAAACCTGAATTAAAGTTCAGTATAGTTTGAGGGTGTGGGGATCACTTGGGCTGGGAGTTGGTTGCAGAGGAAGTGTGTTGGTATGACAGCCTCTCTCTCTCACTCTCTCTTTCTCCTTCCAGTATTCCTGTCCTGGGATTCAGTCTAAGACCTGCCAGAAACCCTCAGACTGTGATGGCTGCTTAGGTCTCTACACCTGCAAACTGCCTAGGGGGAAGTGTGGTTTGAAAGCTGTTTCCAGGAAAACAGGTACTGCACAACTCCCATGTCAGCCAGCCCAATGCAGCAATGAACGCATCAGGGGCTCATTACAGATGGCCAAACAGTAGAGGCTTTACATGTGTCACTTAAAAAACCCAACACCAAAATGCCACACTGGACTTTTTCAAAACCTCTCTTTGTGTTGCACATAACAACTCCTCCAAGTTTCAACAAGTGAGCTACAGGCAGGGCAGTAATGGGGCACTAGCTAGCCTCCGTTAACTCTGTATTGAAGACAAACCCTGAGTGATTTGGGTTGCAAAGTTAAACACTCAAGTTAGAAAATGCCAGAATTAAGCTTGCGTGTGCAATCACCATTAAGCCCACTTGAGCATATATGCACTAAGATACACCTTTTAAGTAGGATCAGGGCGGCTCTAGGTATTTTGCCACCCCAAGCATGGCAGGCAGGCTGCCTTCGGCAGCTTGCCTGCGGGAAGTCTCCGGTCCCGTGGATTCGGTAGCGCGCCTGCGGGAGGTCCACCGAAGCCGCGGGACCAGCAGACCCTCCGCAGACATGCCGCCGAAGGCAACCTGTCCGCCGCCCTTGCGGCGACCAGCAGAGCGCCCCCCTGGGCTTGCTGCCCCAGGCACGCGCTTGGCATGCTGGTGCCTGGAGCCGCCCCTGAGTAGGATCACATACTAGTTTTTTCCTCAGGCTGACTGCAACACATGATTGTAAATGTATTATACCGCATCTAGCTTAGTTTTAGCTGCTAATTGGTATTTCAAATGAGGTTAGTTACCCTGAGGTAAGTAAAACAAAACCAAAAAACTCCAATCAAACAGATTTTTCCTGAGCCTGGCTTACACTCTAAAAAAGTATACTAAGGCCTGGTTTACACCTAAAACTTAGGTCAACCCAGCTATGTCACTCAGGGTTAGGAAAAATCCACTCCCAACAGACATAGATAAACCAACCTAAGCCTTGGCACAGACACCGTTAGCTTGCCAGAAGAATTCTTCCAATACCTTAGCTACCACCTCTTAAGGGTGGATTAATCACAGTTACGGGGAAAAAACCCTCCTATTGCTGTAGCAAGTGTCTACGCTATGGTGCTACAGTGGCAGCACCATAGCTGTGCTGTTTGTAGCATCTGTAGTGTAGACAAGCCATAGGAGTGATTTTAAACAGATTTAATTTAACCAGTGCAAAACCCTGTGTGGACACTCTAGTCCAGACTATCAGAAGATCGACAGAATCCCGTGTAAGTAGTCTTTGTGAAGTCATAGGAACAACATCAGGAGACATTAAACAGCATATCTATCTATTGTGATAATAAAATGTGGATATTCTAAAACATTCTCTGTGTGGGAACAATTTTTCTGTGTGACCTAAGGTGTAAATTTAAACCAATATAGTTATATGGACATAACATCCCCCACCCCACCACCATGTGGACAGTCTTATTCTAGCATAAAAACACCTTTTTTCAGTTTTTCTTTATGATGCATAGAAAGGGGATTAAGCTAAACCGCAAAAAGACATTCCTATATTGGAATAAGAGTGTCCACACACAGAAGTTTATACTAATATTACTATGCTATGGCAAAACTTTCCCATGCAGGCAAGCCCCAAGTAGCTGCATTTAAGACTTTAACTTAGATTATTCAAACTATTGAGTCCTCACCCAATTTAGTGTTGTGTATGGTGCAATCCTGACTTGTGCCTTTAGAGGGCAGGCTTTTGGGGGCAATCTGACGGGTCAGTTAGGGTAAATCTACACTTGGAGCTTGGGGAGACATACTCGCAATAGCCAGTGCACTAAAAATAGAGCATAGCTGCAGCGGCACAACAGGCAACCACCCCAAGTACGTGCCTGTCGTCTTGGATGGGTAAGTACTTAGGGCAGCTAGCCCATCCCATCACTCGCACTGCCGGCAGCCATGCTATTTTTAGTATGGTAGCTTGGCTTGATCAGAGCTAGCACAAGTATTTCTCCTCAAGCTGGGAAACACCCACACCCCGGCTCCAAGTGTAGACATACTTTCAGAGCAGAGTAAGACTCTGCCTGGCTAGGTGGAGTGTGCACAGCCTTGTGGTGTTGCTTTATTGAAAAACAGAAAAGTAAATGTAAAGAGTGTCCTGTCCCTTTGAAGGCCAAACACAAAACCAAGGGTTTCCTCAGCTAAATTGATGGCATAAGGCCTGGCCTGCTGCAACCAAGTCCAAAGAAAGATATAAAGTCCAGCTCCTTTCAGTCAAGTTCCAGAGAGAGGATGAGGACATGATCTGATCTAAGCCCCCAGCCTCTCTAAACAGCCTGACTCTCACTAGCAAACTCAATTTCCCACAGCATATCCTTATTAAAGGGTAGCGAGGGAATTGATTAATTCCCCAGAGCTGGCTCAACCCTGCTCGCCTTGCAAGTGTCCGCACTCAGAGCAGCAGAACTGCAATCCTTTATTTAACATGCAACCCCTTCCCTGTCAATCTCTGGACAAGGGTTGCATAGCCTGTCACAGGCAGGGACCTGCAAAGCACATTTATATTTTGTAAGCACCTCGACCATTCATAGTGCCATATAAACCAATTTTTTAAAAAAGATCAGTGGAAAGATACTGCTGCTTTCCTTAGATTTGTAATAAGATCTCAGATTTGTCCTCTGACCCTCCATCCCATCCCAAGATGCTAAGCATGTCAGTGTAAGCAAGATGAAGAGGAAAGATGTTCTGGAGGTTTACACACTGGAGTAGCAGTCAGGAGACTTTGGCTCTAGTCCCAGATCTACACAGGTGTCTTGTGTGAACTTGAGAAACCTCTCTGTGCATCAGCTTCCTAATTTGTATAATGAACATAAAACCTGCCTTACTGCATAGCAGGAAGCTTAATTAATTACTGATTGTAAAGCAAATTGACATTAGGGGATGGAAAGCATTATAGAAATGCTGAGTGTTACGAACACACGAGCAAACAATGTTGTCTGTATGAATTTGCTATAGGTGTTTAATTAAGGACAGATGTTACTAGAGCTCATTTTTAAAATTTTAACTTATTTACACATTGCCTGCTCTGTATCTTTGACTGGCAGCTCTGTTAGCGCTAAACAAATCAATACAAGCCCCAAGTCTGAAGGAAGTATACAACAGATTATAGCTAATCAATCCCTGATCACGCTTATTTCTTTGTGTTTTTTCTCTGTAGGTGGATTCTACCAAAGCATACACAGCACCAGAGGTATTTGATCCTGCTAACCGTTGAATGACACAGCATGATATCAAGCTGGGAAAGTCATACTGCAGCCTAGAGCCCCTGACTTTTTGTATTTTTTCATAGCTCTCATTTTAGATGTTGAACTAAAAACTTCAAAGATGTAAGAATTCCATACAAGAAACAGTTTCACAGTCTTGCTTTTTAGTCTTCAGCATTCCATATGGTACATAGATTTGAATTGCTCTTTCCTTAAGACTACCAATGCAACTATTTCAGTGGCTACTGATCCTCTGGGCTTGAGGAGCACATTTGCATTAGTCTTACTAAACATAGGCAACAAAATCAGAGGAACATGGCTGTAATTATTACTCATGAGGGAATTCTGCACCTAAAAATTATGTGCACAATATTTTACATTTTTGCAAAATTCTATTTGTCAATAAATAAATGTGGCTCCAGCATGGCAGTGGGGAGCACAGGCCAGTGGCTACATTGAGGTGGGAGATCACCCTAAAGCCACCACCTGCCCTGGTACGGGAATTTGGCCATGAAGCTTCACCTGATCCTGAGAGTGAAAGGGCTGGGCCTGCCCCAGAAACACACTGGGGCTCAGCCCCTCTGCGCCAGGTGCACCAGATGTGGGTGGGCAGGCTCAACAGAGCAGAATCCAAGTGTGGAGGGGCTGTGTGCACAGGACTCCAGGTGTGGGATGAGAGGGTTCTGTGTGGGGCAATCTGGGTGCGGGTGGCTCAGTGGGAGATCTGGATGCACAGGGGCTCATTGGGGGTTTCCAGGTGCAGGCATAATGGAACTCTGCAGGGGATCCATGTGAAGGTGGTTGGGGCTGGGTGTGGGGGGCTCAGTTGGGGTCTGCAGGTGCTGGGAGAGTGGGTCTTGATGGGGTGGGAGTCCAGGTGCAGCTGGTTGGGGCTCAGTGGGGTGGGGCTTCGGGTGGGGAAGGCTCATTGGAGGGGTCCAGGTGTAAGGCAGTGGGGCTTGTCAAGGTGAGGGTTTGATGGGCCTGCTTAATGGGGGAGCCCCAACGGCTGCCAAGGAGATGCTGCATGCCAGCCTCCCACTTTCCCCAGCAATTCCTCTATCCCCTTTTCTTCTCTATTTCCCTCCCTCCACTCCCACATTCCCCTCCCCTATTCCACCCCTTTCCTTCCCCACTGCCTCTTCCACCCACCACCTCACCTGCCTCTCCCTCTTTTCCCCCACCTCCTCCGCAGACAATCACTGTTGCAGAGAAAATTGGAAGGTTCCCATGTCCCACCACACAGAAGGGGAGCCCAACTGGCACTAGGACCCAGGAGGCGGCGTTCAGCTGCAGAGTCAGCAGAGTGGAGAGGCAGTCTCCTTCAGCTGGACAGCTCTGTGCTAGCAGAAATGAGAGGGGCAGTGGCACCGTAATCCTGTGTGCCTCCATCATGGTTCACCTCTGCTGGGGGGGGGGGCAATCTCCCACCCCCAAAAACCCTATGCCCCTGGGTTTCCCACCCTCCGTGCGGCTTCCTTTCCATTTTCTGCAGGTGTGCAGTCATGCAGAATTCCCCGAGGAGTGAATTATGGCCTGTTTTATTGTGGCTACTATCAGGGGTGTTTTACTAAAAGCTGCCTGGTTCACACCACCAGTTTCAGCCTGTCCACATGCAAAATAAACATGAATTTAGAAGGCAGTTAGCATTTTGAACATGTCTGGAAACTTTCCTAGTTCTTCCCCCACTCTGGCTCCAATACAGCAAAGTACCCAAGCACGTGCTTACGTCCTGCTGACTTCAAATGTGCTTTACTCAGCTAAGCATTTGTGATGTGTAGCAGCAACTCTGGGTGCATCACTGGGAGCAGAAACATAACTTGAGACCTGGAGTTCTAATAGCATGAGCCTCTATTACCTGCGCTAAGAGACCCAGATTTGTTCACCAATGCTCTAGCATGTTCATCAACCTCTGTATGTGGCCCAGACACCCCTAGAGGGGAACAGAACACTACGCTGCACAGGTGTCGGTTACAGATGCAGTAAAGTACATGGTTAAGTGTTTGGCTGACCTGGGGCCTGTAACACTAGTTTCTCCCCATTTATCTATCATGACATTTCCCTGACCCTTTTTTTTTTTTTTTAAATATAAAGAAACAGCTTTAGGTTAGTGAGGATAAACTGTCCCATAGAAATCACCACAGTGGGAGTCCACCAAGATTTTTGGTAGCTGCAGAAACTACTCTTTACAAGTCACAGAATCACAGAGTTGTTAGGGCTGAAGAAGGCCCATAGTCTTGATCCAATCGCACTGAAGTAAGTCAGAGTCTTCCAACCGACTTCAGCGGACAGCAGATTGGACTCCTAGTGCTTCATCCGTGCTTTGTGTGTTTAGGTTCACACATTGCTAATATCTGTCAAGTCCTTGCAGTAGTCACACACTTCGATTACAGATCTGGATTCTGAGCCCATCCCCCCTCCTGTTCACACACACAAGGTTTCAGGATGTTTGGACTAAAATGGTTGAGGTCTCCCTGTAGTTGACTCTAGAAATTAGTGCACTGTAAACAGTCCCAAGAACGCTTGGTTTCTTTGGTTTACAATGAACAGGGGACTCTTTTCAGGCCTTTTCAAATGATGTTATAGCCAACAGTTGTGTCTAACTTGTTTTTTTCCTGATTATTTGTTTGATTGCATTACTACGCACAGCTCTTGCAATACAGAACAAAAACAGTGACTTCAACTGAGCCATTCATCCAGCCCACTAGAAGTCACTGCTTGCAAATGTCATTGATTTTCAAGTGGCATGTGGAAGATATGTAGCTTATCTGCCCTATACAGAATGATTGAAAGTGACAATACTTGGAAGTGGAATCTGACATGAAGACCAAGGGCATGGATTTGTGCAGGTCAATGGGAAAGCTTCTAAATAAAGCAAAATGGTAAATGCCACTTGCTGTATTTATTTTACATTAATTAAGTGAATTTAATGCTGGTGAAAGGTGCTACACCACAGATCAGCAACCTTTGGCCCATGGCCCGCCAAGGTAAGCACCCTGGCGGGTTGGGCCAGTTTGTTTACCTGCCGCATCCACAGTTTCGGCCGATTGCGGCTCCCACTGGCCACGGTTCGCTGCTCCAGGCAAATGGGGGCTGCAGGAAGCGGCGGCCAGCATATCTCTCGGCCCACGCCCCTTCCCGCAGCCCCTGCTGGCCTGGAGCAGCGAACCGCAGCCAGTGGGAGCTGCAATCAGCCAAACCTGAAGAAGTGGCAGGTAAACAAACTGGCCTGGCCCACCAGGGTGCTTACCCTGGCGAGCCACATGCCAAAGGTTGCCGATCCCTGTGCTACGCTGACAGCTCTAGAAACAGAAATTATCCCCAGATCAGAGACAGCAGCAGTTGATATTGATTCAACTCTGTTCTGGAGGAACAGCACCTAGCAGAGAAAGGGGAGTTCAAATCTCCAATCTGCTGAGGTGACTGACAAGGCAGCCAACAAACCACAAATGGGTGGTGGGGTTTGTGATGTTGGCACTTGACTGCTGGAAACTGGGCTGTTACATGATTGAGGTGGGTAAAATAACAAATGGAAAAGAAGATCAGTTGGGTTCTCCTCTCTATCTGCTTCTAGAACAAAGCACATTCAATTAATTTGTAAGTGATGGAAGGAAACGGGTATTTAAAAAAAACAAAAAACACCTATACATAATTAACTTTACATTATGCAATGGGCCCCACTGATTTTTTGTGGATGCCACTACTGGCTTCTGTGGAAAACTGGAAATTAAGTTGCATTGAGTTTAAGTGGAGTGTACAGTATTTCTGAGAGCCAGGTGCTGAGAGTCCCAACTTGGACACCCTAAAGTAGCAGCACTGAAAGCAGAGGGGGTGATTAAGATGATAAGCCTCTAGCAACTTTGAGCCTGGACTGCAGGCTCTGTGGCTTCAAATTCCAGCTCTTCCCATTCCACCGTATGCAGAAGGCTGATGCCAGTCTTCTTACACGAACAACAAAGCAGAGGCCCATCATGCCCATCCTCAAACAATCCCACAGGTTCACTATTCCCTTCAAAACCGCATGCCTTGTTTTTAAATCCCCCACAGTCTTGCTTCAGACTACCTCAGGGACCTGTTCTCTGCCCTGTTCCCTTCTCATATCTAGCAACAACCTCATCACATTCCTACTGCATTTGATGCAAGAGCCTTCTCCTCCACAGCTCCTACTGCCTGGAACAGTTTCTTTGTGGCCTCAATGCTCTCTTGTTTTATACCATCCGAAAACACATCCCTTATGCTTGCTTCAATTTCTGTCTTCCACTTCTCATCTAACTCAGTAAAGCATTTTGATAGAGACACCCCGATAAATGAAATAGTATTGTACCAAGTTTGGTAAAAAGTCAATAACTTTGGATATATTTAGTGTTACTAAACTACCGCTGCAAACTCAGTCTCCCAGGGGAAGGCTCTCTGGGGGGTCTTAAAGGTCCAGCTAAGAACCAGATGGTTTTACCCTGTTTTGCTGCTGCTCTAGCCCTTCCTGACATCCAGGGTTCCCTGTGCAGCTCTTAGGACCTGAATGAAGTTTGTCTATTTACCACTGTCCCTATAATAATCATACTTGTATATTATGATTATCTCACATTTATACTGGAGTATTGCCCAGAGGCCAATCAGGAAGGAGGCCCAGTTATGCTACACACGTACATAAAGAATATATAAATTGCTAAACACCATACAGACATTAGCTAATTAACACTCACACATCTCTCTGAAAGGCACATGTCCACCCTGCCCACCACTCACTCACCCACTCACTCTTTGCACCCACCACAGCTCCTTCTAAGAGAGGTGCAAACATCTGAAGAAGTTTTGCAGGCACAACTCTCCAGAACACAAGGATCAAAGGCCATCAGCCCCCCAGGTGCTGAGAGGGGACTTCCATATGCATGACTCAGCTGAAATATATTCTGCTTAAGAGCAGCCTACATGAATTATCAAGGCCCTTCCATGGTCTGCGGGAGGGGTGTCAGATGAATATCCAGGACTGTGGATGCTTTTCTGACTCTAGGGATGTCCCACTCCCCCATAATCCACCTTCCCCAAACACTACCATCCCTAAAACTCCTCTTACCTGTGTGCATCCTCAGGAGACATCTCCACTCACCCTCTTTCTCACAGAGGGTGGATGTGGGGCTTCTCTCCTCTTTACAGAGAGGAAGGCTTGGGGCTCCTCCCATCTGGCCTCTCTCTAGGGAGCAGGTGAGCTTCAGGACTTCCCCATCTGGGTGTCTTCATGAGCAGGGGTTAAAAGGCAATTGAAACAGGAGAGGAGCGCTCTCATGCCAACCAGGGAAGAACTTCCAGCAGCACATCTGCTTTGCTATATGCCTGTATTCTCCTATGCTTCCCTCCCCAGAACCTTGAGAGAGAGAGAGAGAGACAGAGGGTAGGACAGAGCATGGCTCAGCAGATGATGGGGAGGGAAACATCTGCTGCCTGGAACCAGCAGAGCAGGAGAGGAGAGAGAAGCAGCAACCAGGCTCCTACCCACTCTTCACAGCTCCCCCTCGTGGTGGTGAGGCAAAACATTTTTTTTCTTTTAACTGCTAGGCTGATATTTGGAACCAGGTCCAAAATCCCAGGTGAAATAAAGCAGTCATGTGAGCCATGTACAAACACTCCCACTCCGTCCAGCCAAAGAGCTCTCCTAGTCCAGCGAGTGCAGGTGGAGTTAGTGATTTTATTTTTTCTCCCTCGATGGCCCTAGTTGGAACTTGTAAGTTTTCAAACATTGCGTTGATGGCTCAAGGGACACTTTGGGTCAAATCAGACCCCAAATGTAGGTTTTTTAAAAACTGATCTTTTTAAGAAAAAACAATAGAAACATTTTGCATCAAATAAGACATAGCCAATGAAAACAATTTGCAAAAAAGTATCGCCTTTCCCCTGGCAGTGTTTGCAGTTCGACATTGCAGCATTCTTCTCTAAAAGAGAAATTAACCAGAAACCACTCCAAACAAAAGGGAAGCTGGCTTGTCAATTTTTATTGTTCAAACTGAGCCTAATGCAGAAAATAAACCCCAGAAATAGTGAAAGCAAATTAGACTATAAAATACCTCCCGCTTTCATAATTTGCTTTCATTGCTAACAATTTTTTTTTAAATATGGTTTTAAACCTGACAGTGTCCTCCTAACCGTCTATATTGCCATGTTAGAGGCCTGGGTTGGATTCCTGGGCCTACACTCTTGAGGGTGAGAGTGCTGCAGAAGCTCTCTGATTAACACCCATAGAAAGAGTGTTTCACACTGAGTCATCCAGTATCTTGCTCTTGTGCAAGCTCTGGAGGCAGGGCCGGTGTAACCATTTAGGCGAACTAGGCGGTTGCCTAGGGTGCCGAGATTTGGGGGCGCCAAAAAGCGCCCCCCCTTTTTTTTTTAAATGGTTGACCGGCCGCTGCTGCTGGGACAGAGAGGAAGTCTGAGCTGCCAGCAGCAGCCGGCAGCCCAGGGTGTCCCCTGGGTCAGGGCGCCGCCGCTGCAGGTGGCAGACGGCAGCCGGCAGCCCAGGGGGGCCCCCGGGTCAGTGCGTCGCCGTGGCAGCCGGCAGCCCAGGGGATCCCCTGGCCCAGGGAAACCCCGTGCTGCCGGCTGCCGCGGAGGCGCACTGACCCTGGCTCAGCGTGCACCGCCACGGCAGCCGGCAGGCCAGGGGCCCCCTGTGTCAGGGCACCGCCACAGCAGCCAGCAGCCCAGGGGATCCCCCGGGTCAGGGCACCGCTGCAGCAGCCCGCAGCCCAGGGTGTCCCCCAGGTCAGCACGCCGCCGCGGCAGCCGGCAGCCCAGGGTGCCCCCCGGGTCAGCGCGCCGCCGCGGCAGCAGGCAGCCCAGGGCGCCCCCCGGGTCAGGGCGCTGCCACGGCAGGCAGCAGCCGGCAGCCCAGGGTGTCCCCCGGGTCAGCGCGCCGCCGCGGCAGCCGGCAGCCCAGGGGATCCCCTGACCCAGGGAAACCCCAGGCTGCCGGCTGCCGCGGAGGTGCGCTGACCCTGGGTCAGTGCGCACCGCCGCGGCAGCCGGCAGCCCAGGGGGTCCCCTGGATCAGGGCGCTGCCGTGGCAGCCGGCAGTCCAGGGGGTCCCCCTGGTCAGGGTGCCGCCGCGGCAGCCGGCAGCCCACGGAGTCTCCTGGGTCAGGGCGCCGCTGCGACTGCCCAGTGGTTCAGGCTGCCAGCGGCGCGCTGACCCAGGAGAATCTCTGGGCTGCCAGCAGAGGCTCAGAAATCAGAATCCCTCTCCCTCCCAGAGCAGGGGCTTCAGCCTATGCAATTTTTCTCATGGGGGGGTGCGGCGGCGGGGCAGATGCGAGGTAGGAGCCCTGCAACGGCGCGACACAAGGGCTTCTGGAGGAAAGCGGGGGCTGCCCTCTGGCTCGGCCTCCACATCAGCCCCAGCGAGGGGCAGGAGAAGAAAAGAGCCTCAGCGGTGATCTGGTGGAGTGGAGGAAGAAAGAAGACCCTCACGCTCATGTGCTGGGCAAGGTAAGCAAGTGCTTCCCCACAGCTCGGCCTCAGGCGCCTGTGCTCCTGCTCCCTTGGTCCTTGGCTGGTCCTTGTTCCTGCTCCCCTTGTATGTGGGTGGCTTGAGAGAACAGCAGCCTGCAGAGCTGAGCTGCCCCAGTGCCCCCAGGCACCCCCCTTGAACCCATCCCCCCCACAGCCCTGACCCCCAGCTCCGAGCCCAGCCCCTCTGAGCTGGACACCACCCTGACCCCATCTCCCCACATCCCTGAGCCCAGCCCCTGTGAGCTGGGCACCCCTGAACCCAGAGCCCAGCTCCCCACCCAGCCCTGGGCAACAACAGCACCACCCCCAGGCAGCGACAGCCCATTGGTACCAACCATCAGAATCACCCATCATCTGCCCATTATGTAACTGCAAATGTATACAGACCATTACAGCTTTTAATGTTTTTAAATAATGTATGTAGTGTATTTTCAAATTATTACAAGTTAATTTTTGAATGTATTTCACTAGTTATTTTTTACATTTCCTAATACATGTTACTATAGTATTGCAAATGTTTTATGGAAGGGGCCCCCAATTTTGCTTTGCCCAAGGCCCCCTGAATCCTCTGGGCCGCCCTGTCTGAGTTTTAAGCCCTGCTGCTGTGTTTTGCCTGCAACAGGCAGGCCTAAGCCTGTGAGTGACCCCCATAGTAGCTGCCTGAAGAAGTGCTTGGGGGAATCATGCAGAAGGAGCGTGATATTTATCTGAGTTCTCTCCTCAGGGAGGCTGTGCTCCACTTGGTGCAGGACAGCAGTCTCAGCAGGACTCTAGGCCCAGCACCTTGCCTCAGTTTGTGGACTTGTACTGCACCCATCACCGGGCTCAGTCTGGCACCATTACCCCTCACCAGTGCCCAAGAAGCAGTCAAAAAAGTTGGATGGACTGGTTAGGTTAGTTGTTGTGCTGTTGCTTGGCCAGTGTAGAGACCACTGAATGCATAATATTCCTCTGTGATGTTCTGTCCTGAGCACAATTGGCATGTTATGAGGTAGTGCCTGTGAGGGACAGGTGTCTGTTTATGTCATCCAGCCATCATGTCTTACGTCTTCTGGGGGGGAGCTTTTCCATCCTGCTTTCATTGGATCAAAGTCAAAGATTATTTTCACAGGGAAGTTAGTAGGCATTTAGAGCAGATGAACATACCACTACAGAGAGCACTTGGCAACCATTTGAGTGTGTGTGACCTATTTAGTTAGAAAATGGAATTTTTCATTCAAATTGAGTTTGTACCATTTGATGTTTTTAATCATTTGGAGGTGCATGGCTAGTTAGGCAGAATGGGTTCCGCAGCACTCCCAGTCAGATTTTGATATGAAGGAAGGACGTATACGTGACTAAAAAAGGTGTATTTCTGATTACAATCAACATTGCTTAATTTTAAGGGAAAGTCATCTTGATCAATATTTATGATGAAATTCAAATAGTTAATTATAGTAAGTGACATGCATTCTCTATCCTTTACTTTTAATAGTGAACAAGAAAAAGGACTGATAGGAATAAAATTTCATTTTTTTTCGTTTACAGTTGATGCAGCCTCATGGCAGATTAAAAAAAAAAGGTTTGGGGCACAATTTCATGACCGTGTATTGTGTATAATGTATGTGATTTTAGGGGGGCGGGGGGGGCGCAAGATGGAAGTTTCGCCTAGGGTGCAAAATATCCTTGCACCGGCCCTGTCTGGAGGGAATACTACCAGGGCCTGTTTTATGTGGGATCATATAGGTGGAAGGTGTAAAGTGCAAGGGACCAGTGAGGAGATCCCCAGGGATTCTGACAGGGAACCGGGGGACCTAATAAACCCCCAGCCCCATGAGTCATCAGTAGGGTGATCAGATGTCCCGTTTTTAAAGGGACAGTCCCATATTAACCTGCAGGTGTCATTACTTTTTCTAAAAAACGGACAAATTGTCCTGTATTTTCTGTTTCTCTTCCCCCCCACCATCCGTACCCACGGGTCCTGCTGCTGGCTGTATCCCTGCTCATCAGCTGCCCCCACACCAGCGGTGAGTGGAGGGATCCAGTGGCTGGCGATGTGGGTGGGTGTGCCAGGGCAAACTGTAGTGCGTGGGGCCGGCCATTCCCCCTGCTGGTCCATCAGTGCAGCCCCCGCTGCGTGCTGGCTCTCGGCCAGCAGGACCCCACCCCTACTCCTGTTTCCAGCCGGCACTGGCTGCGTGCTGCAAGCTGTGTTGGCTGGTGAGTGTAGGTAGGCGCCAGGCGGCAGCCGGCTAAGTGTCACTTCTGCCCACTCATCTGCCCTTTACATGTTCCCCCTCTTGTTGTCCTCTCCCTGCTTTTCGCCTTCACCCCCTCTCCCCTGCTGCACCTCCATATTCTCCCCCTCCCCCCTGGTGGCATGCATCCCGCTCCCACCACTATGCGGAGAACCAGCCCCTGGTCAGAGTACTGAGCTCAGTAACAGCCTGGCCAGCAGGCTCCTTCCTTCCCCCACTTCCTGTGGCTGGGCTGCCACCCTGGGAAAGCCCAAGACCCTCTGGTCTGGGGTGCTGGCCAGGAGGAGCTGAGCCCTGCATGTGCAAAGCCCCACACAGTGCTGGCATGGGGTAGCCTCACAGAGTTTGCACAGAGAACCTTCAATGTTGCAGCCCAGATCTCTGCCACATCCACAAAAGGAGCCACCTCATTAGCTGGGAGCAGTAATAAGTTGCTATACTCTAGTGGACTAGGAACTAAAGGGGTCCTGAAATTGGTTTTGCCAGTGACCCACATAAAGAAATACAAATTCTACCACCACAACATCCTACCTTCAAAGGCTGAGTCCTAAAACTTTTTATTTGCCTTGGACACAGTTGACTGTTCTCTCCAGGTGCGCCTGAGGTGGTGAACCTATTAGCAGTGCCCCTTCTTTGCCATCAGCCATGTCCTGCCATGCCACCACTGCCTATCAAACACTGCATAATACTTAATAATCATCCTCATTAAAAATGATAACTTTACACAGAATATGGAAGTCAGATCCCATGTAAAATGCAAGAACCATTCAGGAAGTTATCAGCTAACTACAACAGACACTGCATGTCTTGTCAGAGCAGAAGGGTTTTACCATTGGCTGAGCTGCCATATTTTGTGCCTGAGCTGATTCCCAGTCAAAATTGAAGTCTGGAAAAGAGAAACCCACTTGAACTTCTGGAAGCCTGTTTCCAAGGGTTGGATGCTGGGCAGGGCTCATCGTGGAGAGCTCTTTAGTGGGCGTTATATGAAAGTGAGAGGCACAAGAGAGTTGTAACAGAAAGAGTGCCTGAACATCAGCATGTGGGTGGGTGGATAAATGACTATTCAATTTGACCACTAGATGGCTCTGTTGACCCACATACAAAATGAGGCAGAAGGCCATAAGAACATAAGGCCAAAGGTCCTTCAAGCCCAGTATCCTGTCCTCTGAGAGTGGCCAATGGCAGGTGCCCCAAAGGGAATGAACAGACAGATTATCATCAAGTGATCCATGCCCTGTCACCCAGTCCCAGCTTCTGGCAAACAGAGACTAGGGACACCATTCCTGCCCATCCTGGCTAATAGCCATTGATAGATCTATCCTCCATGAATCTATCTAGCTCCCTTTTGAACTCTGTTATAGTATTGGCCTTCACAACACCCTCTGGCAAGAAGTTCCAGAGGTTGACAGTGTGTTGCGTGAAAAAATACTTCCTTATGTTTGTTTTAAACCTGCTACCTATGAATTTCATTCGGTGGCCTCTTGTTCTTGTATTATGAGAAGGAGTAAATAACATTTCCTTATTTACTTTCTCTATACCACTCATGATTTTATAGACCTCTATCATATCCCCCCTTAGTCACCTCTTTTCCAAGCTGAAAAGTCCCAGTCTTATTAATCTCTCTTTATACGGAAGCTGATCTATACCCCTAATCATTTTTGTTGCCCTTTTCTGACCCTTTTCCTATTCCAATATATCTTTTTTGAGATGGGGCAATCACATCTGCATGTAGTATTCAAAATGTGGGAGTACCATGGATTTATACAGAGGCAACATGATATTTTCTGTCTTATTAGCTATTCCTTTCTTGATGCTTCCCAACATTCCCAACTATTTTGGTGCCCTACGCAGTCCCCCCTGCCGAGGGGGCTATGTGGGGCCCCAGGCCTTTTCAGGGTGCGCTGTGTGGGGCTCCGCCCCAGGCCTCCAGGGAGAATGGGGCTGGTCCCAGGCCTCCACTGGGGTGTGTGTGGGGGGGGAGCTGGCCACTTTGTGACGGAAGTGCAGTGACTCCCAGGCTTGAGGTGCAGGGGGAAACTGCCCCCCAGCACTCACTGGCAGCGTTGCTGGGAGCCAGGGGAACAGCGCAGGCTGGGGCCAGGTCACTCTACCTCTACTTACCAGTGAGTGCAGGCCCGTCCGCTTCTGGAGTCTTCAGGGGAGTGGGGGTGGGCCTGGGGCAGAGCAGGGGTGGGGACTTTGGGGAAGGCGTGGAGCGGGGGTGGGGCTGGGATGAGGCAGGAAGAGGTGGGCCTGGGGCAGAGCAGAGGCGGGGGCCCTAGGGAAGAGGCAGAGCAGGGGCTGAAGCAGCATGCAGCTGCGCAGGGCACCAGGAAATTTGGTGCCCTATGCAGCTGCATATTTTGCGTATGGGTAAGGCCGGCCCTGCTTGAGTGATAACAGCTAATTTAGACCCCATCATTGTATATGTAGAGTTGGGAGTATGTTTTCCAATGTGCATTACTTTGCATTTCTCAACATTAAATTTCATCAGCCATTTTGTTGCTCAGTCACCCAGTTTTGTAAGATCCTTTTGTAGCTCTTTGCAGTCTGCCTAGAAGGCTAAAAAAATCTATAAATGAAGCAGCTGGTTAAAAAAAAATCTATAATTCTCAGCAATAATTCCCAAGTCATTTTCTTTTTATGCCACTCACTTTTAATTACATTGTGTAAGGTTCTCAACTTAGACAATACAAGGAAAGGCCTCTCCACAAGGCCTGTGACACAGCTGCCTTGCAGAGCATAGCGGTCGATTAGTTGGCTGGCATATCAAGTTCTCAGTAGGTTTAGTGGTTCCCCCTCCAACTCCTTTCCTCATTTGTAAGCACACCCTGCCCATGTCCGTCAGCATCCCTGCAGTCCTCAGAGTCCTCGTTTTTGTCAAGACCTATTTTCATATGTTTCCTCTATTTCTCCCCTTCTTCTGTCCTCCTACGTTCTCAGTCCTGGGTAATACGACCCTTTCTCCCCAGTCTCCATTATCACATCCAACAGTGCCACTCAGAAAGGAGGCAGGGCATGTGTCAATGGTTAATATTTTTCCTAACCCCAATATAAATAGAACAAAAAGTATAATAACTAAGAAATCAAATCCATTTGGAGGTCTGCAAAATGCTACTGCAGAGTTTAGAGTGCTTGGTCCAGTGCATGTTACTGTAGGAGTCCAGAGACCTCTCCAGGCTGCTCTACCACCATCAGTTCATCTCATGGGGCCACTTTCACACAAGAGCAATCCCTGGCCTTTCTGCCTCCAGAGCTCAGCATCCAGGGCTGTCACCCCCTTGGGAGCAGGCTAAGTGGGAATGGTGGGTAACAGTTCATTTTGTTTCTGCTGAATTGTAAACTCCTTCTATTCCATGGAATGATGGCGCTCGTGCCTCTTATTTCTTGTGGAGGAATTTCATTTTGCTACCTGATGGAGATGAAGTGAGGAAAACAGACGTTACATAGCAACATATACAGTGGAGAAAGTCTGAGCTCCATCTCTCACCCCCAGAGCCAACTGGAGTAAGGACTGAGGGGGAGCTGCTGCCTTGGAATCACCCCTTCCCCACCCCAGCAACGCTGGGTCTCGTTCAAGAGCAAGTTCTCCCTCCCTCCCTCCCCCCAAGGAAGGAATTGGCTCCTGCTGGAGCTAGGCACAATAGCACTGCATGTGTCAGCCGGACAGTGGCGATTTGAACGGGACACAAGATACAGCCGTCTCCCTCCTTCCCCCTTAGGCAATAGTTAAAAGTTGTGCTTTCAAAGGACTTCCAGCCCTCTTTCTCTCTGTCCCCCTAGCTACTTACATGGCCTGCCCTACAGCTGTTAATAGATTTATCTTCACACCCCTGCTGGGAGGTAATCTCCTCACCTTCGCCTCAGCAGAGAGAGGCTGAAGCACAGGGGGATTAGCTGACTTGCCCATGTGGGGATCCAGTCCATCCCAGTGCTTAGCCCACAAGACCAGCCTTCCTCCTTTGGGAGTCAGGTAATGAGCTCAGGGTCCAAACTTTACACACACACCCCACCCCTGCCTTGGCAATGCAGCTCCCAGGGTCACTGACATACATGTGCGTTAATATGTGGCCCAACCCTGACCACTGACTGAAGACCCCAGGGAAAAGCAGATTCAACCCTCGGGAGAGTGGAGCTACCTAAAATAGCATCTTTGTTGCCAAATCACTGAGCTGGTGTTAAGAGAAACATGCAGCACAACCACCGTGAAAAGACAATGGTTTGCTCTGGCATCTTACCGAGTCCTTTCAGGAATTTATTAACTCCACTCTGCTCCCCACTGGGGAGCGTTTCCAGGTACTCTTGGGCACGTACCTCAAACAGACCTGCAGCAAAAAAGATCCACAATCCTTTTGGTTCCAGATATATAACAATAATACCTATCTCTTCATTAGTAGAGCTAGAAGCACTTTACTAAGGAGATGAATATCACTATCTCCATTTTTACAGAGGAGGAAATTGCAGCTCACAGAGCAGACATTGACTTGCCCCAGGTTACCCAGCAGGCCACTGGCAGACCTGATCTCCAGAGCCACAGTCTAGTACTCTATCCACTAGGCAACACTGCTTCCTCATGCAGGCACGACTAGCCAGACTGAGCATCTTTGCTTCGTGGAGGGAATGGAGGAATCTTTTCAAGAGAATCCTCTTGATCTCTCTGACAGGGAGCGAGCTGAGATTAGAATGTAAGGCCATTTGAGGAATTAACGTTTGGGGGCCACATTTTCACCATCTAGGAAAAGCTCTTTGATCCCTCTGCTGTTTCCAGTGTCCACCGGTCATTAGATCTTTAGAGGAGCTTGCTCAACCAGCACTGACCAGCCGTTTGGATGAGACAGGCCCCTCAAATCAGTGGAACCTTAGAGGCCACGGGACAGTAGTTAAGAGCTCCTCCACACCCTTCTCTCAAATGTCTATCCCCAGAAGGAGGCATTACGACAGTAAATACATTATACATCAATACACTGGAGCTAATGCTAGTTCTGTAGCATCCCTGACAAAAACTCAACATAGAACAGAAGAGGAACCACATGTGACAGAAAGTAGTTATGCTGCTTAACGCATCGTGAGAAGGTGCTCACAGGCTAAGAGAAGCACCTCTAAACTGCTACTATTTCCCAGCATTCATTAATAAATTCATCACTTGAGAACACTTTGCAAACATGAACTAAGCCTCACAACACTCCTGTGATGTAAGTAATAGTTCCCCCAGCTTTACAGATAAGGAAACTGAGGCAGAGAGAATTTAAGTGACTTTTCCAAGACCAGAGATAGAGGCTAGGAATGGAACCTAGGAGTTATTGGTGCCTGGGTCTATACTCAGGCCACACCTCTCTCAGAGAATGATGGGATCACTGCAATCTTTCAAATACACATGGTCATCATGGTCTCACCCTAGAGTTACAATCAGTGCTGCTCCAGGGGACGAAGCTGGATGCTCATCCACCACTCCCAGGGGACTGATGACAAAGATTCCACAAGCCTAGCTGGAATAAGAAGAGCCCCTAACCTTTGACCCCCTGTTTCCGCAGCTCCCGTTCCTGAATGAATCCCCCAAACATCTGGGTTTCCATGAAGACCTCCAGGAAGCGTCGAAGGCTCTTGGAGGAGACAGACTTGCGGAAGGCCTCCCGCTGTAGGGTCCGCTCCTCTCGCTCACTAGGGGTCAGGAACAGGGAATAGTGGCCCATGATCTCCACGAAGAAACGAACAAAGGCTTCAGACACCACTTCGTTCAAGGGGCTGGACTCTGAGGAAGAGGTGGGGGAGAAGCAGAGAAAGCCATGAGGTGATGGTGGTGCTGGAGGTGGAACTGCGATGAGGCACTGGGCGGGAAGAGTCACACCCTGGTTTACTTTGAAGTTGCATTCCCGGCTTTGGTTCCATACCACTTTACCAGCCCTGCTGGCCTCTTTAGGAACTGTGCCCCTGCACAGGTCTGAGACTGAGCCTACGTCCACACTACAGCTTTAAATCGATATTAGTAAAATCGATTTTATAAAACAGGTTTTATAAAATCGATTTTATGCGTCCACACTAGGGCACATTACTTTGGTGGTGTGCGTCCATGGTCCCAGGGTACCATCGATTTCCGGAGCGGTGCACTCTGGGTAGCTCAGTAAAAGAATAGGACCAATAACTTCGATATCCGTCCACACTAACCCTAAATCGATTTAGTAATATCGATTTTAGGGTTACTCCTTTCATTTAGCTGGAGTACAGAAATCGATTTTAAGACCCCTAAAAATCGATTTTAAGTGCCTTGTAGCGTGGACGGTTACAGCGTTAAATCGATTTAACGCTGTTTAAATCAATTTAACGCTGTAGTGTGGACCTGGCCTGAGAAGCAGTTGTGGAGAAAGAACATCTCAACATGTACTTTCCACTAAAAGGCTGAGAGTGGGCTACCACTGCCCCCAGGGGCACTATGTAGGTTGCAGGCCCCTGGCAGGTGATCCAGCGTGGCACATGCACAAGGTGCAGAACCTTAGTGTGGCCCCTCCATCAACCTCCACTCCAAAGTGCTGTTTGAGTCCAGCGGCTAAGCAGGAGGCCTTATCTCACTTTGCTGATTCACCCCTGTCCAAGATGGGGGTGCTGTGGAGGGCGCAGGCTCTGCCTGGCTGGAGGGGAAGGCTTCACTCCCAGGACTGACATCAAAGCGACCTCCTTGGCTAGAAGGAGTCTGTCTGTGGATAAGGTGTGTGTGTGTAGGCAGGACAGATGGGGCTGAGGCTGAAGGAGACCCCATGGGAGTCAGTCACATAGCAAAGGTCACCAGCGCGCTGGTGAGTTTAGCAAAGCCTCAGCTAATTCTAGCCATTGAACTGCATCTTCCATTCAAACCTGGGCCAGGGGATGTAAACCGCCCCTTTTGGGGAAGTGACTGAAGGGCTGCTGGGCCCACCCAATGAAAACGAGCAAACAGGCTGCAGGCTGTACCGTGTCTGCCACTCAGAGAGCTCTCCTCCTTGTCGCTAGCCAGCTCATTCCTCTGCTCCAGGATGTGCTCTAGCGCCGCCTGCAGCTTCCGAGGCAGGATGGAGTCCTCATCCTCCATCTAGAAAACACAAGCACACACTCAGGGACCTTCTCAGGGTGGGGCTTGTGCTGGCTCCAGGACCTGCATTTCTCCTCAGCTAGCTTGCGTGGAGTCAGGGAGAGATGGGCCAAGGGCATGGACAGTTATCTGTTATGAGACCGGGACAGCAATAACAACAATACTCTGTGCTTATCTAGTGCCTTCTGTTCAGGACTGTCCATCCCTTCTACAAGCACTAAAGTGGGTGTCTGACCTCTAGCTACCACCTCACATTGGACAGATTTGTAACCTTTCGTTTCAGCTGTTTGATCTGAGATCATGTCGCTCAGCTCTGACCCCACTGCCTTGCTGGAGGTAAGGTGTTGCTCTGATAATATCAGGAGCAGGAGTCAGCCAAACAATGCCAGCAAGCAGCTAGGCAGGCGCAGCGGCTAGGTTAAGATCTACATATGGCTAAGTGATTTTCACCCCCAGCCCCATACTGTGACATGCACGGAGCAGCGGGAGAGGCACAGAGACACCACAGATGGATTGGGCAGTAACAGAGTTGGGAGTCAGAAGGGAGGAGGTTGCCACGCTCTAAGCCCACTGCAAGAGGGCTCTATAGCCAGAGCAGCTCACATACAAAAACTGTATTGAAAGATAAGAAAAAGCCGTTTTCCTCATATCACCCCTGTGAGGGAGGGCAGTGCTATTATCCCCACTTACAGATGGGGAACTGTGGCCCCGAGACTCTAAGAAACTTGCCCAAGGTCTCACAAGGAGTCTGTGGCAGAGATGGGAGTTGACCCCAGTGCTCCTGGATCAGTCCAATGTCTTAACCAGATGATTGATTTCCTGCCCTAGCCTGAATTCTGTGGGTTGTGGTTGTGATTCAAAGGAGTTGGATTCTGGTTAGAAAACAAACAAAACCACTTGATAATCAATCCCTGGCTTCCAGGTCTAGGAATATGTTCCAGGACACCCCAAAATTCATGCTCCTCTGCTCCAGGTTAAAGGGAATCAGAAGAGGCGTATTTGTCTGCAAACTGATGGCCAGATTCCCATTTATTGTCTTCCCACTATGGTCTGGTAATGCAAGGACTAGACAGAGAGGAACAGGAGAGGGACCGATGAAGACAGAAACTGAAAGATTGACTAAAACCATTCTTCACTGGCAAGTGCAGATATTACCCTACAAGGTAGTGTGGACAGTGCTTAGAGCAAAGGAGAGTGTCAAGACTCGGGTCTATTCCCATCTTTGCCTGTGACTCGCTCTGTGACTTTGGATAACACACTTCTGCAGGCCTTGTGTCTCAGTTTCCCATCTGTTAAAAGGGGCTAATGCTTCTCTACTTCGCATGGATTATGGAGGTTTTAATGTTTGTAAAGTCATCTGAGATTCTTTAAGGTGCTACCTAAGCACAAAGCACTGTGACATTACTATTAAACAACACCTGCCATCAAATCCTACCTCCCAGCCTGGGTCAAGGCAGGTGCTCCTGGCTCAGCCAGCCAAGCAGAATAAGCAAATACAGGTCAAGGCAAGGAGATGGAGGAAGTGGGAGAAAAAAGCCCCATATGGGACAGTTCTACTCACTTGTCTGAGGAACCGGTTATTAACAAGGTCAACCACAAGGACCTACCAATGAGAGAATGGGGAATTGTTATTTCCTGTTACCAGAGATTATCCCAAGCCTTCCTGGCTCTCCAGAAAACTCCTCCCCTCTCACAGAACCACAGCAGCAGCAGGAGATATAAAACACTGGTCAACAGCAGGGCTCCTGCTGTGGTTTTCTGACCACTTCGCCACAAGCCACAAAATGACAGCTTGAACTGAAAGAAGCTGGTGGCCCCAAACCCTCCTGCCTTCGCCTCTCCTCCACACATTCCAAACCCTTAGACTAGAACATAATCAGCTCTATTGTCTCAGCAAAAAGCTTTACAAAGAAGCCACAGACCCTTTTACACAGCTAATGATGAGTGAGTGACCAAAATAATATGGGGATTTATCATGAACTCCTATTTAGTATTTACTTGGTCGCATAAAACAAAGCAATGCAACTTTAAATTTTTTTTAACACATCATATGTAATCTGTGGAACTCATTGCCACAGGAATATTGGAAGTAATTGTTTAGTATGACTGCAAAGATTAGATCTGAATGAACAGTGTTGGTAGTTATAGAGCAGATGTGAAGTGGGGAGGAAAACCTTAACACCTCACTACCATCAGTGCCACTAATGGGCAGAAGGTTGTAGCCTCCCCAAAGGCTTTTCCTGCACTGGAGTCTAGGAACACTTTGGATGCATGACTGAAAAATGTTATGACCTGTCACGTTGTGTGTGTGTGTGTTTGCCCTTGCACACCACTCATCAGTCCTGTTCAGAGTTAGTCATTTATTTACAGGCCTGCTATAATTATTATTTATTTGTAATGTGGGAGCACCTAGAAGCCCTAGTCACAGACCAGATCACATTGTGCTAGGTGCTGTACAAACAGAGCTAAAACACAGTCCCTGCTCCAAAGAGCTTGTAATTTACATAAGAACATAAGAACGGCCATACTGGGTCAAACCAAGGGTCCATCTAGCCCAGTATCCTGTCTCTGCCGACAGTGCCAGGTGCCCCAGAGAGAATGAAGAGAACAGGTAATCATCAAGTGATCCATCCCCTGTTGCTCATTCCCAGCTACTGGCAAGCAGAAGCTAGGGATAAGTATAAAACAAGAAACAACAGATTGATACAGCCAGTCAGACAGATGTCTGTACTAACTACAACCGTCCCAGCCCCTGGACAATCTCTAAAAAGAACAATTCATACATGACAGACTCAACAATTGACTCTCCGCATGCACTGTCCTGCCAGCACTACAACTATAATAAAACTTGTAATAATAAACTCCACCAGCAAAATCACCACTGGATCCCTTCTCCCAACTCCCTGTGGGACAGGAAGGAAAAATGAAGGTCATTATGTCAGTTCCCCCTACCAACTGCAGCAAAGTCCCTGCTCACTAGGTAGCAGCCTGAGTATCTTGGAGCCAAAGGTTACAGGTTCTATTCATGATGCAGTTCACTGACAACTGGGATAGCTGTATTTCTGCAGCCACAGGTAATTATAATGCCACCTTGCCTTAAAACAGTGACACAATCTAAGAAGCAAACCCTTCTGGGTGAGAAGACAATGCAGCCAAGGCCTGCGGCTTTTAAAAACAACAATTTCATCTGAGTTCATGGCTCACCTCTTCCACTGGTAGCTCCTTGAGGCGAGGCAGTGAGCTGGTGAGTAGGCCAATCAGGAAAGGGGTTGGTGAGCACACAATGTCAATCATGGAAGGCGGCAACACAGGGATATAGGTGTGCTGCCAGGTGAAGGGGTAGAGGAGAGCCACCATGGCATGGCAACACTTCGACAAGATGCTAGAAGACAACACAAAGCACACAGCAGTAGAGGCAAGGCAGAGCGTGAGCACTGAGCACTTGCTGAAAATCAGGCCCCTTTCAGGTGTCTCAAGTTGGGTGCCCACAGTCACTAGTCATTTTCAAAACTCTTGTCCCCAATCTCTATTTCCTGGTCTAAAGACACATGCAATGGGTGAGGATTACTGAAAGCTATTCCTTTGTCACATAACAAGGGGCAGTGTCCCACTGCCTCCAGTAGCTGCTGTGCATAGGACACACAGAAGTGGCTAACTGTGCAACTTTGCTTCTTTAAAGAACAGAGTTACAGTATTGAAGGCACTGCTTGTTCTGATGTTTAATTCCTCCCAGCCCAATGACACTCTTTTAATTAACAACATCTTCTCTTTCTGACACTCGGCATACACCTCAGCGAAGGACAAGGCTGCGGGGGAAAAGGGTATCAATGCACATGTAATGAACTGTTCAGAGAAAACAGACTAAATACTCAGCAGAAACCAGGATAAAATACTATATTACCATACCGGTCCTGCTCAGGACAGGGCCTCAAAAGGCCAGGCTGACCCAAGAGGATGGTGGGAAGGGACTAGATTGCGAGTATGTCTACACTGCAATTGGGAGGTTGATTGTATATGGAGTAGACATACTCGAGTTGCCTTTTTCTAGCTGGATCAAAACCAGCTTCAGTAACAAGAGCAGGGTAACTGTGGCAGCCGGACAGTGGCATGGGCTAGCCTTCTGCATGCAATGCCATCCAGGACCTGGAGCACATGCGCGAGCGACCAGCCATGCCATGCTGCCGCAGCTACACTGCTATTGTTACTCCAGCTAGCTTTGATCTATCTAAATGCCTACAGTGCTGAAATCACACCTCCTGACTGCAGTACAGACATACCCTAAGGAGCTGGGATAGTTCATGCTTTTCCCATTCAAATGATACCAGTGACTCTGCTGAAAATTCCTTCACGGATGACTTCCAAGAAGGTTTGGCCAGAGAACTCCTCCAAGTGCTGGAAGGAGAGGTGGGCGGGGCGTGCGGTCAGTTTCACGGGGCTATGCAGAGCATGCTGCGGGACATTGGTTACTCATCTGTTCTGGCTTTGGAAGTGTTTGTGCATGTCAGGGGATGGGGAGGCTCGCCATAATAAGCTGTGTACATAACGTCATTTCAGTTTTACTAGCATTCAGCTCTTGAAATAATGGGGGAGGGGAGAAAGGCTAGTCTGGCCTGAAGGAATCACATGGCCAGGAAATCACTCACAGCTGGCTTGTATTAAACTCCATGGGGGGAATTTACAGTGAGAAATGTGGCTCTGGCAGCTGTTGCTGACTTGTAATGAGAGAGAGAGAGAAGGGAGTTTGGTAGATGTGGTCTTGTGCTTGCTCAGAAGGTAAGAGGCCTGACTTTTTGTTCCAAGTCTGGTAAACCTAAGTCCCTCTAGCATGACAGCAGAGTGTGTTTAGGAGAATATCATGTTTGGGCTACAGGTTTTGGCTGCTTTTCACTTAGGTTGACCAGATAGCAAGTGTGAAAAATCAGGACGGGGTGGGGGGTAATAGGATCTCATATGAAAAAAAGCCCCAAATATTGGGACTGCCCCTATAAAATCGGGACATCTGGTCACCCTATTTCACTGGATACATTCCATTTGGCAAAGTGTGACTTCTGTTGTTGGGACATCACAGTGACCAGGTGAAGGAGCGCTCTGAACAGTTTATACAGAAGTTCATGGCAGCCAGGGGATAAGAGAATTCTGATCCTAAGGCAGAGAGAGGAATCCGTTTAACACTTCAGTTTAACATGGGGATAGTGGTAAAGTGCTTTGAGATCTACTGATGAAAAGTGCTATATAAGCGCTAGGTTTTTGTTATTCTTTAGGCTTTACAGTGACTCTAACCGGTGAAGAGAATATACTAGGGAATTGCTTCAAGGGACTTCCACATGGAGGGAGTCTCTTTTTATAAAAGAGGCCCAGATGTTCATTTCCTTGCTTAAAGGGACACTGCCAACTTGATTTGTTTCTAACTGACAGCTGTAAAAAAAAATTGACATTTCTGATGGAGTGCCCTTTAAATATCGTCTCCTGGATTTTTAAAGAAGGGCAGAGGGCTCTACTCCCCAGCTGATGTTTAGAAGGGTGCAGGAGCCGAACCACTAAAGCATGTTCCTGCCCCCTTCTTGCTCTCTGTGCACATTCCAGCCTGCTGCCCCTTCACCTCCACTTGCACTTTGCTTCTGCTCTCACCAGCAAGTCCCCTTTTGCGGGGCCTCTACCAACCGCAGCTACTGACACTGACTCTCCAGAGTCCTGTCAATTGCACAAGGCAAACAACGTGGAAAATAAATGTTCTTCGATTGCATTCATTTACAGCAAACTTGTAACAAGAGTATGAGTGCCATGTGAACATTAAATTGCTTAGCTTCAGATCCATCAGCATCCGGGAGTGCACAGAAGTTGCTTTGGGGAGCAGGGGCGTGGAGGAGAATACAAATGTGGACTCTCCTCTGCTTGAGTTTCAGCCAATATTGCTCGCTGTAGTGCTGGATGCATTCAGGGAACTTCAGCCTTTCAACTGCAAAATGGAAGCTTTAGAATGATTAAAATCTAGCAGGAAGACACGGGTCCATTATTTGTGGAGATTGTCAATGCCTCCCTTTGGCATGGCAGATTAGTGGCATGTGATGCTGAAATGATTTTTAGGCACATACTCTCTAGGCTAGGAATCCTATCAGTTATCATCTGTTCTCTAATCTTCTCCTTCAGGTTGAGGTAAAGGAGAAGAGAGAAGAGCAACTCCAGAGTGCTCAGATGGCCTGGGCCCTGATCAGTCTGATTTTAGACCTAGGTACGGCATGGAGCATGTGCGGCTCTTGTTGGTTTGTCATCTCCTACTGGTGATGATCAAAATCAAGTGTCCATGCTGATCCTTTTAGATCTGCCTTTGATACAATTGACCCTGAAGCATTGTTGACACAGCTGCAGTCCCCAGCAGGGATCTATAGGACTTGTGATGGGGTAATCTGTCCTTTAAGAGTAGTGGTGCCTAATGGTCAACCCACTCCATCACATGGCTTGGCCCTTTAAGAGGGTGAAAGACCTGATTATATATATAGGGACTTGGGAGACACACAGCAAGAGGAAGTGGTCCCGGGAGTAAAAAAGCATTCGGGATGAAATCCCATTACTGTTTCTTTAAGGACATTGATCCAGAAGCCTTTCAGAGAGAGAGAGGGGCAAGGCTCCCCTCTCCCCCAGTCAATTGGGATGAGCTGAAAGAAGGGGAACAGCATTAAAGCTTCCTCCTTTCTCAAAGCAGAGTGGACAGTAGGTGACACCAGCAGGGAAAAGCTGATCCAGCTGGGGGTGAAGCTGGTAAAGGTCCCACAGCTGGCTAATCCATGATTCCGTTCCAGAGAGGACAGCTAAGGAATCCTGCTTAGGAAAGACCACAAAATCTAACAGAGCCCACCCATCTCCAGTGAGGAGAGTTGGTGAGGCTCCTAGGTGAGGGGAAAGGATGGAATTAACTCATACAGCCCAGTTCCCAGGAGGAGAGCTGGGGATTCCAGCTTAAGGAAGCACTGAAAAGGGGTAACCCTCAGAATGAATCAAGAAGGGTTGCTGGAGCAGAGGCTGTTTTCAGGCACAGGAATAAAGAATGTCCAGAAGGAAGGAGCCAGAGACGGCTAGATAGACTAAGCTCAAGGCAACGAATATCCCTGGGTGTACCTGAATGAGCTTCTACTTGTGCTTGTGGCTGTCCGTAATAAATGAGACCCTTGCAAGGAGGGTGCTCTTTGATTAAAAAGATCCCTCTGACTTGATTATAATCCAGCTGAAGGGACGTGAGATGGGGTGCACCTACGGTGCCATGCCTGACCATAATGGGGTGCACCAGGGTGACCTCCAGGCCCTCACAGGACTTTAGACCAAGATTTTCAAAAATAGGTACCTTAAAGGTAGGCTCCTAAATCCAGGTTTAGGCTCCTGGATAAGTGTTCTGATCTCTAAAGTGCTGAGTATTCAGCAGCTTCCACTCAGCCCAATTAAACTGCCACATTCTTAGCACTTTGGTGAAATCAGGCCATCTATTTAGGTTGGGTTTAAGGAGTCTGACTCTGAGACATCTGTTTTTGCAAATCTTGGTCTTTAGTGTCCAGGACTGTCACTCTGGCACTTTGATTTGAAAACAAAATCTCACTACAAAGATAGTCTGATCCATTTGTGTCACATAGCAGACCTTAAGTACTGGTGTTTTCCCATGCCCACATGAAGGCCTATACAGGCCTGAGCAAAGCTGGAGAAAGATTATCTCAATAGATCAACAATTTTTTGGGATAGTCATTTCTGGGTTGAAAGGGAATGTTTACTCTTGTTGCTATGGCCGGGGGAATAAAACTAACAACCAAATTCTCTCTTTGTCCACTGCCAAGCTTTGGATTGACAGATTTTTAAAAAACATTCAATATTCATTCCAAAGATGGAAAAGGCAAAAGCATTTCACTTGCTTTATACTTGTTAGATGTGTTTTTGGCTCAGCTTGAAAACATTTAATAATTCACACAGTACTTGGCAAGAGTTCTTTCCACTTCCTTTCACAGAGACTTCAGATTTTGTAGCAATTAAAACACGTAAATAAACTATGTGTGTATCATTCTCTCTCTCTCTCTGTAAATATATACATACATACCCTCACAAACAAGTACAAGTACAGATAAACACAGTGATGACATCCACATGATAAATTAGAGTGGTGTGCAATAAATGCAATTTATCACACACTTTTCACCACTTCACCTGCACTCTGACCACTAATCCATACCTCCTGGACTCCTACTAGCATTCCAAACCCTTGAGTAGCTTCAAACAGCTGTCTTTTCTACTTTTTTTAAAAATCTATTTGCCAGATAAAAATGTTTGTTTTCTTTCATCCAAAACGTGCAATTCCCATTCCCAAAATAAACACTATTTAATACTTGACAATTTCCTTGTCCCCCGTTCCAGGACGAGTGACGGTCAACCTTGAATCAGTGATAGATTTGAAGTCCAATATCTTAAAAGCCATCACTGATAGGAACAGGAGCTTTCCATCAATGGATGGAGAAGATTCTCAGCTTCCCATTATGATACACTACATTGTTGCCAATGCCCAATGTTCCAAAATCATGAGTCAGGTCGCAAAAATCAAGAGCTTGGCTTTAAAAATCAAGGATTTTTTTTTAAATATTACATTTGGGTTATTTTCTTTGACATTTGGTTTCTGAGCCTTTAAGGTACTCTTAGGTCATGTTTTCAAACTCGTCTCCACAACTGTGTGGATTAGAAACTTATTTTAAGCTAATGGTAAAAAAAGAAAGCCGAGATTCTCGTGAAATAACTGACTCCAGGAGCTGGGGTGCTAAGAAAAATACCAAATATTGCAAGATTCACAATAAAATCATGAGTGTTGGCAACACGGCATATAGTACTTGATTCTAGCTCCTGTAGATTCATAGACACTGGACCTTAAAACCTTTACGTATAGGAAAGCTATTGTATATAATTTTTAGAGGGTTCTACAGTTTGTAATACTTTCTCTCTTTTTTCAAGTCCTGGACAGTTGGACTCAGTATGAAGGCACCTGGCTTTACTGACAGAAGAGTACTGATAGAAAACATTTTTGCAACATTTTCTGTAACACATGTATTCTGGATATGCCACATAACAGTGCAATACGATATAAGGGTTTTACTGGCACTCATTGGGGACGAGCTGCCTAACAATGTGCTGATTCCAAACTTATACCAATAAAATCCTTGCATGGCATCACATATTCTCACTGGCTATCATCATGTAAAGGTTAATCTGTGCCTCTGTCCCTAATGACTCCAGTCATAATGCTGCACTTATCCTATATGGGAGGGAAAATCTCCCAGAGAAAACCTTGTCATTATAAAGATTACCAAAATTATTTGTGTAGTTTAGACATGGGAAACATAGGATTGTCTCAGGCTAAGGGCAGCATTGGTGCTTTCATGCCTTACATATTAATGCACTTTTAAGAGGATATGAAAAAAATCTATGTATATAACATGTCAAGCGAATGTAAACAAATAGATCCTCCCCTCCTTGACCCAAAGCAGCAGTAAAGGAGTGAAAGTGGGGAGCTGCAGCCTGTATGCTGCAACCCACCCAGCCTCCCCATTGGTGTGATGGATTTGTATATGCTCTGCCCTTACAAATCTCTGGACCCCTGCAGGGCGCCTTGTTCCTTTGCTCCCCTATAAAAGGGGCCTCTCCACTTGCCTTCCCTCCCCCAGTCCCAGGGCTGTAGCCCGGCTGGCTGGGATCTGTGAAAACAGACAGCTTGGGGGTATTGTACACTGCTGAAACCTGATCGCGCTCAGAAGTGTCATTACTCATCTGCAGCTTTTCCGTTACCGAGCTTTGAGAACTCTTCTCTCTGAATCCTCAAGTGCTTAAGGGCTGGATGGCTGCCAGGCACCAGCTGCATAAAATCTTAAAGAGACCTGGAGCCCTGTGCTGAACTTGTGGGAGTGAATCAGTTTAAACCCCAAACCTCAAGAATCAATATTAAAAAATTAGTCAACAGAATCTGAGAACCTCAGCGAAAGGGCTAAGAGATACTGAGTTCCCTCTCTCCTCCCCTCCGGGCTAGGTTCCTGTGGGTGCCAGAGCATGGCTGAAAAGGGAACACTGTTCCCCGCCCAAGCAATAAGAAGGGTTCTGCTTCCTTATTGCAAGGAGCTCTGCCTTGGTGAGATTCTGAGCAAAGGGAACTTGGTTTCCTTTGTGCACCAGAGGAAGCTCAGTTTTGGCAAGTTCCAGAGCTGGGCTGAGGTGTCGCAGCATGTCCAGTAGAGGGCATGTCACTTCGTTAGAGCCCTTGCCCTTTGGGAGCATTGGTTGTACTTGCTGGGAAATAACAGAGAAGAACAAAAGAACACCACAGAGGGGCCAGTACTCCCTTCTCAGTCTCTCCTTAACTAACATTTGGTTTATAAGAATGCAAGAGAAAGCCGCAAAGGGGGGTACCTGAGTTTGTCTGCTATAAAGATCACTCTTCTCTCCAGAAGCAGGGATGCAAACACTCGGCTCAGGTGCCGGACGCTGAGAGAGGAGAACAGGGACTCAAAATCAACATGCTCAAGTCTCGAGTCCAGAGGCCGCCGCAGCTCAATTACCTGCCAGAAGTAAGCAAAACACAGGTCACGGCCTCAATCACTGCACTGACAAGCAAGGGGCCAGACTCCCCCAGGACTTTAACCAGGGACCCTCTCAACCAAAAGAAACAGCATTGCTGCTGGAGCTAAAGGAGACTTTATGTTAGTGAGTGGCAAGCCTTAAGATTTAGTCTTTCTACAGGATCCACAAATGCAGCCTGCAGATGAAGCTGAAGGCCAGCACTGGCTTCCCATCATATTTTTCCGACCCCTGTGAGCAGTGATGGTGAGGCGGTCTGAAGCAGGTGGCTATCATAGATGGATAGGTTCTCCCAACATGAGGTTCAGCAGACTGGCTAATAACAAGTAGAACCTGGAGTTCCGTTTGTGCAAGGGCCTATATTCTAGTAGGCCACAGGAACAGTTCAGATTGCTCTCTCCCAGGGGCTTTATCCAGAGTCCATTCCAGGTGGGTGAAGAAATCCATTGCAGATTCTCCCACTGAATTAGGCACAGGGAGCTTCCTCCCTATGTGTGTGATGCCCAAGCAGACTTTTATGCTTAGTCTTTTGACCCAGGGCAGTCCCAGGGAGTGGAATTTTGTTCCCATCGGGAATGGATTCTGGGAAACACTCTGCAGGGTACAGGGGGAAGGATGGAGGCAGGGGATGTTTCTAATTCTTCAGTCAGTTCAAACAGCCAGGATCACTTTCACTATGAGAATCTGGACGGGAAGGAGAGGGGAGCAAGGTCTAAGTTGTAGACTATCCACTCTGGTAGCAATTACAACACAAACTACTGCCTTTGCTTCTATCTACGCATACAGTCCTCACCATAGAACTTCACTGCCATTAGTGTATTTCTCCTCAGAAAACCCCTGTGAGATAGGGCAGTATTATCATTCCCATGTTACAGAGGGGGAACTGAGGCACAAAGTGACTTGCTCAAGGTCACACAGGAAGTCTGTGACAGAGCAGGGGATTCAAGCCAGGTCACCTATATCCCAGGCCAGTTCCCTAACTGATAGACCATCTTTTCTCTGGTGCAACCAGCTTCAAAGCACCTTGCCCATTCTTCCACAGTATGTCACATGACCCACCCTCCACTTTGGACCTGGTTCTCAGGTAGGCTAAGGCCCCATGTGCTGTTGTGGCAGCTTAAAGGGCCTTAGCAGAAACAGCACCCTAAGAATAACCCCTGTGCAGTGAAGCTCTCTCGTGTAGGCAGCAGTCCGAGGGTGTGGCTGGGGCAGGCTCCACTACAGAAATTCTGTATTGGTTTCCCAGAGACCCTAAGGCCACTTAAATTTACCCTCAGGGCCAAGCAAGGTTCTACCCCACATGGCACTGAATGGATTAATGTGTGCCTGAACAGCCAATTTACATAGCAGGCTACACCTGGAGGGAGAGCCAGGCTTAACTGATCATGAAGCCCAGGACTGGCCAGGAACAGGCTGGCTAACATAAAGAGAGGAAGTTTGTAGCAGAAGGGGGCTAGTAAGCTTTGAAGTGCTCCAATACCTAGGAGATGAAAGCCTGAATGTAATACTAAAATGACAGAATAGCATACGGAGAAAAGGGGAAATATCTAGGGATTGGAAACATGTGCTTAATGCCTCAGTGAGGAAACCCAGCAAGAGGCACTCTAGGCCTGAGGCCTACAGACCAATTGCCCTCACAGCATGTTTAGCCAAAACCAGGAAAAAACTGGGGATGGAGAGATGAGCCGCACACTCAGAAGGAAATAGGCTCACAGATGGAACATAATGTGGGTTCAGACAGCAGGGGTGCAGCTGACAGCAATAGACAAAGAAGCACAAAAAAGCTTGAGAAGGAAAGAATACATGAGAGTAACCTTCCTGGACATAGAGAAAACCTGCAATGTGTTACAGAGGGAGTGACTATTATATAAAGTGGCAACCATGGGTATGGTAGGAAGAATATACAAATGAACAAGGGATTTCCTGCACAAAGAACTACATGGGTCTGGGTAGGGAAAGCCTTTTCTACTGTATATTGAACTCTACAGGGGACTGTCATTAGCCCAGTCCTTTTTAAAATCATGTTAAATGACCTTCCAAAGGAAATGAGTGCAGGAATAGGCATCACATGATTTGCTGGTGACCAGGCCATAGGGACGAAAAGCAGAAACCTTGGACGTGTCACCAAAGGAATCAGCGATGCACTTCGCAGGAGTACAGAATGGGGAAACAGGTGGGGCTTCAAGTTCTCCACTGACAAAACTAAATGAATGATCTGCACAACATGGAAGATTCAGAAATTATATAAATATATGACCAGCAGATAAATATAGTGAAAAAGGACAAAATCTTAGGTGTGATATCTGATAACAAGCTCACATGGAGGGACCTGTGATGGAGCGTGCTTCCTCCACTTGCCCTAAAGGGGTTAACATAGGCCAGATAGCTAATTAACCTATTAGGTTGCAGACCAGGGGACATTTCAGCTGAGAGGAAAGCCCTAATTAAGAGAAGCTCACTTGTGCAGGAATAGGCCGGGCTTCTGTAAAACCAGGGAGCTGGGAGCAGAAGGGGGTGCTGCCAGGAAGAAGTTTTCAGTCACTCTTCATGGGACAAGGAAGAGAAAAAGATTTAGACCCCAGAGGAAGGGTTTGTCTAGCAGACCCAGAGGAAAAGGGTTTGACTAGAAGGGTAGAGAATGAAAGCTTGGGAGAAGCAATGTAGGAAGTAGTACAAGAGAGAGGTAGGAATGTTTGGGGTAGTACAGAACTTAGCCGCCAGAGATAGGGCCCCTGGACTGGAACCCAGGGTAGAGGGTGGGCCTGGGTTCCCCTACCAGCCACTGAATTAGTGGCCCAATCTGGGCAGTGACCTTGAGGACCATCTGGCACTATCCATCTCCATCACTGAGGGAGTTATTTAGCAAGGGCAGTGGACTTAACGACTGCCTGGGATGCTGTGGAAGACTGTGATAGAACCACGGAAGGGGAGGACTGGTTGTGACTTGGCCAGAGATGCAAGCCATGAAGACAAGGCACTGCAGCTCCTGAGGAGCAGGAGAAGGGCCTCAGGGCAGCAGAGCAAGATGACGGTCTGAGAAATCATAAGAAGAGGCATCAGGCCAAAAGAGCTAATCCTCAAACCAGCCAGGAGGAGGCACCCGTGACAACAGGGGCAGCTATAGTTTTTTTGCCACCCCAAACATGGCAGTCAGGCAACCTTCCGTGGCGCGCCTGCAGGAGATCCCCAGTCCTGCAGCTTCGGCGTACCCGCCACTGAATCCTCGGGACCGGTGGACCTCCCGCAGGCAAGCCACTGAAGGTAGCCTGACTGCCGCCCTCACAGGGACCAGCAGGGCGCCCCCCCCAGCTTGCCACCCCAGGCACGTGCTTGGAGCGCTGGTGCCTGGAGCCGCCGCTGCGTGACAGGAACATATCAAAAACATTATAGATAAGTGCAAAGGGAGAATCAACTTACTATGAGAATGGCAAACCCTAATCAGACCTATTATTGAGTAGGCCTTTAGGTCAGCACTGAAAACAAATCTGTATCCAAGACTGTTTCCAAGCACAGGCATTGCATATTGCATGCGGTGCCTTCATTACCTCGCCTCTGTATGTAATGCAGATAGCAGCTGGAGCATGCCTTTCACTCTCAGAATGAAGCGCAGAGACTTAGCCTTTAGGGTCAAAGTACTACGTAATAGTGAAGATAACACTAAGCTAATATATATTAATTGTTGGGAACTATGTGGAGAGCAGTAGGACAAACCTCAAAAATCCTCAGTAAGTAGGGTAAGGAAGTGGATAAATGATCTCTGTAAAAATAAAGATTTAAAAAAGAGGCCAAAATCTCTAGCACTGGGAAAATACTCTATCTCCGGAGAACTACCTCCTCGAGATAGATCTGGAACTATATGATGAACAAAAGGAGAAGAATGATTAATATACAAGATATAGCAAATCAATGTATCTATGCTAAGTGGGAACACTATTGTCAAATGCATACTGATGGCTCCATAGAGGAAGGAATGGGTAGAGTGGGAATAGCTTTCTGGGCACCCACATTCAGACTCAAGAAAGCCATAAGACTCACTAACGTTATCTCCGGCTGAGCTAATAGGGATACTGCTGGCACTAACTTGGGCCCTAGCTTTGCGGCCAGCTGCCATGGCCATCTTGTCTGATTCCCTATCAGGGTTGCAGACACTATATAATGGCAAGTCTGACACCAGACACGATATATGTAATGAAATATTACTGCTAATGGCTGAATTGGCACAATTGTATGTGACCATAATAATAGCTTGGATCCCGGCACATGTAGGACTAGCTGGCAATGAACTGGCAGACAGAGACAAAAAATGCTATTAAGGCTGAACAAGTTGACCTAGAGATCCCCTTAAGCAAACTGGAATTTAAGCACTTAATCAAAAAAGAACTAAGGAAGGAATGGCAAGAACTGTGAGCACATGAACTAAAAGGGAAAAAAATTCTGTGAATTATGCCCAGTAATTGAAAATGTTGGCATAGTCCAAGGCCCTGAGATGAACATTCTCAGTCCTGCCATGAGTGCAGGGGACTGTACTAGCTGATCTCTCGAGTCCCTTCCAGTCCTATGATTCTTAGAGCAAAATGGCTTTATTCAAAATGTTAACAGGTCTTTGTGGATGAAATAGTAACCTATTTCTAGTAAACAAACAAAAGGATATACTATGTGAAACATGTACGGCCCAGCAAATGATGGATCATCTCTCATGGAATTGTAAAAACTGTACCAGTGAAAGGAGATGTACTATGGCTTCTGAGTTTTCTATATCAATAAGAAAATTTTCTTTGCCATTCCTGTCCAGAATACAAGGAAAATGGGGGCCCAATAAAAAAAGCTATTTTGCAATTCTTTAAGAATACTGGGAAAGGTGACAGACTTTAAATCATAACCTACCTCCAAAGGCATGGCAGTCAGACACACAGAATGTGACTCTGCTGTGCCACCAAACCCAAGAAGATGAAGAAGGAGGAGGGGGCTGCAGGGAGAGAGTCCGCGGTAACTCTCTGGGACTACAGAGTGAAGAGGCTCAAGAAAGAAGCCCAGGGGTGGAGAGTTGGCCCTGCGATCCTCTCCTAAACAGAAAGCTCTGGCAGAAGCCAGGAGAGAGACAAAACAGCCACTGGGAGTGGAGCAGGCTCCAGTGGTAAGCCCTGGTAGAAGGGCAGGATTTTGACTCTCCCATGGAAAGAGTCCTAGGAAGTGCTCAGCGGAGGACCAGAGCAGCAGAGAGAAATAAAAGGTGAAGCCCAAGCAGGGCAGGAATTGATTTTTTAGTTTGTATACCTTTAGTTTGGAATTTGTATTTGGGGACCCAGAGAAGAACCCTGAGAAATCCTAGCCCCTGAGAAGGGGATAAAGCGAGAGGAACGCCCTGAGAGAAGGGTGTGTGAGGATAACAAGGCCCAGACTTGGGGCTGAAGACCTTGTTAGAAAAGCGGTGGACAGTTTCTTTTTGGGACTCTTATGTTCTGGAAGGGGAGAGACTTTAAAGTGACCTGGCTAGAGATCTGAGTCATAGGCAGGGCCGGCTCCAGGGTTTTTGCTGCCCCAAGTGGTGAAAAAAAACAAAACAAAATCCTACACTTGCGATCGGCAGCAGCTTCACCGCGCTGCTTTCTTCTTTGGTGGCAATTCGGCGGCAGGTCCTTTGCTCCAAGAGGGACTGATGGACTCGCCGCCGAATTGCAGCCGAAGAGCCCGACTTGCTGCATCTTCCCCTTGGCCACCCCAAACATCTGCTTGCTGAGCTGGTGCCTGGAGCCGGCCCTGGTCATGGGAAGAGGCAGAGCACAGAGGACTAGAGCCATTAGTGGCCCAGAACAGCCCCAGAATATAGGGAGCATGAAGGATTTTTGAAGACACCTGCCTCAGGAACAGAGGAATTGAGAATCAATCCCTTTGACACTAAACTCGAGCCTCCGCTTCACAGGAATTTGCATATTTCCACAGCCCTGCACTACAGGTGTAGGCCTGATTTATTATTCCAGCAGGTGTTTGCTGGCCTGTCCTATCATCCCATCCTCCTGCAGTTCTGGTGTTGTCCTTACTTCAGTCCCTGAGCCTGGTAGGAAGTTCTTGACTGTGATGGTCCGGCCCAGTGCAGGGAAAGGAGCTTCCATGACACTCCTCATGAGAGGCTGCACCAAAGCAGGGGAAATCCCCCGTCTTTTCTCAACCTCGTCTAAGATCTGGAAGAAAGAACATCAAGCCACAGATGTATAAACAGGAGGCAAGAGAGAGACAGAGAATAAAATACAAAAGCATTAACATTCCCTCCTTACCCCAGCGAGTGTGGAGCCCAAATATGCAGTATCATAATACTATGGAGTGAGCAAGAGAGACTAGAGTAGAAACCTTGGGTGAAATCCTTGCTCCACTGAAGTCAACAGTAAAACCCACTGACTTCAGTGGAGCCAGGATTTCATCCTTTATCTTGGAATTTCTTTGCTCTGGTCGTTTTATTAAAGGAACAAGCCAATGTTTGCTGATCCATATTTTTATGTAATTTAATTTTTAATAGTCTGTTTGCAAAGTTCATGTAATTAGTGTGTGTTCCCCCTCCCAATGCCATCTTCCAGAGTCTCAAGTCTGAGCCCTCCACTTTACTGAACCTCATTATTCTAGCCTTGATTTTGCTTTCAGCTTCATTACTATCCGTGCAGGTTCTCTCCCTCTTTCCCCCTCACCTTAGAGAAGAGGTTGAAGCATCCAAGGCGGCTCACAATGCAGTAAACTTCAGGGAGACGCTTCCCTTTCCCACTGGGCTTTCAAGAGAGAAACACAAACGCACCAAAAAAGGCAGTTAGTTCAACCTAGGCAGAGAGCAAGTGACTGCATTCTCTGCGCTGCTCAGGAACTGGCTGGTGAAACAGAAGAAGCTCTCATTGCAAAATCATGAGAAACATGAAAAGGGGCTGTATTTTGGAGTTAGGGGATGGATTCTGAAGAGGGACCTTAAACAGAGCAGCACAGGGAAGCAGAAAGCTGGAGAGTGTCCTCTGCTGTGCCATTTGCTTCTTCGCTGAATAGAACAGCAGAAGTCCCCCACCCCCATCCAGTTGGTGCCAGCAATACAAACACCACAGAGAAAGGTTTCCCCTTCAGACCCTTTTAGGCAACAGAATGGTGAATAGTTACCAGTAGCCTTCTGCAATATCCAAACCGTCTACTCCCATCCTCACCAGTCAGGACAAAGGAGAAGGTCTCACTGCAGTAGGGAGACCAGAGACCAGAAGAAGAAAAAAACTTGTCACATTAGGAAACACCACCGTACACACACCCACTCCACCACTCAGAGAACACTTTACTCCTTTCATATTTCCACCTTTTCCCCTCTCACGCCATCAGTTCTGTTCCCTTCTGGACTCTCCAGGAGTGTCTCTGCCCCTACTGGGTTTCTCTCTCTTTGCCTTAACAGCTCCCGTGGCTAAGCGAGTTGTACGTACAAACCCAGTTCTCACGGGGGTGGGGAGAGGAAAACACCTGCCTACCTGGCAAATTGGTAGATGGGCACCCAGTCCTTAGCATCAGGGAAGCAAAACTGAGGAATAGCTTTCAACTGATCCTCTGCCTCTCGCATGAATTTGAAGGAACGCTCGAGCTAGAGGAGAAGAGAAGGAGGGAATGTTTTCAATTAGTCACGTGGGGATGGAACGGCTTCAAATATTTGTCCAGTGATAAATGAAGAGGTGATGACAGAGACTAAGCTTCTGCCTGGAAGATATTAAAATTGCTGCTCTACTAGCTCACCTGACCCTAGGAATTTTTTAAGTCATTCCCCTCACACACTCCCCATCAAACCCTACTTTTGCATTTGTTTGTCCCTGCTGGGTCTCACTTCTATCCTGTGATATAACTAAGAGCTCAGTAAAGGGAGGAGGCTATCTGTGCAGGGGCGTGTGTGCAGAATAAAGCCTGCAGCTAATTCTTGTTACACCATGTTGGAAAATGCACTGCCACATGTTTTCATTTGGTCCTGTTTCTCATGCCAAGAGAGACCTATTGGTAATAGCTTTGCTCTCTCTGCAATGACAGTTTTCTGCACCCTGAGAATCACAGTCGCTGGTCTCTCCTAGCAGTACCAAGTTGCTTCCCTTTTATTGAGACAAGTGGTGGAAGAATTTTTTACACCCTTTTTCCCAGGGCAGTGAAGAGTCAAAGTAGCTGCTCCATCCGCACTCAAGAACATCATGAAGTTCATGGAGGGCAGGGCAACCTCCAAATCTTCTGTCCTATTAAACAATGGCACAGTAGGGGATTATCCTGCATTACATTACAGGCTAACATGAGAGCTCTAACTTCCCCCGAGAGTCTCCTGTTTAATCATGCGTCCTGCAGCACACTAGCCAGGAGGGCAATGGGTTCCAGATGGGGATGAAGAACCTAAATGATGAAACTGCTACACCGGTAGGCCTTTGCCTGTGCACCAAACCTTTAATGGAAACTGCTGGGTGACTTCAGGGACATATGCAGTCCCAGCCTGTTTCTTGTGCAGTGATACCACGACAAAGTACTCAAACAGCTGCCTCTCTTGGTACTCAATCAAGTCCCGCTCCAAGGTTTGATACCGTGGGGCTTGCTTCAGGCGGGACTTCACATGTACCAGTCGTTGACTGTGAGCTGCAAAGAGAGAGAGAGAGAGTCATTTGTTACTGGAATTTGGATAGAGCTCCCACCATGCTTTGGAATGACCTATTGTCACCGCGATTGTAATGTGTTTCCTTTCCCAAGGGCTGAGTGAGAGGCGGAAACATTTGGAAGTTGTGCTATACAGCTTCCAAGGAAAAGCTGTAATGGCTAAGCCAGTATGTAATCCGAGCAGTGTTTCAACGCAGATGTATAGCACTGGCCAAAAGCACACGGGAAGAGGGGACAAGAGTGTGGGTTGAGGTGGAGCAGTGATTTAATAGGTAGACTTTTCTGCCGGGGAGATCCAAATTGAAATCCAGGTGGGGTAGCAAGTGAAAGAGAGAGTTCCTGGGGTCATCCTCATCTTTATTCATCTACCTGTCAAAGCCAGCACATGTGACTGATGGCAGTACTTGAAGCCCAGAACTAGAGTAGCTGGGAATACTGTAGGTCAGAACACAGTCAGGCTGAGTAATGTCACGGCCCAGGGCTGTAATGGCGTGATGGGGGAAGCTGTAGGCCAGGAATGAAATGCATTGGCAGATGGATGAGTGAAAAAGATTGCCTGATGCCAGCCCATACTATGTCTGAAGCTAATCAGAGCTCAAATTACTTTTATTTTTTAAAACAAGGGCCAAGTTCACCCAAAGATACTGGGAAAAGAACAAAACTGACCAGCAGCCTGAGACTACCACAATGTACAAACAATGGGAAAATAAACACTCCAATCGGGAAAGTAATGAAAAGCCACCCACTGGGAAGAGGCCAGACAAGATTCCTTTGGAACATTTTCCCCTGTAGTTTTATAGTTAGGTTCAAAGTAAATCTCCAAAGGTGCCCCCCTCCTCCCATAAAAGTAAAGTGGTAACAAACTGCAAGACAAGACTGCAGAATATGTCACAGCCAGGCACCCTGTGCGGCTGGGTGGCAGAGTGATGCCCCCAAGTTTGACAGGGGCAATTCATAATGGTGTACTGGAACTGATCAGCACCAAATAAAGTGAATGCAAACAAGAGCTCTGCCCAAGAAGAGGCAGCCCCTTGGAGACTTATATGAATGCCTTTGGCCAGATCTTTGGCCCCTCATTAGGTTGCTTTGTGCGGCTCATAGGTTCCAGCTGAATACAACTGACAGCAGCCCCGTGGCTGCTCTAAGTTACACCAGGAAGTGAAATAATGCCTGGTCAGGATATAAGGGGACTGGAAATATAGCTTACAATCATCTTTTATCCCCATCCCACCTGCACCAGTCAGGGCCTGGCTACAGGTGGGGTTAAGGCCCTTTATTGTCTAAGGCAGGATTTTCAAAAACGTTCAGCACTGGCCTAAATCAACTCCCTCTGAAGCTAATGGGAGTTTTACTACTGTCTTCAATAGAAGCAGAGTAGGCTGAGTGCTTCTGAAAATGCCACCCCTGCCCCCAAGGATGCATATACACAGTACCCTTCTTTTGGCGGCATGTAGTGTACATACGTGTGTAGTCTCCCTAGCACAGGTATAAATAGAAGAATAAAATGGTGAGCCATGGCTTAGGGGAGTAGGTACAGACATACCTGAAGGCTGTGGGTATGTATGTGAGAACATACACTACGTGCCTCTCCACTCGCTCAAGCGTGCCTCCCCATCTACACTGCTATTTTTAGCAGCATAGTGCCCCGCTGCCTCCTGGCTGCTGGGGAAAGGCTCTGGCAGGGGGGAGGCAGTGGAAAAAGGCTTGCCTGCCCCCTTCCAGAGTCTTTCCTTGCTGCAGCTAAAGACTCCATCAGCAGGGAAAGGCTCTACCAGCCTCCCACTGCTGGAACCTTTCCCTGCAGCAGGAAAAGACTCCAGAAGTGGGGAAAGGCTCTGGCAGGGAGAAGGCAGCACAGACAGCCTGAGCCTCTGCCAGAGTCTTTCACTGACATGCGTAACTACATGCCGCAGTGTGGACACAGTGTGCTTTTCACTGCAGTAGCTACACGTACACTACATGCTGCCCGCAGTCATGTGCAATGTAGATGCAGCCTATACGTCTTGTGCAATCCCATTAAAGCTAATGGGATTGCACGGTTGTTGTCATGGCAGAATCTGGCTTCAGTGTTCTCGCTTCCCTAATGGACAGCACTTAATTTACTGTCTCAAACAGAAAGCCCCAAACATAAAACATTTCAATTACAAAATGGGCCCACTTTCCTAGTATTTAAAACAGTGGCACCATACTGTTTGAGTCAGGAGAATAAGTGCACGGGGAACACATCTCAGCAACACATCGTGGCTCCATAGTTCTGATTCACACCTTTAAAGAGACAGGTGTTATCTGCATCATCAGATTCAGAGTCATGTTTGGATTCTGAGACCCTCGGATTTGGTGCTCTTTGGATCTGAGGTTTTGGTTCAGCTGTGAGTTAGTTTCCCACATGTGAAAAAGAGCTCTGAGTAAGCTTAAAAATTTGTCTCTCTCTCCAACAGAAGTTGGTCCAATGAAAGATATTACCTCACCCACCTTGCCTCTCCACACTAACCGGCTCCTGCTCATGGGAGAGCAAAATCCTCCCTTCTGGATTTTTAAAACAGGCAGGTTCCATCTCCAAAGAGATGCACTTTCCATGAATAGAAAAAGCAAACTAGCAATGAAGCAAAAGCTGGTGAAACAAGGAGAAGAAAGTCTTGAAATCTGCTCTTGTTGAACATGTGGAATGCCCACACGCATGTGCAGAATTTACCATCTTTTTCAGCACATGAACACATGGGAACATAGAGGCAGTATAGTTTTTACCACTCTAGCACTGTGGTACAGCGGTAACACACTAACGTTTTTTACTGGAAGATTTTCATGTAGTGACTGGACAATGGCTATATGATATTTCAGTAGAATTGTTCCCACATTGCCTTGGAACGTATGGGCCAAAGAGGTGGTGTTTGGACCCTGATCTGGATTAAGTGTAGATTTGAGGCCCAATCAGGGCTCTAACTCAGGTTCAGACGAAAGCCTCATGAGCTGTTCTCACTAGGGGCTGGTCTACACTAGAGGAGGGGATCGATCTAAGATATGCAACTTCAGCTACATGAATAACCTAGTGAAGTTGAAGTATCTTAGATCGAATTATTTACCATCCTCATGGCACGGGATCGACATCCACAGCTCCCCCTGTTGACTCCGCTACCGCCATTCGCGTTGGTGGAGTTCCGGAGTCGACAGGAGCACGTTCAGGGATTAATATATTGCGTCTAGATGAGATGCGATATATCGATCCCTGAGAAATCGATTGCTATCCGCCGATACGGTGGGTAGTGAAGACGTAGCCTATGTTTCAGCTAACTGCAAAGTGGATAACAGGCCTGTGATATGTGGTCAGGTGCTAGGACCCTGCACAGAGATACAGGCCTATTGAGCTGATTCACTCTGGCAGCCAGACCAGACAGTTCATATTAACTCCAGTCCAGGAATAGAAAAGGGCTCTATGAGGCTCATTGAGTATCCTTCAGGGTATGTCTGCACTGCAATTAAAAACCTGCATCGGGCCCGTGCCAGCTGACTTGGACTTGTGGGGCTTGAGGTAAGGGGCTGTTTAACTGTGGCATAGACGCTTGGCCTCAGGCTGGAGCTGCAGCCTGGGCTCTAGGACCCTGCAAGGTGGGAGGGCTGCAGACTGAGCATGAACATCTACACCTCAATTTAAAAGCCCCTTAGCCCAATCCTCATGAGCCCAAGTCAGCTGACATGGGCCAGCCGCAGGTGTCTAATTGCAGTGTAGACATACCTTCTGATGCAGAGCTAAGTTGAGTTATGGACACAAGGGTCCTGCAGGGAAAAACCCTGCTAACAGCTAAATTCAGGAGGATGCTCAGGGTGATGTTTATGTTTGTTTTAATTTTTCTATTCAGGCAACCCCCCAAAAGGGATAAGGTCAGGTCATCTCCAGTACTAGTGCACTGTGTGAGAAGCAGAGTGGGAATGCCACCTGCTTATCCCTGCCCTGCACCAGGATCTGACCTGTTCCCCAAACCACAGGGCTAGGGTTGTATCTCTGCACAGGAATCTGAAAACCCTTATAGTTGAGGGAGTTTAGATTTCAAATGCCAGTTTCAGCTGGTTTCTAATTACGGCTATAAATCCAGACATAATCATAGTGTCGCGTACAGTGCTGGAGTGATAACCAGGGCAGGAAATTCAAGGAGATTCTGCAGGAATCCCATGGAAGCTGATACAACACATAGTTCCTCTAGGGCTGAGCAAACAGTCTCACGTAGGCACAGGAGTTTCACAGGAGAGCATGTAGTGCAGCTCAAACTCTCCACTGAGCTGTGTTCCTACGCTGCAATAGTTTGCTCCTCAAGTGAGGACTTTGGACTATGCTCATGCTGTCACATTGCAGTGCTGCCTCTGGCAGCCTTCTTCACACATTTATGATCCTTTACTTATCAAAACCTCTTCTGAACTGCCTCAGTGTCCAAGCCAACTCCCACGACAGTAAGTTTAGAAACTCCCATTGACTTCTGTGGGAGTTGGAATGGGCTCTTGGTTTAGTTTGGGCTCTCGTGTCTCAAACTGAGCTTCTCTTGCGGTTCTGTGGCCTTTGACGTCTCTCTTTTCTGAGTGGAAACGAGTCTCTTCTCTAAGTGCTGCAAAGAGAACAGGAAAGATACATCTCCCACGTGTGTGAGGAGGGCAAACTTTTCTTACCTTTCAGTTTCTCTTCCGTGTCACTGTCCGATTCACTGTTCTCATCTGTAACTACCAGGAAACATGAAATAAAGACTGTCTAAAAATAGTGCACTGCTTATGGATGGCAGAATAAAACCAGACTTAACCACTTCAGGAGGCAGAATGTATTGCACACAAGGGCTCTTTCTTCCTAGGGGTGCCCATGACAATAGAGCCTTAGCTCACCATTCTTGATACCTTCCTGTCCATTTGAGGGCATTCAGAAAAGAGCAACAAAAGCGATTATGTGTATAGAGCGAAATGAAAAATCCAGAAAGCTTCAGCTGACATTCAGTTGGTTGTATGGATGTAACCAAGCACAAAATTTGGATCTAACATGCTTATCTTGGCTACACAATAACTTGAGGGACAGGGGGAACACAGTTAAATGCCATTCTGTATCAGATGCATGGTCTGTCTAGTCCAGTATCCTGCTGCAGATAGCATCCAGAACCAGATGCATTAGAAGAAGGTGCCAGAAACCCTCAGAGTAGGCCAACGTGGAGTAATCTGCCCCCATTAAGGGCTCTTTCTAATCCCCCAAAAAGATTGTTTTAAAACCCGAAACAAAAGCTTTTTTATATATATATATATATATATATATCATGACAAACATCTACAAGCATCTGTGAGAAAGAAACACCAAGAAGAGGAGGAATTGTTCAGTGCAACCCACGAGGTTACCGTTAGGAGTAATGGACTAAAACTGAGTCGGGGGGGAAAAGTCCTTACAATAAGAGCTCCTAGGCCACTGATCCCCAACCTTTCTGTTGCAATAGCATATTCATGTTCCAGAAGAGTGTGGCTGGTGCCAGATGACCAGACGCTGAAATGCCACCGAGAACCAGCATCATCGAGATGCTTCGCCACCGAAATGCTGCCGAGAACTGGAGTCATCAAGAAGCGTCGCCGCCGAAATGCTGCTGAGAAGCAGTGGCATTTCATTGGCGACGCTTCTTGGCGTTGCTGCTTCTCAGCAGCATTTTGGCGGCTGGTTGTCTGGCGGCCTTGCTCCTCAGTGGTGGGTTGTCCAGCGGAAGCACTCACTTGTCAATAGGCGGGCGCACATAAATGCCCCGGTGGGCACCATGGCGCCCGCGGGCACCGCATTGGGGACCACTGTCCTAGGCTATGTCTTCACTGCACTTTGTCAGTAAAATTTTGTAAGTCGGGGTGTGAAAAAAAACCACACCTTTGGCTGACAAAAGTTTTATCGACAAAAAGTGCCGGTGCGGCTAGCACTATGTCAGTGGGAGATGCTCTCCTGCCAACAAACCTACTGCCCTTGTTGGGGCTGGTTTTATTTTGTTGGCAGAAGAGCTCTCTGTGGCTAAATGGGAGAGATTACAGTGGCACTGCTGTATTGGCACAGTTGTGCCACTGTAGAGTGTGCAGTGTAGACATAGCCTTAGATAGCGGACTAGCCTTTAGCTTCTTAAAAAGGGCCCTACCAAATTCGCAGCCATGAAAAACGCATCAGGGACCATGAAATCTGGTCTCTCCCACTCCGTGAAATCTGGTCTTTTGTGTGCTTTTACCCTATACTACACAGAGTTCATGGGGGAGACCAGCATTTCTCAAATTGGGGGTACTGACCCAAAAAGGAGTTTCAGGGGAGGTCACAAGGTTATTTTAGGGGGGATCACAGTATTTCCACTCTTACTTCTGTCCTGCCTTCAGAGCTGGGCGGCCGGAGATTGGCGGCTGTTGGCCAGGCACCCAGCTCTGAAGGCAGCGCCCCGCCAGCAGCAGCACAGAAGTAAGGGTGGCAATACCAGACCGTGTCATCCTTACTTCTGAGCTGCTGCCTTCAGAGCTGGGCAGCTGGAGAGCGTTGGCTGCTGACTGAGGGCCCAGCTCTTCAGGCAGCAGCGCAGAAGTAAGGGTGGCAATACCATATCAGGCCATTCTTACTTCGGCGCTGCTGCTGGCAGTGGCTCTGCCTTCAGAGCTGGGCTCTAGCCAGCAGCCACGGCTCTCCAGCTGCCCAGCTCTGAAGGCAGCACTGCCACCAGCAGCAGCAATAAGGGTAGCAGTACTGCAACCCCCACAATTACAACACCGTGAAATTTCAGATTTAAATAGCTGGAATAATAAAATTTATTATTTTTAAATTCCTATGATGGTTAAATTGACCAAAATGGACCGTGAATTTAGTAGGGCCCTATTCATAAAGGAAGCCCCAGCCAGTCCTTGTACACCGAACCAGACAAAGTGTTAGAAAACATACTGTACATCACAAAAAATTCAAGCCAGGTAGAAACTCTCAAAAAGACTCAGCTTTGATCAAAGTTCATTTACCTTTCCCTGAATTGCTCTCCGTAGACTGGGACAGCCTCTTGACACGCTTCTTTCCCCTTCGGGCCTCATAAATGGCATTGATTTTCAATACCAGCTGCTCAGCAAGCAAGAGACAGAAAACAGGGTTAGTGCCCTTTCCCCAATAAGGGAGATGAAAATGTTATTGTTCCAAAGGGAATTTTCAGTTTCCTAATCCTGGTCAACAACCTTCCCACCACTAGACCCTATAGGTACCATAAACACGATGACCCTGTCTACTCTTTGTTGACAATGAGTCCCCCTGGGCCATCCCCTGGACCAGCCCGCCCCACCCCAGTGGATTCGAGAACAACAGATCACCAGTAAAGATTAGGGTTAAACTGTTCTCAACACCTCTTACAGAAAGCATGTTAGAGACCTATGGAGGATTCAAAAACCTATTTAGGTTACTGAGAACCTTATTTAAAAAATGCTTTAGACACTTTATACATTTTCCACATGGGGGAAATCAGTGCTGAAACTGCTGTTAAAATGAGCTTTTAAAACAAATCTTTTAGTGCAGTCCCTTCCGTAGACTAGTCAGGGCTGTAGATTCAAGGGGTCAGCTCATCATCCCTCTTTGCACTGCAGGCAGAAAGTGACTCTCACAGGGCAAATGGGGGTTCCCCTGGTGTAGGGAAATCCCCAAGTGGTTTGAAGTCACTATAGCCAGTTCAAGGCCAGGGGGCTTGTGGCCATCAGCTGGTCCAGTTGGTGTCCTCGGAGTAGGATGAATGGGGCATGATCAGCTCTTGCTGTCATCTAAGGCCAGTGGCTCCTAGGCTATATAGCACACCTGAGGCTGATCTACCTTGGCCCAAAGCATTGCCTGGGTATGGGATGGCAACAAGGTGGCAGAATGCAACTTACACACAGGTAGACCTGAAGATCCCGCTCCGAGAGTTTTAAAAAACAATTTCAAACAAATCCTGTCCCATCAACCCCAGGGGCACAGCTCAATTATTGATACTTTTAAATATGAAATGGATGCCTAACATGACACAACACATCATGCAGATGGGATCTTGTGAGAGGCAAAAGAAGGGGCCACAAGAAGCAAAAACGCGTTATGTTAACAGTTTGGCTTTGTTACTACGCTAGTACACACACACCTATGAGTGACCCTGGACAACAACGATTGTGTAATCGACAATGATAAAGAGGTGCTGGACTTACTGACTTAGTAGAAATTTGGTCAGAAATGCTTTAAACAAAAGCCTTTAGGATAGATCATTTATTTCACATCTCGAGCTGTCTGTCCTGGTTCTCATGTTGGTACCAACATCAATGTATATAGTAAATCTTATTCCCGGGCACACAGCATTACACTCACCAATAAGTTCACACCCCTTAACTTCCCCCTCCATGGCACTTAATGTGAATTTGTGTACACACATGCACATCCTGAAATGTGAATGCTCTCTCTCCATCTCTCTCTCTCTCACACACACAATATGTACACAATTAAATTTGTACACATGAGAACACATGATCAGAAGACATAAATATACATAAGCACACATTTTCCCAAAGGAAGACTGTCTGCTCAGAGACACAGTTGCAGCCTAACACTGCTAACCTTTGCCAAAGTCTTGCTGAGAGCAGGAAAAATAACCATGTTTTGAAAGCATTCAATACGTGGTCCATAGCCTCATTTGAATTGAACCCAACTACACTCCGATCTAAATCTAAAATAGTGTCATGATATATGAAATCACAGTCAATCTTAAACAGGAAGTGTTAAAGAAAACATCTATAACTACAGACAAACCAACAAAATTCTACACAGCTTGAATTCCAGTTTTGTCTCCTTTGTTTACATGAGATCATACTCCTGCTTGGAACTCTTACAGCACACTGAGACAGCTAGTGAATAATATCTTGAAAGAAAATATATATTATCACCAGGTAACAATTATTGGACACATGGCCCTTCATTGGAGCCATTGCTCTCCATGCCCTTCACTAAACATGGTTGGAAACCAAGATGCATTCTTTGCAAAAAAAATCATCAATTTTCTATCAACGTTTGAATTTCATTAAAAAAATCTAGTTAAAATTTCTAATTCTGATTTTTTTTTACTTGTTTTATCCCTCACAGTAGTGTGGGACATGACAGAGAGGAAAAAACCCATTCTTTAGACCAGTGGTTCTCAACCTTTCCAGACTACCGTATTCCTTTCAGGAGTCTGATTTGTCCTGTGTACCTCAAGTTTCATGACACTTAACTACTTGCTTACAAAATCAAACATAAAAATACAAAAGTGTCACAGCACACTATTACGGAAAAATTGCTTGCTTTCTAATTTTTGCCATATAATTATAAAATAAAGCAACTAGAATATAAATATTTCAGTGTATAGTATGTAAAGCAGTATAAAGTCATTATATGAAATTTTAGTTTGTACTGACTTCACTAATGCTTTTTATGTACCTGTTGTAAAACTAGATCAATATCTAGAGGAATTGATGTACCCTCTGGAATACCTCTGTGTGTCCCCAGGGATACATGTACTTCTGGTTGAGAACCACTGCTTTAGACCTTGCAGAGATCTTTGGACCCCTTTTCCCATGAGAAAAAGGGTGGGTGGGATGTAGAAAATATGTAGCACTAACTGAAAGGTTAATGGAAATCAAGTCATAGCCCAGAACTCTTCCTAAATTTTATGGGCATGACATTGGAAATTGCACCAAAAAGTCATCTTTATCAATGTGAGAAGCCAGGATAAGGGGGGAAAAAAAACCTGATGTTACCTTGGGAATCTTCCTTCTCCTCTTGCCATTCTGAGAATCTCCCAGGGAGAAGAAGGTATCATCTGGACTGCTGGGGGTAGAGGGAGGGCTGATTTTGGAAGGGGACCCAGTACCGTCACGGCTCAGTTTCCGTATGTCCAGCAGTTTGAAACTCCGCCGCTCTGAGTTTTGTCGAAAGAAAATGGGTTTGGAAAGCAACTGGGGAAGGAGACAGAACACAGGAGAGGAAATACATTAACACAGCACTCTCTATCTCACTATACTTCTCAAGGAAACATTGTGACAGCACTAATTTCAATTAGGTGAGCTGGAGCACATGGCTAGCACACAGGCAGATGCGGCTTATCAGTATGCTTGGCAGAAATTTGCATGGCTGTCACAGTTTACATAGGACTACCGTGCAAGACAATTAAAGACAATATTTCAGAGGAAGGTGCAAGAAACCCTAACATGGACAGCAGTGGAAGTTAGTTTCTTCCTAAGCCCATCAGTAAGTGTTTGGTTAAGTTCAGTCGCAACCCAACAGGCTGGTATATTATAGTATCAATGTTCAGATTCTAAATTCCCCAGACCAAAGGAGCTGGGAGTAGTGCCAAAGCAGCATACTCATGGGGAGGGAGTGCCTCATATATCCTAGAGAACAACTCCTGGACAATGCTGGGAGAAGCTCCAGAGAGAGATAGGGCCACTGTGAAATGACACTTTGGGGGGAAGCGTGAAGAGGAAGTAGAGGAAGGAATACAGAGGGAAGTCATGGAACATTCTCTCCTCACCAGTTCTAATCCCTCTACTATTTGTAACTTTTTTATTTAGTGAAACTACAGGAACCCATGTGTGGGCGTGAAGGTGCATCTTACCTTCACATCATCAGAGTTGGCCAGTGCCTACAATTTCTCCTGTTGGTATATCACAGGATGAGCTTGGGCCTTTAAGAGGGTCAAAGTTCAACTCACTCCTGTGATAGTGGGATTTTCAAACGCACTCAGCGTTGGCCTAATTCTGCTCCCATTTGAAGTCAATGGGAGTTCTGCCTTTGAGTCAACAGGCACAGAGTTAGGCCAGTGCTGTTTAGATAACAAGCAATTAATTCAAATGGATTTCAAATTCAGCTCTCTGGTTAAATCCAAGCAAGCTGCTTTTCAGTGCAATGACTCTTGGTAACAACTTTTATTGCATTCTCCTTCTTTATAGCAGAGCAGCACCCAGAAGGCTTGAGCAGGATCAGCCCTTCATTGTGTTGGGTGGTGTACACCTACAGAGACAATCCCTGCCCTGAAGAGCTTACTCTGCACCCCCCTCCCAGGAATGGAACACCTTCCAGGGAGGAAGGAATTGGGGGCAAAAATGAGCCGTCTGCTTCTTCACGGCTTCCGAGAGGGTGAATAAGCTTCTCCTTTGGAGACTGGTCTCCACTGCTTCTTCCATCAACCCAATGATTTGATTTATGTATGATGGGTCTTCAGGGTGGGGAGCCTCTCAGACAGTCCTAGTCAGTTCTGGGTTGGTGGAATGGGACGGGGCAGGGTTCTATCATGATTTGGGTCCAGTAAGGTCCATGCTATAGTTGAAATTATGTTGGCTATCAGACAGGGTGTTAACAGCACATTTTTCCTGACCAACGCGGACAGCAATTTTTTGTGTTAAGAACCATGTAGCAGTATAACTGTGTTATTTCAGCTCCTAGATACGACCTTGACAGGGGAGCCATAAGGATGAAATTCATCCCCATGCAGAGGGCCAGCACATGGCCTATGCAATAGTTCAGTCCCATTTTGAGAGCTTGAGTGGGACTTAAGAGGTGGATGGGTCCTTGTATGTGCCCTTTGCACAGGTGTGAATTCCATCCCAAATACCTGTGATGAAGAGATTAGCTCTACAGCCATGCTACAGTTTACCTCTGGGGGGTAGGGAGCTGATCAAAAAATGCAGATACATTTTCAAAAGAACATTTCATTGCAATTTCACATTTTCTAAAAAATCTCAATCACTCTAAAAGCTGGTTGAAAAACAGCAACATTTTTTGGGAGGTAGAAGGGGGAAAGGTGTCAACATTTGGAAAAAATTTAAATCAGCCCTAATAACAATATCTGTAGTTTGGATAGCATGGCGAGCGCTATTGGTAAGGAAAATTGAGTTTATACCCCCGCTGTCAATATTACTTGTTACTAGCGTGATCTTCTACTGTCACATGGGCTGAGCCTGAGGCAGCTGGACAGTGTAAGGCAGCGTTTCTCAAATTCAGCCACTGGAACCACCAGGGGCTTTTCTTGCAGCCACGACAGCCTCTTGGTCAGTGGGGGTGGGGCGGCAAAGCAGTGGAACCTCCCCCAGGGCCACCACCAGGGGTTGGTCCCTGCCCTACTCTGGAGCCCCAAACGCCAGAGGAGCAGGCAACCAGTGAGTTCCCCACCTTGCTAGGGGTAGTGAGTCCTGGCTTCATCCCTGGAGTGGTGGGCAGCAGGATCCGGTCATGAGTCTTTGGGTTCTGGCTCTGGACTCTGGCCATACGGTGGCCGTGCCAGCCCTTGGCTCACACACCTCACATCACCCCTGGCCCCTGCTGCCTCACTGGTCACCCATTCATCCCCCCATCGCTCCTGGACACTGCTGTCCCCCTACCCACCTCCCAGTCCAGGACTTCTGGCTTGCCAGGGCTGAGTAAGTCTGCTGTGAAAATTGATATGCGTATGTCTATTAGTATCACTTTTCACAGCAGACTTACTAGCTAGCTGGGAAGCTGTGAAAAACGATATTAACAAACATACAAATGTTACTCTTCGCAGCAGCAGACTTACTAGCTATCAAGGTTTTTAAAAAGCTACCGAAAAGCCAAAGAAACAACAAGAAGAGAGAAGAATGTGCAAAGCACCTTATTTGGATTTCTATTCTGTTTAGATCCCATAAAGAATAGTGACAACTGTATATTATTTTTATTATTGAGTCTGCAAAAAAACCTCAAACCCTACAAAATTAAATTACAATGATTTGGAAGCATATATGTGCATATTTATTTGTTTTTCCTAAAGTTAATTAAGTATTTTAGGAAAAATTGTCAGAGCAGCCTCCAGCAAGAGTTGGTGACTGCACTCTGAGGTCACCAAAAAATTGGTTGTGGGAACCCTGGCCTAAGGGTAGAGCAGATAGCAACTGGAAAGACACAGGAGGCAGATAGCACGGCTGCTCTTCTCTGGATCACAAGCTTCCAGAAAGAGGCTCAGACCATACATTTACCTCCTCCTCTGGTCTCATTGCTAAAGAGAAAGACAGCATCAGACAGAGTTGCAGCACTTGCGTGAGATGGGGGAGTCCTCAAGAAAGTAGGACTCCAAGGATGCACTTGTTAAGGCTGTCTGAGCTAGCCAGGAATTCTCGTAAGCGCTTCCCAGTGAAACCACAGGGAATTGGTTGCTACCTTTAACCAAATTTATCAACAGAAATCCAACAGGACCTTCCTAATGGAGGGGGCAATAGATGCTTCACTTCACAATTCTTAACAGTTGCAAAAATGGATTACATATTGCCCATGGATGCTGATCAGATTGCTGGGCCTTGACTGGCGGTGCATCCAGTGCCACTTTAAAGAGGAGGAGGCTACCTTACACTGCAGCAATGAATGGCCTTTCCCTGGTTTTAAATATTGTGAATGAATGTAGCCCTCACAAAATTATGAGGCTAAAAGAGCAGGGCTGAGCGAAATACAAAGCAGCCCGGAACAGGTAAAACTTCTTCCTTGTAGCTCTGCCAATGGTCCTCAACTCTAAACTGCAACTCCACCGTGCTCTCCGGTTCTGGGGTTCTGCTAGATTGAAACTGAGACTGCCACCTGGTGAGGATTCGTTGTAGAACTGAGCCCAGACCAACACTCCAAATGCAAATGCCCCTGAACCTCAAGATAGATCAGTCCTGAAAGCAAATTTTGCAATGGAGTTCCACGGTTAGTTTTGTGCTGGACACGTGAAGAGACTAGATCAGAGCACAACTCATTTTCATTTGGAACCTAGTAAAAATCTGACTCCAGGTTTCCTAAGGTGAAAGGCCAACACGAGCCCACTGCACTACCACAGCCCTTAGCATGTCTGTGCATATATGAGTTACTATCTTAGTTAAGATCAAACAGCTACTCTTCCTTTTGTGATCTGCTTGCTTTCTCTCAAACTGCTTGCACGATGTGGAGGCTTCACTGGGAACACGTATTTACAGAGGAAATGGATCAAAACAGGATTTTGTCCAAAATAAAACATGATCGTGGGTATCACACCCTTCTTGCATAAAATCTTGATGTAGCACTGACAATTACAAACCCTTAAATCTTATCATGGATTATTCAGCAAGTTCCTGGCATGCTGCTTAGGAGTTAACCCCAATGTGAGAAAAACAAAAACAAGACACCATACCAAAGGGTGAACATGGGAATTCCTGTGCTCATGGCTCTCTATTCTCGCTCTGGCACTTCCCCTCAACAGTAGCTAAAACCTAAAAGGTGAAATCCTGGCCCCCTTAAAGTCAATAGTAAAACTCCATTGACCTCAATGAGAGCAGGATCTCACTCAAAGCCTTTTGGGAACTGGACACAAGTCATGCTGGTTGAACCAGGATACCTTGGGGGGTGTGCCAGGTACAGAAGAGGTGGGGGATGCTGGGAAAGTCAGGACACATTTCTTCCCCAGGCAGCGACTGTTCATCTCAATGTCTTCGTAGGGGTTTTCCTTCGATGGTGGATCTGCAGCAAAGAGCCACATGCTATAGGTAAGAAACACAGAAAATCCTGGAGGAGTCCCACAAAATCTCTGCTGGGATCCTATGGCTTTCTCCCACCCCCCACATCTGGTGGTTAAAAAAAATTGTTCTCAAACATTCTTGCTATCCCTTCCCTCTCTCAAGCTCTGGGAATCCAGCTGCTTACTGGATTGCATCCAAATCCTGACCAGGATGTATCCAGCCATAGAATTATGTCACAGGAGTTAGAGACCAATTAAGTCCTACAGTCCATTTCCCTGTCAATGGAGAAGTCATAAGGTTTTCATATAGCGTGGCCCTTAATATCCCTTCTCTTCATTCTTCTGATTCCCTGTTCTCTCTGAATTAAAGATCTGTGCTCCATCTAAGTCCCACTTAAGCCTTCCAAATATCATTTAAGTGGGTTGTAAGTGGTGCATAAACTTCATGCTGCTAATTTGGGGTGCCCTGATTCGTAGGTGCCCACCTTGAGACAGCTAGTGCCTGATTCTTCAGAAATGCTGAGCACCCACAACTCCAGTTAACTTAAAAGTGAGCTGAAGATACAGTCAAACCTCGCCATAACGTGCCCCGCCATAACGTGAAATCGCATATAACGGGATCATAAGTTGGCTCCCCTTTAAGGCCTAATACCAGTGGCCCCCAACGCCATGGTGCCCACCAGGACATTGATGTGCCCCTGCCTAGTGCCCAGCAGGGGACACAAGCTGCGGCCCTGTGCCTGCGGGGACAGAGAACTCCGAGGCTGCGGGTGCCGGTGCTCTCTGTCCCCAGCAGGTGCGGGGCCACAGCTTCTCTCCCCTTTTGGGCACTAGGAGCACTAGGCACTAGGCGGCGCACATCAGTGCACCACATTGGGGATCAGTGACTTAAACTGACCGGCTTGAAACCCCACTATACCGCGACCCCGCATTTATCGCGATGGAATTTTTTGGACCCCAAACATTGCATTATAGAGAGGTTTCACTGTATTCAGTGCTTGTGAGAGATCAGGCCCTAGGTGTCTCAGTCTGGGTACCTAAAATCAGTGACGGAAAATGTAGGCCCAAGTGTCTGAATGGGCAGGCAATTTATTATGAGTCTTCCCTTTCCTTATGCATACTGTCGTGCCACCACAATGGACAGCCATTAGTTAAAAGCAACCTTCTTTCTCCTATTCTTGAACACATCTAGCTGAGAATGAAATTAGGGGGTCAGTAATGCTGGGGCAGGCACTGCAGCTTAGCTTGGATCCTGTATATGGTTTGTATTTCCTCTTTGGCTGTGCAACAGCCTGCCCTGCCAGAGGTCAATGGAGAGGGGGGGACCGCAGCTGAAGTCATCAGACAAGGACACAGCATTACAAGACCTTTTCTACCTCTTCTCCTATGACACTCCATGAGTCTATGAGTGACCCAATGTCTGGACTCACCAAGGTGAGGGAGGTAAAAGTACTTTTGTCTATCAAAGAAAGCTGCATACAAATGTTCTGGAACCACACACTGTCCCTGAACTAGAGAACTTATTTTAGGTGTAGGTTTTTCACAAATGTGAATTATTCCAATTGTAATTATCTGATCAGCATTTAACACACTGGAGAGATAGGAGCAGTGAGAATTAGTACTCAGGACAAGGGGACACCGCAGTTCTCCTCCTGCTGCCAGTGCTTTGTGCAGAAATTTTGGTACCATGTCTGATCTGAATTGGCCTGGGAGGCAGCCAGGTTTTCCCCACCAGTACCTGCAAACCCTGTCTCCTGTCTGTCCTACACTGCATTCCAGTGCTTTCCATAAACAATACTGAGCAAGATCAGAGAGCCAGATGGGAGACAATCTAAGCATGCCTCCTAGCCCGGCTAGACAGACATGCATTAGCTCTGCTCAAGTGAGCATGCTAAAAATAGCAATGTGGACATTGTGGCAAGAGCGAGTCACCGGAGCTCGGACCTAGAAGGTCCAGAGGGCTTGGCTCATGCAGCTAGCCTATGCCACCACTCACATTGCTATTACTACTGCACTAGCATGGGTCCGTTTACCCACGCTGGGAGACATACTCTAAGTATGAGAGACATACAGAAAAGGGGCAGTTCTAATACTGACAGCTCCAATGGGTGTGTGTGCGCTCTGTTTCGTACATATTATCATCTGTGGGTCATCACTAACACTCGTGGCAGAATGACAGATTGAACCATTCCAAACACCCCACTCACCATGCACGGGTGGGGTTTTCTAGCTAGAGCTGTATATCCTTTATAAAGTCTCCCAGTCTGTGCTTTTATGAAATATCAAGTTGTAGCTTTGCTGGAGTCATCCCTGTCAGCCCTCTCCTCCTCCAGATTCCATGGCAACCACACCAGGACTAAAGGGGTCAATTAAAGATCATTAACTCCAGACAGAGCCCGGCAGAGCCTAAGCACACAGAAAGGAAACAAAAACCCAAGTGTGTCCCACTTGACAACTATTATCTTCCCTCTAACCTTTTCAATCAAAAGGTAGGGAGACTAGGAATTTCAACATGGTATCCGAGTTCTTTGTCAGCTTGAACAATGAGGAGTCCTTGTGGCACCTTAAAGACTAACACATTTATTTGGGCATAAGCTTTCGTGGGCTAGAACCCACTTCATCAGATGCATGGAGTGGAAAATACAGTAGCAGGTATAAATACACAGCACATGAAAAGATGAGAGTTGCCATAACAAGTGGGAGGTCAGTCTAATGAGACACTTTAATTAACAATAGGAGACCAAGGGAGGAAAAATCACTTCTGTAGTGGTAACGAGAGTGGCCCATTTCAAACAGTTGACAAGAAGGTGTGAGTAACAGTAGGGTAACAGCAATGCCCCTCTGCCAGTATATTGGCCAAACTGGACAGTTTCTACACAAAAGGATAAATGGACACAAATCTGACATCAGGAATTATAACATTCAAAAACCAGTGGAACACTTCAATCTCTCTGGCCACTCAATAATAGACATAAGAGTGGCAATTCTTCAACAAAAAAACTTCAAAACCAGACTCCAACGTGACACTGCAGAACTGGAATTAATTTGCAAACTGGACATCATCAAATTAGACCTGAATAAAGACTAGGAGTGGATGGGTCATTACAAAACCTAATTTTCCCTCATACTAATTCCCCCCTACTGTTACTCACACCTTCTTGTCAACTGTTTGAAATGAGCCACTCTCATTATCACTACAAAAGTGATTTTTCCTCCTTTGGTATCCTACTGTTAATTAAAGTGCCTCATTAGACTGACCTCGCACTTGTTACGGCAACTCCCATCTTTTCATGTGCTGTGTATTTATACCTGCTACTGTATTTTCCACTCCATGCATCTGATGAAGTGAGTTCTAGCCCACAAAAGCTTATGCCTAATATATTTGTTAGTCTCTAAGGTGCCAAGATCTCTAAGGACTTCTCCTTGTGTTTGCTGATACTGACTAACACGGCTCCCACTCTGAAATTTGTCAGCTTGGGGAGAGAGGCGTGGCTGTTTAGGAATGGAGGGATTTGCCAGTTCTTTAACCCTGTAATATGATCCATGTTATTCCAGCTGGAAGGGACACTTACATAGTGGCTTTGACCAGCAGCTGCTGGGGCATCCCCTGTCCTTTGGCCCCCAAAGCAGCTGGGGAAAGAGGGCACATAAGGACCCCCTAACTCTTGCAAAAGGGGTAAGCAACTTTAAAATTTACAACTAATGCCAATCTCTTCTGACTAGGGAAAGGACAGGGCATCTCCACCTTGTCTGTGGCAAATCCCAAGAGGATGCATATCCTTTGTGAGACCTCTCTAACCAAACAGCATGAGAGTTTGCTAAGATCAAAATGGCAATGCCCTGCTGGTTCCTGTGGCTCTCTCCCATCCCAAATAACGCGACCCACCTCTGTAGGATACAACAGCACTGATTTCCTTTCTCTCCAGCTAAACTCTGTCAAGAGGTTCACTTAACTCTAGCTCTGTGACAGCTGGACTCAAAGCTCTTCAGGACAGGGGATGTGTTCTGCTCTACTTTCTGGAAAACACTGTGTATGTAAGTGTAGGATAATAAAATAACATTCCTGGGAATCGCACTGATGGAATCTCAGCCACCCCCAGGCACCTGCATTAATGTTGAAAGGTGGAATAAATCACAGTGCCACAAACACGGATCCAGGGATTGTGGGACCCAATTTTTTAATTTCACGGTCACCCGCTCACACAATATTTTTCTTCCTGTTGGCTGATATTTTGTGTGTGATGCACCACAGTATGCTCTTGCCTAATAAATACATCCTCCTAGGTCAGGCCTTGGACTGTGACACGTTTTCATCAATGGTCCCCAAGTCTTTTTAGTTGTCCAACCCCTCCCCTCTTGAAGCTCCTACCCAAAATGTCTTCGTAGACGTTTTCCTCAGATAAAGTGCGTGTGAGGGCCAGCTTGGTCTGAGCATACCAGTCCACCCTGCCATTCTCGGATGACGACTGCAGCAAGTCTTCAAACTCATAGGACTTCCTGTGCCATTCAGGGGGGAAAGAAGGGGATGGAAGAGAAATAGGATGGAGAGTGATAGAGATAAACAGACTTTACAAGTCCAATAATTCAATATCATTCACTCGTCTCCAGCAAGTCACTCAGCCAGCAACATGAGCTACGGAGGAGCCAGTGCGCCGCAGATCCAACCCGTACAACATATAAAGCAGTGTCGACATGACAATCAGTTTAAACCAGACAGGGACTAGCCAGCAAATGTCAGGGTTGCAATGGTTCATTTAGTGTATAATGATTCTAACACACACGTAAAATACTATGGGCCACAGTCTGCAAGACCTATGGCATGTTTACACGGCAATCTGGGATCTGACTGCATCACAGGTGGATATACCTGCACTAGCGCAGCTAAAAATAGCAGTGTAGATGCAGCAGCACAGTCTTCAGTGTGGACTGTCCAAGTACGTCAAGGACCCCTGGGTACCTACTAGCACTGCTAGCTCACACTAAGCCCGTGTCCCTCCAGTGACACTGCTATTTTTAGCTCTGCTAGCACAGGTAAAGCTGGCATGGATATGCCTACCTGTGCAGCAATCACGCCTCTGACTGCAGTTTAGACATACCCTAAGTAGTGCCTTCCTCCACAAGCAGTCCCACTGATTACTACTCAACATGAGTAAGCGTTTTCAGAAATCAGGCCTCCTATGAGTGATGCAGGACAGCAATATGCAACATTGAATGATGAGAAGGGACAGCAGTGGAGCATCCTAGCCAGTCGATCACAGAGCGGTTTAAGTTCCTTTCCCAGTCCAGGAATTTTTATTTTTAAGGTAGATCCACTGCAGAGGATAGGCTCAAAAAGAACAGTACATTTTTAAGGCAGGTTTTCTCCCACCACTCAAATATTTGGATTTACAAAAGGGAACGGGGTGGGGAGCAAACCTCCAGCAAAACATGAGTAAACAAGGAACAGACTTGAGCAGAAAGGGCAGCTCTCCTCTGAAAAGTAACAGGGTAAAAATGGCATGGCAAGGTCCCCCCCTTACCATCTCTCAATGGCTTCGGATCAGCTGTGCTCATTCTGCAAGTAAAAAAGATTGTTTGTTTTGTCTTTAAACTGGCAACATCATGAACTCATCCTGGGATCAGAGAGTCAAGCTGGAATCATTCATTCTCACTCACTGTCACTAGTCATAGGATCTCCATGTCAAAGTCATTACACCTGTTGAAACCTATTGGCCTTCAGTGTTTGCACGGGTGTAACAGAGCAGACTATATTCTGCAGGCTCGTGATAACTGACATTGCTGAGATGGAAAGAACACTGCTTCACTTTCAGAGCCCAGGGTGAATTTAGGAAGAGGATAGTCAGAAAGGCATCCTTTTACTAATGAACAAGGTTGAGACCCAATAAATATAGACTCCGATGATGCCACTTTTGTGGAGGCCCTTTTCAGAAGCAGAACTGTACACCACCATCAAATTAATCAAGCACTCCTGTACCACCATTAGAATAGTAAAGCCAGAATACCTGTGGTCAGCATTATTCTTATGTTTCCCATTCCATAGTCTTCTGCTGACAGCTGATGGGGGAGGAGAAGAAGGGAGAGGAGGGGGAGGTATAGATGGCAGAGGGGGCAAGTTTCTCTTATTTCTAGCTGCCGGAATCCATCCCTCTTCTCCCTCATGTTTGAAAGTTCGCCTGGGCTTTGGAAGTGGGTTGATGAAGGGTTTCTTCTCTGGTATCCCTGGTTCTGTGTACACATTCTCCATGCTGTGATCCTTGCATTTCACTTGAGATGCTTTCACCTCTTCCAGAGTCCCAAAAATTGGCTCACTGATTTCTGAGTCTAAGCTGAGGAGCCTCTTATTGAGTTCAGAGCCACATACACTTTCCTGGTCCTCTGGAAAGATTTGTCCCTCATCTGCCTTCTCCTGCAGACAATGTGGGGAATAATAAGTACCTGGCAACTGTGGCTGCAATTCTGCTGATCCTTCTTTCAAGGCCTGCTCCAGTTTCTTGACCTGAGTCAGTACTGAAAGGTTCTCTTTCTGGACCTCCCACTTACCACCTTTCACCTCCTTGCATTTTCCAGCACTGGAATCAATCTCCTCTTCTTTCTCCTGCATTTCCACTTTCCTCTCTGTTCCCTGCCGCATGCTCTTTGAAGTGCCAACTCTTCTTTCATTCTCTTTGCCTATCCCTTTGCATTCCAACTCCCAGGTTATAAGTCTCTTGGTGTCCACTTTCCTAGGCCCAAAAACTTCCCCACTCATCTTCTCCACCACACATGGCATCTTGAGCTCCTCTTTAACTCCTGGCTCTTCCTCCTTCCTACTGACCAGAGGAGAAGGCGTTTCCTTTTTTCCTTCCCACTCGGAAATCTTGTCCTTGATACTGAAGGGCTTATTCCTCAAACTGACTTTCCCAGCTGACTGTAAATTCTGAGTGCCTCCTATCTGCCTCCTTATGATGTTGCTGCTCTCCTTGACATTAAGATCCACAGATGGGCCACTGATAATTATTTTGGGACTCAGCATGTTCTGCTGAAAGCAGTCTAGCCTTGGATCCAGCATCAAGTTCTCCAGTGATTTCAATGGGCTTTTCACCACAGAAGAAACTTGTTCAGCTTTAGGTCCTAGACTTAGAGTGAAACTGGCACCTTCAGAATAATTTTCACTTAAAGACCCAAACCAAAGTCTTTCTAATTCCTTCACAGTGTTTGTATAATTTTTACTTGCAAGCTTGACCCTACAAAGCAAAGACAAAAGAGAAGAAAAAATCACTTTTGCTGATCATTCTAGCTTTGGTCATCAGTACACCAGCTCTGTATGCTCTATTGAAGCAGGTGAGGTTGTCAGGGATGCTCAAAGACGGGGGCTGCTGCAGAGCATTCTCAGGGGAGGATCCTGGACTCTGGAATGTACTCTTCTCTCTCTTGCTATGACAGAGCCCAGTTTCATGCAAGACCTGTCTATTATCCCAGGCTTTCTCTGAGGGAGTGGAATGGGGTGAGCGTGGGTGGGATAGGTTTTGAAAATTAAGAGTGTTCATACTGAGAACAGGTCAGTTTGTATTTTTGTATAAATTTTAAATAGAATGATAGGGTTTTTTTACTTAGTGCATTAGACAGGTGCATCAATATAAAAGTCAAAATGGACTCTAGTTTACTTAAGATTTAGTAGCTAGTACATGATTATCAAAGAGATGTGTAGACTTGGGACACTGTAGGTATTCTTCTACAGTCTACTCGGTAACGCCTTTCTAAATAGACTATTTGGCTTAATCATCAAGACAAGGCATAACAAGATCCAGTGGTTGGCAGCTGAAGTTAGCAAAGTTCAAACTAGAAATAAAAGGAGGGAAATTAACCAATGTAAATGATTTTCACGCCATCATTTGGAGTCTTTAAATCAAGGCTGGATGTTGTTCTAAAACATAAGGGCTAGATTAACCAGATGGTATTGAGCTAGATGAAGGAGCCACTGGATGGAATTCTATGGCTTGTGTTATACAGGCAGTCAGACTAAATTATCACAACAACCCCTTCTTGCTTCGAGATCGATGAAACAGAAGAAAGAACCTTGCCCATAGTGACCCTCTCCTCCAATAATTTCACTTCCAAGTTTTTCCAGAGTGCCCATTAACATAATAACATTGCACTTTTATGTTTATTATTATTATTGTTCATCAGTCACACAGCTGTAACAACCAGGGGACCCACAAAGGGATGAGGCTCCCATTGTACAAAGACACAGCACACAGAGAGTTCCTGCCCCACGGAGCACACCATCTAAATGAAGCTTGTCATGGCAAGGGATAAAAACCACTTAATTACACGACACCTGACTGCATCAGACAAACATGTACTTCACCGAGCACAAGGATCTTAAAGTGCTTTGATCAACATCCATTAAGCCCCAGCTGGGAAGACATTTACATTTATAACATAATCACTTCAAATCCAAAGCTCTTCAGAGCACTTTGCAAAACAATAATGACTTGTCTATGCTAGAAAGATGGCATCAGTGTGAGTAAATCAATTTTAAAACTATTTATTTACAGAGGCACAACCCCCTTAAGTTAAGCCAGGGGTGGGCAAACCAGGGTGGGCAAATGCTCACGAAGTTGAGGGGTTGTGGTGTGGGAGGGAGTGCGGGCTCTGGGGTGGTGCCAGAAATGAGGAGTTCAGGGTGGGGGAGGGGATTCCGGGCTGGGGCAAGGGGGTTGGGGGTGGGGTGGGATGAGGGCTCTGGCTGGGGGTTCGGGGCTCTGAGTTGGGGCTGAGGATGAGGGTTTGGGGGTGCAGGAGGGTGTTCCAGGCTGGGACCAAGGTGTTCAGAAGGCTGGAGGGAATGAGGGCTAGGGCAGGAGGTTAGGGCACGGGAGGGGGTCAGAGGGGCAGGCTCTGGGTGGCACTTACCTCAAGCAGCTCCCAGAAGCAGTGGCACGTCCCCATTCCGGCTCCTACATGGAGGGGCAGCCAGGTGACTCTGCACACTGCCCTATCCGCAGGCGCTGCCCCACAGCTCCCACTGATCATGGTTCCTGGCCAATGGGAGCTGCAGGGGCGGCGCTTGGGGTGGGGGCAGTGTGCAGAGCCCCTTGGCTTCCCCTACATATAGGAGCTGGAGTGGCGACATGCTACTGCTTCTGGGAGCCACGCGGAGCATGGCAAGCCCCAGACCCCACTCCCGAGTTGGAGCGCTGGAGTGGGGCAAGCCCCAGACCCTGCTCCCCGATGGGCAATCGAGGGCTGGATGCGGCCCCCGAGCTGTAGTTTGCCCACTCCTGTGTTAAACCAAAATAAATGCACTTACCCCAGTTTAGTTTAATTCTATAAACTCCTGGATTCATGTAAATTGAGTGAAGTGTGTCTACACCAGGGGTTGGCACTGATGCAACTAAATCGATTTAGTTACAATGGTGCAGTGTGTAGGTCAGCCCTAGGTTTCCTGCTGGTAGTGCAGTGAGCATTTAAGCAAACCTGGAAGCTATTATGCACCAGCCATAGCTAACACCCAGCCTCGGACATTGGCATCTGTGGTTACCAAACGGAAGGGAGATGCTAACCAGGGCATCATTGTCCCTTAGTCTCATGCTCCTGTAATTTCTGCCTATTTCAGTGGGAGGAGGGACTTTCGTGTAAGCTTTTGGATGATGCCTCTAATGAGGTGGACTCCCACCCCTAGTCTAGCAGTGCACTGTGGTATCATCACAGATTATTAGACTAACATCAGGATGTGGGATTTAAACATACAACCTGATGGCCTAGAGACACCGGCTGAGGCATACTGATGCTATAGGCATGTTTTAGGCTATGCGAGAGAGCACCAACAGAAAGTAATGACTCCCTCTCCACTCCCCTCCCTTGGGAAAAAGAAAAACAAGAATTTATGACTTTTCACCTCTCAATGGATTTGCAGGCACCGTTTTCAGACTTGCTGCTCACGTCGACTGCCTTGCTAGCTGTCATCGTGTCAGCACCCGGCATGGCGACAGGTCACCTGGGAGAAGTCAAAGCAACACTTAGATGATCAGAGGTATTGTGACAGACTGACAATATCCTGTAGTATCCTGACCAAAGCTTATGGAATAAAGATAAATGTTACTGATTTAAGTTAAACGTGACTGAATCACGGTTAGTAGCTTGGCAATTCCATTGTATTAAAATGCAATTTTGTGTATGTGTTATGAGGCACTGTATGGACCTTCTCTAGGAAGAGGGGGATGCTAATGTATTTCCTCTGTTATCAGCCCTTTGAAGTGTCCCTCTCCCTCCCTCCCCCATGCAGAGATGGGCATATACTAGTTCAAAAGGGATTCTCCAGTGACCAACAGTCAAAGGAAGGAGCTTTGGATAAATAATCTGGTTTAAAACTGACTCAGAGCCTTCTTCCTTGTCCAGCAAATGGTCAGGACTCTGGTGCATGCAGGCCCCCAAATCCTTACGGTAGGGTTGGAAGGATGGGGCCTACTGAGCTCCCATAAGGCTGGGTACTTATACAGAGCTGAAGCTGTGATGAACTTGTGACCACAAAGGAAACTCCTCAGGTGTCGAAGGACTGCTCCTGTCAGAGCCCTTGTTAGGATAACGTCTGGTACATTTATTTACACGCGGGTAGGTTTGTCTATTGTTTTAAACACGTTTTCTCGACAGTGCTTTTACTCTAATAATAACATAGGCTCACATAAGAAGAGCTGTGTAGTCTCTATAACCAGAGGCAGTCACACTGTGAACTTCTCCACAGGTATGCTAGGGCAGCTTGTCAGAGCTGGGAATATGATAGTGATGGGAGGGAACTCTTCAGCCTGCAAATACACCAGTCAGAAAGGACAGAGATGCAGGTCTCCATCCAAAAGGCAACTGCTGGGGCGTTGGAGGCCTGAGAGTGGGTGCCCTGGCTGGACCCCTGAGGGGGAACATAGGTGCAGTTGCCCTGAACTGTGACAGATAACACTGGCTGTTCCCACATGACAAACTTCCCCTGTCCCTCCTCTCTCCACGCACACCCACAAAACCTGCCCCTGGAAGTCCAGTAGGATAATAGCAGCAAGTCACTTCATCTCTCTGCCTCCATTTCCCCTTCTGTAAAATGGTGATGAGCATTTTTATCCACCTACCTCCCAAGAGTGCTGTGAGAATTAGGCAGTCTTTGCGGCATGGCTGTCTATTACTATGTGTTTGTACAGTGCTGTGCACAGTGGGACTCTCATTTCATCTGGTCCCATAGGCACTGCCATAATCATATGATTAGTAATATAACCAGTCAATGGCTGTACAGTGATTTGAACAGCCAAGACACTACATAAAGGCTAAACTTTATTGTTATAACACTTGGGTATCTGCCTTCCCTCAGGAGACTGTTAAAATGGCTGTAAAAATAATCCGTCTGATCCAGAGAATTAACAGCCCCATGGCTTATGAAGCCATTGTATCAACAGCTTTCTTGGACTGGTACCAGCTGAGACCCAGGTTTATTGATTAAACTACTGTGGGTCTCACGGCCACTTTGTGCTCAGGTTCCTGATTACCTGATGTATTCTCACGTTAGTGGGTCATTATAGAGTGGTACTGATCTCCCTTGGGAATTTAAGGGGTGAAATGTACCCCTGGCCTAAAGCCTTTAAACTGCAGAAGTTGCTTTGGTCACTGCTCACTATTCTTTGCATAGTGATTTCTATTCTTTGTGGGGCAGGACTGTCAATCCATCCTCTTGGAGCACCTTTGCAACACAGTCAATGCAACAGATGTTCTCCTTTTAGTCTTGTCCTGAAAACCAACGCTGGCTCTTTAAGAGCAACCACCCCACAAGGCAGTGTCAGTACTTCTCAGGAGGGCATTATCAGTGGCCACTGAAAAGCATTTCAATGACAGGAAGGAGTTCATTGTCTCTTACACAATACTTTGAAATCCTGAAAGCCTCTGGAGTCTATCCACTTGGCTGGTCTATCAGATGCTTCCCTGCCACAGCCGGAGTTTGGCAGCAAGACCAATCGCATCAGTAAAGTTAGTAGTTCCTAGGACTTTTCAAGAAAATGAACATATAAAAGTATTTCTCATGTTCATAGTCTACATACTTTTAAAGAGAGAGAGGGAGAAATGGAAAAAATTGTCTTTTTCTCTTCTGAGCTCTCACCCTGCCCAGGCAACATTCTGTAAGACAGAGTGAACTCTGGATCATCTCAATGAGTACAGGTTCAGGGTAATTTATTACAAACTATGTCCTCTCTTTCCCCAGGCAATAAGCCCCGTTGCTTCTCTTCCTCACTAGTAGCTGGCACAACACCCAATTCATTTCTAATGACAGAGCAACCTTGAAAAATTGTCAGGAAAATTGACCAGCCCAAGGATCAAAATCTAGTCACCCACTCACTAGCTGTTATGTTTAAGGATAATGAAAAAACTGAAGATCATTCATTCCTCTGTCCACAGAATGACTCACTCAGGCAAACGAGCGAGTAGATTTCTGCAGAGCTATGATAGAGATTGCTCTGCACTTAGAGAGTAAGCTCACTGGGGCAGGGACCATCTCTTTGTGCTGTGTTTGTACAGGGCCTAGCACAATGGGGTCCTAGCCTATGACTGGGGCTCTTACGAGCCACCACAATATGAATATTAATAGAGGCTGGGGTATATAAAACCACTTCATTAATCACCATTCTGGAGTTTCTCTTCTGGCAAGCTCTGAAGTTTATCACAATATGATTGGTGTGGGGTTGGGGGGCGCCTCTCCCTTCCCTGGCCTATGCAATCCCCCACCCAATAAACTCAGACTCTGACTCTTTGCCAGCAGAGCATCCTGTGGAGAAAGATGCTACCCGCCCGCACCAATGGGTGGGGAAAATTGATGGGACCAGCTGTGAAAGAGGGACAGCCCCAGTAGTAAGGAAGGGAGGGACTTGCCAAGGGACAATAGGTAGCTCCTCCCATGGAAGTCGCTAACATCCATTGGCCAGCTGGGGGAAGGGGTGCTGATTGGCCAGCAGTCCCCAGCTCCCAGGATTTAGCCCAGCGAAGGGGCCTTTTGGAGCCTATTTTGGCTCCATTCCAACTGCCCACCCAAACTAGGAAGGAGAAACCAGCCTGACAGATGCTGTGGGTCTAGCCTGTGTAGGGGGTCAGGAAGGAATTTTTTCTTCCATGGGCCAATTGGCAGAGGACCAAGGAGTTTTTTCCGTTCCTCACAGCATCTGCAAAGTGCTTAGTACCTAACTGAGGTACTGGTATGTTGCTGCTTACTTGTTGCAGCATGCGGCCGGTTTCCAGTGAGGTTAAGAGAATAAAATGAATGGTTCCCAGAGGTGAAAGACCTGAGATTTTGGCCTTGGGCTTGAATGATAGGATGAAACCTTGTGGTCTTTAGTATCAGAGGGATAGCTGTGTTAGTCTAGATCTGTAAAAGCAGCAAAGAGTCCTGTGGCACCTTATAGACTAACAGATGTTTTGGAGCATGAGCTTTCGTGGGTGAATACCCACTTTGTCAGATGCATGTAGTGGAAATGTCCAGGGGCAGGTATATATATGCAAGCAAGAAGTAGGCTAGAGATAACGAGGTTAGTTCAATCAGGGAGGATGAGGCCCTCTTTTAGCAGCTGAGATGTGAAAACCAAGGGAGGAGAAACTGGTTTTGTAGTTGGCAAGCCATTCACAGTCTTTGATTAATCCTGAGCTGATGGTGTCAAATTTGCAGATGAACTGAAGCTCAGTGGTCTTTGTGGGCTGCAGTCAGACCTTGTGGCCCTCGTGGGCCAAGGTCCCCACCCTTCTGGCTCCCTTTGTCCCCCTCAGGGGGAGGAGAGTGCTAGGACTCACAGAGAACTGAGTCCTGGGGGATAGGCTGAGGAGAACCACCCCACATTATGGGTTATATGGTAAAGAACTCTGTAACCTGGTGCCAGTTACGGGTTATATGGTAAGGAGCCGTGTAATCCCCGCACTGGAACCAACTGAAAGCCTGGTATAGGTGAGTAGTGGTGATGGGCAGGTAGTGGCCCTCCCCTACATTCAAGTTTAATAAAAGTTGCAACCTGCCACTTAAGTCCATGCTTGTTTCTGTCCTTGCTTTGCCACTGCGTCCCTATCAGCTAGCATTCAGATGTGGGCAGATGGGTGGTAGCGGTCAACATGGGTCATACGTCTGATCTGAGCACACTGCTAAACTAGCCACTGTGGGAGGTGGAAGGAGAGGCTGAAGAAGAAATGGATCATCATTGGCGGGGGAAGGAGGAGGGTGCAGACCTGTTCAGTGTCCTGCTAAAGCCAGGAGAGGCTCCTGTTCGTGGCTGCTTTCTGCACTGCTCCTGCTTAGGAGCTGAGGGACACTCTTCTGTGAGCATATGAGCAGGGCTGCTCTAGGCAGGAGGGTTCACTGCTAGCCACAGAGAGACATATAATGCCCCATGCGTATTTGGGACTTGAACCTGTGGCTAGAGCAGCACATCTCTCCCTAGCCACACGGGCCAGTAGCAGTGACTGGAAAATAACAGGGAAGGAGGCAGAGGGTAGCTAGAGCTAGGCACCCAGTGGTGCCGGAACGGGGAGGGCGGGGGCCCAGGGCCCTCCCACATTTCGCCAGGGCAGACCCTTCCCCTCCTCTTCCCCCAGGCCAGGCCAGCATGGAGCCCAGCCAGGGAGCCCAGACAATTGTGGGAGATGCACGTGTGGCCCCCTCCACCTGCCTTCGGTGCAAGTGGGCTGAGGGCAGCCCCCAGCCCATGTCCCCACCCCAGGCTCCCCACACAGCCCAAAGCCAGTGGAGGGTCCACGATTCCGCGCTGGCTCACCACAGCTGCCCACGTGGGTCTCCCCAACCCGGCTCCAGCGTGCGGGGGGCTCAGAGTCACAGCCCGGACATGGTAAGAGCTGCGGGGGCAGCTGTGGGAACAGCGGCGCGGCCCCTCCACTGGGGTTGCAACTTTCTACCTGCACAAAACCAAATACCCTTGCCTCGCCCATGCTTCACCCCCCCAAAGAGGCCCCACCCCCACTCACTCCATCCCGCCTCCCTCTGTCACTTGCTTTCCCCACCCTCACTTACTCATTTTCAATGGGTTGGCTCAGGGGGTTGGGGTGTGGGAAGGGGTGAGGGTTCAGGCTGGGAGTGCAGGCTTTGGAGTGAGCCCGAAATGAGGAGTCCAAGGTGCAGATGGGGGCTCCAGGCTGAGGAAATGGGTTGGGATGCAGGAGGGGGTGGGGGCTCCATCTGGAGTTACATGCTCTGGGGTGGGGCCAGGGATGAGGGATTTGAGGTGCAGGAGGGGGCCCCAGGCTGAGGCTGAGGGGTTCAGAGAGTATGAGGGGGCTCTGGGCTGGGGCAGATGATTGGGGTGCGGGAGGGGGATGAGGGCTCTGGCAGGCGGTGCAGACTCTGGGGTGGAGCTGAGGATGAGGGGTTTGGAGTGTAGGAAGGTGCTCCGGGCTGGGGGAGTGGAGCCGAGAGGTTTGGAGTATGGGAGCGGGGCTCCAAGCTGAGGCAGGGAGTTGGGGTGTGGGAGGAGGTTTGGGCTTTGGGCTGAGGGTGCAGGCTCTGATGTGGGGCCAGAAATGAGGGGTTCAGGGTGTGGGAGGGGGCTCCAGGCAGGGGGTTAGAGTGCAGCAGGGGGTGAGGGCTCTGTCTGGGGTGCAGGCTCTGGGGTAGGGTTGTGGATGAGGAGTTTGGGATGCAGGAGGGTGCTCTGGGCTGGGACTGAGGGTTTGGAGGGCAGGAGGGGGATCAGGACTGGGGCATGGGTTTGGGGTGTGGGAGAGGGTCTCAGGGGTGCAGGCTCTGGGCAGCGCTTATCTCAAGCAGCTCCCAGAAGCAGTGGCCTGTCCACCTCTGCTCCTAGGCAGAGGTGTGGCCAGGCAGCTCTGCACGCTGCCCCGTCTGCAGGCGCCACGCCCACAGCTCCCATTGGCTGCAGTTCCCAGCCAATGGAAGCTGCAGAACCAGCACTGGGGCAGCGGCAGTATGCAGAGCCCCCTGCCTGCCCGTATGCATAGGAGCCAGAGGGGGGACATGCCGCTGCTTCTGGGAGCCACGCAGAGCCACAGCAGCCAGGGAGCCTGCCAGCCCTGCTGCACCGAACAGACTTTTAACAGCCCGGTCAGTGGTGCTGATCAGAGTCACCAGGGTCCCTTTTTGACCAGGCATTCTGATAGAAAACTGGACAACTGGCAACCCTACCCTCCACCTGCCCTGGGGGGCGGTGACCCAGGGGGTAGAGACACAGCCTGGAGGCTGCTCTCAGTGGACCCCTGCATTGCAGGCAGGTGGAGGGTCCTCTGTGGCTCTTGTCATGGCTGGACTGTGGCTTTGAGGAGCCTCCACCAGCCAGAGCCAGGTCAGGGAGAGCTGCGCAGACCACTGTGGGGAGCCTGGGTCCTCCACCTGCCCTGGGCAAGTGGTCCGGTGGTGGGGACAGGGACTGCTTTTGGCCTGCCCCTCGCCCCCTCTGGGGGAGCAGGCTCCCTGGCCCTGCTTCAGCTTCCGGCTTGGCCAGGGGCAGGACTTTGGGGGGTGGGGCCCTCCAGGCCTTCTTTTTTGGGGAAGGCTCCGATGCCCTTGCATCCAGCCAGGGGAGATGTCAGGGCCAACCAGGAAAACAGTGACTCCTATATTCCTAAAGTTAATTCCATGCTGCAGCCTAGTCATTATGAAAAGGAAATAGGCACGTCCATCTCTGCAGAGACCTAGCGAGGCTCACTGAAGCAGTAAGAAGAGAAAGGTGCATATCTTACATTGTCCCAAAGCCCCATGGTGGGATGGAAGATATAATCTGCAATGGTCTTGTTCTTATTAGATGCAGATAGCGGATTCTGGCAAGTTTCTGTCTCCTTTGGCAGTGACCAGCTGACAAGTTTTGGAATTAAAGATATAGCTTTCCTCACCTCATCCTCAGCATCACAAGCATCCCAGAAATTTTCCAGAGGAAAATAAACAAAACTCTGCCAGGCCTAGAGGGAGTTACATGGATGAGAGTTGTGTTTATGGGAAGTCCAAGGAAGAATATAATGTCAGCCTGGCACATTTCACCGGCATCACAATTACTTTCTTTATAAAACAAAACCCAAAAGAAGACTATGTCACGTGTGGGTCCACAGAGGACTGAGCTCAGGGGTACTCCACTACTGTGTGAACTGGGACACCAGGCTATCATGGTCCATAGATTGACAAGAAGGGAGGCAAGATGTCAAGTCCCAGTTGGAGATCTTTCCCATTACAATGCACTCAAGAATCCTTGCCATTGTTTGGGGGAACAAAGCAGCCATCTGACACCATTTCATAACAAATTAGGGAAAGGAATGCCATCTGAAGGGGGAGGGGAAGCAAGAAGAAGGGGAAGAAGTTCTCAAACCTGTTGACTGGACTGTGGGAAGGATGCAAAGTCTCAGGACAGAAGGCTCGCCACATATCTCCCACATGCACATGGCCCTACGATTCCCAGGGTCATGTGATGGGGACTTCCTGCTGCCAGGCAGAGTGAGACCTGCCTGGACCTCTCTCTTCCAGAGTTCCTGCCTGCTTTGTGTTTGCAACGAGGCGTTTGTTTACTGATCTATCATTGGCATGCAGGAAATGGCCTGGAAATGAGCTGTAATCATCTGTCACCAGCAGTCGCTGTTTGGTTTTCTTCTAATTTAAGTTTTCCTTTCTTTCCTTTCTCCCCAACCTCTCACTCAAAATACAGTAGTAAAAAAAAGCACATGCTTCTCTTTACGGATGCTGGATACTTTAGGGAAACCAGGGCTTAGCATTTAAAAAAGGACTAGTGATTTTAGGTGCCCAACTTGAGATATCTTAACAAGGGGGTAATATTCCCCAAAGTGCTGAGCACCCACCTCCTGAAAAATCAGGGCCCTCAAAGCAGTCCTGAAATGGGCTCTCAAAAAGGTATCCCAATTCCATTGTTAGCTTCTGAAAATTTAGGCTCAGTATATGGAAACAAGTAACAATCATCTTAGACGGCATAGGCTTTTCCCCAACCCCACCTCCTTGTGAGCCAGCAACAAGCATACTGACAATGAACCACTGAGAGACACGTGTATCCTGACCTAAAGGATAGAGAAACCTTTCAGAGGAAAATAAGCAAAATTTATTGTGGAGAAGGTGGACGCAGACCTGGTATTAATCTGCCCAGTGAGCTATCAGAAAGAAGGAGGAGAACTTGTGGCACCTTAGAGACTAACAAATTTATTTGGGCATAAGCTTTTGTAGGCTAAAACCCACTTCATCAGATGCATGAAGTGAAAAATACAGTAGGAAGAGATATATATGTATATCACACAGAGAACATGAAAAAATGAGGGTTGCCATACCAACTCTAACAAGACTAATCAATTAAGGTGGGCTATTATCAGCAGGAGAAAAAAAACTTTTGTAGTGATAATCAGGATGCCCCATTTCAAACAGTTGACAAGAAGGTGTGAGTAACAGTAGGGAAAAAATTAGCACAGGGAAATAGTTTTTAGTTTGTGTAATGACCCATCTTGATACCAGACACCTTTGTGTTCTTGGGGAACCAGGGTACAGTATCCAGCCTGACTCACAAAAGACACCCTCCCCAGCCAGCCTCTGCTTAAACCAAAATCCATCAGAGGAAAAAAACTTGCAGAGAGCAGTGAAGGGCATTGGCATCCCCACCTAGACCCCTCCTGACAAAGGTGACAAGATTAAGACATCTCCATTAGCATACAGAATGGAGAGCAGAGACAACTCCCCTAGCCTCATCTGCATGAAAGATGGAACAGGAAGACATCTCAATTTACATACAGAATGGAGAACAGAGAACCACACTGAACTCTGGGACCAGAAAAAGCAGGGAAGCACTGCATCATGGGAATCTCTGCTCCAGATGCTAATGAACCTAGGCCTGCCTACACCCAGCTCAGCAGTTATCAGACCAATTCTAGTAATAAATCCTTAATTGATATCCAAATAGTGAAGCAGCCTAGTTGCATTGTGAAGTCCCTGGAAGAAAACACCACCCATTGCCAAGAGTGATCAGTTCCTATTGTCTAACCTAAAGAAAACCCTTGAATCATCAGCTTATCTATAAACAAATCTAGTGTTCTCCCTTCAACCACTGTAATTTCTCTACAAAAATCCCCATTCACCCTCCAGTCAGTGTTCTGATGCTTAGATCCAAACTATGCATCAGTTCCACTTGGACTCCATATTCTCCTGACTGATCGTGCTGGGGGCTCTGCCTGTCTCCTGCCCTCAGGACCCTGAGCTACCACCATCACCTAGGAATCCCAACCAGATCAAGCTCCAGGGAGTGGAGAGATCCCCTTGTCTCTCTTCATTTTCCTTTCTACCTTAGGTATTAACCTTTAATAATGTACGTTATGTTGGTTTAGTCCTCCTTGTGTAGTTATCACTATTATTCAACAAATAACTCTTATGGTTAACTTGGTTGCTCCTCTCTCTCTTGCTGAACTTTACTCTTTTGTGTTTTTAGCTTCCCCATTCACTCTACAGCAACACTTCTTTTACCTAAGCTAAAGATCCCTGCAGCGCCCAGAATACTATGGGGTTTGCTCATCCGGTAGGTTACTGCCAGTACAATTGTGGTGTGAGAGTGGGGATAGGGATGTGCTGAATCTGGGACGCATAAGGGTAACAGCTTGAAAGTGACCCAGTGGTCCCAGTCCATGGAGCCCAGGGGCATATAAGGAGAGTCAGCTTGAAAGTGCTGCTTCATCCAACCCAATGAGTCCAGGGACATATAAGGGGTCAGCTTGAGAGTGCTTATTGACCCGGTCCACTCAGACTTGCTCTGTTAATGTATGTGTGGGTGGGTGTTCATCCGGTTTTGGGGCTAAAGAAACCCAGCCCCAGGGAACCTAGGACCTGCAGGATAGCTCCATTGGGAGGGGACTTGCAGAAGGGAGAAGTAGCACTCCATATAAAAACACAAGTGACTCAAGCAGTACATTAATGGAATTACAGAATCCCCTTCCCCAGAAGAGTAACCCAAATAAATGAGCACACCTCAAAGTAATGGGCAAATCTGGTAACAGCATCCACTCTCAGTCCTTATTCAAGCCTAATTTAATGGTGTCCAGTTTGCAAATTAATTCCAGTTCTGCAGTTTCTGTGTGGTTGCTGGTGAGTATTTGCTTCAGCAACCACACATCACACAACAAAAACACTAACCCAGGAACCTATCCTTGCAACAAAGCCCATTGCCAACTCTGTCCACATATCTGTTCAAGGGACACCATCACAGGACCTAATCACATCAGCCACACAATCGGGGACTTGTTCACCTGCACATCTACCAATGTGATATATGCCATCACAAGTCAGCAATGCCCCTCTGCCACGTACATTGGCCAAACAGGACAGTCTCTACACAAAAGAATAAATGGACACAAATCAGACGTTAAGAATGATAACATTCAAAAACCAGTTGGAGAACACTTCAACCTCCCTGGACACTCAATTACAGACTTAAAAGTCACAATTCTTCAAACAAAAAAACTTCAAAAACAGACTCCAACGAGAAACTGCAGAACTGAAATTAATTTGCAAACTGGACACCATTAAATTAGGCTTGAATAAAGACTGGGAGTGGATGGGTCATTATATAAACTAAAAACTATTTCCCCATGCTCATTTTTCCCCTGTTGTTACTCACACCTTCTTGTCAACTGTTTGAAATGGGCTATCCTGATTATCTCTACAAAAGTTTTTTTTCCTCCTGCTGATAACAGCCCACCTTAATTGATTAGTCTTGTTAGAGTTGGTATGGCAACCCCCATTTTTTCATGTTCTCTGTATATATATATATATATAACTTCCTACTGTATTTTCCACTTCATGCATCTGATGAAGTGGGTTTTAGCCCACAAAAGCTTATGCCCAAATAAATTTGTTAGTCTCTAAGGTGCCACAAGTACTTCTTGTTCTTTTTGCTGATATAGACTAACATGGCTACCACTCTGAAATCTGCTCTCAGAGTAGGTACTCACCTTCTGCAGCTTTCTAAACACATTCCTGAAAGTTAAAGAACAATTTTAATCAGGTAAGCCGTGGGAGAACGAAACAAACATTAAACAGTTTAGTCACTGTATCTAATGATGTCATGGAGCTTCTATTCACAAACATGATCAAGCAACCACAATAAGCCTTTCAGGGCTCCCTCTTTGTTACACTGTTTATGGTACTATAAAAAAAAGCACATCCCACATAGGACCTTGTGGTTTTAGAGATGTTCACTGTACAATGAACCGTAGCCATCTGTAACCTGGAATGGAGTGCCAGCCACCAGCATGTTAGAGGATAAGGCAATATCTCAGATTACAAACTTTTGAGGGCAGGGATTCTGTGCTCTGTGTTTCTTCAGCACCTAGCACAATGGGGTCCTGGTCCATGACTGGGCTCCTACATGCTACAATAATACAAAGAACAATAATAATAAATATCTCACATCACCTGCATGACGCCAGAGCTCTTCACCTGCCACTTTGCAGAAACTGTTGCCCAAAGAGGGTAAAGACCTAAAGATTGTAGGAGGGACAATCCCCAGTTTCTCTTCTAAAATGCCCACAAAAAGGTTCCCTCCCCCGCAGTCATTTACATTTGAAGACATTTAAACCACATCAATTTCTTATTCAGGTCCATAAGACTCAACAACAATACACAGCATTTTTATAGTGCTTTCAAACTTCAAAGCGTTTTACAGTGCAAATATAACATACAGAAGGCAACACCCAGCAAACAATATATAAAGAAGAGGAAGGATGCCAGGAAGACAAAATACTAACAGGAAGATCACGAGTAGGGCTGAGCCGACAGTTGGGAACTTGAATTCAAACCCCTTCCACCCCACCCTATATTCTATTTAAAGGTTATTTCCCTTTAGGGGAAAAAGAAATAGCACACACAAAGCCCTCTGCGTGGCCTGCGTGCAGATTCTCAACGCTCAAAGGAGTCTTCTTGTTATGCATGTGCATGTATAGGTCAGAGAATTCATTTCCTCTGGGATCTCAAACAGCAGTTTAACTGAGATTGCGTCAAATCACAGAGAAACAGAGAGGAAGTCTCCGGGGCAGGGATATACGCTCCAAGTGCTCTAAAGGTAGCAGAGCCTGGCATGAAGGAGATGGGAAGAAGAACCAAGTGGCCAACTCCCCATATGGCACAGGAGAGCTCAGTGGGCAGGAAATGCTGACTCTACTGGCCCAATGCTGCCCTTCTATGGTGCAAAGCATGGTAAATAATCTTGGTCACAAAGATGTACCAAGGACCAAGGAGACAGAAATGGGTTTTATAAAGGATGGGATGATATGAGGTCCCAGACACTCGACCACAGGATATTTATGGCCTGATCCAAAGCTAATTGAAGTATAGCATGAGAGTTCCATTGACCACAATGGGCTTTTATCAGGCCCATAGTCAGCAATAGCTGATCCTCAGAACTACATTGAAGGGGCTTCTTACCCATTCAGCCTAGCAGCCCTGATACTATGGTGACCTTCATTCCTGCAAGCTGTAGAAACCCACCATGATTTTCTAAGCATCGGCTCAGTGCATTTACTTGAGAGTAATCTAAAGCATTCATCTCCTTCCAAGATCTGAATGTGCCAGCTGTATAGTGCTCCTGGCTTCTGCTGACCAAGTCGATTCAAGAAACTCAGAGCAGAACTCCAATTATTACATTCAGCAGGATCTTAATTGTAGATTTCTAACTCCAAGTCATACATATAAAAAGTGAGTGAATTTATACAACGTATGTTCCTGAAGTGTCACATGGAAACGCTCCATTTCCAGCTTCACACTCCATTTCACAGCAGGATGCCACATGATCATACCTAACAAAACAACAATAACACATAGCACTTTTCCTTTTCAAAGTGATTTATAAACCTGACAATATCCACGTGTGGTAGGATAAGTACTATTATCCATTTTATGGATGGAGAAACTGAGTCACAGACAGGTTATGTGACTCAGAGCACACAGAGAACCAGGAATAGAACTCAGAGGTTTCTGACTACGAGGCCTGTGCTCAGACCATAGGTAAGACATAGACAGTGTCTGTGTGTATTTATTAATTGCGTACATACGCGTGCGCACACACTTTACAAAATTGACTTTAACTGATCAGCATCTATGAAAATCAGGCCACATCAGTATCAATAAATGAATTTAGGCACCCAACTTTAATTTGAAAATCTTGTTAATTTTAAGACTAAGTTAAAGTTAAGAGGAAATATCTGGATGAAATCCACACTTGATTGAAGTAAACGGGAGTTTTGCCATTGACTTCATTCGGGCCAGAATTTCATGCCAGTAATTTTAGAATAACAGAAAAAATAAACAAACATCCAAAAACATGGTAGTTACTGAAAAAAATACCAACCATTAGAGACCATTATGGTTACATTTAAAAGGAACCCAAATATTTGACAGTACAGAAGACAACCTGCGACTAAAAAGGCTTTCTTAATTCTCCCTTAAAATACAGAATTTCCCCCCAAAGTTATACTGCCTTAACATGTAGAATGGCCCATATTCAGCTCTGGAACAGTGACTGTTTTAAGGTCTGACACCTTGTGAAGCATCTGGGCTAGAAACTGGAGTATCATTAGAGATCTTGCAAGGTCTTTTTCCACTGGCATAAGGCTACTGTTCACCTCTAGTGCTGCAGCCCATAGGGCTAGCTTGCCTTTATTATATTCTGCGTTTATTATCTTCAGCAGTAACCTACAAGCCTGTATCCTGTAAGGCATTGGCTTCAGGAGTTAGCGTGAGGCTTGAGGCCTCTGACCTTTGGCATAGATAAACAGCTCAACGGTAACCCCTATGTTTTGGAGAACTAGAAATAGAGTGTAAAGGGGAATTTTGTCCAAAATGACATTGGCCAACCACAAAAACATGAGCTAACACCAGCTTTTGGAAAGTTTTGGAAAGACCATCCAACTACAAGAGTGCCAGGGCAACAAATTGACGTATATGATAATTAGCTGAAATCCTTAATACACTAATCCATAAAAGAAGGACACCTCATCATTAGTAGAATGAAGAAATACAAATAAGGAAGAGGGGAAAAACCCCTACTAAATATGCATTAGACATAATTGCATCAGCATAACATATTATAAAAGTTACATCCCAGCCAGTGGGAGAGAGAGATGTAGCCCTTGGGAGGTGCCAGAATGATGGCCGCTGGCGATGATGAGGAAGGTGATCGTGATGAGGAAGACAGTGGGTAACATTTCCGGTTGTCCTGCAAGGGATGGTGTGAGTATATGGATGTTCAAATATACATTCTGTAGTATTGCCAACTACTTTACTGAGTTAGAAGGTTTGTGACTTTGCTAAATGGATTAATAAACTACTTGTAAATATGGAAGAGTTCCTATGGTGTGAATGTTGCCACTGTGCACATCAGGGTTACCAGCTATATTGTCATTTTAATAATACTGGGCCCAATCTTGGGACAAGGACCTGTCAACCCTCAAAGTAATAACTAGAAATTCTTAAGTAATCATTATAATTAATACATAAGCTATAGATTAGGCTACACACAGGTGACTCCCAAAATATCAGAGCTCCAAATCACAACATTACTATATATGGCAAAGCTACTTTAGGACTCAGTTCAGCAAAGCCCTTAAGAATATCCTTAGCTTTAGTCGCATACTTAAAGACAATTGACTTCATCGGATCTTAAGCATTTATGTGCATTGCCTTAGGTAAATTGCAGATTACTAAAATGTATTTCTCTCTTCCTCAAAGGCCTGGAGAGCTGACCTCATGTTACTGAGGGAGCCTGACCTTTCAGCTGGAAATAAGAGATATAAGACCAATAAAATGGTTTCACATTTCCATAAATGGTTTTCTTTCAGTCTAGTAGGTGCCAGGATTAGGGGCTGATAGCATGGGATGGGACAGAGGTTTTATTGCCGTGGTGCTTGTTTTTCAGAAGTGTTGAGCACTTGCAGCTCCCATTGACTGCAGCTGGAGCTAGGAATGCTCAATCACATCTTTGAAAATCAGGACAATAAAGTTTTGGGGTGGTCTGCATAATTTATGAGGAGTCCGGCCACAAGAGAAAGTCAGGTCATCCTGGGTGAGGGAGAGGGCCTAGTTTTTCAATAAGCATTGGTAAACTCACCTTGTAAGATGGTGGTCAAGCCATAAACCACATTTGAATCTGTTTTGGACATGGGTTAGGTAACACCATATTATTCCAGGCAACATGTAAGTCCTAAAAACAAAAGAAGTGCTGGAATGTGCTTCTGGAACCATCACTTATAAGTGACAGCAGCACAGCATTCTGGAGCACTGTGGAATGACTTGAGCCTGATTCCAGTACAGATGGGACCTTGAGTGACTCCTTGTGGCCAGGTCAAGTTTGTTGACGAATCACCCCACAAAGAACTCCCTGGCTAGAAGGACAGATAGTCCTCAATAAAGAAGGGAATTAAAGAAACAAAAAAATGGAGGATGCCAACTCCAAAGCGATAAAAATAAATTATCATCAGGGAGTAAGTGATGGAAAAGTGAAGTCAAACCTAACCTCATCTAACTTCTCCTGCTGCTGTCTTTACCCTGCAGTGCACTGAGCATTGAATCGTTCCCCTTCCTAGCAAGATTTACTAAACACCCTTGTGAGGAGCTCATCACCCTTGGATCTGGGCACCATCTGTAACCCATTAATGAGACTATGTTACAGGTACCCCTCTGTGTCAATTCACAGAGGATAGGAGGCTGGAGCTATGACAGCCACCAACTACAGAAGCCCTAATAGCCCATTAGTTTAGCTCCAGAGATCTCTGGTTCAGTCTCCAAAGTGTCAGCTTTCACACATCCACAGAGCAGAATTAGGAAAGATGCTGTTTTTCAGAGGAGGGAACAGTATGTGCTGCACCACCTAATTCAACTTTCTTAAAAGGAGATCAGTGCCAGGAGATAACCAGCCAGGATATCAGCCACCAGAGGGTCACCCATCATCCTTGTTTGGAAGAAGCCCAAACAGATTGCTCTGCAGAAATGACTTGAATTTATTTATTTTTAAAGGGGGAAAGCTGCTGTGTTTGTAGGTTTGTCAAGACAATAGAAAAAGGATATTGAACTGGAGCTGCCAGGAAACAGTTGACCGTCTGCCTTCATGAAGAGAAATTTTCCCCTTTCTTTTGTAATAGAAGGAATGTAGCTCAGAGAACCTTCATCCGCCCTACACGAGGGAGGAAATATGAGAGCCTGTGCACTGGAAGGGTAAAGGAAGTGTGGGGGAGGGAGCAAGCTGAGATGATGTGGTTAAGTGGGTCATTGCACTGATGGCCAATAAAAGAAAGAAAGAAAGAAAAGAGTCTAAGCTGAACACTTGGGGAAAAGTCTTTCCTCTGCTGCTTCCCCCTTTCAATTCTCTCTCTCTCTCTCTCTCTCTCTCACACACACACACACACACACAGAGCAGTAACTCCAAAGGAAGTATACATTCCTACTGGGAGATTTCAGCAGAAACCTTGAAATACAGAGCTAGTGTCAGGAAGGCGGTGGCCTATGGAAATACAAATTCTACCACTTGCAGCTACAATTGCTACCACTGCTAAAAACAAAACAATCAGAGATTCTGGGATCTGATTTGACACCCAACTGTTCAGATGCCTCGAAATTCCTCTCAGGAGAGCCCTTCACTAATCTGATTTTTGGCAATGTGAACAAAAAACAGTTTAGTCAAAGTGCCTTTAATCTCTTTTCTCCGCCTGCAGTGAAGCGTGCGCTTGCATGTGTAGGAGGTGTAGTATTTATGTTGCCTGTGTTTGTGTTTACATTTTTCACTGACTTTTTTATAGCTTGAGAACCACACAGCAATTTATAGGACCACATTAATGAAAGAGCTGATCTTCTAATGGTGTTTAGTCAGTGGATGGTGGAAATACAGCAAGAGGACCATGTGTCATATTCTTTTGCCCTGCTAAAAGACCTTTGGAGGCAAAAATAAGATAAAATAAAATAAAGTAAAACTCAAGGGTAAACTTTTCAGAAGCAACTAAATGACTTACTAGCTTAAGTCTCATTTTCAAAAGTGATTTAGAGCCAAATTTTTAAAGCACCTCATGGGGTTTTCAAAAGTGCTTAGGTCCCATTGATTTCCCAGTGATTTCAATGAGCTGTAGACACCTTGGCACATTTGAACATTCCGCTAAGCACCTATTTACATCTTTAGGTGCCTAAATACCTTTAAAAATCTGATTCTTAGAATCCTAAGTCTTGTTGACAGTCAATGTGACTTAGGTTTCTAAGTGCCTAAGTCACCTTTGAAAACAGAACTTAGGTTAAGTGCTTTTGAAATTTTACCCTAAGTAAAACAAACAACAAATTAGTCAGGCTGATTCGGATTCCTTTGATATCTGAATGTACATTACAATGTGTGTCTCTGTACAGTCACATGTGCTGTCACAAGTTCATCATGGTTTGGAGAGCTACAGAATTACTGGAAACACACATCCTCCCCTTCTTGAAAGACTTTTATGAGGAGAGACGTGTGTGTGTGTGTGTGTGTGTGCGTGTGTGTGTGTGTGTGTGTGTTTAAATGGAAAAAGTGTCTATGTTCAAGAGGGTTTGTTTATCTGTGTTTTCTAAATTTCCTCACATTAACTGGAAAGCATGCAGCCGAAAGGTGGCCAAGATGAGAGCAAACTGAAGAAAAGATACAAAATAATGGTATTCTTGACATGTATACTCCAGCTGACTCCAAATTGCTTGTCAAATCTCACAAATGCGGTACAAACTGTAATGGAGCCATTGGTCATGACTCCATAGTTAAGGCTGCATTGCAAAATAGTGTTAAAGTGGAGATTTATTCCATTGATTTATTAGCAAAGAAAAATATTTCCTTTCCAAACTCACATCATTTAGTAAGAGGATCCAGATTTAATTTCTGTGAAGATTTTTAGTGATTCCGTGAAATAGATTAAAAGCCAGAAACATTTTAAATGACTCATTTGGAAATTTTTGCTTTTTTATTGGAATGTTTCTTTGAGTCCCTCATTGCTGAAAACTTAGAAACTTGAGACTTACCAAGTATGTAGATATTGATCATTTCTCCAGTCACGGAGACGTGCTGAATTTCAGATGTACATAGTAAAATATTAACCTACATTTTTGCCTTTACTTTTATTTATGCCAAACCATTTGACAAACACATTTTGCCCACAATTTATAGATTAATAGATTTTAAGGTCAGAAGGGATCATTATGACCATCTTCTAGTCTGACCCCTTGCATAACACAAGCCAGAGAATTTCAACTGGTAATTCCTGCATCAAGCCCACATCTTGTGGACGAGCTACAGTATATTTTTTATAAAGACATCCAATCTTGTATTCCAGTGTCCTACCCCGTATGCTCTGAATCAGGCCCAAAGATATTTTACTGTGTATGGGAAAAGCATTTGCTCCAGTGAAGCTAACATAGAATGCATTTCACCAGCAATGTAGCCAGGATTTACAGGGTCCAGGACAAAGTGTAAAAGCAGGACACTTCTGGAGTCAAGTCCCTTGTAGGAGCTCCAAAGCTCTCAGACCCACTAATTGCTCCTGGGATCATCCTCTGAAGCACCATTGCCTCACTTGTCCCTTAATTTCAATGGAGCTTGCATTGCACCCTTAGTTTTTACTCTTTTTCAGTCAGGCATCCACATTCAAGCAGTTGTTTCCTCATGCGGACAGGAATTCCCAGAGAAACGAGCATGCGGTGACAGAGTGCTGGGAAACAGCAGATGATACAGCACTCTGATCACTATGTTTTCAATCAGTGGCCCCAAATGCCTGAATATGGGAACTCTGCTAAATTGGTAGATTGAAGATAGCTTTTAACTCTCCCCAGCCTAATTACCTCAGTGACTCAGAAGATGCAAAGCCGGCACAGGAAGGAAGTGCCAAGTGGGGACAGAGAAAGTGGAAGAGCTGTAGGCTGGTAGAGCCAAGGACACAGGATGTCTCCTCTGCAGGGCTCAGGAGCCGTAGAGCCCCAGGATACTGTTTTAGCTGCTGCCACAATCTGTAAAGGTGGTGGGAATGAACTCTGTAAATCAATCACTGGGTCTTTTGCCTGAAGAAGGTCTCCAAACAGTTTGCTTGTCTGGAAAGAGGCAGAGGCGGAGCACACCCTTGCCACACACACTGCACTCAGTTGAATTCAATAATGCTTTGTTGACGTGATAAGTACCACAAGTGTTACCAACATGTTAACCAGACAGCCCATGCAGGTCTCTCTGAGAGATAAACACAATCTGCCAAGGATGGGAGACAGATAACCTTTGCAATCCTTCCCCTCTCCAGTGTGTGTCAGGTTCCTCTCTATGACAAATCCACAGAGGATGGGAGCCCGTCATAACTTCCAGGTGCACTGCTTTAGCTCAACTGTAGCAGTCATGCTCTGAGGTCCTCAGTCCAGGCCCAGGTCTGTCAGCCTAGACAATGGTTTTCACAAGAGCACACACTCTCAGCTGCATCCAGTTACATTCACAAGATTACGTAATAGTCCATCTAATCTGGAGATCCATTTCTCAACATTACGATGCACTTCAACAGGAAGGAACTAGGGTTAAAGTCTATTTCGGCCCTGTGTTGTTTAAGTTATCTGTGACTGCAAATAAAGATGATTTTGAGGATATTGTCTATATAGGAAATATTAGTAGACCAGACCTAAGAGGAAATTCCCCCATCATCTTCTTTGCACTAGAGGAGGCCCCAAAAGTGCATTTGTAATGTTACACTTGATCTACTTCTTGGCTGGTAAGAAGTATGTTTAGCATTTAAATATGCATTCCTCCTGCCAGCTCCTCCATAAGTAATAAACATTCACATGTGACAGTATTAATGAAAATCTGCCCTCAGCTTCCTTTAATATTTACATTAACGTTAACATTAATTGCATTAACATTTACAATCCCAAACAAAAAGGAGGGGAGAATTCAGGGCTGCCCAGAGGATTCAGGGAGCCTGGGGTTTTCGGAGGTGGGGGGCCCCCGCTTCAGCAGTAATTCGGCTGCGGGGGGTCCTTCCGCTCCGGGACCTGCAGCTGAAGTGCTCTGAAAACCCGCAGCGGGGGCCTCCCACTGCCAAAATTACCGCCGAAGACCCAACACTTCGGCGATGGGTCCCGCTTCGGTGGTAATTCGTCAGCGGGGGGTCCTTCTGCCCTGGGGTGGAAGGACCCTCCGCTGCCAAAAAGCCGGAGCAGAAGAAGCTCCGGGGGCCCGGGCCCCGTGAGAGTTTTCCAGGGCCTGTGGCAAATTGCCCCACTTGCCCCCACTCTGGGCGGCCCTGGGAGAATTTCCACCATAACAAATTGTGCTAACATGGAGCTAAATCAATTCTTAATTAAAAGGAATGTTAAAAACAGAGAAAATTTTCAGGCAAACCGGCTTCGCAAACTTGAGAAATCACTTCTTTCACACAACATTTCATCCAAGAGCTATGTACTTGAATAGAAGTATAAAAAAGAATCCAGCCTTAACTCTGACAATACATTCATTGCTGTTTCTCATAATATTGTACTTCACGGTAGGATTAAGAAGTTTCCATGTCAAATGTATTGTTAAAATACTTATAAAATGGTGTTTACAGAGTACTTTATAAATATAAATCAGCATATCAGTGGAAATATAATTCTGAAATAGAATCACAGGTTATCACCAGTTCATTTCACATGAGTCACGAATTATCTTTCAAATGGCAAACCATCTTGAGACCAGATCCTCAACTTGTTTAGACAGTTGCAACTCAACTGCAGTCAAACGGAGCTATGTCATTTTACATCAGCTGAGGAACTGACCCTGGTCTCTATTGGCCATGTCCATATTCAAGCCAATGTTCTCCACCTCTAATAGATCACCAATTTTTGTTGGCTCTTTAGGGCAGTTGTTTAAGAAAAGTTGCACATACAATACTCTGTTTTATTCCGGATTAAATTAATTCATTATAAATCATACCAAAATCATCTTCCATAGAAAGGATTGTCCACAAGTAGGGAAAGAAAGAGGGAAAATATAATGCTAAATTAATTCTATAAGTCCTTACATGAAAGAAGAATAGGGTTGGTGTACATCTGTGTGCCAGCCATTTGTGGAGACTATTTTCTACATGTCTTTTATTAAGGGAAAAAGAAAGTCTAACATAGTTCAAGATCACGCTTGATTTCTTACAGAGCAGAGAGCCTGAAATAAAATGAGAGTTTGAGTGGAAGCCTAATCTCGCTGAATTAGCAGAGAGATTGGAACCAGCGTGCATAAATAGCTCCAGTTCTATGGACATGAGGTCTGGGATTCTTATTTCCTCAGTGAGTGCTGTCTGCGCTGAAAAAAACATGGTGCTCATGAGGAATGAGTTCTTTGTCTCTGAGAAAGTCCCCAGAAAAGAAATCTCTCCCCACTGTTGTATGTAACTCTTATACAAGCTGGGTATTAGGCACCCCCAAATTTACTAGTGTAAAAAACCAAACAGCTTCTGAAATGCTGGCACCTTTTTTGGTTAAATTTGTGGCTGTTAAAGCCGATCCCACTTTCTCTTAAGAAGCTCCCAGCTCCCTGACATCTTTGGGCAGCTAAGGAATGTAACAAGAATAGCCACTGGCCCCTCACTAGATTTTCTTTCCACCTCAAATGTTCCGCTGTGTAGCCCAACAGTGATAGCAACGGCGGGAGTTAGCCACCAGTATTTTTAGTACTGTATTGTCTAGGATTGCTCAGAGCTAGATGTTTGGATCACTCAACGCCAGTAACCAATTAGAACCATGTCTACACTAGCGCCACTGTTGCTGCCACTGATAGAAATGCACCAGTGGGAAATCTTAGGGAAAATATTCTACTGCAGACACAGTCGCTCAGTCTTGGTGTCCCGGTGGTGGGACTCTATGCATCTACTCTGTGTTTGGCAGGACTGGAATGTTGCAGCCATGTTGATGGAGGGATTCTTATTGGTCAAGCTTGCGAAGGCCTTGTGCTGAATTTGAAGGTATTTCTCCATTTGTCAGTCATTATGTCTGTCTGTAACACAATAACATATGAATACAGTATCCAACCAATCTCAACATTTCAGGGAATATTCTTGGCATCAGTGACCAGAACCCTATTGATTTGGGGTAAACTTGGAAAACAAAAGGGAAAAAAGAGGGAACACATGAAGCCCTGACTATCTGCTGAGCCTAGCAAGATGGAGCCCTGGTGTGTGCAGTAAGCTTGGTCAATGCGCTACTAAGTGCATGACCCCTCAGTATAATTTAGAACAAAATCCATCATCCCAAGGCCGCTTCTCAGTACCTTTGAGAATTCAACTATGGGTTACTGTACGCACAGCCAAAAGTGGCAAGGCAGACAAAAGCAGATTCTCAATTAGGGCCTGATCCAAAGCCTGTTGAAATCAATGGAAAGGCTTGCACTGAAGTCAGTAGGCTTTGGATCAGGCCTATGGGGTCTACTTTGGTCAGATTGAGCTCTGCAGTATAAAAGCAGAACATAACGTGTGTAAAAAGAAGCCCTTCCCAATTTGGTGGAGGCTTTTTATTTGCTAACATGCCACTCAGTGCTCTGAATAACCCAACACTTCACTCCTAGAAGAAATCATATTTCTAGATGCTTAACCCTTGAAATGTGATGCACTTTTGAATGAGTTACATGCCCCAGATCTTTTGATTTTTTGACTTTTTCAAAGTAAATCTTCAACAATCGAAAAATTGACTGGAATTTTTTTCTCCCTTTCTCAAGGTATGTGCTGGAGCATCTGTAGTATCTTATAAAGTATTGTTTGGTTGATACTGGGTATTAAGATACGTGTTTATGATTTCTAATGTTGCTCTGTGAAATTTGCAGTGTTGCTCCACAAAAATTGGCACTTTTTGCCATGAAAATAAAACCTCCAGCATTATGGCCCACCAAGCCTCCTGCATTGTGCATTCTCCTCACTCTGCTGTTCTGTGCGACTTTATGGCAATGGAATCTCAACAACTTCACATCTGTGCAGTGGGAAACCTTTCAGCAAAAGATGCAGAGGGGCATGTTATCCACCCCTTCCCCAAAGCAAGCTCAGCGTTTTTTCCTCTCAATAGGACACTCTGATGGGTTGATTTAATCATTCACATGTGCAGGTCATGCACAGTGCTAGCAAAATACCAGCACTATTAGCACATCTCGCCTGAACTGCTTGTGGTAACGTGGCTCGGGCTCGTCAGCACAACCTTGGCAAAGAATCTCACAGGATATTAAGAGGAGGGCAACATTCCTGCATGTCTCTAGTGTGGAAATGCACACATGCGGGGATTCGGCAAAGGACCTGAGCACATGCTTAAGCACATCCTTATTCAGGAATGAACTTAAGCAGGTGCTTAACTTTAAGCACCTGCTTAATTCCAATTGGCTTCAATAGGACTTAAGCCTGTGTTTAAAGTTCAGTACCTGATTATGTGCTTTCCTGAATTAGTGGCCTAAATGCTTTGCTAAATAGGAATGGACTTAAATACATACTTAGAGTTAAACATGAACTGAAGTGTTTTGCTGAATCAGTGCCATAGATCTGAATACTCTACTCCCCAAGGCACTTCACTGGCGTTATTCCCAGACAAAATCAAGAAAAGCCCCAAGCCCACACACTTTAGTTATGCTTGCAAATATCTATTAATTTAACACAAAGTGATTAGAACACTGCTGGTATTTTAAAAGAGTCAAACATTTAACAGGCAGGAAAGCAGAACACTGCACTCAAATCTAAATGCCAGAGTCTGGAAATCCTCAATTAAGGATCCAACACCAGCATTGTCTTGAACTCCTCAGCATTGCAGGCTAGCACTAGAGCTGGGCAGAGAATGGGAATTCTACTTTGTAAAGGATTTTGAGATTTTAAAATTTAGCCTCATTCCAAATCAGAGCAAAACCCAAACTATCGAAATTCGCTGTGAAGGAAAATTTTAAAAATAACATTTTCAGATAATTCAAAATATTTTGTTTTGATGCTTTGATTTGATTTTGACTTTTTCATGGGAGGTATTATATTAGTTATTTAAAAGAAAAAAAGCTGGAATAAGATGTTTTGACATTGTCTGCACTCCACCCCCTTTGCCCTTTTCTTTCCTCTACATTAAATTCCAGCAACATTGACCTGATCTTCCAAAGCCCTTTGATTTTGACAGATCCATATATTCCAATGAAATATAGCTCCACTGAAGTTCCTCCAACCAACTCTAGCTAGACCACCATCTGAGTCCCAGTTCAGCAAAGTACTTAAGCATGTGCTTAATTTTAAACACCTGAGTAGTCCCATTGCTTCCATCTCAAACTTAAAGTTAAGCCCATGCTTAAGCGCTTTGCTGAATCAGTGCCTAGTTATGACATGAAAGGATTTGATTCTTCCCTATACACGTGAATTCTAACACAATCTTTTGCTTACAGTTTTACAACTAGAACACACAATCCTGACATTTGGGGAGGGTGAAGTAAGATGTGTCTTGCCTATAGTCACCCATGAGTGAACATTTTGGTCCTGGCTTAAATTTGATCTCTGAATTTTTATTTAAATATTGACACAGCATTTTAGTTGCTTGACTTTCAGATGTTCACTTTTAACCTTAAACTCCTCATTTCAGATTTTTAAATAATAAAACCTACAACCATCTGATAATGGTCTTTAAAATAATATTTACTTTTAATGAGAAAAAGAAAGAAAGAAAGACCCTATGAAGTGTTATTTCTACATCTGCCTTAAACACTATTTTCTTGAAAAGCTCTTTTAGATAAATCATATACAAACTATTCACTAATTTGGGTAAAAAAAAACAGTTAAAGAAGCCAAAACAAGACAAAGAACATTACAAATAAAAATTCCATTAATTTATAAGGAGATGAGGATTTACATTAATAAACCGCAATCCAGCGGGCAGGTTAAGCATGTGCTGAACTCCACGCATCAGTGGGGTTACTTGCATATGTAACATGCATGAGTAACATATGCTACTTGTCTTCATTTTCAAGGCCCTTCACGACCTATCCCAACCCCACCTGTCATCTCTTATGCAGTATCAAAAAGTCAACTCCCACCCCAGATTGGCCCACAATGCCAGCTTCCACCATCCATTTGTTACATTTTCCATCAAGCATGTTTGTGCTTTCTCCGGTGCTGCCCCTCATACTTGGGAGAAGTTCCCCATAAACAGCCACAAAACCAATCGATCCTCCTTAAAATTCTCCTGCTCCATGAGCCTACAAAAAACTGAACGATGGTTAGGCTGCTGGAGTGCTGAGATCACTGCCTGCTGTGCTGACCAATACTGTGTCATCCTTTCCTTGTACTGCTTCATTGACCTGTCTGTATCCATCTGTTGTCTCATACTTGACTGTAAGCTCTTTGGGGTAGAGACATGCTTTTTTTCTGTGTTTGTCCAGGGCCCAGCACCATGGGGGCCTGTTCCCTGGCAAGACTCCGAGGCACTACAACAGTACAAATAATAAAAATAATGAACCTTGCAGAATTGAGGCCACAATGCCCAGTCCAGGTCCTCTCTGAAGCCAATAAAAAGCCTTCCATTAATTTCAGTGGGAACTGCATCAGGTCCATGCAGAGCACTGAATGGAAATTCCTGTGTGGAGCCCTGACCCTGGTCAGGCAAAGATGGCTCGCCTGGGATGGGAAACTGATGGAAGCTTCATCGCAAACTCCGTTGCAGAGTTTGGAAGCTCTACCATGCAGACGCTGAAATGGCAGCCCCATTCTTTCAGAACACTGTACTCTTCCGGCCCTGCAGACAGTACACTCCTGAGTGGAGGTGGCAAATCTCAGGCTGATAACTGAAAGCTAAACAAAACACAACCTGCACCCTGGAGCGATGGTCTCTATGCCACATCCACACAGGAGTGCAGAAATATCGCCACCAGGCTCAGAGAAACTGTCCTGCAGTGTTGTGGAAGTGCAGGGAGCAGGAACAATTTAGCTAAATGCCCAAGGGCAAAATCCTAGTCTTATGAAAGGCTTGTCTACAGTGGGAAATAACACTGGATTATAACAGGTGTTAACTAACAACACAATATTAAGTATTAAGAGCAGGCAAGAACCACAACTAGAGGACACAGTTTTAACTATGGCAGTCCTTAAATGTGTAGAATCACATTTAACATCGCATTAGAATGGCCTGTGTTACAAGGAGAAAGATAAACCTAGTGGCATCTTCTGCCCTACAAATTCATTTCGTCATTATAGTCAGACCCTAGATCTCACCGCAAATCTCAAATCCATGCAGAGCAGACCAGGATGTTGCTTTTTAAGCTGTCACACCAAATCCCTGAACAATACTGATTTCACCTCCTTGTAATGATGAAGCACTCAGTCACCTGGCAGGCTCTGCGCTTGTGACCCCACGAAGTCTAGGTACAGTGCTAATGTCTCTGCTATGCACTGAAACATTCCTTCTGCACTCAAACCCACTACGGCCGATTCACAAGAGAGTTGTGATGCTGTGGTAGTTGCTGCAGGTGGGACTAGTCCCTCCATCACAATGCATCAGCTCCACTGCAGGAACTATAAAAAAGACAACTGCAGTGAAGCAGGCCCCATGAGAGTACATTGTGATTGTGGGGAGGGAAACACCAGCCTTCTCTCATGAAGAGAAGCCATGATGATGAGCCGGGCACTAGATCATCAAAACAAGGGGCAAACTTTTCAAACCTGGGTGCCTAACGATAGGCTCTGAAATCTATATTAATGGTCCTATATGAGTGTGGCCTGACTCTCAAACGTGCTGAACACCCAAAGTTCCCATTGACTTCCTGGGGATTCATGGGTGCTCGCTCAGCACTTCTGAAAACCAGGCCACTTTTATGTTGGTGTCATTGTTTGGTTCCATGTTCCTAATTTTTGGCTCCCAAGTTTGAAAACTTGGTCTAACAGTTCTATTTCACCCTAATGAGTGGTGTTTCTTTTAGGAAACTGGGCTGCATAGCTATCAGCGCCACTCCTGCTGCAGCCCCAGCCAGAGAGCTGCCAATGCAGCATCAGCTGAGGGACCCAGCTGGCATCACTGAAGTTGCTGGAGGAGCCTGGCAAGGAAAGTGGGGCACCCCATCAGGCAGGAGGGGGACAGATTGCACTGTCAGATGGTGAGTCATGGTCAGGTTGCTGGTTGAGAACCTGAAGAGCAGGAGATGGCACAGCAGGATGGTTGTGACGGGAGGCCATGGCTGGGGAGCGTATTTCTGACTGGTGGAGAGAGGAACACTCTCCCTATCTCTCCTAAGTCAGATTTCTAACTCTCTGTTTTTTACTGGCTTTATCTACTCTGGTAAACAATAGATCGTTAATTCACCCCCAGTTGCAGCTCCACCAGTGTTAGTGACCGTGAAGTTATAGTGGAGACTATGGTAAAAATGTCTGAGGGTATGTCTACACTACGGGATTATTCCAATTTTACATAAACTGGTTTTGTAAAACAGATTGTATAAAGTCGAGTGCATGCGGCCACACTAAGCACATTAATTTGGTGGTGTGGGTCCATGTACCGAGGCTAGCGTCAATTTCTGGAGCGTTGCACTGTGGGTAGCTATCCCATAGTTCCTGCAGTCTCCCCCAGCCATTGGAATTCTGGGTTGAGATCCCAATGCATGAATTGGCAAAAACAGTGTCGCGGGTGATTCTGGGTAAATGTTGTCACTCATTCCTTCCTCCGTGAAAGCAACAGCAGACAATCATTTCGCACCCTTTTTCCCCTGGATTGCCATGGCAGATGCCATAGCATGGCAACCATGGAGCCTGTTTTGCCTTTTGTCACTGTCACTGGATGTGTACTGGATGCTGCTGACAGAGGCAGTACTGCAGTGCTACACAGCAGCATTCATTTGCCTTCGCAAGGTAGCAGAGATAGTTACCATCCCTATTGCACTGTCTGCCGTTGTAAATTGGTGATGACGGTTATCAATCATTTTGTACCGTTTGCTGCTGTCATGGGTGCTCCTGGCTGGCCTCGCTGAGGTTGGCTGGGGGTGCATGGACAAAAATGGGAATGACTCCCCAGGTCATTCCCTTCTTTATGTTTTGTCTAAAAATAGAGTCAGTCCTGCCTAGAATATGGGGCAAGTCTACTAGAGAGCCAGAGAGCACAGCCGCTCCGGGTCAGAGCCCCAGAGATCCCGCAGAAATGATGAGCTGCATGCCATTCTAGAGGGTGCCCCTGCAACAACCCCATCCGTTGCTTCCCTCCTCTCCCAACCCTCCTGGGCTACCATGGCTGTGTCTCCCCATGTGCGTGATGAAGTAATAAAGAATGTAGGAATAAGAAACACTGACTTTTTAGCGAGATAAAATGAGAGGGAGGCAGCCTCCCGCTGCTATGATAGTCCAGGGAGTACATAATCTTTTCTTTAGACTCGAAAGGGGGGGGGGGCTGAAGGAGCTCAGGCTCCAGCTGCTATGATGAGGACGGTTACCAAGCATTTTGTACCGTCTGCCAGGGATGACAGGGAGTCATTTCCATTTTTACCCAGGCACTCCCTGCCGACCTCACCGAGGCCAGCCAGGAGCACTCACGGGATGATGATGGTTTTCCACCATTTTGTACCATCTGCCATCAGGAAAGGAAGAGGACGGGATGCTGCTGGTCAGAGCCGCAGCACCGCGTCTACCAGCAGCATGCAGTAGACATACGGTGACATTGAAAAAAATGGCAAGAAACTATTTTTTTCCCTTTTCTTTCATGGGGGGGAGGGGGGATAAATTGACGAGATATACCCTGAACCACCCGGACAATGTTTTTGACCCTACAGGCATTGGGAGCTCAGCCAAGAATGCAAATGCTTTTCGGAGACTGCAGGGACTATGGGATAGCTGGAGTCCTCAGTCCCAACTCCCTCCATAAGCGTCCATTTGAATCTTTGGCTTTCTGTTATCAGTACTGTGCTGAGTCCCTGCTGTGGCCTCTGTCTATCATAGCCTGGAGATTTTTTTTCAAATGCTTTGTCATTTCGTCTTCTGTAACGGAGCTGTGATAGAACAGATTTGTCTCCCCATACAGCAATCAGATGCAGTATCTCCCGTACAGTCCATGCTGGAGCTCTTTTTGGATTCTGGGACTGCATGGCCACCCGTGCTGATCAGAGCTCCACGCTGGCCAAACAGGAAATGAAATTCAAAAGTTTGCGGGGCTTTTCCTGTCCACCTGGCCAGTGCATTCGAGTTCAGATTGCTTTCCAGAGCGGTCATAATGGTGCACTGTGGGATACCGCCCAAAGGCCAATACCATCGATTTGTGGCCACACTAACCCTAATCCGATATGGCAATACTGATTTCAGCGCTACTCCTCTTGTCAGGAAAGAGTACAGAAATCGATTTAAAGAGCCCTTTATATCGATAGGGCCTCGTTGTCGGGTGCAGGGTTAAATTGGTTTAATGCTGCTAAATTCTGTTTAAACGTGTAGTAGACCAGGCCTGACACTTGTCTACACTACATCTTCCAGCACTGCCACCACCAGCAGTGCTACACCTATGCCAGTGTATGAGGCCCACTGTAGCCAGTGCAGACAAGGCCTCCAACAGCTTAATTTACAATCCCTTTTAGTCTCATTTTGGCTTTTACTTTGATTTTCCATCCCATATTTTTAAAGGGCCAGCATTCCACACTAAATTTACCTACTGCTGAAAGCAAGTTATTGTTGAAGGGGTATCTGAAGCCACTGACCTGAGAAAAGGCCCATTAAGGAACTCTGGGGCAGCTGTTACCGTCTGATCTGTGCTTGGGTTTGAGGTTTTATTTTCACTTCCTCTGGTTCCTCTGCTTGTGGGCCTCTCTTTCCCTGCCTCCCCCCCACTCTCCCCGCCCATCTCTCTGTGCTCATGAGGAGAGAGTTTCCATCATGGCTGGCGTAGGGCCAGCATGTGTATGCGTAAAGGCAGCAGTCAAGAAAAGCCATCTTCTGTTCTCTTTCATCACATAAACATTGCTGCTTCCCAGCGTATGAGAACAGAATGGAACGAGGCCTTCCACAGCTGTTAGGAGAGCCTGAGAATGAGTTAGAGTGAGACCCGGCGCTAACCCCCTCAGTCTCCATTGAGCACAGCAGCTTGCCCACTGAATTACTGCTCCCCCTCCAACTGCTCCAATGTGCACGCCCCCTAGGGTGACCACCAGTGACGAGCTGCCAAAATATTAACAACCGGTTCCCTCCTCCTCACCCCATGAGGGGGTCATGCCTCCCCCGGGACTCCTGCCCCATCCAACCTCCCACATTCCTTGACAGCCCCCCCCGGACGCCTGTCCCATCCACCTCCCTTCCCTGTCCCCTGACTACCCCCTGCCACCCCATCCAACCCCTGCTCCTTCCTGACTGCCCCCCGGGACCCTTGCCCCCATTCAATCCCCCTGTTCCCTGCCCTCTGACCGTCCCGACACAAATCCACCCTCCCAACTCCCCTGCCCTCTATCTAACACCCCCTCCATGCTCCCTGCCCCCTTACTGCGCTGCTTGGAAATGGGGGCCGGGCCAGGGCCAGGCTGGGCTGCTCGGCCAGGGTTGGGACCGGAGCCAGGGTGCTCGTCCTGGGCTGGAGCCGCGCTGCCCGGCTGGCCGTGGTCGGGACCAGGTCAGAGCTGCACAGCCCCTGGGATGGGGTTGGGAGCCAGGCCAGAGCCATGCGGCACCTGGAGCCTTCCTCACACCCAAGCCCCCCTGCCCCAGCTCACCTGTGGGAAGCCGCTGCTTCCTTCTCAGCTCTCCCAGGCTTCCCGTGCGAACAGCTGATTTGCAGGAAGTCGTGGAGGCGGAGGAGAAGCCTCGGGAGCGTTTATGGGAGGAGGCAGAGGCAGAGTGAGGTGAGCTGGGGCCGGGGGAAGGACAGAGAGCTGCTGGGGCTTTTGTTAAATTTAAAAGCCCTCTTCGAACCAGTTGTCCCTCACGGGACAACAGGTTCGAAAAGGGCTTCTAAATTTAACAACTGGTTCCTGCGAACCGGTGGGAATCGGCTCCACTGGTGACCACACAACAAGTGTGAAAAAATTGATGCAGAGGGTGAGGGGTAGTAGGCAGTTATATAAGACAAAGCCCCAAATATTGGGACTGTCCCTATAAAAATCGGGATATCTGGTCACCCTAACATCCACATGCCTTCACATCCTCCACCCCTTTGGGAGGTAATCACAGCATACACACATACCACTATGGCAAAGGTCATGTTTTAATGGACCTTCTCAGGAACTAAAGACATTAGGTAACACTTGGGCCTGATTCGCAGTGTGAAGGGGCCTTGGTGTAAGTGAGAATCAGGCCCTCACTGTTTAATCCTTTCTCTTAACAAGCTTAATCAGTCTAAAGTGAACTTCAGTGGTCATGCCACACTGCTGACTACTCTTTTAACTCCCAGGGTTGAAATTTGGCTGATTCTAGCCTGGCTTCCCTAACTTAGGGGTCGTGAGCTTTTTATTTATTTACTATTTAATTGAGGATTGCATTACAACTGCCTCTCTCTCAAATCCAAGGGATGCCATTTGTTTACATTTCCCCAGAGTCCAAGTCCGTTTTGTTATAGAAAATTATTTACATAAGAAAGGATGAAACAGAGACTATAGAAAAATATTACCTACCCTCCAGGAAGGAGTGACATGACATTTCAGGCTTCCTGCATGAATCATTTCTGGTGTCTCTAACTTTGGGTCTTGGTCACACACATTGTGTTCCACACTGGAACCATGGCAGGCCGAGAGACATGTATATAGCTAAGCTCACGTTGGAGAAAGCTTGGGGATATCCCAGAGCACCACTGTTCTGGACCATGCACCAGGGCTCTCACAGAGGAAAAAAAATCTTTGTCTGCAACAGTCAGGAAAAGCATGCTAGACCCATGCTATAAACACAGCTGTGGCCATCATGGTTTCAGTCACAGTGTTGGCAGGGCTGTGGATGGTTTGCCTTTGCATTAAATATCTGTCTAAATGACTTCATAGCATGGCTGTCTCCCTCTGAAGCACTCAGTGAGACACACTTCAAATGAGGTTCTCAACCTGTTCCATACTGGACCCTCTCATATCTAGCTGAGATCTAACCAGAACCCCACTCCTGTTTAGCAATATGGGACGGGCAGGGAGGTTGCTACCCTGACATAATGCCATGACCCCTCAGTTGAGAAAACAGGCTTTTACAGGAACAGACCATCCCTCTAATGCCACTAGCCACACATACCTGGGTCAGAATTTCCAAACTTAGGTGCCTAAATCTAGATCTGGGCACCTAAAAAAAAAAAAGACCTGATTTCCAGAGGTGATGATAACCCTCAGCTCCTGCTGAAGCCAATATTTAGATACTATGGCCACAGGCGCTATAGAAAAACCATGGATTGAACAGTGTGGTACACAAATAGTCAATCGCTAGCGACTAGGATGAAACTGAACTCATTTGCACTTCACTAGGCACAAGGAACAGCATGTAGGTGAACCCAGTTTGATCCCAGCTGTCACTTCCAGCTATTTACATATACAATTAGAATTATTTATATATGCAAAACAAACAAACAAGCAAACAAAAAAAAAATCCCACAAGCAAAACTTAATGCGTGCCGAATCAGTACTCACTGACCCATTTGCTCTCATTTTCTATGGGAAAAACACCTCTCCCCGGATCTCACTACGACAAAGTAGTGCCCATCTTGTATCCCCCTAGTTCAGCAGCATCTAGTGAATATCGAGGATGGTTTATTTTTCAGTTCAGTAGAGTTGTGTCACAGAGAGGAGGGAATGTCCATCTCCTGATGGTCATCACCTCCCAAGGGTTGACTTTCAGTCCTTAAGAAACTGACAAGCTGGTTAATGACAAATCTTATTTCAACTTTTACTCTTTAATGCAAATGCCCCCCTTCTGAGCCTCCTCAAGCCAGCAATTGAGATTCCATCAAAAGCTGGAGCAACCACTACAACTTAAGCCCTTACGCTAAGAAATGTTGTCCTGAAGAGCTGATAGCCATGCCCTGACTAGCTGAGAGCACCTCTCCGCATCTGAAATAACCTGCTCCCACAACAGAATGAACTTGAAGAAACCTCCCAGCTAGATCCCCTCTCATCAGCCCTGGATTTCACAAAGGGTGGGATAAGGAGAGTTATCTCCTCCCATTTGGGCCTCCATCTGGCAGGGTGATGGTTTTTGTTCCACAACCATTCAGGAAAGACAGAAAGTGCCAACTGCTAAAAAAGAAAAACAGAACCACACAAGCACATGGCAACATATCCACAGGGAGCCAAAGAGGGTGTGCCATCCTTCAGGTTATTTCAAAATACCCCATCATCGCATCACCGACATTTAACCAGCTGGCTTCCAGGCCCTCAAGTCAGATTGAAGTACTTCTTAGTTTGCAAGGTCTTTGGGACAGGCATTATGTCTGCCTCTATGTTTGTAGGGTGCCTAGCACCCTATGTGGCTTCAGTTCTGATCTACATAAATAAGTTAATTGCCATCAAAGCCTGATTTTCAGAGTTTCTCACTCTCAGCTCCTATTGACTTCAGCTTGAGTTGGAAGTGCCCAGCACCTCCAAAAAATCAGTGCTTTAACTAAACTATGTATATTATCTATTTTTAATATGAAAATTGTGGAATGACTAATGTGGCAGGCATGGTGGAAAGGTATGAAGGAAGCTAGCATCATCCTCTGAGTCTCCCAATGCATCTTATGTTGCCTTTTCATTTAGGCTGTAAGTTCTTCAGAGAAGGAACCGTATTTTCCTTTACATATAGCACTGAGCATGCTGTCAACCCTAAGCAGAGGATGTAGTTGCCCCTCTCTTTTTAACAGAATAGTCAGCATCACACCATGCCCTGTATAGCCTGGGTATCCCAAAGCACTATGCAGAGCAGTGAGCTAGATAGTTGTCATGTCAGCTGTCATTAGAATCTGGTTAACTGAGACAGAGAATGATGTTTGGGACACATAGTTTATCCTGACTTCACAAGCAGTACCATGGGATCTTCAACAGCTACCACAAAGAGGCAGAAAGGACCTTGTTTTAAGCTCTCAGTTTGAAGATGGCCATCTCTAGCAATGACCTGTTCTGCACTGCCTTGTCAACACTGACTGCTCAGCCAAGAACTGGTGTAAGACATCAAAAAGTGCTACCAGCTGAGCTATAAATCTGCAGCTTACTTTGGTGACTCTACCGCTCTCTGTTCTCGGTTCTTATTCTTCACTTCCTCTAAGAGCTGCCTGTTGTCTTGGGAATCTTTTGATTTCATCTCATTTAAATACTTTTCAGCTATTGAAAGACTAAACAATGATGATTAGGACCTATTGACATACCAAGATTTTATATAATTTTTTTAATTCATTATTGCCAAGACCAGATGTGAAAACACAAATGATATAATGATGATGACAAGATTACAATGAGAGGCTCTCAGTGTCAAGGGAAAATATTCCACTCCGACAGAGTGAAATGCTGGTTTGACTTGGTGTTACTCACTTTCTGGTGGTTCAGAAATGCAGCCCACAAGCTTTATTAGAAAACTCTGTGCCAGAAGCATGTAGATGACTGTGCAGTAATGAACCACAATCCAGTCACAGAAATTATCCCAGGATTATACACAACTGGATGAGAAGGTAACCACATGTTCCCGGGACCTCTGCATTCCTGTTGGAGCCCTCAGGATCTCCCTTCCATCTCTCCCCTACTCTCAGAGCCACCTGTCACCCTGCAAAGTGTAACTAGGCTGGTGGGAGTCAGGCTGGGGCCTTCTGCTTGTGGGCAGGCTATTTGTGTCAGGGAATTGAACCACAGCTGCATAGCACCAAGGCTATGCCAGCTGAGGTCTTGCAGTCTAGATGCCACTGTCTCAAGAGCCTAGCAACACCACTGCTTTAATGGTGAGAGCTGCTACAGAGCCACAAGTTACTAAGCTTTGCCCAGGGTGAAGTATTGTCTCTAGGCTCTGCCAACCTGACCAGCAATTAAATTGTGGTCTCGTGAAATGCCCTGCAAAGTACTAACCATCAGGGCCACCAAGCAAGGCCTATTTAGTGTTTATGATTAGGAGGCAAAAGAAGCCTGTAGTCTGTTCCTTTGAGCTACAAGTACTGGTGAGAAGATGCTGCTTCCAGCTATCAGATTCAGGTACTACGGTGACGAGCCTAGATTCTATCAAGGTTCTTGTATAGCACCCCTCTCTGCAGGGGCAGTTCCAGGCCCCAGCACGCCAAGCGCGTGCTTGGGGCGGCATGCCGCGGGGGGCACTCTGCTAGTTGTCAGGAGGGCGGCGGCAGGCGGCCTTTGGTGGCATGCCTGCGGAGGGTCCTCTGGTCCCGCGGCTCTGGTGGACCTCCGGCAAGCGTGCCTGCGCGAGGTCCTCCAGAGCCGCGAGACCAGTGGACCCTCCACAGGCACGCCGGCGGGAGGTCCACTGGAGCCGCGGGACTGGCAATCGACAGAGTACCCCCCATGGCATGACACCGTGCTTGGGGTGGTGAAATGTCTAGAGCCGCCCCTGCCTCTCTGTAGCATCTGGGCACCCCATAGCTTAGATTAACAGATAGAACAAGAAGCTCTGGGTCTGACGGGCCATACCACCTCACAAAGTTTGTCCCTCATAGTGCATTTCACAACACAAGAACAGAGGATCAAAGATAGCTGTAAATTCTCTCTCACTCCCCTCCCAGCTGTTGTTCTGACCGAGCCCTATGGCTAATTAATTAATGTTCATTATTATAAGACACTATGACACAGAGGTGATTTGAGCCTCTCTTCTAAGATCACCATCAAGGGTAGAAACCAGATGCCATGTTTACTGAGCCACTTAATGTAGTTAGTGCTGATAGCTCTATCTATAGTAAATTAAATAAGGACATTTCAAGCAATCCAAGAAATGAAAAGCCAATCAAACTAAAAATTACGAGTGAGATCCTGACCCCATGAAGTATTTTTGCCATTGACTTCAATGGGGCCAGGATTCCATCTTAAGAATTAGCTCATTGAGCATTTTATTGTGGCCATTGTGTTATTTTGTAGTCAGATTAGTGCTAGACAAAGGCGCAGGATTGAAAGCACCAGAGAGTGAAGTCCCCTGTTTAGTAGCAAAAAACCACTGATAGCTGCCAAGCAAGCTCACCCACTTTGCCCCGTCCTTTCCCCTCAGCCCTGAAATAGGGACAACCTCTAGGGGTGAGACATTAAACTAGTTATGTGCCCATCTCTATTCAATCTTCTATGACCGTGCTGAATGCCAGTTCAGTAGTGGGTTTTGTAACTAGATACTAGTCCACTGGGAACTGGACTGAGACTAGTAACTTATTTCAAATAGGTCTCATTGAACGATAATGAAATAGCTACTATTGAGAGTTACTGCTTATCTGGGCTACATTCAAACCAGTGACCTACATGTGACTGGTTTTGGATCTCAATATTCTTTTGAAATTTGCTTTTGTTAAGAAAAGGCTGGATTAAAAGTACCCTACAGAGCTAAGGAACTGGCATAAACTGGGACTGGACAACACGGGGTGAATCATTTGAAATAGCCTGGTTCATTTCATTCCATCTGGACCATCTGGCACTGGCCTCTGACAGAAGTCAGGATACTGGGCTAGATGGACCACTGGTCTGATCCAATATGGCTGTTCTTACGAGGAAATGTGCTTACCACCTTTGCTTTCTGTCTCGTAAATCAGAAGCAAATATTTAGACAAAAAAAATTGAGTGGACAAAAATTTCCTCCGAGTTTTTTGCATTTCCCTTCCGTGGGGTGATACACAAAACCAGTTTGCATGTTGCTGCTTTTACCTAATTTTTCAAGTCCCTCAGCTTTATCCCTTTAAATCATACCTTTATCTAAAATCTCCAGCCACGAGGAAGCAAAAGTCCTATTGTCTCTTTCCTGTATATCAGTAGAAATTAAAACAACTTTTCCTTGTACTAAGAACAAAAAAACCCCAATAATGTAGTTTCCTTGCAAAGCGTTTGCTTTGACTCCAGAATGGGTCTTAAAGCAGCAGAGTGAAAATCAGCCATTATTACAACACACAGCCCAGCAACTTTTTGTAATTTCTGTTCTATTTATTACTGCTTCCCCCCCTGTAATTTAGAGAGGAAATGTGCCTGTCAGTTTTTCCACTTGGGAACGTGCTGCTGGAAATGTAAAGCATTATAAAGGCAATGGAATACTTACAATTTCTCCATCCAAGGGAGATTAACTGTCGTCGAGCAGGGGAAATTGTTTTCATTATTATTATTATTTATTTCTCCAGTCTCAGGAATTCTAAGGCTGGTCTGTTATGAAGGAGAGTGTGCTTTTGAAGTATGATGGGAAAGACAGCAACATTATACAATCTTTTCATCCAATACCCTTCTCACTGCCCCGCCCCCAAGCTGTTTTGATATTTTGTTTTGCTTTCCACCTGGACTTTCAAAATGATTTAGGGAACAGTCTATTCCTCTTTGCTGCAACACCAAGGCTTTTAAAATTGATAACTATGTTGAAATGTTTGGGAGACTTTCCCCTCTTTCATACACACAAACACCAAGTCGCTGTAACGGATGGATTTCCACTGAGTTGCTCCTGATTTACATAGGCGCAAGCGACAAGAGAATCAGGCTCACAGACTTTTGCTCCGTTCCAAAATTAATCATCCTTCCTCATGGCCTCCACCCCATTCCTGCAGTGCAGTGTGTGGAATCAGTCAGTTCTCTAGATAGCTGCGCTTTCCAGCTAATTACTTCTTTGGGCTGGGGTGTGTGTGTGTGTGTGTGGAATGGAGAGAACTTTAACCATTTATGTTTCATGGCTGGGAAAAAATAAATAAACCAAGAGGCTAATGCAAGTACTTCTCCCAGCCAAATCAAAGGGTAGAGTTAGAGACGTGTATGTGTACGTGCACATATCATTAGCCTTATGTTACAATGACATTAAACAGCTCCAGCTCCACTAGACTGAGCCTCCATCTGCCTCCTTGAAACAACAAATGCTCCCTAAAAAGGAAAGAAAACCCTCATGTGTAAGTCTGCGGTGCGATCTACATTCCTGGGAGCTCCGCACGGCAACTATAGGGGGAAAAGAGAGTGGTGAGATGTGGGGGGCTGCTTTATTCTCTGCATTACTGATCCCCCACAAAACTACTTGTGAGCAAGACCCTGGGCTCTCACTGCAGATCCTTTTTGTTAGCATGGTTGCATTTTCTCCCTTAAAAAAAAAAAAAGGGCACAGCAATCTGTTTTGTCAATGAACAGTTGGACCAATTGGAGCTAATTACAATATTCCCTCCTCCCCACATCCTGATCAATGCAGCTGCTTTGACAAGTTTGTTCCAAAGCTCCAACGCCATTTGCAGAATGGATCCCCAAACTGCTCCTCCTCTATCTCACCATCCTCTCCCCACACCAGGCCCTTCCTCCCCATCCCTTCACCCCTTCCCCACCCCAAAGCCTAATTTCAGAGGAGTTCTGACCTGGCATCCCAGTCCTACCTTTCTCAGTGGCAGTAGCTGGGCTGCAGCTCTTTTACCTTCAGGTCTCATTTTGGGGAACTCCAGTTCCAGCCTGGGAGTAGCAGCAACATCTGGATGCATGGCTCCCTGGCTCGCCCCCTCTTTTGTTAGCAGAGTTCCTTACAATCCACTCTACAGGATTTTTCCTTTCGCTCGAAAGCCCCACGTTCCCGCTCCATACAGATCAGTTTCCATTCTCAATCATTCCCCACTCACAAGCAGGAGAGCGGTTTCTTGCCCAGAGCTTTTTCCTGCCCCCGTTGGCTTTTGTGGAGCTTATTTCCCCTAGATTCTTCTGTTACTTTTTCCTCTTTCCTGATTTTGTGACTATCTCTTCAAGCTTGTGACGTTAATTCCACCCCTTCCCCCTCCTGTGTCTTTCTTCCCACCCTTCCCTAGCCTGACCCATCCTGACTCCTTTCCAGTGAGCTAATCTGCAGCTGGCTGAAGAACAGGCCCCATTACCATGGAAACCCATGTCCCTGAATACTTGACTGACTTGGGGAAACTACACTAAACAGGACCTTCTGCTGGACACTTTTCTTTTTTGGGGGGGAGTGGGAAGTGCATTAACTCCTTCAGTGCTGCTGACTTTCAAAATACTTTCTCACCTCTGTGAACTGGCCCCTAAAGTCCCAGCAGCTTTCAAGCTCACCAAAATCTCCCTAGCAAACCCAGCTCTCTCCTTTGCTGATCTAAAGGGTCATCCTTATAAAATCACTAACAGCTGGTACTTGATTAGTGCCTTTTCTCCAAGGACCTCAAGGCAGTTTACAAACAGTAATTAACAAATAGCACTGCCCTGCCAGCCTCCTGGACATGGGACCTGGGGGAGTTCTGCCCAGCACGGTATGGCAAGATTGGGCCCCAAGATTTACACCAACATTTTAGGGCACCATTCTCCAAAACACTACAACTCACCCTGATGTCACTGCAGTATGGCAGATCACTGCATCCGGTCAGCATTTTATTCTTTTTGTTAGGGGAAGTGCAGACTTTTGTAAGGTATCATGAGCAATGCAGCACCTGAGAAGTAAAAGTGGGCTTACCATTATATAGTGCTCCCCATCCTTAAAGGTTCCCTTTACAAACACACTGATCTGCATAAAGGAATCACGGTGCTGAAACAGCCTCCTCTGGCGTGGAATGGGGCGAATGTTCAGCACTGCACAGGGACATTATGCAACTGTTTGGGATAGGAAGTACTATGCCCACAGTATCACCCACCCCAAGCGTTCAAAATATATAAGGCCTCGACAGTCATGAGACTGTCTTAAAAACCATGAGAAATAATAAAATAATACTAAACTGGAGGGTCTTTTAATTTGTCTCCTGGTTTCTGAGCCTCTAGGATCCACTTGGGTCCCATTTCCAAGCTTGTCTCTGCAACCACAAAGATTAAAAACTTCCTTTGAAGAAATGGAAGCTGAGAATCTCATGAAATAACCAGACTCCAGAAGCTGGGACTTTAGGAAAAAACACCAAATACTGCAAGGCTTGCGATAAAATCACAAGAGGCGGAAAGGCTGCATCCATCTGGTGCTGCATAAGACATGCAGGGAGACAGTATGTACTAATCCATTCTGGAATGGGACAAAGGCTGAAAGCAGGAGCAGAAGGGTAAAGTGACTTGCCAAAGGTTGCTTTGCAGATCAGTGGCAGAGCCAGGAATTGAACTTGGCTCTCCTAAAACCCTGTCCAGTACTTTACCTACTGGACCCTGGTGCCTCCCTTGTTGTTTGAAAGTTATCTCTGCCCTTCTGTGGGAGACACAATAATGAAGAGATTTACCAGCCTACTGCTGCTTCCAATTCAGGAGCATTTCCCCTACTTCCCCGTCTTGCAATTTTTCAAATGCTACCATGCTGGCCAAGACGAACATGGCAGAGAGGCAGAGGGGCAACGCTTTCCCTGCTCAGGAACAGACACAGTAGAGAAGGAAGCTGCAAGTCAGCGTTTGTCCACGGAAGTGCACCAGTTTCCCTGACATTTTGTTGTTGCCAGGGGAACCCACCACTCCAGCCTTCAGGTGCTTCACTGAAAACAGTTAGTTACTAAGGTCTCACTCCTGCAAAATGATATACATGGGCAGACCTGCAGACTTGCATAGGGCCCCAATGAAGTCCCTGAGACTCCGCAGGGGGGCAGGATTGTGTCTGTATGGATCAAATTGCAGGATAAGGGCCAAAAACAGTTAAGGGGAAAACTGGAGGGGGAAAATGGGTGTATTTTTACCAAGGCTTTGTCTACACTACAGAGTGTTGTTGACAAAAGAGTGGAAGCCACAAGAGAGCAGTAGATGCAACCTCGCTTCCCTGTTTATCCTCAGCAGTGAGATATCTGCTACAATGACCCCTGCCTGTGGAAAAGAATTTTAGAATTTTTGTCCTAGTCGGCTGCATACATGGCTTTCCCCCATGTAGAGTGCTCCCCCACCCCAGACAACACTCACTATGCTTTGGGTGTTCACAGAGGTGTGTGCTTGCCAAGGGTCAGTGAGAAAGTGATTGGTATGTTACCAGAGATGTATTTTACTGAAATGTTTCAATGCTGTGTGTGAACTTAACAATCAGGCTTCTGTGCATTGTTCCTTGTGCTTTAGCAGATGTAGCCTTGAGGAACACCCCACACACACCGGCCGAGCATCTCCACCGGATAAGAAAACACCTAAGAGCAAAGAAGATGTGTTCCAGGAGGTACTTCACTGCTCCAATGGAGAGAAAAGGGAACACAAGGAGTGGAGGGAAGCTGAAAGGCAGGACAGAAAAAAAAAATCAGGAGTTTGTTAAGGATGCTACTGAGCGGATGATTAAAATAATGGAGGAGCAAACACAGATTCTGAAGTCCTTAATAAAGCTGCAGACTGAGCAGATGCATGCCCACCCTCCCCTGCAGTACATTCAGAACTCTTTTCCGTGCCCCCCAAAACTCTGCCTGCATAGTCCTTTCCCGTTTCCGGGACTTCTCAGTTTCCCCTTCACTCCACCCCCTCGGACAACTTTCACAATGATAGCTGGACCTCACACAGCTCTGAGAGTCTGCCTTTACAGGGTACCTCCTTTCCCACCAAGCGTCTGTGTGTGTGTGTGTGTGTGTGTGTTGTTTCTTGTGCAATAAAAGAAAAGTTTTTGAATGGTAACTCATCTTTATTTGTTTCCTACAGATTGAGATAGCAGGCACCACCAATACATACCTAGGTAGTTTAACAATTTGCTTACTGGAATGTAAGGCCTCAAATGTCACCGTTGCTTCCTATGAAAACTACATGTAATGTAACATTGCATCACCAATCACAGAGATGTACATTACTGGTTCTTGTTTTCAAAGTGTTGCCTCAAAGCCTCCCTGATTCGCATTGCCTCCCTCTGGGCCCCTCTGATAGCCCTGGTATCTGGCTGCTCAAAATCGGCTGCGAAGTGCTCTGCCTTGACACTCCACCCCTTAAGCAAACCTTTCACCCTTAGCGTCACAGAGATTATGCAACATACAACACACAGCTATGACCATGGGAATATTATCCTCATTGAGATCTAACCTGTCATAAAGGGATCGCCAGAGCACCTTTAATCTGTCAAAGGCATATTCCACAGTCATCCAGCACCTACTCAGCTTATTGTTGAATTGCTCCTTACTGCTGCTCAGGTGTCCCGTGTAAGGTTTCATGAGCCATGGCTATAAGGGGTATGCTGGGTCTCCCAGGTGTTTTTCTTAAAGACCTCAATTTCTGGAATCAGGTTGTTACCTGAGAATCTCAGCTTTTTTTTTTTTTTAAGTAAGTTTCTATCTCTCATGGTTGCAGAGAAAAGCTTGAAAACATGATGCCTGAACCCTTCAGCACAAGGAGGCAAATAAAAAGAACCCAAGAGTAATTATTTTAAAATCCAAGATTTTTATGCTAATATAATGACTTCTTTTGAGGACTTGACTCACGATTGTTGAATGCTGGGGTTGGCAATACTGGATAGGGCATGAGGAGAGAGGTGGTTTCTAAACAGCTAAAATAAAGGCCATGGAGAACTTGAACTGCATCTGGGAAATAACTCGAAGCTTTGCAGATTCAGGTTCAGGATTGTAGCATGCACCGTACAAAACATGCTCCTAAGTAAGGGCAAGTCTACACTACAAAAATTAAGTATCAGAGGGGTAGCCGTGTTAGTCTGGATCTGTAAAAGCAACAAAGAGTCCTGTGGCACCTTATAGACTAACAGACGTTTTGGAGCATAAGCTTTTGTGGGTGAATACCCACTTCGTCAGATACACATGCTGAATCGATCGCTGCCCGCCAATCCGGCGGGTAGTGTAGATATACCCTTAGTTAGGTTGACCTTACCCCACTGTAGACGCAGCTCGGTCCACAGAAGAATTCTTCAATCGACCTAGCCACTGCCTCAAGGGGGTAGATTTCCTACAGTGATGGAAAAACCCCTTCTGTCACTGTAACAAGTGTCTACATTACAGCACAACAGCAGCACTGCTGCAGCTGTGCCACTGTAGCACTTGCATATAGACATATTCTTAGCCTAAAACCAGACCAGAAGGGGCCCCTGAAATCTGAAAACTCCAGTGATTGCTAGTTGTCTCTCCACAAGTGCAAAGGTCCATATCTAATGCTCTGAGTTCCCAACCAAGGTTAAAAAAAAAAAAAAGAGTTGAAGCCTTGTCTAATGGTTACAGCACTAGACTGGGCTTTAGAAGAGCTGGGTTCAAGTCCTCTGCAAAGGACTAACTGAACAACCTTAGGCAAATCGCTTAATCTCTCTCTGAGCCTCAGACCCCCGCCACAAAATGGAAATAATAATCTTATTTTCTGTCTACTGACAGTATGCACCCTTTAGGGCAGTCTCTCTTACCAGTGGATATGGGCAATGGGTCACCAATTTCAGCTGGGCCCTTAAGACACTACTGTAATACAAAACCCAGTAATAATAAAAGGGCAGAATTCTACCTTGCCAAGTTTAACATAACCACACTGTTGCTGCAATACAATGGCATTCTACTAAGTCAACAGCAAGATCCATCTGAGGTGCATTTTATAGAGCCCTGTTCCTGTTTTTCTTAATGCAACACAGAAACTGGCACTCTGAAAAAGTATCACATATCTTACTAGGATGCTGCCCACACACAATACATTGGCCCCATCCCCACTAAAACACTGGCATCTCAGGCATAAGAAGAGGAAATTGATTTCATCCCCACAGCTCTCCATTCAAATTATTTTTGCTCTTGAAATGTACTTATATCTCTCTGATTAAATTGTTTTCCCCTTCCCTGTGCTGTGCTGACCCTGTTGTGTGGGATGGCAAAAAAAAACAAAACAAAACCCTCTTCCTCCTGTTTTTGTTAGGATAAAAAATAATGTGTATAGTAAAAGCAAGGACAAGAACTGTATGTAAGAAAGTCATATATAAGTACAGGCAAGTCGCATCATACACGCATCATTAACTTACACGAATTCAACTATACGCGCTCGGCAAAAAAGAGAAAAACAACAAGATACCTGTAAATAGTGTGGGCGATTCCACCCAATGAGCATATGCCCCAGAGTGAGCGTGAGATGGGAGACGTGAATCTGCTGTTCCCTCATTCGGTCTCAGTTCCCGCATGCCTCTCATAGTGTGAACATCTCGCCACGCTGAGTGTGATTCTAGTGTTTAAAGATACGTATTTTTCATACAACATGGCCCCTAAATGCAAGCCAACTACTTTATCTGGCCGAAGAAACAGCGATCTGTTCCAATGCTGGAGGAAAAACTGGCTGTGTCGGACTTATTGAGAGATGGTATGTTGGTCTCCAACGTGGCGCGTAAATATGGCCGCAACGAATCTAGCATCCGTGCCACCAAGATTCGAGAAAGAGAAATTCGTCAAGCCGTGGCATCAAGTGTTCCAATAACTGCTAAGGTGACGAGCCAGGTGCATGATAAGACTTTAGTGAAGACTGAAAAGCCATTAAACTTATGGCTGGAAGACATGAATAGTAAACATGTGCCTATCGATGGCAACATGTTGCGAGAAAAGGCTCTTATCCTCTACGCGCTGTTTAAACCTCCTGATGAAGAGGGACAGCCTTCTGATGAGAAGGAATTCAAAGCCAGCCAAGGTTGGCTTAACAGTTTTAGGAACCTCTTCAACCTCAAAAACGTGCAGACTACTGGTGAAGCTGCATCTGCCAATGAAGAGACAGCAAAAGCCTACCACGAACAATTAAAGACAATCATAGAAGAAAAGGGCTATCTTCCGGAACAGGTTTTTAATGCTGACAAGACTGGGTTCTTCTAGAAAAAAATGCCCAACTCCATTTACATTTTGAAATCAGAAAGACAAGCAGCTAAAGACCATGTGACTGTGTTGTTTTGTGGCAATGCAGTTGGGCATTTAATAAAGCTGGGCTTGCTCTACAGGGCTGCAAATTCCCGTGCCCTAAAAGGCAAGAACAAAAATCTCCTGCCTGTGTTCTGACAATCAAATAAAAAGGCTTGGGTGATGGCAGCATTATTTCTGGATTGGTTCCACAAGTGTTTCATTCCAGAGGTCAAGCGGTACCTCTACGAGAAAGGACTTGACTTTAACATGTTGCTGATTGTAGACAATGCTCCTGGTGACCCTGTGGTACTCTAGTTTGCACATAACAACATTGAAGTCATCTTCCTCACCCCCAATACCACTTCCATCCTCCAACCTCTCGACCAAGGCATGATTAGCTGTTTCAAGGCCACGTACACGAGGCTTACGTTCTCACAGATATGTAGCACTATGGCTGCTGATCCCAATCTTAATGTGATGGCGTGTTGGAAGTCCTTCAATATTGCCAATTGCATCACTTATATTTAACAGGCAATGGATGCAATCAAGCCTGAAACAGTCAATGCATGTTGGCGAAACCTATAGAAAGAATGTGTGAATGATTTTAAGGGTTTCCCGACCATTGACAAAGAAATGAAACGCATTGTTCAGGTGGCCAGGCAAGTGGGTGGTGATGGCTTCGTCGACATCCTTGAGGAAGAAATTGAAGAATTAATTGAGAGCCATAGAGAAACATTGACTAACGAAGAGTTAGAGGAACTGATAAAATTGTCTACAGAAGACGAAGATGATGATGACGAACAGGAAGAGCCAGCAAGTTGGAATCTTCATAAATTTTCTGAAGCGTTCCAAGCAGCAAAACACTCGAATGATTTAATTTCTGAATACGATCCCTCTATGGAACGAAGCCTCAAAATCACACATAGTATTACAGATGATTTGAGCCCTTATCAAGAAATGTTTGAGCAGCTCAAGAGACAACAGCGACAGTTGCCGATCACCATGTTTTTCAAGGAAAAAGAGCCAGCAGCAGATGAGCATACGCAATCAACTTCTCGGGCTGAACCAGAGCCAACCACTTCGTCTACAACTCACTTTCCGTCACCCAAGCTCTCTGTCACCTCCGTATCCTGGATCGACATCAAGCCCTGACGACCCCCTGTAATTACCCCCTGTAATTAAAAATACAGTACTGTAAAATTATATTTTGCATATGTACTCTTTATTATATGCTGTACATTACTGTATACATTATACATGTATACATATTACTGTACAGGGTTTTATACACAAAACCACGTACAGTATACTGTACTTTATGGGCGATTTAAGGGATTTTCAAGGGTAATTTTGACTATACACAATTTTTGCCTTATGCACTGACTTTAGAACCTAACCCCCACGTAAGTTGCGACATCACTGTATCCTGGGGCAAATATAACCCGTCTCCCATTGCAAATAACTGTTGACTTCATGGAGAATTTTAATACGTGCAATAGTGAAGAAAATAAAAGAGAGAACACTGTATGATTCCAGTCTGTTTTCCTTTTACAGGATATTTCAACCTACATAGAATCTTCAGTCTGTAGCCTTTTCTTTTATTTAAAGGGAATTTAGTGATGTTGTATTACAGCACCATGGCTGCGGCTCTGGTTGCTTCAGTTTCAAGCTCAGACTGAAATTGCCTCTGGTGCTTTTCTGAAATGTGGAGGCTCTAGGAACACATGAAGTCCAAGGATAAGGACCACAGACACAATCACAAGTACAAAGTTATATCTGTACTGCAAGTGTTATTAAAGCAACAAGAAAAGTTACAATGTCGCATGCATATGGAAATCCTATAAAAAAACCTATGCAATAATTATAACTGTAGTCATACTCACAGCCTCAGTGATATTCTAGGGTCTGATGGACCTCTCAATAGACAATCTTCACTAGATGGATGGTTCCTGCTGGTGTTTCCTGTGGGGTCATCCCTTGGGTCTTCTCACTTTTACCAAACCATGGAACCCTCTTTTATATTGTACTTCTGACCACACCTAACACCTTACGTATATGCATGATAGTGTCAACCCTCTTTTCCTTATTTGTACTTCTACACCCCACGAATATTGGTTGCCCTATTTTTCATAGATTGTTTGTACAGTAGTTTCTCTTCTTCTCATTATCATTTACGCCTGGCATGTATCCTGTAGTCAAGACAGACATTCAAAGATGTCACAGTTAGGTGTCTCATGGCCTTGGCCAATACATTGTAACCTATCGCAGTCACCTATTGGCACATCTTTACAGTCACCTTGTGTCCTTATGGGCACAGGGTTATTCCTAGGTCGCTCATTCCTGTTAAGGATTCTTAAGCCTATGGCCTAGTATGGCTAAGCTTAAAACTTACAGCTCTCAGCCTACAGGCCTTGCATTTCAGCCATGCTTTACTTGTATACCTACTACATAGTCATCACGCCTAAATACTTATCAATCCTATACTTCTATAATCCTACAACTTAAATCTATTTAGCATACATTGATTATATATGAAATAGCATTTACATTGACCATAACATCACATAATATAATGATAAATAGATGATAAAATGAACTAACTGGCTATAAGTCTGAGGATCTCAAAGCACATTACAAACTTAGGTCTCTGTCCTGCCAACATTTACACATGTAACTTTATGAGTTCCATGGAACTATGCATGTGAATAGAGTTACAGTTTTGCCCTTTGCCCTCAGCACAACAAAAACAATATGGAGAAAACATACAGGCACAGTTAACTCCCAGATAACCATGTTTACTAAGCAGCTGATTAGTTTTGCTAAAAAAACCTGGCAGCGTCTAAAATATAACACACACAGTGAGTGCCAATAAAAGGCTCAAAAATTATTTAAAGGGATGCACCCTACTCCGATACACTAGTTACTCACATACACGTTTGTAAAATCAGGCCCTTAACTAGTTTCCAAAACATTCCTATGAGATAAGTATTATTTTCCCTCCACTTTAGAGATAGGGAACAAACACAGAAGGTGAAATTCTGGCCCTAAGTCAGATGGAGCTTTGCCATTGGCTTCACTAGAGCCTGGATTTCAAGTGACTTGTCCAAAGCCAGGCTGCAAATCTGTGGCAGAGCCAGGAGAACTCAGCTTTCCTGACTGTCCCTGCCAGCCCTGGGCTCTACTTATTAGCCCATACTGCAGTACCCCCTGCCTCTGGCTTGTAGTAGGAACTTAATGATTTGTACGTGGCCAAATACAAGGTTGGTCACTGGAAAATGTTAATAAATGAACCAACGAAACTTTCCACATTGAATCCCTGCATCTTTCCCTGGAGGGCCAACTGGCAACCCTAAGGAGCTCTTAGAGGCTGAACATCAGAAATGCGGAGAGTGCCATCTAGCTGTGATAATGCACAACTACAACAGAAGAGGCAGAAACCTCTGGACCCTGAGGAGGGAAGAACGCCCATTGCAGCACTGACACACAGGGTCGGTGCAAGGATGTTTCGTGCCCTAGGCGAAACTTCCACCTTGTGCTCCCTTGCACCCCCACCCTGAAGCACCCCTCCCCCCCGCGGCAGCTCCCGCTCTCCACCCTGAGGCACCCCTCCCCCCACCCCAGCTCATCCCTGCTCCATGCATGAGCACCCCAAGCACGCTGTGGCAGCTTCACTTCTCCCGCCTCCCAGGCTTGTGGTGCCTAAGCTTATTGGCGCCTCAAGCCTGGGAGGCAGGAGAAATGAAACGGCCACAGCGTGCTTGGGCAGGAGGCGGGGCAGGGGTGAGCTGGGGTGGGGAGTTCCCCTGCGTGCCGCCCCCTCGCCTTACTTGCTGCAGGTGGCCCTCCCCATGCTTCCCTGCCCCAGCTCCCTCTGCCTAAATGCCGGCGGCGACTGGGGCAGCTGAAGATCCAGCCACCACGGTCGCTGCTGAAGAAAATGGCGTCCCCCAAATGCCAGCGCCCTAGGCGACCGCCTAGGTCTCCTAAATGGTTGCACCAGCCCTGCTGACACAGATCAGTCTTCCCTGAGGAAGGTGCTCTTGAGCGACTTCCTCCGACCATCCCAAATCTGGTGCTAAGAGGGGTCAGTAAATGTATCATAAACTAGGAGGCTGGGACTACTGGAGAATAAAGGAGAACAATGGAAGGAGAGAAGAATTCCTATAACTTAAAGGGGTCTCTAAATTGGAATATGTAAAGCAAAGGTTGTCTTTCCCTCCCCACACCCTCTCAGAGGGTCTCTTTGGAGACCCTTTGCTCTCCCCTATCTCCAGAAGATCACACCTAGCAATGAAATACTCTCTGAAGGTGGCTGGATGCAGCATCCCACAGAGGAGCTGACCTGTGGTTGTCAGCTCCCATGCTCTGTGCTGTAACATAGCTGGGCTCCATAGTCGTCAGAAAATGGAAAAATAATTTCCTACAATGTTTAATCTTTTGTTGACCTTTTGTAACCAGCTCTGGGGTGCCACTAGCCCACCTGGGGGGGCTGAGGGACATTGAGTCATTTAATGACAGCAGTGCTCAGCTCTTTGTACCGTCTTTCATTCCTTTGGATAATACCTCACCAAGTTTCTGTCCACTCCACAGTCATTTGGTGGGAGGGGAGGAGGAAAGGACTTCCCATAAGGATCTCCTCTCAGAGGTCCTTTCACTTTGTCATGTCAAGGGAGTGGGTGGAGAGAAGTTTAACTCCAGCAAAAAATGGTGTAACATGGTCCAATGGCTGGAAGTTGAAGTTAGACAAATTCAGACTGGAAGGAAGGTGTCGACTTTTAACACAGAGAGTAATTCTCCATTGGAACAATTTACCCAGGGTTGCGGTGGATTCGCCATCGCTGACCATTTTAAAATCAAGATTGGCTGTTTTTCTAAAATATCTTCTCTAGGAATTATTTTGGGGAAGTGCTATGGTCTGTTATACAGGAGGTCGGACTAGATGACCACAATGGCTCTTTCTGGCCTTGGAATCTGTGTATCTATTAAAAAGGGCATAGGACCAATCCTCTAACCTAAAGAATCCATGGGAAGCCAAGACCTTTGCCCCCACACTGTCTCAGCCCCTTGGAAAGTCTTCCCCCAACTCCCTGATGGCAGTGCTCCATTGAAATCCCACTGTACTGGACTTTCCAGAGAGTCAAGTGTAGGGGCCAAGGTAAGAAGGAGCACTGGGAAGCACAGTTCTGAGCTCTGCTGAAAGCACAGGGAGAGCTCCCACTCCTCTCCCTAAGTTGGGGGAGCTCACTTCCCAGAGCCAGTCCCTCACTCTGGCCCATACAGGAGGACTCAGGCAGGAGAATCTGAAGTGGAAGCAGCAGGAAGAACTGCTGCCTCACTGGCTGTGGTGTTTCTGGGGCTTCTAGTGTTTCTTGCCAATAGTCAGAGAAATCAGCAGCCTGACAGGTGCTGAGCCCTTTTGAAAATTCTGGTCTTACTCTCTCTGTGCCTCAGGTCTACATCTGTAAAATGGAGACAATAATACTTCCCTCCCTCACAGGAGGGGCCAAGGGAGGATTAGAGCTGAGTGAATAATTGATTTTTGGTTTAAAGGGGAACTGAAAATAAAATTTAGAAATGGGTCCATTTCAAATGGACTGATTTTCCCCCAGTTTTTCAGCACAGAAATAAAAATAGTTGGGGGGGAGGGGTTGAACAAAATGTTTCAAATGACCTTCTCTAAATGAACTGTCAATGTGAAACAAAATGTGGAAATGATTCCTTTCAAAAACATCAAAACCTTTTGACATTTCCTAATTTTTTTCACCCACAACTATTCCCCAAATTCAACCTGAATTTGCAAATAGTTCCAGTGCTCTAAAAAAATGCATTTTTCAACTAATTTACTATTTGCTGAAAATCATTTGCCCAGATCTAGTGAGGGTTAATTAACATTTGTAAGGTTCACTGAAATTCTAATGCAAGGGAGGGAGAAAGCAGTCACTAGATGGTGGCTGGGCCACAGAACAAAAGACCTGCTGGCTAAAGCTCTGGAGTTTTGGAGCTGAGGGAGGAGGGTTTCTCCTCCAGCCTCTGCAGTTCCATGTGTGATTTATTTGGTAGTGTGTCTGCCGCCCACAGCTCATGGGTTTGCAATTTTAAGTGTGCCGAGCACCTGCAGCACTCACTGATATCGGTGGATGGTTTTGGGCTGGGGGCCAGCACCTCTAAAAACGGAGACACTTTATTTAGGTCCCTCAGTATGGATGTAGGTACCTAACTTCAGGCACTCAAGTTTGAAAATGTTGGCCTTCCCTTCCCTTTGGTAAGGCAGAGAAACCCCAGTCCTGCTCCCTGTGCTTAATGAAGTGTCAGGGGCAAGACATTAAAAGCAAACAAATGATCAGAAATGGGCCCGGAGACCACCCAGTTCAAACCCAGACCAGATTCCCAACTCCCTCCAAGTGGGGATGGGAGAGAAGGGCATTCAGTTTGAAGGGGTTTGGTTCCAGACCACAGTGAGCAGACAGGAACTCTTTGCAGGGCTGTAATATTGTTGGGCTGGGAGAGCTAAGTCAATACACAGTTTTTTTTGATTGTATGAGAGTAGCTGAGATCCAAAGCATTTTCCCGGACAATTCCCCCAAAGGCTCAGTATAGCCCAGCTCTCCAATATTTAATACACAGTTCTGTAACCGTTGAAAAAGGACACATTGTCCTTTCAATGCCTGGACCTTTTCCTATATTTATTTAAACACAAGCCTAGACTCTCTTTCCTACATTAAACCAGAGGCATTTACACTAAAATGTGGAATCATTTGGTCCTGAGAGCAAACAGATTGGTGGATTCTCTGTAACGTGAAATCTTTAAATCATGATTTGCAGACTTTAGTAACTCAGAGGTTTTGGGTCTATTACAGAAGTGGGTGGGTGAGGTTCTGTGGCCTGCAATGTGCAGGAGATCAGACTAGATGATCATAATGGTCCCTTCTGATCTTAAAGTCTATGAGTCCCTGTCCTGGTTTTATCTGAGCTACCGCCTGCTTAACTGAAACACAACAAATGCTCCTGCACTTGTTACATGCACTCCCCATCCACCACCAACACACACATGGATAAAACCTGTCTTGTCACTTAGATCAACTAACCTTCACGTCCATCCATACCTCCCAGGCATTTCCAGTTATCTCCCTCTCTTTCAGTATTTTTGGAACATAATTAATTAATGAATTAATAATCACAGTGTGTCTGTAAATACTCCAATCTACATTAGATTAGAGATTCCAACTGTGTGCTATTTCAGCTTCTTTATGAGTGTGGTGACTTTTTCTTGAAATAAACGTTAGATGATTTTAGCTTTTTTACCCATATGAAAAGCCTTGAGCTGTTACGATCAGAGCTATAAAAGGAATAAACACCACAGTCATGTCTTCCACCTATTGCCAGTAACAATTCAGAATTTTATGTACAAGATCTCTCACCATATCCTTATATATTATAAAGCAAGAGGAATGTTATCAATTCCTGTTTTGTTGATCAAAAAGACTGTTCCTTTCCTTGACATAAACCTTGATCAACCAGCTCTTTTATACTTGGGCACAGCAAAGAATAAATTAATGTAGAGTAGAGGTAGGTGAAACTTTTTAGCTGAAACTTTTTTTCAGTGAGAAATGCACATTTGACAACACCCAAGATATTTTGCTAATTCAAGCTGATTTTGCTGAATTGTTTGTTGAGAAAAAAAATCAGAAAAAAATGGAAATTTTGTTTTGAGATTTTTTAAAAAGGAAACATTTCAATGTTTGGTTTGAAATTATTTCAAAATTTCCTTCAGTTTTGTTTTTTTTTAATAAAAAAAGGTTTAAAATGGTTAAGATCAAAACAAAACATTTTGATTTTGTCTGAACAAAATATTTTCTTCAACCCAAAATGATTTTTCCCTTTTCAATTGATAAAAAGATTTAGAAATTTTTTGTTTTCAATTCTAACCTCAAATAAAACTTTTCCCTGAATTTCCAAAATGGCCAATGAACTACAAAATCTGTCATTTGCCCCATTCAAATGTAGTTTCCCCCAGGAAAAGGAGCTACTGTGCTTTTACATATTCTCCCTCTAGTAACAAGATGAAAACAAAGAAGAGAAATATCCCTAAGTTAAAACAATTAAAGAACAAAATAAAATGTCTCACACAGAAGTCACAGCGCAGAAAATTAAACCCAAAATCTTAAAACAGACTCAAAATCAACTTAAAATATTATTTTCTGCTGCTAGGAGAGGCTGGGAAAAGCCTTAAGAGTTTTTGCCCGCAAAACAGCCTTACTCTGACCGATGAGATGCCTCTATCCCAAACTATCTGAGCATGGAAAGGGACTAATTCCCGCCCTGCCAGCGGCTCTACCTGCCGAAATTAACTAGGGATGGGAAATGTAATTTACCAGGAAGTAGAACACCTTTTAGCGGACTCTCCAAACAGCGACCGATCAGAACAAAAGCATCATTTGAATAACGTCAGGGATTGACTCCATTGTACACTACATAGGTTAAGTGAGACCTGGCCAGGAAAGTTAGGACCAGGGCCGGCTCCACGCCCCAGCGCGCCAAGCGCGTGCTTGGGGCGGCACGCCGCGGGGGGCGCTCTTTCGCTTGCCAGGAGGGCGGCAGGCGGCTCCGGTGGACCCTGCGGAGGGTCCGCTGCTCCGGTGGAGCATCCGCGGGGAAGCCTGCGGGAGGTCCACCGGAGCCGCGGGACCGGCGATCGGCAGAGCGCCCCGCCTGCGGCGTGCCGCCGTGCTTGGGGCAGCGAAATGGCTAGAGCCGGCCCTGGTTAGGACCAAGATATAGCGATAATGTAAGACCATAAAAGCTTGTAACGACAACTTGAAACAAATATTTAAACCCAACAATAAACAAGAATACAATTAATAGCAGGGCGGGAAATACAAATGTACGGCCCAACCTATGTCCTAAATTAATAACTGTCCTGAATGGACAGCATTTACCCCAGCAAAGGAGGGATCTAACCGGCTGGCGAAAGGATAACGGGGTCAGCGGGAAGGCTGTTACAAAAATAACCTCGCGAAGCACCAGCGCTGCGTGCTTGGTGTCTGCGAGTCGCCCAGGAAACCGCGCTCTCTGCAAGCCCCACAACGTACAGCAGGGACGGGCTTCCCCGGTGCTTTGCACAGCAGCGCCCAGCACCAGCCGCTGTCTCTTTAAGGGGCGGGGCGCTCGTTGTCCACGGAAGTCCGTGGGCTTGGAACGTTGTGTATCACGTTCGCTTCCCCCCGCGTTCTGCGGCGTGAGACTGTAGCAGATCGGCCCGCAGCGGGGGCTCTGCCGCTTCCACCAGCCCCACACGCCTGGGGATCGCCGCCACCCAGCTCCGCCTTCTGCTCCCGGAGGGAAGCTGAGTATGAATGAAACTGCCTCCGTGGCGGCAGGGAAACGAGCGAGATGGGGAAGGTGAAGCGGCGAGCGGTTTGGCTGTGAAAGCAATGCAGAGGCGTGCCTCTAGCAGAGCCTGTCTGTGGCCCTCTGCCTCGGCTGCCAGCCCTTGCCTGGAGGAGGTTGTGGTTTGACGTAAGAACAGAGACTCTTGGCCTGATTTTCGTGGGAGGGTCTCTACTTACGCATGGAGGGGAGAAAGTCAGCCCAAACCCCAGCCTTTGATCTCATCACAGCAGATTCTGGAGCTGACAGGCACAGACTCGCCAATGTTGTTTTTTTCTTTTTGCACTTTGGTGTAACTAACAAAACCGAACCTTGTAAATCCAGTTTTTGAGCATCATCTTGGGTTTTTTATGCTCCAGTTTTTACCAACATTGAAGCAAAACAGCAAATGACAAACGTTTGATTTGCTTGCTGTTATTCTTTATCTAGGCTGCACTGCCCACCAATAGATATACAACTTTCTCTGTCATTGCTGACCTCCAGGATTATGATTGCCTGGGGCTGCACTGCTAGGATTTACCTTTTCAGTTTAAGGCCCCTCAGTGTAAGGAAAAACCTGGCTTGGATAAGATGGTGTAAGAAATCTGGCAACTCCCCATCTAGTGATAAACACAGCTTGATCAAAATGCAAGCCTTAGCTCAGACCACCTTAGTGTGCTGGGGGATCACGAAAGTGTCTGTTGTGAGATGCCAGGAAGTATCAAACCAATGTGCATCCTTATTCCCTGAACCCACCAAAGACAAACAACCTTCAGCTGGATTTTTCTGGCATCTTGGCATTGCCCTTCGCTTGGGACTCCGGGCTTGTGTTCTCTTGTTGAAGTTTGGCCCTTTGCTTCTGCTTTATCCTGTGACCTACCTGTCTTCAGGTTTTGCAGCCCTGTGGCTCCATCTTCTGCTGAAGGCCACAGAGTCCTCAGGTCCCACTTATATCAAGCTGGGCCAGTGGGCATGCACCAGGAGAGATCTCTTCTCTGAAGAGTTCTGCATCAAGTTTTCAAAGCTTCATGTGAAGGTGACACCTCATCCCTGGGTTTACACCAAACACTTCCTCAGGAGAGCATTTGGGGAAGACTGGAAGAGAGTCCTCAAGTTTAAAAGCAAGGAACCCATTGGCTCGGGCTGTGTTGCCCAGGTGTATGAAGCTTATGCTGATGCCACTACCATTGATGACCCCCAGTTTGAGGAACTAGTGAAGAACTCTGAAACAGAATCTGCTTTTGAAGCCTGGGAGGTGTCTGGTCTTAGGGGCTTCTTCAGGTGGCCCTGGAAAGGGAAGGCTGGAGAGAGTTTGGAAGACGGTAGTGCAGACCACTCACTTAAGGAAGAACATTTCGATGAAGGTATTAATAGAAATGCTACCTCTGAGGGGCGAATGTCTGGATCTCAGCTAACTGCAAACATATCATCTATTGACAGTTTAGATGCGATGGACCATCTTATTCCAGTAGCCATTAAAGTAAGTAAGATATATTGTAGGTGGATGACTGGAATTAGAGAGTGCTGAATCTGGTGGAGAGTTTAGTTCTCATGAAAAATTAATAGATGTGGCTAGGGCTAAATGCAGTGCAGGAGAGGTGCTGCTTAACCTTTCTGCCCAGGCAGTTTTCCCAGTACTCTTCAGTTCCAGCCTGTGGTACTGCTTGCCACAAAATGCTACTAATGCTCCTCAAACTTGATCCTCAACAGCCCTTGCAGTTGCATGTCCGGGACTCTCCAAAATACAGACACTCCAGTCATGCCATGTTGACTGCCATGTGGGCACTAGACATGACCACTAAGGCCCAATTTATTTTAAAACTGTATTGAGCTAGACCTCACTTTTGGTCTTAAGTAAATTGTCCAGCCCTTCTCTGCATCTTTTTAACCATGAAATAAATACTCTGTTCAGGCCCCCTGAACATCAATAGATAGTATGCTGCAGATGAAGGGAGGATGGGAAAAGCAGTTGTAAATTAGTTTTGGTGGCATTGCAGACTCTAAACTGAATAAATCTGAGTAGTTTAAAGAGTATTATAAAGACTTCCCTTAGTCACATTTTGAACCATGGATCCATGGGAACAGGGCCGGTTTTAGGCCGATTCGCCCGATTCCCAGGAATTGGGCCCTGCGCCTAAGAGGGCCCCGCGCCTTAGACATTTTTTTTTTTTAAACTTACCCTGAGTCCCTGGCTGCGATCTGCTCAGGGGTCTTCCGTGGTCCCACTCCCTTGAGCGAAGCGCAGGCGGGAGCACGGCAAGCCCCGCGGCCCCGGCTGGAGTCCCGGCCCGAGCGCGGCAAGCCCCGAGGCCCTGCTCTCCCGGCTGGAGCTCCAGGCCTTTAAATAGCCTCCAGAGCCCTGGGGTAGTGAGGGGCTCCGGGGGCTATTTAAAGGGTCAGGGCTCCAGCTGCCTGCCTCTGCCACCCTGGTCCTTTAAATAGCCGCCAGAGCCCCGCCACCCCCATGCATTCCCCATGGCTCCCGCGGCTATTTAAAAGGTCCAGGGCAGGGTAGAAGCTGGGGAGCCCCGGGCCCTTTAAATAGCCCCCAAAGCCCTGGGGTAGCAGGGAGCTTGGGGGCTATTTAAAGGGCTGGGGTTCCAGCTGCCTCTGCTGCACCCTCTGCCTTGCCCACACCAGCCCCGCTCCCCCTGCCTGCAGCCAGCTCTGCACCCCGTGCTCACAGCCAGTCCCTGTCAAACCCCCTGCCATGTCTCCAGTCAACCCCTGCCACACACCCATGACCCTGCCCAAAGCCAGCCAGCCCCACACACACTGCTGCCCGCACCAGCCTTGCACACCCTGCCCTGTCTCCAGCCAACCCCTGCTGCACCCCCCCTGCCTGAAGCCAGCCAGTCTCTGCCTCTGTCTCCAGCCCTGCCAACCCCTGCTGCATCCCCCCGCGGCCCTGCCTGAAGCCAGCCCGCCCCACACACCCCCTATCTCCAACCAGCCACCCCTTGCCTTGCCTCCAGCCAGCCCCATGTCCACTGCTGCCCTGCAGTTCCAGGACAGTAACCCTGCACACCTGCTTCAATGAGGTGGGCAGGGAGCAGCTGGGACCCACACATGTGAAACAGCAGTCATTAATAACCAATCAACAGCATATATGATGCAATGTACATAATTTATAATTTTATTATTTATATAGTTATGGAAAGTAAATAATACATGAAAGAAATGAAAGGCTTTTTTTTCCACTTTTTTTTTTTTAAGTCATCCCTACCAGGGCCCCGCCGAAAATGTTTGAATTAGGCCCTGCACTTCCTAAAGCCGGCCCTGCATGGGAAATGTGCATTGTTGACCGAGCTAATAGCAGCCCCTTTTTAATCTAAAGGGTATTTCCATTATAGCCTAGCATGTGAATATTCCGGAGCTATCATCTTAGCTTACTAAACTGAATGAACTGGCTTCCCTACAGTATCAGTAATATGCCCATGGGAGATGATCTGCCTACAGTTGTTTCTCGCTCAGGTCCTGCATCCTGGACTAGTCCACCAGGTCCAGATAGATCTGCTTCTGATGAAGATGAGCAGCAAGATCATTGGGCTTTTCCCGGGGCTCCAGTGGCTCAGTCTGACTGAAATAGTGGAGGAATTTGAGAAGCTCATGACTCAACAGGTGGGCACAATTCCATGCTCTGCATATACCGAAGCACTATTGCTTCCTCTCATTGTCATACATCCACCTACCCATTACTACCAGCAATTGCAAAGAGACTGCATTTTGTGCAGCATCACTGCATTCTGGTGCACAGTAGTGACATCAGTAATTACACCAGGGATGTCTTCAGCCCGGGGTGTTTAGTGCCTCATCAGTCAGGCAGCCAGGTCTTTTGCCTAGGGTACAAACTGTGAAAAGAGTCAGGACAGTATCTTTCAGGACAGCTTCCTTTCATTTCTTTTTAGGGGGATAATTATACTCACAGGATAGTCATCATTTCCAAAGTATGGAGGGGATGTCACTCTCCTGCTTCAATCCTCGAACTGCAGCTGAGAGCTAAGAAATATATATTGGGGGTATGAAGGAGTGTGACTTAGAGAGGAAGCATGGTCTTGTGCTTAAGGCACTGGATTGGAACTCTGGAATCTTAATTCAGTTCTTGATTCTGCTACAGACTGCCTGGGTGACCTTAGGTAAGGCACTTTCTTCCTGTCTGAGTTCTCCTGTCTGTAACATGAGGATAACACTTCCTTTCTCCCACCCTTTGGCATGTCTAGTTAGACTGTAAACTCTTTTTGGGCAAGGAATATCACTTATGTGTATGTACAGCATCTAGTGCAATGGGTCCCGATCTTAGTTGTGACTTTGAGGCACTACTGTAATACAAATAATAAATAGTAATATTTGTCACTTTTCTTTCTAATTGAGGTAGTTCTAAGATGGGGTGCTTCATTCTGTAATATTCCCACAGGAGAGTTTAGCTAAGGAGCACCATCTATTTCTTTTCATTGAGGTTCTTGCTTTTTAACCAGTTTTCTGGTGGAATTGGCTGAGCTCCATTGGGGTCAAGTGTCAGGCAGTGTGATGGTAACTCAGGCAGGACCCTCCAGGCTTCCTGTCCTCCTAGTTCTGCACCCCCTGCACAACGCAGTCTCCCTTTTCTCTCCATCCTTCTTTAGCTTGACCTACGCTATGAAGCCAGAAACTTGGAGCGCTTCCAGAAAAATTTCCTGGATGTAGATTTTGTGAAATTCCCAACTCCACTTCGCCCCTTTGTAACAAGAAACATCCTGGTGGAAACGTTTGAGGTAAGAGCTACAACGGCCACGAGAAGGGTGGTGGTGCTGGAGGTTTACACTCAATGGTTGATCTTAACCTCAACACAAAGCCCTTTTCTAGAGGTGGCCTAGGGAGGGAAAGATGAGTGGTAGGAGGGTGCGTCTCTCTGCTATTGGCTTAAATGTGTCTAGGCCCTTCTTTCTCTCGGTCATTTCTTGCTTTTCTTTTCAAGGTTGCATTCCCTGGAATAAGGGTGAGAAATGTAGTCTCAGCTCAGTGTAGGAAACTCAACTGGTTTTCTGGGTGCCAAAACCAGAACTGTTCTCTAGCAATCTTGTTTCTGTTTGTGTTTTCTACCCATAAAACACACTCTAGTTCTCCTTCTCTGTGTTAGGATTGGGTGTATAGTTCAGGAATCTAACCTGAGCTGGTCCATATAAAGGGATATAGTTGGGTTTGTTGGTTCATCTTCATTGTGGACCAGCTTTGAATCAGCTCCCAAAGCTGTTCTTTCAGCCCCACTGTGTGTGTCAATTCTAGCTATATATTTTCTTTAGTATTTCTTGTCCCCAAAATCCCTCATGGACTGTTTCATACCCACTTAGCCAGTCACCTCCCAGTCCCAAACCTTTGCTTCTCTGGCTTCATCAGCCACAGTAAATTCAGCCTGTATTAACCTAGCCCCCTCTGCGGCATCTTCGTTGCTCTGCCAAGGACAGGAGAGACCATGACCCTGGAATGCAAGTGGTGGAGAAGATCCCTATAGGGATCTATAGGATCTCTTTGACTCCCATTCTGTCTTTGTTAAGGAGAGTCAGCCCATATCCCAGTATCTGCACGTGGACATTTCCTCAGAGCTCAAGAAGAGACTGGCCAAGATGGGCATAGACATGCTCCTAAAGATGGTAAGAGTCTGGGCTGTGTTGTTAGAGTTGAACTGAGGAGGAGGGTGCCATCCCATTGTTAAAATAATCCAGTTAGCCTAATACATATGTATATATACACACAGAGAAGTGTATTGCTCTGGGGAGCCATAGAGCTGCATTTAATTAATATTTACACATTGCTTTGGAGATGTAAAGCACAAAGTTTTAAGTGGCATCTTGATGGAGGCTACAGGACTTATAAAAGCCCTAGGGAAACCAGCTAACTTTCTAGTTCCATTTGTTAAAGCATCTGCTGCTACCAGTTTACAGGTAGGTGAAATATAATACTAAGCATGGAACAAAGAAAATAAATCTGGCCAATTCTTGCAAGCAATGCAACTTTCCCATCTCATTTTTCTATTGAATTGCAAGGCGGTTAGCCCAGCATGGGTTTTGCAACCTATAACTAACTATTCAGTTACTCAGTCATGGCCAGAGTGGATGCTGAATGGGTACTGGCAATGAAAAGCCTGAGTTCTGTCCAGTTATAGCTTATTTTCAGAGACTAATGCTTTCCTGGTCTGTCCAGGACCATCTTGGACTCATAGCAAATCTTCGTTTTCACTACATGCAGCTTTGCCGGTGCACCCTGATTTTCACCTACCGCATCTCCTGCTGTTTCAGCATCTCCTGCTGTTTCAGCATTGGGCCACTCCTGAGCAGAACTACTAATTGTATCAGTGTGTATTGGTTTTGTGATGTGGCAAGGAGATCACGGGGGGCAGGACTGAAACCACCCCACTAATGCCATTTACCGTCTAGTCAGGTTTTGGACCCAGGTCTCACACCATGGAAGATTTTACTCCAGTTACCTTTGTCCTTTTCATATTATAAATATCACCCCCTCCAGGTGTTTGTTGATAATTTTGTCCATGCTGACCTGCACCCTGGGAACATCTTGGTCCAGGGCACTGCCCATTTCAGCATTGGCTGCAAGGATCAAACCTCCATTGTGGACATGTGTGACACATTGATCGTGGAAGTGTGGCCGTCCCCCTGCCCGCTCCGTCTGATGCTGCTGGATGCAGGGATTGTGGCAGAGCTGCAGGGAGCTGACCTTCAGAACTTCAAGTCAGTCTTCACGGCTGTGGTACAGGGACAGGTGAGGCCTGCTCCGGATGGGTGCTGCCGGCTCTGGAGTTGGGGGAAGGGAGACATCTGGAGTTCTTCAGTCATCTCAGTTGTCAGCAGTACGTTATACAGCCATTCCCCACACGCGTGCCATTTTGGGTTTCTAAAAGGGGGAAGGAAGGTTGCTGCCTCTCAGACACTCTCAGCTGCCTTGATAACTGTATCACACACAAAAGAAAGTGGGTTCTCTGGGTTCTCATTCTGAACGAGTTCAGTTAGCCCAGGAGAGTGCCGGGCTTGATGCAGGAGTCAGAGGGCAGTTGCAGCTCTCCAATTCAGGGTTGCTCAACCCCACGGCAAGTTAGGGCTCCATGCAGGCAACCTCAGCTCACACAGCGAGCGTAAGGTCCCTCAGGATTTAAGCCAGATTGGCAGAGCCTGTGTAGTGGAGCTCTGCTCTGCCATGCTGCTCCCCTCCTCGTCCTCCCATGCCCTGCTTCCGCAATGCCCACAACACACCCCTTTCTTCTCCTTGTACCAGGGACTGGGGAGAGCAACAGGCACAGAAGGCAGAAGAGCCACCTCTGCCAGGTTTCACCCAGCTGAGAATTCTTCCATTCAGTGGGAATTCTCCACTGGCTATCTCCAGCTGCGTTGTGCCTCTAGTGAACTGGATAATAATAATGATTTGTTATTTGTATTATCATAACACCTAGAAGCCCCAGTCCTGGGCCAGGCCCCCATTGTGCTATGCTGTACAACCATAGAACAAAAAGACGGTCCCTTCCCCAATCGAGCCCTGAAGCCTTCTGTTTATCCACAGCACAGGTACAGCCCACACGTCAGCATTTCCACAACTCTATTGCTGCATCTCATTCTTGAGCTGGAGGGTTCACTTTACTGCAAGAGGATGTATTATATCTTCACGCCCATTCAGTCTTTGGCCTCTCATCTGAGACTGCCAGCATGTATGGCAGTTAGTGCCAGCAGCAGTAAATTGTTGTCTGTCAGGAACTCTGCTGAGACCAAACTCACTTCACTCAGCTGCTGAAGTGAAACTACTTCCAGTCACTAGAGACACAAGCTGGCTTTGAACTAGTGGCCTACAGAAGAATGGCTTTTACACGAGGTCCTGTCACTATTTCCATGGGTCAGCCAGCCCTCAGGGTATGTGCAATTGGCTGCAGCCCTGAACCAGCTTCTCTCAGCTGGCCCTTTAAATTACTTCCACCCACACTGGCTTGGAAGACTCTCAAATAAACAAAACTTGAAAAACTCTTCACACCAAAATGTCCCTTTCTTGCCAGGCATCTCTGCGGGGGTGGGGATTTTGGAGGCAGAGGGTTTCGTTTCAGTCACCCTGACATGGGAGCAGTTAGCTATCAGTGCTTTTCTTACCACTGTTCCCCCTATTATGAGGGAAGAGGCATAGTATATGCAGCCCTCTTTCCCAGAACTTGTCCTGATTGGCTGAGAGAGCAGGGAGTTCTGGCTGGCCCAACACTACAAGGCTCCTACTCCCAGGCCCTAAAAGGAACAGGAGCTTTAGGTTTTCCCACATACTGACTCTCCCCGCCAAGAACCACTTCCTCTCTCTCAGTGTCAGTCTCTATTTGCCCTCAAACTCCTGAGGAGGGTAGGCTGACCCTCTGGTGGAAAAGGGCCAGTGTACCCTGTTCTAGGAAGCAGTTTAATCACTACAGGTGCCAGTGGAAGCCTGAGAGGGAGGGCATTGTGCAGCTGCATTACAGATCTGGTGGTGTTATCATGGTCCGGGATTCTTAAAGACACATCTCTTCCTACTTGTTTAACAGGGGGAGAGAGTGGCCGAACTGATCCTTCATCACGCCAGGGCTAACCAGTGCAAGGACATAGAGAGATTCAAAGTTGAAATGGCAGAGCTAGTGACCAAGGCCAGGATGAACACTGTAGCACTGGGAAAGGTGAGCAGACTAAATATGGTACCCAGCCCAGGACACTATCTCTTATTGAGTACACTCGTGCTTTTAAACAGGCCCAGGTTGAAAGACCAGACGCTTACACATCAGCCATCTCCCTTGTCAGTGTTACCAATTCTTTATGATTCTTTAGTCTCACAGCTGGAGAAAAACTCTGTCAAGGCCCCTAACTCCTCTTTTATTTCCTTCTAACTCAAAATACTGTTGACTTTTTTTAATCCAAGGAGTTGCAACCTGTATCCTCTGGCTAAATCCTGCTGGGACTCCCTTTGAAACCAATAGTCGTGCGCCAGCGGTGAGGCTGCAAGCAAAGCAGGGGCTGATCGTTGTGTCTCCTCAACCCTCTTACCTCCTTCCTGGGCTGTCGGGTTAAGAGATCCATAGATATTGGTGGGGTCTCAGCTGATGCCCTCTGAATATTTACCAACATCCTGATGGATAAGGCTGTCAATGGAGCATAGCAAATATTGTTCTTTGAGCAATATCTGTAATAATAAAATCTGAAACTTAATATTCTTAGACATTAAACTGATCATACGATATGCCAATATCTTACTCTGGTAAATCCCTCCCATTCCTGCTCGCAGTAGTTTTCATGGTCTCCTGATCAGCAGAGTTAACTTCTTCTTTGTATCTTTACATTCCAGCTTCAAGTAGCAAATCTGCTCTCCAGTGTCTTTAAGTTACTGATCACCCACAAGGTGAGGTTCTCTGTGTTCATTTCTTTCTCCTTAAAAGTTGTGCCAGGCTTTGCCATCTGAATAATGGGCAGGGAGGAACCATTGGGATTGCAAAGGTGTGAGGTGAGGGAGAGTGTCTGAAATGTGCTGGGGGATCGTGCGTGCTGTATTGCCTGCGATGTTTGGAAAAGAGTACCTTAAAGCCTTTGAGGCCAGTAAGTATTTTCCATCTATTTCAAGGAGCTTTGGATCTGGCCTTCAATAGCCTGCATTGCAGAACTGACACCAGACCACAAAAAGACAGTGTCAGTGTCTCCATTTATTTTTTCCTTATTGTTAAAAGTAAAATGAAAACAATTTGCTTTTTTCCCTCCATGCATTGATTCATTATTGTAGGGTTGTGCAGGAGCGCTGGGCTCCACATGCTGGTTTCTGAGGGGGTTACACAGGAGTCAGGAGCTGCTGGCACTTACTTTAAAAGCAGAAAAAAAAATCACTTTTGTTCAGTTGAATTCAGCTGAGCTATGACAAGTTATATCAGCTAAGGATCTGCCTTATGGACTTTACAAAGATCAGAACAGTGTCTAGGTCAAATGCTGGGGTGCTCAACCTGGACAGTATCCCCTCAAACTTTATTTTATTTCAGCTTTTTGGATGTTAAACCCCATTGAACTATCCCCAACAACATTAAATGTAACCAAGCCCCAATAAGGGCAAATCCTGCCTCCCGTTCAGCAGATGCGTGAGGCAGTAGGATGTGGAGCAGTTCTCTTGCATGGCTGGGGGCCAGGCTGCAGGCAGTCCAGATGTGGAATAGAGGTCTCATTCTGTTCCATCAGACTCCCTCCATGGCAGAGGGGAAGGGGGCACATTGCCCCTTTTCATGCGTGTGTACTTGCCTGGTCCATGGAAGCTCCTACAGCTGAGTTGGCACTGGGCAGCCCTGCTCCCTCCTGCTCCTCCAGGGAGGGAAAAGTCTTCTCCTATATGGAAGTGCAGAGCACTGTCTACTGGACTGACTTAGAGTGTCTCCGGTGAAATGATCAGCTTCCCCTCCTGCTGAACTGCAGCAAGGCTGCTTTGAAACTGAAGGGAAATGAGTGAGCTCCTGTGTCGCAGTCCAGCTGTCTAGGCACATACATGCCCTCCCAGCCCCCACCCACTGCAAGCTGGAACCTCAATTGAAGGGGCTTGGAAAGCACAGACACACCCAAGTCCGTTACAACCTCTCCACTTGTGCTTTCAGGTGAAGCTGGAGAGTAACTTTGCCTCCGTTGTCTTTGCCATCATGGTTTTGGAAGGGCTTGCCCGTTCGTTGGACCCCGAACTGGACATCTTGGAGGCAGCTAAACCACTTCTCATCAGAACCGCCGCTTCTCCCCTAGAGTAGCAGCAGCTACTGACGTTTGTCTTGCATTGCTGGGCTCTTTGGCAAGGACTGCCTGTGCTCCTTGGCAGCCAATGGGGAAACAGCCTGAAGCTGGGGACAGGCCCTCACCTCTCATCTCTGAGGAGAAGCAGTGGGCTATTCCCCATTAAACTGGGTATCAGCCATCACCACGCAGGCAGCATCCAGGTGCCAAAGACCTTTCCAGATGGCTTCATGGTCCCCCATCCTGCTATGAGAGAAAACTGTTCTGTGACAATAAAGCCCTTTAATTTGTATCCAAGTTTGAGTAACAAGTATTGACGCTGAGCTTGGTAAGACTTGTTAGGAATCAGGCCTCCTTATTGATCAGTCCCACTTTGCTGAAAGGCATTCAAACTGCAATGAGAAGAGGTCATATAACTGGATAGACAGAAAAGCCATGGAAATGCAATTGCAAACATCAGAGACATTTTGCAGCTTGAAATGGTGGGTGGGTTTTGACCCCCTAGCGAGAACTTTGCTTTCAGCCTTACGGGCCTCTTAGAATTTTACACGTTCATACAATCTGATGTTTTGTTAGTTGGGTTTGACAAGACGTTGGGTTTTCCTTCAGCCTGACTGAAGTGGCACTGTCAAGTCAGCTAGGTTCCCAAGACTGCTATAATCTAATGGGGGTAAGTCGTCTGGGTTAGAAACATCTTTGGAAAATGTTTAGATCTTACCACTGTGGTCAGGAGTTTTAATGAAAAAAAAAAATCTCTTTTGTGGAACAAAACCATGTGTGATCTCCCCCTGTAGGCTAGCTCCTAAAAGCCATTGTTGGAATGGGCTTTAAAGAACCAGATCGGTTTCAGTGTCATTTCAGTCCCAGGGGAGGGGATCAGTCATTGTCAAATGGGGGCAGGGAGGGTATTATTTTCAGGCTTTGAAGAAACAAAAAATATTTTCTAAATAGTTGCTAAGCATCTCTTACTCCGAGGAGTTGGTGATCTCCAGGTGTTCTATTGCTGGAAGAAGATTGCATCCTATTTAGTGTAGGTCTGACCCTGTGTACAAGCTGAGCATGGTTTTCCTCAAGCACCAGCAAATTAAAGATGGATCTTAGTGTGCAAGGAGCAGAAATGCTTGTGAAGGCTGCGGAACAGGGGCTCAAGCCTGCCCTTAACTTCACTGGATGAGAATCAGATCCTGTGCTGAATAGCAGTGTGAATAGCAGTGAGATGAGACTGCAGAGAAGACTCTGCTGTTCTGACTTTTGGAACAGGCAATGGAGACTTGGTTTGACCTTCCTATATCGACAGCATTCACTTGTCCTTAAACGCTACCCTTCCTAACACTATCTGAATGTTACCCATAAGCCTTCCACAGAGTAAATGTTACAAAATGGATTTTGTTTTGTTACTATTTTCTTGAAAGAGTAAGCACTCTGGCAAAGGATGTAATTTGAAATGCACCATTTATCAATTTCCTCTTGGCTGACACATTTTTGAGTAGTTGATATTGTAAGTACCTTTACATGAAACATGATTTTACAAAGATTCTGTTGGCTTATGAACATCTGAGTAAAATAACTAACGAATATCCACCTGTGAAAAGCTGCGGATTTTTATAAGATATAACATGCTGAACTGACGAGATCAGATGGCTCATTATACATAGTTTCAGAGGCCTGTGAGTCCATTTTTATATTGAAATGTTTGGGGATTTTTTTCCCCATTCTTTCCCCCGTAGATCAAAGTTGTTAAAGTAACTGACTATTCTAACTACATCATCATTGTATTAGGAGTGAGTAATCTGATTATTTTGAAGGAACAACAATATTCACTACATTGTTACTTTTCTGAGCCATCCGGCATGAGTGGTGATTCCTTGGTTCCCAGTGTGACCACAGAGGCCTGGTGCCACCTACACAAGTGAGTCAAAAGTTCTGGCTATTAAAATAATCTGAAAAATTAAACAAACATACTTTTCACTGTATTATTTGTTATCAATATCATTTCTATTTGTACCGCTATAGTGCCCTGAGATCCCAGTGAGGAGCAGAGTTCTCCTGTGTTCTTAATGATTTTGAACAAAATTGACTAGTCAGTTTTTTCACTCTCAGGGTCTGATGTGCTACCCCCGTGCTGTAGGAGTTTGAGTTATAAACAGTAAAGGAGATTATTTGTTTTAAAGAAAAAAGTTGGTACCATAATTAAAACGCCATCATGGAAACATTTGTTAGTCATGGTTTGAGAGAGCTGTTTCACAAAACTCAAGTGAGGTATGGCGAGGTTAAAAACACACTGACAACAAGGCACTTTAGACTCAAACTCAAAGGTCAGAAAGGACCATCAGGATCATCTAGTCTGACCTGCTTTTTCTGAGGTAAACCTTGCAAGACCAGCCCAAGGCAGGTATATAGTGCTGCCATTGCTTAGTTTGTCTTGTGGTAAAACTAAGATGCCTGGTCTTCACTGTGTTTTTGTCTTGGCTCATGCTAGTTACCTGGTGTAAAAAAATTACACCTTTTTAGCAGTGAAGCCAAGGCCCTTAGATTGCTTAGAAAGAATCTCGATCCATGACCTAGTTCTAAGTAACTGGCATTACCTGAAAGATCTGAGGGCATGACCTTCAAACCTTATCTATGGGAATATGTTCTAATGCTTGAAGAGCAGAAAGTGCAAGTGGTCAACTACTCTGCTTTAAAAACTTGCTAGAAAAAAAAGACAGTTGCTCTTTTGAAAAGGCCAGTGTCTATGAACAGCTGATCCTGTAAAGACATGAATTTATATAATCCCTCATCTCTGTGGGTTTTGCATTGTACAATGAATGTTCCAAGCAATTTGTTACCGTTTCCCAAAGTGCCCAGAATGTAATGCAGTAGTAGTTTTATCTATTTTAATTAAATCTTGGTTCTGTAATATTATAATTTGAAACACAGTATCTCAAGTGGGGATTGTTCTTATCATACCGTATAGGAAATCAGACCATTTAGAGTTGCAGTAAAAGGGATTCTTATCAAATGAAGTGTCTTAATCTCACATCATTCGTGGTCACAAGAGAGCATGTCAATTAGTTGCATTTCTGGCTAACTAACGCGGGGCTAGGAACGCTCTGCTGCTGAAGCAGCAGCTCAGCGTTGACACATATGGACACCTGATGATGCCAGGTAGTGGACTGGCATTCACAAAGGTGACAGTCATCACCCCACCACAGGAGTAGAAAGAAAAACACTTGGATGTAGTAGTAGCCTGTATTATTCTGGGTGTGATGCTTTAAAGATACTTGCTCTTGTCCAAGCATGGTGCTTGTTGTGGCTTCCCCTCCCCTTGCTGGGAAGGCCACATGCAGGGGGAAATGTAGGAACATACAGCAGAGCTGACAACTAAGGTAGTGACCAGTGCTGAAAGCTTCTACACAGTATTGGGGCATCAGGAAATACTTCTTGTTCTCCAGCTGCTGATCAGTTTCTGCACAAAGCATGAGAAATGGTAGCCCTTGTAATTGCATCCTAGAGTTGTTAGTCTTATTCATAGAAATGTTTAGTTATGTGTCTGACTACTCTCGGCCTTGGCTATTCATGGTAACAGCAAAGGGAGACTCTGTTCCTCAGGTTTACCCATCAGTGTACCTAGTCACAGTTAGCTGTCACTGCCCCCCGCAGCAGAACATCAAGAAGAAGTGACTTTTTACAAGAAAATAGCCATAAATTTGTTTTCCTGGTTTATGGGTTGCATGCTCCTCCCTATAGGGAGTGGCCTGCATTGGATGTGGAGGTGGGAGGGAGTGTGGCCTGATGGTTATTCAGCGATGAAGGGTGTGAAGTTAAATTAAAGCCAAACCCGGCTAATGTTTGGTCATCTATACGCTTTTCTAAAGTAAGTAAGTAACAGTGAGTGAGTGAGTGTGTGTCTGTGTCTGTGTGGCCACATAGCTACCTTTCCTAGTCCATAGCGCTCTTACTGCATATGATAAACATGCAGTTGCAACCTTTTTAGAGCACAGCAGAGTAGGGCCCAAGGGCAAGAGAAATCAGAAGTGGAAAAAAGTATTAGGTCATGTTTAGGGCTTCTGATTTTCAATTTTAACTGACAAGCACTGATAATAAAACACGTGCGCTCTGGAGTGGCTCACAATCGTGAGTTCCTACCCCAGGGCAGAGTAGGGTGACCAGATGTTCCGATAGTTCCTTGTTCGTCCCGCGCGCCGACCAACGCGAGGTCCGGACACTGGACAAACAAGCAAAGTCTCCGGAGTCCGGAAGGGCTCGCGCCCTCCCCCGCCCCGACTCCGCCCCCTTCTTCCCCCATTGGCTCCCTCCCCAAATCCCCGCCTCTTGCCAAGCACGCCGCGCCCAGGAGACGCCAGGGTGAGTGTGAGTCCGGCCTGGCCCGCGAGGGGCTGTTCTCCCCACCTGGCCAGCAGGACTCGGGAGCAGGCGCTGCTGCAGCTGTCACTGCCGCAGGGGGAGGAAGTGGCCAAGCACGTGGCGCTCGGCGGCGGCGGCGGCTCCGGCGCCCACGAACCCGGGCCTGCTGCGGGGACCCAGCAGCGCGCACGCTGCGCCCAGCCCCTGGCCAGTCGCGTCTGGGCTGGCTGCCCAGCGGGTGCAATCCCGTGGAGGAGGCATCGGCAGCCCAGCCCCGTTCGTTCTCCTGCGGGACCCGAGCGGGATGGGTGGGGGCTGGGGTCTGCTGCCCCCACTCCGGGGCCGCCCGCGGGATTGCACCAGCTGGGCAGCCAGCCCAGACGCGACTGGCCAGGGGCTGGGCGCAGCGTGCGCGCTGGGTCCCCGCAGCAGGCCCAGGCTCGGGCGGTTCGTGGGCGCTAGAGCCGCCGAGCTTGGCCAGCGGCCGCTTCCTCCCCCCGCGGCAGTGGGAGCTGCAGCAGCGGCTGCTCCCGAGTCCCGCTGCCCAGATGGGGAGAACAGCCGCTGCCTGGCCCCGCGGGCCGCCCCCTACTCTCCCTCCAGGTATCGCAGCCGAGTCCTGCCTGCTCGGGGCCAGGCTGGACTCACACTGGCCGGCGCTCCCCTGAGTCTCCCGGGCCTCCCTCCAGCGCTTGCGGAGGGAGGAGGAATCGGGGGTGGGTTTTTTTTGTTTGTTTTGCTCTGCCGCCATTTCCCCCCCGCCACGATATTTGACTTGGGTGATCTGGTCACCCTAGGGCACAGTATCAAAAACAGGGCAAAGACCGCAAACTTGGTGGTATGGGCTATAATTAGCTTTTACAGAGCCAGTAACAAATGTGACACGGGATCACTAGAACAGTCTTACCTAGGAGTCAAAGACAGTCCCCTTAGACTCTCCCTCTATCTTGCCACTCAGAGACAAACTCGACAGTGATAAATGGTCACTGTCACCAAAAATCACACCATATTTAGGTTACTTTCAGTCCCAAGAGACCAGTCACTTATCTTGGATCAACTGGTACACTAGCTCTTACACCAAAGACACCACCTGTAGCCAATTCTGTAATAAACTTGTCTAAATGTTTATTTTATGAATGAGCTCCCAACCACTCAGGAACCATCACTAGAGAGGCTGAAGCCAGTCCCCCTCATTCCCCAGTCTTACCCCCCAGAATCGTACCATTTTGCACTGCTCAGAAGCCTGACCAGTGTAAGTTCATTATTTAGTTTGCCCCTTCATAGGAAAGTGAACATGTACCAGCCTTGGTAATCTGAGCTAAGATTTCCCAAGCATGTGCACCAAAACACACAGTTTTAGGTAAAATATAAAACAGATTTATTAACTACAGAAAGATAGATTACAAGTGATAGGCATAAAGATCAGAGAAAATAAAAAGCAAACACGCATTCAAAATCCTAAACTTTTAGTCTAAGCAAGAGTTGAATCAAACAGCTTTTCTCACCCTGACACATGGTCCAAGCAGGTTGCAGTGCCACACCCTGCGGGAAGGGCTAGCTCAGTGGTTTGAGCATTGGCCTGCTAAATCCAGGGTTGTAAATTCAATCCTTGAGGGGGCCATTTAGGGATCTGGAGCAAAAATCTGTCTGGGGATTGGTCCTGCTTTGAGCAGGGGGTTGGATTAGATGACCTCCTGAGGTCCCTTCCAATTTTGATATTCTATGATTACAGAGGCTCGGATTACCTTCAAACCTGGGAGCAAACTTCCCCAGTTCAAAGTCTTCGTCCACCAGATGTTCTTCCAGGTGTTGAGCTGGGGGAGGAAGAAAGGCCAAGTGATCATGATGTCACAGCCTCTCCTTTATGCTTTCTTCCAGCTTGCGGGAAAGATCTTTGCTGTGATGTGGGTTAGTCAACTCCCATGGTGTATGTGCCTTTTCCGAGAAGTCTCTGGGACAGTGAATTGTGTGTTGATGAGCTATTATTGCTGTCTGGCTATTGATAGCTTCTGCTTTGTTGTAATTGAAAGGCTAGTTGTGTGTGCCCAACCTCAGAACATATAGCAATACTTAATAACTTCATATATAATCATAACACACACAATCCAACAGGAGATTAATGTTCAACAGATTAAGACTTTTAAAATGATACCTCCCAAGGCATACTCGGTATGAAACACATCCTAATCATATCACAGTAGTAAATATGGGGGCTAAAGGGTGCTACTTTGAGGTACAGAGTGTCACACCTAGTCACATGGTTCAACCCCCGGCCATTGCTGAATTGTTCACAATAATAGACTTCCTTTGGCTGTGCCCAGGCTACTATAAAATGGCTATAGGGATGGGGCTTCCACAATTCTTATGGGAAAGTTTAATCCACAGTTTTAACAGACGTGCTTTCAGGAGGCTTTTCTTGACATTCAAATGTTTCTTATTTTTGTGTCCCTACTCCTAAGTATACCTCTTGTAGAAGCCTAAATAATTATTCTCCTTCCTTGGTGTTTACAGCCTGATGTTCCTCTCCCTTGGCCAAGCTATACAGTATTTTTATTTTGACTCTAATCATTATGGTACTTCACTCCCTCCAGTTCATCGCCATCTTCCTTTCACTGATGGGCTTAGAACTGAATGCAGTATCGCAGGGATGCTCTCATTGGAGTCCCACAAGCAGGGCCTCTGACCTTCCTGCTCCCTGAGATGCCTGTGTCTGAAGCTCAACTTTGCACTGTTTTTTTGTGCTGGCAAATCACACTGCAAATTCCTCTCTCATTTGCTGTGCATCATCATCCCTAGCCCTGACCTGGGATGCATCCATCTGCTAGACTACTACACATGTAGCACATAAGGCACAAGGAAGCTAGACAGCTGGCTAGGTGTCTTCACATTGGATAGCTGGGTTAGACTGTCCAGAAAGAAAGGCCTGTAAGCCACAGATACCTGAAAAGGCCCTCTAACTGTGAAGAAGGGGAGATATCAAATAGCTCTAATAATAATAATTCTGCTTGTTCCAATAGCACCATTTCCTAGGCCCCAGCACACGGACTCATACGTAATAGATTTACAATGCCCAGAGGCCTGCTTGCCTGCGCAGCAGTCTTTTTATGACAGCAGCGAGGCCCGGAGCATCAAAAGTTTCTGCTCTCTGAGGTACTGCTGGAGGTGATGATGTTTTTGGCACTCCTTTTCCAGCTTCTGTTGGAAATGGTCCCGATTTTGGAATGCTCTCCATTTGGCATCTTCACGCTTCCTCTGCTGGGTGTCCTGCTCCTGGATTTCTCGTTCTAAAGTCTCCTGCCGGGATTGCATTCTGCTCCTCAGCATATCCTACAGGAAAGGAAGTGAAGGGATGTTTGAAGTCCTACAACCAGCTCTCAGGCTCAGTCTCATCCAGTGCCTGTTTCTGGTGGAAGTTGGGAATGGAGTAGTCGTGAATTTGCCACAGTCAGCACCTTCTAAACAGTTCTCTATATGGACTCCTGCTGCAGAAGGCTGGCAAGCAGCATTTTGAAATAGTCCTTAGAGATACGGAAGATCTCGATCTCTCCTTTTTTCATCAGTTTGCACATGTTAAAGTCACATTTCATATTTGTATCTCCAAATAATATCACTATTTTAGACAGTGTGTTGGTGCCAGTGCAGGGGAAGAAAGAGTCCAAGAAAAGCATTAGTGAAATAACCCTTACCTGCCTCTTTTTGTCTTGGTCATAGTTCCTCTGGTTGTATTCT